>NC_053041.3:175943966-177193966 GCF_002575655.3 Aegilops tauschii subsp. strangulata
GCAAGAAAATAAATCTAACCATGGATTATACAATGAAAAAGTGTGAGCACCGACAGATGGTATAAGTGAACATGAATATAATGTCGGTGAGAAACACGTACTCCCCCAAGCTTAGGCGTTTGGCCTAAGTTGGTAATCGATTAGTAGTCTGGATAGTAGTCGGCGTGGTAGCTCGCGGAAGCTCTTGGTGCGGATGCCTCGGCCTGCCTTGCTGCCACCACTGCTGTGTTGTGAGCTCGTGCCTCGCTCTCAAGAACAAAATATTTTTCCTTGCTGTGATAGTCAAAAAGAGCAGGCGCAGGCAAATATGTGTCCACAAGATGTTATTGGTTAAACAACAAATTATAAGTGAAGTTATCAGCCCTTCCCTTGAGAATCTTATGCTCCTTTAAGACATCAAAATCTAAATAATGAGTGGGTAGGATAGGGTCAAAGGGCAAAGGTGAAACACCCAGTCCTCGTGCTAAACGTGTGGCATAAATTCCACCATAGAGCCAGCCACTTTTGGCGTTATGCTGAAGTCTACGTGCAACAATTTCTCCTAGGTTATAATTCCTTTCACCAGTGAGAGCGGTGTGAATGAGGCTCAAGTATGGCGAACAAAGTATGCTGCAGTCTTGCTTGCCTACTATACATTTTCCATTAAATAATGCAAGATACTGAATTGCGGGAAAGTGAACGCTCTTTATTCTTCCTTTGTCTCACTCCCCTACCTTCACCGTAACAAAGACTAGTCAGGAAGTTCTCATACTCAGCTTTTGCTGGCTCGTCAAGCGAACCCCAAAATGGAAGTTTGTAGTGGTAAGCAAAATTCTCTAGTGAGATAGTAAATGGTTCATCATAAAGCATAAACGACACCCTAGACTCACGTGGAAAATATTTAAATCCTTTGAAAAATGATTCAGTGAGAAGATGGCGCTGTTCACACTTATTTGAGAGGTAAGGACTGAGATCGGCATCATGAACATATTGGTCAAATTCCTCCTTGATGCCCACCTGCACCATATATTCATCACAAGGCCATAAGCATGTTTGGTGGCGGCATCTCGTGTGGAACTTTCACTTGGTTCAACATAGGACCGACGAGCAGAACTGTCACTAGAAGATGCCCCCGAGGATCGTCTCCTTGAGGAACTTCTTCCAAATAGGTTCATCATGTCCGTGTACAATTTTTCCTATGAACAAAAATCTGAATTTTAGTCCACAAAATTTTTCCAACAAAACTTCACAAAACTAATAGCAACTACTCATAGGGATACATAGAGGCCATAGCAAGCATTCAAACTACTTAGAACACTAAGAATTGAACATGCAAGCACATCTACAGCAGCACCAAGAGTAGCTATTTATTCAAAGTATAAACCACTAGAACAAAAACTAATTGGACAAATGATGGAGTCACATACCAAGCAACAATCCTCCGAAACAGTTTCGGAAATGGAACTCCGAGCAAAGAGATCGAAAATGGCAGCAAAATGAGCAAGAACTCGGGAGAGAGAGCAAGAGTGAATTTTTCCTGGAGGTAGGTGACAATGTGGGACGAAGAGGTAAGTGAGGGGGCCCACGTGGGGACCACAACCCCCAGGGCGCGCCAGGGGGTGCTGGCGCGCCCAGGTGGGTTGTGCCCACCTGGTGCACCTCCCTCTGGTAATTTTTGCACCAAAAATTCTTAAATATTTAGGAAAAATTCATATAAAATTTTCAGGGCATTTTGAGAACTTTTATTTTTGGGTCAATTTTTTTTTTACATGGGAAATTCAGAAAACAGACAAAACATGGCATTTATTTTACTTAACTAATAAAAACAGAGAATAAAAAAAGTAGAAACAGAAAGTAGTGCTTACTAAATTCTTCAACTTCATACCGTTCAAAAATGATTCGTTAATAAAGTTGATCAGGTCTTATTAACAACCACTTTCAGTTAGTATGAAACCGAAGAACTTTCATAAATCACGAAGTTACCTCAATGGGGATATGCATTTCCCCAACAATAAGTGTTTCATATTTCTTTTTGACAGTAGGTAGAGGTATTTGAAAACTTCCAATAGTGATTGTCGGAGATTTTTCAATAACATTAATACCATTCACTTGGAATCGTTTCTTTGGAAAGTGCACCGTATGCTCGTTACCATTGATATGAAAAGTGGCCTTGCTTTTATTGGAATCAATAACAGCCCCTGCAGTATTCAAGAAGGGTCTACCAAGGATAATCGACATGTTGTCGTCCTCGGGCATCTCAAGTATAACAAAGTCAGTCAAAATAGTAACAGTAGCAACAATAACGGGCACATCCTCAAAGATACCGATAGGTATGGCAGTTGATTTGTCAGCCATTTGCAAACATATTTCAGTAGGTGTAAGTTTATTCAAGTCAAGTCTTTTGTATAAAGAGAAAGGCATAACACTAACACCAGCTCCTAAATCACACAAAGCAGTTTTCACATAATTCTTTTTGATGGAGCAAGGTATAGTTGGTATTCCCGGATCTCCAAGTTTTTTAGGCACTCCATCTTTATAAGTATAATTAGCAAGCATAGTGGAGATTTCAGCTTCCGGTATTTTTCTCTTATTAGTGATGATGTCTTTCATATACTTTGCATAATGAGGCATTTTCAAGATATCAGTCAGGCGAGTACGCAAAAAGACTGGCCTCAGCATTTCAGTAAAGCGTTCAAATTCTTCATCATCATTCTTTTTAGTTGACTTGGGTGGAAAAGACATAGGTTTTTGAACCCACGGTTCTATTTCTTTACCGTGTTTCCTAGCCACAAAGTTTCTTTTGTCATATCTTTTATTCTTAGGTTGTGGGTTATCGAGATCAACAGGTGGTTCTATCTCAACATCATTATCTGGTTCTTTTTCATTATTTGGTTGACAGCCTTTATGAACCTCATCATTATATTTTTCATTATCACTAGGTGAGTGTTCATTACCAGATTGAGTTTCAGCATCAGAGATAGAAGTTTCATTTTCATTATTATGAGGTTTTTCTATTTCAGGTTCACTAGAAGTATGCAAAGTCCTATCATTTTCTTTTTCTTTTTCTTTTTAGAAGAACTAGGTGCACTAGTGTTAGCTCTTTGTGAGTCTAGTTCAATTCTTTTAGGGTGTCCCTCAGGATAAAGTGGTTCCTGAGTCATTTTACCCCCTCTAGTTTCAACTCTAACAGCAAAGTCATGCATATTATGATTCATTTCATCAAGTAGTTCTCTTTCTGATTTAGCAACTTGTTCTAACTAAGTTTGAACCATAGAAGCATGTTTTCCCACACCTCTAACATCATCTTATATTCTAAATAACAAGTCACTCAAGCGAGCATTCATATCAGAATTATATTTCAATTGTTTCATAACATTTGCATTGAAGTGATCTTGTTTTCTAGTGTAGTTTTCAAACTCATAAAAGCATTGACTAGGATGCATATTGTGAGGATTATCATTTTCATTGAACTTCATATGAGAATTTACCTCTACCACCTTAGGCAGTGGTAGTATATCAAGCCCATGTATTTCTTCAATAGGAGGTAAGTTTTTAACGTCCTCAGCTTTAATACCTTTTTCCTTCATAGATTTCCTTGCCTCTTGCATATCTTCGGGATTGAGATATAATATACCCCTCTTCTTCAGAGTGGGTTTAGGCGGTGGTTCAGGAATAGTCCAATCATCATAATTTTTCAATATATTATTCAATAATTCTTCAGCTTGAGCAATAGTTCGTTCCCTGAAAGCACAACCAGCACAACTATCTAGGAAGTCCGTAGAAGCATCGGTTAGTCCATTATAGAAGATATCAAGTATTTCATTTTTTAAGAGGATGATCAGTCAAAGCATTAAGTAACCGGAGAAGCCTCCCCCAAGCTTGTGGGAGACTCTCTTCTTTAGTTTGCACAAAAGTTAAATATTTCCAGTAAGGCAGCTTCTTTCATATGAGCAGGAAAATATTTTTTAGAGAAGTAATAAATCATATCATGGGGACTACGCACACAAACAGTAGCAAGAGTATTGTACCAAGCTTTAGCATCACCCTTTAATGAGAAAGGAAATAATTTGAGAATAAAATAGTAGAGAGTTTTCTCATCATGAGTAAAAAGGGTGGCTATATCATTCAGCTTAGTAAGATGTGCCACAACAGTTTCAGTTCATAACCATGGAAAGGATCAGATTCAACCAGTGTAATTAACTCTGGGTCGACAGAGAATTCATAATCCTTATCAGCAATACAGATAGGTGAAGTAGCAAACTTAGGATCACATTTCATTCTAGCATTAAGAGATTTTTGTTTATACTTATATAGTAATTTCTCTAGATCATCTCTATTATTGCAAGCAAGAATATCTCTAGTTGCTTCTTCACTCATAACATAACCTTCCGGTACCTTAGGCAATTCATATCTAGGAAGGCTAGTTCTAGCAGGTGTTTCAGGAGTTTCAGTTTCAAGCTCATCATCAGATTCAACAACATCATGTTGTCTAACTCTAGCAATTTGTTTATCAAGAAAGTCACCAAGTGGCACATCATCATTAGCAAGCAAGGTACTAGCATCATCATAAGCATCATCCATAGTAGAAGTAGCATCATCATCAATAATTTGCGACATATCAGAGATAGCATGTGGTGGTGTTGCAAATTTACTCATAAGAGAAGGTGAATCTAAAGCAGAACTGGATGGCAGTTTCTTACCTCCCCTCGTACTTGAGGGAAATATCTTCGATTTAGGATCCTTCAGATTCTTCATAGTGATAATATGATATTAATCCCAAGTGACTCAACAAATATAGCTATGCTCCCCGGCAGCGGCGCTAGAAAAAGGTCTTGATAACCCACAAGTATAGGGGATCGCAACAGTTTTAGAGGGTAAGTATTTAACCCAAATTTATAGATTCGACACAAGGGGGGCCAAAGAATATTTGAAGGTATTAGCAACTGAGTTATCAATTCAACCACACCTGGAGATTAATTATCTACATCAAAGTGATCAGTAGAAAAGTAGTATGATAGTTTTGATAGTAGTGACAACAGCAATAGTAACGGTAACAGTGATAGCAATAGTTTTGTAGCAAGTGTAACGGTGATGATAGCAGTACTAACGCAACAGAAACAATAAGGATAAATTCGTAGGCATTGGATCGGTGACTCGTTGGATGATATTCATCATGAGACAGTTATAACCTAGAGCAATACGGCACTAGCTCCAGTTCATCAATACAATGTAGGCATGTATTCTGTAAATAGTCATACGTGCTTTATTAAAAGAATTTGCATGACATCTTTTGCCCTACCCTCCCGTGGCAGCGGGGTCCATATTGGAAACTAAGGGATATTAAGGCCTCCTTTTAATAGAGAACCGGAACAAAGCATTAACACATAGTGAATACATGAACTGCTCAAACTACGGTCATCACCGAGAGTGGGCCCAGTTGTTGTCACTCCGGGGTTGTCGGATCATAACCGTAATAGGTGACTATAACTTGCAAGATCGGATCTAAAACATGGATATAATGATGAATTCATAAACGGTTCAGATCTGAGTTCATGGCACCAGGGGCCCAAAGTGACAAGCATTAAGCATAGCAAAGTCATAGAAACATCAATCTAAGAACATAGTGGATACTAGGGATCAAGCCCTAACAAAACTAACTCGATTACATGATGAATCTCATCCAACTCCTCACCGACCAGCGAGCCTACGAAGGAATTACTCACTCCCGGCGGGGAGCATCATGGAATTGGCGATGGAGATGGGTTGGTGATGACGAAGAACGAAGATCCCCCTCTCTGGAGCCCCAAACGGACTCCAGATCTACCCTCCGAAGGAAGAACAGGGCTTGGTGGTGGCTCCGTCTCGTGGATCATGATAATTCTTTCTCCCTGATTTTTTTCCGGAATACTGTGAATTTATAGTATCAGGGGGGTCGTCAGTGGGGCCACCAGGTGGGTACAACCCACCTGGGCATGCCAGGAGAGGGGGGCGCGCCCTGGTGGGTTGTGCCCAACCAGGGGCCCCTCTCTGGTGGGTCTTGGCTCCAGAAATTCTCTTTTATTGTATAAAAAATCCTCGCAAAGTTTTGTTCCATTCCGAGAACTTTTATTTCTACACAAAAACAACACCATGGTAGTTCTGCTGAAAACAGCGTCAGTCCGGGGTTAGATTCATTAAAATCATGCAAATTAGAGTCCAAAACAAGAGGAAAAGCGTGAGAAAAAGTAGATACGTTGGAGACGTATCACACATATATATTTACTCTTAACAAAATGTAGTATAAAGGCAATACTCTTGAAGAAGAGTGTGCGGTAAACTTCTTGAATTGCCCCCCCATCAATATGGACAAGGCCTTTATAGAGCCTTTCTTCACTACTGATGTAAGTTTGTCCTCCTCGAGCCTTCAAAATTTATTGTGTATATTTGGATAGCTATGAGTGCAAATGCTGTTTATTTTTGTCGTCTGCATCAAATTGCTTGTTCAAAGTTTATAAAGTAGAAGTACATAAACATAAGTTTGTCCTTCTCAATTTTAGTCTTTAGTTGTACAACCTAGTTCCTTATTCGTACCATGTAAATTAAACTAAACATAGCAAATTATCTTCTTTAGCACTATGTGTATGCTTGTGTTCTTGATCTGTAATCCAGTGGTGTGGTGAAACTACCAACAACAGCACAATGTCATATCCTGCTATGTCTCAACTATGAACAATGCCATATTATATTATTGTTATTTAAATCGTGTCTCTTTATTTACCAATCTGAAATGGTATAAATTGAAAGTACACTCACCATTCATGCTTATACGTTGTTTAGAACTACGTCTATGCTTGTGTTCTTGATCTGTAATCCAGTGGTCTGGTGAAGCTGGCCGCTCTTGCACAATGCCATTTCCTGCCGTCTTAACTATGAACAATGCCTATTACGTTAATGCTATTTTAAATCGTGTCTCTTTATTTCTGACAAAGAAATGAGATGAATTGACAGCGCTGATGCTTATACGTGTAAAACCTGTTATCTACCTACTTGCTTCTCTTTCAGGGTGACATCACTGCTGCTAGGAAGAACTGCGACAATGATAGTCAGACGAACCCATTGTTTGTCCCTCTAACACATATTCCATAGGAGAAGGCAAGACATCTTGAGGGTAGGGATACAACCATGAAGTCACATCTTGATGTAGTGTAAAACTTACTCAGTGACACAAGTTTGATGAAGTCACGGCCTGAATCTGTTCGACTTCTTTAGTATGAAATTCAAGCAGAAATACATGCTTCCGCTCAAATCCGACTGGAACTCCAATATCTATGCAAGATTAACCGTAAGTAAAGGACGTTTATTGATGTTAAGCAGCTTAAGTTGGTGGATATGAGCGCCAAAGAAGCGCAGTCTCATCAGTTTGCTAAGTTGCTTGCGCTGTAGCTCCTGGTCCGGGCTAACCTTTCTTGAACTGTGTTGAAGTGCTGTCGGTTCTGTCTATTATTTTGTCGGCCTGTTAACATCCATTGGTGGCGACCTGCCTAGTTTATGTAATCTGCTGTCTGGTTGCCCTTTATTATCACTGGCGGCGAACTTTGATGCCTAGGGGATGTAATATGCTGTAATTTCTTTGTTGTATAGTCTAGGTCTATTCTTCGTCATGATGTTATAATTTATTTGCTGTTTCTGCTATCGTCGCTCTGAGAAAAGGTCGTAATATTCGATCGGTGCGCAATGAGCCAATAGGTTAGGTTTATAAAATAATAATTTCTGTACTAAAACTGGCCGGTCGCCAATCGCTAGTACGGGCCGAACCGTGGGTCTACAATCATCTTGGGCCATTAGTTAGGTCTAGTCTTAATCTGGCCCACTATTAGTTTTCGGCCTTTAAAAGGCCGAGTAAACCGCTTGCCTTAATTGGCCCCGAAAATTAAATAGGCTTTTAATAGATTGAGAACTAGATTCAGCCCTAATTGTGGCGAACAAATCACGGGCCGACAGCGTGCTGTAATATAGATTGGCCCATTATTGGCCCATTCGGGTGACGGGCCATTAACAGGGTGAAATGTTTTTGGGCCTTGGCTGACCCAATTACATGACGGGGGGAAGCAAGCCAGATGTATAACGGGCCTAAATTAGGCCCAACACTCTCAAGGGCCTTTAACGGGCCAATAGGCAGTTTGGGCTAGAATATATCCACAAAGGCTACGGGCCGTTAAGAGGCCGAAAGTAACTACGAACCATAATTAGGCCCAGGTGCAACTCGGCCCTTTAAATGGCCGAAAGTGAAACTGGGCCGAAAGAGGCCCATATGTAGACAGGGCTGCTGACAGAACGAAACTAATATCGGGCCGAACTGTTAAACGGGCCACTAAGAGGCCGAAGAGCAAATCAGGCTGCCAATGGACAATGTCACAGTAGCTGTTAAAAGGGTCGTATCTGTTATGGGCCGTAATTTGGCCCAAGAAATAAAAGTCAGTTAACGGGTCGGATCAGGTATGGACAGTAATTTGGCCCAAACTATTGTAGGTTGTTAACGGGCCAGATCTGATATGGGCCGTAAATTAGCCCAGAATATTGCAGTCATTTAATGGCCCGTATCTAATGTGGGCTATAATTTGGTCCAGAAAATGTTAGGCTGTTAATGGGCTGACCCATTAGATCCGACGAAATCTTGTGGGCCTGTTCCTGGGCCGGCTTTTAGACCTATATGGGCCTCTATTGGGCCATCCCACATGTCAATGTTTCATTGGCGATTCTTGTGAAATGGATGGTTGACATCTGTCCCAACGCTGAGCCGACACATGGTTCGTCGGCGAATGAGAATTTTACACGTGGAAAATCGCCATTGGTCCGGGCTATTAACGGGTTATCGGATCCAAACCGGAACCCGATAGCTTAACGGCGACCCGTTACGATGGATGCCATGTGTCGGCCACCCTTGACAAAAGCACTTCTATGACGCGCGATTTATCGTCATGGAAGTGGACACTTCCATGATGATAATTTTGGTAATGTCATGGAACACTTCTACGATAGCACGGGTATGACTATCTTGATTCTATCATAAAATCGTCATGGATGTACATGCATGACAGAAAATGTGACCTACTGTGACAAACACGTATCAGCACGGAAGTGTATTTTTTTGTAGTGACATCAGCTTAGGTTTCTTGCCCAACCATAGTTCATACGGTGTTGTCTCAATGGATTTAGACCGTGCCCTATTTAACGTGAATGCGGCTGTCTCTAAGGCATAACCCCAAAATGATAAAGGCAAATTGGTAAGAGACATCATGGAAAGCACCATATCTAATAAAGTATGGTTACGACGTTCAGACACACCATTACGCTGTGGTGTTCCAGGTGGCGTGAGTTGTGAAACAATTCCGCATTGTCTTAAATGAAGGCCAAATTCATAACTCAAATATTCACCTCCGTGATCCGATCGCAGAAACTTTATTTTCTTGTTACGATGATTCTCCACTTCACTTTGAAATTCTTTGAACTTTTCAAATATTTCAGACTTGTGTTTCATCAAGTAGATATACCCATACCTACTCAAATCATCTGTGAAGGTCAGAAAATAATGATACCCGCCGCATGCTTCAACACTCATCAGACCACATACATCAGTATGTATTATCTCCAATAAGTCATTAGCTCGCTCCATTATTCCAGAGAATGGAGTTTTAGTCATCTTACCCATGTGGCATGGTTCGCAAGTATCAAATGATTCATAATGAAGTGATACCAAAAGTCCATCCGCATGGAGTTTCTTCATGCACTTTACACCAATATGACCTAAATGACAGTGCCACAAGTATGTTTTTTAGCAATCAAAGACAGTAGGAGAGGCTCCTACTGACGTAATTTTATATAACACAACAAGGTTACATGATATCCACCATCCATGATATCCACAAGTATGTTGCACTATCATTATCAAGTTTGCATCATTTGGCATCAATATATGAATATGTGTATCAGTATGATCGAGATTCAACAAGAATAGACCATTCACTAAGGGTGCATGACCATAAAAGATGTTACTCATATAAATAGAACAACCATTATTCTCTGACTTAAATGAATAACCATCTCGCAATAAACAAGATCCAGATATAATGTTCATGCTCAATGGTGGAACCAAATAACAATTATTGAGGTTTAAAACTAATCCCGAAGGTAGATGTAGAGGTAGCCTGTTGGCGGCGATCACATCAACCTTGGAACCATTTCTGACGTGCATCGTCACCTCATCCTTAGCCAATCTTCGTTTATTCCACAGCTCATGTTTCGAGTTACAAATATGAGCAATTGAACCAGTATCAAATACCCAGGCGCTACTACGAGCATTAGTAAGGAACACATCAATAACATGTATATCAAATATACCTTTGTTTACTTTACCATCCTTCCTATTGAAGGAAATATGTCCTAGAGGCAATAATAAAGTTGTTATTTCATATTTCCTTATTCATGATAAAGTTTATTATTCATGCTAGAATTGTATTGATCGAAAACCTTAATACATGTGTGAATACATAAACGAACACCGTGTCCCTAGTGAGCCTCTACTAGACTAGCTCGTTGATCAAAGATGGTTAAGGTTTCCTAACCATGGACATGAGTTGTCATTTGATAATGGTATCACATCATTAGGAGAATGATGTGATGGACAAGACCCATCCGTTAACTTAGCATAATGATCGTTTAGTTTTATTGCTATTGGTTTCTTCATGTCAAATACATATTCCTTAGACTATGAGATTATGCAACTCCCGGATACCAGAGGAATGCCTTGTGTTCTATCAAATGTCACAACGTAACTAGGTGATTATAAAGATGCTCTACAGGTATCTCCGAAGGTGTTTGTTGAGTTGGCATAGATCGAGATTGGGATTTGTCCGGAGAGGTACCTCCGGGCCCTCTCGGTAATACACATCATAAGATTGCAAGCAGACGACTAAGGAGTTAGTCATGAGGTGATGTATTATGGAACGAGTAAAGAGGTTGCCGGTAACGAGATTGAACTAGGTATGAAGATACCGACGATCGAATCTCGGGCAAGTAACATACCGATTGACAAAGGGAATTACGTATGTTGTCATAACGATTCGACCGATAAAGATCTTCGTAGAATATGTAGGAGCCAGTATGGAAATCCAGGTTCCTCTATTGGCTATTGACCGGAGAGGTGTCTCGGTCATGTCTACATAGTTCTCGAACTCGTAGGGTCCGCACGCTTAATGTTCGATGATGATATAGTATTATATGAGTTATGTGATTTGGTGACCGAATGTTGTTCGGAGTCCCGGATGAGATCACGGACATGACGAGGAGTCTCAAAATGGTCGAGAGGTAAATATTGATATATAGGACGATAGTATTCGGACACAGGAAGTATTTCGGAGGGTACCAAGTACTTATTGGGTCACCGGAAGGGGTTCCGGGCACCCCCGGCAAAAGATATAGGCCTTATGGGCCAAGAGGGGAAACGCACCAGCCACAAGCCCCATATGGGTCGGCCAAGGTGGAGAAGGAAAGGGGAAGGAGGAAAGAAAAGAAAGGGAATAGGAATCCCCTTCCTTTCCCCCTCCCCCTCTTTCCTTCCCCCCCGACAAATAAGGCAGGGGGCGCGCCACGTGGGAGGACCCCAAGTAGGATTCGGCCTACTTGGGGCACCTCCTGGCTGCCTCCCCTCTCCCTCCCACCTATATATATGTGGGGTGGCGCCCTAGCACATCCCAGACAATTCTTTAGCCGTGTGCGGCGCCCCCCTCCACCTTTTACTCCCCGGTCATATTTTTTGTAGTGCTTAGGTGAAGCCCTGCGAGGATCACTTCACCATCACCGTCACCACACCGTCGTGCTGACAGAACTCATCTACTACCTCGACGTCTTGCTGGATCAAGAAGGTGAGGGACATCACCGAGCTGAACGTGTGCAGAACGCGGAGGTGTCGTGCGTTCAGTACTTGATCGGTTGAAGCGCGAAGAAGTTCGACTACATCAACCGCGTTAAGAAACGCTTCCGCTTATGGTCTACGAGGGTATGTAGACACACTCTCCCCCTCGTTGCTATGCATCTCCATGGATAGATCATTGCGTGTGCGTAGAATTTTTTTTGTTTTCCATGCAAGAATTCCCAACAGTGGCATCATGAGCCAGGTCTATGCATAGATGATATGCACGAGTAAAACACAAAGAGTTGTGGGCGGTGATAGTCATACTTCTTACCACCAACATCTTATTTTGATTCAGTGGTATTGTGGGATGAAGCGGCCCGGATCAACCTTACATGTCCACGCACATGAGACCGATTCCGCCGACTAACATGCAACTAGTTTTGCCTAAAGGTGGCTGGCGGATGTCTGTTTCTCCTACTTTATTTGAATCAAATTTGACTGCGGCCGGGCCTTGAAGAAGGTTAAAACAGCAAACTTGACGAAACACCATTGTGGTTTTATGCGTAGGTAAGAACAGTTCTTGCTAGAAGCCCGTAGCAGCCACGTAAAACTTGCAACAACAAAGTAGAGGACGTCTAACTTGTTTTTGCAGGGCATGTTGTGATGTGATATGGTCAAGACATGATGTGATAAACATTATTGTATGAGATGATCATGTTTTGTAAGATATCTAGCAACCGGCAGGAGCCTTATATATGGTTCTCTCTTTATTGTATGAAATGCAAACGCCATGTAATTGCTTTACTTTATCACTATGCGTTAGCGATAGTTGTAGAAGCAATAGTTGGCGAGATGACCATGATACTACGATGGAGATCAAGGTGTAGAGCCGGTGACGATGAAGATCATGACGATACTTTGGAGATGGATATCAAAAGCACAAGATGATGATGGCCATATCATGTCACATATTTTGACTGCATGTGATGTTTATCTTTTATGCATCTTATTTTGCTTAGTACGGCGATAGCATTATAAGATGATACCTTCACTAAATTTCAAGGTAAAAGTGTTCTCCCTGAGTATGCACCGTTGCTATAGTTCGTCCTGTTGAGACACCACGTGATGATCGGGTGTGATAGACTCTACGTTCACATACAACGGGTGCAAGACAGTTTTGCACATGTGGAATACTTTGGTTAAACTTGATGAGCCTAGCATGTACAGACATGGCCTCGAAACACTAGAGTCCGAAAGGTCGAATGTGAATCATATAGTAGATATGATCAACATAGAGATGTTCACCATTGATGACTACCCCATCTCACGTGATGATCGGACATGGGTTAGTTGATTTGGATCACGTATCACTTAGATGACTTGAGGGATGTCATTTAAGTGGGAGTTCTTAAGTAATATGATTAATTGAACTTAATTTATCATCAACTTAGTCTTATAGTTTTGCATATCTATGTTGTAGATCAATGGCCCGAGCTATCGTTCCCCTGAATATTAATGCGTTCCTAGAGAAAGCTAAGTTGAAAGATGATGGTAGCAACTACACGGACTGGGTCCGTAACTTGATGATTATCCTCATTGCTGCACAGAAGAATTATGTCCTTGATGCAGCGCTAGGTGAAAGGCATGCTGCAGGAGCAGATGCTGATATTTTGAACGTCTGGCAAGCTCGATCTGATGACTACTCTATAGTTCAGTGTGCCATGCTTTACGGCTTAGAACTGGGACTTCAAACACGTTTTGAACGTCACGAAGCATATGAGATGTACCAAGAGTTGAAGTTAATATTTCAAGCAAATGTCCGGGTTGAGAGATATGAAGTATCCAACAAGTTCTATAGCTACAAGATGGAGGAGAATAGTTCTGTCAGTGAACACATACTCAAAATGTTTGGGTATTATAATCACTTGACTCAGCTGGGAGTTGATCTTCCAGTTGATTGTGTCATTGCAGAGTTCTTCAATCACTGTCACCAAGCTACAAAGGCTTCGTGATGAACTATAATATGCAAGGGATGAACAAGACAATTCTCGAGCTCTTTGCAATGCTCAAAGCTGCAGAGGTAGAAATCCAGAAGGAGCATCAAGTGTTGATGGTTAACAAGACCACTAGTTTTAAGAAAAAAAGGCAAGGGAAAGAAGGGGAACTTCAAGAAGAATGGCAAGCAAGTTGCCACTCCCGGGAAGAAGCCCAAAGCTGGACCCAAGCCTGAAACTGAGTGCTTCTACTGCAAAGGGACTGGTCACTGAAACCGGAACTGCCCCAAGTGTTTGGCGGATAAGAAGGATGGCAAAGTGAACAAAGGTATATTTGATATACATGTTATTGATGTGTACCTTACTAATGCTAGTAGTGGCGCCTAGGTATTTGATATTGGTTCGGTTGCTCATATTTGTAACTCAAAACAAGAACTACGGATTAAATGAAGATTGGCTAAGGACGAGGTGATGTGGCACGTTGGGAATGGTTCCAAGGTCAATGTGATCGCCGTCGGCACGCGACCTCTACATCTACCTTCGGGATTAGTTTTAGACCTAAATAATTGTTATTTGGTGCCAGCGTTGAGCATGAACATTATACCTGGATCTTGTTTAGTGCGAGACAGTTATTCATTTAAATCAGAGAATAATGGTTGTTCTATTTATATGAGTAATATCTTTTATGGTCATGCACCCTTGAAGAGTGGTCTATTTCTGTTGATTCTCGATTGTGGTGATACACATATTCATAATATTGATGCCAAAAGATACAAAGTTGATAATGATAGTGCAACATATTTGTGGCACTGTCGTTTAGGTCATATTGGTGTAAAGCGCATGAAGAAACTCCATGCGGATGGACTTTTGGTATCACTTGATTATGAATCATTTGATACCTGCAAACCATGTCTCATGGGCAAGATGACTAAAACTCCGTTCTCTCGAACAATGGAGCGAGCCAGTGAGTTATTGGAAATAATACATACCGATGTATGTGGTCCGATGAGTGTTGAGGCACGCAACGGGTATCATTATTTTCTAACCATCACAGATGATTTGAACAGATATAGGTATATCTACTTAATGAAACCCAAGTCTGAAACATTTGAAAAGTTCAAAGAATTCCAGAGTGAAGTGGAGAATCATCGTAACAAGAAAATAAAGTTTCTACGATTTGATCGCGAAGGCGAATATTTGAGTTACGAGTTTGGCCTTCATTTTAAAAAATGTGGAATAGTTTCACAACTCAAGCCACCTGGAACACCACAGTGTAATGGTGTGTCTGAACCTCGTAACTGTACTTTTTTAGATATGGTGCGATCTATGATGTCTCTTACCGATTTACCACTATCGTTTTGGGGTTATGCATTAGAGACAGCTGCATTCACGTTAAATAGGGCACCGTCTAAATCCGTTGAGACAACACCATATGAACTGTGGTTTGGCAAGAAACCTAAGCTGTCATTTCTTAAAGTTTGGGGTTGCAAAACTTATGTCAAAAGGCTTCAGCCTGATAAGCTCGAACCCAAATCGGAGAAGTGTGTCTTCATAGGATACCCTAAGGAAACAATTGGGTACACCTTCTACCACAGATCCAAAGGCAAGATCTTTGTTGCCAAGAATGGAACATTTCTAGAGAAGGAGTTTCTCTCGAAAGAAGTGAGTGGGAGGAAAGTAGAACTTGATGAGGTAATTGTACCTTCTCTGAATTTGGAAAGTAGAACATCAGAGAAATCCGTTCCCATGATGCCTACACCAACTAGAGAGGAAGATAATGATGATGATCATGGAACTTCATATCAAGTTGCTACTGGACCTCGTAGGTCGAACAGAGCACGTTCCGCACCAAAGTGGTACGGTAATCCTGTCCTGGAAGTCATGCTACTAGACCATGGCGAACCTACGAACAATGAAGAAGCTATGATGAGCCCAGATTCCGATAAATGGCTTCAGGCCATGAAATCTGAGATAGGATCCATGTATGAGAACAAAGTATGGACTTTGGTGGACTTGCCCGATGACCGGCAAGCCATTGAGAATAAATGGATCTTCAAGAAGAAGACTGACGCTGATGGTAATGTCACCGTCTACAAAGCTTGAATTGTCGTGAAAGGTTTTCGACAAGTTCTAGGGGTTGACTATGATGAGACCTTCTCACCCGTAGCGATGCTTAAGTCAGTCTGAATCATGTTAGCAATTGCCGCATTTTATGATTATGAAATTTGCCAAATGGACGTCAAAACTGCATTCCTTAATGGATTTCTTAAAGAAGAGTTGTATATGATGCAACCTGAAGGTTTTGTCGATCCTAAAGGTACTAACAGAGTATGCAAGCTCCAGCGATCCATCTATGGACTAGTGCAAGCATCTCGGAGTTGGAATATACGCTTTGATGAGGTGATGGAAGTATATGGTTTTACACAGACTTTCGGTGAACCTGTATTTACAAGAAAGTGAGTGGGAGCTCTGTAGCATTTCTGATATTATATGTAGATGACATATTGTTGATTGGAAATGATATAGAATTTCTGGATAGCATAAAAGGATACTTGAATAAAAGTTTTTCAATAAAAGACCTCGGTGAAGCTGCTTATATATTGGGAATCAAGATCTATAAAGATAGATCAAGACGCTTAATAGGACTTTCACAAAGCACATACCTTGATAAAGTTTTGAAGAAGTTCAAAATGGATCAGTCAAAGAAAGGGTTCTTGCCAGTGTTACAAGGTGTGAAGTTGAGTCAGACTCAAAGCCCGGCCACTGTAGAAGATAGAGAGAAAATGAAAGTCATTCCCTATGCCTCAACCATAGGTTCTATCATGTATGTTATGCTATGTATAGACCTGATGTGTGCCTTGCCAAAAGTCTGGCAGGGAGGTACCAAAGTAATCTAGGAGTGGATGACTGGACAGTGGTCAAGAACTGTAGCGACCCGACCTCAGACGGTCAAGTCTCTGTGCTTCAGTGTCATCCCTGGATCGGTAATGCTGACACAAACAATACTCGAATGGATTTATAACAGAGTAGCAATCACACACTTATTACATCGATAGTCTCAAAAGAGAACTTATTACAATAATATGGCTTAAGGCCATCTAAATAACATAACAGCGGAAGGCTTGGAAGATAAAGTGAGTCCATCAACTCCAACGGCATAGCTGAGTGCACGACAAACGACCTAGCGCACCTTACTCCTCGTCTGAAAAGTATGCAACATAATACGTTGCAGCCCGAAAACGGGTCAACACATGGAATATGCTGGCAATATAACACAGTAGAGCAATAAAAACTATCACTACATGCATATATGGCTGGTGGAGGCTCTATGGTTATAATGTTTTGCGAAAAGCCAATTTTTCCCTACAACAAAGGAATATATTTTAATTTATCTACCATGGTGGTTGAAACATTGAGAAGGTTCCTCCAACTCAATCCCAATTAGAAATAATTATCAACCCAACAAATTAAATTAGAGTGATGAGATCCATATGATAATCCAAGAACCAGATACTCAAGATGTCCATAACCGGGGACACGACTAACCATGATTAGATTGTACACTCTGCAGAGGTTTGCGCACTTTTCCCCAAAAGACTCGATCTCCTCCGTTGGATTTCTCGCACTACATGGTGTTTGAGAAATGGATGACCGAGACACAGTCTTTCAGAAGCATTAACTCTAAGCCTGGGTAGAGAGTTCCAACCTACATCCCCTACATCTGCTAGCCTACCACTGGAAGAGGTCATGCAACTTACTCACTAGAGCCCATAATAGCTTGTGGCTGCACACGGAAGTTTCTAGCATGAATAATCTTATGATCCCTTTGAGCCTGGGTGGTGGACCGTAGGATGATCACACGGGTACTCTGGGATATCCTAGGACAACACTGGATTCTCCAGGTGCCCACAAGCCATCCACTCAGATGTGTATTAAAGTTGCCACCTTAAGTTAACCATTAATTAACAATCTCACATCTTTCATGGATACACTCAAACCCAATCCACGTCTACGAGCATAGCATGGCAATATAAGCATAACGTAGAAGTAACTCCCAAGGGTTTGATAATAAAAGGGCAATAGGTTCTACCTCATCAACTACTTCTCAAACCCACATGTTAAGAGATCCTACTCATGCAATGTGTGAGGGTTGAAACTAATGCATTAAAACTAGGTAATAAAGGGGTATGATCAATGTGTTACTTGCCTTGCTGACGATCCGCAAAACCTAGTGACTCGTAGTAGCACGCTTCGCACTCCGGGAATTCTATCGCAAACAAACAATAGCATACATAAGCAATCAAACAAAGATGCATGGTTAAAACTCAAATAAGAAGATCTAACCAGAAAGTTCAACTGGAGAACTCCGGTTTGCAAAAAGAATCAAATCAAACGGAGCAACGAAACTCAAACTACGGAAGAAACAAGATTTGTTTACTAATCTGGACTAAAGTCAAATTTTACAGTACCAAAATATTGTTCAAGTTAGTTAAACAGAAAGTGGGCTTCGAGACGAAAACCTAGGCGCTTGTTTCACCTGATTTGGATAAACGAGCGAAAAGATAAACTAAAACGAAGATTAGGGCACAAATCGTGATCAAAAATAATCGCGGTAAAACCCTGGAAAAAAAAACGAGACGAACAGGCTAACGAACGAACGTTCGCTGTCTGCGGCTAACTGACGAACAGTGTTCGTTAAAACGAACGTCCGCTAAATACTAAACCGATGAAAAACCGAACCGAAGTAAAAACGAATCTAGGGTTTACTAAAAAAACGATCAGTTTTTACCTGAATCGATAAAAACCGAACGTTTGCCGGATCGGATCGGAACGGCGGCGGCTTCGGCGACGGTGGCTCTGGCGGAACTTCCGGTGGGGCGTGGAGCTGCGGGCGACGGCGGGGAAGCGGCGGCGCGGCGCGGGCGGCGGCGAGCGGCGGCAGGCTGCTGCTGCTGCGTGCGGGAGGCGGGGCGAGGCGAGGTGGTGGAGGGCGGCGGCGGCTCGTCATATAAAGGGGGCGGGGCGGGGCCGGCTTGGGGGAGGGGCAAGGGAGGCCGAGTCGGCCACGGCGGCCGGCGGCGTGTGCGGGAGGCGGAGTCCTCCCGTGGTCGGGGACGGCGCGGCGGAGTGGGCCGGCTGGGCTTTTGGCCCAGTCGGTCCGAAGAATTTTTTTAAAACAGAATTTGCCGGAAAAAATCCTAGAAAGTAAAATAAAATCTAAAAATACCAAAACCAATTTTCACTGTCTAAATAGAATATTTAGAACAAAGTGAACATTTTCTTGGCCTTAAAATGCAATTTTGAAAAAAATGCAAAATTTTCTAATTCAAATAAAATTGCAATAAAATCCAAATGAAATTATTTATTTGATTTTAATATTTTTCCTCCAATATTAATTTTATTTTGGAGAAGTCATATTATCTCCTCTCATATAATTTTAATATGAAATATTTTCTGAGGGAAAATAATTAAAACCAAAGTGATCCTTGTTTCGATATTTGATAAAATTCAAATATGAAAAAAACGTGAAATCCCCAACTCTCTCCGTGGGTCCTTGAGTTGCTTAGTATTTCGAGGATCGCGAAACGAAATGCAATAAAATATGATATGCATGGATGACCTATGTATAGCATTCCAAATTGAAAATTTGGGATGTTACAAACCTACCCCCCTTAAGATGAATCTCGCCCTCGAGATTCGGGTTGGCTAGAAAATAGGTGTTGGTGGTCTTTGCGTAGATCATCCTCTCGTTCCTAGGTGGCTTCATCCTCTGTATGGTGGCTCCATTGAACTTTGCAAAACTTGATAACCTTGCTGCGTGTAACTCGGCTGGCAAACTCGAGACTCTTGACTGGTTTCTCCTCATAGGTCAGACCACTATCCAACTGAATTGCTTCCAGGGGCACTGTATCTCTCAAAGGAATATCGGCCATCTCTGCATGGCACTTCTTCAACTGGGAAACGTGAAACACATCATGAACTCCTGACAGTCCCTCGGGTAACTCCAATTTGTAGGAACCTCTCCCATACGTTCCAAAACTCGGTATGGTCCTACAAATCTTGGGGCTAACTTTCCCTTAACTCCGAAACGTTTAACACCTCGTAGTGGTGACACACGGAGATAAGCTCAGTCTCCGATTCCATAGACTACCTCCTTGCGTTTTGAGTCTGCATAACTCTTCTGCCTGGACTGTGCTACCTTCAGTCTATCCCGAATCAGCTTAACCTTCTCTTCAGACTCTTTAATCAAATCTGGTCCAAACAACTGACGGTCTCCAACTTCATCCCACATCAACGGTGTTCGACATCTTCTTCCATACAGGGCTTCGAACGGTGCCATCTTCAAACTGGCCTAGTAGCTATTGTTGTATGAAAACTCCGTGTAGGGTAAATTGTCATCCCAACTAGATCCATAATCTAGCGCACAAGCTCTCAACATATCCTCCAGAATCTGATTGACTCTTTCGGTCTGCCCATCTGTCTGTGGATGAAAGGTTGTACTGAACTCTAGCCTGGTACCCAAAGTCTAGTGCAGCTGGTGCCAAAACTTTGAAGTAAACTGTGTTCTTCTATCTGATAAGATGGTCCTCAAAACTCCGTGCAGACATATGATCCTGGTCATATATATCTTGGCCAACTTCGCACTTGTATAGGTGGTTTTCACTGGGATAAAGTGAGCCACTTTGGTCAAGCGATCCACTACTACCCAAATAGAATCATATCCCGATCGGGTCATGGGCAATCCGGTGATGAAATCCATGCCAAGCTTGTCCCACTTCCATTCGGGCATCGACATAGGCTGCAGTAATCCTGCTGGCTTCTAATGTTCTGCCTTCACTCTCGGACATACATCACATACGGCTACATACTCGGCAATATCCTTCTTCATTCAAGTCCACCAGAAACGCTCCTTCAAATCCAAATACATCTTGGTGTTTCCGGGGTGTATCGAGTATGGCGAGTCATGAGCTTCCTGAAGTATCAACTTCCTGATCTCGACATTATTGGGAACATATACACGGTCCTCGAACCACAAGGTGTCGTGCTCATCCTCACGAAAACCCTTGGCTTTTCCTTTGCTCATTCTCTCCTTTATCTCAGCAATTTCCTTGTCATCCTTCTGAGCTTCACGAATCTTTCCCAACAATGTAGACTGAACTTCCATCGCTGCAACAAAACCTCTGGGAACAATCTCCAAACAAAGTTCCCTGAGATCGTCGGCTAACTCCTTTGGCAATTCTCCTATTAAGAGAGTATTGACGTAACTCTTCCGGCTCAAAGCGTCTACTACGACATTGGCCTTTCCTGGATGATAGTGTAGCTTCATGTCATAATCCTTTATAAGTTCCAACCATCTCCTCTGCCTGAGATTCAGCTCCTTCTGTGTGAAAATGTACTTCAAACTCTTATGATCCGTGTACACATCACAATGGTTTCCAATAAGGAAATGTCTCTAGGTTTTTAGTGCATGCACTACAGCTGCTAACTCCAAATCATGTGTGGCGTAATTCAACTCATGCGGTCGAAGTTGACGTGAGGCATACGAAACAACTTTTCTCCTCCAAGTCCCAAGCAAGAGGCGTCGCAATACACTTGGAAATCCTTGCGTATATCCGGCAGAATCAGCACTGGGGCTGTAGTCAGACGTTTCTTCAACTCCTGAAAACTGTCCTCACATTCTTCTGTCCATTTGAACTTAGTGTCCTTGTTCAACAACTCCGTCATGGGCTTTGCGATCTTTGAGAAATTCTCAATGAATCTCCGATAGTATCCTGCGAGTCCAAGAAAACTACGGATCTCTCCAACTGAGGTGGGTGCCAACCACTCAGTGACTGACTGAACCTTGGTAGGATCCACTGCTATACCTTCTCCTGATATAACGTGGCCAAGGAATCCAACTTCCTTCAAGCAAAACTCACATTTGCTGAACTTGGCATACAACTGATGCTCCCTAAGCTTCTCAAGAACTAATCGCAAATGCTCCTTGTGTTCTTCTTCATTCTTCGAGTATACCAAGATATCATTAATGAACACCACAACAAACTTGTCCAAGAACTCCATAAACACCTTATTCATCATGCTCATGAAATAGGCAGGGACATTCGTCAATCCAAATGACATAACCGTATACTCATAAAGCCCGTACCTTGTGGTGAAAGCTGTCTTAGGTATATCTTTTTCTCAAATCTTCAATTGGTGGTATCCTGATCGCAGGTCGATCTTCGAAAACACTTTAGCTCCCTGCAGCTGGTCAAACAAATCATTGATCATCGGTAGTGGGTATTTGTTCTTGATCGTTACTTCATTCAACGCACGATAATCAACAACCATCCTCAATGATCCATCCTTCTTCTCAACCAGGAGCACTGGGGCTCCCCATGGTGATGTTGAATGTAACCTTTCTCCAATAACGTCTTGATCTGCTTCTTAATCTCTTCCAGATCATTTGCGGGCATCCGGTATGGTCTCTTCGATATCGGTCCGGTGTCTGGCAACAGTTCTATTAGAAACTCGATGTCTCGATCTGGCGGCATGCCTGGTAGCTCCTCTGGGAATACATCTGGGTAATCCTTCACTATAGGTACTTCCTCCTGAACAACTCCCGAGAGAGAATTTACTTGAGTCCTCCTAGGCGCATGCCTAGATACATACTTGATCCTTTTTCCCTCCGGGGTGGTGAGCATAATTGACTTGCTTGCGCAATCGATGTTCCCTCCATACTTCGATAGCCAATCCATCCCCAGTATCACGTCCAATCCTTGGGATTCCAAAATTATTAAGTCTGAGGGGAAAACGTGGCTGCCAATGGTTAAGGGTAACCGGTCGCACCATCGGCTAACCATATACTCTGCACCGGGTGAGCTCACTAACAAAGGTGTCCTAAGGGCTAAGGTGGGTAACTTAAACTTGTCCACAAATCCCCTTTAAATGTATGAATGCGATGCACTAGTATCGAAAAGAACGAGAGCGGTAAATGACTTAACCAAAAACTTACCGACAACTGCATCAGGTTGCTCTTCAACCTCCTCCACGTTCACGTGGTTCACTTGTCCCCTGTTGAAAGGGTTGGACTTCTTCCGAGAGCTTCCATGGCCATTCCCATTCTTCGCTTCAGGGCACTCAATGGCATAGTGTCCAGTCTTCCCGCACTTGAAACAAGTAATGTGACTTAGGTCCTTCTTGGCGGGTGTGGCTGGGTTAGAGCGGTTCTGATTACTGCTTGCTCCATTTCCATTTGCATTATTGGGGCCACTGTGGTTATGCGAACTTCCTCCATTGTGGGTATGGCCTCCATGGTTATGGGTAAATCCTCCCGAGTTCGGGGTGAAACGGGGCTTTTGCTGAGCTCCAGAATTGTAGTTTCCTTGCCCATACTTCCTCTTGCGGCTCTCTATCTGTTGCTGCTTCCCTTCAATCATAAGAGCCTTGTCTACCAGCTCCTGGTAGTTGTTAAATGTTGCCACCATTAACTGCATGCTCATCTCATCATTCAGCCCTTCCATAACTTCTCCTGCTTCGCGGCATCTGTGGCCACATCATCTAGGGCATAGCGAGATAACTTACTAAACTCATCTACATACTGAGCCACAGTACGGTTTCCTTGGCGTAGGTTGCGAAACTCACGCTTCTTCATGCTCATAGCTCCAGTTGAGACATGGGTTGTGCGGAAAGCTTACTGAAACTGCTCCCAAGTGACATTGGCTATAGGGAAAGTGGTTGTGTAATTCTCCCACCATGAGGCTGCTGGTCCATCCAACTGATGTGCGGCAAATCGCACCTTCTCTGCATCTGTGCAACCTGCGGTGGTCAACTCCCTTCCAATCCTGCGTAGCCAGTCAACCGCAACTATTGGCTCGGTGCTACTGGAAAACACCGGCGGCTGCAACCTCAGAAAACGGGCTAAGTTGTCAACTGGAGGTGGTGGTGGCGGGTTGTTGTTGTTGTTGTTGTTGTTGTGGCTTTGGTTCTGAACTAACAACTGCATCAAGGCATTCTGCTGCTGGATCAACTGAGTGAGCTCCGGTGGGAGAACAAATCCGGGGTCACGTCTCGGAGGCATCTGATGGGTTTACAGGGAAGAGAATTAGAATAGAATGAGGTCTAGTGAGAAAGCACTACCCATATGCACATCAGACAAACACATTCATATCATATCACTCAATCAATCAAGCAAGGGCATACAATCGATCTAACTATCGTTACAGTGCTCGGACTATACTATTTACATGGGGGAATACTACTGATCATATGGTGGTCTACTAGAAATTTTGATCGGTGGAAGACTCCATGATATCTGCTCCAGCTTCGTCTTCATAATCACCATCACTGTTGTCGGGGTCGGAGTCGATATCGTCGATGATGATGTAGTCCTCAGAACGAATGTCATCAGGATGGTCGTCATCTCCTCCTGGCGCGGGATCTCCCGTGAATACTCTGAGCTTCCTCGTCAGGTCGTCATTCTTTTCCATGAGTATCGTCATTTCCTCCTCATATCCATCGTGTGTAGACTTGAGTTCCTCTTCTAGCTCTGTGATCCTAGTCATCGCCTTCTTTAGGTCTAGCATGCTTGCGCACATCTGGTTCTCCTGTCGATGGATGTGCTGGTTTAACTCCTGGATGAAAGTTGCAACGGACCTGTCCTTCCTGGTGCTGATCATCTCCCATTTCTCATTTCGGCACCCACATATCTGATAGATAGTGTCCTTCAGCTCCTGTTTGTAGACTTCTTGTGACGCCCTCGATTCAATCGTACACTAATCATACATGCAAATGTGTACGACCAAGATCAAGGACTCACGGGAAGATATCACAACACAACTCTAGACACAAATTAAAAATAATGCAAGCTTTATATTACAAGCCAGGGGCCTCGAGGGCTCAAATACATAAGCTCGAATACACAGGAGTCAGCGGAAGCAACAATATCTGAGTACAGACATAAGTTAGACAAGTTTGCCTTAAGAAGGCTAGCACAAAAGCAACATCGATCGAAAAGGCAAGGCCTCCTGCCTGGGAGCCTCCTAACTATTCCTGGTCGTCGGCGGTCTCCACGTAGTAGTAGGCATCAGCGGTGGCATCTGGCTCCTGGGCTCCAACATCTAGTTGCATCAACCAGAAAGAAGAAGAAAGGGGGAAAGGGGGAGCAAAGCAACCGTGAGTACTCATCCAAAGTACTCGCAAGCAAGGAACTACACTACATATGCATCGATATCAATGAAATGGGTTGTATATGTGGACTGAACTGCAAAAATGCCAGAATAGAGGGGAGAACCTAGTCCTATCGAAGACTAGCATCTTCTGGAAACCACCATCTTGCAGCAACAGGAGGGAGTAGAGTAGCATAAAGTAAAGTAGTAGTAGTGTTATCAACCTCAGCCAGAGATCCTTTCTCGACTCCCTGCGAGAAAGCAATCCCAGAGCCATACTATCCATTTCTCATATCCATGTCTCATCTCAAGTATCCAGTTCTAGTTGTATCGATCGGGATACAACTCCAAGTGTCCGTTACTGTAGGATAGGCTATCGATAGATGTTTTCTTCCCTGCAGGGGTGCACCAACTTACCCACCACGCTCGATTAACTCCGGCCGGACACACTTTCCTGGGTCATGCCCGGCCTCGGCCAAACAATATGCCGCAACCCGACCTAGGCTTAATAGAGAGGTCAGCACGCCGGACTAAACCTATGCCCACAGGGGTCATGGGCCATCGCCCCGAGAACTCTTGCACGTTGCGAGGGTGGCCGGTGAGCAGACCTAGCTACCTCCTTAAAAAAGGCAGGTGCTTACCAGTCCAACCAGGCGCGCGCCGCTCAGTCGCTGACGTCTATTAAACTTCGGCTGATGCATACGACGCAGAACGCCCATACTATGCCCACGTGATGGTTATTGCTATCAGGCCAGAGGCCCCTCGGATCAAATATCCAAATCATAGTGGATTAGGAACGCACGGTAACAAGCAGAGACTCACGAAAGATGTGACCCCGTTGCCCCGTCTCGAGGACTTGCGGCAAGGGCTAGGAATGCCCGACCACGCCTCGTAATTATCTCGCGGGCACCCTCCAGGTCAACCCGTCTCCACATTACTCGCGGGTACCCCTCAGGGTCGACCCGCCTTTCCAAGTAACAGTTGTAAAGTCCAAGTATCCGTGTGTCCAAACATCAAGGGGAAAACCCGAGGAATCACCCCCGGTGAATTCCACTCGATGTAATCATCAAGGTGAACGTAAGAGGAACCACCCCCGAGGTTCACACTCGAGGGGTTGCACGACAGAGTCCTATCGGAAGTGGTTAAGGCGGAATCACCCTCAATGACTACGACCGAATAGCTACACTAGAGGGTTAACATCAGAAGTGTTGTAGAGGTCTCACCCTCGGCACTCGATAGTAACTCTGCAGAGTCAAGCAACAAAAGGGGAAAGTGATGTGCGGTGCCGGGGCCTGGTCTTCGATCCCGTTGATCGGGTCTTCGATGATGAAGCAGGGGCAACAAGGACAACGTGGGGGTCACTGATGGATCACTAACCAACCTATACTAAGCAAATAGGGTACAATGAGCAGGTTACAAAAGCAGGCTATGCATCAGAATTGGAGCAAACAATAACAGTAGCAAAATTTAATGCAAGCATGAGAGAATGGAATGGGCGATATCGGGATGATCAAAGGGGGGGGCTTGCCTGGTTGCTCTGGCAAGGAGGGGTCGTCGTTGTCATAGTCGATCACAGGGGCAACATCAGTCTCGGGGTCTACCGGAGAGAAGAGGGGGAAGAAACAATAAATATAAAGCAAACAGATGCAACGCTAAGCATGACATGACGATAAGCAGAACTAGGGTCGACCTAACGTAGTACTACACGTTGCAGACAGAGGGGATAAACATCCGAGGATGAATTCCCGACGTTAGGTGGATTCCGGACAAAGGAAAAGAGGGGGAAAGTTCCAAGTTCAGCATGCTAGGGGCATGTGACAGATGAATGGACCACGTATTCGGATACGTTGGATTTTTCTGAGCAACTTTCATGTATAAAGTTTTTCCATCCGAGCTACGGTTTATTTTCTATGAATTTCTAAAGGTTTAAACATTTCCTGGAATTAAATAAATTATCAGAAAAGAATTACTACGTCAGCATGACATCACTGTGACGTCAGCAGTCAACAGGATGGCTGACTAGGTCAAACTGACCAGTGGGTCCCACCTGTCATAGACATTGGACTATAGAAGTTTAAATTTAACTAAACTGAGGCTAATTAGAAGCTGGGCCCCACACGTCAGCGACTGATTAGGTTTAACTAATTAAGTTTATTTTTAAAAACGTTTGACTAACCTAATTAGGGGTGTGGGCCCCATTAGTTAGTGGCTGGGGAATAGTACCCCGCGTTGACCGTGGTCAACGCGATCAAACAAAGGCGCACGGGCCCACTGTTTGCGGCACTGGGCGGGACCCACCGGCGCCAGGTCAGCATGGCGGCCGGAGCAATACCGGCGGCCATTTCCTGCGGCGGCGCGGCTCGGAATCCACCAGAAAATGGCCATAGGCCATCATTTTGGACGCGGATGGCCGCGTTCGAACGCGCACGAGACGGTGCATTTAGCGGTGGCTCTAGCACGACCGAAGATGGACTAAAATGACGGCGGCGAGCAGCGAGGCGGACGCCGGAGTTCGGTCGTTGTCGGGTTCGGAGTTACGGTGCACTAAACGAGCAACGTGAGGCGTCTACACCATGCAGTGAATGCAACGGGGGCACGCACGGGACCAAAAGGTCACCGCGGCCATGCCGGCAACGAGCTCATGCGGCAATGGGTTCGGCCGTAGCGGTTAGAGGGCGCGCGAGAGGGAACAGAAAGATGGGAGAGGAATCGGGGCTCACCTTGTGGCACGCACGGTGGTCCTCGGAGGTTTAGTAGCAGCAGAGACGGCGCCGGAGACGAAGAAGATCGATGGCAGCCGGAGATGGGGACGAGGACGAACGGCGGCTGCGGTGCTTCCCGGTTCCAGCGGAGGGCGCCAGTCGAAGGAGTCGACCCCGGCGGAGCTCACCGACAGGGTAAGCGGGCGCGGGGCCGCCGGTGGCCGCGACAACGACGGAGGGCGGCGGCGACTGTGCTTAGAGGTGGACGGGAAACGAGGGGGAAGGCGAGGAGGAATCTGGTGGGGAGAGGGAGAGGCGGAGCGGGCCAAGTGGTGAGGTGAGTGGGAGAGGCGCCCGAGGCATCGCCCTTATCCCCTCGGGGCAGCGCCGGCGAGGTGGGTTCGGTGGCGACCGCGCCGTGTAGCGGCGCGCGACCGAGGAACAGGGAGTGGGGTGCGGTGCGGGGAGCTGGGCTGGCCAGGCTGGTTGAGGTCCAGGGGGACAGGGGGGTTAGGTGGGCCGGTCAGCGCAATGGGCTAAGGCCCATGGAGGCAGGGGGCTTCTCCTTCTTCCTTTTCTCCTTGCTTTCCCTTTTTCTTTTTTTAAAGCTTTTCTGTTTTAGCTATTTTAGGCCACTTAGACATTTTGCAAAAATGTTGGTTCACCACCAATATTACCAGAAGAATATGTTCCACATGATGAACATTTTAGTTTTCATGTCTGAGCATTTTTTGAATTTCACATATAAATTCATATTGATTCAACTGGAATTTGAAATGGAATATTGATCAAAGTGACCAAGCACTGTTATAGCAAAATGATTACCTTGATGTCAGGGATTACTGTAGCATCATTACACCGGGGTGTTACACTTCTCCAATACGTCCCATAGTAATGTGGGCTGCCATACTCTTGCCTAAACTCCAGGTTGGTGCATCAAAGGAAAACTCTATGGGCTCAGTGACTGGCGTGAATGTCCTTCCTGGAACTTGAACTCAAATCATCCAGTGCTCCTCTTCTGGTGAAGTGGCGGTGTAGGTCCCGGTGAAGCTTGGTATTCCGATGTTCAGGTACCTAGTGACTTCCTTCAAGTGTCGTCCAAAGGGTGTGTATTCATCCGGTTGTGCAAACTTGTTCCTTGAGTCTGCCATCCTAAAGAGTAGAAAATGGATAGGAGTCAGAAATGAGTAGAGAAGAGTGACCTATGGCTCATCTTAGTGGTCGTGTCCTACATTCAGGGTGTGCTCTAATACCATCTTGTAGCGACCCGACCTCAGACGGTCAAGGCTCTATGCTTCAGTGTCATCCCTGGATCGGTAATGCTGACAGACACAGTACTCGAATGGATTTATAACAGAGTAGCAATCACACACTTATTACATCGATAGTCTCAAAAGAGAATTTATTACAATAATATGGCTTAAGGCCATCTAAATAAGATAACAGCGGAAGGCTTGGAAGATAAAGTGAGTCCATCAACTCCAACGGCATAGCTGAGTGCATGACAAACGACCTAGCGCACCTTACTCCTCGTCTGAAAATTCTGCACCATAATATGTTGCAGCCCGAAAACGGGTCAGCACTTGGAATATGCTGGCAATATAACACAGTAGAGCAATAAAAACTATCACTACATGCATATATGGCTGGTGGAGGCTCTATGGTTATAATGTTTTGCGAAAAGCCAATTTTTTCCTACAACAAAGGAATATATTTTAATTTAACTACCATGGTGGTTGAAACATTGAGAAGGTTCCTCCAACTCAATCCCAATTAGAAATAATTATCAACCCAACAAATTAAATTAGAGTGATGAGATCCATATGATAATCCAAGAACCAGATACTCAAGATGTCCATAACCGGGGAGACGGCTAACCATGATTAGATTGTACACTCTGCAGAGGTTTGCGCACTTTTCCCCACAAGACTCGATCTCCTCCGTTGGATTTCTCGCACTACATGGTGTTTGAGAAACGGATGACCGAGACATAGTCTTTCAGAAGCTTTAACTCTAACCCTGGGTAGAGAGCACCAACCTACATCCCCTACATCTGCTAGCCTACCACTAGAAGAGGTCATGCAACTTAATCAAATATGCTAGAGCCCATAATAGCTTGTGGTTGCACACAGAAGTTTCTAGCATGAATAATCTTATGATTCCTTTGAGCCTGGGTGGCGGACCGTAGGATGATCACACAGGTACTCCGGGATATCCTAGGACAACACTGGATTCTCAAGGTGCCCACAAGCAATCCACCCAGATGTGTATTAATGTTGCCACCTTAAGTTAACCATTAATTAACAATCTCACATCTGTCATGGATACACTCAAACCCAATCCACGTCTACGAGCATAGCATGGCAATATAAGCATAACGTAGAAGTAACTCCCAAGGGTTTGATAATAAAAGGGCAATAGGTTCTACCTCATCAACTACTTCCCAAACCCACATGTTAAGAGATCCTACTCATGCAATGTGTGAGGGTTGAAACTAATGCATAAAAACTGGGTAATAAAGGGGTATGATCAATGTGTTACTTGCCTTGCTGACGATCCACAAAACCTAGTGACTCGTAGTAGCACGCTTCGCACTCCGGGAATTCTATCACAAAGAAACAATAGCATACATAAGAAATCAAACAAAGATCCACAGGTAAAACTCAAATAAGAAGATCTAAGCAGAAAGTTCAACTGAAGAACTCCGGTTTGCAAAAAGAATCAAATCAAACGGAGCAACGAAACTCAAACTACGGAAGAAACAAGATCCGTTTACTAATCTGGACTAAAGTCAAATTTTACAGTACCAAAATATTGTTCAAGTTGGTTAAACAGAGAGTGGGCTTCGAGACGAAGACCTAGGCGCTTGTTTCACCTTATTTGGATAAACGAGCGAAAAGATAAACTAAAACGAAGATTAGGGCAGAAATCGCGATCGAAAATAATCGCGGTAAAACCCTGGAAAAAATAAAACGAGACGAACAGGCTAACGAACGAAACGTTCGCTGTCTGCGGCTAACTGACGAACAGCGTTCGTTAAAACGAACGTACGGACGAACGTCCGCTAAATATTAAACCGACGAAAAACCGAACCGAAATAAAAACGAATCTACGGTTTACTAAAAAACGATTGGTTTTTACCTAAACCGAAAAAAACGAACGGCGGTCGGATCGGATCGGAATGGCGGCGGCTCGGGCGGGGCTTCCGGCGGGGCGGGGAGCTACGAGCGACGGCGGGGAAGCGGCGGCGCGGCGAGCGGCGACGCAGGCGGCGGTGGGCTGCTGCTGCGTGTGGGAGGCGGGGCGAGGCGAGGTGGTGGAGGGCGGCGGCGGCTCGGCATATAAAGGGGGCGGGGCGGTGCCGGCTTGGGGGAGGGGCAAGGGAGGCCGAGTCGGCCACGGCGGTTGGCAGCGCGTGCGGAAGGCGGAGTCCTCCCGAGGTCGGGGACGGCGCGGCGGAGTGGGCCGGCTGGGCTTTCGGCCTAGTCGGTCCGCAGCAAAAAAAATTTAAACAGAATTCGCCGGAAAAAATCCTAGAAAATAAAATAAAAATCTAAAAATACCAAAACCAATTTTCACCGTCTAAGAAGAATATTTAGAACAAAGTGAACATTTTCTTGGCCTTAAAATGCAATTTTGAAAAAATGTAAATTTTTCTAATTCAAATAAAATTGCAATAAAATCCAAATAAAATTATTTATTTGATTTTAATATTTTTCCTCCAATATTCATTTTATTTTGGAGAAGTCATATTATCTCCTCTCATACAATTTTAATATGAAATATTTTCAGAGAGAAAAATAATTAAAACCAAAGTGATCCTTGTTTCGATATTTGATAAAATTCAAATATGAAAAAAAACGTGAAAACCCCAACTCTCTCCATGGGTCCTTGAGTTGCTTAGAATTCCGAGGATCCCGAAATGAAATGCAATAAAATATGATACGCATGGATGACCTACGTATAACATTCCAAATTGAAAATTTAGGATGTTACAAGAACATCCTGAAGTACATGAAAAGGACCAAGGATATTTTTCTCATTTATGGAGGTGACAAAGAGCTTGTCGTAAATGGTTACCTCGATGCTAGCTTTGGCACTGATCCGAATGACTCTAAGTCACAAACCGGATACGTATTCATATTGAATGGTGGAGCTGTCAGTTGGTGCAGTTCCAAACAGAGCATCGTGGCGGGATCTACATGTGAAGCGGAATACATAGCTGCTTCAGAAGCAGCAAATGAAGGCGTTCATATCCTATCTAGGTGTAATACCTAGTGCATCGGGTCCAATGAAAATCTTTTGTGACAATACTGGAGCAATTGCCTTGGCGAAGGAATCCAAATTTCACAAAAGAACCAAACGCATCAAGAGACGCTTCAACTCCATTCGTGATCAAGTCAAGGAGGGAGACATAGAAATTTGGGAGATACATACGGATCTGAATGTAGCAGACCCGTTGACTAAGCCTCTTCCACGAGCAAAACATGATCAGCACCAAGACTCCATGGGTGTTAGATTCATTACAATGTAATCTAGATTATTGACTCTAGTGCAAGTGGGAGACTGAAGGAAATATGCCCAAAAGGCAATAATAAAGTTGTTATTTTATATTCCCTTATTCATGGTAAAGGTTTATTATTCATGCTAGAATTGTATTGATCGGAAACCTTAATACATGTATGAATACATAAACAAACACCGTGTCCCTAGTGAGCCTCTACTAAACTAGCTCGTTGATCAAAGATGGTTAAGGTTTCCTAACCATGGACATGAGTTGTCATTTGATAACGGGGTCACATCATTGAAGAATGATGTGATGGACAAGACCCATCCGTTAGCTTAGCATAATGAACCTTCAGTTTTATTACTATGGCTTTCTTCATGTCAAATACATATTCCTTCGACTATGAGATTATGCAACTCCCGGGTACCGGAGGAATGCCTTGTGTGCTATCAAACGTCACAACGTAACTGGGTGATTATAAAGATGCTCTACAGGTATCTCCGAAGGTATTTGTTGAGTTGGCATAGATCGAGTTTGGGATTTGTCACTCCGAGTATCGGAGAGGTATCTCTGGGCCCTCTCGGTAATACACATCATAAGCTTGCAAGCAAACGACTAAGGATTTAGTCATGAGGTGATGTATTATGGAACGAGTAAAGAGACTTGCCGGTAACGAGATTGAACTAGGTATGAAGATACTGATGATCGAATCTCGGGCAAGTAACATACCGATGGACAAAGGAATTACGTACGTTGTCATAACGGTTCGACCGATAAAGATCTTCATAGAATATGTAGGAGGTAATATGGGCATCCAGGTTCCGCTATTGGTTATTGACCGGAGAGGTGTCTTGGTCATGTCTACATAGTTCTCGAACCCGTAGGGTCCGCACGCTTAATGTTCGATGACGATATAGTATTATATGAGTTATGTGATTTGGTGACTGAATGTTGTTCGGAGTCCCGGATGAGATCACGGACATGATGAGGAGTCTCAAAATGGTTGAGAGGTAAAGATTGATATATAGGACGATAGTATTCGGACACCGAAAGTGTTTCGGGGGGTACTGGGTACTTATCGGGTCATCGGAAGGGGTTCCGGGCACCCCCGGCAAAAGATATGGGCCTTATGGGTCAAGAGGGGAAACGCACCAGCCACAAGGGGCTGGTGTGCCCCCCATATGGGCCGGCCAAGGTGGAGAAGGAAAGGGGAAGGAGGAAAGGAAAGAAAGGGAATAGGATTCCCCCTTCCTCCCCCCCCTTTCCTTCCCCCTCCGACAAATAGGGCAGGCGGCGCGCCAATTGGGAGGACCCCAAGTAGGATTCGGCCTACTTGGGGCGCCTCCTGGCTGCCTCCCCTCTCCCTTCCACCTATATATATATATATATATATATATATATATATATATATATATATATATATATATATACATATATATATATATATCTGTGTGTGTGTGGGGGGGGGGTGCCGTAGTGAAAGGATCGAAAAGAGTTGTCTAGAGGAGGGGTGATTAGACCCTCAACAAAGAAAAGTAGTAGTTTATAATTTCTTCAAGTTAAGGTGGAGTTTTAGCACAAGTTTAAACATTCACAATACATTTAAAGCAAGCATGGCAAGAGTATATGAGCAACGGAAAGTAAAGCATGCAACTTGCAAGAAAGTGAAGCGATGGGATTGGAGTGTGCAAACGCAATTGGAGACACGAAGATTTTTCCCGTGGTTCCGTAGGTGATATGCTATCGTACATCCATGTTGATGGAGACTTCAACCCACGAAGGGTAACGGTTGCGCGAGTCCACGGAGGGCTCCACCCACGAAGGGTCCACAAAGAAGCAACCTTGTCTATCCCACCATGGTCGTCGCCCACGAAGGACTTTCCTCACTAGGGTAGATCTTCACGAAGTAGGCGATCTCCTTGCCCGTACAAACTCCTAGGTTCAACTCCACAATCTTGACGGAGGCTCCCAAGTGACACCTAACTAATCTAGGAGACACCACTCTCCAAAAGGTAATAGATGGTGTGTTGATGATGAACTCCTTGCTCTTGTGCTTCAAATGATAGTCTCCCCAACACTCAACTCTCTGTGACATATTTGGATTTGGTGGAAAGATGATTTGAGTGGAAAGAAACTTGGGAAAGGCTAGAGATCAAGATTCTTGTGGTTGGATTGGAATATCTTGGTCTCAACACATGAGTAGGTGATTCTCTCTCAGAAAATGAATGCTGGAAGTGTAGGCATGTTCTGATGGCTCTCTCCATGAATGAAGAGTGGGTGGAGGGGTATATATAGCCTCCACACAAAATCTAGCCGTTACACACAATTTACCAAACTCGGTGGGACCGAATCGAGAAACTCGGTCATACCGATTTAGTTCAAAATGTGAACATTAGAGTTTTCGGTGGGACCGATATGATCAACTCGGTGGGACCGACGTGCTAGGGTTAGGGTAAAACCTCAACTCGGTTTGACAGATTACACAAACTCGGTGAGACCAATTTTGGTAATAAGCAAAACAGAGAGTTGGTCAAGCAAACTCGGTCGGACCGATTGCATATCTCGGTGAGACCGAAATAATTGCAACAGGCAACAGAGAGTTTACAAGCCCATCTCGGTGAGACCGAGATCCCATCGGTGAGACCGAACTGATTAGGGTTTCAGGCAGTGGCTATGTCAAATGAACTCGGTGGCGCTGGATAGATCAAATCGGTGGGGCTGAGTTTGACTTTAGGTTTAGGAAAAATGTGGAAATGAGAAAGTGGTTGAGGGCTTTGGAGCATATCACTAAGCACTTGAGCAAGCGAGCCATTAAGCAACACTCATCCCCTTTTAATATTATTGGCTTTTCCTATGGACTCAATATGATCTTGTATCACTGAAATGAAAATGAAGAGTCCTTAGTTTTAGAGCTTTTGTCAATCTTCTGTCCTTAGCATCTTGAAGGGGTTCCACATCCTCTTGTCCATGCCACTCCACTGTTGAACTCATCTTAAATATACTAGATAGTAGTATTAGTCCAACAACAGATATGTTGACATTAGTTGCCAAAATCACCCAGGGAGCACTTGTGCTTTCAATCTCCCCCTTTTTGGTAATTGATGACAACATACATCAAAGCTTTAGATAAGGATATAGAGAATAGCATGTAAAGCTTTGGAAGGACATGTAACATGCATATGCTCCCCCTACATGTATGCAATCATGTAAATATGGAATGCAAGAGCATGTGAATGCATAAGCATGACAGAGCAAGCAATAAGTTACGTGTATCTTGGCTATATGCATCAAAGCAAATGGTGCGAATATAGGAAATGTACCTTCATGTTCATGAGTCCTTCTTGCAAACAATATGTACATCAGCAAGACATCATCATGCACATGAGTGTGATGCATATACTTACCTTGTGGTCTTGAGATGGCTTTGGAAGAGATGAACCTGAGTAAACAAGGTTAGATAACACAGAAACATCTACTAAACAGAGCAAGAACAGCAAACCACAAGAGTACCAAGATTGGGATGACATGTAGAGAGTGAGTACTAGGTACTCTATTGGATATAGACTTGTCCCCCAAGAGGTAAAGATATGCAATGAATTCGAAAATTTCCTTCCTTTAGATGTCTTTCTCCCCCGAATCTTGTATGGGATAGTGGGAGAAGGTGGGGAAAAGAAAATCAGAGCAAAACAAGAAAATCATAACAAATAATCATAACATATACTAACATGTCTTTCCCCTCTTAAAGACATGTGACTTCTCTCCTCTTGAATACCAAGCATCTGGGAAGACTAAGAAATCATTCATTCCCATAGGGTCTCTCTCTCTCCCTTTGATGTGATTAAGATTTGATGTGATCTCTCTCTCCCCCTTTGACATCAATTTCCAAGAAGGGATCTTCTGGAGTGTGAGTCGAATAGGTTTGGTCCTTGAGTCACATAACAAAGCAGCATATAGAATGTGACACCGGTAGAGGACAAGAATCATTGAGTCGAGCTGGAACAAATATGCAGGATGCAAATGGCAAAGTGTCTTCTCAGCATTGAAATCGGTAACACCGAGTTGCTTTCTTTGGTGGCACCGAGGTGGTTCGGTTTGACCGAAAGAGACAAACCGGTGAGTCCGAGTTCAACACAGAGAGAGAACAATTGTCATCTCAGCTCACTATGCAAATAAGATCTCGCAAGGATTTGCAAGGAATTGACTGAAAGCTTTGCAATGAATTGGATGCAGGGAATGCATAACATAACAGAGAAAAGAAAAGAAATCTAGATGAAGTTTTTTATTTATTAAGGAAGGGGAACAACCATGCAAGAGACAAATGCAAGAACTCAGAAAAACACTAGAGAACTTCATCTAGAATTGGTCGGCGACAAAGTCACCTATGTTAGAGTATATTGACTGAGGAGTCAAGTGAGAACACTTGATCGTAGGTCATACTCATCATTTAAGCTCAAAATGGGGTTACCATTTTTCGTTTAAGCATTTTGATGTATTCACATCTTGTTGAGCTGCTTTGACCCATGACTTGGGGCAAAGCTTCTCTAAGATGGAATAACATACCTTGGGTGGTGGTGTTGAACTTGATCACATAGTTGAACTTGTGTGGGATGCTCAAGGTTGATGTAGCACATCAAGAGTTGGGAGCACCACTTGTAGTTTGAGTTCATCTACCTACATGGGTTAGTCTTGCAAGGAAGAGCACTTGTGTATCCAAAATGACAATCATGAAATTTGATATAAAGAAATTATCTAAGGATATGTTGAAAGGTTTCATGCTTCCTTGTCTTCAACCACCATATTGTAGAGACTTGGTAATGTAGAGGTTGCTCAAGATGTGAGTGATTTGCAATCTCATAGATTTAGATTCATCCAAGTACCTACAAGGGTTAGATAGCATGCAAGGGTGCAAGTATATCCAAGACATATGATCATCATCATAAGAGAAATATCAAGGATTAGTAAAAGGCGCATGCCTTGCATGTATCCAAATGGAGTTTCTACTCCAAGTTTGAAGCATCAATGATGTCCAATTCACCTCTCAAACGGCAAAATACTTTCCCATCAAGCGGTTTGGTGAATATATCCGCCAATTGCTTGTCGGTATGAACATGCTTAAGATCAATATCTCCTTTAGCAACATGATCTCGAATGAAATGATGACGAACTTCAATATGCTTAGTTCGAGAATGTTGCACATGATTATGAGCAATCTTAATAGCACTTTCATTGTCACATAGCAATGGAACACGTTTCACATTGATCCCGTAATCTTTAAGAGTTTGGGTCATCAAAAGTAATTGAGCACAACATGAACCGGCGGCAATGTATTCTGCTTCGGCGGTGGATAAGGATACCGAGTTTTGTTTCTTGGAGGACCAAGACACAAGAGATCTACCAAGAAATTGACAAGTACCCAAAGTGGACTTTCTATCAACCTTGTCACCGGCATAGTCCGAATCGGAGTAACCAACAAGATCAAAAGAAGACCTCTTAGGATACCAAATGCCAAAATTTGGTGTATGAATTAAGTATCTCACTATCCTTTTCACACCTTAAGATGACATTCTTTGGGGGCCGCTTGATATCATGCACACATGCACACACTTAGCATAATATCGGGACGGGAGGCACATAGATATAACAATGAACCAATCATAGAGCGGTAAACCTTTTGGTCAACCGATTTTCCATCCTTAGTCAAGTCAAGATGTACACTAGTAGGCATGGGTGTTTTCATACCTTTGCTTTCTTGCATGTTGAACTTCTTGAATAAGTCCTTGGTATACTTCGTTTGTGAAACAAAGGTGCCCTCCTTAGTTTGCTTGATTTGCAAACCAAGAAAGAACTTGAGTTCACACATCATAGACATCTCAAACTTCTTTGACATTAGCTTTCCAAACTTTTCACTAAAATGAGGGTTAGTTGAACCAAATATGATATGATCAACATAAATTTGGCACACAGATAATTCACCATTAACCCTTTTAGTAAAAAGAGTAGAATCTATCTTTCCAATCTCAAAGCCTTTTTCAATAAGGAACTTGGTCAAGCATTTATACCACGCTCTAGGAGCTTGTTTAAGACCATAAAGAGCTTTGTGAAGTTTGTAAACATGATCGAGTTTCTTAGGATTAACAAAGCTGGGAGGTTGTTTAACATAAACTTCCTCCTCAATTTCACCGTTTAGAAAAGCACTTTTAATGTCCATTTGGTACAAGGTAATATCATGGTGATTTGCATAGGCAAGTAAGATGCATATGGACTCAAGCCTAGCAACGGGGGCATATGTCTCACCATAGTCCATACCTTCGACTTGAGTGTAGCCTTGGGCGACGAGACGTGCTTTGTTGCGAACAACTTGTCCATCTTCGTCTTGCTTGTTGCGAAACACCCATTTGGTACCGATGATGTTGTGGTTGTTGTCGGGCTTCTCGACCAATGTCCACACTTGGTTTCTCTCAAAGTTGTGTAGCTCTTCGTGTATGGCATTTATCCAATCCGGATCTTCCAATGCTTCTTCAACCTTCATAGGTTCAATGCTAGAGATGAATGAATAATGTTCACAAAAATTAGCCAAACGAGTTTTAGAGCGAGTGATTCTCCCGGTTTGGATATCATTGGAGATTCGTTCAACGGGATGGTCTCTTGAGATTCTTGCTCGAACTCGTGAGAGCTTTTGTTTGGGTCGGGGTGGAACATCCTCTTCATCATCTTGTTCTTCCTCTTGGCCTTCTTCATTGTTGACGTTGACGTTCTCTTGTCTAGGTGGAGAAGGAGGTTGATGAGGTTCATCTTGGTGTACTTCCTCGTTTTCTTCATCTTGGTGTGTCCCACTTGTGGATGCCTCGTGTCAATTCTCGGTTCACCTTGTCGTGAGGTGGAAGCTTCCACTTGGACGGACGAGGTACTCTCCTTCACCTCTGTTGGACGAATCTTGCCAATAGGAAAGTCTTGGATTGCTTCCGAAGGGTCTTTGTCTCCTACATCAATTGGCAATTGCTCTACTTGCGAGCCATTAGATTCATCAAACTTCACACCTACCATCTCTTCAACCTTTCAGGTGAAATTGTTGTAGACACGGTAAGTGTGAGAGTTTGAGCCATAACCGAGTAGAAAACCTTCATGAGATTTAGGAGCAAATTTAGAACGACGATGCTTATCAAGAATATAGCACTTTGAGACGAATACTCGAAAGTATCCAACTTGGGGTTTGTTACCGGTGAGAAGCTCGTATGCCGTCTTGCCGAGTAGCTTGTGAAGATACAAGCAATTTGTTGCATGACAAGCTATCTCAACCGCTTCCGCCCAGAAGTGTTTTGGCGTCTTGTGCTCATCAAGCATCGTTCTCGCCATCTCAATAAGAGTCTGGTTCTTCCTCTCAACAACTCTATTTTGTTGAGGCATGTACGTAGCAGAGAACTCATGTGAAATCCCTTCTTCGTTAAGAAAGGTATCCACATTTGCGTTCTTGAACTCTGTTCCGTTGTCACTACGAACCTTCTTGATCTTCAATTAAAATTGATTTTGGGCCTTCCTAGCGAAGTTCTTGAAGATCTTTTGGACCTGCGATTTATCATCAAGAAAGAAGACCCACGTAAATCTTGAAAAGTCATCGACTATAACTAGACCAAATGAGTTTCCACCGAGACTTTTATAGGCATTGGGACCAAAGAGATCCATATGAAGTATCTCGAGCGGTCTTCTCGTGGTCATGATGTTCTTCACGGGGTGGCTTCCTCCAACCTGTTTTCCTGCTTGACAAGCACTGCACAATCTATCCTTATCAAATATACATCCTTTACTCCAAGGATATGATCACCTTTAATAAGCTTATCAAGATTTTGCATGCCCACATGACCTAACCTTCTATGCCACAACCAACCTTTAGAAGATTTAGCAATTAAGCAAGTCTAGGTTGAGCCTTTTTAGTGAAATCAACAATGTAAAGATCACCTCTACGTATACTGGTAAATACCATATTGTGATGATCTCTTTGAAACACTTGGTAATCTACTTCAGTAAATAGGACATTGAAGCCAAAGTCAGCAAGTCTAGATACGGAAAGTAAATTATAGCCCAGAGATTCAATGAGCATACCGTTTTGTATGGAGCTATCATGTGAGATGGCCACCTTACCAAGGCCAACCACCTTACCCTTTGAGTTATCACCAAAGGTGACATACTTTCGAGGGCCATTGTTTTCAGCTAGCTCACAAAACATATCCTTGTCTCTGGTCATGTGATCGGTACATCCACTATCAAGGACCCATTCCTTTCCTCCAACCATGTAGCCACGAAGATTAGCCATAAGACCAAAGTGTCTCATAGACTCATCGAGATCAAAGTCACTATCATCATCCTCATCATAGTATCCATATTCAACATCGTCTTGTGATGGGTCAATTCCTAGAGAGAGTGATTCATTAGATAAATGATCATCACAATGTTCATCTTTATGAATTCTAATGGCTTCGGAGATGATATTGCTAATGATTCCAACATCTCCTTTGGCACGCATAAGGTTACTAAGCTCAAATAGACAATCACCAAACTTAGGATCATTGGAATTCATCTTACTCAAAGCAATAGACTTGTGAAGAATCTCATCTAAGTTTGCAGGGAATAGTTTGGGAATCGTTCCAAAAGAAATCTCCATATAGTGTAGGCACAATTAAGAGTAGGCAAGCAACCAAACAAATTTCTAGGCAAACCTCTAGTAATAAGATTGATGGTTCTAAGGTTGCGAATCATGTCAATAGACTCATCAAGGGTAGGATGCAAAGGATCAACATGGGGTGCACAAGGTCTAGTAATGTACTTGTTCAAATGATATTCATTGAAAATCTCAAGCATCTCATTTTTCCACTCATGAAAGAACTCTCCATCAAGTATAGGCACTCTACGTCTAAGACTCCCCAACGTAGACTCATCCATCTTCCTCCAATGGTGATTAAACCAAAGCAATGGAGACCAATGCTCTGATACCAATTGAAAGGATCGAGAAGAGGTGTCTAGACGGGGGGTGATTAGACCCTCAATGAACAAAAGTAGCAGTTTTTAATTTCTTCAAGTTAAGGTGGATTTTTAGCACAAGTTTAAACATTCACAATACATTTCAAGAAAGCATGGCAAGAGTATATGAGAAGCGGAAAGTAAAGCATGCAACTTGCAAGAAAGTAAAGCGACGGGATTGGAGTGTGCAAACGCAATTGGAGACACGAAGATTTTCCGGTGGTTCTGATAGGTGGTGCTATCGTACATCCACGTTGATGGAGACTTCAAACCACGAAGGGTAACGGTTGCGCGAGTCCACGGGGGGCTCCACCCACGAAGGGTCCATGACGAAGCAACCTTGTCTATCCCACCATGGCCGTCTCCCACGAAGGACTTGCCTCACTAGGGTAGATCTTCACGAAGTAGGCGATCTCCTTGCCCATACAAACTCCTTGGTTCAACTCCACAATCTTGACGGAGGCTCCCAAGTGACACCTAACCAATCTAGGAGACACCACTCTCCAAAAGGTAATAGATGGTGTGTTGATGATGAACTCCTTGCTCTTGTGCTTCAAATGATAGTCTCCCAACACTCAATTCTCTCTCACAGATTTGGATTTGGTGGAAAGATAATTTGAGTGGAAAGCAACTTGGGGAAGGCCAGAGATCAAGATTCTTGTGGTTGGATTGGAATATCTTGGTCTCAACACATGAGTAGGCGGTTCTCTCTCAGAAAATGAATGCTGGAAGTGTAGGCACGTTCTGATGGCTCTCTCCACGAATGAAGAGTGGGTGGAGGGGTATATATAGCCTCCACAAAAAATCTAGCCGTTACACACAATTTACCAAACTCGGTGGGACCGAATCGAGAAACTCGGTCAGACCGACTTAGTTCAAAATGTGAACGTTAGAGTTTTCGGTGGGACCAATATGATCAACTCGGTGGGACCGATGTGCTAGGGTTAGGGTAAAACCTCAACTCGATTTGACCGATTACACAAACACGGTGAGACCGATTTTGGTAATAAGCAAAACAGAAAGTTGGTCAAGCAAACTCGGTGGGACCGATTGCATATCTTGGTGAGACCAAAATAACTGCAACAAGCAACAGAGAGTTTGCAAGCCCATCTCGGTGAGACCGAGATCCCACCGGTGAGACCAAACTGATTAGGGTTTCTGGCAGTGGCTATGTCAAATGAACTCGGTGGCGTCGGATAGATCAAGTCGGTGGGGCCGAGTTTGACTTTAGGTTTAGGACAAACGTGGAAATGAGAAAGTGGTTGAGGGCTTTGGAGCATATCACTGAGCACTTGAGCAAGCAAGCCATTAAGCAACACCTCATCCCATTTTAATAGTACTGGCTGTTCCTATGGACTCAATGTGATCTTGGATCACTAAATTGAAAATGAAGAGTCTTGAGCTTTAGAGCTTTTGCCTATCTTCTGTCCTTAGCATCTTGAAGGGGTTCCACATCCTCTTGTCCATGCCACTCCACTGTTGAACTCATTTGAAATATACTAGATAAAAGTATTAGTCCAACAAGAGATATGTTGACATTAATTACCAAAATCACCCAGGGAGCACTTGTGCTTTCACCTAGCACATCTGAGACAATTGTTTAGCCGTGTGCGGCGCCCCCCTCCACCATTTACTCCCCGGTCATATTTTCGTAGTGCTTAGGCGAAGCCCTGCAAGGATCACTTCACCATCACCGTCACCATGCCGTCATGCTGACGGAACTCATATACTACCTCGACGTATTGCTGGATCAAGAAGGCGAGAGACGTCACCGAGTTGAACGTGTGCAGAACTCGGAGGTGACGTGCGTTCGTTACTTGATCGGTTAAAGCGCGAAGAAGTTCGACTACATCAACTGCATTAAAAAACGCTTCCGCTTACGGTCGAGGGTACGTAGACACACTCCCCCCTTGCTATGCATCTCCATGGATAGATCATTGCGTGTGCGTAGAATTTCTTTTGTTTTCCATGCAACGATTCCCAACACTTATCTGCTAAGTATTTGGGGTAGTTCCGCCTCCAGTGACCATTTCCTTAATTTGCAGTAGGAGCACTCACTTTCAGGTTGGGTCCAGCTTTGGGCTTCTTCACGGGAGTGGCAACTTGCTTGCCAGTCTTCTTGAAGTTCCCTTTCTTTCCCTTACCCTTTTTCTTAAAACCGGTGGTCTTGTTAACCATCAACACTTGATGCTCTTTCTTGATTTCTACCTCCATCGATTTCAGCATTGCAAAGAGCTCGGGAATCATTTTCATCATCCCTTGCATATAATAGTTCATCACGAAGCCTTTATAGCTTGGTGGCGGTGACTGAAGAACTCTGTCAATAACACTCTCAACTAGAAGATCAATTCCCAGCTGAGTCAAGTGGTTGTTGTACCCAAACATTTTGAGTATGTGTTCACCGACAGAACTGTTCTCCTCCATCTTACAGCTAAAGAACTTATTGGAGACTTCATATCTCTCAACCTGGGCATTAGCTTGAAATATAAATTTCAGCTCTTGGAACATCTCATATGCTCAGTGGCGTTCAAAACGCTTTTGAAGTCCCAGTTCCAAGCCTTAAAGCATGGCACGCTGAACTATCGAGTAGTCATCAGATCGAGCCTGACAGACGTTCATAACATCTGCATCAGCTCCTGCAGTAGGTCTGTCACCAAGCGGTGCATCAAGGACATAATTCTTCTGTGCAGCAATGAGGATAATCCTAAAGTTACAGACCCAGTCCGTGTAGTTGCTACCATCATATTTCAACTTAGCTTTCTCTAGGAACGCATTAAAATTCAAGGGAACGGTAGCACGGGCTATTGATCTACAACATAGATTTGCAAAAACTATCAAGACTAAGTTCATGATAAATTTTAGTTCAAATAATCAAATTACTAATGAACTCCCACTTAAATGAACACCCCTCAAGTTGTCTAAGTGATACATGATCCAAATCAACTACCCCATGTCCGATCATCACGTGAGATGGAGTAGTCTTAAATGGTGAACATCTTCATGTTGATCATATCTACTATATGACTCACGTTCGACCTTTAGTCTCCAGTGTTCCGAGACCATGTCTGTACATGCTAGGCTCGTCAAGTTTAACCCAAGTATTCTGCATGTGCAAAACTGCCTACACCCGTTGTATGTGAATGTAGAGTCTATCACACCCGATCATCAGGAGGTGCTTCGAAATGACGAACTTTAGCAATGGTGCATACTTGGGGACAACACTTGTATCTTGAAATTAAGTGAAGGGGTCATCTTATAATGCTACCGTCGTTCTAAGAAAAATAAGATGCATAAAGGATAAACATCACATGCAATCAAAATATGTGACATGATATGGCCATCATCATCTTGTGCTTTTGATCTCCATCTCCAAAGCAATGGCATGATCTCCATTGTCACCAGTGCGACACCTTGATCTCCATCGTTGCATCGGGATCGTCTCGCCAACTATTGTTTCTACAACTATTGCTAATGCATAGCGATAAAGTAAAGCAATTACATGGCGCTTAGTGATTGACACGCAGGTCATACAATAAATTAAAGACAACCCTAAGGCTCCTACCGGTTGTTGTACTCATCGACATGCAAGTCGTGAACTTATTACAAAACATGATCATCTCATACATCAACATATATCATATCATGTCTTGGCCATATCACATCACAACATACCCTACAAAAACAAGTTAGACGTCCTCTACTTTGTTGTTGCAAGTTTTATGTGGCTGCTACAGGCAACTAGCAAGAACCGGTCTTACCTACACAAAACCACAACGGTGATTTTCAAGTTGCCTTTTAACCTTCTGCAAGGACCGTCGTAGTCAAATAATATTCAACTAAAGTAGGAGAAACGGACACTCGCCAGCCACCTTTATGCAAAACAAGTTGCAGGTCAGTCGGTGGAACCGGTCTCATGTACGTGGACATGTAAGGTTGGTCCGAGCCGCTTCATCCCACAACACCGCCAAATCAAAATAAGACATTGGAGTTAAGCAATATGAACATCACCGCCCACACAACTCCTTTGTGTTCAACTCGTGCATATCATCTACGCATTGACCTGGCTTTGATACCACTATTGGAAACGTCGCATAGAAAACAAAAAAAATTCTACGCTCACGCAAGATCTATCCATGGAAATGCATAGCTACGAGATGGGGATAGTATCTACATACCCTGGTAGATTGCTAAGCGGAAGTGTTTATCAACGCGGTTGATTTAGTCGTACACCTTCACGATCCGTCTCGATCAAGTACCGAACGTACGACACCTCCGCGTTCAGCACACGTTCAACTTGATGACTGATGACCCACAAGTATAGGATCTATCGTAGTCCTTTCGATAAGTAAGAGTGTCGAACCCAACGAGGAGCAGAAGGAAATGATAAGCGGTTTTCAGCAAGGTATTCTCTGCAAGCACTGAATTTATCGGTAACGGATAGTTTGTGATAAGGTAATTTGTAACGGGTAACAAGTAATGAAAGTAAACAAGGTGCATCAAGATGGCCCAATCCTTTTTGTAACAAAGGACAAGCCTGGAAAAACTCTTATTTGAAGGAAAATGCTCCCGAGGACACATGGGAATTATCGTCAAGATAGTTTTCATCACGCTCATATGATTCGCGTTCGTTACTTTGATAATTTGGTATGTGGGTGGACCGGTGCTTGGGTGCTGTCCTTTCTAGGACAAGCATCCCACTTATCATTAACCCCTATTGCAAGCATCCGCAACTACAAAAGAAGTATTAAGGTAAACCTAACCATAGCATGAAACATATGGATCCAAATCAGCCCCTTACGAAGCAACTCATAAACTAGGGTTTAAGCTTCTGTCACTATAGCAACCCATCATCTACTTATTACTTCCCAATGCCTTCCTCTAGGTCCAAACAATGGTAAAGTGTCATGTAGTCGACGTTCACATAACACCACTAGAGGAAAGACAACATACATCTCATCAAAATATCGAACGAATACCAAATTCACATGACTACTTATAGCAAGACTTCTCCCATGTCCTCAGGAACAAACGTAACTACTCACAAATCATATTCATGTTCATAATTAGAGGGGTATTAATATGCATAAAGGATTTGAACATATGACCTTCCACCAAATAAACAAACTAGCATCAACTACAAGGAGTAATCAACACTACTAGCAACCCATAGTTACCAATCTGAGGCTTTGGGACAAAGATTGGATACAAGAGATGAACTAGGATTTTAGAGGAGATGGTGCTGGTGAACATGTTGATGGAGATTGACCCCCTCCCGCTAAGAGGATCGTTGGTGATGACGATGACGATGATTTCCCCATCCCGGAGGGAAGTTTCCCCGGCAGAACAGCTCTGCCAGAGCCCTAGATTGATTCCGCCAAGGTTCCGCCTCGTGGCGGCGGAGTTTCTTCCCGAAAGCTTTCTTATGTTTCTTTCCAGGGTAAAAGACTTCATATAGCAGAAGATGGGCACTGGAGGCCTGCCAGGGGGCCCACGAGGCAGGGGGGCACACCTAGGGGGGTAGGGCGCGCCCCCACCCTCGTGGCCAGGGTGTGGGCTGAGGGAGTCCTGGATTAGGGGGTCCTTGGACAGCCGGACTATATCCTTTGGCCGGACTGTTGGACTATGAAGATACAAGATTGAAGACTTCGTCCCGTGTCTGGATGGGACTCTCCTTGGCGTGGAAGGCAAGCTTGGCAATACGGATATGTAGATCTCCTCCCTTGTAACCGACTCTGTGTAACCCTAGCCCCCTCCGGTGTCTATATAAACCAGAGGGTTTAGTCCGTAGGACTACAACAATCATACCATAGGCTAGCTTCTAGGGTTTAGCCTCTACGATCTCGTGGTAGATCAACTCTTGCAATACTCATATCATCAAGATCAATCAAGCAGGAAGTAGGGTATTACCTCCATCGAGAGGGCCCGAACCTGGGTAAACATCGTGTCCCCCGCCGCTCTAAGTCACGCCATAGCAAAAGCAGCGATACTGGCACAAGAGACAATAACGCTCCGGATAGTGCCGAAGACGACGACAATCCCCTCCAGCCAGACCTCGAGCGGGAGGATGAACAATCTAGCCCTCCGAAACAGGCAGCAGACAGAGAATCAGAGGATGACAATTACATGCCTCTCTCCGAAGACGAGGTGAGCCTCGGCGATGAAGAATTTATCATGGCTGAGGATCCCATCGAGCAGGAGCGCTTCAAGCGCCGGCTTATAGCCACAGCAAACAGCCTGAAGAAAAAGCAACAACAGCTTCGAGCTGATCAAGATCTGCTAGCGGATAGATGGACTGAAGTCCTGGCGGCCGAGGAATACGAACTCGAGCCCCCAACCAAGAGTTACCCAAAGCGCAGGTTGCTACCCCAACTCGAGGAGGAAGCATTAAAACCTACATCACCAGCGTATGATGCGGCTCATCGGCCACCTCGTGGCCGAGACAGAGAGGCATATCAGCCCAAAGTCCAGCCCGCACCCCGCCGCCATTCAAACAAAAATACCAAGGCCCGGGGCAACACGCGGGACCTGCGAGACGTATTAGAAAACAAAGCAAGACATACAAGATCGATCTACGGATCACGGGGTCGCGCCCCAACGCGTGACAATGATCGTCACGCCGGATACACTAAAAGCAAATCTGGCCGGGCCGAATACAGCAGACAAGACTCATATGAACTGCGTCGTGAAATAGCCCGGCACAGAGGCGCCGCACACCCCCTATGCTTCACCGATGAAGTAATGGATCATGAATTCCCAGAACGATTCAAACCCGTGAACATTGAGTCATACGATGGCACAACAGACCCCGTGGTCTGGATCGAGGATTTCCTCCTCCACATCCACATGGCCTGCGGTGACGATCTACATGCCATCAAGTACCTCCCACTAAAACTCAAAGGACCAGCTCGGCATTGGTTGAATAGCTTGCCAGCAAACTCCATTGGCAGTTGGGAGGATTTGGAAGATGCATTCCTTGAAAACTTCCAGGGCACTTATGTGCGACCACCGGATGCTGATGATTTGAGCCATATAACTCAGCAACCAGGGGAATCAGCTAGGAAATTCTAGACCCGGTTCCTAACTAAGAAGAACCAAATTGTCGACTGTCCGGATGCAGAGGCCTTATCGGCATTTAAGCATAACATCCCTGACGAGTGGCTCGCCCGGCACCTCGGCCAGGAGAAGCCGAAGTCTATGGCAGCCCTCACGACACTCATGACCCGCTTTTGCGCGGGCGAGGACAGCTGGCTGGCTCGCAGCAACACATCAAGAAGTCATGGCAATTCAGATGCCAAAGATAGTAACGGCAGACCACGTCGCAACAGACACAAGCGCCGCAACAACGGTGACAACGCCAAAGACACGACAGTCAATGCCGGATTGAGTGGCTCTAAATCCGGTCAGCGGAAGAAGCCGTTCAAAAGAAGCAACCCGGGCCCGTCCAGTTTGGATCGCATACTCGATCGCTCGTGTCAAATTCATGGCACCCCCGATAAGCCACCCAATCACACCAACGAATGCTGGGTGTTCAAGCAGGCCGGCAAGTTGAATACCGAAAACAACGAAAAGGGTCTGCATAGCGACGATGAGGAGGAGTCCCGGCCGCCGAACACAGGAGGACAGAACAAATTTCCTCCCCAAGTGAAAACGGTGAACATGATATACGCAACCCATATTCCCAAGAGGGAACGGAAGCGTGCACTAAGGGACGTCTATGCGATGGAGCCAGTCGCCCCAAAGTTCAACCCATGGTCTTCTTGTCCGATCACTTTCGATCGTAGGGGCCACCCCCACTAGTATCCGTCATGGCGGTTCTGCCGCATTGGTCCTTGATCCCATCATTGACGGATTTCACCTCACCCGAGTCCTTATGGACGGTGGCGGCAGCCTGAACCTGCTTTATCAAGATACAATGCGCAAAATGGGTATAGACCCCTCGAGGATCAAACCCACTAAAACCACCTTTAAAGGTGTCATCCCAGGTGTAGAGGCCCGTTGCACGGGCTCAATCACACTGGAAGTGGTCTTCGGATCTCCGGACAACTTCCGAAGCGAGGAGTTAATCTTCGATATCGTCCCGTTCCGCAGTGGCTATCACGCACTGCTTGGACGAACCGCATTTGCCAGATTCAATGCGGTACCACATTATGCATACCTCAAGCTCAAAATGCCAGGACCTCGTGGGGTTATAACAGTCAATGGAAACACAGAACGCTCGCTCCGCACAGAGGACCACACTGCGGCCCTCGCAACAGAAGCACAAAGCAGTCTTTTAAGGCAAACCGCCAATTCGGCGATAAAGCCCCCGGACACCTTCAAGCGAGTCCGGAGTAACCTGCAACAGGATCGCCTGGCACGTTCAGAGCTCGCCTAACAATTCGGCCTCCATCCTAGTCCTAGTCAAGCAACGAAATCTGTGCCGCGCGTACATAATTACGCACTAAAAATACCATGGGCATAGGCGGAGGCACGGCCAGGACACGTCCCACAATGCGGCTGAACCGCCCCAGGGGCTGTATACCTTTATCATTTTCTCTCTTTCAGGACCCTACTCTCTGGAAGCCCTTTTCGGCAGTCTGATTGCTGGACGCATTACGGGAAGGAAATACCAAGGAAGCAAGAAGCTCTGACGTACAAGGGAAATCCCAGGTGGTCTCTGATAACGATCGATGTACCTGTTTTTACATACCCATACGCAGCTTGCCCTTGGATAGGACATGTCAAATAGTCCTATTTTTTGCTTATTGCGCTACTTGTATATGTACGCTTTGACGTACTATTTAAACAACAATGTATACCGTTAGCCTATTATTGCATTTCTTTTTTCTCCTTGTCTGCTTATTTATGACAAATTGCACCCATACATTCTGGTACGACTAGTGCGCCAGGGGCTTCAGTATACCCCATAAATACGGTGTGAGAAGTCCGAACACTTTCGACAGTGCGGCACCCCGAACTTATAGCATTATATGCATCAGCTCCGAATCATGTCTTGGGTCAATAGTTGGGTTTGCCCGGCTCCCATGTTTTGGTACATTACGTTCAACAATATCGGCTAAGGTAGCACTAGGAGAACTACTGCGATTGTGTCCCGGTTCTTCCGGACGAGCACCTCAGTAGAGAAAGCTGAAAACTGACTGCCATGATAAGGCGAGAGTTGGTCGCTCTTCGAGAGGTCTCAAGTCCTTAAAGACTTTTTCCGCTTTGGGCGAGGAGTCGGCCTTGCCCGACTTAGGCGTATATAGCGCCCCAAATCCGGCCTTCCGAATACTAGGGGCTTCGCCAAAATTTAAAACTGTAGACTTCTATGGCTAAGTGAGAGTGATAAAGCTTTATAGTCCGCTTGCCTGGTTCGTTGTGCTGAACACCTCCTTCGAAGGACCCAAAATTGGGATAAAGAGTGCTCAGGTTTATCCCGAACACCTCAGTACTAGTTACATGGGGGCAGAAGCCGACGACTGGCCAACTCTCAGATTTTATAAACGGCCGCACAGAAGGTAATATTTTAAATTAACAAGCGTTGCATAGCGCAAATGAACTCGTTTCATATTACAGGATCACATGAGTACATTTATTCAAATATTACATCCTTAGGACATTCCTCCGCCACAAGGCGAGCACCCTTCAGGACACTGTCATAATACTTTTCGGGGTGGCGATGCTCCTTGCCCTCCGGCGGCACCTCCTTCACCAGCTTTTCGGCGTCCAGCTTCGCCCAATGCACCTTCGCCCGGGCAAAAGCCCTGCGCGCACCCTCGATGCAGATGGACCACTTTATGACTTCAAACCGTGGGCAGGAATTCACAAGCCGCCTCACCAGACCGAAGTAGCTACCAGGCAGGGGATCGCCAGGCCACATCCGGACTATAAGACCCCTCATGGCCTGTTCGGCCGCCTTGTGAAGCTCGACCAGTTGCTTCAACTGGTCGCTCAAGGGCATTGGGTGTTCGGTCCCAGTATACTGAGACCAGAACAACTTCTCCGTCGAGCTCCCCTCCTCGGCCCGGTAGACCTCCGCAGCATCCGACACACTGCGGGGTAGATCTGCGAACGCTCCTGGAGAGCTCCGAACTCGGGTAAGTAAAAAGAAAGTTTCCTTCACATGCTTGCTTTGCATAATGAATGCCTTACCCGCCGCTATCTTCTTAACCGCCTCAATTTCCTGGAGGGCCTTTTGGGCTTCGGCCTTGGCATGTTGTGCACTTTCGAGGGCCTTCGCAAGCTCGGACCCTTGCGTCTTAGAGTCAAGCTCCAAGGACTCGTGTTTCTTGACGAGAGCCTGGAGCTCTTGCTGCACCTCGCCTACTCGGGCCTCTTGTTTCTCTCGCTCGATGCGCTCCTTGGCCGCTTTGTCTTCGGCCTCGGATAGCGCCTTCTGCAGGGCTGCCACTTCGGTCGTGGCCCCTAGCAAAATTCATGATGATCCTATTATTCCAAAACCAAATTTTTCTTTATCAATATTCAGACGGGGTGTCACTTACCTTTGTTCTCTTCGAGCTGCCTCTTGGTAAGGCCGAGCTCTTCCTTGCACAGCTCAAGGTCCCACTGCAGTGCGGCGACCTCCGCGGTACGAGCGGCGGCGGCCAGCAGTGAAGCCTGCTTATTCACATAGACACATTTTGATTAGACTCCTGCGATTATTATTTGATCCTCTATTCGGCCTTTCTTCGCGAACGCCAAACAGAGCATCAGGGGCTACTGTCTATGCTGTAACATTTTCTTACAATTCGATTACTTACCTCAAATCCAGTTAGGAGGCTGGCACAGGCTTCAGTCAGTCCGCGGACTAAACCTTCTTGACTACCGCACTCATAATAGTGTGGTGATCTTCGTCAATGGAAGCGCCGCGAAGCACTTCCAACAAGTTGTCCGATGCCTCTGGATGGACAGAGGCCATCGGCACAGACGGCTTGCCCCCCTTAGCGAGGGGTTGCCTGACAGAATCCGGAACCACTGGAGGTTCCGGCGCCGTATTCGGATTGGGGCTAGACTTGCTGCCCCAGCGTTAGGGCCCAGAGGAGTCTTGCCCCTCGTGCGCCTAGCGCCTGGAATGTCGCCTTGGGGTGCCTCCGGAACTGCCTCCCCTCGGTTCAGTTCCCTTTGAGACAACACCTCGGCGTCGTCCGTAGGGCGGGGGGAGGAGGCAGTCGGGAGTGAATCCCTGTTCATATCTGACAGGCCCAAAGAATCATCCGACGAAGATACGTCAATATGGGCTCGGGACGGACTGCATAATCATGTGCGGCGTGATAAGAAACAGTACAATAAGATGTACCAAGAATTATTACGGTATCCGGATACTCATGACTTTGCCAGGGGCTTGTCCCTGGGTAACCACTCCTCGTCGCTGAAAGCGGCCGTTGTGGAGCAGTCCGGGAGGAGGGTCCTTCCCTTCTTGGACCCCTCGGCCTCTCCCGATGGGGCGGCCTTCCCTTTCCTGTCCCTCCCCCCCGGCTGGGGGGAGAACTTTCCTCTTCTTCCTCCTCGTTTTCATGGGAGGAGTGCACCTCGGTGTTTTCGGACGATGAGTCCGATATAACCTTGCGCTGGAGACCCTTCCTAGTCCCTGTGGCCTTCTTCTTGGCCTTCTTCTCCGGCACCTCATAAGGCGCCGGAACCAGCATCTCCGTTAGGAGAGCATCTACTGGATCTTCAGGCAGGGGAGCCGGACAATCGATCTGCTCCGTGATCGCTACCCAGTCCTGTTAAATGGCGTGGAGGCATAGATCCCGCGCGTGGTTATACTGGGGAAAAGAACATCTTATGAGATGTAAAAGACTTACCGGATTGGCAGGGCGCTTTGCGCTGAGTCCGCGGTCCTCGGTAAGGAGAGGAGGTACCTCGGCGCCCTTAAACAGCACCTTCCGAACATCCTTGTGCGTCATGTCGAAGAGCTCTCGCAGTGTCTGGTGCTCGGCCGGGTCGAACTCCCACAAATTGAATGCCCGTCTTTGACACGGGAGGATCCGGCGGAAGAGCATGACTTGGACCACGTTGACGAGCTTGATTTTCTTGCTCATCATGTTTTTGACGCATGTCTGGAGTCCGGTCAGCTCTACCGAGGAACCCAAGATAGGCCCTTCTCTTTCCAGGAGGTGAGCCGCATGGGGATTCCGGATGGAAATTCGGGGGCCGCCACCCAGTTGGTGTCGCGCGGCTCGGTGATGTAGAACCACCCCGATTGCCACCCCTTTACGGTCTCCACATAGGAGCCTTCGAGCTAGGTGACGTTGGGCATCTTTCCCACCATGGCACCTCCGCACTCCGCTTGCTGGTCGACCACCACCTTCGGTTTAACGTTGAAGGTCTTCAGCCATAGGCCGAAGTGGGGCTTGATGCGGAGGAAGGCCTCGCACACGACGATAAATGCCGAGATGTTGAGGATGAAATTGGGGGCCAGATCGTGAAAGTCCAGCCCGTAGTAGAACATGAGCCCGCGGACAAACGGGTGGAGGGGAAATCCCAGTCCGCGAACGAAGTGGGTAAGAAATACCACCCTCTCATGGGGTTCTGGAGTAGGGACGATTTGCCCCGCATCTGGCAGCCAGTGCGCGATATCCGCGGCTAGGTATCCGGCTCCCCGCAGCTTTGTGATGTCCTCCTCCGTAACGGAGGAGACAATCCACTTGCCTCCCACTCCAGACATGCTTGGAGTGGTTTGAGGAGAAAAACGCGAACTTGGGTGCTGGAGCTCGAGTGCGCAAGAATGGATGAGCAAGGAGGAACAAGGCGTGGGTGAAAAAGGTGAATCCTTGTCCCTTTATAAGGGCAGAAGAAACTATGCGCCTCCCCACCTACCTGGTAAACTCGCTTATTCCCCAAGCGTCGTAATTGATGGCGCGGTTGGGTTACCCACACCCGTATTGATGAGAATCCCGTGATAAGGAGACATGATCTCTACTTCGACAAGACGTGCCAAGAAAACCGCCTCGCAATATGCGTAGTGGCTGGTTGTGAAAAATGGTTCGAATAACGACCGGGCCGTGGTGTGATGTCATGCTGCAGAATGTGTCAGCAGATTAGATTTGTGGAAATATTATTCTCTCTACGGTGGTATGTGGAATTTGTTTTGCAGAGCTGGACACTATCCTTGTGTTCAAAATCTTCTATGGAATATTCGGAGGAGGAACCCGCCTTGCAATGCCGAAGACAATCTGCGCGCCGGACTCATCGTCATTGAAGCCTGGTTCAGGGGCTACTGAGGGAGTCCTGGATTAGGGGGTCCTCGGACAGCCGGACTATATCCTTTGGCCGGACTGTTGGACTATGTAGATCAACTCTTGTAATACTCATATCATCAAGATCAAACAAGCAGGAAGTAGGGTATTACCTCCATCGAGAGGGCCCGAACCTGGGTAAACATCGTGTCCCCCGCCTCCTGTTACCATCCGCCTTAGACGCACAGTTCGGGACCCCCTACCTGAGATCCGCCGGTTTTGACACCGACATGGGCCCCCTCTGGTGGACTCTTTCACCAGTATTTTTTATTAATTCCAAAAATAACTGCCATGAAGTTTCAGGACTTTTGGAGCTGTGCAGAATAGGTCTCTAATATTTGCTCCTTTTCCAGCCCAGAATTCCAGCTGCCAGCATTCTCCCTCTTCATGTAAACCTTGTAAAATAAGAGAGGATAGGCATAAGTATCGTGACATAACGTGTAATAACAGACCATAAAGCAATAAATATCAATATAAAAGCATGATGCAAAATGGACGTATCAACTCCCCCAAGCTTAGACCTCGCTTGTCCTCAAGCGGAAGCCGATAACGATAAATATGTCCACATGTTTAGAGATAGAGGTGTCAATAAAATAAAATACGGACATGAGGGCATCATGATCATTCTTATAACAGCAACATACATGGATATTGTCATATGATTTCTTATGCTCAAGTGATAATATATTCACAATGTAAAGTATGAATCAGAAACTTCATTGAGAACTAAGAAACTATGATCTCGGTCATTGAAGCAATTTCAATTTATCATAACATCGGAAAGAGTCAATGTAAGAGCTTTTCAGCAAGTCCACATACTCAACTATCATTTAGTCTTTCACAAGTGCTAACACTCACGCAATACTTATGGGTATGGAGTTTTAATCGGACACAGAGAAAGATAGGGGCTTATAGTGTTGCCTCCCAACCTTTTACCTCAAGGGTAATGTCAACAATAATAATTCATGCTAACTTACATCCAATTGGAAATATATATCAGGATCTTTCCAACATAAGGTGCTTGCCAAAGGATAAAATGTAAAAAGGAAAGGTGAAGATCACCATGACTCTTGTAAGGTATAAGACAAAAGTAAAAGATAGGCCCTTCAGCAGAGGGAAGCAGAGGTTGTCATGTGCTTTTATGGTTGGATGCACGAAATCTTAATGCAAAAGAACGTCACTTTATATTGCCACTTGTGATATGGACCTTTATTATGCAGTCCGTCGCTTTTATTTCTTCCACATCACAAGATCGTATAAAGCTTATTTTCTCCACACTAATAAATCATACATATTTAGAAAGCAATTTTTATCGCATGCAACATGAAAACTTACTTGAAAGATCTTACTCAATCCATAGGTAGATATGGTGGACTCTCATGGCAAAACTGGGTTTTAAGGGTATTCGGAAGCACAAGTAGTATCTCTACTTGGTGCAAAGAATTTGGCTAGCATGAGAGGGAAAGGCAAGCTCAACATGTTGGATGATCCATGACAATATACTTTATTTCGGATATAAGAAAACATAACCCATTACGTTGTCTTCCTTGTCCAACATCGACTCTTTAGCATGTCATATTTTAATGAGTGATCACAATCATAAAAGATGTCCAAGATAGTATATTTATATGTGAAAAGCTCTCTTTCTTTATTACTTCCTATTAATTGCAACGATGACCAATACTATGTTTGTCAACTCTCAACAACTTTTATTCATCATACTCTTTATATGTGAAGTCATTACTCTCCATAAGATCGATATGATCTCTTTACTTCATTTTGTCCTTTCTTTTTCTTTTATGATCATAGCAAGATAATCAAGCCCTTGATTCAACACTAATCTTTATTATATATAGCTCACGGACTCGATTACATAGAAGGATCATAGAGCAAAACTCAAAACTAAATCATACTAAAACTTTATTCTACTAGATCAAGATATTACCAAAAGGATCGAACTAAGGAAAACGGTAAAGATAGGAGTGTGATGGTGATACGATACCGGGGCACCTCCACCAAGCTTGGCAGTTGCCAAGGGGAGTGCCCATACCCATATGATTATGTCTCTTTTGCTGGTGAAGGAGATGGTGGTGATGATGGAGTTAATTGTGCCTTCAGCTTTTTCATATTGTATTTGAGAAGAGCAATTTCCTCCTTTAAATCATCGACTTCCGTTTCCAGCTTCAAGATCTTGTCACATAAATATCCTTTGCTTTTCTGCTGAAAACGAGAAGGAATAGATCGGTTGTTAGACAGTCTAGCCCTCTTAGGAAGACTAGACTTCTTGAACTTCATGTGCATATCCCCAGGTTGAGGTAGAGGGACATCCTCCTCTCCCGAACTTGAATCATTGATCCTCATCAAATGAGCATCCTCATCATCATCCCTAGTTCGACCACAAGGAGATATATCCCCATAGGTCTTCGGGTCAGCAACGGGATGTGAGACATAGCTCTCTCCGTCGGAATCCTGAGATGACATATTTCTCCAAACCTGCTACAGAAACAGCTCGAAACAAAAACAGATGATATTTGTGTGGTACGGTGTTCAAAACCTTCGGGAGATTATATAATGAATTTTTACCGACCAAAAGAAGTATCGTGCAAGAAAACTGAGTCCGGAGAGCACACGAGGTGCCCACGAGGCAGGGGGTGCGCCAAGGGGGGTAGGGCGCGCCCTCCACCCTCGTGGACGCCTCGTGTCCTTCCCGGCCTACTTCTTATTTTCCTATTTTCTTAAATATTCCAAAACGGAGAAAAATTGTCGTTAGAACTATTTTGGAGTCGGTTTACTTACCGTACCACATACCTATTCCTTTTCGGAGTCTGAAACATTCTGGAAAGTGTCTCTTATGTATTCCTCCGGGGTTACGGTTTCAATAACATTGGTTTCTGTAACATCCCAAGTTTTCAATTTGGTATGTTATACATAGATCATCATTGCATATCATGTTTTATTGCATTTTGACAAATCCTCGATAAATCCTAAGCAACTCAAGGACCCTCGGAGAGAGTTGGGGATTTTCTCAAATTTTCATATTTGATTTTCATCAAATAATAAGACGAGGTTGGTTTTAATTATTTTCTCTCCGAAAAAATATTTCATTTTAAAAATAAATGAGAGGAGAAAATATGACTTCTCCAAAACAATTGAAATACTGGAGGTAAAATGTTAAAATCATTTATTGGAATTTATTTGGATTTTATTTGCAATTTTATTGCATTAAAAATATTGCATGTTTTCAAAATATTTATTTTGTGTTAAAAAAATGTTCACCCTATTCTAGATTTCCTAACTAGACGGGGAAAATTTATTTTATAATTTTTGGACTTTTATTTATTTTTCTACGTATTATTTTCCGCGGAACGTTTTAAAAAAAACGCGCGCGCCCGCCGGGCCGAGCCCAGCCGCGCCAGGCCGCCGGCCCACCCCGCGCTCCCTCTCCTTCGCCAGCACGCGCCGCCGCCGCCGTGTCCATGGCGGACACGGGAGTCCGAGCCCGCGCCGCCGGAGCTTGCCCCTCCTCCAAGCCGAGCTCTCCCCCCTACCCCCTTTATATACCCCCCCCCCTCTTCTCTCCTCTCATCTCGCCGCCGCCCGCCTCGCCGCCGCCGAGCCCGAGCCCCGAGCCGCCGCCGAGCCGCCGCCGTTCGCCGCCGCCTTGCCGCCCCTCGCACCCCCCCCCCCGAGCCCGCACCCCGCGCCCCTCGCCGCCCCGAGCCGCCGGAGCCCCGCCGGAGCCCCCGCCCCGACGAGGTACTGCCCCGTTCGTTTTGCCGGTTTTCTAAAAAAACCATTCGTTTTAAAAAAAAACCCTAGATCGGTTTTTTTCGGTTTTATTATTTTGCGAGCGTTCACCGAACCGTTCGTTTTAACGAACGCGTTCGTCGGTTTTTCTCTGTTAACGAACGTCCGTTCTTTAACCGTTCGTCCGTTTTTTCTTTTTCATCGGATTTTTCTGCGATTATCTCAGATTCAATTTCTGATCGAATCTTCGTTTCTGTTTAACTTCTCGCTCGTTTATCGAAATCAGGCGATTCAAGCGCCTAGAGTTTCGTCTCGAAATTCTCTTTCCGTTTAACCTACTCAAACAAGTTTTTGCTACAGTAAAATTTGACCTAGATCTAGATTAGTAAACGAAGCTTCTTTCTTTCGCCGTTTGACTTTCGTTGTTTCTTTCGAGTTGATTCTTTTTGCAAACCGGAGTTCTTAAGTTGAACTTTCTGGTTGGATCTTTCATTCGAGTTTTACCTGTGCATTAGATGAGTACTGATTGTATGCTTGTTTGTTTGCGATAGAGTACCCGGAGTGTGCCGCTTGTTACTTCGAATCGCTAGGTTTTGCGGATCATCAGCAAGGCAAGTAACACTTTGATCATACCTTCCATACCCAGTTTTTATTGCATTAGATCTATTCCTCAAACATTGCATGATTAGGATCTAATTAAATTGTGGGTATTGGGAAGTAGTTGAGGTAGTACCTATTACCTGTTCTTTTATCAAACCCTTGGGAGTTACTTCTACGTTTGCTATTATATTGCCATGCTATGCTCGTAGACGTGGATTGGGTTTGAGAGATTTCCATGACAGATGTGAGATTGTTAATTAATGGTTTACTTAAGGTGGCAACTAAAACTCACATCTGGGTGGATTGAGGTACCTGGGTATTCCAGGATTGCCTGTTTTTCTTTTGGACCGCCACCCAGGTTCAAAGGGATCATAAGATTATTCATGCTAGAAACTTCCGTGTGCAGCCGCAAGCTATATGGGCTCTAGCATAGTTGACTAAGTTGTGTGAACTCTTACAGTGGTAGACTAGCAGATGTAGGGGAAAGTAGGTGTAACTGTCTACCCATACGTAAGGTGCAAACACTTCTGAAAGACTGTGTCTCGGTCATTTGTTACTCAAACACCATGTAGTGCGAGTAATCCAACGGAGGAGATCGAGTCTTGTGGGGAAAAGTGCACAAACCTCTGCAGAGTGTACAAACTAATCATGATTAGCCGTGTCCCCGGTTATGGACAATTTGAGTATCTAGTACTTGGATTATCATGTGAATCTCATCACCATGTTACTTTTAATTAATTTTGTTGGGTTATTGATGACATTTAATTGGGATTGAGATGCTGTCAACCATCTCAATGTTTCACAACCACCATGATAGTTAAATAAAATTTATTCCTTTGAAGTAGGATAAAATTGGCTTTTCACAAAATTGTAACCATAGAGCTTTCCACCAGCCATATATGCATGTAGTATAGCATTATTATTGTTCATTATTCTCTATGTGTTACATTGCCAGCATATTCTATGTGCTGACCCGTTTCGGGCTGCAACGTTTCATGTTGCAGACTTTTCAGACGACGAGTAAGGTGCCTTAGGTCGTGGTCTTATACTCAGTGATGCCGCTGGAGTTGATGGACTCACTTGTCTTCCAAGTCTTCCGCTGTTATCGTTTAGATGGCCTTAAGCCATATTTATCATACTTAATCTCTTTGGAGATATTCGATGTAATAAGTGTGTGATTGCTACTCTGTTATAAATCCTCCATTTGTACTATGCGTGTCAGCATTACTGATCCAAGGATGACACTGGTGCACAGCAGCACAGACCATTTGAGGTCTGGTCGCTACAAAGTTGGTATCAGAGCACACGCTGACTGTAGGACACGACCACTAAGCTTGAGCACTAGAAAGCTTCTCTCGTCTCATTTCTGACCCCTCTCCACTTTCTACTCTTTTAGGAATGGCGGATGCAAGGAGCAAGTTCATGCAACCAGATGAAGACACGCCTTTTGGTCGACACTTGAAGGAAGTCACTAAGTACTTGAACATAGGAATACCAAGCATCACCGGAACCTACAACGCCACATTACCTGAAGAGGAGAGCTGGAAGATTCAAGTTCACATTCCAGGAAGGACGTTTGTGCCAGTTACTGAACCCATAAGATTGGTTTTCGAAGCACCAACCTAGACTTTAGGGAAGAGCATGGCCGCACACATCGCCATGGGACGCATTGGAGAAGTCTACCACCAGGAGCTAAAGGATACAATTTACCAAATTTGTGGACGCCGAGACGTGCAATGGGAGATGATCAGAACCAAGAAGGATGGATCAATTGCAGCTTTCATCCAGGAGCAGAACCAACATATTCGTCGCCAGGAGAACCAGATGTGCACAGACAAGGAAGAACTGAAGAAGGCATTGACGAAGATCAAGGAGCTCCAAGAAGAACTCAAGGCAACACGCGAGGATTATATGGAGGAAATCATCGCACTAGTAGGGAAGAATGACGACCTGGAGAAGAAGATTGGAGTATTCATGGGAAATCCAGTGCCAAAAGCAGAAGTCGACGAATGCACTTGTCCGGATAACTACATCATCATCGACGACACCGACTCGGAACCAAGTGAAGATGACTTTGTTGATGAAGCTGGAGCGGACATCATGGAGTCTTCAACAGATTAGAATTTTATTAGACCACCATATCAGTAGTAGTTTTCCCCCATTTAATAGTATAGTTCAAGCACTTTGTAACACTAGTTAGATCGATTGTTTTGCCTTGTTTGAATTGATTGAGTGATATTGATTGTACTTATCTCATGAGCATATGGGTAGTGTTTTCTCTCTAGACCTCATTCTATTCTTAACTCTCATCTTTTCTAAACCTATCAGATGCCTCCGAGACGCGACACCGGATTTGTTTTCCCACCAGAGATCACCCAGTTGATTCAGCAGCAGAATGCCCTGATGCAAGTGTTAGTGCAGAACCAAGGCAACAACAACAACAACAACAACCCACCGCCACCACCACCTGTTGATCACTTAGCCCGTTTCTTGAGGCTAAACCCGCTGGTGTTTTCCAGTAGCACCGAGCCGATTGTTGCAGATGATTGGCTCCGCAAAGTTGGAAGGGAGTTGACCACTGTAGGATGCACAGATGCGGAAAGAGTGCGTTTTGCCGCACATCAGCTAGATGGACCCGCAGCAACATGGTGGGAGAATTATACAGCCACGCACCCTATTGACACCGTCACATGGGACCAGTTTCAGCAAGCTTTCCGTACAGCACATGTTTCAGCAGGAGCTATGGCTATGAAGAAGCGTGAGTTTCGCAACCTACGCCAAGGAGGACGCACCGTAGGCCAGTATGTGGAGGATTTCAGTAAGTTAGCACGTTATGCACCAGATGACGTTGCCACAGATGCAGCCAAGCAGGAGAAGTTTTTGGAAGGACTGAATGATGAGCTGAGTATGCAGTTGATGGTAGCAACTTTCAACAACTACCAGGAGCTGGTAGATAGAGCTCTCATGATTGAAGGAAAGCAACAACAGATTGAAAATCGTAAGAGGAAGTATGGACAAGGGAAGTATAACTCAGGAGCTCAACAGAAGCCTCGTTTTGCCCCGAAGCCGGGAGGACAGTTTCAGCATACCCATGGAGGAGGTAGTTCACACAACCATAATGGCTCTAAAAATGGTAATGGGAATGGAGGAAGCAACGGACAGAACCGCACCAACCCATCTACCCCAGCCAAGAGGGACCTGAGCCAAGTCACTTGCTTTAAGTGCCAGAAGAATGGACATTATGCCAATGAATGTCCTGAAGCCCAAAATGGAAATGGCAATGGAAGCTCTGGGAAGAAGCCGAACCCATTCAACAAAGGGCATGTGAACCACGTGAGCGTGGAGGAGGTTGAAGCTCAGCCTGATGCAGTAATAGGTAAGTTTTTGGTTAAGTCATTTACTGCAACCGTTCTTTTCGATTGTGGTGCATCGCATTCATACATATCAAGGGGATTTGTGAATAAGTTTAAGCTGTCCACCAAAGTTCTCAGAACACCTATGTTAGTAACCTCGCTAGGAGCAGAGTATATGGCAACCCAAGGATGTTTTCAGATACCATTGGCCATTGGTAGGCATGTTTTCCCCTCAGACCTCATAGTTTTGGAGTCGCAAGGTTTGGATGTGATTTTGGGAATGGATTGGCTATCGTTGTATGGAGGAAACATCGATTGTGCCAGCAAGACGATTTTGCTTACCACCCCGGAAGGAAAAAGGATCAAGTACGTATCCCGGCATATGCCGAAGAGGACTCAAGTGAATTCCTTATCAGGAGTTGTACAGGAGGAAGTACCAGTGGTGAAGGATTATCCGGATGTATTTCCAGAAGAGTTGCCAGGCATGCCGCCAGATAGAGACATTGAGTTCTTGATTGAACTTTTGCCAGGCACAGGGCCGATATCTAAGAGACCGTACAGGATGCCCGCAAAAGATTTGGAGGAAATTAAGAAGCAGATCAAGGAGTTACTGGATAAAGGCTATATTCGCCCAAGTTCGTCACCTTGGGGATCACCAGTACTTCTAGTGGAGAAGAAAGATGGATCGCTGAGGATGGTTGTTGATTACCGTGGATTGAATGAAGTGACCATCAAAAACAAGTACCCACTTCCGATGATCAATGATTTGTTTGACCGCCTACAAGGAGCTAAAGTATTTTCCAAGATCGATCTACGATCAGGATACCATCAGTTAAAGATTCGAGAGCAGGATATACCCAAGACGGCATTTACCACCAGATATGGATTGTATGAGTATACCGTTATGTCATTTGGTCTGACTAACGCACCTGCCTATTTCATGAACCTGATGAACAAAGTGTTTATGGAGTTTTTGGATAAGTTCGTCGTGGTGTTCATTGATGATATTTTAATCTTTTCCAAGGATGAGGAAGAGCATGAGGAGCATTTACGATTGGTACTTGAGAAGCTTAGAGAACATCAATTATATGCCAAGTTCAGCAAATGTGAATTTTGGCTGAAGGAAGTTGGATTCCTTGGACATGTTATTTCTCGAGAAGGAGTAGCAGTGGACCCTGCCAAGGTTGATACAGTGACAAGTTGGGAATCACCCACGACAGTTGGAGAAATCCGGAGTTTTCTTGGACTCGCAGGATATTACCGGAGATTCATCGAGAATTTCTCGAAGATTGCTAAGCCCATGACTGAGTTATTGAAGAAGGACACCAAATTCAATTGGACTGAGGAATGTGAAGCTAGTTTCCAAGAGTTGAAGAAACGATTGGTTACATCACCAGTGTTGATTCTGCCAGATCAACGCAAGGACTATGAAGTTTATTGCGACGCTTCTCGTCAAGGAATTGGAGCAGTGCTTATGCAGGAAGGAAGAGTTGTGTCATATGCTTCACGACAACTTAAACCCCATGAGAAGAATTATGCCATGCATGATTTGGAATTAGCAGTCGTGGTGCATGCATTGAAGACATGGAGACATTTTCTCATCGGAAACCATTGTGAGGTGTACACGGATCACAAGAGTTTGAAGTATATTTTCACGCAGAAGGAGTTAAATCTCAGACAGAGGAGATGGTTGGAGCTCATTAAAGATTATGATATGAGATTGCATTATCACCCTGGAAAGGCTAACGTAGTAGCAGACGCGTTGAGCTGCAAGAGTCATGTCAACACCCTCATGACAGGAGAGTTACCTCAGGAGTTAGCCGAGGACCTTCGTGAGCTATGTTTGGAGATAGTCCCAAGAGGCTATTTAGCGACATTGGAGATTCAGTCTACCTTGATGGAAAGGATCAGAGAAGCTCAGAAGACAGACAAGGAGATTTAAGAGATAAAGGAGAAGATGAGCAAAGGAAAAGCCAAGGGATTTTGTGAGGATGAGCACGATACCTTATGGTTTGAGGACCGTGTATATGTGCCAAATGATCCGGAGATCAGGAAGTTGATTTTGCACGAAGCCCATGATTCACCGTACTCGATTCACCCAGGGAATACCAAGATGTATTTGGATTTGAAGAATACTTTCTGGTGGACCGGAATGAAGAAGGATATTGCGGAATATGTAGCAGTTTGTGATGTGTGTCAGAGAGTGAAGGCAGAGCATCAGAAGCCAGCAGGATTGCTACAACCATTGCCGATACCCGAATGGAAGTGGGATAAAATAGGCATGGATTTTATCACAGGATTACCCAGGACTCGTTCAGGCTATGACTCAATATGGGTTGTAGTCGACCGTTTGACGAAAGTGGCTCATTTCATTCCAGTGAAGACCACTTACACCAGTGCTAAGTTGGCAAAGATATACATGACCAGGATCGTATGTTTGCATGGAGTTCCGAGGACCATTGTATCAGACAGAGGAACCCAATTTACCTCGAAGTTTTGGAAGCAGTTACATGAAACATTGGGAACCAGGCTGGAATTTAGTATAGCTTTTCACCCGCAGACAGATGGACAGACCGAGAGAGTCAACCAGATTTTGGAGGACATGTTGAGAGCTTGTGCATTAGATTATGGATCTAGTTGGGATGACAACTTGCCATATGCGGAGTTTTCTTATAACAACAGTTATCAGACCAGTTTGAAGATGGCCCCTTTCGAAGCCTTGTACGGAAGGAGGTGTAGAACACCGTTGTTATGGGACGAAGTTGGAGACCGTCAGTTGTTTGGACCAGATTTGATTAAGGAGTCTAAACAGAAAGTGAGGTTGATTCGCGATAGGCTCAAGGTAGCCCAGTCCAGGCAGAAGAGTTATGCTGATTCTAAACGAAAAGAGACAGTTCACGAAGTCGGAGACCGAGTGTATCTTCGAGTATCACCACTTCGAGGAGTGAAGCGCTTTGGAGTTAAGGGAAAGTTAGCGCCCCGTTTTATCGGACCATACAGAGTTGTGGAATGTATGGGAGAAGTTGCCTACAAGCTTCGAAAAGAGACAGTTCACGAAGTCGGAGACCGAGTGTATCTTCGAGTATCACCACTTCGAGGAGTGAAGCGCTTTGGAGTTAAGGGAAGTTAGCGCCCCGTTTTATCGGACCATACAGAGTTGTGGAACGTATGGGAGAAGTTGCCTACAAGCTGGAATTGCCCGAAGGATTGTCTGGAGTTCATGATGTATTTCACGTCTCCCAGTTGAAGAAGTGCCACGCAGAGATGGCTGAGATACCACTGAGAGATACTGTGCCACTGGAAGCGATTCAGCTGGAAAGTGATTTGACCTATGAGGAGAAACTAGTTAAGATTCTTGAGTATGCCAGCCGAGTTACCCGCAGCAAGGTTATCAAGTTTTGCAAAGTCCAGTGGAGTCACCACACGGAAGATGAAGCCACCTAGGAGCGAGAGGAAGATCTACGGAAGGACCACTCCCACCTGTTTTCTAGCCAACCCGAATCTCGAGGGCGAGATTCATCTTAAGGGGGGTAGGTTTGTAACATCCCAAGTTTTCAATTTGGTATGTTATACATAGATCATCATTGCATATCATGTTTTATTGCATTTTGACAAATCCTCGATAAATCCTAAGCAACTCAAGGACCCTCGGAGAGAGTTGGGGATTTTCTCAAATTTTCATATTTGATTTTCATCAAATAATAAGACGCGGATTTTGTTTTAATTATTTTCTCTCCGGAAAAATATTTCATTTTAAAAATAAATGAGAGGAGAAAATATGACTTCTCCAAAACAATTGAAATACTGGAGGTAAAATGTTAAAATCATTTATTGGAATTTATTTGGATTTTATTTGCAATTTTATTGCATTAAAAATATTGCATGTTTTCAAAATATTTATTTTGTGTTAAAAAAATGTTCACCCTATTCTAGATTTCCTAACTAGACGGGGAAAATTTATTTTATAATTTTTGGACTTTTATTTATTTTTCTACGTATTATTTTCCGCGGAACGTTTTAAAAAAAACGCGCGCGCCCGCCGGGCCGAGCCCAGCCGCGCCAGGCCGCCGGCCCACCCCGCGCTCCCTCTCCTTCGCCAGCACGCGCCGCCGCCGCCGTGTCCATGGCGGACACGGGAGTCCGAGCCCGCGCCGCCGGAGCTTGCCCCTCCTCCAAGCCGAGCTCTCCCCCCTACCCCCTTTATATACCCCCCCCCTCTTCTCTCCTCTCATCTCGCCGCCGCCCGCCTTGCCGCCGCCGAGCCCGAGCCCCGAGCCGCCGCCGAGCCGCCGCCGTTCGCCGCCGCCTTGCCGCCCCTCGCACCCCCCCCCGAGCCCGCACCCCGCGCCCCTCGCCGCCCCGAGCCGCCGGAGCCCCGCCGGAGCCCCCGCCCCGACGAGGTACTGCCCCGTTCGTTTTGCCGGTTTTCTAAAAAAACGATTCGTTTTAAAAAAAAACCCTAGATCGGTTTTTTTCGGTTTTATTATTTTGCGAGCGTTCACCGAACCGTTCGTTTTAACGAACGCGTTCGTCGGTTTTTCTCTGTTAACGAACGTCCGTTCTTTAACCGTTCGTCCGTTTTTTCTTTTTCATCGGATTTTTCTGCGATTATCTCAGATTCAATTTCTGATCGAATCTTCGTTTCTGTTTAACTTCTCGCTCGTTTATCGAAATCAGGCGATTCAAGCGCCTAGAGTTTCGTCTCGAAATTCTCTTTCCGTTTAACCTACTCAAACAAGTTTTTGCTACAGTAAAATTTGACCTAGATCTAGATTAGTAAACGAAGCTTCTTTCTTTCGCCGTTTGACTTTCGTTGTTTCTTTCGAGTTGATTCTTTTTGCAAACCGGAGTTCTTAAGTTGAACTTTCTGGTTGGATCTTTCATTCGAGTTTTACCTGTGCATTAGATGAGTACTGATTGTATGCTTGTTTGTTTGCGATAGAGTACCCGGAGTGTGCCGCTTGTTACTTCGAATCGCTAGGTTTTGCGGATCATCAGCAAGGCAAGTAACACTTTGATCATACCTTCCATACCCAGTTTTTATTGCATTAGATCTATTCCTCAAACATTGCATGATTAGGATCTAATTAAATTGTGGGTATTGGGAAGTAGTTGAGGTAGTACCTATTACCTGTTCTTTTATCAAACCCTTGGGAGTTACTTCTACGTTTGCTATTATATTGCCATGCTATGCTCGTAGACGTGGATTGGGTTTGAGAGATTTCCATGACAGATGTGAGATTGTTAATTAATGGTTTACTTAAGGTGGCAACTAAAACTCACATCTGGGTGGATTGAGGTACCTGGGTATTCCAGGATTGCCTGTTTTTCTTTTGGACCGCCACCCAGGTTCAAAGGGATCATAAGATTATTCATGCTAGAAACTTCCGTGTGCAGCCGCAAGCTATATGGGCTCTAGCATAGTTGACTAAGTTGTGTGAACTCTTACAGTGGTAGACTAGCAGATGTAGGGGAAAGTAGGTGTAACTGTCTACCCATACGTAAGGTGCAAACACTTCTGAAAGACTGTGTCTCGGTCATTTGTTACTCAAACACCATGTAGTGCGAGTAATCCAACGGAGGAGATCGAGTCTTGTGGGGAAAAGTGCACAAACCTCTGCAGAGTGTACAAACTAATCATGATTAGCCGTGTCCCCGGTTATGGACAATTTGAGTATCTAGTACTTGGATTATCATGTGAATCTCATCACCATGTTACTTTTAATTAATTTTGTTGGGTTATTGATGACATTTAATTGGGATTGAGATGCTGTCAACCATCTCAATGTTTCACAACCACCATGATAGTTAAATAAAATTTATTCCTTTGAAGTAGGATAAAATTGGCTTTTCACAAAATTGTAACCATAGAGCTTTCCACCAGCCATATATGCATGTAGTATAGCATTATTATTGTTCATTATTCTCTATGTGTTACATTGCCAGCATATTCTATGTGCTGACCCGTTTCGGGCTGCAACGTTTCATGTTGCAGACTTTTCAGACGACGAGTAAGGTGCCTTAGGTCGTGGTCTTATACTCAGTGATGCCGCTGGAGTTGATGGACTCACTTGTCTTCCAAGTCTTCCGCTGTTATCGTTTAGATGGCCTTAAGCCATATTTATCATACTTAATCTCTTTGGAGATATTCGATGTAATAAGTGTGTGATTGCTACTCTGTTATAAATCCTCCATTTGTACTGTGCGTGTCAGCATTACTGATCCAGGGATGACACTGGTGCACAGCAGCACAGACCATTTGAGGTCTGGTCGCTACAGTTTCAACATTTATAGGATTACCTGAGATATAATGTTTGATTATTTGATCGTTCACCACCTTCGGAATTGTGCCTGCGAAGTTGTTGATTTTTATGGCACCGGAACGATAGACCTCCTCGATAACGTAAGGGCCTTCCCATTTAGAGAGAAGTTTTCCTGCAAAAATATTAAACGAGAGTTGAATAGCAACACATAATCACCTATATTAAACTCACGCTTTTGTATCCTTTTGTCACGCCATCTTTTAACCTTTTCTTTAAACAGTTTGGCATTCTCATAGGCTTGGGTTCTCCATTCATCAAGTGAGCTAATGTCAAATAGCCTCTTCTCACCGTCAAGTTTGAAATCATAATTGAGCCCTTTAATGGCCCAATATGCCTTATGTTCTAGTTCGAGAGGTAAGTGACATGCTTTTCCATAAACCATTTTATACGGAGACATACCCATAGGGTTTTTATATGCAGTTCTATAGGCCCATAATGCATCATCAAGTTTCTTAGACCAATTCTTTCTAGATCTATTAACAGTCTTTTGCAAAATTAATTTGAGCTCTCTATTACTCAATTCTACTTGACCACTAGACTGCGGGTGATACGGAGATGCAATTCTATGATTAACATCATACTTAGCAAGCATTTTACGAAAGGCATCATGAATAAAATGTGAACCACCATCAGTCATTAAATATCTAGGGACTCCAAACCTCGGAAAAATAACTTCTTTAAGCATCTAAATAGAGGTGTTATGATCAGCACTACTAGTTGGAATAGCTTCCACCCACTTAGTAACGTAATCAACAGCAACTAAAATATGTGTATACCCATTAGAGGAAGGAAGCGGTCCCATGTAATCAAAGCCCCAAACATCAAATGGTTCAATAACAAGTGAATAATTCATAGGCATTTCTTGACGTCTACTAATATTACCAATTCTTTGACATTCATCACAAGATAAGACAAACTTACGGGCATCTTTGAAGAGAGTAGGCCAATAAAAACCGGATTGCAATACCTTATGTGCAGTTCTATCTCCAGCGTGGTGTCCTCCATAAGCTTCGGAGTGACACTTGCGTAGGATCTGTTCCTGTCCATGCTCAGGTATACAAAGTCTAATAACACCATCTACTCCTTCTTTATAAAGGTGTGGGTCATCCCAGAAGTAATGTCTTAAATCATAGAAAAACTTTTACTTTTGCCGGTATGTGAAACTAGGTGGTATAAATTTAGCAACAATATAATTAGCATAATCAGCATACCATGGAGCAGCATAGGAAGCATTTATGACAGCTAATTGTTCATCAGGAAAGCTATCATCAATAGGTAGTGGGTCATCAAGAACATTCTCTAACCTAGACAAGTTGTCCGCAACGGGGTTCTCGGCTCCCTTTCTATCAATAATATGCAAGTCAAATTCTTGTAGCAAGAGAACCCATCTAATAAGTCTAGGTTTAGCATCTTTCTTTTCCATAAGGTATTTAATAGCAGCATGATCAGTGTGAACAGTTACTTTAGAATCAACAATATAAGGTCTGAACTTATCACAAGCAAAAACAACTGCTAAAAATTCTTTTTCAGTAGTAGCATAATTTCTCTGGGCATTGTCTAGAGTTTTACTAGCATATTGAATAACATTTAATTTCTTATCAACTCTTTGCCCTAGAATAGCACCTATAGCATAATCACTAGCATCACACATTATTTCAAAGGGTAAATTCCAATCAGGTGGCTGAACAATAGGTGCAGAAATCAATGCTTTCTTAAGTATTTCAAATGCTTCTACACAATCATCATCAAAGAAAAAAGGAATATCTTTTTGTAAGAGATTAGTTAGAGGCCTAGAAATTTTTGAGAAGTCCTTAATGAACCTCCTATAAAAACCGGCATGACCAAGGAAACTTCTTATACCTTTAATGTCCTTGGGACACGGCATCTTTTCAATAGCATCAACTTTAGCTTTATCAACTTCAATACCTCTTTCAGAAATTTTATGCCCCAAGACAATACCTTCATTAGCCATAAAGTGGCACTTCTCCCAATTCAAGACAAGGTTAGTTTCTTCATATCTCTGCAAAACTCGATCAAGGTTGATCAAGCAATCATCAAAAGAAGTTCCATATACGGAGAAATCATCCATGAAAACCTCAACAATCTTTTCACAAAAATCAGAGAATATAGCCATCATGCATCTTTGAAAGGTAGCAGGTGCATTACATAAACCAAAAGGCATACGTCTATAAGCAAAGGTACCGAAAGGGCAAGTAAAAGTGGTCTTTTCTTGGTCCTACACAGGTATTTGAGAGAAACCAGAATAACCATCTAGAAAGCAAAAATGTGTATGTTTGGATAATCTTTCTAGCATTTGATCAATAAAAGGTAAAGGGTAATGATCCTTTTTAGTAGCTTTATTTAATTTGCGGAAATCAATTACCATTCTATAACCTGTAACAATTCTTTGTGGGATCAATTCATCTTTATCATTAGGAACAACAGTAATACCTCCCTTCTTAGGGACACAATGGACAGGACTTACCCACTGACTATCAGCAACGGGATAAATTATACCTGCCTCAAGAAGCTTTAGTATTTCTTTCCTTACCACTTCTTGCATCTTAGGATTTAACCGTCGTTGGTGATCAACAACTGGTTTAGCGTCTTTCTCCAATTTTATTTTGTGTTGGCATAGAGTGGGACTAATGCCCTTAAGATCATCAAGAGTATATCCAATAGCAGCACGGTGCTTCTTCAGAGTTTTCAATAATTTCCTTTCTTCATGCTCTGAAAGGTTAGCACTAATAATAACAGGATATATCTTCTTCTCATCAAGATAAGCATATTTAAGAGTATTAGGTAATGGTTTAAGCTCAAAAACGGGATCACCCTTGGGTGGAGGAGGATCCCCTAGGATTTCAACAGGCAAGTTGTGTTTCAAAATAGGTCCTTGTTTAAATAATACTTCATCTATTTCCCTTCTTTCATTCATAAACATATCATTTTCATGGTCTAGCAAATATTGTTCTAACGGGTCATTAGGAGGCACGGCAATAGAAGCAAGACCAATAATTTTATCTTTACTAGGCAATTCCTCGTCATGGGGTTGTCTACGAAATTTAGCAAAGTTAAACTCATGAGACATATCCCCCAAACCAATAGTAACAACATCATTTTCGCAGTCTATCCTAGCATTAACAGTATTCAAGAAGGGTCTACCAAATATATGGGGCAAAAGTTATCTTGTGGGGAACCAAGGACAAGAAAATCAGCAGGATATTTAACTTTCCCACACAAGACTTCAACGTCTCTAACAATCCCAACTGGTGAAATAGTATCCCTATTGGCAAGCTTAATTGTAACATCAATTTCCTCTATCTCAGTAGGTGCAATATCATGCATAATTTCTTTGTATAAGGAATGAGGTATTGCACTTGCACTAGCACCCATATCACATAAGCCATGATAACAATGATCTCCTATTTTAACAGAAATAACAGGCATGCCTACAACAGGTCTATGTTTATTTTTAGTATCAGGTCTGGCAATTCTAGCAGTTTCCTCACAGAAGTAAATAACATGCCCATCAATATTATGAGCGAAGAGATCTTTAACCATAGCAATACTAGGTTCAACTTTAATTTTCTCAGGGGGTTTGGGTGTCTTAATGTTACTTTTATTGACCAGATTTGAAGCTTTAGCATGATCCTTTATTCTAACAGGGAAAGGTGGTTTCTCGATATAAGCAGTAGGAACAATAGGATCATTATAAGTGATAGTCTTTTCTTCAACTTTAATAGGTCCAACTACTTTTACTTCAATGGGAGGATTATATTTAAACCATTTCTCCTTAGGGAGATCAACATGAGTAGCAAAGGATTCATAGAAAGAAGTTACTATCTCAGAGTCAAGTCCATATTTAGTGCTAAATTCACGGAAAACATCGGTATCCATAAAAGATTTAACACAATCAAACTTAGGTGTTATACCTGACTCCTTACCTTCGTCGAGGTCCCAATCTTCAGAGTTGCGTTTAATTCTTTCCAATAAATCCCATTTGAATTCAATAGTCTTCATCATAAAAGAGCCAGTACAAGAAGTATCGAGCATGGAGCGATTATTGAGAGAAAGCAGAGCATAAAAATTTTGAATAATCATTTCTCTTGAGAGCTCATGATTGGGGCATGAATATAACACTGACTTAAGCCTCCCCCAAGCTTGAGCGATGCTTTCTCCTTTGCGAGGCCAAAAATTATATATATAATTACGATCACGATGAACAAGATGCATAGGATAAAACTTCTGATGAAATTCCAATTTCAATCGGTTGTAGTTCCATGATCCCATATCATCACATAGCCTAAACCATGTCAATGCCTCTCCCTTCAAAGATAAAGGGAAGACCTTCTTCTTGATAACATCCTCGGGCATACCTGCAAGCTTAAATAATCCACAAACTTCATCCACATAGATTAGGTGTAAATCGGGATGTAATGTTCCATTCCTGTAAAAGGATTAGCTACCAGTTTCTCTATCATACCCGAAGGAATTTCAAAGTAAACATTTTCAGTAGGTTCAGTAGGTTGAGGAGCAACTCTTTGCTCTACTGGTCGGGGTGAAGATACCCCGAACAAGCCCCTCAAAGGATTACTTTCCATAGTAACAAGTGATAGTAAATTTCAGCACACTATATAATTTTTTCCTTACCAAATTCCACCTACCAAAGGCGCTTCACTCCCCGGAAACGGCGCCAGAAAAGAGTCTTGATCACAAGTATAGGGGATCTATCGTAGTCCTTTTGATAAGTAAGAGTGTCGAACCCAACGAGGAGCACAAGGAAATGATAAGCGGTTTTCAGCAAGGTATTCTCTGCAAGCAATGAAATTATCGGTAACAGATAGTTTTGTGATAAGGTAATTTGTAACGGGCAACAACTAATGAAAGTAAACAAGGTGTAGCAAGGTGGCCCAATCCTTTTTGTAACAAAGGACAAGCCTGGACAAACTCTTATATGAAGGAAAACGCTCCCGAGGACACATGGGAATTATAGTCAAGCTAGTTTTCGTCACGCTCATATGATTCGCGTTCGTTACTTTGATAATTTGGTATGTGGGTGGACCGGTGCTTGGGTGCTGTCCTTTCTTGGACAAGCATCCCACTTATGATTAACCCCTATTGCAAGCATCCGCAACTACAAAAGAAGTATGAAGGTAAACCTAACCATAGCATGAAACATATGGATCCAAATCAGCCCCTTACGAAGCAACTCATAAACTAGGGTTTAAGCTTCTGCCACTCTAGCAACCCATCATCTACTTATTACTTCCCAATGCCTTCCTCTAGGCCCAAACAATGGTGAAGTGTCATGTAGTCGACGTTCACATAACACCACTAGAGGAAAGACAACATACATCTCATCAAAATATCGAACGAATACCAAATTCACATGACTACTTATAGCAAGACTTCTCTCATGTCCTCAGGAACAAACGTAACTACTCACAAATCATATTCATGTTCATAATCAGAGGGGTATTAATATGCATAAAGGATCTGAACATATGATCTTCCACCAAATAAACCAACTAGCATCAACTACAAGGAGTAATCAACACTACTAGCAACCCATAGGTACCAATCTGAGGTTTTGGGTCAAAGATTGGATACAAGAGATGAACTAGGGTTTTAGAGGAGATGTTGCTGGTGAAGATGTTGATAGAGATTGACCCCCTCCCGCTAAGAGGATCGTTGGTGATGACGATGACGATGATTTCCCCCTCCCGGAGGGAAGTTTCCCCGGCAGAACAGCTCTGCCGGAGCCCTAGATTGGTTCCGCCAAGGTTCCGCCTCGTGGCGGCAGAGTTTCTTCCCGAAAGCTTGCTTATGATTTTTTCCAGGGTAAAAGATTTCATATAGCAGAAGATGGGCACCGGAGGCCTGCCAGGGGGCCCACGAGGCAGGGGGCGCGCCCAGGGGGTAGGGGGCGCCCCCCACCCTCGTGGCCAAGGTGTGGGCCCCCTCTGGTGGATTATTTCGCCAGTATTTTTTGTTAATTCCAAAAATAACGTCCGTGAAGTTTCCTTTTCCAACCCAAAATTCCAGCTGCCGGCTTTCTCCCTCTTCATGTAAACCTTGTAAAATAAGAGAGGATGGGCATAAGTATCGTGACATAATGTGTAATAACAACCCATAAAGCAATAAATATCGATATAAAAGCATGATGCAAAATGGACGTATCAATGACGTCCTCGCCTTGTTAATCCAGCAAGAGGGGCGAAGTAGTAGATGAGTTCCGGCAGTACAACGGCGTGGTGATGGTGGTGGTGAAACTATTTCTGCATGGCTTCACCAAGCACAACAGATTTAGAGCGGAGGAGATTAGAGCCATATTGGGCTTCTAGTTATGAGGATTAGAGGTAGCTAGGGATAACTCTAATTAGTCAACTAGGACCAACTAGAGGAGGCTCAAAAACTTGTGTTCTAGGGGCTAGCCCTGCTCCTCTATATATATGTTGAGCCCTGGGGTCGTTACTTGGGGAGAGGGCCTCCCCAAAATCAGTTTGGAACGCAAAGATAGTCCTTCTCGGACTCCAGAGCCAAATGCCATGGTACCTGGCGTTTACGTAAACGCCACAGACTACGGCGTCTAGCCCGGGGGTAGATGCCAGGAACCTTGGCGTCTAGCCCCGACCCTTCGAGAAAACCCCTTTGCGCATTGTCTTAAGCCTCGTGGGCCTTACCCCTTGGCCCAACCATATCATCCTATATATCAATCTTTACCTCCGGACCATTCCGGAGCTCCTCGTCATGTCCGTGATCTCATCCGGGTCTCCGAACAATATTCGGTTACCAACATACATAACTCATATAATACTATATCGTCAAAGAACGTTAAGCGTGCGGACCCTACGAGTTCGAGAACGATGTAGACATGACCGAGACGCTTCTCCGGTCAATAACCAATAGCGGGACCTAGATGCCCATATTGGTTCCTACATATTCTACGAAGATCTTTATCGGTCGAACCTTTATGACAACATATGTAGTTCCCTTTGTTCGTCAATATGTTACTTGCCCGAGATTCGATCGTTGGTATCTCCATACTTAGTTCAATCTCGTTACCGAAAAGTCTCTTTACTCGTTCTGTAATACATCATCTTGTAACTAACTCCTTAGTCACTTTGCTTGCAAGCTTCTTGTGATGATGTATTACCGAGAGGGCCCAGAAATACCTTTCCATCATACAGAGTGACAAATCCCAATCTCGATTCACGCCAACTCAATAGACACCTTCGGAGATACCTGTAGAGCACCTTTATGATCACTCAGTTATGAAGTGACGTTTGATAGCACACAAGGTATTCCTCCGGTATCCGAGAGTTGCATGATCTCATGGTCGAAGGAACATGTATTTGACATTAAGAAAGCAGTAGCAAAAATTGAACGATCATATGCTATGCTAACGAATGGGTCTTGTCCATCACATCATTCTCCTAATGACATGATCTCGTTATCAAGTGACAACACATGTCTATGGTTAGGAAACCTTAACCATTTATTGATCAACGAGCTAGTCTAATAGAGGCTTACTAGGGACTTAGTATTTGTTTATGTATTCACACATGTATTTAGGTTTCTGGTCAATACAATTCTAGCATGAATAATAAACCTTTATCATGAATAAGAAAATATGATAATAACCAATTTATTATTGCCTCTAGGCCATATTTCGAACAGTCTCCCACTTGCACTAGAGTCAATAATCTAATTCACATCGCCATGTGTGATTAACACCCAATGAGTTCTAAGGTGTGATCGTGTTTTGTGTGTGAGAGAGGTTTTAGTCAATGGGTCTGCAACATTCAGATCCGTGCGTACTTTGCAAATATCTATGTCTACAATGTTATGCATGAAGTTACTCTAGCTAATTGCTCCCACGTTCAATACGTATCCAGATTGAGACTCCGAGTCATCCGGATCGGTGTCAAATCTTGCATCGATGTAACCCTTTATGACGAACTCTTTATCGCCTCCATAACTGAGAAACATTTCCTTAGTCCTCTTTAGGTACTGATGTTGCTTGAACTACGTCGGTATTTCCCCAAAGAGGAAGGGATGATGCGTCACAGCTACGGTAGGTATTTCCCTCAGTGATGAGACCAAGGTTATCGAACCAGTAGGAGAACCACGCAACACTACACAAATGGTACCTGCACACAAAGAACAAATACTTGCAACCCGACGCAAAAGAGGGGTTGTCAATCCCTCTCGGGTAAAAAGGTAGATAAAATTGTAGTAGATTGGATAAATAGATCTCGCAGGAACGCGAGATAAAAGAAATAACAATAAATTGTAGCAAGGTATTTTTTTGGGTTTTTGGATTAATAGATCTGAAAATAAAAGCAAATAAAAATATATCTCGAAGGAAAATATATTAAAGAAGAGACCCAGGGGCCGTAGTTTTCACTAGTGGCTTCTCTTGAGAAAATTAGCATACGACGGGTAAACAAATTACTGTTGAGCAATTGATAGAACTTCAAGTAATTATGATGAGATCCAGGCAATGATCATTGTATAGGTATCACGTCCAAGATTAGTAGACCGACTCCTTCCTGCGTCTACTACTATTACTCCACACATCGACCGCTATCCAGCATGCATCTAGTGTATTAAGTTCATGGAGAAACGGAGTAATGCAATAAGAACGATGACATGATTTAGACAAGATCTATTCATGTAGGAATAGACCCCATCTTATTATCCTTAATAGCAATGATACATACGTGTCATTTCCCCTTCTGTCAATGGGATTGAGCACCGTAAGATCGAACCCATCACAAAGCACCTCTTCCCATGGCAAGAAAAAATGATCTAGTTGTCCTTACTAAACCAAATATTCGAAGAAGAAATACGAGGCTATAAGCAATCATGCATATAAGAGATCAAAGCTCAAATAACTTTCATGGATAAAATAGATCTGATCATAAACTCAAAGTTCATCGGATCCCAACAAACACACCGCAAAAAGAGTTACATCAAATAGATCTCCAAGAGACCATTGTATTGAGAATCAAAAGAGAGAGAGGAAGCCATCTAGCTACTAGCTACGGACCGGAAGGTCTACAATGAACTACTCACGCATCATCGGAGAGGTACCAATGAGGATGATGAACCCCTCCGTGATCGTCTCTAGATTGGATCAGTGGATTCTAGAACTTGCGGCGGCTGGAATTGTGTTTCGTAGACTCCCCTAGGGTTTTTGGAATATTGGGGTATTTATAGAGCAAAGAGGCCGTGCGAGAGGTGGCCGAGGTGGGCACAACCCACCAGGGCGCGCCTGGGCCCCCAGGCGCCCCCGGGTGGGTTGTGCTCCCCCCTCTGGTACTTCCTTGGCCCACATCGTGTGTATTCTGGTCCAAAAAAATCTCCAAAAAGTTTCGCTGCGTTTGGACTCCGTTTGGTATTGATTTTCCGCGAAGTAAAAAACAAGCAAAAAACAACAACTGGCACTGGGCACCGTATCAACAGGTTAGTCCCAAAAAATGATATAAAGTTGCTATAAAATGATTGTAAAACATCCAAGAATGATAATATAACAGCATGGAACAATAAAAAATTATAGATACGTTGGAGACGTATCAGCATCCCCAAGCTTAATTCCTGCTCGTCCTCGAGTAGATAAATGATAAAACAGAATTTTTGATGTGGAATGCTGCCTAACATGTTCATCACATATTCTTTTCTTTTGTAGCATGGACATTTGGACTTTTATATGATTCAAAGCAATACTCTAGTTTTGACATGAAGATTTCAATACTCAAGCATATCAACAAGCAACCATGTCTTTCAAAATATTAACACTAAAGCAAGTTATCCCTAGCCCATTATGCTCAATCATTGATCCATTCACAAAACACACTCGCATATTAGCTACACCCAATGCTCAAGTACGATCATATTGCCCCTTAGGTTGTACTTATAAGAGAAGATGGAGACTCAAATAAAAATTGCATAAAGTAAATAGAAAGGCCCTTCACAAAGGGAAGTAGGGATTTGTAGAGGTGCCAGAGCTCAAAGCGAAAAAGATAGAGATAGAACATCTTGAGTGGCATGCTTTTCCTGTCAACGAAAATGATCGAGTAGTTCCAAATACTTTCCATGCTAGATATATCATAGGCGGTTCCCAAATAGAAAATAAATTTTATTCCTTTTTCCACCATACTTCCACATTCCACGGCTAACCGAATCCATGAGTGTCGTCCATACCAACACTTTCCATGGAATTTATTATTTGACAACATAAATTAAATTCATTTTTTTTGGGACAGGGCATCCATAATACCTTTGTCGTACTCTCGTGCAATGACAAGTGAATAAACACTCATCTTGAGAATAACACATCTAGCATGGGAAAATATCAGCCACCCCCAACCATTTCATGAGTGGTACGAGCACACAAAAAGAAAATTTATTTTGAAGATTAGAGATGGCACATACAAATTTGCTTAGAACGGCAAAAGAATACCGCATATAGGTAGGTATGGTGGACTCATATGGCAAAACTGGTTTAAGGATTTTGGATGCACAAGTAGTAATCCCACTTAGTACAAGTGAAGGCTAGCAAAAGATTGAGAAGCATCCAACCAAGAAACGAAAAATCTCATAAGCGAGCATTAAGCATAACTAACATCGAATAATGCACCATAAGTAGGATGTAATTTCATTGCAGAACTATTGACTTTTGTGCTTGCATAGGGAATCACAAACCTTAACACCAATATTTTTACTAAAGCATAACTACTCATCAACATGACTCACATATTATATCATCATACCACAAAACTATTACAAAGAATCAAGTTTATTTTGTCCAATGATCTTCATGAAAGTTTTTATTTTATCCCTCTTGAATATCTATCACTTTGGGACTAGTTTCATATGTTGCTTTCAAAATAATTTTCTTCTCTCAAAATAACAAATCTAAGTGAAGAACATGAGCATAAAATTTTCTTCTCTCAAAATAATTTAAGTGAAGCATGAGAGAATTTCTTCAAAATTTTACTAACTATCAAATAAATCTAAGTGAAGCATGAGAGCATTTCTTCAAAAATAATAAAGCACACCATGCTCAAAACGATATAAGTAAAGCACTAGAGCAATTCCATAGCTCAAAAAAATAATTTAAGTGAAGCATAGAGAGCAATTCTAACAAGTCATAGCATAATTTTGGCTTTCTCAAATAGGTGTGTCCAGCAAGGATAGATGACACAAAATAAAAAGCAAAACAAGCGAAGACTCATATAATACAAGACGCTCCAAGCAAAACTCATGATATGTGATGAATAAAAATATAGCTCTAAGTAAAACACTGATGGTCATTAAAAGAAAGAGGGGATGCCACTTGAGCATCCCCAAGCTTAGTTGCTTCCTTATCTTTTAGATAATAGCTTGGGATGCCATGGGCATCCCCTCTTCTTACTCCTTATTCCTTCATCCATCGTGATCACACCCAAAACTTGAAAAGTTCAATCACACAAAACTCAACAAAACCTTCGTGAGATAGGTTAGTATAACAAAGCAAACCACTACTCTAAGTACTGTTGCAAACCAATTCATATTTTATTCTTGCATTATATCTACTGTATTCCAACTTTGCTATGGCTCATACCCCCGATAGAGTCCATAGATTCATCAAAATAAGCACACAACGCAAAGAAAATAGAATATGTCAAAAACAGAACAGTCTGTAGTAATCTGAAAACTTCGAATACTTCTGTAACTCCAAAAAATTCTGGAAAATTAGGAAAGTGTAGGAAATTTGTATATCAATCTTGTGTCAAAAATACAGAATTTTATCACGCTTCTGTGATTTTTAAAAATTATGTGACTGACGCACAAAGTTTCTATTTTTCAACAAGATCAAAGCAACTATCACCCAACATGATCCCAAAGGCTTTGCTTGGCACAAACACTAATTAAAACACAAAAAATACAATCATAACGGTAGCATAATTGTGCAAACACTCAAGAACAGAAAAAAAAAGACAAAAATAAAATTTATTCATTGGGTTGCCTCCCAACAAGCGCTATCGTTTTATGCCCCTCGCTAGGCATAATGCATAGATTCAAGTGTTGTCATCTTTATTTCTAGATCCATAAGATGCCCTCATGATTGATTCACATGGTGGCTTAATTCTTGTTCTAGGGAAGTGTTTCATACGCTTCCTTAGTGGAAATTGAAATTTAATATTGCCTTCTTTCATATCAATCACGGCACCAATAGTACGTAAAAACGGTCTACCAAGTATAATTGGACAAGACAGATTGCAATCAATATCAAGAAATCTATGGGCATATAGTTCCTATTTGCAAGAATAAGAACATCATTAATTGTGCCCAAAGGCTTTTTAATAGTAGAGTCCGCTAAGTGCAAATTTAAAGAACATTCTTTAATATCTGTAAGAACAAGCACATCACATAAAGATTTCAGAATTGTAGAAACACTAGCACCCAAGTCACATAAAGCAAAAAAATCATTGTTTTAAAAACTTGATTTTGATAGTAGGTTCCCATTCATCATGTAATTTTCTATGAATTGAAATCTCTAATTCCCACTTTTCTTCCAAAGCTTTCATCATAGCATCAACGATATGTTTAATAAAAGCTTTATTTTGTTCATAAGCATGGGGTGAATTTATCATGGATTGCAATAAAGAAATACAATCAATCAAATAACAATTATCATAATTAAAGTCTTTGTAATCCAAAAGAGTGGGCACATCACTAGTTAAAGTTTTGACCTCTCCAAACCCACTTTTATTGGGAGTAGGTGCGATTGCGTGAGCAGGTGCTGGTGCAACGCTAAACGAGCTGCTCCCAACGAAGCTGTGAAGGGGAAAGTCCGCTGCCTCTTTATCTGGATTTTGCTTGGTCCAATTGATGACAGCCAGAATCAAGGCAGCAAACGAAGATACCATTTCCTCTCTTGCGGCAGCTACCGTTGCTTTGACTGCCTCGTCCAGCAAACGAAGATACCATTTCTCTCTTGTTTATCTTCTTCATTGCCAGGTCTTGCCACGGTCGAGTATATTTGATTTCATCCCGACTCGAGAACAAGAATCTCTGCTTCAGCTTCTTTAGGAGGGGGTGTTCCATATTTGGTATCTTTCTTAATTTTTCATCGTTGATAGTGGTGGTTTCCTATAGGATGCAGCCTACTTGATTGTCGTAGCACATGCGCGCTTCTGTGGGCTTTGTTGGCTCGAAATTGCCGGGGTCCATCGCCATGACCACCAGTCTAGTAGTGCTGAGCTGGTTTGGGCGTTGTATCCTCTTCGGTTTCGGTTCTATACTGGCTAATTCGCCAGCATCGGTGCTGGTCTCGGTGGCTCCAGTGGCGGCATGGGCGGCTCCGGTGGCGTTGAGGGCGCGCGGCTCTGGTGGCTCCGGGGGCGTCGACGGCGGCAGGAGACGGCGAGGGAGGCAGCGGCGATGAGGGATGCAAAAGACGGAGAAAGGAGCGAATGAGAAGAGAATGGGGAATTGAGGGAAGGAGGGACACCCGCTCAGGGCTAAGTCAAACTTAGCTATAGCGCGGGTCTTCAGAACGCGCTACTGCTACATTAGCTACATCGCTTGTTGAAAACAAGTGCTACTGCTATGCCTTTCTCCTTTATTTATTTTTCTTTTATTTTTCTTTACATTTACATTTTTCCTTTCTCCTTTTTCTATTTCTTTTCGTTTTCATTTACTTTTCTATTTGTTTTTTATTTTATTTTATTTTATTTTTGGTTTATTTTATCTTCATTTATCTGGTTTACTTTGAGCAGCAGCGTGGGCTTAAAAACGTAGCAGTAGCGCGCTCCTGCAACACGCGCTACTTCTATGTGGGGCCCACCATGTGGCACGGTGCAAACTTAATAGTAGCGCTCTCCCCTGAAAACGCGCTACTACTACACACTTAGCGGTAGCGCGTGTTCTTCAAGCTCGCTACTACTATGCCTAGCCTGTCGGCAACAGTGTGGGAATTATAGTAGTAGCACGTTTTCCTGAAGCCACGCTACTGCTATCACAATAGCAGTAGCGCCCTGTGTGACCCCACGCTACGGGTAAGTAGCAGTAGTGCGTAGTTTTAACCAGCGCTACTGATAATCCTCTGTGTATAAGCTTTTCCCTAGTAGTGTGATGTATCAGTCCATGTGCAACGCCCGCAACATCTGCCGCAAGCGTTGGCGGTTGCCACGCGTCCTATGGGCAGAGAAAGATTCCCTCTTCGCGAGCTGGAAGAGGAGGCGGACGAAGAGGAGGTGCATCCGACCACGGACATCGCTTGCTCTGTGTTGGCCGTGCCACCTCCACGATTCACGCCCCAGCGCAACAACGACGAGGCTCGCCCGTCCACGTTTGACACAGTCGACACGGCGGAATCCAGCGAGAAAGAGTAGGGCATGGGGCGTGGGCACGTCTTGGGTCCCAAGTAGGTTGTTCCCCACATCCTATTCTTTGCCTCCAGCAACTTCACTTTCCTAGGCTCAAGGACGTTGAGCTTGCTGGACATGGAGAAGTCAGGATGTGGGACACGGACACCGCCGCAGCCGGCAAACATTTAGACTAGGTTACAAAGTGACGTTCACTTTTGTTTAGTTGAATGTGTCGATAATATAATGAATTTGGTCATGTTTTAATGAAAATCTTCTGTTTGCATGAATTTCGTTCAGATTGTTTAAATTTCATTTGGAATGTGTCCAGGCGTTTGACGTCTAGGGTTGGATGGTCGGCTCCATATAAGGCTGGCCATAGTGGTGGTATCTTAGCTAATATCATGCACTCGGGAATAGCAAACACACTGATGTGGCAGAGAATTAAAGAAAAGAGAGGGGGTTAGAGTAACACAGGTAGATACCGTATAATGTTAAATGTTATACTACTTTGTGTCATGCATGGCAATAAGTATGATCATCTATGATACTGTGCACTATGAAGGTAGTATCATACACTAGTATCATGTGCATGTTAGGGATCCGTGTTGGAGATGTGCTCATAAACTATCTTGGTGATTAAATACACCACAAGTGCCTAAACTTGTCCGGCGCGGTCAGATTAGTGCCTAAAGTTGTAAAATACGTAAAAGTGGTGACATAACTTGTCTAAACGGTGCATATACGGTGCCTTCGCACGTAAGCCGCCCAATATTCAGTGATCTGTACTATTCAATACAACAAAATACCAGTTAATTATCCAGAACAATTTAGTTGTGTACTTTACATACACTGCACACATTCACTACATCTCTAACGCATTGCACTTGCACACATTCAGCACAAATATTCAGTTCAGTGCAGTGCACACATTCAGTACATCACCTGTCACGAAAATTCAGTTAACTGTACAATCATGTGTCACCAAATTCAGTTAACTATGCATCATCTGTACCCAAAATTCAGTTACAAATTTTTCTAATTTTTCAGTTCGAACAATCTCCAGATCTGAGCAGAAATGACCAACAAGGCAAATGATCACATCTGAGTAATATTATAGTCTAATTTGCTGCGCACACAAGCATGACCAACTACTTTGACATGAAAAGGCGCCTACTTTCAAAAACCCGAATAAACCCTAGCAAAATTCAGGAACAGTGCCCATATCTACTCTGCAACAATCCATATACACAATATCTCCATAGCATGGATGAAAGATGACGATCAAGCACGCCAGAAAATTACTCTCACTCCAGCAAACCCTACCCAACGTTATGGACAAGGAAGAGATACTCGGCATGAAGTAAAATAGGGAGGGCGCGACTTACCATACAAAGGAGCTGCTTCGCCTGGAGGACGACGTGCAGGTCGTCCATCGCCTCTAACGCCGGTCGTCGTGCCGCATGACCTCTACCGCCGCCACCTTGGATTGATCGCGAGTCGTGCGAGAAAGAAAGCAGAGATAGGGAAACAAAGCGGTGAGGAGTTAGAATGAAAGAGCGCGGCCTTCCGGGTACCTATGCGCAAACATAACAGGCAGTCACTTCCTGCTGTTGGAGGGACTTTTTGCGATAATTAATTAAATCCCAAGGGGTTTTCTACAAAATAACCACAGCACCGGTCTCACCTAGCTCTGCCAACGGTCACACACACTGACATGTGGGCCATACGCCAACTGTCAAGCCACGTGGGCGGCACATACGGCGGCGTACGAGCGAAGGCACCGTATATGCATCATTTGGACAAGCTATGGCATCACTTTTACGTATTTTGCAACTTAAGGCGCTAAACAGACCGCGCCGGACAAGTTTAGACCCTTGTAATGTATTTACCTTCTTTTTAATGACACCCTATAACATAATGGTCCGCCACTAGGCCCAACCGCCGATTCGCTCAGTTCGATCGTGGTTCACACGTATATAAGTTGGATTTTAATTAGTAAACTCACACACATAATTAGTTAGCCCAGTTAGTTGTTTGATTCAACCCTCATCCAAAATAATTTGGGAACGTTCGCCCTTTAGCTTTATCGTTTAATTTAATTTAACCCATCATTACAGTTTATGCTAATGCTCATCTCACATGATTCCTTTTGGATGGCCCATATATATATATATACTACTCCCTACGTCTATAATGTAAGACGACACTACACTAGAGCCAAAAAACATCTTACATTATGGGACGGAGGGAGTATAATTCAATACGGACATACAGTAGTTGTCGTTATCCAGCATGTGGTCCGTTGATTGTCTTGCTAATCTCATTGTTTGGTCGGCTGAAAAGAATCCCATTATTTTGTCAACGCCTGCCTCCTCAAGCCTCCATTATCCAGCATGTCGTCCATTGATTGCCTTGCTAATCCCGATCTTTGGTCAACTCCTGCCTCCTCAGGCCTCCATAAAGTCGTCGGCCCCATTTCTGACCGGAGCAAGTTTCCATCTTCTCCTCCTTCCCGAGGCACCATGAGGTCATCGTCGATGGCGACCGCGATACTATCCATCGCCGCCGTTGTCCTCCTGCTCGCCGTCCAGGACAGCCATGGCGCGAAACTGTGCATGGACTCGAGTATGCAGTCGATTTCCTGCAGCATCTTTGTGTTGTTTCTCCGAGCAGCTTGTGATTATTATGCTTCGATCATGTCGAGCAGCGTTCCCAAGGGCGGTCAACGGGTCCCTTTCCTTCTGCGGCTACAACGGCACTGCTTGCTGCAACACGACGGACGACGCCGCTGTCCGGAGGCAGTTTGCCGCCATGAACATCTCAGGCACGCCGTGCGGCGACCTCGTCAAGTCTATCCTTTGCGCGGTACGGTTTCCTGCTCACTCGCTGGACTGAATTACCATGTGTATGGAAGGCTCTGCCACTGAGACAATGGGGATGCTGGTGTTGCAGAGATGCAACCCGTACGCCGGCGAGCTCTTCACCGTCCGGACAAGCCCTCGGACGGTGCCACTGCTATGCAACAGCACCGGCGTGTCGAGCCGTGTCAGCGGCGTGGCCGCGGCGACGGGGTACTGCGCGAAGGTGTGGGATACCTGCAAGGACGTGTCCATCCCGGGGTCGCCGTTCCAGCCGCCCAAGGGCGGCGCATCGGCGCCGAAGCTCGCCGAGGTGTGGGAGTCAGAGGGCGACTTCTGCGGCGCGCTGGGCGGCGAGTCCATCTGCTTCGACGGTGAGGCCGCGGCGTTCAATGCGACCCGCGTCGTGCCACCGGTGAACGGTATGTGTCTGGAGCGCGTCAGCAACGGCTCGTACCTCAACATGGCGGCGCACCCGGACGGCTCCAACCGCGTGTTCCTCAGCAACCAGGCCGGCAAGGTATTCCTTGCCACCGTGCCGCCGCAGGGCTCCGGCAAGCCGCTGGAGCTGGACGTGGCCAACCCGTTCCTCGACATTACCGACGAGGTGCACTTCGACAACGAGTTCGGCCTCCTCGGCATGGCCTTCCACCCGGACTTCGAGAAGAACGGCCGGTTCTTCGTCTCCTACAGCTGCGACAAAACGCAATCGGCATCGTGCTCTGGCAGGTGCGCCTGCAACTCAGACATCGGCTGTGACCCGTCCAAGCTCGGCGCCGACAACGGCGCGCAGCCCTGCCAGTACCAGAGCGTGATCGCCGAGTACACCGCCAATTCGTCCTCCGGCTCGCCTTCGAAGGTACGTACGCCATCATGTCAATTCTTGTCCGGCGATGTGTGCATTTGCTTCGGTGCTGATGCGCGGCCGTTTGTTGCCTCAGGCGACCTCTGCAAACCCGACGGAGGCGAGGCGGATCATGACGCTCGGGCTGCCGTTCACGACCCATCACGGTGGGCAGATCCTCTTCAGCCCGGGAGACGGCTACATGTACTTCATGATGGGCGACGGCGGCAGCGTCGGCGACCCATGGAACTTCGCGCAGAACAAGGGGACCCTGCTCGGGAAGATCATCCGGATCGACGTCAACAACATGCCAAGTAAGGCAACTAGAGACTCACTTTTTACGTCAGTAGAAGTAAATAGTACTATAAGGTGATCAAGTTATAAAGTCATCAGTTTATGCGTTTTTTGGAAAGAGAAAATGAATATGGCAACTGAAACCGTAAGGACGAGAGATCTTGAACTCAAACCCATCAGTACCACTTGGTTTATAATTCGCGATTATATTCAAATTCAAATTTATTCACGACCTTCAACTGTTTATAGTTCACGATTATATTCAAATTCAAAATTTTCATTAAACTTATTCACTATCTTCAACTGTTTATAGTTCATGATTGTCTTCAAATTCAAATTTATTGGTCAGAGTGCCAAATTGTTCATTTTCAAATTTGCACTGCATGCAGGTGGTAACAACACTCCTAGTTGGGGCAACTACGGTATCCCCAAGGACAACCCGTTCTCCATGGACCCAAAGTTCGCGCCAGAGGTCTTCGCCATGGGTTTCAAGAACCCGTGGCGTTGCAGCTTCGACTCCACGAAGCCGTCCTACTTCTTCTGCGCCGATGTCGGCCAGGTAACCTCTCGTATCCCCATGCTTTTATGACCACGATCCGTGCTACTAAATTCATGACGAAATCTGTGTGAATTTGTAGTCTTTGTATGAGGAAGTCGACCTAGTGGTAAATGGTGGGAACTACGGGTGGCGCGTGTTCGAGGGCCCCCAGTCATACCCGGCACTGTCAACTCCCGGTGGGAACACCTCGGTCGACTCCATCAACGCCATCTTGCCGGTCATGGGTTACGCCCACAACACTGTCAACAACAATGTTGGCTCTGCCTCCATCATCGGCGGCTACGTCTACCGCTCCATGACTAACCCATGCCTCAACGGCAGGTAATAATAATAGCCCTCCATCGACTTCATTCACCATCTCATTTTGTTCTTGCTTTCATGACATCGTTCGATGATTTTTGTGACCGTAGCATGCGTATGTCTTGTGTTAATTTCATCTTGTCCTTGCCTGTGTGTAGGTACATTTACGCGGACTTGTATGCACAGTCCATGTGGTCAGGGATCGAGACGCCGGAGAACAGTGGGGTGTACAATGTGACGCCGCTGACATTCGGCTGCTCCAAGACGTCACCAATCCTGTGTGATGTCGCGGCCAAGAGCCCGCTGCCGTCATTGGGCTACATCTTCTCCTTTGGCGAAGACAACGCCAAGGACTTATACTTGCTTACCAGCAAGGGAGTGTACAGGGTGGTCGACCCTAGCAGTTGCAACTACGCATGCCCAATCAAGAGCTCCACGCAGGAAGGGGTGCCCCCGCCTACCTCGTCGCCAAGCTCGGCATTCAATGCGCAAACTTCCACCGTACCAATGACGTTGTTGGCAGGAGTGTTGCTTGTCTTGCTGAGCTTGGGCTTTTGAGAACTATTCATTTTAAGTTCAGAATGTTTTGCAAAGTTGCCATATGGTTATGGTGTTTTGATGTTGTATATTTTGGATACTCTCTCTATGTGTGCAAGCGTGTAAATTTTTAGATTGTATTTATCAAATTAAAAGTCAAATATGCGCGAAATGGATTGAATCTGGGATTTTCCCAATTGCGCAAAAATTGCGTCTTCACTATTTTAAAGGGAAATGTTGTAATTCTCGGACTATTATGGTAGGCTTATTTTCACAGAAGTGTAGTAAAACTTTGAGCAGATTATACACATCTGTGTTCCAAACGTAGCATATATTGGTTAACTCTTCAACACAAAAGTGAGGACGGAAGTGTAAGTGAGTTGATATGTATATATGTGTATAGATGGTAAGATGTTGATTGAATTTGCATGAGGGTGTTATAAGTGTAATCAAAGCAGACCTGGGTGACGATCGAAGATCTTGACTCCAGTTAACCATTCTTACACGAAGCAAGTGAGGAAGATTCAAAGGTGTTAACTAGAGGGATGGTGAATATGCAACTACTTTGTTCCCCAATTAGTTGGTTTTAGGAAACCGTAGAATTATAAGCTCTAAAATGCAACCATGTGCATCAACCTATATGACAAAATGACTCTAACAGTAATGGTTAGAAAGATTAGGTTTAGACACAAAGTCCCAACAGTCAAAAAGACGTAGCCTTGTCCTACTAGAGATTCGGCGATGAAGTCCAAACTCAACCACTAAAGGTAGATCTAGAGGAAATCTTTCGTCTTCACAAACTTTCATAGGGCCGGTGCACAACCTTGGAAGCTCCTGTTTTACTCCAACCGTCTAGGAGTTTGTAAAACTTCAAGAACACAAAGCTTCAAGAAGAACTCAAAAGGGGATTCAGGTTTGGTTAGTGGAATAATGGACTAAAAATATAGAGTTTCACCGGTTAAATCCGGGGTGCCTAATATGCATGTTGATACTATAATGGAATCTTGTGATGCAACATTTTTTGAGAATATTTTTCCTATGATAGATATGCATAGCATTGCTAGAATTTGTCCTAAGATATTTCCTAAATCTAGTACATCTCGTGAGTATTTGGAACAATCACATGAGGAAGTCCTAAGAAAGATGACAGTCCAACACCTGCAGGGAGCGATGATTTAATTGTATACCTTGTGGACAGTACTCCCACGTCCATTCCTCTGGAGAGAATTTGTCCATGGTGAGATGGACTCTATTCTTTCAATTGAATTTTACAGTATTAAATTTCCACTATATTTTAAATACGTTTGTCAAAAAAGTGTGAAACTTTTCCAGATTTGTCATCATGGTAGTGTTGATTTTATAGAAAGTTTGTGGTTTTTTCGGAAAACTTTGATTTCTTTATCAAAATTTGACAAAACAGGGCCGAACTTAAATTTCTACTATATTTCCAATATAACTGTTAAAAAATGTGAACTTTCTCAGATTTGTCAACATGGTAGTGTTGATTTTACATGATTTTCTCAATCCTTTCTGGACACTTTGAAATTTTGCTCAAAATTTAAAAAAAAAGGGGCTGGAATTGAATTTCGACCGCATGTTTAGATTTGTTTTCAAAAAATTGTGAAACACTCCTTTATTGGTCAGCATGGTATTTTACAAAAAAAATAATTCTGGACACTGAATTTTCGATCAAAATTTGACCAAAAAGTGGGTCCTGACATGGCGCGCTGACGTGGCTATCTGGGCCTGGTCAGTTCGGTTAAATACCTTCCAGGTATGTGAAAACCACCTTTAGACCAAGTGGCTGGGATAATTTAAATGGATTTGAGAGTTGAGGTTTGTGTTTTAACCTATATTAGAGTTCGGGGTTGTAAATTTGCTAGTCTATGGGTTGAAATATGCATTTCTCTCTTTTATTTATATTATTTGCAGTGTGTTTTACCAAAAGTGGAAAAAATCAACCATTGTTATCTGCATATAGTGCAGATGATCTAGAGATGAACTATCATCTTTGTTTTATTCAGTGCTCTGTGTATATACTGAAGTACCGTCCATGTGAGGGCGTTTTTGCTGTTGCAACTTTGGGATAAAAAATAGTCCCACTTGATGGGCTATGGGCTATGCCAAGGAGCAACTATGTATGACATCATGCATGACATCAACCATACAATTCAAGCAAATAGTTTTCACAGAAACTAGATGATACCCCGTACGTTACTGCGGAAATGTTTTGCAATATATTTCAATGAGTTTAGTTATATATGAAAGTTGAATGTTTGGATATAAGAACAAACTGAAAATACATTTCTACAATTATAAAATATCTATTGAATATAAGTAGCACAAAGTAATTAAAATATTCAGGCCTTTTTGCAAGCATGGTTGTATGTTGAAGTGGGCCTTTTCCATACATAATTGCAAGTTGAGGTGGCATAGTTTAATGTTAAGATTCGGGGTTGAATATACACTTCTCTCTTTTACTATAGTATCATATAGTGTGTTTTGCCATAACTGGAAAAAGATCAGCCATTGCTATTTGTATATAGTGCAGATGATCTAAGAGATGAACAACTATCACGAATATCCAATTCTGTGTCCGGGCTCATCTACACCCCTCGACAGTAAATTCCAAAAGAATACAAGAAAAATTCAAAAAAAAACTGATTTTTTCCATGTAAGATGATTGAGTGCGTGAGCTGCGTGCCAAATTTTAAATCATTTGGACATCTCAGTAGATCTCAGCAAAAAAAACAAAATTGGGTCCGAATAGTGCACAAACAATACACTTTTTCACATACCTCAAATTTGTCTTTTTTGCTGAGAGTTACTCAAACATCCAAATGCTCTGAAATTTGGCACGGTCATCACGCACTCAATCATCTTTCTCCACAATAGAATTCGATATTTTAATTATTATTTTTAATATTTTTACCATTTTTTGTCACTCCCGGGCTCATATGGGAGCCAAAACGCTGCTTTCCAACTATCATCCCTTTTTTATTCGGTGCTCTAAGTCAACGAGCAAATAGGTATGGCATCATGCATGACATCAACCATACCATCCATATATATTTCGGTTAATCAACCAAGCACTTATGTTTCACAGTAACTAGATGATATCCCGCGCGTTAATGCGGGAACTTTCTGCAATATATTTTGATGAGATTTGAGTTTGCGAAAATTAAATATCTGGATATAAGAACAAACTGAAAATACAAATGATTACTCTACACTTACAAAATATAGTATATTGAATTGTAGCATAATAAACTAATTAAAATATTTAAGCCTTTTGCATGAATGGTTGCACGTTGAAGTGTGCCTTTTTCCATGCATGACTATTCGCAAGTTGGGATGGCATAGTTGTATTACAACTGTTACGATGATTGGCGAATTTACGAGCCGTCCATCTAGTTGTATATATTGAGATAAATAAGTTTCTGAGGATCAACTACTTAGTTGTATATAGGATAACATAGAGAAAACGTCAAGTTTACTCGATGAAGACACACATGATCCACGATAAATTAGGTTTGTAATACAAGTGACAACCCCAATTCGAGAGACAAATAAATTATAAATTAACTCGAGAACCCAACAAGGCACGGACAGTTAAACGACGGCCAGGGCAAGCATGCAATCCTCAAAAGATTGATGATGATGATGCGGCCGGATCGATGGATCTACCAGGCCTTGATGGCGAGCTTCATGTTCTTGTCGCAGTGGCCCGGCAGGCCGCAGATGAAGTAGTTGTTGCCCCTGCGCAGCGTGACCTGGTCGTTCCCGGTGCGCATCACCCAGCTCTTGCTGCTGTGCCTCGGCACCTCGCACCGCTGGTACCCCTTGCCGCCCAGCACCGTCACGTCGTGGAGCTCCTTGTCGTACTTGAACACTGCATCCATTCCATCGACACATGTAAGCACGCAACCCATATGCAACAATGGAGAAGGCTATATATAGCCCATGGCTAGCTAGCTGCATGCCTAGCTGGAAGAGAACCTCACAACAGCAACGACTCACCGAGCACGTCGCCGGCGTAGAAGGTCTTGTCCTTCGGCCACCATGAGTTGAGGTCGCGACCCCAGCCTTTGTCGTCGCCGACCACGTACGTCCTCGGCGCCTGCCGCGCCATCGCGGCCGCGCCGGTGATTGGAAGGAACACGCACAGGAGCACGACGCCCGCGACCAGAGCGGTGGTCGCACTTCCTCTTCCCTGAGCCAGCATTGCCGCAACCCTGCACTGCAAATCACCAAAACTAACTCGAGCTCGATCGATGCTTCAGGTTCATGGCTGTGCTAGCTTGCGGAGTGAGAGGCCCCGCCGTGCGGTCTTTATAGAGCTAGCTAGCCTTGGACCTTGGTGGTGTACAGTCCGGATCCGATCAGTGCGAGTCGGTGGCGTGAAAGCGCATTAAATGTACGATGTTCGTTTCTTTTTGCGATTAGCATTAAATGTACGATGTTGTGCGTGGAGTTCAAGGTCAGCGCATCTAAGTAAATAAAAATGTAAAATACCACCATGTGGTCATGTGAGGGCTGCTCAGGTACACGGTTGCTGCTGCTCCTGCTCCATTATCGGTGGCGTGAGGTGGGTTTCACGACACTTGAGAAGCACTGCTTCGCCACCGCCAGTCCAAGTGCATGCGTGCACGTCGTCGACCCAGCCTCAGCGGCTACAGGGAGGAGTAGAAGTCAGACTTGAGCTTCCGGGACCTGTGCCTTTTTTTACTCTCGTGTTCAGTGGACTTTAGTTCAAGATTCCTCCGTCAAATTGGCATTAGCTTGAGCTGCGTCCCGACACGATCCGTGATCTACGCTGCTTCAAAAGGGAGAAGCGACCAGGCAGACGGTACAGCACTACTCTACTCCACGCTGCACCGCCCGCCCTTGTCCATGTTAATGCTACTCCACGTTTCGATTGTAAACGTAGGGGTAGGGCGAGCACAACACTTGTTAATTTCTCAAAACTGGGAGTGATACGGCGCGAAGGTTAGGTGCAGCGTCCTATGCGCAGTGCAACGGCGTGGTCAGCCTCCATGAAGCGATTCTAGCTGGCGTCGCCGCGTGGGCCTTCGGTGACACGCAGCATGGCAGTCCATCTCCATCGTCACGCCACCATCCCTTGCAAAGGTCATTCGCACATTTTTCGGTGGTGATAAATAATGCATAGTATGTGTCTCATTTATATCATACCGATTAAAAGGTCAGTTTTGTTAGATTTTCTCACCCCGCGGGTTGGGAGGTCAGTTTTTCTTTTTGAAGACATGTCTCATTTATATTATACCGACTCGACAAAACTAAAAGGACAACAAACTGCTAGCGTTTGCACAAAGAAACATCAGCCAAAAAGTAAAATTATAAACAAGATCGAAAAATCCTCTGATCTTGACATCAACGCCCATCACCTGGCTCTGACACCACCATCACTAGTAGAAAAAGGGTCAAATGTCAAGCACATTAGTGTCAGTTTGCTTTTGAGCCGGCACTAATGTGTGCATTAGTGCCGGTTCCAACGGCTAGCCGGCCGCTTTCATTAGTACCGGTTCGTGGCCGATCTTTAGCACCGGTTCGTGCCACGGACCGGTACTAAAGTGAGTGCTGGCAGGATGTTGTCAGTCCGGGGCCCCTCCAGCACCTTTAGTACCGGTTTGTGGCACGAACCGGTGCTAAAGGTCGTCCTACATAAACCCTTCGTCCACCCGAGCTCGCTCTGTTCTTCCCCTTTCCCCTCTCCTCTCTGTTCTTCCCCTCTTCCTCTCGAGCTCATCACACATTTTGCCCAAAATTTGTCAAGATTTGAAGCCCCCATCCATTCAAATGATCACAGAGGTTAGCAACTAGATTAGCTCTTGCAATGCTTTGTATAGTGATTAATTTATGAGTTTAGTAATTTAGGAGGAAATATATGTGCTAGTATTTGATTTATATGCAATTTGAGGTCAAAAATAACACTAAGTTTGCATATGTAGGTGTGGTTTACTTAGTGCCTTCTAAATCTCCGTCGTAACCACAGTCGATCGCCCGCACCGTTCCGTCGCCGGCACCACCTTGTGGTGAGCCTCTTGTTCATGAATGTTTTACATTACCAAATTGATGTTTGTGTGATTTGGATATATATAGTTACTCGTATAATTATCTTACCCGTACGTTGTTTGTTATACATAGTGTCATGGTTTTGATATCCGTCCCCGTCGGCCCTCGTCCTTGTTATGATTCGGATGTGGTATATTCTCTTTTAAAACTAGTTGTTGCATTTCGTGTTTATGAAAAATTATGCCCATCAAGTTGACATAGATATTTTTGTCTAGGAGGTTTGTGAACCGGAAATTCCAACCGACCCTATTGTCGAGAGGTTAAATTTAGTTGAAAGAGAAAACGAGTATTTGAAAGAAAAATTGAAAAGAATTGAGGGGGAGAAGATGGAATTGGAGTTGCATGTTGCCGATGTCGTCGATGATCACAAGATCAAGATGGAGAAAATGCGCTTGAAGATTAGAAAGATTAGAAAATATGCCATTGATAGTGAGGCTTGGTATCATTATGTTGTTGGATCAATTGTTACCTTAGTTGTGATCTTGATCGCATTTGTTGTGCATTTAAATTCTTTAATTAGAGAGTTATTTGTTTGTTGCATTTAAGTCTCGTATGAACTTTATGTATGAACTTGTATTAATTTTGTCTTTTCGGTGTTGTGTAATGAAGATGAGCCGACAATGGATGTACGATGACCAATGCTCTCCCGAGTTCATTAATGGCGTGCAATGCCTAAGTGGGATAAGTCTGAGCAAGAGATGGAGGATGCAGGGGTCACTCCGGTTACTAGGAGCTGGCCCCCCAGGTGCAGAACTTGGTTCTATGCGCATGGGGGGCGTTGGACCCGAAGACATGCCTGGTTTCGAAGAAGGCAAGTCTAAAAGGAGCAGAACAAAAGTTACTTGACGCAATAGAAGCTGCTCGAAAGGGGGTGTTCACGCCCAACAGAGAGAACGACGAGCTTACGCGCGCCCTGGGAAATCCTGAACACCCGGGAAGAACACGAGGCAAGGGCGTTATTCCCTGGTATGAGGGCTTTTCAGAATGGAACGACGACTACAGGACCCGTGCAAGAAAGAAGATGGAGGAGGAGAAGAAGAGGAAGCTGGAGGAGGAGCAGAGGAAGCAGGACGCGGAACGCCTTCAAGGCCTAGAAGCAAGGCACGCGGACTTGGCACTCAAATTCCAGCAGCAGCAGCAGCAGCAGATCGACTCACTTAGCCAGGAAAGGGGGTCTCAACAGCGGCAGCAGCAAGCGGATGATCATCCAGCATTGGATAGCACCGTCCCATCCATGCCGAGAAGCAGCGTTGGTTCCGCCCCGGGCGATGCACTGCTGGATACATACCCTGTGGATGACATCATAGAGAACACTAACTGCGAGTTACACTTCAAAATGAAAAACATATCCATGAAGGTGGCGGACGCCGTTGGTTTTACAATTACCCCCGAAGCAACCTTCCATTGCGCCCCGATTCCAGCGGGCTATGCTCGTGTCTTGGTTGATGAGGTGGTGGACCCATATTCGGGGCTAGAGCTTGACATTCCTGGAGGTGACGACGAGCACACACTGGGAGAGGCCATACATCGTATCATCCTATGGAGAAAGGATTGCATCATCTTTCGAAGTCCACCGACACCGCGTCTGCCGACTCCTCCTCGAAGTCCGCCACCGTGTCAGCAGACTCCCGCTCCTCCAAGTCCATGAACGCGTGAGCAGACTCCTGCTTCAAGTCCGGCACAGCGTCAGGCCACTCCTCCTGTTTCAAGTCCGACACCGTGTCAGGCCACACCTCCTGCTTCAAGTCCGGCTCAGCGTTAGGCCACACCTCCTGCTTCAAGTCCGACACGGTGTCAGGCCACACCTCCTGCTTCAAGTCCGGCACAGCGTCAGGCAACTCCTCCTGCTCCAACTAAGCCATGTCAACCGTCTCCGCCGCCTAAGCAATCACAGAAGAGACACGCCGCAGCTATGGTGTGTAGCGGTACGAGTCGAGGTAGTACAGGAAGTACAGGCAGAGACAAGCGATATAAATGTTGGAAATATGCCCTAGAGGCAATAATAAATAGGTTATTATTATATTTCCTTGTTCATGATAATCGTTTATTATCCATGCTGGAATTGTATTGATAGGAAACTCAGATACATGTGTGGATACATAGACAACACCATGTCCCTAGTAAGCCTCTAGTTGACTAGCTCGTTGATCAATAGATGGTTACGGTTTCCCTGACCATGGACATTGGATGTCGTTGATAACGGGATCACATCATTAGGAGAATGATGTGATGGACAAGACCCAATCCTAAGCCTAGCACAAGATCGTGTAGTTCGTTTGCTCAGAGCTTTTCTAATGTCAAGTATCATTTCCCTAGACCATGAGATTGTGCAACTCCCGGATACCGTAGGAATGCTTTGGGTGTGCCAAACGTCACAACGTAACTGGGTGGCTATAAAGGTGCACTACGGGTATCTCCGAAAGTGTCTGTTGGGTTGGCACGAATCGAGACTGGGATTTGTCACTCCGTGTAAACGGAGAGGTATCTCTGGGCCCACTCGGTAGGACATCATCATAATGTGCACAATGTGACCAAGGAGTTGATCACGGGATGATGTGAGTTACGGAACGAGTAAAGAGACTTGCCGGTAACGAGATTGAACAAGGTATCGAGATACCGACGATCGAATCTCGGGCAAGTAACATACCGATAGACAAAGGGAATTGCATACGGGATTGATTGAATCCCCGACATCGTGGTTCATCCGATGAGATCATCGTGGAACATGTGGGAGCCAACATGGGTATCCAGATCCCGCTGTTGGTTATTGACCGGAGAACGTCTCGGTCATGTCTGCATGGTTCCCGAACCCGTAGGGTCTACACGCTTAAGGTTCGATGACGCTAGGGTTATAGGGAAAGTATGTACGTGGTTACCGAATGTTGTTCGGAGTCCCGGATGAGATCCCGGACGTCACGAGGAGTTCCGGAATGGTCCGGAGGTAAAGATTTATATATGGGAAGTCCTGTTTTGGTCACCGGAAAAGTTTCGGGTGAAATCGGTAATGTACCGGGACCACCGGGAGGGTCCCGGGGGTCCACCAAGTGGGGCCACCAGCCCCAGAAGGCTGCATGGGCCAAGTGTGGGAGGGGACCAGCCCCAGGTGGGCTGGTGCGCCCCCACCAAGGCCCAAGGCGCATGGGAGAGTGGGAGGGGGCAAACCCTAGGTCCAGATGGGCCTTAGGGCCCATCTAGTGGGGCGCCCCCCCTCTCCTCCCCTTGGCCGCCCCCCTTGATGGGATCTAGGGCTGGCCGCCTCCTCTTGGGGGTGGAAACCCTAAAGGGGGCGCAGCCCCCTCCCCCCCTATATATAGTTGAGGTTTGGGCTGCCCAAGACACACGAGAACGTCTCTCTTTCGGCGCAGCCCTACCCCTCTCCCTCCTCCTCCTCTCCCGCGGTGCTTGGCGAAGCCCTGCGGGATTGCCACGCTCCTCCATCACCACCACGCCGTCGTGCTGCTGCTGGATGGAGTCTTCCCCAACCTCTCCCTCTCTCCTTGCTGGATCAAGGCGTGGGAGACGTCACCGGGCTGCACGTGTGTTGAACGCGGAGGCACCGTTCTTCGGTGCTTAGATTGGAATCAACCGCGATCTGAATCGCTACGAGTAAGACTCCCTCATCCGCGTTCTTGCAACGCTTCCGCATCGCGATCTACAATGGTATGTAGATGCACTCCCCTTCTCCTCGTTGCTAGATTACTCCATAGATTGATCTTGGTGATGCGTAGAAAATTTTGAATTTCTGCTACGTTCCCCAACAGTGGCATCATGAGCTAGGTCTATGCGTAGTTTTTATGCACGAGTAGAACACAAAGTAGTTGTGGGCGTAGATGTTGCCAATTCTTCTTGCCGTTACTAGTCTTATCTTGTTTCGGCGGCATTGTGGGATGAAGCGGCCCGGACCAACCTTACACGTACGCTTACGTGAGACAGGTTCCACCGACTAACATGCACTAGTTGCATAAGGTGGCTAGCGGGTGTCTGTCTCTCCCACTTTAGTCGGATCGGATTCGATGAAAAGGGTCCTTATGAAGGGTAAATAGAAATTGGCATATCACGTTGTGGCTTTTGCGTAGGTAAGAAACGTTCTTGCTAGAAACCCATAGCAGCCACGTAAAACATGCAACAACAATTAGAGGACGTCTAACTTGTTTTTGCAGGGTATTCTATGTGACGTGATATGGCCAAAAGGATGTGATGAATGATATATGTGATGTATGAGATTGATCATGTTCTTGTAATAGGAATCACGACTTGCATGTCGATGAGTATGACAACCGGCAGGAGCCATAGGAGTTGTCTTAATTTATTGAATGACCTGCGAGTCAATGAAAACGCCATGTAATTACTTTACTTTATTGCTAACCGTTAGCCATAGTAGTAGAAGTAATAGTTGGCGAGACAACTTCATGAAGACACGATGATGGAGATCATGATGATGGAGATCATGGTGTCATGCCGGTGACGAAGGTGATCATGCCGCGCCTCGAAGATGGAGATCTAAGGCGCAAGATGATATTGGCCATATCACGTCACTTTATGATTTGCATCTGATGTTTGTCATGTTTACATCTTATTTGCTTAGAACGACGGTAGCATAAATAAGATGATCCCTCACTAAAATTTCAAGAGACGTGTTCCCCCTAACTGTGCACCGTTGCGAAGGTTCGTTGTTTCGAAGCACCACGTGATGATCGGGTGTGATAGATTCTAACGTTCGAATACAACGGGTGTTGACGAGCCTAGCATGTACAGACATGGCGTCGGAACACATGCGAAACACTTAGGTTGACTTGACGAGCCTAGCATGTACAGACATGGCCTCGGAACACAAGAGACCGAAAGGTCGAACATGAGTCGTATAGTAGATACGATCAACATGGAGATGTTCACCGATGATGACTAGTCCGTCTCACGTGATGATCGGACACGGCCTAGTTTGACTCGGATCATGTATCATTTACATGACTAGAGGGATGTCTATCTGAGTGGGAGTTCATTAAATAATCAGATGAACTTAATTATCATGAACATAGTCAAAAGGTCTTTGCAAATTATGTCATAGCTTACGCTTTAGCTCTACTGTTTAAAGATATGTTCCTAGAGAAAATTTAGTTGAAAGTTGGTAGTAGCAATTACGCGGACTGGGTCCGTAAACTGAGGATTGTCCTCATTGCTGCACAGAAGGCTTATGTCCTTAATGCACCGCTCGGTGTGCTGAACCTCAGCGTCGTCTGTAGATGTTGCGAAACATCTGACATACACGTTTTGATGACTGCATGATAGTTCAGTGCGTAATGCTAACGGTTTAGAATTGTGGCACCAAAGACGTTTTTGAAACGTCGTAGAACATATAAGATGTTCCGAAGACTGAAATTGGGATTTCAGACTAGTGCCCACGTCAAGAGGTATGAGACCTCTGACAAGTTTCTTAAGCCTGCAAACTAAGGGAGAAAAGCTCAATCGTTGAGCATGTGCTCAGATTGTCTGAGTACTACAATCGCTTGAATCGAGTGGGAGTTAATCTTCCAGATGAGATAGTGATGGTTCTCCATAGTCACTGCCACCAAGCTATTAGAGCTTCGTGATGAACTATAACATATCAGGGATAGACATGATGACCCTTGAGCAACTCGCGATGTTTGACACCGCGAAAGTAGAAATCAAGAAGGAGCATCAATTGTTGATGGTTAGTAAAACCACTAGTTTCTAGAAGGGCAAGGGCAAAAGGGATACTTCATGAAATAGCAAATCATTTGCTGCTCTAGTGGAGAATCCCAAGGTTGAACCCAAACCCGAGACTGAGTGCTTCTGTAATGAGGGGAACGGTCACTGAAGCAGAACTACCCTAGATACTTGGTAGATGAGAAGGCAGGCAAGGTCGACAGAAGTATATTGGATATACATTATATGAATGTGTACTTTACTAGTACTCCTAGCAGCACCAGGGTATTAGATACCGGTTCGGTTGCTAAGTGTTAGTAACTCGAAATAAAAGCTGCGGAATAAACGGAGACTAGCTAAAGGTGAGATGACGATATGTGTTGGAAGTGTTTCCAAGGTTGATGTGATCAAGCATCGCATGCTCCCTCTACCATCGAGATTGGTGTTAAACCTAAATAATTGTTATTTGGTGTTTGCGTTGAGCACAAACATGATTGGATTATGTTTATCGCAATACGGTTATTCATTTAAGGAGAATAATGGTTACTCTGTTTATTTGAATAATACCTTCAATGGTCTTGCACCTAAAATGAATCTCGATCGCAGTGATACACATGTTCATGCCAAATGATATAAAATAGTAATGATAGTACCACATACTTGTGGCACTGCCATTTGAGTCATATTGGTATAGAACGCATGAAGAAGCTCCATGTAGATGGATCTTTGGATTCACTCGTTTTTGAAAAGATTGAGACATGCGAACCATGTCTATTGATATATATGCATGAAGAAACTCCATGCAGATGGATCGTTTGGACTCACTTGATTTTGAATCACTTGAGACATGCAAATCATACCACGTGGGCAAGATGACTGAAAGGCCTCGTTTTCAGTAAGATGGAACAAGAGAGCAACTTGTTGGAAGTAATACATTTTGATGTGTGCAGTCCAATGAGTGCTGAGGCATGCAGTGGATATCGTTATGTTCTTACTTCACAGATGATTTGAGTAGATGCTGAGAATATTTACTTGATGAAACACAAGTCTGAATTATTGAAAGGTTCAAGTAATTTCAGAGTGAAGTTGAAGATCGTCGTGACAAGAGGATAAAGTGTCTGTGATATGATCATAGAGATGAGTATCTGAGTTACGAGTTTGGCACACAATTAAGACATTGTGGAAAGTGTTTCACAATTAATACCGCCTGGAACACCACAGTGTGATGGTGTGTCCGAACATCATAACTGCACCCTATTGGATATGGTGCATACCATGATGTCTCTTATTGAATTACCACTATCGTTTATGGGTTAGGCATTAGAGACAACCGCATTCACTTTAAAACGGGCACCACGCAATTCCGTTGAGACGACACCGTTTAGAGAAACCTAAGTTGTCGTTTCTTAAAAGTCTGGGGCTGCGACGCTTATGTGAAAAAGTTTCAGGCTGATAAGCTCGAATCCGAAGCGGATAGATGCATCTTCATAAGAATACCCAAAATAGTTGGGTATACCTCCTATTTCAGATCTGGAAGCAAAAGTAATTGCTTCTAGAAACGGGTCCTTTCTCGAGGAAAAGTTTCACTCGAAAGAATTGAGTGGGAGGATGGTGGAGACTTGATGAGGTTATTGAACCATAACTTCAACTAGTGTGTAGCAGGGCACAGGAAGTTGTTCCTGTGGCACCTACACCAATTGAAGTGGAAGCTTATGATAGTGATCATGAAACTTCGGATCAAGTCACTACCAAACCTCGTAGGACGACGAGGATGCGTGCTACTTCAGAGTGGTACGTGATCCTGTCTAAGATATCATGTTGTTGGACAATACTGAACCTACGAGCTATGGAGAAGCGATGGTGGGCCCATATTCCGACAAATGGTTAGAAGCCATGAAATCCGAGATAAATGGATCTTTGAGAAGAAGACGGACGTGGACGGTAATGTTACCGTCTATGAAGCTCGACTTGTGGCAAAGAGTATTTCCACAAGTTCAAGGAGTTGACTACGATGAGATTTTCTCATCCGTAGCGATGCTTAAGTCCATCGGAATCATGTTAGCATTAGCTGCATTTATGAAATCTGGCAGATGGATGTCAAAACAAGTTTCCTTACCAGTTTTCGTAAGGAAAGGTTGTATGTGATACAATCAGAAAGGTTTTGTCGATCCTAAGGATGCTAGAATGTATGCTAGCTCCAGCGATCCTTCCATGGATTAGAGCAAGCATCTCGGAGTCAGAATATACGCTTTGATGGAGTGATCAAAGTTTTTGGGTTTATACAAAGTTTGTTAGAAACTTGTATTTACAATAAAGTGAGTGGGAGCGCTACAACATTTCTGATAAGTATATGTGAATGACATATTGTTGGTCCAAAATGATGTAAAATTTCTGGAAAGCATAAAGGGTTGTTTGAAAGGAGTTTTTCAAAGGAAGACCTGGATAAAGCTGCTTACATATTGGCATCAAGATCTATAGAGATAGATCAAGACGCCTGATGATATCTTTCAAAGAACGCACACCTTGACATGATTTTGAAAGAGTTCAAAATAGATCAGCAAAGAAGGAGTTCTTGGCTGTGTTACAAGGTGTGAGTATTGAGTAAGACTCAAGACCTGACCACAGCAGAAGAGAGAGAAAGGACGAAGGTCGTCCCCTATGCTTTAGACGTAGGCTCTACAGTATGCTATGCTGTGTACCGCACATGAAGTGTGCCTTGCCATGAGTTGGTCAAGGGATACAATAGTGATCCAGGAATGGATCACATGACAGCGGTCGAACTTATCCTTAGTATCTAGTGGACTAAGGAATTTTCTCGATTATGGAGGTGAAAAGGAGTTCGTCGTAAAGGGTTACGTCGATGCGAACTTTGACACTAATCCGGATGACTCTGAGTAGTAAACCGGATTCGTATAGTAGAGCAGTTATTTGAAATGGCTCCAAATAGCGCGTGGTAGCATCCACAAGATGACATAGATATTCGTAAAGCACACACGGATCTGAAAGGTTCAGACCCGTTGACTAATAACCTCTCTCACAAGCATAACATGATCAAACGAGAACTCATTGAGTGTTAATCACATAGTGATGTGAACTAGATTGTTGACTCTAGTAAACTCTTTGGATGTTGGTCACATGGTGATGTGACCTATCAATGTTAATCACATGGTGATGTGAACTAGATTATTGACTCTAGTGCAAGTGGGAGACTGTTGGAAATATGCCCTAGAGGCAATAATAAATAGGTTATTATTATATTTCCTTGTTCATGATAATCGTTTATTATCCATGCTGGAATTGTATTGATAGGAAACTCAGATACATGTGTGGATACATAGACAACACCATGTCCCTAGTAAGCCTCTAGTTGACTAGCTCGTTGATCAATAGATGGTTACAGTTTCCTGACCATGGACATTGGATGTCGTTGATAACGGGATCACATCATTAGGAGAATGATGTGATGGACAAGACCCAATCCTAAGCCTAGCACAAGATCGTGTAGTTCGTTTGCTCAGAGCTTTTCTAATGTCAAGTATCATTTCCCTAGACCATGAGATTGTGCAACTCCCGGATACCGTAGGAATGCTTTGGGTGTGCCAAACGTCACAACGTAACTGGGTGGCTATAAAGGTGCACTACGGGTATCTCCGAAAGTGTCTGTTGGGTTGGCACGAATCGAGACTGGGATTTGTCACTCCGTGTAAACGGAGAGGTATCTCTGGGCCCACTCGGTAGGACATCATCATAATGTGCACAATGTGACCAAGGAGTTGATCACGGGATGATGTGAGTTACGGAACGAGTAAAGAGACTTGCCGGTAACGAGATTGAACAAGGTATCGAGATACCGACGATCGAATCTCGGGCAAGTAACATACCGATAGACAAAGGGAATTGCATACGGGATTGATTGAATCCCCGACATCGTGGTTCATCCGATGAGATCATCGTGGAACATGTGGGAGCCAACATGGGTATCCAGATCCCGCTGTTGGTTATTGACCGGAGAACGTCTCGGTCATGTCTGCATGGTTCCCGAACCCGTAGGGTCTACACGCTTAAGGTTCGATGACGCTAGGGTTATAGGGAAAGTATGTACGTGGTTACCGAATGTTGTTCGGAGTCCCGGATGAGATCCCGGACGTCACGAGGAGTTCCGGAATGGTCCGGAGGTAAAGATTTATATATGGGAAGTCCTGTTTTGGTCACCGGAAAAGTTTTGGGTGAAATCGGTAATGTACCGGGACCACCGGGAGGGTCCCGGGGGTCCACCAAGTGGGGCCACCAGCCCCAGAAGGCTGCATGGGCCAAGTGTGGGAGGGGACCAGCCCCAGGTGGGCTGGTGCGCCCCCCACCAAGGCCCAAGGCGCATGGGAGAGTGGGAGGGGGCAAACCCTAGGTCCAGATGGGCCTTAGGGCCCATCTAGTGGGGCGCCCCCCCTCTCCTCCCCTTGGCCGCCCCCCTTGATGGGATCTAGGGCTGGCCGCCTCCTCTTGGGGGTGGAAACCCTAAAGGGGGCGCAGCCCCCTCCCCCCCTATATATAGTTGAGGTTTGGGCTGCCCAAGACACACGAGAACGTCTCTCTTTCGGCGCAGCCCTACCCCTCTCCCTCCTCCTCCTCTCCCGCGGTGCTTGGCGAAGCCCTGCGGGATTGCCACGCTCCTCCATCACCACCACACCGTCGTGCTGCTGTTGGATGGAGTCTTCCCCAACCTCTCCCTCTCTCCTTGCTGGATCAAGGCGTGGGAGACGTCACCGGGCTGCACGTGTGTTGAACGCGGAGGCACCGTTCTTCGGTGCTTAGATCGGAATCAACCGCGATCTGAATCGCTACGAGTACGACTCCCTCATCCGCGTTTTTGCAACGCTTCCGCATCGCGATCTACAATGGTATGTAGATGCACTCCTTCCCTCTCGTTGCTAGTAAACTCCATAGATTGATCTTGGTGATGCGTGGAAAATTTTGAATTTCTGCTACGTTCCCCAACAATAAATATGGTCCAAGCAGCCTCGCTCCTCTTCCTCAGAGGCCTTACGACATGACCGAGGAGCAAAACGATGCAATAGTGCGGGCCGAAGTGGACGCCCATTTTGGACCGAAACCGGCACCGCCGCCGAGGGAGAAAGTGCCTGAGGAAAAGATTGACCACTTCATTCGTATGGCTAGACCACCAGCTCCCAAGCCTGTTGACTCAGACTATGAGCGCCAAATCAGGAAGGCACATCGAGCACGACTACAGAAAGAAGCGAGCTCGAGCTCGAGCCAACAAGCAACTGTCAAAAAATGCGGGAAAACCGTTCCCCAGCTGGGAGAACAGGCGGCGCAATCGACCCCCCCCCCCGCTTGTTGTGCCAACAACACATGAGAGTACGCGCGCCCAATATTATTGTGGGCAAACCGTTTACGTTCCCGAGCTGGGCAATGTGGTAATAACTGAGGAGCATATAATGCAGGCTGAAATGCTCAAGATCACTGTTGGACAACTCCTCGATATCGAGCCCATGTCTCCGCTTAGAGAGGAGGAAATAAAACGGAAATATGTCCGGGGCCAACCTTTGGTCGAGCCCGAGGAGATCAAGAACCTCCCAACGAGAATGTATGAATTGCATGATTGGTACATGAAAATTACCAAGATTTCCAATCGAGAGTCCCTCATGGTGCAAGTCGAGGAAGATCATTACTTCAATATGAAAGCTCTGTCCGTTGAGTATTCAGAACTATTTCAATTATTCAATCAAGATGCACTCGACAAATCTATCGTCAGTTGCTATTGTCTGTAAGTGATTTCTTTCTGGAATTTAAGTCCCAAGCTAGCTCTAGTGCTCATTGATTGATCATTAATTACCTGTAATTATATATCCTCACTATATATTCTTTTCTGTGGTATAATGCATGATGAAGATGTATGAAATGAAAAAAGCTGGACGGTATGGCATTGGGTTCATTGACCCAAATACCGTTAATGAATACACATGGAAATTGGAATGGTGTAGACAAGATGTAGAGAAAAACGTGGTAGAGTTCTTGAAGCGCCTCAATAGCAATTAAGATATACTACTTCCTTACAACTTCGAGTGAGTCACACTGTCTTATACTACAAATTCTGTTTTTGCTTACTAGCTAGATGTTAGTAAGTGTATAGGGTTTAGGGTTATAGTTGATTAGTGTTATGCACATGCCCGCTTAATTTATACATGCAAACGTATGCGCATGCAGCTTCCACTGGATCATGTTAGACATTAAAGTTGACGAAGGAAAAGTTGAAGTACTGGACTCACTACTTAAAAAAGATAGTAACTACAGCATCGTGAATGGGATAGTCGACAGGTTATTTCAATCATTATTAACTATATCTCGGCCTATTTAGTTCGTCATTTCCTGATATGAACTATTTTTAATAACCCTTTTATTAATTTTCTTTGCCGGCGGGCAGGGCTTAGGCAAAGTACATCAAGGTGACTCCAGGAAAATGGCGACAAAAACTATGTTGGTATCGACCCAAGGTAAGTAATTAAGTAGTACTAGCTAGCTAGCTACCATCTCTTTAATTCTTATTTCAATACCATTAATTAATTAACATGCTTGATTAATTATTATCTGATTAAATTCTATTCTCGTAAAGGCCCTGAAGCAGGCGCCGGGGACTGAAGTGTGTGCATACTACGTTTGCGAGAATATTCGCATGATGGCGTTCGAAAGGAGCAGATCTGATAGACATGACTGGGTACGTTTGCCAGAACACTATTCACAAATCTTACATGATTGTCGATATCTAGTCACACAACTAATACACATGCATATTGATCTCCTTCTTAACAGTTCAAAGAGGTGCGGGACCAGCTCCTACCAACAGAGCGCATACGAGCACTTCAAGAGGAAATAGCGGGATTTTTGCTCGACCGCCCCATGAACCACTTGTCATCGTGCTCCGAAGGCACCAAGGCAACATGTAGGAGAAATTGTATATATATATATACATGTATATGTGTGAATAATTAATGGTGGTTGTGAGACATTCGATTATATATATATGATCGGTTCTACGAGAAATTCTATTTATATATATGCATAACATGTAAAATATGTAGTATCGTAAAATACCAGCAAACAAAAAAGAATTAAATGGAAAACACAAAATTAATGAAAAAATAAAAAATAAAACCAAAACCCCCCAAACATTTAGTACCGGTTGGTGCTACCAACCGGTACTAATGGTCTACCAACACCCGTGCCTGGCTCGTGCCACGTGGTGGCACTTTAGCGCCAGTTCGTGCCGAACCGGTAGTAAAGGGGGGGGGGCCTTTAGTCTCCACTCTTTAGTGCCGGTTGCAGAACCGGCACTAAAGGCCCTTACGAACCGGCGCTAAAGCCCGGTTCTGCACTAGTGCATAGCAGCCATCAAAATAAAATATGACGGATCATCTTCATACCCTAGCTGGACGCAGCTCCATCGCTGATATGCAGCTTCGCGGACCTCCAAGGTGGCTCGTCAAAGACGATACCATTACCATTGAACGAACCAGAACGGGGCAACACCCCAGACACACCATCAAACTCTAGATCTGGCAGGTTAGTTGACATCATCCATCTAATTGAATTGATTGTGCATATACCTCTGTCGATCACTTATGTCCCTCTTTTTTTTCTCGTAGACAAGTTTTCCTTTTCTGCCGGTTGTCTATTGTCTAGGTGCGGCAACATGGGCTGATATTGGGCTGCACATGCACGCAGTCAGCTTTGTGCTTCTTTTCTTTTGTTTACTTTTGTATTTGTGTCTTTTTACTAATGTGTTGCCTTTTTTCTGTTCCTTGTGTCTTGGACTGTCCAAAATTGCAAGGCCAAAAGTGCAAAAAAGAAGGTGAAAAAAGAAGAAGAAGAAAAATAGCACATGTCACAACCAACTGGTACTTAACTTTTAATCTTTTTTGCAAAGTCAAAGAAGGAAAACACGGGCACACATGACACCTACAAAAAAATACACATGGATGTTGTGGGCATGTTATTTCCTTGCAATTGCCACCTATTTCATTGCTTGCAGTTCCACATTGGCGACGCCAGTTGCGCCTTGGGTTCGCACCAATTATGTGTGTATTGCAACGTCTATAATTGTTCATGGGTGTGTCGCATGCAACTCTCATACGTGTGACTAATTAGGAAAAATATATAACAAGAAAAGTATAAGAGGGAATGAAAAAAATAAGAAAATAAAAATAAAAAGGGTCGCCACCAGTTGTGCACGTGTTACAATTAAATGTGGCTTGCCGCATGAAAGAATTGGCAAAAAATCACTCCCAAAAAAATTCCATCAAATGGAGGGCTTGGCTTATAAGTCATTTCCTTGTGGTAGAAAAACATTTGGGAGCACATTAAATTATAAAAAACAATAATCCACTCCATAAAATCCCTAAAACCCCATGAGTTGTGAGTTGTGACCAACTCGAAAACTTGCAGTTGCAACCCCATTAAAAACCTCCAGTTGTGATCGTCTTAAAAATGTGCAATTGTGACCCTCTTAAAAATTTGCAGTTACGACCCCAATTGAAAGTTTGTTGTTGCGACCCTCATGAAAACTTGCAGTTGCGACTCATTCGAAAGCTTGCAGTTGTGACCCCCCCCGCCTTTGAAACCTATTGTGGCGACCCCATTTGAAAACTTGCAATTGCGATCCCATGTGAAAGCTTATAGTTGCGACCCTCTTGAAATTTACGGTTGCAAACCAATTTGAAAACTTGCACTTGTGATTCTCTTGAAAACATGCAGTTTGCGCCCCCTTTGAAAACTTGCATATGTGACACCCTTAAAAACTTGCATTTCCTAGCGGATTTGGTAAAGATGGGTGTGCGCGCACCCTTTATGAATAGTAAATTCAAAAAAAATACTAGAAAAATATATAAAAAAAACTGAATTTATTTTTGTAATGTACATAGTCAACCGGTCTACTCGCATATGAAGTTTCACGAAGAAATCACATATGTGGTAATCTGGGCAAAAATGACAAATTCGAAGCTGATCGAAGCTATATTAGAAAACACAGTTTAATGAATAGATGGTCGCATTTGTATTTTCTTCACTAAGAATACCATGGGCATATATACATCATGAAACTTCACACATGAGTAGAACGATTGACTAAGTTTCATACCGCGAAATTTCAGTTTTTTTTTCTAGTTTTTTTTTATGAATTTACTATTTACGTGGGTGCGCGCGCACGCATGTTCACCTTTGTATTTTCACATTTGCTACCCATTTGAAAACTTGCATCTTCGACCCCATTTAAAAAATTGCAGTTGTTAGCACCGTAAAAACTTGTAAAGGCAACCCCATTTGAAAACTTGTGGTACAACCTCCAAGAAAACCTGCAATTGTGATCCTTTTGGAAACTTATAGTTGCAAACAAACAAACAAACAAACAATACGAGAAAAATAAATGAAAATGGAATGTCACACCTCTAAGACAGGCCGCTCATGGCGCATGAATAACAATAATAATAAGAATGCAAGAAAACCACAAACAAAAAAAATGGAAGACAAGAATAAACAAAAAAATGGTAAAAAAGGATTTATCTAGTTATACATTCTAGAATTAACTAAATCTCATCTAATTGTAAATTAGTTAAAAATGGTACATATAAAGGTGAAAATAAAAAAGCTTAAAACAGAAAGTAGAAAGAGAATGATAGAGAAAAAATAAAATGAAAAATGAAAAAAGGAAAAAGAAAAAAGAGAAAAAGAAACCAAATGGTAATTAAGAAATGCACACCAAAATCACCTCGTTTCGGCTTATCTCTTCCGTATGGGTAACCCGTGATAATAACAAAAGGTCGAAAAGACAAGCATTCAAGAAAAGCCCATGTTGGTCCCAAAGGCACAGCCTGACCTCGTCACGCATACAAAACCGCGAAAGCTAATCGCCCGTACGTTTCGTCTAAAGCACTGTGCTATAGGGCCAACTCAATACTGTCGTTGCGCACAAGTTTTCTGTTTGTATTTTCTTCTCGGGTTTTTCAATGTTTTGCATTAGTTTTCTCTGGATTTCCTTTTTCTTTTCAGCTATTTTTCTTCGATTTTCTTTGTTTCTTTCTTTTGTTTTCACCCGTTTTGTTTGCTCGAGGCGTTTTCAGCACATATCTAAATTTTTCATACACATTGCACATTTTTCTTATACATTAGGAACTTATATTTATATACGTTTATCCTTTTTGAAATACATGATCAATATTTTTAAAAATAGTTTTTATTTATATCTATTCGTACACATTTTACATTTTTCGTATTCATCTAATATATTTTTATACAGGTTTAACATTATTTTAAGCACAAGTTTTGATCATCTTTTTTAATACGTGTCAAACATTCTTTTTCGAAACATACATTGAAACAGTTTTTATTGATCTGAAACAGTTTTTTAAACAGTGCTAACATTTTTTCACATTGTATAATTTTTTAAATCACGGAATTACACGAATATTTTTACATTGTAAAAAATTCCTAAATATGCACGTAAATGTTTTTGAAATATATGAATATTTTTAAATGTCACAATTATTATTAAAGCTATCAATTTTTTGAAAAATCACGTTAAATTTTTTTACACTGCGTTAACATTTTCACAAATTCACTCATCGCAAAAACAAAACATTTCACAAATTCACTCATCGCCAAAACAAAGCATTTCACAAACTCAAGGATTTTAAATTTATTTAAGTCGACTAATTTTTGGAAAATATGTATTTATATTTTTTTGAAAATAAATAAAAGTAAAATAATAATGAACGAGGAAATATAAAAGAAAAATAAACTAACTGAAAATTTTGCCATTCAGACAAAACCTTGTTCGTGTCATTATCGCGAGGTGCACGGCTGCCTCACCTACAAGGCGAAGGTGGAGGGCCGGCCCATTAGGGCCTGGATCATCGTGCTGACATCGCCCAAAATTCTTTTTTTTCCTCTCTTTCACTTTCATTTAAATTTAAGACCCCTAAAAAATTAAATTAAATGCATATATCAAAACTTAAATTTACTTAAGAAAATTAGAACATGAATTTGAACAAATGTTGACCTAGTATAAATAATTTGTTAGCGCAATTTTAAAAATTGTTCACAACTTTCAAAAAGAATGTTCATACAATGAGGAAATGTTCCCGCATATCAAAAAATGTATGCAAAATTTTACAAAAATATGTATACAAGTAAAATATATGTTTGTGTAATGTAAAGAAAAAATGTTGCATGCCACTAAAAAAGTGTACGACTCATTTGATGGAAAAATTCCCGCGTTTCAAAAACTTTCTTGACATTTTATAAAATGCTATATAAGAATGCAAATAAAAACGTTCGTTAACTTATTCGCATGTTTCCAAAAATGCCCGTGAAAATTTTAAAATTATTTATACAATTTAAAGAAAATGTTTGTGTAGTTTTAGAAAAGTCATTGCCATTTAAGAACTGTACAACATGTATTTGAAAAAAGTGTTACAATGTGTTAAAAAAGTTTGCAAAACATTTATTTCATAAAAATGTATTTCATGTATTTGAAAAAAAAAATCCAACATGTATCAGAAAAGTGTTTCACGTCTGCTCTGAAAAAATGTACAGGGGCAGGCAGTAGGAGAAGGTGACCATGTCCGGAGATAGAACGACCCGCGGCGCCAGGGAATGCCGGTCCAGGCTGAGATCGAGGACCCCCGACGAGCTGTCCACCGTGCTCGTGCCGTGCATCTCCACGCAGACGAAGTTGAAGTCGTCCACAGCGACCGCCGCGAGACTGCGAGTGTGTCGGTCATGAAGGTGGCATTGAGCACGACGGCGCCCTTCTTCGTCAGCGCGACCGTGCAGCTGGGTCTGGAGCAAGCGCTCAGCGGGCATTTTCTCGATCCGCATGGGATCTGGGCGAGGGAAGACGACCGGGACGGGTCGAAGAGTGATAAGTATCCAACATGTCTATATTTTTTTATTGCTTCATGCTATTATATTATCTATTTTGGATGTCTTATATGCATTAATATGCTATTTTATATTATTTTTGGGACTAACCTATTAACCTAGAGCCCGGTGTAAATTTATGTTTTTCCTTGTTTTTGACTTTTATAGAAAAGGAATATCAAACGGATTCCAAACGGTATATAACTTTACGGTGATTTTTTTGGACCAGAAGAAACCCAGGAGACTAGGAGAGGAGGCTAGAAGACCTACGAGGCGGCCACAAGCCCTAGGGGCGCCCCCAGGCTTGTGGGCCCCCCGTAGACCCTCCAACCCTAATTATTGCTCCATAAATACCGAAATATTCCCCCGATACCACAGGGCACATCAAAAATACTTTTCCGCCGCCGCAAACTTCTGTTCTCGTGAGATCCCATCTTGGGGCCTTTTTCGGCACTCCGCCGGAGGGGGATTCGATCACGGAGGCCCTCTATATTAACCTTGATGCCCTTTCGATGAAGCGTGAGTAGTTTACCACAGACCTAAGGGTCCATAGCTGGTAGCTAGATGGCTTCTTCTCTCTCTTTGATCTTCAATACAATGTTCTCCTCGATGTTCTTGGAGTTCTATTCGATGTAATCTTCTTTTGCAGTGCGTTTATTGAGATCCAATGAATTATGGATTTATGATCAGATTATCTATGAATACTATTTGAGTCTTTTTCTGAACTCTTTTATGCATGATTGAGATAGCTTAGTAATTCTCTTCGATCTATTGATTTGGTTTGGCCAACTAGATTGGTTTTTCTTGCAATGTGAGAAGTTCTTTGTGATGGGTTCAATCTTGCGGTGTCCTCTCCCAGTGACTGTAGGGGCAGCGAGGCACGTATTGTATTGTTGCCATTAAGGATAAAAAGATGGGGTTTATATTATATTGCTTGAGTTTATCCCTCTACATCATGTCATCTTGCTTAAGCCGTTACTCTGTTCTTATGAACTTAATACTCTAGATGCAGGCAGGAGTCGGTCGATGTGTGGAGTAATAATAGTAGGTGCAGAATCGTTTCGGTCTACTTGTCACAGACATGATGCCTATATTCATGATCATTGCCTTAGATATCATCATGACTTTACACATTTCTATCAATTGCTCAACAGTAATGTGTTTACCCACGGTATGCTTTATTCAAGAGAGAAGCCTCTAGTGAAACCTATGGCCCTCGGGTCTATTTTCCATCATATATTTTCAGATCTATAAACCAAAAAACCCAAAAATACCTTGCTGCAATTTATTTATACTAGTTAAACGCCCGTGCGTTGCTACGGCTTCGTAAAAATTCAATGTAATTCACAACATTGCTCATGTGGCTTATGAATGTGTTGCCACAAATATCATCTTCTACTTGATAATATAACAAAATCCATGTGGCTCGTATTCAAATCACCATGACTCAACTTACGAAGTCTACCTTCATACTATTGCTTTGTGTTCCACAATGGAGAAACATAGGGCCTCTTTTCCACCCAACTTTGACATATATCTTCTCCATCCAACTTGGATAAAAATTATTACTCTCCACCCATCCTAATTTAGATGGCATGCGTGCATTTCGAAATCCTACTTCAGCCATCAATTTCATCAGCTAAACATGGAGTATGTTACAAAAAAAATCACCATTCGTTTTCAAGAAAAGTTTCCAATGGTACAATTGTATGGCACATAGCACATATAGTACTGAATAAATTAGCAGCCAGAGCATGCACACTTTTCTGATGAAATTCAATTTTTTTAAAACATGTTCTCTTCCTCCTTGCAACCCGTCTCAGCTTTGCTAAGAGTTTCTGTGTTGTATGCTATGCAATAAAAGCCTCACTTCAATATGAGGAACCTTAAACTTCTGGTTTTCTCTCTATGTATAAGAAGGCAACAATAAATCTATATATGATTAGTATTTCAGCATGAATCCCCATCTTACAAACAAGTCACAGAACCTGAACTCAACTCCAATCTCTGAGCACAACTGAAGGTGTGCGCTTAAATTTTTAGAAGTCATGAACCTGAGCTCTTAGGACCAAACCATTGGGCTCGATGCTAACCTGAATTGTATGAGTGTTAGACACAACAGTGCGAAGATTACGTACATTACCTATCCACTTAATCCACAACACAGTCTGACAGCAATCAACCTATTCTATTTTCACTACTAATACAGTATATGACAATCGTTTTCATGAATCCCCGTCTTACAAAGGAAAAAAACATAGTACATTCACATATCTTATCAGGAACACAAGGATGCCTACGATCCACTCCCATGGCTAAATGTAATATGGATTAATGAAAACTCAGGAAAGGACTACAAAAAAATTATATGCTCCTCCACTGAGAACTGTAGAGTGCATGGAGGATAAATTGCAAAGACATGATAATATTATTCACTGACACAAAAACACATGAAAGGAAGCAATACCAAAAAGGATAATTTATGACTTTCACCCAGGCACAAATTCTTCATTAATACTTGCAGCACCTCGATAGTAAAAATTTAGGAGGTAAAATAGAAGTTGAAGGCATGATCACAACCTGAAATAGATGACACAATAATCCATAAAAATATTTGGTTTGCGGTTCAACACTTCAATGATGCATTAACTGAATAAATGGTGCTGGAAGCAGACCATACCTTAAGGTAAAGATGAATGTTCCGGTACTTGGATTCAAGGAGATGCATACTTAAACTGGAAGCACTTCCAAAACTTCCTTCGGTGTCTTCTTTGTATCATTATGCGACTGTCTACTTTATTAGCCCAACAGAACTGCTTAAGTTGGCTGCGTAACATGCACAAAAATCAGAAAAAGAATAAGTATTATTAGGAGATGAGCAATATGTCCTAGAAAGAAAAGATATATAGCTCCTGGGCAGACGTCTCTTTTTCCTTCACTCCAAATAGCTGCACACCATATTTGAAGAATGTAATATTCCCTCCGAATCAAGTTAATTTACGCAGCCGCTATACAATGTCCTCTATACATTGTATAGATGCTGAGTTAATTAATTTGGATCAGAGGGAGTATGAGTTTATATCTAAACAAATAGGGAAACTTCAGGTGAGATTGCTTCATTCTAAAATAAGGTAGAAGCATATTTCCCTGAGGTGAGAACACACAACTCTCAAGCAAGTACATATTATTCTCTACTAAATGGTATTTATTTGCTAAGGTTTTTTGGTTTCTGTAATATTTTGCTTATGGTGATCTCTTCCCCTACTAAATTTCTCTCTTAATTGTTGGTCCCGTTGTGCTAATGTCAACATTTTATCTTGTTCAGACCCAGCTTGTATTGAAAGGTAATAAAGGTACAGTATAGGAGAAGTCAAACCGTATTCCCCGGAGAAGCAACGTACAGGAGTTTGGATTAACACAGCCGACAACAAGGAGAAGCAGCTACAACAAACGAAACACAAGTTGAAAGCATCCAGGCTGCTTTACACAAACAAGTCACAGAACCTGAACTCAACTCCAATCTCTGACCACAACTGAAGGTGTGCGCTTAAATTTTTAGAAGTCATGAACCTGAGCTCTTGAAGGACCAAACCATTGGGCTGGATGCTGATCTGAATCGTATGAGTGTTAGGCACAACAGTGCGAAGATTACGTACACTACCTATCCACTTAGTCCACAACACAGTCTGACAGCAATCAAGCTATTCTATTTTCACTACTAATACAACATATGACAATCGTTTTCAGGTTCAGGCATCAACCTAGTAGAAGCTTTTTTCAGGTTCAGACAAATTCGCAAGATAATAGTGAAGAAGAAAGTAAGACAAGTAGTTGCATGATAAGGATTTGTAGCATGCCCCCAAATGCCGGTTTCAACATGTGGTCCACCGACCTCTGGACTGAACAAAAGAACATCCTGCCTACAACAATATGTAGCTAATTTGTACTAAATAATACGGTTGATCAAACATTGGTAAGGGTACAAAAGCATGCACGACTAAAAGCTATTTTGGAAAAGGCATGACCAGAAAAGTTTCGAATAACAATAAAGATTGAAGAAACATTGTACTCTTCAACGCCGTATCAACATTGAGGCCTCAAACTTCCTTCTATTAACTTGCAGTGGAGCTTGACAAGAGTTCCTTGGGGTAAAAGAGAAGTGAAAAGAAATATTTTTTAGAGGTTAATAGCGGCACCAATAATAGAAAAGGGAAATTAATCAAACTTCAATAGCAGGACTATTAATCTATACGTGGACTGCAGTTGCCAATGTAAACGAACCTCTTCAAAAAGTGAAAGCCGCTCTGTCTAAGACACATGAAAACTCAAGAATCCAAATGAAACCAATGTGTTACCTGTGTAGCTATATGAGCAGATGGGTATTTCGCTACAGGAGCAGTGTTCTTGAAAAGCCAATGGTCAGTACCTTGTTATATGAACTAAAAATAATACATTGAGTTGCGAATGTTTGAAATCAAGGCCTGAGAGTCGCAACTCGCAATGAGAAGAAGCATTTGTAAAATCATATTGTCCTAAATGCAGGCAATTGTCTGATGCGTTTTCCTTTTCTTAAATGGAAAGAGAGATACAAATTGTCTTAAATGTGACAGATAGTATGAAGCTTGACACTACTAATGCAGGTAGGATTTCTATGCTCACCCTGACGCAGAACTCCCAAGGGTTGAAATGGAGCAGCTACGTGCTCACGTCGTTGGATAGGTCGTCGGCGGCCTGCTACTACTGGGCGTCGGGGCCGCCTAGGCCAGCCGCCACCGCCTCGTCGTGCGGCGGGTAAGGAACGGATCCATCGGCTGCTCCGCTGCACGACTGAAACCCCATATGTGATCGAAGGAGTGCTGGAGCACATCCTACTGGGAGAAGATGTGTGGAGCGATGGTATGGAGATAAGGTTACCGAGCCCGTCGTTCGTTGCCGCCGCCGACGCGCCGTCCTGGTCTTTGCCCTCCCCGCGTCGAGCACATCCTGGACTGGGTGAAGAATAAATGAGATGGCAAGCGGCTCCAATCTAGATCGAGGTCGTCGTATGCGGGGAAGGTCGCCCGAGGTCGCCGTAGACGGTGAAGGTCGATTGGATGACGATGACTCCGATGAGAGGGCAAGTGGATCCGAACCATGGGCCTCTGGATGGAGGGTGTAGGCGGGCAGGGGTTGGCGGCCAGAAAGCTCAAGCCCGTGGGTGAGAGGAGAGAAGGAGACGTCGGGCTCTGGCCCTGCCGAGTCGAGCGGCAAAGGAACAGGTCAGCGGCGGCGATTCCTCTCGGGGACAGGGAATCGGGAGCGAGGGATTCGGGGAGTGGGGGTGGGACGTGCGTACGTGGGTTCTATTTTCGTTTTTCTTTCTCTCGTGCGGGATCAGTTTCGATTTTTTTTTCTGTTGTGCGGGGATGTTGCGGGCGTGGCCCATCGCCACATGGTTGTCGTAAGAAGGGAGGTGGGGATCGAACGAGGTCGAACCATCGAAGGTGGTCGAACCATCACGACGTTCGATCCTCCTTTAATAGTAGAGATTTACTTTAGTTTGCTCTTTTACTTATCTTTTATAGCTATCTCTATTAGATCTCACTTTTGTTCGTGACCGTGAAGGGATTGACAACCCCTTTTTCGCGTTTTGTGCAAGTGTTTGTTAGTTTGTGCAGGTGCATATATTGGGGACTTGCTTGTGCCTCCTACTGGATTGATATCTTGGTTCTTAACTGAGGGAAATACTTATCTCTACTTTGCTGCATCACTCTTTCCTCTTCAAGGGAAAAATCAACGCAAGCTCAAGAAGTAGAAGGAAGAATTTCTGGCACCGTTGTCGGGGAGGTTCTACATCAAGCCTACCAAGTACCTATTATAAACTCTCATCTCTTGCACTTACATTATTTGCCATTTGTCTCTCATTTTCCTCCCCTGCCCCCCACTTGTAAAAAGTTTTCAGAAAAACACAACAATATTTGCCTTTTATTTGCATTTTTCCATTTACCTTTTCGTTTGCCCTTTTATGCCTTACTTGGTTTCTTTGCTTGTGTGCTTGCCATAATTGTGTATTATTTAAAATTAGAAAGCAAAAAGTTTATGGATCCTCATCCACTTGCTAATCTTTTTGAAAGATCCACCTATGATGAACCAACTGCTAGTGAGTTGAGTGCGCTAGATTATCTTTATGATGTTTTGCTTGAAATTCGTGAATCTGAAAATTGTGATGAAGTGCTAAAAGAAGAAATTTATGAAGTGATCCACGATAGCTCCTTGAATGAAAAGCATGATTGCAATGATGTTATTATAAATTCTATTAATGTCAATTGTGCTAATAATATGCAAAACCCCAAGCTTGGGGATGCTAATTTTGCTATGTCCACTACTTATTGCAATAATCATGATTGGGGTGGTAATGTTTCTTATGATCTCGAAAATTTATTTAAGCCTCATGATGAATATGTTTGCGATAATACTGAAAGTGCGTTTGGAAAAGTGTTGACTCTAGGTCATAATGATCCCACTACTTTGGAGCATGATCAATCTTATGAAATTTTTGATAAAAGTGGGCTTGGAGAAGTAATGACTTTATTTTTTGTTAATCCCACTATTTTGGAACAGTGTCACCTTTGCATGCATGTGGATCATGAAGAGAAAATTTTATGTGATAGCTATATTGTTGAATTTGATTATTATCCTACATGTAATTATTATGAGAGAGGAAAATATGGTTGTAGAAATTTTCATGTTACTAAATTACCTCCCGTTATGTTGAGATTGGTATTGTTTCTTTCTTCTTCCTTGCATATGCTAGTTTTTTCTTGTCTTGATAATTTGTTTACTTACAAAATGCCTATGCATAGGAAGTATGTTAGACTTAAACTTGTTTTTCACATGCTACATGATGCTCTCTTCGTGTTTCAATTGCTATCTTTCATGTGAGCATCATTAAAATTATCAACGCGTAGCTAAAAGGCTTTAAAGAAAAGTGCTTGTTGGGAGACAACCCAATATTTTTATTTTCTGTTTCTATGAGAATACACATTATTACCTCTGTAGTAATTGTGTTTTAGTGTTTTTAATTAGTGTTTGTGCTAAGTAAGACCTTTGGGATGGTCTATGGTGATAGTTGATTTGATCTTGCTGAAAAACAGAAACTTTTGCGTCCAATAGCAGAAGTTTTTAAATTCACAGGTGCGTGATAAATTTTTGAATTTTTTACACAAGATTTATATACAAATTTCCCAGATTTTCCTAATTTTTCAGAATTTTTGGAGTTACTTAAGTATACGAAGTTTCCAGATTACTACAGACTGTTCTGTTTATGACAGATTCTGTTTTCTGTGTGTTGTTTGCTTATTTTGATGAATCTATGGGTAGTATCGGGGGGTATGAACCATGGAGAAGTTGGAATACTGTAGATATTACACCAATATAAATTCTTAATGAGTTCACAACAGTACCTAAAGTGGTGATTTTCTTTATTATACTAATAGTTCATACGAGTTTTGTGTTGTGAAGTTTTCAAGTTTTGGGTAAAGTTTTGATGGACCACGGAATAAGGAGTGGCAAGAGCCTAAGCTTGGGAATGCCCAAGGCACCCCAAGGTAATATCCAAGGACAACCAAGCATCTAAGCTTGGGGATGCCCCAGATGTCATCCCCTCTTTCGTCTTCAATCCATCGGTAAATTTACTTGAGGCTGTATTTTCATTCACGACATGATAGTGTTTTGCTTGGAGTGTCTTGTATGATATGAGTCTTTGCTTTTTAGTTTTCCACAGTTATCCTTGTTGTACACACCTTTTGAGAGGGACATGCTTTAATCATGAATTTATTAGAATACTCTATGTGTTTCACTTATATCTTTTGAGCTAGGCAGTTTGCTCTAGTGCCTCACTTATATCTTTTTAGAGCACGGCGGTGGTTCTATTTTATAGAAATTGTTGAACTCTCATGCTTCACTTATATTATCTTGAGAGTCTTAAACAGCATGGTAATTTTCTTAGGTTATGAATTTAGTCCTAATATGACGGGCATCCAGGAGGGATATAATAAAACCTTTCATATAAAGAGCATTGGATAATATGAGAAGTTTGATTCCTTGCATTTGTTTTGAGATATAAAGATGGTGATATTAGAGTCGTGCTAGTGAGTAATTGTGAATTTAAGAAAATAAAAGAGGCCAAAGAATCCCAAATAAAAAAAGGCCAAAGAAGCCCAAACGAAAAATGAGAGGAAAAGAGAGAAGGGACAATGTTACTATCATTTTTCCACACTTGTGCTTTGAAATAGCACCATGTTCTTCATGATAGAGAGTCTCCTGTTTTGTCACTTTCATATACTAGTGGGAATTTTTCATTATAGAACTTGGCTTGTATATTCCAATGATGGGCTTCCTCAAAATTGCCCTAGGTCTTCATGAGCAAGCAAGTTGGATGTACACCCACTTAGTTTCTTTTTGAGATTTCATACACTTATAGCTCTAGTGCATCCATCGCATGGCAATCCCTACTCACTTGCATCGATATCAATTGATGGGCATCTTCATAGCCCATTAATTTGCCTAGTTGATGTGAGACATTCTCCTTCTTTTTGTCTTCTCCACAACCACCATATTCTATTCCATCTATAGTGCTATATCCATGGCTCACGCTCATGTATTGGGTGAGAGTTGAAAAGTTTGAGAACAGTAAAAGTATGAAACAATTCCTTGGCTTGTCTTCGGGGTTGTGCATGACGAAATACTTTGTGTGATGAAGATGGAGCATAGCCAGACTATATGATTTTGTAGGGATGACTTTCTTTGGCCATGTTATTTTGCGAAGACATGATTGCTTTATTAGTATGCTTGAAGTATTATTGTTTTTATGTCAATATTAAACTTATGTTTTGAATCTTATGGATCTGAATATTCTTGCCACAATAAAGAAAATTGCATTGATAAATATGTTAGGTAGCATTCCACATCAAAAATTCTGTTTTTATCATTTACCTACTCGAGGACGAGCAGGAATTAAGCTTGGGGATGCTTGATACGTCTCGAACGTATCTAAAATTTATGGTTGTTCCATGCTATTATATTATCTGTTTTGGATGTTTTATATGCGTCAATATGCTATTTTATATTATTTTCGGGACTAACCTATTAACCTAGAGCCCGGTGCCAGTTTCTTTTTTTTCCTTGTTTTTGACTTTTACAGAAAAGGAATATCAAACGGAGTCCAAACGGAATAAAACTTTACGGTGATTTTTCTTGCACCAGAAGAAACGCATGAGACTTGGAGAGGAGGCTAGAAGACCTACGAGGCGGCCACAAGCCCTAGGGGCGCGCCCCCAGGCTTGTGGACCCCCCGTAGACCCTCTAGCCCTAATTCTTGCTCCATAAATACTCAAATATTCCCCCTATACCAGAAGGCACACCAAAAATACTTCCCCGCCGCCGCAAGCTTCTGTTCTCGTGAGATCCCATCTTGGGGCCTTTTCCGGCACTCCACCGGAGGGGATTCGATCATGGAGGGCCTCTACATCAACATTACTGCCCTTCCGATGAAGCGTGACTTGTTTACCATGGACCTAAGGGTCCATAGCTAGTAGCTAGATGGCTTCTTCTCTCTCTTTGATCTTCAATACAATGTTCTCCTCGATGTTCTTGGAGTTCTGTTCGATGTAATCTTCTTTTGCAGTGCGTTTGCCGATGAATTGTGGATTTATGATCAGATTATCTATGAATATTATTTGAGTCTTTTATGAACTCTTTTATGCATGATTGAGATAGCTTAGTAATTCTCTTCGATCTATCGATTTGATTTGGCCAACTAGAATGGTTTTTCTTGCAATGGGAGAAGTGCTTTGTGATGGGCTCAATCTTGCGGTGTCCTCTCCCAGTGACAGAAGGGACAGCGAGGCACGTATTGTATTGTTGCCATTAAGGTAAAAAGATGGGGTTTATATCACATTGCCTGAGTTTATCCCTCTACATCATGTCATCTTGCTTAAGGCGTTACTCTGTTCTTATGAACTTAATACTCTAGATGCAAGCAGGAGTCGGTCGATGTGTGGAGTAATAGTAGTAGATGCAGAATCGTTTTGGTCTACTTGTCATGGACGTGATGCCTATATTCATGATCATTGCCTTAGATATCGTCATAACTTTGCGCTTTTCTATGAATTGCTCAATAGTAATTTGTTTACCCACCGTATGCTTTATTCAAGAGAGAAGGCTCTAGTGAAACATATGGCCCCCGGGTCTATTTTCCATCATATATTTTCAGATCTATAAACCAAAAAACCCAAAAATACCTTACTGCAATTTATTTATATTTACTTTAGTTTGCTCTTTTACTTATCTTTTATACATGTCTATATTAGATCTCACTCTTGTTCGTGACCGTGAAGGGATTGACAACCCATTTTTCGCGTTTCGTGCAAGTGTTTGTTAGTTTGTGCAGGTGCATATATTGGGGACTTGCTTGTGCCTTGATACGTCTCCAACGTATCTATAATTTATGAAGTATTCATGCTATTATATTATCTGTTTTGGATGTTTAATGGACTTTATTATGCACTTTTATATTATTTTTGGGACTAACCTATTAACCGGAGGCCCAGCCCAAATTGTTGTTTTCTTGCCTATTTCAGTGTTTCGAAGAAAAGGAATATCAAACGGAGTCCAAACGGAATGAAACCTTCGGGAGAGTTATTTTTGAAAAGGAAGCAATCCAGGAGACTTGGAGTAGACGTTAGGGAAGCTTCGAGGTGGCCACGAGGCAGGGAGGCGCGCCCCACCCTCGTGGGCCCCTCGTGGCTCCCCTAACCGACTTCTTTCGCCTATATATATCCATATACCCTAAAACATCGAAGAACACAATAGATCGGGAGTTCCGCCACCACAAGCCTCTGTAGCCACCAAAAACCAATCGGGACCCTGTTCCGGCACCCTGCCGGAGGGGGGATCCCTCACCGGTGGCCATCTTCATCATCCCGACGCTCTCCATGACGAGGAGGGAGTAGTTCACCCTCGGGGCTGAGGGTATGTACCAGTAGCTATGTGTTTGATCTCTCTCTCTCTCTCTCTCGTGTTCTTGAGGTGATACGATCTTGATGTATCGCGAGCTTTGCTATTATAGTTGGATCTTATGATGTTTCTCCCCCTCTACTATCTTGTAATGGATTGAGTTTTCCCTTTGAAGTTATCTTATCGGATTGAGTCTTTAAGGATTTGAGAACACTTGATGTATGTCTTGCATGTGCTTATCTGTGGTGACAATGGGATATTCACGTGATCCACTTGATGTATGTTTTGGTGATCAACTTGCGGGTTCCGTAACATTGTGAACTTATGCATAGGGGTTGGCACACGTTTTCGTCTTGACTCTCCGGTAGAAACTTTGGGGCACTCTTTGAAGTTCTATGTGTTGGTTGAATAGATGAATCTGAGATTGTTTGATGCATATCGTATAATCATACCCACGGATACTTGAGGTGACATTGGAGTATCTAGGTGATATTAGGGTTTTGGTTGATTTGTGTCTTAAGGTGTTATTCTAGTACGAACTCTATGATAGATCGAACGGAAAGAATAGCTTCATGTTATTTTACTACGGACTCTTGAATAGATCGATCAGAAAGGATAACTTTGAGGTGGTTTCGTACCCTACAATAATCTCTTCGTTTGTTCTCCGCTATTAGTGTCTTTGGAGTGACTCTTTGTTGCATGTTGAGGGATAGTTATATGATCCAATTATGTTATTATTGTTGAGAGAACTTGCACTAGTGAAAGTATGAACCCTAGGCCTTGTTTCCTAGCATTGCAATACCATTTTCGCTCACTTTTATCATTAGTTACCTTGCTGTTTTTATAATTTCAGATTACAAAACCTATATCTACCATCCATCTTGCACTTGTATCACCATCTCTTCGCCGAAATAGTGCACCTATACAATTTACCATTGTATTGGGTGTGTTGGGGACACAAGAGACTCTTTGCTATTTGGTTGCAGGGTTGTTTGAGAGCAGAATTGCACGAGAACCTACAAGTCCTGTTATCGTCTTCATCCTACGCCTCCCACGGATTGATAAACCTTAGGTCATTCACTTGAGGGAAATTTGCTACTGTCCTACAAACCTCTGCACTTGGAGGCCCAACAACGTCTACAAGAAGAAGGTTGTGTAGTAGACATCAAGCTCTTTTGTGGCGCCGTTGCCGGGGAGGTGAGTGCTTGAAGGTATATCTTTAGATCTTGCAATCGAATCTTTTTGTTTCTTGTTTTATCACTAGTTTATTCTATAAAAGAAAACTACAAAAAATGGAATTAAGGGTGCATCATATGCTTCATCTTTTTAATATATTTCATGAAAATAAGGATTCCGATAATCACCATGATCTTGCGTGTGCGTAGGAAAATTATTGAAATTACTACGTTACCCAACAGCTCTCTTTATGTTTCAATTCTTATCTTTTATACGAGGATAATTGAAATCATCATGCCTAGCTAGAAAGGCATTAAAGAAAAGCGCTTGTTGGGAGACAACCCAATATTTACCCCTACTGTTTTTGTGTTTTCATATGATTAAGCTACTGTAGTAATCATGTTTTGTAGCTTTTGTTTCAATAAAGTGCCAAGTAGAACCTTTGGGAAGACTTGGGTGGAAGTTAATGTGATCTTGCTGTAAAAAACAGAAACTTTGCGCTCACGAGTTTAGCTGTCATTTTTTTACAAAAGAGTGCTTTTAAGTTGATTCTTTTTGCAGAGGATTAATAGACAAATTCCTCAGGTCCACCAATTTATTTCAGAATTTTTGGAGTTCCAGAAGTATACGTTTGATACAGATTACTACAGACTGTTCTGTTTTTGACAGATTCTGTTTTCATTGTGTTGTTTGCTTATTTTGATGAATCTATGAGTAGTATCGGAGGGTATGAACCATAGAGAAGTTGGAATACAGTAGATATTACACCAATATGAATTTAGAGTGAGTTCACAACAGTACCTAAGTGGTGATTTATTTTCTTATACTAACGGAGCTTACGAGTTTTTTGTTGATGTTTTGTGTTGTGAAGTTTTCAAGTTTTGGGTAAAGATTCGATGGACAATGGAATAAGGAGTGGCAAGAGCCTAAGCTTGGGGATGCCCAAGGCACCCCAAGGTAATATTCAAGGACAACCAAGAGCCTAAGCTTGGGGATGCCCCGGAAGGCATCCTCTCTTTCGTCTTCGTTCATCGGTAACTTTACTTGGAGCTATATTTTTATTCACCACATGATATGTGTTTTGCTTGGAGCTTCAATTTATTTTGTTAGGATTTGCTTGCTGTTATTTAAAATAATGTTTTTCATCTTTTATTTCAATAAAAGTGGCATTGATAGCCTTTACTATGCTTGTTTTACAAGTCTACATGTTGCTGTTTGAAAACAGAAAGTTTACCGCTGTTGCAAAAATTCCCTAGAAAATTCAGAATATGATAAAATGTTGAAAACTTTTGCATAATAAGCTCTGATAAATTTACTACAGTGGGAATTTTCGTTCATAATTTTTGGAGCTAGGGAAGTATGGATCTTGCTGTATTCTTTACAGACTATCCTGTTTAGGCAGATTGCTGTTATGTTTGCATTGTTTGCATATGTTTGCTTGTTTAATGATTCTATTTGAGGAAAGGACTATTAAATATGCAGAGGCATTTAGTATGCAATCTTGAATAATAATTTTAGTGATTTGCTACAGTAGAGTATGATAAGGTTTTTGCATTGGTTTATACTAACTTATCTCACGAGTTCTTGTTGAGTTTGGTGTGGATGTAGCTTTCGAGATTTAGGAAACCGTGATATGAGAGGAATTAAGGAGACACAAAAGCTCAAGATTGGGGATGCCCAAGGCATCCCAAGATAATATTTCAAGAGGTCTCAAGCGTCTAAGCTTGGGGATGCCCCGGTTGGCATCCCACCTTTCTTCTTCGACAACTATCAGTTAGTATCGGTTGATCCTAAGTTTTTGCTTCTTCACATGATGTTTGCTATTCTTAGATCTCATTTTTTTGCTTGTTGTTTGAATAAAATACCAAGATCTGAAATTCTTAAATGAGAGAGAGTCTTCACATAGCTACATAATTATTTAACTACTCATTGATCTTCACTTATATCTTTTTGGAGTAGTTTGTCATTTACTCGTGTGCTTCACTTATATCCTATGAGTAAATGGTTGAATGATTTGAATGCCATAAATCTGAAATTATATATGTTTCATATGCCTTCCCCATGGGGAGTAATGACTTCACATATAAGAAGTAGAGGTGGTAAATTTATTGAAGGTTAGCAAACATTATATTGGTCACTTGAACAATTCATGAAATAATATTGAAGGAAGAGAGATTTCACATATAAATATACTATCTTGGACATCTTCTATGATTGTGAGCCCCATTAATTATTTTCAAACCTGAGCAAATTAGTTGAAGCTGGACAAGGAAGACAACATAATGAGTTATGCTTGGGTATATTTGTATATAAGTTATATTGTTATGGATCCTCTAACATGTGGTGCTTGCTATTTAGAATCCTTTGCTAGCCAAAATATCTATACTAAGCGGGAATACTGCTTGTGCATCAAAAATCCTTGAACCAAGTTCCTTCCATGAGTGTCCACCATATCTACCTATATGCGGTATTTACCTGCCGTTCGAAGTAAATTTGCATGTGCCAAACTCTAAACCTTTCAAAAATAATCTATTTTGTATGCCCGAATCGCTCATGTAGCGACTAGGGGCTGTCAGTATCTTCCATGCTAGGTGGGTTATTCTCACGATGAGTGGACTCCGCTCATCATTCACGAGAAAATGGCTGGTAACTGGGATGCCCAGTCCTGTGGTCATAAGATCAAAAACAAAATCGCAATTAATTTAAACAAAACTCCCCCAGGATTGTTGATAGTTGGATGGCACCCGTTGTTTCGGACAAGCCGTGGAGTGTGATTGTTGGTGGAGGCGGAGTAAAATCTTTACCTTTCTGTTTGGGAACCGCCTATAATGTATGTAGTATGGAAGATATTGGGAACTCTTGGTCGTTATGTTGACAATGAAAGCATACCTCTCAAAATTATTTTCATCTCTGTTTTAGCTTCGAGCTCTGGCACCTCTGCAAATCCCTGCTTCCCTCTGCGAAGGGTCTATCTTTTACTTTTATGCAAGAGTCAGTAGTATTCCTTATCATTCCAACCTACTCTTTAGTTGGCAAGCATCATGTGTTGGGGAAAGATCTAAGCATATATGGTCATTCAAATATATTTGATCATGAATTATTATTGTTGACATTACCCTTGAGGTAAAAGGTTGGGAGGCGAAACATTAAGCCCCTATCTTTCTCTGTGTTTGATGAATGTTATTTGTTCTAAAAATATGCTTTGAGTGGTAGCAATCATGGAAGACTATATGATAGTTGAGTATGTGGGATTTGCTAAATCAAAGCTCTTACATAGACCCTTCCTGAAAATAAGATGAATTGCAATTGTTTGATGACTGAGAACATAGTTTGTTAGTTTTCAAGAAAGTTTATGATCTATAATTTAACATGTGAATAGTTTGTTACTTGATCATGAAAAGTTTTATGAGATGAGATACTGTTATGACATATAATGATGCTAGAAAAGGTGATTGAAATTATCATTGATCAAACTAGTGCACCTGCTAGCATTCACACTTCATAAATTATTTCTTTTATCATTTACCTACTCGAGGACGAGCGGGGATTAAGCTTGGGGATGCTGATACGTCTCCAACGTATCTATAATTTATGAATTATTCATGCTATTATATTATCTGTTTTGGATGTTTAATGGGCTTTATTATGCACATTTATATTATTTTTGGGACTAACCTATTAACGGGAGGCCCAACCCAAATTGCTGTTTTCTTGCCTATTTCAGTGTTTCGAAGAAAAGGAATATCAGACGGAGTCCAAACGGATTGAAACCTTCGGGAGAGTTAATTTTTGGAACGGAAGCAATCCAGGAGACTTGGAGTAGACGTCAGGGAAGCTTCGAGGTGGCCACGAGGCAGGGAGGCGCGCCTGCCCCCTGGGCGCGCCCCACCCTCATGGGCCCCTCGTGGCTCCCCTAACCGACTTCTTTCGCCTATATATATTCATATACCCTAAAAACATTGGAGAACACAATAGATCGGGAGTTTCGCCGCCACAAGCCTCTGTAGCCACCAAAAATCAATCAGGACCCTGTTCCGGCACCCTGCCGGAGGGGGGATCCCTCACCAGTGGCCATCTTCATCATCTCGGCGCTCTCCATGACGAGGAGGGAGTAGTTCACCCTCGGGGCTGAGGGTATGTACCAGTAGCTATGTGTTTGATCTCTCTCTCTCGTGTTCTTGAGGTGATACGATCTTGATGTATCGCGAGCTTTGCTATTATAGTTGGATCTTATGATGTTTCTCCCCCTCTACTCTCTTGTAATGGATTGAGTTTTCCCTTTGAAGTTATCTTATCGGATTGAGTCTTTAAAGATTTGAGAACACTTGATGTATGTCTTGCATGTGCTTATCTGTGGTGACAATGGGATATTCACGTGATCCACTTGATGTATGTTCTGGTGATCAACTTGCGGGTTCCGTAACATTGTGAACTTATGCATAGGGGTTGGCACACGTTTACGTCTTGACTCTCCGGTAGAAACTTTGGGGCACTCTTTGAAGTTCTATGTGTTGGTTGAATAGATGAATCTGAGATTGTTTGATGCATATCTTATAATCATACCCACGGATACTTGAGGTGACATTGGAGTATCTAGGTGATATTAGGGTTTTGGTTGATTTGTGTCTTAAGGTGTTATTCTAGTACGAACTCTATGATAGATCGAACGGAAAGAATAGCTTCATGTTATTTTACTACGGACTCTTGAATAGATCGACCAGAAAGGATAACTTTGAGGTGGTTTCGTACCCTACAATAATCTCTTCGTTTGTTCTCCGCTATTAGTGTCTTTGGAGTGACTCTTTGTTGCATGTTGAGGGATAGTTATATGATCCAATTATGTTATTATTGTTGAGAGAACTTGCACTAGTGAAAGTATGAACCCTAGGCCTTGTTTCCTAGCATTGCAATACCGTTTTCGCTCACTTTTATCATTAGTTACCTTGGTGTTTTTATAATTTCAGATTAAAAAACCTATATCTACCATCCATCTTGCACTTGTATCACCACCTCTTCGCCGAACTAGTGCACCTATACAATTTACCATTGTATTGGGTGTGTTGCTTAGGTCATCCATTTGAGGGAAATTTGCTACTGTCCTACAAACCTCTGCACTTGGAGGCCCAACAACGTCTACAAGAAGAAGGTTGTGTAGTAGACATCATGCCTCCTACTGGATTGATACCTTGGTTCTTAACTGAGGGAAATACTTATCTCCACTTTGCTGCATCACCCTTTCTTTTTCAAGGGAAAAATCAACGCAAGCTCAAGAAGTAGCAAAGAGTTGCTTCTTGCCACAACGCCCCCCTGGCGCATGGCTCATAGTGGAGGAGCGTGGCTCCCATGGTGGCCGTGTCGAATCCAATGATGAGTCTCTTCACCGCAGTGTCGTAGCCAATGGTGATGTGGTACTCTGATGCGCCCTGAAGAGCCGCGAGCGGTGTGCTATGGATATGATGTGTGGAGATCGAACAACCATGTGTGGGCTTTTTGCTACCTCGTCTATTATAAAAAGAGAAGATGGAAGAGCTACCGACCTAGGGATGGCAACCATTTGTAGTTACAAAAGGTTGTACCTCACGATTTACTAGAATTTTCTTGTGAGGTGGTATGGGTGAGTCCTGGATGATGAGGTGGATAAGATGCATGTCAACAGAAAATAGGATAATGAGGTTTTGAGTGAGTATGAACTATTTAGGTAGTATTATAGATGAAGCATAACATTATAGTCCATATTAGACTTTTCACTTGGGCAATAACCCCAGTGGACATAAAAGGAAGTAGGTAATGGAGGAAGGAGAACGGGAGACATGATAATAGTGCGAGAAGGCAATTGGTGAGGCAGCTCTTGGTTTAATGGGTTCGCCGGTAGTTTTTTTTAGAAACACCTATAATTTTATTCATACTAATAAAAATTACAGTACACTAATTTGGACCTAAGATTCTAGAAAATACAAAATAACTCCTATGGCTAAGAATTACAATGAAATCTCTTGAAAACACCTTCTTCGTGGTATCGATCTCTGCTCGAAGAAATACTCCAAAGACTTCGGTAAAGAGGCTGCAATTGAACTGGAGCAACGATGTTGTCATTCTTTCACCAACACGAACATTACCAATAATGGTTTTTGAAAGCGCCTTGAGTCCCCCATCCAAAAAGATGGGAAAGCATGATCGATGAACGCATTTCAGCCGAGGATGAACCGCTATAAGTGCAGGACGTCGAATTACTATATCTTCATCATGATGTCGATGAAAATTTCACCTCCACAGAGAATCAGACCAACAAAAAAGCTTGATACAACATAAACTCATCAGATTCGAATAATCGGATCTGCGAGGACAGAAAACTCTCTAACCTCATGGCATCGCTAGAAGAACAAGAGAAAATTTATTCACAAAACTATGATGATCACTAGACGTTGACGAAGAACATAGAGGTTTTGAAGATCCGAGGTCCCCCCACCTCTCAGTGCCAAGATGGCAGCCAAAGACGAGGGGACCTAAATTTCTTAGATCGCGGCGGTGGCGACGGAAGAAAACCCTCGTACACAAGTCAAATAATTTTGGCTGGTAGCTTTTTCCAAATCTCTCGCAAGCCCACAAACAAACGAACGAAAAAACAAAATATGGGCCAAGCCCACATCCTCCCATGACTAGAAACATGCTTATGGAGAAAGGAAAACAAGGAGGCTGAAACAATGGTCGTGACGAAGGAATCACACAGCAGAATGATGCGGCTGATTCTCGATAAAAAAAGCAGAACAATGCGGATCGGAGTTAGGACGAGATTTACAACAGCGAACAGATCAAATAAGGATCCCATGGTCCAAGATTTAGATCTGAGGTAGCTATTTTACATCTGAAATAGCAAACTATAACATTATAGTCCATATTAGACTTTTCACTTGGGCAATAACTCCAGTGGATATAAACCAAAAATATATAACTTGATTATGATATAACTAGTAAAATGGCCGTGTCTTGCAATGGGAGAAAAAAAACATAATCTGCAATTGCCATGACCACATTTTGCTGCATCATCGAGATGCACTATCATTGTCATTTTCATAAAATCGTGAAAATTTTTTAGAAATCATGATTATTTTATAAACTAGTGAACATATCTGAAACTGTGAATATTTTTCAAATTAATGAATATTTTTACAGATTTTCGAACATTTTTCTAAAATCATGAACATTTATGCAATTTGCAAATATTTTCGAAAAATTGTAAAAAATTTCTAAAATATTTTTCTTCAATAGGCGAACATTTCTAGAATCAAAGAACATTTTTTTGAAATTGGTGGAACATTTTTTAAAATTGACAAACATTTTTAGAAATGCATGATCATTTTTTAATCAGCGAACATTTTATGAATCAATTAACTATTTGTAAGTCAACAATTTTTGAATTTTTAGTATATTTTTCAATTCTTGAACACTTTAAATACACAATTTTTTTAATAAAATCGTGAACACTTTTTGATTTCCCAAACATTTGTTTTCAAAACTACGATTATTATTTGAATATGCGAACATTTTAGAAAATCCAAAAACATTTATGAATTATTAAAAAAATCAAAATTCCTTTTTTAATTTTTGGAACTTTTTTGAAGTCCCAAATTATTTAAAGTAAAAAAAACAAAGACAGAAAAGGAAAACAAAAAATATAAAATGAAATTTTAAGAATAGGCCGCCCAGACATGGGCTGGCCTAAAAAGGCGCGCTGGGAGGTGCGCAGTGTCTTCTCCCAGCGCTCAGAGCGCGGTATAGGAGGTTTCTACTGCATGGGCCGTCCCAGGCGGAGATTCCTCTGTGTGAAACGTTTTTTTTATCACTTATAGGTTGCATCGGTGGGTAATATTTTGTAAATTTGGGGGCAATTTTGGTGACGTACCGCCAGAAGCAATAGCCCATTTATCTTACCTACTAATAAAGTACGCACTGCTTCTGTCGGTTCACCGCCGTGGACTTTTTGCAAAAAAGTACTTATTCTTTTTTCCTTATTGAACACGCAGTCACTATTTTAGTTGATCTGAACGTTTCGTTTCTTAAAAAAACTGGCCATCATGCGGAGCGCCGCTGCTCCATGGCGTTTCATAAATAAAAAGGTCAGCGAGGTGGTCTTCGAGAGGAGCCCGCCGCACAAAGCAGCTTGTGGGACAGCGGTGGCGAGCGAGGCAGCAGCAGGAGGACGAGGCCGCAACGGCTGAGCGAGGCAGGGAAAAACGACAGCAAAGGGGATTGGCCATGGAGCTCGGGCAGGGCTTGGTGCAGAACGAGAGGTTGGAGTTGGAGAAGAGCAGCAGGAGCGGATCTCGGCGGCGAAGTAGAGGTGCAGCCGAGCGGAGCAGCGGCTGAAGGTGGCGGTGAAGGCGCGTGAGCAGGCAAAAGGGAAAGAGGAGAGCAGTAGGGCGACGCGAGGATCTCTGGTTGCTGCTCACCGGAGAAAGGCAGCGGCGGCGCTGACCGCATGGTGCGAGCGTGCGCTCGCACACAGAGGGTTGAGCGCATTCAGCCGACTACTAGGAACGACAAAGGCGTCGCAGTAGAGGTGGTGAGGGAGCCGAGAAGGAGGCCGGGCGACGAAAGGGCTTGTGCGGATGGGCGGCGTGCTCGCCGGCGTCAGCCGATGGCTCGGCGGCCAGGGTCGAGCGCCAGGCCAGGAGATCGGGCGCGAGGCACTCCTCTCCTGACACGATGCGTGCGTGTGTGGGTGGCGGCGCCGAGGGGATCAAGAGGGAGAGAGATGAGTGGGAACCAGGGTAGCTAGGTTATAGGGATTAGGTGGGCAGCGGGGATGGTTGGGCCGACCTGGCAGGCTCCTCCTCCTCTCTCTTATTCTCTTTTCGTTTTATTTATTAAATATAAATAGAGAGAGCAAAAAGGAGAGAGGGTTAGGAATTGGTTTTTGGCAAGGAGCTATTTTTTCCTGACTGACAAAAATGTGCTTGATCCAGAAAAAATAGAAATGAGCATAATTGAAAGGTTTAAATTAAAACTCATTTGAATTTAATTAAATGGGTTTGAACTAGAAGTTGGATTTAGGATTTCCCACAACTAATGAAAAATTCCATGTTGATTGCACTTTGCACAATCTAAATATTGTTAGATCAATCTGAGTATAGGGAGAAGCCTCTAGGTTGCCACGTTTACATGTATGAGCGGTTGACATGGCCAATATTCAATTCGTAGTAACGCACTGGCCTTTTTGCTAGTTATTATTAAAAAAAGTAATAAATTATAGTCCATATTATTATGGACTTTTCACTTGATAATAAGCCCGGACGAGTGTTAAAAAAAAAGCCTGGACGACATAAACCGAATAACATGGCCGGGTGTATTTAAAGTCGAAGAGAAGCTTAAGCCACGAAGAACTGACCCTTTATTACCCACATTTGCAAACGTTCAAGACACCCACGTGCGATGCGTGTGTAATGCACCCATGATGATCAGTTATAAGCAACTCTTGGTGACGAACCCGACCTTGCCTCCACGCAGGTCGTAAACCACTTCCGTCGTCGCCTGAGCCAAGGAGCCGATAACCGTGATGCCCCGTGCGTGCGGAGGCACCGGCGCGAACGCGAGGCACCCCACTGAGAAGATGTTACCGCGGTCCTTGAAGTACATCGTCTGCTGGACGCCGGGCTCCAGGCCCGCACCGCCCTCGAAGGTGAGCTCGACCGCCGGCACCCCGACGCTGCTCTGGCCGGTGAAGTTGTAGCACGTGTCGAGCTCGCCGTACGGCGGCGCCACAGGGTACTGCCCCATCCACCCCCTGAACTGATCGCGGAGGGCCGCGTAGACCTTCGGCTGCAGGTAGGTGAACGTCGTGTGCAGCTCCATCAGCGCGTCGCCGGCGAGTGCCTGAGGCGGAACCGGGATGTCCACCGCGCCGACGCTCACGCCGACGAGCCGGAGGAAGTACAGGTTCGGGTGGGAGGCTTTGCTCTTTAGGGTGGCGTAGCTCACTATGTTCGGGCGCGTGGCGCCGAAGGAGAGGAAGCCCGCCGAGTAGGGGAAGGCCGAGGGCAGGCAGTAGGAGAAGGCGACCGTGTCCGGCGAGAGAACGACCCGCGACGCCAGCGAGTGGGGGTCCCGGCTGAGGTCGAGGACTCCCGACGAGCGGCCCTCCGTGCTGGCGCCGCGCGTCTCCAAGCAGACGAACCTGAAGTCGTCCACGGCGACCGACCGTGAGACCGTGAGCGTGTCGGTGACGAAGGTGGCGTTGAGCACGACGGCGCCCTTCTTTTTCAGGGTTGCCGTGCAGCTGGGTCCGGAGCAGTCGCTCAGCGGGCAGTTTCTCGAGCCGCACGGGATCTGGGCGAGGGAAGACGACCGGGACGGGTCGAAGAGGTGCTTCTTGCCGCACCGGCCCCCGGCGCATGGCTCGCACCGGAGGAGCGTGGCTCCCACGGCGAGTCTCTGCACCGGGGTGCCGTAGCCGACGGTGACGTGGTACTCTGATGCGCCCGGAAGAGACTGGAGTGGGGTTCCGACCGAAGGGATCGTCACCCCGGACTTTTTATAGTCGCCTGAATCGCCGAAGAGGGCGCGCAGGCGGAGGGCGTCGCTGATTGAGGGCATGCTTTGGCCCGAACCGGCACCGGCGCCAGAAGCAGGAGCGCACGGGCTAAGCCGATGCATTACCGGCAGCCGTCCTCCATCTCTGAAAAATGACCACAAGTTCATTAGCATGAGAGGTATTGGTTCTGAATTAGATTGATGCAAGACACTTCACCAGAAGGGACGGGCGAGCAGGTCGACGGACTCCTCCAATCGGATGAGCGGACAACAAAGTGCTTTCCACCATTGGTGTGGTAAGAGCTGCCAAGGTGAGGAGCAGCAAGAAGCAGACAGAAAAGCAGAGAGGGAATGCCGGAAGGCATTGCTTGTGCTATGTATGTACCGGTGGTGCAGTTGCATGGGACCTCGGAGAAACATGCCCTATATATAGGATATAGCCGTAACATCGAGCTGGGTCGCCACTCGCCAGCATTTGAAAGTTTGAAACTGTCATCTCTCCTCCTACGACGCCCGACGACAGGGATCAGTCTTTTGTCGTGTGTTCTCCTATGACGATCAGCCCAAAGCCAGCGCTTGTGCCTACGGAATTGAATAGGGATTTACGCCCATCCTGCCAAATTTGCACAGCTAGCTACTAGTCGGAAACCCACCTCAAAAAAGAAAAAAAAACTACTCCCTTCATTCCATATGTAGCGCATATAGATTTTTTACAAAGTCAAACTTTATAAACTTTGACCAAGTTTATAGAGAAAACTATTTATATCTACAATAGCAAATATATATAATATGAAGATATGTCTTGTGATGTATTTAAGCACATGTATTTGATATTCTATATGTATATGATTTTCTATACAAACTTGGTCAAAGTTTATAAAGTTTGATTTTAAAAAAAATCTATATGCGCTACATTGTAGAACGGAGGGAGTACTAGCCGGAAGAATGAGCTACCAAGTTATCCATATCAATAGCTTCATTGCTAGCTGTTAGAACTTGGACCACATCCTACATACGGGTTTCTTTTTTCTTTCAAAAAGGAGGCCTCTCGGCTATGCATCACATGATGTACACAACTATCTTTATTAAAAAAATAACGTAATAAGGTTTACATTTCCAAATAGTGTCTCAAAGACTAACAAAAAGTAAACAGAAAAAATGACACAATCGGCAAAAATAGGATCAATGGACTAGCCGTCTGTCCTATTATTGGACCGCCATCCAAACCGATTATATGTATTCCGTGCTACCGTCTTTCAATGGTTGCACCCGAAGTCCATAAGGTCCTTGTGATCCGCATGGCTGGGTAATGACCACGTACGGATCCATCCAGACACTCGGAAGATTATCTGTAAAAAAATAACAATGGTTTGTCTGATAAAAGTGACGTCATTTCAGCAGTTCCATATCGCCCGAAGTAATGCACACACTCCTACTCGAATATATGCCGCAGTGTTAGGCTCTACCCCGTTTAACCATACCCTGAAAAGACTAGTATAGAGGCGGAAGGACTGACACTGAGTGAAACACGAATCGTATGCCAGAGTTCGAAACAGGTTCGCGCGCCGCTTTATATATAAACCGTACGCCAGAGTAACCTGGCTAGCGGGCATGAGAGAAATAAATGTTGTATCATTTCATCCTGATTACAAAAACAACACCGTTTACTCCCCTCCCAACTATATTTACCAAGTTGTCTTTGGTCAAGATCACCCCCTTATGCATAAACCACATAAAAAGCTTGATTTGCAATATCACCTTAATTTTCTAGATGTGCAGGGACCTAGGGATTAGACCGGTGTTTATCAAGTCTATGTACATAGATTTCACCGAAAAGACTCCACACACTAGTAGAAAACAGGGCTTTAGTCCAGGCCGGACCAGCCCATTAGTCCCGGTTTAATCACGAACCGGGACCCATGGGGGCATAGGTCCCGGTTCGCGAGGCCAGGAGGCCGGCCGGGCCTCGTGGGGCATTGGTCCCGGTTCGTCTGGACCCTTTGGTCCCGGTTCTAGACACGAACCGGGACCAATGGGTCTCACTCCTGGCCCACAACCATTGGTCCCGGTTCGTGGCTGGAACCGGGACCAAAGGGGGTCCTTTAGTCCCGGTTCCAGCCATGAACCGGGACCAATGAGATGCCTATATATACCCCCTCGCCCGCGAGGAGAGCACTGGAGTGCTCTGTTTTTCTAGCCGGCCGTGGGAGAGCTTTGTGGTGCTCTAGCTCACCTCCTATGCACATGAGGTGTTTGATGAAATGCCCGAGCCACACTTAAACTTTCTCCTCTTGAAGCTCCTTGTCCAAGCTATATTTTCCTCGAGATTTGTCTAGGTTTGGCGATTCATCATGAACCGTCCCCATCCTCACCGCTGTCGATCGCCCGCGCCGATCTCATCGCCGACACCACCGTGGTGAGCCTCTTGATCTTATCTTCTTTCTAAAAGAAAAAAGTTCTTAATTGTATGATTTAGATAGATACAATTTTCTTACTTTTATTATTGCTTGTCATTATATAGTGCGATGGTTTTGGTATCCGCCTCCGTCGGCCCTCGTCCTGTCTATGATTCGGATGTGGTATATATATATATATATATTATCTTTTATAACTATTTGGTTCATTTAGTGTTTATGACAATTATGCCGACCAACGTGGCATAGATTTTTTTATCTAGGAGGTATGTGAACCAGAAATTCCAACCGACCCTATTGTCGAGAGGTTAAATTTAGTTGAAGAAGAAAACAATTACATGAAGGAAAAATTGAAAAAAAATTGAGGAGGAGAAGATGATATTGGAGTTGCATGTTGCGGATGTCGTCAATGATCACAAGATCAAGATGGATGCAATGCGCTTGAACATTAGAAAGATTAGAAAATATGCCATTCATACCGAGGCTTGGTATCATTATGCCGTTGGATCAATTGTTACCTTAGTTGCTATTATGATCACATTTGTTGTTGCATTGAAATGTTTTAGATAGTTTCAATGTATGGTTTAATTATTAGATGCTCTGGAGAGCTATATGTTGTTCAATGAGAACTATGTTTGTACTTTGGTTTTAATGTGATGATGCACTTCTATTAATTTGGTCACTTGTCTATTCATAATGTTCTGTAATGGTTTTTGACACACTTAATTATATATAATGCACGCAGATGAACCGGCAATGGAGGTACGGTGACAGACGCACCTCCGAGTACATTAAGAGCGTGCATAATTTTCTCGATGTGGGAATACGAAGTCTTACTCTAACTCGAAAACCCTTCACACCCACCTGCTTTATAAGGGTTTCATGCCACACTATAATGTTTGGACCAAGGACGGAGAAAGAGGGGTTGTGATGGAAGACAGCGAAGAAGAAGAGGATGATGACAACTATGTGCCCCCTGAATACGGTGATGCTGCAATGGGGGAAGCTGAAGATCAAGAGGAACCAGATAATGTGCCCGATGATGATCTTCGCTGGGTCATTGTTGATGCAAAGAGACAATGCGAAAGTGAAAAGGAGAAGCTGAAGTTCGATTGCATGTTAGAGGATCACAAAAAGGGTTGTACCCCAATTGCAAAGATGGCAACACAAAGCTCGATACCGTAGGAATTGCTGCAGTGGAAGGCAGAGAATGGTGTACCTGACAAAGGATTTGAGAAGCTACTGAAAATATTGAAGAAGAAGCTTCCAAAGGATAACGAATTGCCCGACAGTACGTACGCATCAAAGAAGGTCGTATGCCCTCTAGGATTCGAGGTGCAGAAGATACATGCATGCCCTAATGACTGCATCCTCTACCGCAGTGCGTATGAGGATTTGAACGCATGCTCGGTATGCGGTGCATTGCGGTATAAGATCAGACGAGATGACCCTGGTGATGTTGATGACGAGCGTCCTAGGAAGAGGGTTCCTGCCAAGGTGATGTGGTATGCTCCTATAATACCACGGTTGAAACGTCTGTTTAGAAACAAAGAGCAAGCCAAGTTGATGCGATGGCACAAAGAGGACCGTAAGAAAGACGGGAAGTTGAGAGCACCCGTTGACGGGTCGCAGTGGAGAAAAATCGAGAGAAGGTACTGGGAGAACTTTGCAGGTGACGCAAGGAACATATGGTTTGGTTTAAGCGCGGATGGCATTAATCCCTTTGGGGTGCAGAACATCAATCACAGCACCTGGCCCGTGACTCTATGTATGTATAACCTTCCTCCTTGGCTGTGCATGAAGCGAAAGTTCATTATGATGCAAGTTCTCATCCAAGACCCTAAGAAACCCGACAACGACATTGATGTGTACCTAAGGCCATTAGTTGAAGAACTTTTATAGCTGTGGAATGGAAACAGTGTACGTGTGTGGCATGAGCACAAACAACAGGAATTTGACCTGCATGCTTTGCTGTTTGTAACCATCAATGATTGGCCTGCTCTCAGTAACCTTTCAGGACAGACAAACAAGGGATACCACGCATGCACGCACTGTTTAGATGACACCGAAATTATATACCTGGACAAATGCAGGAAGAATGTGTACCTAGGGCATCGTCGATTTCTTCCGACCAACCATCAATGTCGAAAGAAAGGCAAGCATTTCAAAGGCGAGGCAGATCACCGGAAGAAGCCCGCCATCCGTACCGGTGATCACATACTTGCTATGGTCAATGATTTACAAGTAATCTTTGGAAAGGGTCTTGGCGGACTATCTAATCCGAATAACGCTGAGGGACGCGCACCCATGTGGAAGAAGAAATCTATATTTTGGGACCTACCCTACTGGAAAGACCTAGAGGTCCGCTCTTCAATCGACGTGATGCACGTGACGAAGAATCTTTGCGTGAACCTGCTAGGCTTCTTGGGAGTGTATGGGAAGACAAAAGATACACCGGAGGCACGTGAGGACCAGCAACGTGTGCACGAAACAGACAGCATGCCTCCAAAGCAGTATGAAGGTCCTACCAGCTATGCTCTTACCAAAGAAGAGAAGGAAATCTTCTTTGAGTGCCTGCTTAGTATGAAGGTCCCGTCTGGCTTCTCGTCGAATAAAGGGAGTAATATATATGCCAGAGAAAAAGTTCTAGAACCTAAAGTCTCATGACTGCCACGTGATTATGACGCAACTCCTTTCGGTTGCATTGAGGTGGCTTCTACCGGAAAACGTTTGATTAGCCATTGTGAAGCTATGTGCATTCCTCAATGCAATCTCTCAGAAGGTGATCGATCCAGAAATCCTACCAAGGTTAAGGACTGATGTGGCGCAATGTCTTGTTAGTTTCGAGCTGGTGTTCCCACCATCCTTCTTCAATATCATGACGCACGTCCTAGTTCATCTAGTCGACGAGATTGTCGTTCTGGGCCCTGTATTTCTACACAATATGTTCCCCTTTGAGAGGTTCATGGGAGTCCTAAAGAAATATTCTGTAACCACGCTAGGCCAGAAGGAAGCATCTCCATGGGCCATCAAACAGAGGATGTCATTGGGTTTTGTGTTGACTTCATTCTTGACCTTAAGAAGATTGGTCTCCCTCAATCGTGGTATGAGGGGAGACTGACTGGAAAAGGCACGCTAGGAGGGGAATTAATAATATGTAGGGACGGGCATTCTTGGTCTCAAGCACACTACACAGTTCTACAGAATTATACCTTGGTGACCCTGTATGTCGATGAACACAAGAAGATTCTGCGCTCCAAACACCCGGAGCAGTGTGACGACTGGATTACATGTGAACACATCAGGACTTTCGGCAGTTGGTTGCAAACACATCTCAGGGGTGACAACACTGTTTCTGATGAGCTGTACTCGTTGGCCAGGGGACCATCTTCGACTCTATTGACTTACAAAGGGTACAATACAAATGGGAATACATTTTACACGATCGCCCAAGATCAAAAGAGCACCAACCAAAATAGCGGTGTCTGCTTTGATGCAGCAACCAAGAGGGGAAAGGACACATATTATGGTTACACAGTGGACATATGGGAACTTCACTACGAACATGATTTTAAGGTCCCTTTGTTTCAGTGCAAATGGGTCAATCTGTCAGGAGGCGGGGTACAGGTAGACCCACAATACAGAATGACAACAGTGGATCTGAACAATCTTGGGTACACAGACGAACCATTCGTCCTAGATAATGATGTGGCGCAGGTTTTCTATGTGAAGGACATGTCTACCAAACCGAGGAAAAAAAGATAAGGAAGCGAATACATCATACGATGAGCCAAAGCGCCACATAGTTCTTTCAGGAAAAAGAGACATCGTGGGATTGGAGGGCAAGACAGACATGTCTGAAGATTATGAAAAGTTTCATGAAATTCCTCCCTTCAAAGTCAAGGTTGACCCAAGCACCCTGTTAAACGATGAAGATTATCCATGGTTACGGCGCAATAAGCAAAGCACACAAGCGAAGAAAAAGTGAAGACTTTCTCTCCACAACTATTATGATGATGCCTTTGATCTAGAATGTCACTGCACTTACATGTGAAGAAATGAAATGCCTTTTGTAACAGATGAGTTTCCGTATGAAACCCTGATACTTCGAAAGAGATTGTCCGTTTTGTACACGAAGTGCATCCATTTTTTGCCGTAACCCTCTCAACTTTTTAGCACATGCTATGTGGGTGAAATGATGATACCATGCCAACTTTCAACCTTTTCAGAGTTCATTTGTAGTGCTTTTCAATTTCAGGCTCATTTAGCTTACAAAAATCAGTAAATGCATGAAAAATACCAGATGAAGTCAGAAAGGGTTGAAAATTGATGAAGTGGCTATGAATGGTTCAATTTGAACACACAAAATTCTGGAGTTCAAATAAGTTCAAAAAAATGAAATCCCTTTGTAACAGATGAGTTTTCGTCCGAAACCCTGATACTTCGAAAGAGATTGTCCATTTTGTACACGAAGTGCATCCAGTTTTTGCCGTAACCCTCTCAACTTTTTAGCACATGCTATGTGGGTGAAATGATGATACCATGCCAACTTTCAACCTTTTCAGAGTTCATTTGTAGTGTTTTTCAATTGCAGGGTCATATAGCTCAAAAAAATCAGTAAATGCATGAAAAATAACAAATGAAGTCAGAAAGGGTTGAAAATTGATGATGTGGCTTTGAATGGTGCATTTTGAACACACAAAAAGTTTGGAGTTCAAATAAGTTCAAAAAAATGTAATCCCTTTGTAACAGATGAGTTTTCGTCTGAAACCCTGATACTTAGAAAGAGATTGTCCATTTTGTACACGAAGTGCATGTAGTTTTTGCCGTAACCCTCTCAACTTTTTAGCACATGCTATGTGGGTGAAATGATGATACGATGCCAACTTTCAACCTTTTCAGAGTTCGTTTGTAGTGCTTTTCAATTTCAGGGTCATTTAGCTCAAAGAATGGACTAATAGCAAAAAGAAATGAACTAATAGCTAAAAGGATGAACTAATAGCAAAAGGAATCAACTAAAAATAATCAATGAAAATATTCTGTTATGATCAACTAAAACAAAACTATAATATTCTTCAATAGCAAAAAGAATCAACTAAAAAGCCTTTATAAAACTATAATAGCAAAAGGAATCAACTAAAAAGCTTTTATAAACCTCTAGTATTTTTGAAACTAAAATTATATAATTTATGCAACTAAAATTATCAAAGTATTTTCTATTCAAAACATTAATAGCAAAAAGAATTTTCATAAAGAAATTTTTTGTTAGAAACTTTAATAGCAAACTAAAAAAACTAAATCTGTTTTTGATTAAAATAGATATTTAAAATAACCTACAAATTAGCAAATTGAATATAATGATAAAACACAGTAATATTAAATAGTAGGAAAAAGAATCACTCAAAAATCTATTTTTATAGTAAACTTATTCACAAACTAGTGATTTACACAAATTTCAAAAAATTCAAGTTTAAACTATTCAAATTTGAAAACTAATGGCACTAACAGAAAGTTTATAATTTTTGTGACCTAGCAGCAAAAAGAATCACTAAAAAACTGTAAGTAGAAACAAAAGAAAACAAATAAAGCCAAAAACAAAACGAAAAAACTGGAAAAAATGCCACCTACTGGGCCACCACGGCCTGACTACGACTAAAAACCCAACCATGGGCCAGGATTCAGGCCCACAGAGGGCCTAGTAGGCCCACGGGCAGATACAGTGTGATTAAGCCCGTAATCCTGCATTTGAGAGGAGCTCGAGAGGGCAGCGGCAGTGTGGCTTATAAACCACTCGGAGCCCCTCTCAACTAGCGAGGTGGGACTAAACTTTTTGGCCGCGGGCAGCACAAGGCCTTTGGTCCCGGTTGGTAGCACCAACCGGGACAAAGGTGTGCATTGGTACCGGTTCGCGGTACCAACTGGGACCAATGCCCACCTTTCGTCCCGGTTGGTGCCACCAACCGGGACCAAAGGTCCCTGTTTCCCGCCCTTTGGGCTGCTGAAAACTAACCTTTGGTCCCGGTTGGTGGCACCAACTAGGACTAAAGGGGGCATTGGTCCCGGTTGGTGCCACGAACCGGGACCAAAGGTGGTTGCTATATAACCCGACACTTAGGAAATTTTCCCCCATCCGCCATTCTTCTCTCGATCGAACGCCGCCAGGCTGCTGCTACTCCTCGACGCCGTTGTTGTCCCAAGGTCGCCTCGCCGCCGCCGCCCACTCCTCGTCGCCGTCACCCCGCGCCCCTGCCCTACCTCGACGCGCTGCCGCGTGCCCCCTGCCTCGTCGCCGTCGCCCCGTGCCCCCCGCCTCGACCCCGTCCGCCCCGGCCTCGACGCCGGCCGCCCCGTGCCCCTGCCCCGACCACGCCGCACCTCTCGGTCCGGCCGGCCTCCTCCTCTCTGTCCTTTATATATATATTATGATTTTTTTCCAGAGATGATATGTAGTGTATGATTATATGTATGTGTGTATATATGATTATATGTCCTGATTTTTCATAATTTTTTTTGTTCATATATATGATGATTTTTTTTGCATTTTTAGAAAAAATTATATATGTATGTATGTTCTCTGTGTATATGTTCATATATGCAAAAGTTACATTTTTAGAAAAGTTTTATCTATGTATGTTCTCTGATTTAGTGCATTTTAGGTTAGTTGTAATGTTGGTGCATTTTAGGTTAGTAGATTTTAGGCTAGTGGAGTGGAAAAAGGAAAATAAGGAAAAACAAGAAAATAGGAAGAAGGAAGAAGAAGAAAAAGAAGGAGAGGAAAAAGGGAAATAAGAAGAGGAAGAAGGAGAATAAGAAGGACAAGAAGAGGAGAGGAAGAAGAGGAGAAAAAGATAAGAAGAGGAAGAAGAAGAAAGAAAAGAGGAGAAGAAGAAAAATAGAATAATATATTCTATTTTTTCTTCTTCTTCTCCTCTATTCCTTCTTCTTCTCCTCTTTTTTTCTTCTTCTTCCTCTTCTTATTTTTTATCGGGAACGAGGGTGTCGAGGATCGCCGAGCGGTCAAGGGTTGGGAACAAGGGTATAGGGTCGAGGGTCGCCGAGGGGTCGAGGTTCGAGGATCGCCGAGGGGTCGGGGGTCGAGGTTCGAGGATCGTTGAGGGGTCGAGGGTCGTTGAGGGGTCGAGGGTCGAGATTTATCAAGAATGCCCCCATATGGATGTGCACAAGTTGATCCAATTTTTTTCTGATATATATATATATATTCTTCTATATGTCATGTTGTCTGTCAAAGTATTCAAGAAATCCATGGCTACATCATTAGCCAGAAGTAACAAGCGTATGATGCTACGAAGCTCTTCAAAGTTGTTTTGGAACGGAGTTCCGGATAGAATAATTCGCTTTTTGTATGAATTTCAGCAAAGGCCTTCCAAATAGCGATATTCGGAAGGCTCTTGCTGAACTTCGTACCAAAAAGCTAATTATCCTATCCGGGACTCCGTTCGAAAACAATATTGGAGAGCTTCATACCATTATGCGCTTGTTACTTCCGGCTAATGATGAAGCCATGATTTTCTTGAATCCTTTGACACTAGACAACGTGACATATAGAAGGGTAGATGTGATCAGGAAAAATATGGACCATTTTATGCACATCCAGAATGGCGCCATTTTGTTAAATCCCTTGTTCGACATTCATGAGAGAGGCGGTCCTGACGTCGGACATTCATGAGAGAACTCCGGTGACTCTTCAACATGAGGGGGGACGTCGATCAACCCCCTCTCGCCCGACCAAACCCTAGAAGCGTCGAGGCCACCCCAAACCCTAGAAGCATTGCCGAGGCCACCCAAATTTACCAAGTTAAAAGAGCGTTGTCGTCGAGGCCACCCCAAACCATAGAAGCGTTGTTGAGGCCACCCCAAACCGTAGAAGCGTTGAGGCCACTAATTAATATTCCTTGTTGTGATTAGCTAGCTAGTTCTATGTTTGCCACTAATATATCCATCTCTCATGTTTGTACATTAATTGCCATGTTGTAATATTTGCAGAAACTATGGATCAAAGAGACCTAGAACAAGAAGAGTTGTTGGGGGACATAATCCGCGACGAACATGATGCCTTGTTGTTTCTCAACGACACCGATGGTCTGGAAGGAGAGGATGAAGGCTCCGGCGATCGAACAATGGAGGAGGAAAGACATGATCATGATGGCTCCGGTGACCGAATGCCGGTGGAAGAAGGAGACCGTGATGACAGCTCCGGTGACCGAACGGAGGAGGGAGCTGTTGCAAAGTACGGCGAGGTATATATATTAATTAAGCCTGTGATGACTAGCTAATTGATGCATTAATTGTTTTGGTATGTACATATATTAACTCTTCTTTCTTCTTTTATAGCCCTCCGGATCGAGCCAAACTTCGATAACAAGACGAGGCCGAAGAAAAGGTTGCGCCAGGATGAAAGGTTCACGATCACAGCAATCTCGGACGATGGCCAACCGATTGAACCCAGGCGGACTAAGGAAGCATTTTCTGCTCAGTGCGGGGCTATTGTTAGGGACATCATCCCGATCAGCATCCAGCTATGGAATAGGCCAAAGAACGAAGACCCTCAGGTTCCTTGTCGGCGTCCTGGGAACTGGGGTCCCCAGGCTTGCCTGCCTGGAGCCCACGGCGTGGCTCCACCAGCGGCCCTGCACGGCCCATCTTTACCAGCAAACACTCAAGACCCTCGCGGGGTAAACGACACAAGACCTCCTCGGGACGGCCTTACCAGGCCGGCTCGCGAGGGGCGGAGAGATCAAGGCAAGGGACACCTCGCGAGGTTCCTGTGACGCAAGCCATGACGACTGGAGCCAGGCGGGCTCCAGCGCGTGCAGTGTACTCGTTTCCTCTTTGGTGCTAAATAGGCAAGCGCAGGCGAGGTGTCCCGAGGCATCAGGCAAAGGTTTCCATATCAGTGCAACGAGACCAAGACCAGCAGGACGACAGGACGGAGGTCACCATGGAGCCCAAGACGGCATCACCACCAAAGCCTTTGGCAGGCGAAGACCACCTTTAGTCAAGATAACTTGTACTAGTTGTCTCCCTTCGAATTTGGCTGTTGTTGGATCCCTTCCCGCTCAATATTTGGGGAGAGGACCAGGGCCTCTATAAATAGGACTAGCCACCACCATAGGAGGGGCGGATCATTGAGATCATCCTCTGCCACACAAGCTCACCAAGCACAAGAACACCTCTCCTCAGGAGGCTGTTCTTCCCTTGTAACTGTTCATCCTCAGCCCAAGAGGCAATCCACCACACCACACTGGAGTAGGGCATTACACCACATCGGTGGCCCGAACCAGTATAGACTCTTGTGTCTCTCATTCTTTGGGTTCATCTAGCTAGGCCTTGCGATTGTTGCGAGAGTGATCTAGGGAGAGAGAGATCTTCGTGCGCACCCCAGTGTTCGAATCTCAAGTGTTTTGCCGGAACCCGAAATCTGACATTTGGCGCACCAGGTAGGGGTGCGCCGAAGCTTTCCTCCCACCGATCCGTGTCCCGTCGCTTCGTCGCATCCATGGCGGACGCTCGCCGAGCCCGCGCTGAGCGCTGGGCCGCCCTCGCCGCCCGCGTCGTTCAGACAGCTCCCGTCGGCGGGCCTCCCCGTCGTTCCCCGTCACCCGCCGCCAACGCCGCCATCGTCCCGGTGGTAAACGAGCAGCAGGCGTCCTCACTGCACCCCTCTGTGCGGCGGGACGGCCGCACCGCCACTCTGTCGCTAACTCCAGCCGGCTCGTCGTCGCACGCTCTTCGCGCTCCCACGGACGCGCAGGCTGGGCTGCTCATGGCGCGCGAGCTCTTGTGTTACCGCCCAGTCGACGACCTCTACGAGGACTGGCTGGACCGCATCGCCGAGCTCGTCAGTGTTGGAAATATGCCCTGGAAGCAATAATAAAATGATTATTATTATATTTCCTTGTTCATGATAATTGTCTATTGTTCATGCTATAATTGTGTTATCCGGAAATCGTAATACATGTGTGAATACATAGACCACAACATGTCCCTAGTGAGCCTCTAGTTGACTAGCTCGTTGATCAACAGATAGTCATGGTTTCCTGACTGTGGACATTGGATGTCATTGATAACGGGATCACATCATTAGGAGAATGATGTGATGGACAAGACCCAATCCTAAGCATAGCACGAGATCGTGTAGTTCGTTTGCTAGAGCTTTTCCAAATGTCAAGTATCATTTCCTTAGACCATGAGATTGTGCAACTCCCGGATACCATAGGAGTGCTTTGGGTGTGCCAAACGTCACAACGTAACTGGGTGGCTATAAAGGTGCACTACGGGTATCTCCGAAAGTGTCTGTTGGGTTGGCACGAATCGAGACTGGGATTTGTCGCTCCGTATGACGGAGAGGTATCTCTAGGCCCACTCGGTAATGCATCATCATAATGAGCTCAATGTGAGCAAGTGTTTGGTCACGGGATCATGCATTACGGTACGAGTAAAGTGACTTGCCGGTAACGAGATTGAACAAGGTATTGGGATACCGACGATCGAATCTCGGGCAAGTAACGTACCGATTGACAAAAGGAATTGTATACGGGATTGATTGAATCCTCGACATCGTGGTTCATCCGATGAGATCATCGTGGAACATGTGGGAGCCTACATGGGTATCCAGATCCCGCTATTGGTTATTGACCGAAGAGTCGTCTCGGTCATGTCTGCATGTCTCCCGAACCCGTAGGGTCTACACACTTAAGGTTCGGTGACGCTAGAGTTGTAGAGATATTAGTATGCGGTTAACCGAAAGTTGTTCGGAGTCCCGGATGAGATCCCGGTCATCACGAGGAGTTCCGGAATGGTCCGGAGGTAAAGCTTTATATATGGGAAGTCCTATTTTGGCCACCGGAAAATGTTCGGGATTTTTCGGTATTGTACCGGGAAGGTTCTAGAAGGTTCCGAAGTGGGGCCCACCTGCATGGGGGGACCCACATGAACGTGGGTAGTGGGGGCAAGGCCCCACACCCCTGGTCAAGGCGCACCAAGATCCCACCTTAGAAGGAATAAGATCATATCCCGAAGGGATAAGATCAAGATCCCTAAAAAAGGGGGATAACAATCGGTGGGGAAGGGAAATGATGGGATTTCTTTCCCCCACCTTTGCCAACGCCCCAATGGACTTGGAGGGCAAGAAACCAGCCCCCTCCACCCCTATATATAGTGGGGAGGCGCATGGGAGCAGCACCCCAAGCCCCTGGCGCCTCCCTCTCCCTCCCGTGACACCTCTCCCTCTCGCTGAGCTTGGCGAAGCCCTGCCGAGATCCCCGCTGCTTCCACCACCACACCATCGTGCTGCTGGATCTCCATCAACCTCTCCCTCCCCTTGCTGGATCAAGAAGGAGGAGACGTCTTCCCCAACCGTACGTGTGTTGAACGCGGAGGTGCCGTCCGTTCGGCGCTCGGTCATCGGTGATTTGGATCACGACGAGTGCGACTCCATCAACTCCGTTCACTTGAACGCTTCCGCTCGCGATCTACAAGGGTATGTAGATGCACTCTTTTCCCTCTCGTTGCTAGAAGACTCCATAGATTGTTCTTGGTGATGCGTAGAATTTTTTTTAATTTCTGCAACGATCTCCAACAGTCAGCGCCGCAGGGGGCTCCCCCGCGCCATCCCTCTCGCTGCCTCGCGCCCCCACCAGCTGCGGGCGACGTGGCTCACGGGGCACCTCCACCACCTCTGCACCAAGATGGCGCTCTGGCGCCAAGGCGCGCGGCCCCCCAGCGCGACCCACCGCGTCGGGCCCCCGCGCGAGAAGAAGGAAGCTGCCAAGAGATTCCCAGGCTGCAAGAGAAGGCTCCTGCACTCCCAGCGCCACCACGACAAAACCGTGCGCTGCCAGCGGTGGCGGTGCGCGGGCACCAAGGGCAAGCCCCACCTCTGCAAAGGGCTCCGGTGGCCACGGCAGGCTGCCGCGCCTTCACTCCTGAGCTGCGTAGCGTCGCCTGGCCGGGCAAGTTCAAGCCAGACCTGCCTCCTCGCTACGACGGCACCCCCGACCCCGCGGAGTTCTTGCAGCTCTACGAGCTGAGCATCGAGGTGGCCAACAGCGATGAAAAAGTCATGGCGAACTGGTTCCCCATGGCTCTCAAGGATGGTGCTCGCTCGTGGCTCCTGAACCTGCCCCCGGGCTCGATCTCCTCCTGGGACGAGATGCGCGACCGCTTCGTCGCCAACTTCCAAGGCACTCGCGACCGCCCTCCGGCCGTGGGTGACCTACGCCGCCACAGGCTGCAGCCAGGGGAGACCCTGCAAAAGTACATCCAGCGCTTCAACAACGTTCGCCTCAAGATCCCCAAGGTGATGGACGAGGCCATCATTTCGGCATTTTCTGGCGGCGTCCGCGATGTCAAGATGAAGGAGGAGCTCGCCATCCGTGAGGAGCTATGCATGGCTTTGGAGCTGTTCAACCTGGCGACCAAGTGTGCAAGAGCTGAGGAGGGGCGCCTTTCCCTCCTCGAGCTCCCAGCTACCGACCTGGAGGAGAAGAAAGCCAAGGCCAAGGACGTGAAGTGCAAGGGAGTGGCCGTGCTCGCGGCGGAGCCGGATACGAAGCGCGACCAGGACCACCCCGAGTCCTCCAAGAGCAGCCGACCGTTCGGCGCCTTCCACAACGTACACAGCCACAACACCAACGACTGTCAAGAGCTCAGGGCCATTCGAGATGGCCGCTTCGGTCGACGCCCCGAGCGCAATGACCGGGGCTACGGCCGAGGAGGAGGACGAGGTGAAGGACGCTGGGAGGACCGCGACCCCTGCCAGGAGTGGCGCGATCGGCCTCACGAGGACCGCTGGCAGGACCAGCCTCGCGAGGGCGCCTAGAGAGACCAGCCTCGTGAAGACCGCCCCCAGGGCAACGCCGGTCTTCCTCCGCTGCCGCCACCGCCAAGAAGGAACGATGACCACCATCAGGACGAGGGGGCTGGGGGCTTCTAGGAACCGCGCGCCATCGCCTGCATCTTAGGCAGAGCTCAAGCCCCAGCCTGTCAGCGCATCTTCAAGCAGTTTGCTCGCGAGGTGAACGCAGCCCTTCCCAGGCTTGAGGCCACGCGCCCGCTTAGGTGGTCCAAGTGCGCCATCACTTTCAGCTCGGCGGACCAGCTCAAGTGTGCGGCCACCGCTGGCACCCTCCCGATGCTCTGCTCACCCGTCATCAGCAACGTACAAGTTACCAAGACCCTCATTGACGGCGGTACAGGGCTTAACGTCCTGTCCGTCGAGACATTCGACAGCCTCCAAGCGCCATACGATCAGCTTCAGCCCACCAAGCCCTTCTCAGGAGTGACCGACGGCTCCACCACCCCGATAGGGCAGGTCTGCCTCCCTGTCACCTTCGGACAGCGCAACAACTACCGCACCAAGCTCATCGACTTCGACGTCGCCCACATCCGTCTGCCATACAACGCCATCCTCGGATATCCAGCGCTGGCCAAGTTCATGGCAGTGACCCACCACGGCTACAATGTCCTCAAGATGCCAGAAAGTGGGGGAATCATCACGGTTCCCTGTGAAGAAAAAAATGCGGTGTGCTCCCTCGAGCGCGCCTTCCAAGCCGCAGCAATTGAAGACCCCGACAACGATCAAGCGCAGTACCCTCCTGAGGCCATCCCCAAGAAGAAGAAGAAGCTACTCCATACAGGACCTCAGGGGAGCGGCGCCTCTACTGGTGTCGCTCCAGGATCAGCGCCCGTGCCTGGGGCGCCTCCCTCCCTCGCATAGGAAGGCGCGCCCGGCGCCCTCCTCGGGCAAGGCTCGGGGGCTCTCTTCTGGAGGGCCTCAGACCTAGCCAACATCACGAGGGAGGCGCTCGGGCACCATGTGGAGGCATGCTTCGCGGCGCGTTTCCCTCAGGAGGACACCAGGCGAGGGGCGCCCGACGCTCAGGAGTTCATCATCCAGACCAGTCAGGAACTACAAGAAGCAAGAGCCATGCGCGGCGACCGCCGCCCACCTGGCGCAGCTCCCCATCCAGGCGAGGATGGTGGGATGCGCATCTGCATCGACATCCCAGGGCTCAACAGGGCCGCATCTCAGGAGCTCTTCTGGCCTTCGCGTGTGGGACACTGCGAGGGCCCACTTCACAGCTATGTTCGCATGCCTTCGGCCTGCCGAGCATGGCAGCCGGCTTCAGCGCAACCTACGGAGTGTCCTGGGAGCCAGGTGACATTTTCCAAATTTATTTAGCTGGGAACGCCCCTCAGGCTGCATCATTCCCAGGCCGCGTGGGCCTGTCCCTGCGGCATGTATCCTTTTACGTCTTTAGCTTACCCTGCTAGGGGTGCCCCTCGGGTTGCATCATCCCCAGGCCGCTCGGGTCCGACCCAACGGCATGTACCGTTCTTGCATTTACCTAAGCTAGTTTGCTTTTCATGCATAATCTATCTATGGTTATCACCTGCTCGATTGTCACCCACCATGGGAGCCGCGCGCCGATCGTCTTTCTTCAGGATCCTTCGCATGAGAAGGCTAGGCACGGCGTCTGTTCTCGGGCCCGTCCCTGTAGCATCGATAAATCCAACGACTGAGCTCTGTCTGGCGGGCCGGTCCCGTTCACGTCACCTCCTGGGGTCGTTGGTGCTTGGCCTCCTCATGTGATAACCTCAAGAGATTCGTTCGGCGCAGGTTGTCTAACCATCTCGCAGGACCACCACAGTCAACAAGAACCAAGACCAGGCGCAACCCGCCTTGAGGTAGGGCCTCGTGAGTCCCGCGCTGGCTCACGAGTGCCCAGACACACCTCGTCTAGCCCTGCCATGCAAGCCAGGGGACCTGCCAGGGCGGGCTGTACACGCCCCCGGGGCTCTCCGTAGTAGGGAGTCCCCTCCCACGTACCAGTGGAAGCACCATGCTCCACGCTGGCAGTCAACACTACCAAGGAGCAGTTATGCCCATGCAAGTGTGGAAGCGCTATGCTCCACGCTGGTGATAAACAACTGAGGGCGGCCCCCTGGCCGTATCAACCTCAGCGAGCCCTTGAGCTCAGTGTCTGGCCTCATCGCAACACCTCCCCTCGGGAAAGTCGCGCGAGGGGACTGGGCATGGGGCTGCGCTCGGGTCACGCCCAAGCGTACGCCACCCTGCCAGGTCCCCCGGACCTGGTCGTCGTGCGCCCCTCCCGAGTCGAGCCTCAGCGAGGGAAAAGGTACGGAGGTCGTTTGAGCATCAAGGGGGACTCCTGAGCATCGCGACTCAGGAGCCTAACTAGCCACGTAGCCCCTCACTCTGTGGTCTCGTCCTGGTGATCCGGACGACCCAACGGCGGTTGAGGTATGCGCGGGGTCGGGCCCTGCCGACGTAGAACACTAGACCTATTCCTGCATTTCCTTTTCATAAGCTGTTTGCGCGTCAAGGGGGACTCATGAGCATCGCGACTCAGGAGCCTAACTGGCCACGTAGCCCCTCACTCCTTGGTCTCGTCCTTGTGATCCGGACGACCCAACGGCGGTTGAGGTATGCGCAGGGTCGGGCTCTACCGATGTAGAACGTAAAGCGAATGGGAAGGAAACCGCAAAATCTCAAGCAAATATTACAAGACATATTGTTCTCCCAATACCAAACGCAAGTTTAAACGCCTCCACGAGGCATGGTGCATTTTGCAGAAACTAAACAGGAAAGGAGCCGCCAGCAAGTCATCTCGTCACCCCCGGACGTCGCCGCGGTCGCCCGCAAGGGATGCTTCTTCTTCGACGGTGTTGCCCTCACCTGGACCACCCGCCGGAGTCTCAGGATCAACAGCACCGCCAGTCGAGGGTGCGTGATCGAAGGCGCGGAACTTCTTCAGCAGGGACTCCACCTGACCCTTCACGGCTTCGGCAGCAGCTGCGCAGTGCTCGGCGTCTACGGGCTCCAGCAGCTCGTCAAGATGGGCGGTGGGATCGTGAAGATGGAGGTGGCTGAAGACGCGCGTCAATGCGGCTAAGGAAAGAACGCGGGCTTCTTCCTCTGCCATGGGGCCGATATCGCTCACGACGTCCTCAAGCGCATCGACCAGATAAGGAAGCAGCTAGACGGGGCCCTCGTTGGCAGTAGCCAGCGGCTCCTCCAAGCCCTTCTCATAGAGCGACCGCAGCGCCTTGCGAGACCTCTCCTCGAGGAGCTCGAAGGCCGCGCGGTCCTCGGCCAGGACCTTCGCCTTCGCTTCAAGCTCGGCCTTCTCCGCCTTCAGCTTCTGCTCCAGCTCCTCCAGCCGGCTGTGCTCCATGGCCTACGCCTTCGCCAACTGCTCCAGCTCGGCGTCGCGATCCCTGACGGCGTCCTCTCGGGCCTTCATCTTCTCCTCCTCCGCCTTGCGGCCTTGGGCTTCTTTCGTGTGCTCCCTCTGCACGGTCTCCAGCTCGGCCTCCAGTGACCGGCAGCGGTCCTGGGCGGCCCCGACATCCTTCAGCGCCACCTCGTGGGCGGCCACAGCTCGGGCGACGGCCTCCCTGTCCTTCTCGGAGTCCACAGTAGCTTGGCTCAGCGTCGCCCGGACAGACACATCGGAGTGAAGCCAGCCAGAGACCAGCTCTAGGCGCCCGGCCACTAGGCGACGGTCCGTGCCTTGAAGGTCTTCTCGCAGCAGGGTCATCGCAGAAAGAGCTCGCTCCAGAACGTCAGGGGAGGCCGAAGGACCTGGAGATAGCAGCGCGGCAGAAGTGGGAGGAGGCGACGTCGTTACCATGGCGTGGGAGGCCAGAATATCCTAAGCTTCGGGGACTCCAGCGCCCGGGCCGGACGCTGGCACCTCCGGAGCCAGCGGGGCCACGGGGGCTGACTCCTCCCGAGGATGCTCCACCAAGCCTCGCGATGATGATCAGGCCGGAGAAGCGCGAGCGCCATCGCTGCCCTTATCCACGGACGGGGGTGCGGCCATCGTAGGCGAGCTGGTCCCGAGCAGCGCCACCTCGTCCTCCTTCCTCCTCTTCACCGCGGGCTTCGGCCTAATTGCACAACGGAGAAGCGTCAAGGGTAAGCAGCAGAAGCAAGAACAAAATAGGACAAGAACATTTACTGGTCTACCGCGGTGTAGTCCCTTTGCTTCGTAAGATTGAAGCCTGAGAGCCTCGCAGCCTGAGGCGCAGGCATGCGGGCTCCAAGAGCGGAAGAGGGTGCAGCGGATGGGCCAGAAGCAGCTCCAGGCGGTGTTGGAGCAGAAGCGTCGTCTCGGGAGATCAGTGCTGACCTGCCCCTGGTCGGAACCTCGGCCGGTGGCTTCCTCTAGGGGCTGGCCTTGGACCTCGAGGAGTCTCCAGCCACGGTCAGCCCCTCCTTCTCCGGAGGAACTTCAGCTTCGTTGTCGTCATCAGGCAGGGTGCGGAGGATGTCGGCCTTGCGCAAGGAAGAGGTCTCCCCCATCCCTTCGGGGGTCGCCTCCGAGTCCTGCTCCTCGTCCTCCTCCTCTTCCCCCTCCCCGCGGGAATCGCCGGAAGACACGTCCACTGGCGTCGTCGCCACCGGGACCCCAGGGGGCGCCGGCGGCACCAGGCCACGCCCATCAAAGGTGGGATGGCGGCCACGACCTGCGCCCCGTCCTTACGAAGGAACAAGGGAACGAGGGCACTCGATGGATATTCCTGGTCATCCCCGACCAGGAGGCGGAGAGCCACAGCTAGCTCGTCTCCGGAGTCAGGCGAAACTTATCTTCCGTGCCCCCGAGCGTACACAAGGGGCGCGAGCGCGTCTGGAGAGGAGCCACCCGCAGCATCAGGAATTCTCTCAGGAGCATGGCCCCCGTCAGCTTTGCCGCCTTCGCGTTGCCCGGCTTCAGGTCGGCGGTCATCTTCTCCAGCACCGGCTTTGCCTGGTCGTCAGTAAGCTTCGCATGGGACCACCCCTCGTCTGACTGGCGCATCTCTGTCGGCAGCTTCAACCGCGGGTGGACACACTTGACATCCATCATGACCCACTTGCTCCTAAAGCCATCAGCCTTCTTTCCGGCCTTCGAGATCGCGTTTTCCTTGCCGGCTGCAACGAAGTTGGCGCACCCAGAGGTGTCACCGTCGTTGATTCGGGGGAAGAAGAAGTGGCGTAGCAGTGCCACGGACGGCATCACCCCGACATAAGCCTCACAGTCGAAGGCAAAGATCAACAAGAGAAGAACGGAGTTGGGATGGAGATGGAGGGCCTGCAACCTGTAATGACGGAGGACGGCATAGAAGTCCAAGAAGGGGGGAACCAGGCCCGCCACAACGCTGCTCATAAAGAAGGGGTAGAAGGAGCTCTTCGAAGCCTCCGGCTCGGCGCAGCCAGCCCGGAGCTCGGTCGCCCCCTTCTCGTTGTTCTCCCCCGCCGTCAGCAGGCGCGTGGCGGCGAGGTTCTTCTCCGAGACATTGGGCGCGTCCAGAGCCGGCTCGTACCAGGCAGGCGGCGAAACGGCCTTGGCCTTTTGGGGCGCCATTGGTCGGAAGCTCGGAAGGGGATTGAAGCAGATCTGGAGGTTTCGGAGGCAAGGAACGAGAAAGGGGATCTAAAGCAAGGAAGAAGAAGTGAGCGGAGTAGGAAGAGATGAGCGACGGGGGCTCCGCCCCCTCCTCATTTATAGCAGGAGAAGGCCAACCGGTGATCCCCACGATCACAAGTAATGATGATTTTTCTTTGCATGCAACAGGGACTCGTCAAGTCGGGCAGTTGCCCAGGCAGCGTGGGGAAGCGGAGACGCCCACGTCCAATCAATCACCACGCGTCAAGCGGGGCCGCAGGCTGTTGGGGCCCGCGGCGCTCCGCACTTGCCCTTTGGCTTCGCCTCGAAGCCAAGTCCGAGCATGCCTTGGGCCCGGGGGCTACTGTCGGCGTCCTGGGAACGGGGGTCCCCAGGCTTGCCTGCCTGCGGCCCATGGCGTGGCTCCACCAGCGGCAATGCACGACCCATCTTCACTAGCAAACACTCAAGACCCTTGCGAGGGGCCAAGCCTCGCGAGGCGGACGACACAAGACCTCCTCGGGACGGCCTTACCAGGCCAGCTCGCGAGGGGCAGAGAGATCAAGGCAAGGGACACCTCGCGAGGTTCCTGTGACGCAAGCCATGACGACTGGAGCCAGTCGGGCGCCAGCCCGTGCAGTGTACTCGTTTCCTCTTTGGTGCTAAAGAGGCAAGCGCAGGCGAGGAGTCCTGAGGCATCAGGCAAAGGTTTCCATATCAGTGCAACAAGACCAAGACCAGCAGGACGAGAGGACGGAGGTCACCGTGGAGCCCAAGACGGCGTCACCACCAGAGCCTTTGGCAGGCGAAGACCACCTTTAGTTAGGATAACTTGTACTAGTTGTCTCCCTTCGAATTTGGCGTTGTTGGATCCCTTCCCGCTCAATATTTGGGAAGAGGACCAGGGCCTCTATAAATAGGACTAGCCACCACCATAGGAGGGGCGGATCATTGAGATCATCCTCTGCCACACAAGCTCACCAAGCACAAGAACACCTCTCCTCAGGAGGCTATTCTTCCCTTGTAACTGTTCATCCTCAGCCCAAGAGGCAATCCACCACACCACACTGGAGTAGGGTATTACACCACATCGATGGCCCGTACCAGTATAGACTCTTGTGTCTCTCATTCTTTGGGTTCGTCTAGCTAGGCCTTGCGATTGTTGCGAGAGCGATCTAGGGAGAGAGAGATCTTCGTGCGCACCCAGTGTTCGAACCTCAAGGGTTTTGCCAGAACCCGAAATCCGACATTCCTTATGTCACCGATAGACAGAAAGATGATCTTTGGACCTCGCTGAAGGAAAATTTCACCCTAGCGCCAGATGAGGGTCCGAATAAGCCAGTAATAGAGCCATTGGTCAAGGCGTGTGCTCTTAAGAAGATGGCAGATCTATTTAGGAGGTGGAAGAGTGAGTTAAAATCAACATTTGTCGACAGAGGGAAGACTCTAGAATTCACTGGCCGATTTGAGAAGATAAGAGATCACTAGCCCGCATTTGTGGCCTACAAGACATCGGACAAGAGTAAGAAGATGTCAGAGACAAACAAGAACAATGCTGCAAAGAAGAAGTTTCACCATCGCACGGGGTCAGGTGGCTACCTCAAAGCCCGACTGTTATGGGACAAAGTTGGCCTACTTGCTAAAGGGGTCGAACCAGAGACATTAAACTGGCCAGACCGTTCAAGGACTTGGTTCTTCGGGGTTGGGGGAACTTTGGACCCTGAAACAGGGAAGTGTGTTTGTAGGGACGAGCAACTTGCAATTCCCGTCAAGAAGCTTCAGAAGTGTATCGCCACAACGCAACAAGGGACGTTCATTCCCGACAGAGAGAATGACGAGCCCTCGGGAATCCTGAGCACCCTGGACGAACACGAGGCACGCCAGGCTCTGTTGCGTGGAAGGTTGGGTTTCCCGACGCAGGCGGTTACAAAACCCGGGAGAGGAAGAAGAAAATGGAGCTGAGTGAAATGCAGAAGCTCAATGCAAGAGTACAAAAGCTAGAGGAACAAGTTGAGAGACATGCCGGAGCTACCCCAGAAACTATGCCGCCATCTCTGTGGAGAAGCAGCATGGCTTCCACGGAGCTCGTTCAGCAGTCTGACTTCATGGCTCCTAGCTACCCCGTGGATGCTATCACGGAGGCTCAACATTGCCAACTTATGACGAAATGGCAAAACCTCACCTTGAAGGCGGCTGCCGGCTCTGTTGCACCTCCTCAACCCAACGGAACTTTTCACTGCCGTCCGATTCCACATGGCTATGCTGTTGGGATGGTGGATGAAGTAATGGAAAGATTTGAGAAGCTCGAGCTTGACCACCCTACAGGTGAAGGGGAGACTCAGCTGAGTTATGCTCTGCGGACTACATGTCTATGGCGGAAGGAGTACATCAAGCTTCCGAACTGGACGCCTCTGCCTCCTCCTCCTCCTCCTCTGGCGAGTGATCTAGGCACCCCGCCTCCTTCTACGGCTCCTCTGGCGCGTGAGGCCGGCACTCTGCCTTCTCCTTCACCTCCTCCAACGCATCCGAGCAGTCCGCCTCCTCCTCCGCCTTGTCAGCAACGGCGGAAGACAGACGCTGCCGCTCCGGCTCCTCCGGCGCGTCGGAGCACTCCGCATCCTTCTCCGCCTCATAAGCAATGACGAAAGAGAGATGCCGCCGCTCCAGCGGCTAGCAGTACAACCAGAGGCGGGAGGCAATAGATACGGTCCATCTCTCAAGCCTCTAGAGAAGTTACCATACGAGAGGACCGTGGAGGAAAACGCGGAGACCTGTGAAGCCCAAGTGAGGGAATTTTTTGCAAAGAAACCTCCACCTCCGAAGGAGAAGATAGATCCGGTGAAAGCGAAGCCAACTATTGATGCCTTGAAGCGACCACCACCGCCTCCGCTGGACACCAACTATGTCTACGCTCTTAAAAAGACATATGAAGATGCGCGCCGGTCGGGAACTACTTCTAGTGATAAAAGGTTAGCACAACGAAGAAGTGGGAAAAAAATCCCTAGCTCAGTGAACAGGCGAACCAATCGTGCCCCCGCTCAAGATGTCTAGCGATATCGTTGCTAATCTGCCGGGGATGGTGCCCGGTACCAATCCTGCAGATTACCTGGGTGATGATGTAGTGTTTGATACAATGGAGGTGGAGGAATTCAGATACCAGTACGGGGAGCCTCTCGTCAAAGATGGAAGTCCTCCTCTAACAACGATGATGCGAAGATTCCATGATTGGTACATGAAAACCTGCAGCGAGTCTCGGAAGGATTTTTTGACGATGAGAATTACAGAGGAGCACGACCTCATTGGAACTGGTATGTTCTCTGTTGAATTTGACGAGTTAAATCCAGTTCTACAATCAAAATGCCCTCGACAAATCACTCGTGACTTGCTACTGTCTGTAAGTACTACTTCTGTAATTAAGTCTCTTTATATAGCTCAGCTCTTTCATTGCATGTGTATATATAATTATCCTTACTATATTATGCAGATTGAAGATCGTCGAATGCAGAAAAGCACAAATCTATGACATTGGGTTCATTAACCCAAATATCATACATGAATGGACGGTTAAAAGGATGTCACAGAAATCGAGGACAACTTGCTACAATCACTGCTCAAAAATCAAAGCAAAGATAAAATACTCTTTCCTTACAACTTCAAGTGAGTGTTACTGTCTTGTGCATATTCGGTTTCTCTTATTACTCGAGGTTATAGTAATGTAATTGATGGGTTATGCATGCGTGCGCAGCTTCCACTTTATTCTCCTAGAGATTAAGCTTGAGTGGGGAGTAGTAACCATCTTATACTCGAGACGAAAAGATCCCGAGGACTATGCGGACATGACTCAAATGCTCCAGAAGTAAGTTCAATCGATCATTATCGTACCATATCGACAACTTTGTTCATTTCCTGATATCAAGTAATTAGTTTCTTTGTCTGGAAGGGTTTGGAAAGAGTTCACCGTAATTTCTCCGGGGCTGCCGAGCGAGCTGCAATTTGTACACCCGAAAGTAAGTACTACTACCTAGTTCCACACATCTCCCATTGATTCTAGCTAGTTTCATCAATACCACTTAGCATGCTTTTGCTTATCAGTTTGATTGACCTCTATTTCTTGTAAAGTGCTTGTGGCAGGAATCCGGGAATGATTTTTGTGGACACTATGTTTGCGAGTTCATCTACAACGCGACGGCCTCTAATAAGCGGGGTTACTCTGAAAAACAATATGAATTATGTAAGCAAAAATATTTATTACCATCATTTGTGTTGAGTTTCATTCATATACATGTATTGACCTCCTTCTTCAATTTAGACCTGGAAGATGCGGGATGAACTCCTACCACAAGATCGCATACGAGCAATTCAAGAGGAATTGGCGGGATTCTTTCTTGACCACGTCATCAATAAAACCGGAGAATACCAAGTGGAAATTGATATAGGCATGTGATGTTAGGGATTGTAAGAGATCTTATATTGTATATATGTAGCTAGTAGCCTCGGATAGATATACGAAAACTTGTTGTTCGACCAATCTCTCGGCGAAAGAGAGGTCGATCACTCCTCTCTGTATATGTTCATGACGATCATGTGTACTTAATGGTTCCTTCATTTGCTTACTAGCTAGCGTGTCGAGTTCTCTCTATACGTATAGTAGCTACCGTCGACCAAGAACGGAGATAAGAGAGGTCACTTCTCTCTATTAGCTAGCTAACAAAATATATGAAACCCCTAAATTAACCCTCCAAAACCCCCTAACCCCCCTTAAAAAAACAAAAACCCCAGCTCCTGAGCTGCTGACGCGTGGATGCCTTTTGGTCCCGGTTGGTGTTACCGACCGGGACTAAAGGCCCTCCTGCCTGGGCGCCCCGCAGCGGCCACGTGGAGCACCATCTATCCCGGTTCGTAAGCGAACCGGGAGTAAAGGTGTTGGGCTTTAGTCTCGACCCTTTAGTCCCGGTTCCAGAATCGGGACAAATGGGCCTCTAGAACCAAGACAAATGGCCCGTTTTCTACTAGTGACACACTGAAAGTCTCCAGTGCAAGGTATATGGTTCATCAGAAAGTTTAACTTTCATCAACCTACGCACAAGATGTAGCCATCTATCCCATCGATTGCCGACCAGAGCCCGCCTAAACTGAATATTTAGTGGAACGGAACCGAGAATTGTACTAAGAAGGGCTCCTTTATGTTGTATAGTGTTATACAGGGTAGGGTACTGTAGTACCAGAGGCGTCTCTCCCAGCCAAGTATCCTTCCAAACACTAGTAGTATTTCCATTCCTTACTATAAACTTGCACCTATTGAAAAAGGCTTCTTTCGACCTCATCAACCCTTTCCAAAATGGCGAGCCACACGGCTGCGCTGTGACCTGTGCGAGAGTTTTGGATTGTAGATCCTTGTTATGCAATAACGGTATCCAAACCCCATCCCTATCGACAGAAAGTTTATATAACCATTTACTCAGCAGGCAGATATTCTTTACTTCAAGATTTTCAATGCCTAAACCTCCTTGGTCCTTCACCTACAAATGATATCCCATTTGGCCAAACGGTATTTTGTTTTGTTTTCATGACTTTGCAAAAAGAAGCGAGATTGATACAAGCCTAATCTTTTTTGTACCCCTACAATATTTTTTGTACTCCTACAAGAACTTCAAAGAAGGATATAGGTAGGTCGGCATGCTTGTGAGTACACAATCAACAAGGATTAGCCGACCTTCATAAGACATAAGCTTGCCCTTCCAGCCCGCAGCTTAGTTTGTTCTCAAATCTATCTTCAATACATTTCCACTCCTTGTGTGTGAGTTGGCGGTGGTAAATTGGTATTCCCAGATAACTAAAAAGAAGGGACCCAACTCACACCCGAACAACTGTTGGTAGTATGCCTGCTCATCCTTGTTTGGGCCCAAAGTCGAAAAGTTCACTTTTGTTGAAGTTAATCTTCAACCCACACAGTTGTTCAAAAAGACATATGACCAACTCATGTTTTTAGACTTTGCCATATCATGTTCCATGAAAATAATAGTATCGTCCATATAATGCAGGATGGACACTCCACCATCAACAAGATGAGGAATGACCCCACCCACCTCGCCGTCCTCCTCAGCTCTAACAATGAGAACTGCTAGCATATCTGCAATCACGTTAAAAAGGATAGGAGACATCGGATAATCCTGTCTCAATTCCTTTTGCGTCTAGAAATAATGACGTATGCCATCATTAACCTTTAGAACCGCACCACCCATTAATTAGTACTAAAAAACTTGTCTTGCTTACGATCCGCCTATCACTACTGCAATAGGTAATTTTGCCTAGTGCCCGGAGTTTGCCCAGTGTTTTTTTATCAAAAGCTCGACAAAGAAGAAGAAACACCATAATTTTTTGATGAAGATACAAAACTTAGCAATAGAGCTGATTTGCAGAGTACATGGAAAAAACAACTCAGCAAATTAGCGAAACTCGACAAAACCTAACCTTTTCCTCCGAAAAACAACTAGGAAAATACCAGACCATGTGGCCCCACCCAGAACAGATGGTGGCTCTGTGACGATGAGCTCCTTTTGTCGAGTGCTGTCGGCAGAAACTCGGCAAATATTAACTCGCCAAGAGCCTCCACAGGCGCCACGTGGCTCTAGTGTTGCACTTTCGTAGTCGACAAATGCATCCTCCGGAAATTACCAGTGGGCGCCACATGGCAAAACTTAGTAAAGGCTGCCATGAGTTGCATAGACACATAGCAATTAACATCACATATCACACGTTAGATGTTATAAGCATACAACATATCATAAGCATATAGGTTTATAAGTTTGGAAGTACATAAGAGAGTACAAGTAGGGATATCATACGCATCAGACATAAGCATAGGTTCACATATCACATACCATAAACCTAGAAGCAGACATGGCCTCTACGGTTGTGGAGGCGGAGGAGGAGGCGTCATAGACGCCACATGATCAGAAAGCGTCTGCAATTATTTTTGTTAGTGTTAGATGGGAGAGAGGGAATTGGTGGAATCGTTGTTGTATTGCTTGATCCTCGTGGGCGTATATATAGTGAATACATGACCTGCTTGGAGTACAAGACAAGGTAGGGATAAATCCTATACTTCCTAATAGTCACGATACTCAACATCCCCCCGTAGTCACAACGGTAGCGACACAGACAGTGAGACTAGAGAAGAATCCGAAGGCAAGCCGACGGACACCCCCCGTAGTCGTAGCGGTCGATGCATCACGGAAGTTGTGGCTGGAGTGAAAGCTGATGAGATTGCTCAAGCAAGGTGATAGCCCTTTGTGCTGTTTGCTGAAGTAGCCGAGCGCGTAGGATGGTGTAGCCGTGGTCGAGGTAGCCGTGCGAAGAATGTTGTGGTCGGTGTAGAGTCGGGGTGGCCAGTGTCAAGGAAGTCGCCGTGGACCGGGAAGAAGAGCGGCGGCGGCTAGGAGTGCGGCGCCAGTGCTCGAAGTAGGCGAAGAAGAAGCCGACAACGTGACAAAGACTGACGCAGACAGTGGCGTCCCCGCGCCTAGGAAGATGGCACGATGCATACCACACAGGAGTCGACGCGCGTGGACAATGAAGTGGACCGCATGCCGCGGCGTTACGACCTGAAGGGGTGACGGAGCGGCAGCGCGGGGGTCGGGGTGACAGAGCGAGAGACCTCCGCGCGGAGGCAGGGACCGCGTGCCACGCTCGCTACGGCCCCATGGGGCGACCTAGCGGCAGCGTGAGGGTCGGTGCACCCACGGGGACGGCCTGAAGTGGACAAGCCTTGGGGCGGTGGTGGACCGCGGGCCGCGACACTACGGCCCGAAGGAGCGACGCAGCGGCAACACGCAGGTTGGTGCAACCACAGGGTGAACCATGGGGCGGCGATGAGGACCGTGTGCCACACTCGCTATGGCCTGACGGGGCAACACAGCGGCAACGCGAGGGTCGGTGTAGTCACGGGGACGGCCTGGAGCGGACGGCCTCAGGATGGCGGTGACCGCGGGCCGCGGCACTACGGCCCAAAGGGGTGACGCAGTGGCAGCGCGCGGGTTGATGTAGCCGCGGGAAGAACCATGGGGCGGCGACGCTGCGGTCCGAAGGAATGACGCAGCTGCAGCCTGTTGCTCGATCGGTGGAGATGTGCGGGTACTCGACGGAAATCTTCACAGGAATTTGCGGAGCTGCACGTGTACGGTCGATCAGACCCGTTGATCAGATTAGACACACGTTGGGCAACCATGCAGATCCGTACACACGCGTTTATGCAGGGAGAATCCATGCACATGCACGCCACGAATCAAGCATCAAGTGTAGCACGGTGCCATGCGTGATGCATCAGCGACCATGCACCGCGTCGGGCCACTGAGGCGCTGAACAAGGGCCAGTGCGCTGCCGCCAACGCACGCAGACGGGAAGCAAGGCACCCTCGGGTCAGTGCAAGCATACGCGAGTGGCTACCGCGCTAGAACTAGTCGGTTGAAGAAGATGAATACGCCTGCGAAGTATGCGTCATTGACGACGGACGGCGGCGGACGACTCAAATCTATACTAGATCGAAAAACCAAAAAAAGAAAACGCCGATTAAATGAACGGCGAGAGAGAGAAAAATCCAGATCAAAGGATCGGGAAAAAAGACTCTCTAGGGTAGCCGGTCAGCACGACCGGCGGACGAACCCTAGGTACGGGCGGCGCGGCCCCGGCGGCGGTCATCGAGTGAGGGAGTCCTGGATTAGGGGCTCCTCGGGTGACCGGGCTATGCGATATGGGCCAGACTGATGGGCCGTGAAGATATAAGGTAGAAGAGCTTTCCCCGTGTCCGGATGGGACTCCCCTATACGTGTATGGCAAGATTGGCGTCCGGATATGTAATGTCCTTCTTCTACAAGCCGACTATGTACAACCCTAGGCCCCTCCAGTGTCTATATAAACTGGAGGGTTTAGTCCATAGAGGCCATCATAATTCATACAAGCTAGACTTCTAGGGTTTAGCTATTACGATCTCGAGGTAGATCGACTCTTGTAACCCCTATACTCATCAAATACAATCAAGCAGGACGTAGAGTTTTACCTCCATTAAGAGGGCCCGAACCTGGGTAAACATCGTGTTCCCTGTGTCCCTTGTTACCTTCGATCCTCAGACGCACAGTTCGGGACCCCTGTCGGTGTCAAAACCGGCGGATCTCGGGTAGGGGGTCCCGAACTGTGCGTCTAAGGATCGAAGGTAACAGGAGACAGGGGACACGATGTTTACCCAAGTTCGGGCCCTCTTGATGGAGGTAATACCCTACTTCCTGCTTGATTGACTTTGATGAGTATAGGGGTTACAAGAGTTGATCTACCACGAGATCGTAATGGCTAAACCCTAGATGTCTAGCCAGTATGATTATGATTGCCTCTACGGACTAAACCCTCCGGTTTATATAGACACCGGAGGGGACTAGGGTTGTACAGAGTCGGTTTACAGACTCTCGGACGCTCGAGGGCGGATGGGCTGAGGAGGAAGAAGGCGTGGGGTGAAAAGGTGGATCCTTATCTCCTTATAAAGGCAGTGAATATCAAGCGTCCCCCACGAGCCTTAAAACTTGCCTATTCCCCAGGAGTCGTGCGAGCGGCATAGTTGGATTACCCAAATCCTTATTGATGAGAATCCTGCAATAGGGGACACAATCTCTGCTTTGACGAGACGTGTCAATGAATACCGCGTCTTGAAACGCGAAGCAGCGAAGCAGGAGGCTGGAAAACGGTTCGAAATAATAATAAGGCCGGAACACAATACCTCGCCGAAAAAGTTGTCAGAAGACATAACCTATTTTTGTTTAAGTATGTTGCCCTCGCGGTTCAGGGTTGTAACTATTGTATAGAGCCGGATATAGTTCTTTTGATCAACTACTTTGGAGTATTCGGAGGAGGAACCCGCCTTGCAATGCCGAAGACAATCTGTGCACCGGACACTTCGTCATTGAAGCCTGGTTTAGGGGCTACTGATGGAGTCCTGGATTAGGGGGTACCCGGGCGTCCAGGCTATGTGACATGGGCCGGACTGGTAGGGAATAGGCGAGTTTTAAGGCTCGTGGGGGACGCTTGATATTCACTGCCTTTATAAGGAGATAAGGATCCACCTTTTTACCCCACGCCTTCTTCCTCCTCATCCCATCCGCCCTCGAGCTCCAGCACCCAAGCTTCAACCCTTTCCGTCCCTAGCAAATACCTCAGCCATGTCCGGATTTGGAGCGCAGGGCAAGTGGATGGCCTCCTCCGTTACGAAGGGGAACATCAAGGAGCTTCGGGAAGCGGGGTACTTAGCCAAGGAAATCACCCACCGGCTTCCCGCCAAAAAGTAGATCGTCCACACGCCGGAGCCCAATGAGAGGGTAGTATTCATCCCCCATTTCCTTCGCGGACTAGGGTTTCCTCTCCACCCTTCTGTCCGCGGACTTATGTTCTATTACGGGCTAGATTTCCACGATTTAGCCCCAAATTCATTCCTCAACATCTCGGCGTTCATCATCGTGTGCGAGGCGTTCCTCCACATCCCCCCCCCACTTTGGCCTATGGCTCAAGGTCTTCAATGTGAAGCCGAAGGTGGTCGAGGGTCAACATGCGGAGTGCGGTGACGCCATGGTGAGCAAGGTCCCTAACGTCACCTGGCCCAAGAGGACCTTCGTAGAGACCGTGAAGGGGTGGCAACATGAGTGGTTCAATGTTACGGAACCTCGTGACGCCACATGGGCCGCCACTCCTGAGTTCAAAACCAGTCCACCAATGCAGCTCACCTCCTGGCTCAATAAAGGACTGGATTGGGCGTCATCCGACGAGGTGATGACGCTGCAAAAGTGCATCAAGAGCATGGTGGATAAGAACACCAACCTTGCCAGCGTGATCCAGGTGATGCTGTTTCGCCGGATTCTCCCCTGCCAACTCCGGACTCTCTATATGCGGGAGTTTGACCCGGCGAGTCCTCGGACCCTGCAGCGGTTCTTCGGCACGAAGCACGAAGATATATGGAAGCTGCTTTTTAAGACCCAAACGATGTGGCCGCCAACGACCGAGGACCTCGGCCACGACTGCGCTCACCCAGCCACTCCAGTAAGTTTTTCAGATTTCTAATCATATCCTTGATTTGTAGCTCCAAGGAGTAATTTTAAACCTTCCCCTTGTCCCCTAGGGCTGGACGAAGAAGGTAGAGCGGATCAAGTGTCCGACTCCCCTGCATGAAGACCCAGCTATTCCTCTTCTGACGAAGATGCTGGTTCCGGTGCCGTACCAGGCGCCGGAAAAGAAGGCCAAGAAGAAGGGCAAGGAGGTCCGAAGTGGCCTTCGCCGCAAAGGTACTTCCGACATAACATCCGAAGATACCGAAGTTCTCTCCTCCCACGATGAAGACGAGGAGGAAGAGGGGGAGAACAATTCTCCCTCTAAGGGGGGAAAGAAGAAAAAGGGGGGCCTCCATGGACCTAGAGGCGGAGGCGTCCAAGATGGGGAAACTCTCCCTTCCGGACGACTCGGAATCGGACGTCGAAGCCGTCCCCGAGTGGAACCCCAGGTCGAAGCCTTCGGCCAAATCGTGAGTATTTAAGGATAATGTATATATCCGGCTTTATGCCTTGCGATCCTAACACACAGAATAACGTATTGTAGTCCGGTCCGCAATCTCCCCCGGCGATCATCGCCTTCTGGGAACTCGCTGGGCTCGAACATGATGGAGAGCGAGTCACCTCCACCGGCGTCCCCACCCACTGCTACTGACAACACCGAAGTTTTCTCCCAAGGGACCCTTACAGGCCATGGAGAGGTGCGGGAAGCCATCAAGGTGGCGCTAGAGGGTAATACCTCTGCTGCCGAAAACATGGGGGAACCGATCCCCATGGAGACTGGCGACGGGGGCCATGCCCAATTCGGCCCCCAGCCGAATATCATTCCAGAGACCGACACGGCTCCGGAATCATGCGAGCAACCTCCTTCGAAAGAAGGGGGTGCGTCGACTCCGCCGGTGACCTCTGTCAATCCGGAGGCGCCGGATACTCTGGTGGAAGCGCTTCAGAGCGCCTCCATTCTTGAGAAACATCGTACCCTTATGGGTACGGTGGTTGAAAAGGTTCGGTCCGCTAAAAGCGGATTGAATGAGGCCTATACTAGCCTTCTAACAGGCTTTGAGGTATGTGATGAAATATTTTTAACTATAAAAAGAATGCCTGTGATGAGACTCTGTACGGCGTTCGTTTAAGAAAAGCTGAACACAGGATCGAATAGTTCTTGCAGGAGATTAACATATACGTGTATTTGAACAAACAGGCATCAAAGTTAGCGGCAACTGCCTATGCCGATGAAGTGTCCGAACTAAAGCGGCGGTTGGAGCGGGCCGATGAAGAGCTCATCCGCACCAACAAACGATTGGAGGAGAAGCAAGGTATGCAATTCCCGTTCACGTCTGAGAATGATATGGCTTGCTGTTGTGTTATCTTGCTGATTTTTGTTTTGATGCTCACACTTGACGCGTCTGAGGTCGAGACCCTCAAGAATGCGCTGGCCGAGGCCAAGAAGGAGGCGGAGGGGGAACGAGCCGCCCGCCAAAAGCATGAATCACGGGTGGAGGAAGTCCAGCAAGAGCTCAAGGATGCCATAAGCAAGTGTGATTCCTTGGAGTGCAAGATTGCGGATCAAGATTCCGAACTTGCTAAGGCCCTCCAAAGTGCGCAGGAGGCCCGTGTTGAAGCCCAAGGCATGTGCCGGGAGATCCAATAGGCCAAGCAGATCGCGGCGGGTAAGGCCTTTAATATGCATAGCAAATTTGTGAGGAGAAAGTACCTCTTAATGACCCGGATTTGGAGTTCTCCAGGAGCGTTTGCGGATCTGCCTTGGAGTATTGCTGATGCAGCGGGGTTCTTTCGAGCCGAAGAGGAAAGCTCGACGGAGAAGCTGTTCTGGTCGCAATACCTTGCGCCAGAGCATCCGGTGCCCCTCAGAGATCAACTGAAGCAGTTGACCGAACTGCATAGGGTGGCCGGATTAGCTATGAGGGATATTATAATTCGTCTCTGGCCCGCCGAGCCCATACCCAGCAGCTACTTCGGGCTCGTGAAGCGGCTAGTCAGTGCCTGCCCCCGGCTGGATGCCATAAAGCGGTCGGTCTTTATCGAAGGTGCCCGGATGGCCTTCGCCCGTGTCAAGGTACAGTGGGCGAAGATGAACGCCGTGAAGCTGGCAACCGAGGGACCGCGCGCCGTCAAGGAGCACCGTACACTGGAGCGGTATTTTGATGAAGTCTTGGAAGGTTCCTGCATTGTAGAGGGCCAGTGTTCTAAGGACATTATTTCTGAATGAATGTATCCGTGTTGCCCGAACTTTGTATTATTAGACAAGGCTGATGTATAATGTGTTGCTTGTTTTACCTCTAATTCTTTTCCTCCTGTGCGGCCGTTTACGGTATCTGAGAGTTGGCCAGTCGTCGGCTTCAGCCCCCACGTAGGTAGTATGGGGGTGTTCGGAATGGCACTTGGACACACTTGACCCAACGGCTTGGTCCTTAAAGGAGGTGTTAGTGCGGCGAACCAGGCAATCAGACTATGTGGCTTTATCGCTCTCCCTTAGCCATAGGAGTTTGACAATGAGATCGTAGGCGCAGCCCCTAGTATTATTCGATTATCCGAACTTGGGTGTTGTTGACGCCTACCCGGGTGGAGACCGGTCCTTCACGTAATGCGGAAAAAATCGCGAGAGATTTATACTTAGTCACCGAATAGCTGACCAGCTCTCGTCGCGTCATGACAATTAGTTTTCGGCTTTCCCTACTGAGGTGTTTATCCGGATGAACCAGAAATACAATCGCAGTAGTTCTCCCTTTACTACCATAGCCGAACAAGCGGAACGTAAGGTAGTAACCACATGAGCCGGGCAACCCAACTATTGACCAAAGACATGTTTCGGAGCCGATGCATATAATGCTATATTTGAGACGCCGAATTGTACTATAAAAGTGTCCGGACTTGTTTTATTTTTAAGGAATGTATGTGGCCGAATGGAGCCCTGGCGATTTAAGTCGTACCGAGGTGTACATGATAATTAGGAAAAGGAGGGAATAAAGATTTAGAAAATAAGCCAGTACCGAATATGTTGGGCGAAAAACTGTTTCCGTTATAGTCGGATTGATACATCAAAACGTATTTTACAAATGATGTGACAAGCATCGAGGCTATTTTACATGCCGAGCTGTGTACGAGTCCTAAAAAAGGAAGAGGTGATCTTTAAAGATCCTTTAGATACTTTGCCGCACGTCTGCGCTGCTTTGGCTCCTTGGTGTGTAATCCTTCGAGAGGATCAACGATTGGGTTTTCATAAAGGGCCTGGAAAAGGTGCCCTTGGTACCATCACAAGTTGCCATGGGTGGTAAGGAACCTGAAAAAATAAAAATAACAAAAAAAGGATATGAGGGTCCACATAGGGTCGAACAGTATTGTGGATTTTGTCTTTAATATGCCTCCATCTTTGCCCATGGTATCTTTAGTGCGTAGTTATGTACGCGTGGCACATGTGCTGCAATTTGGTTAGGGCTGAGATGGAGGCCGAACCGCTAATCATGCTCCAGACGAGCTGGATTGTCGCTCTGCAGGGTAGTCCGGGCGCGTTTAACAATGTCCGAGGGCTTGACTGCTGATATAGTATTTGGCTTGATAAGGCCCCCCTGTACTTCCACTGCAAGGGCCGCGGTATGCTCCTCAGTACGGAGGGGGCGCTCCGTGTTTCCATTGACTGTTATAACACCACGAGGTCCGGGCATCTTGAGTTTGAGATAGGCATAGTGCGGGATCGCATTGAAGCGAGTGAACGCGGTTCGTCCGAGCAGTGCATGATAGCCGCTACGGAAGGGGACGACATCGAAGGTCAAGTCCTCGCTTCGGAAGTTGTCCGGTGAACCGAAGACGACTTCCAATGTGATTGAACCCGTGCAACGGGCCTCTACACTAGGTATTACTCCTTTAAAGATGGTTTTGGTGGGTTTAATTCTTGACGAATCGATACCCATTTTGCGGACCGTGTCCTGATAGAGCAAGTTAAGGTTGCTGCTGCCGTCCATGAGGACCCTCGTAAGGTGGAATCCATCGATAATTGGGTCGAGTACCAATGCGGCCGAGCCTCTGTGACGGATACTAGTCGGATGGTCTCTGCGATCGAAAGTGATCGGACAGGCTAACCATGGATTGAATTTTGGGGCGACTGGCTCCATCGCATAGACGTCCCTTAGAGCGCGCTTGTGCTCCCGCTTGGGGATGTGAGTAGCGTATATCATATTTACCGTTTTGACCTCAGGGGGGAATTTCTTCTGTCCCCCGGTGTTCGGTGGGTGAGGCTCCTCGTCGTCGTCCTCACTGGGCGACCCCTTCTCCTTATGTCCGGTGTTTAGCTTACCGGCCTGTTTAAAGACCCAACAGCTTCTTTGGTGTGGTTGGCAGGCTTGTCGGGGGTGCCGTGAATCTGGCAAAGTCGGTCGAGTATTTGGTCCAGGCTAGATGAACCGTCTTTATTTCTTTTAAATGGCTTCTTCCGTTGGCCGGATTTGGAGCCATTGAACCCGGCATTGACCGCCGTGTCTTCGGTATTGTCATTGTTACTTCGCCGCTTGTTTTTGTTGTGTCGGGGCCTGCCGCTGCCGTTTCTGGTTTCAGAAGTACCAGGGTCGCTGGTACCGTTGTTGCTACGGGCTAACCAGCTATCCTCTCCCGCACAAAAGCGGGTCATGAGTGCTGTAAGGGCTGCCATGGACTTTGGCTTCTCTTGGCCGAGGTGTCGGGAGATCCATTCGTCACAGATGCTGTGTTTAAAGGCCGCTAGGGCTTCGGCGTCTGGACAGTCGACGATTTGGTTCTTTTTAATTAAGAATCTTGTCCAGAGTTTTCAGGCTGACTCTCCGGGTTGCTGGACTATGTGACTAAGGTCATCGACGTCCGAGGGCCGTACATAGGTACCTTGGAAGTTGTCTCTAAGGGCATCTTCCAGATCTTCCCAGCTGCCAATAGAATTCTCTAGGAGGTTGTTTAACCAGTGCCGTGTTAGTCCCTTAAGCTTTAAGGGGAGATATTTGATGGCATGTAGATCATCACCGCGAGCCATGTGAATGTGGAGAAGGAAATCTTCAATCCAGACTGCGGGATCTATCGTACCGTCGTATGAATCTATGTTGACGGGTTTAAACCCCTCTGGGAACTGATGTTCCATTACTTCGTCGGTGAAGCATAGGGGGTGTGCGGCACCTCTGTACCGGGCGACATCGCGGCGTAATTCGGACGGAGGCTGTATGCGGTTTTTGGCCCGTGCGAGGTTGTGTCTGTCCCGCTAGGTCTGATGGTCGTCTTCGCGCGTTGGAGCATGCCCCCTCGATCCATAGATTGATCTTATCAGACCGGCTCTATTGTCCAGGCCCTTGCGTAAGTCATAGGTATAGCCCGGGGCCGTTACCTCCTTGCCTCGACGGCGATGTAGCGCGGGCTGGTGTTCGGCATGAGTAGCCGGTCTGTCCCATCCACGTGGCGGTCGGTCGGGCTCGTCAGCAGTTTTATGCTTTGGTTGTATGGGCTCAAGAGGGCCTCGTCGTCAAATTGTGGTAGTAGCTTGCGCTTCGGGTAACTCTTAGTTGGGCGTTCGAGGTCGTATTCCTCGGCAGCCAGGACGTTAGTCCATCTATCATTGAATAGATCCTGATCAACTCGAAGCTGTTGTTGCTTCTTTTTCAGGCTTCTTGTAGTGGTGATTAGCCGGTGTTTAAAGCGCTCTTGTTCGAGGGGTTCCTCCGGCATGATGGAATCTTCGTCGCCGAGGCTCACGTCCTCTTCAGAGATTGGTAGGTAATTACTGTCCTCCGAGCCCTCGTTCCCGATAGGATCGTCAGGATTAACTTGTCCATCCTCCCAATCATCCTGTTCGGATGTTGGCTCGACAGGGGCTTCGGGGTCTTTGGCGTTCTCCGGAGTGTTATTGTCTTCAGTGCTGGTATTGCTGTCTTTTTGGCGACGCAATTTTGAGCGGCGCCGCTGACGTCGACGTTTTGGAGGTGCTTCAGCAGGCTGGTCCTCAACCGGATCCTTCTTGCCGTTGTCGTCATCCTCTTTAGGTGTATCCACCATGTATATGTCATATGTGGAGGTGGCCGTCCAACGTCCGATAAACGGAGGGTCTTGGCCTTGTTCGTCTCCGGCGTCGTCGTCCATACCATCGATGTCTTCGGAGACGTAATCCAGCATGTCGGTTAGATCTTCGACAGTGGCTATGAAGTGGGTGGTGGGTGGGACGTAAAATTCCCCACCCTCAGCCCCTAGTCTGGGCTGGGTATAATTCGGAAGCGATCCTTCCGTAAGGACGAGCGATCGCATTAAGTCTAGAGCCTCGTTTAAGGGCGAGGGTTGGACAGAGAAACGAGAGTCCATGGGGTAGTCCAGGGTTGAAGCCTCCTGGCGGTGCCCGCATGACACGGACCTCGACAGTTCGGACTTAGAGTCCGACGGAGTGTCCGGTACTTCAGTGGTGAGGAGGGTTCGGTTCGTCTTTGGGTTTGCCGATGACGCTGTCCCCTCCGGATCTCTGGTAGCAAGCTCCGTATTTGCAGAGAGTTCGGTGGGCTCTAAACTCCTGTCTTCGGACCTGACGGCGTGCTCTGGATCTTAGGCCAGGGCGGCAATCGGGGCCGCGAACCCTTCGAGGATCAAATCTCCTCGGATATCGGTGACATAGTTTTGGTTCCGAAAACTAATCTGATGACCAGGGGCATAGCTGTCGATCTGCTCGAGGTGGCCAATCGAGTTGGCAGCAGCGCGAAGCCGCCGAATACAAAAATTTAGCCCGAGGGGAAAAACTCCCCCAAAACAGCATCATTGTGGATGATCGAACGAGCCATCGAATCCTTCATTGACAGCACAGAGGAATTCCCAATGAAAGGACCAATGTCGGTGTCAAAACCAGGGGATCTCGGGTAGAGCGTCCCGAACTGTGTGTCTAAGGATCAAAGGTAACAGGAGACAGGGGCACGATGTTTACCCAGGTTTGGCCCCTCTTGATGGAGGTAATACCCTACTACCTGATTGATTGACTTTGATGAGTATAGGGGTTACAAGAGTTGATCTACCACGAGATCGTAATGGCTAAACCCTAGATGTCTAACATGTATGATTATGATTGCCTCTATGGAGTAAACCCTCCGGTTTATATAGACACTGGAGGGGACTAGGGTTGGGCAGAGTCGGTTTACAGAGAAAGGAATCTTCATATCCGAACGCCAAGCTTCCCTTCCACGCCAAGGAGAGTCCCATCCGGACACGGGGGGAAGCCTTCTATCTTGTATCTTGACGGCCCACTAGTCCGGCCCACGTCACATAGCCCGGACACCCGGGGACCCCCTAATCCAGGACTCCCTCACCCCCTACCCGAGATCGGTCGGTTTTGACACCGACATTGGTGCTTTCATTGAGAGTTCCACTGTGTCGTCGCCAGAAGGTTCGATGGCTCGTTCGATCATCGACAACGATGTTGTTTCCGGGGAAACCTTCCTCCTCGGTCAACATTCATGTTTGGCGGCTTCGTTCTACGTGCCAATTCAATTGGCCACCTTGAACAGATCGATAGCTACGCCCCTGGTCATCAGATCAGGTTCGGAAATCTAAACTACGTCGCTGATATCCAAGGAGACTTGATCTTCGAAGGGTTCACGGCCTCGACCGCTATTCCTCATTCTCAAGAAGGAAACCCGTCGGATCCGTCACGAGGCACCGCTCAAATACCAACTATCATCCCTGCCCTGGCCATAGATCCAGAGCAGACCACCTCATCCGAAGATGGGAGTTTGAAACCCACTGGACTCTCTCCTACTATGGAGCTCTTTGCCGGAGACCCAGAGGTGACTATATCTTCGGGTAGCCCGGGATCGAGCAGGACTCTCCCTGTCATCGGAGAGCCGAACTCACCCCTGGAGGCTAGCTCCGAGCTGTCAAGGTCTGCGCCCATTGAGCACGGCCAGGTGTCATGTACCATGCCCAGCTCCGCAGGAACTCGGCTCCCCGTCCGGCCTTCGCTCCTAAGCGAGGCCCTGGACTTAATGCGATCTCTCTCCATCACGGAAGTATCACCTCCGAACTACGCCTAGCCCGGATTAGGGGGTGAGAGCGGGGAATTTTACGTCCCACCCACCCCCACTTAATAGCAAGTGTCGAGGACTTGACCGACATGCTAGATTACGCCTCCGAAGACATCAACGGTATGGACAACGACGCCGGAGACGAACTAGGCCAAAACCCACCATTTACCGGGCGCTAGACGGCCACCTCCACTTACGATGTGTATATGGTAGATACACCTAAAAAGGATGACGATGAAGGCAGCAAGGATCCGATTGAGGACAAGCCCGTCGAGGTACCACCAAAACGTCAACGTCAGTGGCGCCGCTCAAAATCGCGTCGCGAAAAGGAAAGCAATACTGGCACCGGAGACAATAATACTCCAGACGATGCCGAAGATCTGAAGACCCCGCCGAGCCTGCGTTCGAGCAAGACGAATGGGAGGAGGGACAAGTTAACCCCGATGAGCCGGTCGAGAATGAGGATTTGGAGGACAGTGACTACCTACCAATCTCCGAGGAGGATGTCAGCTTTGGCAACGAAGACTTTATCATGCCAGAGGAACCCCTCGAACAAGAGCGCTTTAAGCGACAGCTCATCGCAACTGCGAGGAGCCTAAAAAGAAACAACAATAGCTTCAAGCTGAACAGGATACGCTCAACGACAGATGGACACGGGTCCTAGCCGCCGAGAAATACGGCCTCGAGTGCCCAACAAAGAGCTATCCAAAGGGACGGCTACTGCCCCAATTCAACGACGAGGCCCTAGAGACAATACCATCAAGATATAATCTCACTGACGAACCAGACCGACCACCACGTGGGCAAGACAAAGCGGCTGCTTACGCCGAACACCAGCCCGCACCACCTCGCTGTCGAGACAAAGAGGTAGCGGCTCCGGGCTACACCTATGTCTTACGCCAAGACCTGGACAATAGAGCCGGTCAGGCCAGATCAATCTATGGATCAAAGGGGCGTGCTCCAACGCAAGATGACGACCATCAAGCCTGGCGCGATAAGCATAACCTCACCCGGGCTAAAAACCGAACACGGGATGTCATCCGAACTCCGTCGTGACGTTGGCCGATACAGAGGTGCCGCACACCCCTTATTCTTTACCGATGAGGTAATGCAGCGCCAGTTCCTAGAAGGGTTTAAACCCGTAAACATTGAAGAATACAATGGAACGATAGATCCCGCGGTTTGGATTGAAGATTTTCTTCTCAATATTCACATGGCTCGCGGTGACGATCTCCACGCCATTAAATACCTCCCCCTAAAACTAAAGGGACCAGCACGACACTGGCTAAACAGCCTCCCAGAGAACTCTATTGGCAGCTGGGAAGATTTGGAGGATGCATTTTGAGACAACTTCCAAGGTACTTATGTCCGGCCACCGGACGCCGATGACCTTAGTCACATAGTCCAGCAACCTGGAGAGTCAGCCTGCAAACTCTGGACTCGGTTCTTAATTAAAAAGAACCAAATCATCGACTGTCCGGACACTGAAGCCCTATCGGCCTTTAAACATAGCGTCCACGACAAATGGCTAGCCCGACACCTCGGCCAAGAAAAGCCAAAGTCCATGGTAGTCCTTACCGCACTCATGACCCACTTCTGTGCGGGAGAAGACAACTGGTTAGCTCGTCGAAGCAATAGTACGAGCAACCCCAGCACCTCCGAAGCCAGAGAAGGCAACGGACGGCCGCGACATAACAAACACAAAGTCGGAGCAACAATGAAGAAACTGAAGATACAACGGTCAATGCCGGATTCAGCGGCTCCAAACCCGGTCAGCGGAAGAAGCCATTCAAAGGAAATAGGGATGACCCATCCAATTTAGACAAAATACTTGATCGGCCTTGCCAGATTCATGGTACCCCGGATAAGCCTGCAAACCATTCCAACAGAAACTATTGGGTCTTCAAACAGGCCGATAAGTTAAATACCGAACATAAGGGGAGAGGGCCGCCAAGTGAGGATGATGATGAGCCCCGCCCACCGAACACAGGGGGGCAGAAGAAATTTCCCCCTGAGGTAAAAACAGTGAATATGATATACGTCACTCATATCCCCAAGAGGGAGCGCAAGCGCGCACTAAGGGACGTCTACGCCGTAGAGCCAGTCGCCCAAAAATTCAACCCTTGGTCGGATTGTCCGATCACCTTCGATCATAGGGATCACCCGACCAGTATACGTCATAGAGGTTCAGCAACCTTGGTCCTTGATCCAATCATCGACGGATTCCATCTCACCTGAGTCCTTATGGACAGCGGCAGCAGCCTTAACTTGATTTATCAAGACACTGTTCACAAAATGGGTATTGACCCGTCAAGAATCAAGCCTAGTAACACCACCTTTAAAGGAGTGATACCCGGCGTAGAGGCCCGCTGCACGGGTTCCTTAACATTGGAAGTAGTCTTCGGTTCACCAGATAACTTCCGAAGCGAAGACTTGATCTTCGACATTGTCCCCTTTCGCAGTGGTTATCACACACTGCTCGGACGAACCGCCTTCGCCGGCTTCAATGCAGTCCCGCACTATGCTTACCTAAAGCTCAAGATGCCCGGACCATGCGGCGTTATAACAGTCAATGTAAATATGGAGCGCTCCCTCCGTACTGAGGAGCATACCGCACCCCTTGCAACCGAGGTACAGAGTGGCCTCATCAAGCCGAACACTTCATCGGCCATCAAGCCGTCGGACACTGTTAAACGAGTCTGGTCCACTCTGCAGAATGACAGCTCGGTGAATCCAGAGCTGGACTAGCAGTTCTGCCTCCGTCGATCACCGCATCTAACCGCCGCATACGTACCGCATGTGCATAACTACGCACTTAAAATACCTTGGGCAATGACGGAGCCACAATTCTGTTAGGGCCTACAGTGCGGCTCAACCCCATTTTGACCTCCACTTTTTCTTTTTCCTTTTCTTTCTTTTTACCTCATATTATAGGTTCTTTAAAATCTAATCATCTGAAGGTCGCAAAAGGGCTCTTTCCTAGGCCCCTCTTTATATACGCGATCATCAATTTCTCCTCTCAAAGGATTCGACACCAAGGCGATAGCGGCGCAGACGTGCGGCAGGGCGTCAAGGGAATCTTCAAGTATACATTTTCTTTTTTTGGCCCTGTATACAGCTTCCCCTTGTGTACAAATTCTCGCATGTAAAATAGCCTGGATCTTTATGGCATTATCTGTAATTGCATGTTTTGACGTATCAATCAGATTATAATGGAAACCGTTTTTCACCAACCCCTGTTCGGTATTGGTTTATTTCATGAATCTGTATTCCTTCTTTGCGTCAGATTGCCATATATACTTTGGCATGGCTTAAATGCCAGGGGCTCTATTCGGCCACACATATTTAGAAAAAAGTTCGAACACTTCTAGGGTATACTTCGGCGTCCCGAATATAGCATGATATGCATCAGCTCCGAATCATGTCTTTGGTCAATAGTTGGGTTGCCCGGCTCCTGCGATTACTACCTTACATTCCGCTTGTTCGACTAGGGTAGTAAAGGGAGAACTACTGCGATTGTGTTTCTGGTTCATCCGGTCAAACACCTCAGTAGAGAAAGCCGAAAACTGACTGTCATGATACGGCGAGAGCTGGTGGGTGATTCGGCGACTTGCTATAAATCTCTTGTGATTTCTTCCGTATTATACGAAGGACTAGCCTTCGTCCAGTCACGCGCCTAAGGCATCCCAGTTCGGATAGCCGCATACGCACCAGGGGCTAGTACTTAGTCCCACTGTCAAACTCCTATGGCTAAGTAAAAGTGATAAAGCTGCATAGTCTGATTGCCTGGTTCATTGCACAGACACCTCACTGGTACGCGTCGGTGCTATACAAACGGTTTTTAACCCCTTTCCGCGATGGCGTTCGGAACCGTCACCTAGTGAGTGACTGCGATAGGGGAGGTCCTTCCCACACGACCCAGAAATCGTCGGGGATATGCCCTCCTGGCACACACGCTCGGCAAAATGAGGTCGTGTGCGACCGACGAGCGACCAAATACGGTTATACGTATAGTAGTGCTAAAAAATACAATTATACAGGCAAAATTGTTTTTGGTCATAAGTACATCCCACACAGTCAGTCCCCACTAAACGTTTCCGTTCGTATATACATCCTACACAGTCACTCCAAGGAAAACATTTGCGCAAGGTGGCGTAACGCAAACAGTTTTCAAGAGAATGTCGTGTGTGATTGTTCATTGATCCAACACGGTTTATTCCTAGAAACTGTGTGTGTTGCCTAAGGTCATCGCCCATGGTGTTTTCTCAATAACCGTTTGCAATAGGAAAACCCAATTAGCAGGCTAATTGCCCTATTATTCATAAATCCATTTACTAATCTAATTGACAGTCATATTAAGCACATAATATATTTCATTTCCATATTAAGGAAGCAGGGTTTTATAATTGAAATACATCCAGTACAACATGATATATCTTCAGCACTCAGCTACCCCATTACACAACTGCACCAGCACCAAGTTTCACATGCAACATCTAGAACCTTTCAAAATTAGCATCATAGACGGTACATAGACAGATGCATCTCATCTGGAAAACTGCTGAAGCGGAAGGCGAATATTGAGCCTTCATTCATGTTGAAGGTCTTTGCAACTTTAGGCCAGTGCCTGTGGATGATTGACCATCCATCCTTTAACCTCTTCAGGAACACTTCAATATTGAACTGTGGGTGTTGTATGAAAACTTTCCTCGCCTCCTGACCACAGAGGTGGTTTGAGAGGTAATCATCAGTGAACTGCTTTGGAAAGGCCTGAAAACAAGGACGTGCATAAATATCTTCTCTATATTGGAAATGGGGCAAAGGAATAAAAAAGGAAAGGTATAATAGTTAGTACCATCTTGTAAACCTCAGTGCTTCCCATTGTTTCCCTGCAACACATATAAGGTAGTTAGTCATCAGGTTTCGCATGCTATCGGTAAAATATGATGATGATAAATAAGCACATTGCAGATTCATCAGATTAATTCAAGTCACATGGAAAACCCATTTATCCAAACCAAGTATGATTAAGAAATAGGAAATATAGCACTTGTATATGTTTCTCATGTATTAAGTGCAGCCAAATTTGATTTATTCCTCACATGGTATACAATAACAGAATGCAGCCACAACAATTGAACATCGCATTGCAGAATTGAACCAAGCAGTTAACTAAACACCACAACAAATGAACCAAACGTTAACTGAGCACCGCATTACACAATATAACATACTCCTAATAGAAGATCGGACAGTTAACCAAACCAAGCATGCTTAACAACTTGGAAATATAGCAATTGTATTTGTTTCTCATGTATTTAGTACAACCAAATTCGATTTATTTCTCACATGGTATACAATAACAGAATGCAGCCACAACAATTGAACGCCGCATTGCAGAATTAAACCAAACAGTTAACTAAACACCATAACAAATGAACCAAATGTTAACTAAGCACCACATTGCACAATATAACATACAACAAATAGAAGATCAGACAGTTAACCAAACCAAGCATGCTTAACAACTTGGAAATATAGAAATTGTATTTCTTTCTCATGTATTTAGTACAGCCAAGTTCGATTTATTTCTCACATGGTATACAATAACAGAATGCAGCCACAACAATTGAACATCGCATTGCAGAATTGAACCAAGCAGTTAACTAAACACCACAACAAATGAACCAAACTTTAACTGAGCACCACATTGCACAATATAACATACTCCTAATAGAAGATCGGACAGTTAACCAAACCAAGCATGCTTGACAACTTGGAAATATAGAAATTGTATTTCTTTCTCATGTATTTAGTACAGCCAAATTCGATTTATTTCTCACATGGTATACAATAACAGAATGCAGCCACAACAATTGAACATCGCATTGCAGAATTGAACCAAGCAGTTAACTAAACACCACAACAAATGAACCAAACTTTAACTGAGCACCACATTGCATAATATAACATACTCCTAATAGAAGATCGGACAGTTAACCAAACCAAGCATGCTTGACAACTTGGAAAATTGCACCCTGAAGAATTGAACTTCACATTTGCAGAATTGAACCAAATAGTTAACTAAACACCACATTGCACGACATATAGAACATATACTCTAGAGCAGAAGATTGCATGGTAAAAGTAGATATCACAATCCACTAGAATTTGTTAAGAAAGGCAGTAGCTAGCAAACTGAACATGGGTCCTTATAGTGAGCTAATAAGACAAGCTACTCCTCATTGTCGGAGATATCGATGACGATTGGCTCCTTGGACATGGAAGAGGGTGATGCCTCCACATCGTGGGTGCCCTCGTCGTAGTGGTGAGTTGCCTGAGCCGCTCCGGGCACCAACCTGTTGGCTCTCGAGATGAGGTAAGCACGTGCACGCTGAGAAAACACCTCGTAGTCTTCGTCGAAGGCACCGACGGTGGCCTCGAGAAAATGCCACGAACTGTCGTCTAAAGTAGCCAACCGTGACACGGTGTCGGCGCGCGAGGCGTCGACGGTGGCCTCGACGGCGAGGTGTGTCGGATTCGTGGGTTCCGGCAAACCCTTGAGGTTCGAACTCTGGGGTGCGCACGAAGAACACTCTCTTCCTAGCTCGCTTGCTCAACGATCTCACGAGCTAGCTCAAGGAACTCAAGGAACAAGAGACACAAGGGTTTATACTGGTTCGGGCCACCTTGCGGTGTAATACCCTACTCCAGTTTGTGGGTGGATTGCCTCGAGGGCTGAGGATGAACTAGTACAGTGGATGAACAGCCTCCTGAGGAGAGGTGTTCTTGAGCTCGATGAGCTGGTGGGTGTGAGGGTGATCTGAATGATCCGTCCCTTGCTACGGTGGTGGCCAGGTCCTATTTATAGAGGCCTGGGTCCTCTTCCCAAATGTTAGGCGGGAAGGGATCCCACAATGGCCAAGTTTGAAGGGGGACAACTAGTACAAGCTATCCTGACAAAAGGTGGTCTTCGCCTGCCAAAGGCTCTGGTGGTGACGCTGTCGTGGGCTCCATGATGACCTCCGTCCTGTCGTCCTGCTGTCCTTGGTCTTGTTGCACCGATATGGAAACCTTTGCCTGACGCCTCGGGACTCCTCGCCTGTGCTTGCCCCTTTAGCACCAAAGAGGATACCGGTACACTGCGCCCGCTGGCGCCCGCCTGGCCTTGGTCGTCATGGCTCACGTCACGTGAACCTCGCGAGGTGCCCTTTGCATGGAGATCTCCGCCCCTCGGGAGCCAGCCTGGTGAGGCTACCCCTAAGGAGGTCTTGGTGTCGTCCGCCTCGCGAGGCTTGGTCCCTCGCGAGGGTCTTGAGTGGTTGCTGCCGAAGATGGGTCGTACCAGGCCGTTGGTGGAGCCACGCACAAGCTCGCAGGCAGGCAAGTCTGGGCACCCCCGGTCCCAGAACGCCGACAGTAGCACCCGGGCCCAAGGCGCGCTCGAACTTGGCTTTGAGGCGAAGCCAAAGGGCAAGTGTGGAGCACCGCGGGCCCCAACCGCCTACGGCCTTGATTGACGCGTGGTGACTGGTGATATGGGGGTGCCTCCACTCCCCCATGCAGCCTTGATATCCGCCAAGCTGGGCGGCCGCCGTTGCCAACAGTACTCTGCCCCCATTGCTAGCAGCGCACTTCCAGAACTACCCCACCTCCCAGAAACAGCCGCCACCTCCCTTGGCCTGACCCGGCTCCAATCCCCTCTGCTGCCATGGTGCCGAACCAGAAGAAGAAGGGGAAGAAGAAGAACCATACCATAGCCCAGGCACCGCCGGCCTTCGAGCCCGCCATCGAGCGGTCGATGGTGCTTAACCAGGAAGCGATGGACAAGGTTCACCCCGCGCTTGCCTCGGATTACAATGAATGGAAGGCGACGGTGGCCTGGCCCGCTTCCCGCTCCGCAATTGATATGACGGCCACCGAGATCCCCATTCATCTTCACGCCCTCTGGGCCGGTCTGATTCCCCCCTTCTCCGACTTTTTCAACGATGTGCTCTCGCATTACCAAGTCAATGCGTTGCACCTGGATCCCCAGTCCATCATCCTCCTTGCCGTCTTCGCCTTCGTCTGCGAGGCCATGGTGGGCATTTCACCTTCCGTGGCCTTGCTTCGCCATTTCTTCTCGTTGCATCTGACCGACGACCGCCAGCGCTCTGGGTGCGTGACCCTCCAAGCCGTAGAGGCGATGGCCGGCTCGGGGATAGACTTTGAGCTTTCACCGGTTGTGGGCGGATTTCGGAAACGGTGGGTGCTCGTGGACGCTGGTGTGCGCAACCCCCTGCTCCTGCTTCCGCGAGCTCCAGCTGTCCCTAGCTCCGGCTGGGGGCATGCGAAGCTTGTTGACCGGTGGCTCGCCCATGTCTGGCGTCGGCTAACCAGGCTGAAGGACCTCGGGGTGACGGCGCCTATGATGGTGAAGGAGTTCATCCGGTGCCGCATTGCTCCGCTTCAGCGCCACTCTCTGCCAATGTGGGCCTTCTCCGGCTGCGGGGACCCCATGAGGCTCCATGCGCCCGCTCTCCCTCCCGAAGCGCGGCGTCCAGTACTCGAGCTCCTGACGGATGACCCTGCGCCAGCCAATCTGCCGGAGGAGGGTTGCCTCTTGTACTGCTGCTCGAACAAGGTGGAGTACGCGAGGCAGATGCCTCCTTTCAACGAATGGGGGATGCGCCCGGTTGGCCTCGAAGGGCCCCAAAATCCCCGTCTTTGTGTTCCCCCTGCCTGCTGCCGCCTCGGCGCTCACCCAGGGAGCTGGTGCAGGGGGGCGAGCACCGTCGAACGCCAGCGAAATGGCCGCCGAGGAAGCAACGCCGGTCGTGGCCCCCGTGGTGGCGGCTCCTAAGGCTCGGGTGAGCTGCCCCGGGGCGATGGCCGCGGGGCCATCGCGGTCCGAGGCTCTGAGGTCGGAAGCCCCCAAGCCTCAGGCGAAAGCGGAGGGGTCAGCGCAACCTGACGCTCCTGAGGTCGCTCCCTCGGGAACCCCGCCAGTTGCCTCAGGCGACGGCGATGGTGCCCAGGGCTTCGGCCAGCTCCGCTTGAATTTTGAAGCGCTCCGCAAGAGGAAGGCAATCCATAGCTACAATGGTGGCGCCTACCGCCCGTTGAAGCAGCGGAAATACGTTGCCAAAGATGAGTAAGTACCTCATCTGCGTGATTTTCTGAGTGCTGCATCCTTTTTTGACCAATGATCTTCAGGGTTCCCTCGGCTGGAACGGCGAAATCTCCCGAGGTTCGGCCCTCACCGGCCACCAACTCGTCATTGATCTTGAGCTCTGCTTGCCGGACCGCCGTGCGGGGCCCGGGGCCCGCTTCGGAGGCGGACGCGCCAACCTGGGGCCTTGATCCGTCTTTCCTGGCGTCACTTCTTCATGCTCCAGCCTGGGGCGCAGCCGGCGTGCCAAGGACTCCTCTGTTGGTCATCGCCGGCGGCTGGGCGTCCCCAGCACCGGCCTCGTCTTCAGGTGGTGAGGTCACGTCACCTAGCACCTTTACCGCGGCCCGTGAGGGGGCGGAGAAAGCGCCGGCCTCGAGCTCCTTGCCGGGGTCAAGCAGGCCAGCTCGAACTTCCCCAGCGACCCTTGACGCGGAGGACGGACTCGGCTGCGCCCTGGAGCTTGCGCACGGACGCGGTGTCGTACGCCGCGAGCTCTTGCAGCAGGCGATGGTTGCGCTGAGCCGCCTTGAGGAGAGCTCGGAGCGGTTGGCGCTCGCCTCAAGACGGAGGACCTCTGCCTTGCTCGTGAGTGGCACCAGTTGAAGGTCGCCATCAACCTTGGGCAGCTTCAGCATGAGCGTGACAAGGCAAAGGCCACAATGGAACTTGAGGCCTCCCGCGAAGCCAGCGCTCGGGTCTTGGAGGAGGCTAAGGAGGCCGACCTCTATCGTGAGGGCGCCGAGAAGCAGGAACGCGAGCTCCTGGCCTTGAACGCTGCCCTGGAGCAGCAAATAGAGGCGCGCCGAACCGTCTTGGCATCGATGAGGGGGTGCCTTCTGAAGAGAAGGAGATCCTGAAGCGCGAGGAGGCGCTGGCGCTGGAGGCCATGGAGCATGGCCTGGAGCACGAGCGGCTGGAGACGAGGGAGCGCCATGTGGCCATGGCCGAAGATGCTGTCTCCGCCCGCGAAGCCGAAATCCAGGAGGAGGTCGCCCGGAGGGTGGCGAGGGCTCGCGCGAATCTGTCCAACGAGCACGGCTTGAAGCTGAAGCTCTCGGAGGCTGAAGCTGAGGTCAGGATTTCCGCCCGTTGGTCCGGGCTAGACAAGGCGGAGCAGCGCAAGAGGATCGTTGTGGCAGCCCAGACTTCCGCCCAGGCCGACCTGGCCAAGGCTCGCGCTGATCTGCTTTCACTCTAGCAGCAGATTGATGACGTCGCGTCCCTCGCGCAGTAGAACAGGGAGGAGGCGTGCCGTCGGCAGACGTTGCAGCGCGAGCACGCCCCCATACTCTAGGCCCTGAGAGTGAGGGCTAATCGGGCATTGGGCGTCATCTGCGAGCAGAACGTCCCTCATCCCCGCGTGGAAGACTACGCCGGCCATCTCCACTTCTTCACCGATGTCGTGATGCGCCTGGAGGACTGGGCCGCGAGGGCTCATGAGCTTTTTGAGGAAAGGAGCCGAGGCCTCCTCGGGCGCACATTCTCTCGCGTCTTTAGTCATCTCCGGAACCTCGACCCCCACTTCGACTTCGACGCCGCTATCCCCCGGTGCCTGGGGCCATCCGGGACAATCTGGTGCGCTGGGTGGACGACAACGTGGACGCCCTGGTCAGGGCTTTCGCCACTGAGGATGATGCGGTGGTGGTCGTGGAGGATGAAGGCGGCGCGGTCGACGATGGTGAAGACAACGTCGGCGACAGCACCAGCAGCGCGTACGAGAGCGACCATGATGACGCCGCGAGTGGCATGTCCAATTGAGCCCATGCTCCTTTGCTTCAACATGTATGCAAAGACTTGGACATGGCCCCACAAGTAGTAAGAGTGTTTTGGATGGGGGGCCCTCACGTATGTAAATTAACCTTCTATTTTTTAGACCGATCTTGCAACACGTTTCTCCAAGCTTACGAGCCCCTCAGCAGGCTTGCTGTTGTGACTTACCTTGGCCCTAGCAGGCCTTGCGCTAGTTTTGTAGTTGCCGATGTGCTTTTCTCCCGAGGGGAGCCCTCCGTGGGCTTGCGAGGTTCTGGACTTTCGAGGAGCCTGGTACTCTGCTCGAGAGGGCCTCGCGAGGAGCGAGTGCCAGACCATGGCAGGGTGTGCTTGCAGTGGTCCTGTGGGATTTGCCGCCACCTGGTCTGCCCGAGCGCGGTGGACGTGCACATACCACGCCCAGCCCCCGCTCGCGAGGTGCTCGCAAGGGGAGGGGTAGCAGGCGCGAGCCTCGAAACAATGCATGGAATAAAAAAACATAAGAAATCAGCACAAACGAGAAAAGACTCCCCCACACTTGTCAACGAAAATACGACTTCAAGTTCAGCTCAAAAAGGGCGGCGAATCAAGTTACAGAAAGCAGGGATGAAAGCAAATGGCCGCGTCCGGCACCTAGCTAGTCTTCTTGTCTTCCCACCAGCGCGGAGCTAAGTGCTTTCACTGGCTGTGGGCATAGTCATTGGGGGACAGGGCCGACGGCCAGCGCGGAGCATGGTGCTTCCACTAGGACGTGGGCGGGAGCCCCCGAGGCCCAAGGGCGGCACTCCGGAGACTCCGGGGCATGTACAGCCCCACTCATTATTACGTGAGAGTGTCACGAGCGGAGACCTTCATAGGCGCGAGCCTTGCTTAATATCGCCACACGAGGGCCCCGCCCTGCGCCACCCCCGACCACCATTGGGGCGTCCGGAAACCAGGACGAGACCAAGGGGCAAGGAGGACGCTAGCGGTGCCCTCGGCAACCACGGGCCCTCTGCCGGGGGGAAAGGCTCGCCACCACCTTCCCCGGCAAGGACCTACCTCCGTGCAGCACCTTGCTCCGTGTGGCGCAGAGGGGGCCCTCGCTCCAGGCCTCTCCCGCGCAGCTCCCAGTGCACCGCTCCGGTCGGGGGTGGAGCCACCGCCATGGGGTCTCGGACCGCTGCTGCGGTTTGGTTCACCTGCAGCCCATGGTTAGTGTAAACTTGTTCCTGAGACATAGGTTGTACCCCGCCGTCATCGTCACTGAAGGGGTCGGCGAAGCCTCCTGGCGACTCGTGGAAGGCCCCGGTCTTGAGTGCTCCGCCTTCCCATTCTGGCTCGGGGAACGAATTGGAGCCTTCCCCCGGCGTGTACCCCAGATTCACCATGCGGGGGACGTAGGCGTCCTCGGCCTCCCTGCCGGAGCCGTCGCCTGGGTGCTCCGCGCCTTGAGCCAGGACCCAGGGTGCCTGGGCCTGGTGGCCGCTGGGCGGCTCTCCAGCGCGTCCTCGAGGTGGCCCGCCAGCGCCTGACCCTCCTGGCGACGGCGCCATCGCGGCAGGACGGGTAGCGCCGGGGTTCATGTTGGTGTTGTCGGGTCCCCCTGGCGCCCCAAGAGGCGCGCGAGCTCGCCGGGGCCTCGCGTGCGCCTCTCCCACAACCTGAGGCATGGGCATGGAACAGAAAGGCGGCGTACCTCCACAGGCAGCGTCCAGCAGTTCGGCGATGCGTTCCAGCAGCGCATCGCGGCCGCTCTCCGCCAGCCTGCATCGTAGTAGCTCCCGTGCCATGATTAGTGCGGCTCGCATGTTCGCATGTTCCCACTGGGTGTGCGGTGCCGTTGCCGCAACGTAGCCTGATGATCGCGTGGTGGCACGCGCGCGCCGCGGCGCGAGGGCGGAGGGCGTCGGCCCGCGCCGCCCACATCCGGCGGTGTTCGGCGGCGTACGGGCCGCCTGGAGCACGGAGTTGAGGTCTTCTTGGGCGGTCGGTGCCGCCCAGACGGGCCAAGCAGCCCAGTGGTCGGTGTGGGTCCTTGGGTCGTCCGACATCGGAACCACGGGGTGTCGACAGGTCGATCGATGGAGGAGGGGCTTCGGCGCACCCCTTACCTGGCGCGCCAAATGTCGGATTTGTGGGTTCCGGCAAACCCTTGAGGTTCGAACTCTAGGGTGCGCACAAAGAACACTCTCTTCCTAGCTCGCTCGCTCAACGATCTCACGGCCTAGCTCGATGAACCCAAGGAACAAGAAACACGAGGGTTATACTGGTTCGGGCCACCTTGTGGTGTAATACCCTACTCCAGTTTGTGGGTGGATTGCCTCGAGGGGCTGAGGATGAACTAGTATAGTGGATGAACAACATCCTGGGAGAGGTGTTCTTGAGCTCGATGAGCTGGTGGGTGTGAGGGTGATCTGAATGATTCGTCCCTTGCTACTGTGGTGGCCAGGTCCTATTTGTAGAGGCCCGGGTCCTCTTCCCAAATGTTAGGCGGGAAGGGATCCCACAACGTCCAAGTTTGAAGGGGGACAACTAGTACAAGCTATCCTTACAAAAGGTGGTCTTCGCCTGCCAAAGGCTCTGGTGGTGACGCTGCCGTGGGCTTCGCGGTGACCTCCGTCCTGCCGTCCTGCTGGCCTTCACTACAAAAAAAAGACACATCCGTGACATTTTGGGCCGAACGAAATTTTTTTCTATCATACATATGACACTTCTATGATGATAATTGTGACAAAACCCGGTATCATCATAGATGTGGTGGGCTCCTACTTCTATGACAAAAAACCATGACAGAAAATGGGTTTTTCGTCCTGGGCGAGCCGGAGACGCAGCTGCATGACATTCTTTGGGCCGTCCATGACGGAAAAAACCATGGTAGAAGCGAGGGCGAGGAAAATTTCGGGGAGTTCCCGGTTACGGTGGGAGGTCGGGGGCCGAGCGATGCGCGTTTCTCTCGTACACGTACGCGCGTGTGTGCGAGGCGTTGGCTCTAACTGAACCCGAGCGATTGCACTACAGGCTACGCGTTACTGAACCCGAGCGATCGATCGATGGCTGTTAACTGAACCCGATCGAGCAATTCCTTTGCTACTGCTGCTAACTGAAGCCAATCGATGCTGCCTCTGGGATGAACAGTGAGCGTTGCGGGGGGGGGGGGGGGGGGTTGGATGAACAGTGAGCGGTGGCGTTGCCTCTGGATGAACAGGACCCCGTGGTGTGGTGGAGGGCTGGATGAACAGTAGACGGTGGAGGGGTGCCCGTGGAGGGGTGGTTGAACAGGACCCCGTGGTGTGGAGGGCTGGATGAACAGTAGACGATGGAGGGGTGCCCGTGGAGGGGTGGTTGAACAGTAGCCGGTGGAGTAGCGCGCGGTGGAGGCTGGATGAACAGGAGCCCGTGGAGGCTGGAGGAGGTCGACGGTAGCCCGTGGAGGCTAGAGGAGGTGGACGGTGGAGATGAACAGTATCCCGTGGAGTCCCGTTTTGCGGTACGCCACACCCCTCCCGATGAACAGGACCCCGTTTCGACCGTAGGAGGTCCGTTTCGTCCGTTTTGCGGTACGCCACACCCCTCCCGATCAACAGGACCCCGTTTCGACCGTAGGAGGTCCGTTTCATCCGTTTTGCGGTACGCCACACCCCTCCCGATCAACAGGACCCCTGTTTCGACCGTAGGAGGTCCATTTCCTCCATTTTGCGGTACGCCACACCCCTCCCGATCAACAGGACCCCCATTTCGACCGTAGGAGGTCCGTTTCCTCCGTTTTGCGGTACGCCACACTCCTCCCGATCAACAGGACCCCCGTTTCGACCGTAGGAGGTCCGTTTCCTCCGTTTTGCGGTACGCCACACCCCTCCCCATGAACACGACGCATTCCGTTGCCTCCCCATGAACACGATGCATTCCGTTGACTCCCCATGAACACGACGACGACGCTGTTTCTCCGTTCCGACCCAGCCATGTACACGAGCCCTGGCCGTACGTATGCACGAGTAGGCGTTCGAGACCCCGCCCGTATGTACACATACGTGGCCGTATTTTCTTTCTTGCACCCTGGCCGATGTACGTACGTGTACATGCTATGTGCGTGCCTCTACTACGACACGTACGCGCCTCTACTACGACACGTGCGCGCCTCTACATCCACTAGTATATATGTACGTACACGTTCGCGACCAGAATGACAACGCTACGTACGCTTCGACCAGGTGGGTCCCGACTGTCAGGCACTTCCTTGCCTGCGAAAATGTAGCTAGTGGGTCCCAGCAGTCAGGGGGGCGAATTGTTTTTTTTGCCCCGACGCACTTCCTTGCGTGCGAAGATGTAGCTGGTGGGTCCCAGCAGTCAGGGGCAAACGTTTTTTTCACGAAATACGGTGGCCCGTCCGGTGGGTCCCCGCTGTCAGGTGGAGGAATAATTATTTTGCACGTAATAAGGAGGCACTTCCTTGCTGCGGACGTGGACCCAGCTGTCAGCCTCTCCACGTACAGTCCACGTCCGATGGAAGCCGTTCCTTGACCACGTTGACCACGCCATGCCGAGAGCACCAGGGTGGTGGACGACGGCGAGGCTTAGGAAGGGGACGACGCGGAGCCGGGGTAGACGCTGCAGTGGATGCCCACGCGTAGAGGAGTACGAGGGTTCACTGGTTCGCTGCGGTGTGAGGCTGCCGTCGCCGCAGAATAACAGGGGGTGTGGGTGAGTAGAGGGATGGCCTGGCCAGCGATGGGAGTAGTAGGGGGCGGTGAGATCTCCGCCGCATCGCAGCCGGCCACGGGAGGCAGGAGCACGAGGCACGATCGACGCTGGTTTGGGCGGCTGGAGCAAGAAGACCAGAGGTTGAAGAAGCAGTACGGCCGTTGGATGGACATCGTATGGTCACTGGAGCTAGAATCGTGCATATTGACTAAGTTGACAAAGCCCTCCGTCCCCGTCAACTTAGTAGGCCCACAAGTCAGCCTGCCACTATACTGGGTCCCAGCTAACAGGGGGGTATTCATTTTTTATGCGTAATAAGGAGGCACTTCCTTGCATGCGAAGATATAGCTGGTGGGTCCGAGCTGTCAGCGGCGGTAACGTTTTTTTCGTGAAATACAGAGGCCCTTTCGGTGGGTCCCTGATGTCAGGTGGAGGAATCATTATTTTGCGCGTAATAAGGAGGCATTTCCTTGTGTGCGGCCGTGGACCCAGCTGTCGGCCTCTCCACGTACAGTCCACTTCAGATGCATGTCGGTCGTTGACCACGTTGACCAGGCCGCGCCGAGAGCACCAGGGCGATGGACGACGGCGAGGCCTAGGAAGGGAACGACACGGAGGTAGGGAAGACTCGACAGTTGTTTCCCACGCGGAGGGGAGTACGACTGTACGAGGGTTTACTGGTTCGTCTGCCGTCGCCGGAGAATAACAGCAGGTGCGGGTGAGTAGAGGGATGGCTAGGCCAGCGATGGGAGTACGGTGGGGCGGTGAGGCCTGCGCGGCAGCAGAGCCAGCCGCGGGGAGGAGGGAGCAGGCAGTCCCGCCGGCGCTTGTTTGAGCGGCTCGAGCAGGAAGAGCAGAGATTGAAGAAGCACGACGGTCGTTGGATGGCCATCCAACAGTCACTGCTTGTGCGTCAACCTTTTTTTTAGGAAAGCCTCAAATATGTGGAAAACAGCATACAACCCATCTGCCATTATTTCTAATAATTTACAGCCCATTTGCTAATTATTAAGATTTTTTTGGAGCCCATATTCTTTTTGTTAGCACTACAGTCCATATTCTTTCCAGTGCTCATTGATTGATCATTAATTACCTGTAATTATATATCCTCACTATATATTATTTTCTGTGGTATTATGCAGGATGAAGATGTATGAAATGAAAAAAGCTGGACGGTATGGCATTGGGTTCATTGACCCAAATACCATTAATGAATACACATGGAAATTGGAATGGTGTAGACAAGATGTAGAGAAAAACATGGTAGAGTTCTTGAAGCGCCTCAATAGCAATGAAGATATACTACTTCCTTACAACTTCGAGTGAGTCACACTGTCTTGTACTACAAATTCTGTTTTTGCTTACTAGCTAGATGTTAGTAAGTGTATAGGGTTTAGGGTTATAGTTGATTAGTGTTATGCACATGCCCGCTTAATTTATACCTGCAAACGTATGCGCATGCAGCTTCCACGGGATCTTGTTAGACATTAAAGTTGACGAAGGAAAAGTTGAAGTACTGGACTCACTACTTAAAAAAGATAGTAACTACAGCATCGTGAAGGGGATAGTCGACAGGTTATTTCAATCATTATTAACTATATCTCGGCCTATTTAGTTCGTCATTTCCTGATATGAACTATTTTTAATAACCATTTTATTAATTTTCTTTGCCGGCGGGCAGGACTTAGGCAAAGTACATCAAGGTGACTCCAGGAAAATGGCGACAAAAGCTATGTTGGTATCGACCTAAGGTAAGTAATTAAGTAGTACTAGCTAGCTAGCTACCATCTCTTTAATTCTTGTTTCAATACCATTAATTAATTAACATGCTTGATTAATTATTATCTGATTAAATTCTATTCTCGTAAATGCCCTGAAGCAGGCGCCGGGGACTGAAGTGTGTGCATACTACGTTTGCGAGAACATTCGCATGATGGCGTCCGAAAGGAGCAGATCTGATAGACAGGACTGGGTACGTTTGCCAGAACACTATTCACAAATCTTACATGATTGTTGATATCTAGTCACACAACTAATACACATGCATATTGATCTCCTTCTTAACAGTTCAAAGAGGTGCGGGACCAGCTCCTACCAACAGAGCGCATACGAGCACTTCAAGAGAAAATAGCGGAATTTTTGCTCGACCAGGTCATAGATCCCAAAGAAGAATACTATTACCCGCTACCGCCCCCATGAACCACTTGTCATCGTGCTCCGAAGGCACCAAAGCAACATGTAGGAGAAATTGTATATGTATATATATATATATATACATGTGTATGTGTGAATAATTAATGGTGGTTGTGAGACATTCGATTATATATATATATGATCGGTTCTACGAGAAATTCTATTTATATATATGCATAACGTGTACAATATGTAGTGTCGTAAAATACCAGCAAACAAAAAATAATTAAATGAAAAACACAAAATTAATGAAAAAATAAAAATAAAAACCAACCCCCCCAAACGTTTAGTACCGGTTGGTGCTACCAACCGGTACTAATGGTCTACCAGCACCCGTGCCTGGCTCGTGCCACGTGGTGGCACTTTAGCGCCGATTCGTGCCGAACCGGTAGTAAAGGGGGGGGGGGGGGGTTTAGTCTCCACTCTTTAGTGCCGGTTACAGAACCGGCACTAAAGGCCCTTACGAACCGGCGCTAAAGCCCGGTTCTGCACTAGTGCATAGCAGCCATCAAAATAAAATATGATGGATCATCTTCATACCCTAGCTCGACGCAGCTCCATCGCTGATATGCAGCTTCGCGGACCTCCAAGGTGGCTCGTCAAAGACGAAACCATTACCATTGAACGAACCAGACCGGGGCAACACCCCAAACACGTCATCAAACTCTAGATCTGGCAGGTTAGTTGACATCATCCATCTAATTGAATTGATCGTGCATATACCTCTGTCGATCACTTATGTCCCTCTTTTTTTTCTCGTAGACAAGTTTTCCTTTTCTGCCGGTTGTCTATTGTCTAGGTGCGGCAACATGGGCTGATATTGGGCTGCACATGCACGCAGTCAGCTTTGTGCTTCTTTTCTTTTGTTTACTTTTGTATTTGTGTTTTTTTACTAATGTGTTGCCTTTTTTTTGTTCCTTGTGTCTTGGACTGTCCAAAATTGCAAGGCCAAAAGTGCAAAAAAGAAGGTGAAAAAAGAAGAAGAAGAAAAATAGCACATGTCACAACCAAATGATACTTAACTTTTAATCTTTTTTGCAAAGTCAAAGAAGGAAAACACGGGCACACATGACACCTACAAAAAAATACACATGGATGTTGTGGGCATGTTATTTCCTTGCAATTGCCACCTATTTCATTGCTTGCAGTTCCACATTGGCGACGCCAGTTGCGCCTTGGGTTCGCACCAATTATGTGTGTATTGCAACGTCTATAATTGTTCATGGGTGTGTCGCATGCAACTCTCATACGTGTGACTAATTAGGAAAAATATATAACAAGAAAAGTATAAGAGGGAATGAAAAAAATAAGAAAATAAAAATAAAAAGGGTCGCCACCGGTTGTGCACGTGTTACAATTAAATGTGGCTTGCCGCATGAAAGAATTGGCAAAAAATCACTCCCAAAAAAATTCCATCGAATGGAGGGCTTGGCTTATAAGTCATTTCCTTGTGGTAGAAAAACATTTGGGAGCACATTAAATTATAAAAAACAATAAATCCACTCCATAAAATCCCTAAAACCCCATGAGTTGTGAGTTGTGACCAACTCGAAAGCTTGCAATTGCAACCCCATTAAAAACCTCCAGTTGTGATCGTCTTAAAAATGTGCAATTGTGACCCTCTTAAAAATTTGCAGTTACGACCCCAATTGAAAGTTTGTTGTTGCGACCCTCATGAAAACTTGCAGTTGCGACTCATTCGAAAGCTTGCAGTTGTGAACCCCCCCCCCCCCCCCCCCCCCTCTGAAACCTATTGTGGCGACCCCATTTGAAAACTTGCAATTGCGATCCCATGTGAAAGCTTATAGTTGCGACCCTCTTGAAATTTACGGTTGCAAACCAATTTGAAAACTTGCACTTGTGATTCTCTTGAAAACATGCAGTTTGCGCCCCCTTTGAAAACTTGCATATGTGACACCCTTAAAAACTTGCATTTGCTAGCGGATTTGGTAAAGATGGGTGTGCGCGCACCCTTTATGAATAGTAAATTCAAAAAAAATACTAGAAAAAAATATAAAAAACTGAATTTATGTTTGTAATGTACATAGTCAACCGGTCTACTCGCATATGAAGTTTCACGAAGAAATCACATCTGTGGTAATCTGGGCAAAAATGACAAATTCGAAGCTGATCGAAGCTATATTAGAAAACACAGTTTAATGAATAGATGATCGCATTTGTATTTTCTTCACTAAGAATACCATGGGCATATATACATCATGAAACTTCACACATGAGTAGAATGATTGACTAAGTTTCATACCGCGAAATTTCATATTTTTTTATTTTTTCTAGTATTTTTTATGAATTTACTATTTACGTGGGTGCGCGCGCACGCATGTTCACCTTTGTATTTTCACATTTGCTACCCATTTGAAAACTTGCATCTTCGACCCCATTTAAAAAATTGCAGTTGTTAGCACCTTAAAAACTTGTAAAGGCAACCCCATTTGAAAACTTGTGGTACAACCTCCAAGAGAACCTGCAATTGTGATCCTTTTGGAAACTTATAGTTGCAAACAAACAAACAAACAAACAAAGAATACGAGAAAAATAAATGAAAACGGAATGTCACACCTCTAAGACAGGCCGCTCATGGCGCATGAATAACAATAATAATAAGAATGCAAGAAAACGACAAACAAAAAAAAATGGAAGACAAGAATAAACAAAAAAATGGTAAAAAAAGGATTTATCTAGTTATACATTCTAGAATTAACTAAATCTCATCTAATTATAAATTAGTTAAAAATGGTACATATAAAGGTGAAAATAAAAAAGCTTAAAACAGAAAGTAGAAAGAGAATGATAGAGAAAAAATAAAATGAAAAATGAAAAAAGGAAAAAGAAAAAAGAGAAAAAGAAACCAAATGGTAATTAAGAAATGCACACCAAAATCACCTCGTTTTGGCTTATCTCTTCCGTATGGGTAGCCCGTGTTAATAACAAAAGGTCGAAAAGAGAAGCATTCAAGAAAAGCCCATGTTGGTCCCAAAGGCACAGCCTGACCTCGTCACGCATACAAAACCGCGAAAGCTAATCGCCCGTACGTTTCGTCTAAAGCACTGTGCTATAGGGCCAACTCAATACTGTCGTTGCGCACAAGTTTTCTGTTTGTATTTTCTTCTCGGGTTTTTCAATGTTTTGCATTAGTTTTCTCTGGATTTCCTTTTTCTTTTTCAGCTATTTTTCTTCGATTTTCTTTGTTTCTTTCTTTTGTTTTCACCGGTTTTGTTTGCTCGAGGCGTTTTCAGCACATATCTAAATTTTTCATACACATTGCACATTTTTCTTATACATTAGGAACTTATATTTATATACGTTTAGCCTTTTTGAAATACATGATCAATATTTTTTCAAATAGTTTTTATGTATATCTATTCGTACACATTTTACATTTTTCGTATTCATCTAATATATTTTTATACAGGTTTAACATTATTTTAAGCACAAGTTTTGATCATCTTTTTGAATACGTGTCAAACATTCTTTTTTGAAACATACATTGAAACAGTTTTTATTGATCTGAAACAGTTTTTTAAACAGTGCTAACATTTTTTCACATTGTATAATTTTTTTAAATCACGGAATTACACGAATATTTTTACATTGTAAAAAATTCCTAAATATGCACGTACATGTTTTTGAAATATATGAATATTTTTAAATGTCACAATTATTATTAAAGCTATCAATTTTTTAAAAAATCACGTTAAATTTTTTTACACTGCGTTAACATTTTCACAAATTCACTCATCGCAAAAACAAAACATTTCACAAATTCACTCATCGCCAAAACAAAGCATTTCACAAACTCAAGGATTTTAAATTTATTTAAGTCGACTAATTTTTGGAAAATATGTATTTATATTTTTTTCAAAATAAATAAAAGTAAAATAATAATGAACGAGGAAACATAAAAGAAAAATAAACTAACTGAAAAATTTGCCATTCAGACAAAACCTTGTTCGTGTCATTATCGCGAGGTGCACGGCTGCCTCACCTACAAGGCGAAGGTGGAGGGCCGGCCCATTAGGGCCTGGATCATCGTGCTGACATCGCCCAAAATTCTTTTTTTTCCTCTCTTTCACTTTCATTTAAATTTAAGACCCCTAAAAAATTAAATTAAATGCATATATCAAAACTTAAATTTACTTAAGAAAATTAGAACATGAATTTGAACAAATGTTGACAAAGTATAAATAATTTGTTAGCGCAATTTTAAAAATTGTTGACAACTTTCAAAAAGAATGTTCATACAATGAGGAAATGTTCCCGCATATCAAAAAATGTATACAAAATTTTACAAAAATATGTATACAAGTAAAATATATGTTTGTGTAATGTAAAGAAAAAATGTTGCATGCCACTAAAAAAGTGTACGACTCATTGATGGAAAAATTCCCGCGTTTCAAAAACTTTCTTGACATTTAATAAAATGCTATACAAGAATGCAAATAAAAACGTTCGCGGGGGTTAATTTATTCGCATGTTTCCAAAACTGCCCGTGAAAAATTTAAAATTATTTATACAATTTAAAGAAATGTTTGTGTAGTTTTAGAAAAGTCATTGCCATTTAAGAACTGTACAACATCTATTTGAAAAAAGTGTTACAATGTGTTAAAAAAGTTTGCAAAACATTTATTTCATAAAAATGTATTTCATGTATTTGAAAAAAAAATCCAACATGTATCAGAAAAGTGTTTCACGTCTGCTCTGGAAAAATGTACAGGGGCAGGCAGTAGGAGAAGGTGACCATGTCCGGAGATAGAACGACCCGCGGCGCCAGGGAATGCCGGTCCAGGCTGAGAGCGAGGACCCCCGACGAGCTGTCCACCGTGCTGGTGCCGTGCATCTCCACGCAGACAAAGTTGAAGTCGTCCACGGCGACCGCCGCGAGACTGCGAGTGTGTCGGTCATGAAGGTGGCATTGAGCACGACGGCGCCCTTCTTTGTCAGCGCGACCGTGCAGCTGGGTCTGGAGCAGGCGCTCAGCGGGCATTTTCTCGATCCGCATGGGATCTGGGCGAGGGAAGACGACCGGGACGGGTCGAAGAGTGATAAGTATCCAACATGTCTATAATTTTTTATTGCTTCATGCTATTATATTATCTATTTTGGATGTCTTATATGCTATTTTATATTATTTTTGGGACTAACCTATTAACCTAGAGCCCGGTGTAAATTTATGTTTTTCCTTGTTTTTGACTTTTATAGAAAAGGAATATCAAACGGATTCCAAACGGTATATAACTTTACGGTGATTTTTTTGGACCAGAAGAAACCCAGGAGACTAGGAGAGGAGGCTAGAAGACCTACGAGGTGGCCACAAGCCCTAGGGGTGCCCCCAGGCTTGTGGGCCCCCCTAGACCCTCCAACCCTAATTGTTGCTCCATAAATACCCAAATATTCCCCCCGATACCACAGGGCACATCAAAAATACTTTTCCGCCGCCGCAAACTTCTGTTCTCGTGAGATCCCATCTTGGGGCCTTTTTTGGCACTCCGTCAGAGGGGGATTCGATCATGGAGGCCCTCTGCATTAACCTTGATGCCCTTTCGATGAAGCGTGAGTAGTTTACCACAGACCTAAGGGTCCATAGCTGGTAGCTAGATGGCTTCTTCTCTCTCTTTGATCTTCAATATAATGTTCTCCTCGATGTTCTTGGAGTTCTATTCGATGTAATCTTCTTTTGCAGTGCGTTTATTGAGATCCAATGAATTGTGGATTTATGATCAGATTATCTATGAATACTATTTGAGTCTTTTTCTGAAATCTTTTATGCATGATTGAGATAGCTTAGTAATTCTCTTCGATCTATTGATTTGGTTTGGCCAACTAGATTGGTTTTTCTTGCAATGTGAGAAGTTCTTTGTGATGGGTTCAATCTTGCGGTGTCCTCTCCCAGTGACTGTAGGGGCAGCGAGGCACGTATTGTATTGTTGCCATTAAGGATAAAAAGATGGGGTTTATATTATATTGCTTAAGTTTATCCCTCTACATCATGTCATCTTGCTTAAGCCGTTACTCTGTTCTTATGAACTTAATACTCTAGATGCAGGCAGGAGTCGGTCGATGTGTGGAGTAATAATAGTAGGTGCGGAATCGTTTCGGTCTACTTGTCACAGACATGATGCCTATATTCATGATCATTGCCTTAGATATCATCATGACTTTACGCATTTCTAACAATTGCTCAACAGTAATGTGTTTACCCACCATATGCTTTATTCAAGAGAGAAGCTTCTAGTGAAACATATGGCCCTCGGGTCTATTTTCCATCATATATTTTCAGATCTATAAACCAAAAAACCCAAAAATACCTTGCTGCAATTTATTTATACTAGTTAAACGCCCGTGCGTTGCTACGGCTTCGTAAAAATTCAATGTAATTCACAACATTGCTCATGTGGCTTATGAATGTGTTGCCACAAATATCATCTTCTACTTGATAATATGACAAAATCCATGTGGCTCGTATTCAAATCACCATGACTCAACTTACGAAGTCTACCTTCATACTATTGCTTTGTGTTCCACAATGGAGAAACATAAGGCCTCTTTTCCACCCAACTTTGACATATATCTTCTCCATCCAACTTGGATAAAAATTATTACTCTCCACCCATCCTAATTTAGATGGCATGCGTGCATTTCGAAATCCTACTTCAGCCATCAATTTCATCAGCTAAACATGGAGTATGTTACAAAAAAAATCACCAAATTCGTTTTCAAGAAAAGTTTCCAATGGTACAATTGTATGGCACATAGCACATATAGTACTGAATAAATTAGCAGCCAGAGCATGCACACTTTTCTGATGAAATTCAATTTTTTTTAAACATGTTCTCTTCCTCCTTGCAACCTGTCTCAGCTTTGCTAAGAGTTTCTGTGTTGTAATTGCTATGCAATAAAAGCCTCACTTCAATATGAGGAACCTTAAACTTCTGGTTTTCTCTCTATGTATAAGAAGGCAACAATAAATCTATATATGATTAGTATTTAAGCATGAATCCCCATCTTACAAACAAGTCACAGAACCTGAACTCAACTCCAATCTCTGACCACAACTGAAGGTGTGCGCTTAAATTTTTAGAAGTCATGAACCTGAGCTCTTAGGACCAAACCATTGGGCTTGATGCTGACCTGAATTGTATGAGTGTTAGACACAACAGTGCGAAGATTACGTACATTACCTATCCACTTAATCCACAACACAGTCTGACAGCAATCAACCTATTCTATTTTCACTACTAATACAGTATATGACAATCGTTTTTGTGAATCCCCGTCTTACAAAGGAAAAAAACATAGTACATTCACATATCTTATCAGGAACACAAGGATGCCTACGATCCACTCCCATGGCTAAATGTAATATGGATTAATGAAAACTCAGGAAAGGACTACAAAAAAATTATATGCTCCTCCACTGAGAACTGTAGAGTGCATGGAGGATAAATTGCAAAGACATGATAATATTATTCACTGACACAAAAACACATGAAAGGAAGCAACAACAAAAAGGATAATTTATGACTTTCACCCAGGCACAAATTCTTCATTAATACTTGCAGCACCTCGATAGTAAAAATTTAGGAGGTAAAATAGAAGTTGAAGGCATGATCACAACCTGAAATAGATGACACAATAATCCATAAAAATATTTAGTTTGCGGTTCAACACTTCAATGATGCATTAACTGAATAAATGGTGCTGGAAGCAGACCATACCTCAAGGTAAAGATGAATGTTACGGTACTTGGATTCAAGAAGATGCATACTTAAACTGGAAGCACTTCCAAAACTTCCTTCGGTGTCTTCTTTGTATCATTATGCGACTGTCTACTTTATTAGCCCAACAGAACTGCTTAAGTTGGCTGCGTAACATGCACAAAAATGAGAAAAAGAATAAGTATTATTAGGAGATGAGCAATATGTCCTAGAAAGAAAAGATATATAGCTCCTGGGCAGACGTCTCTTTTTCCTTCACTCCAAATAGCTGCACACCATATTTGAAGAATGTAATATTCCCTCCGAATCAAGTTAATTTACGCAGCTGCTATACAATGTCCTCTATACATTGTATAGATGCTGAGTTAATTAATTTGGATCAGAGGGAGTATGAGTTTATATCTAAACAAATAGGGAAACTTCAGGTGAGATTGCTTCATTCTAAAATAAGGTAGAAGCATATTTCCCTGAGGTGAGAACACACAACTCTCAAGAAAGTACATATTATTCTCTACTAAATGGTATTTATTTGCTAAGGTTTTTTGGTTTCTGTAATATTTTGCTTATGGTGATCTCTTCCCTACTAAATTTCTCTCTTAATTGTTGGTCCCGTTGTGCTAATGTCAACATTTTATCTTGTTCATACCCAGCTTGTATTGAAAGGTAATAAAGGTACAGTATAGGAGAAGTCAAACCGTATTCCCCGGAGAAGCAACGTACATGAGTTTGGATTAACACAGCCGACAACAAGGAGAAGCAGCTACAACAAACGAAACACAAGTTGAAAGCATCCAGGCTGCTTTACACAAACAAGTCACAGAACCTGAACTCAACTCCAATCTCTGACCACAACTGAAGGTGTGCGCTTAAATTTTTAGAAGTCATGAACCTGAGCTCTTGAAGGACCAAACCATTGGGCTGGATGCTGATCTGAATCGTATGAGTGTTAGGCACAACAGTGCGAAGATTACGTACATTACTTATCCACTTAGTCCACAACACAGTCTGACAGCAATCAAGCTATTCTATTTTCACTACTAATACAGTATATGACAATCGTTTTCAGGTTCAGGCATCAACCTAGTAGAAGCTTTTTTCAGGTTCAGACAAATTCGCAAGATAATAGTGAAGAAGAAAGTAAGACAAGTAGTTGCATGATAAGGATTTGTAGCATGCCCCCAAATGCCGGTTTCAACATGTGGTCCACCGACCTCTGGACTGAACAAAAGAACATCCTGCCTACAACAATATGTAGCTAATTTGTACTAAATAATACGGTTGATCAAACATTGGTAAGGGTACAAAAGCATGCACGACTAAAAGCTATTTTGGAAAAGGCATGACCAGAAAAGTTTCGAATAACAATAAAGATTGAAGAAACATTGTACTCTTCAACGCCGTATCAACATTGAGGCCTCAAACTTCCTTCTATTAACTTGCAGTGGAGCTTGACAAGAGTTCCTTGGGGTAAAAGAGAAGTGAAAAGAAATATTTTTTAGAGGTTAATAGCGGCACCAATAATAGAAAAGGGAAATTAATCAAACTTCAATAGCAGGACTATTAATCTATACGTGGACTGCAGTTGCCAATGTAAACGAACCTCTTCAAAAAGTGAAAGCCGCTCTGTCTAAGACACATGAAAACTCAAGAATCCAAATGAAAACAATGTGTTACCTGTGTAGCTATATGAGCAGATGGGTATTTCGCTACAGGAGCAGTGTTCTTGAAAAGCCAATGGTCAGTACCTTGTTATATGAACTAAAAATAATACGTTGAGTTGCGAATGTTTGAAATCAAGGCCTGAGAGTCGCAACTCGCAATGAGAAGAAGCATTTGTAAAATCATATTGTCCTAAATGCAGGCAATTGTCTGATGTGTTTTCCTTTTCTTAAACGGAAACAAAGATAAAAATTGTCTTAAATGTGACAGATAGTATGAAGCTTGACACTACTAATGCAGGTAGGATTTCTATGCTTACCCTGACGCAGAACTCCCAAGGGTTGAAACGGAGCAGCTACGTGCTCACGTTGTTGGATAGGTCGTCGGCGGCCTGCTACTACTGGGCGTCGGGGCCGCCTAGGCCAGCCGCCACCGCCTCGTCGTGCGGCGGGTAAGGAACTGATCCATCGGCCGCTCCGCTGCACGACTGAAACCCCATATGTGATCGAAGGAGTGCTGGAGCACAGCCTACTGGGAGAAGATGTGTGGAGTGATGGTATGGAGATAAGGTTACCGAGCCCGTCGTTCGCTGCCGCTGCCGCCGCGCCGTCCTGCTCTTTGCCCTCCTCGCGTCGAGCACATCCTGGACTGGGTGAAGAATAAATGAGATGGCAAGCGGCTCCAATCTAGATCGAGGTCGTCGTATGCGGGGAAGGTCGCCCGAGGTCGCCGTAGACGGTGAAGGTCGATTGGATGACGATGACTCCGATGAGAGGGCAAGTGGATCCGAACCATGGGCCTCTGGATGGAGGGTGTAGGCGGGCAGGGGTTGGCGGCCAGAAAGCTCAAGCCCGTGGGTGAGAGGAGAGAAGGAGACGTCAGGCTCTGGCCTTGCCGAGTCGAGCGGCAAAGGAACAGGTCAGCGGCGGCGATTCCTCTCGGGGACAGGGAATCGGGAGCGAGGGATTCAGGGAGTGGGGGTGGGACGTGCGTACGTGGGTTTTCTTTTCGTTTTTCTTTCTCTCGTGCGGGATCAGTTTCGATTTTTTTTTCTGTTGTGCGGGGATGTTGCGGGCGTGGCCCATCGCCACATGGTTGTCGTAAGAAGGGAGGTGGGGATCGAATGAGGTCGAACCATCGAAGGTGGTCGAACCATCACGACGTTCAATCCTCCTTTAATAGTATAGATTTACTTTAGTTTGCTCTTTTACTTATCTTTTATACCTATCTCTATTAGATCTCACTTTTGTTCGTGACCATGAAGGGATTGACAACCCCTTTTTCGCGTTTTGTGCAAGTGTTTGTTAGTTTGTGCAGGTGCATATATTGGGGACTTGCTTGTGCCTCCTACTGGATTGATATCTTGGTTCTTAGCTGAGGGAAATACTTATCTCTACTTTGCTGCATCACCCTTTCCTCTTCAAGGAAAAAATCAACGCAAGCTCAAGAAGTAGAAGGAAGAATTTCTGGCACCGTTGTCGGGGAGGTTCTACATCAAGCCTACCAAGTACCTATTATAAACTCTCATCTCTTGCACTTACATTATTTGCCATTTGTCTCTCATTTTCCTCCCCTACCCCCCACTTGTAAAAAGTTTTCAGAAAAACACATTAATATTTGCCTTTTATTTGCATTTTTCCATTTACCTTTTCGTTTGCCCTTTTATGCCTTACTTGGTTTCTTTGCTTGTTTGCTTGCCATAATTGTGTATTATTTAAAATTAGAAAGCAAAAAGTTTATGGATCCTCATCCACTTGCTAATCTTTTTGAAAGATCCACCTATGATGAACCAATTGCTAGTGAGTTGAGTGCGCTAGATTATCTTTATGATGTTTTGCTTGAAATTCGTGAATCTGAAAGTTGTGATGAAGTGCTAAAAGAAGAAATTTATGAAGTGATCCACGATAGCTCCTTGAATGAAAAGCATGATTGCAATGATGTTATTATAAATTCTATTAATGTCAATTGTGCTAATAATATGCAAAACCCCAAGCTTGGGGATGCTAATTTTGCTATGTCCACTACTTATTGCAATAATCATGATTGGGGTGGTAATGTTTCTTATGATCTCGAAAATTTATTTAAGCCTCATGATGAATATGTTTGTGATAATACTGAAAGTGCGTTTGGAAAAGTGTCGACTCTAGGTCATAATGATCCCACTACTTTGGAGCATGATCAATCTTATGAAATTTTTGATAAAAGTGGGCTTGGAGAAGTAATGACTTTATTTTTTGTTAATCCCACTATTTTGGAACAGTGTCACCTTTGCATGCATGTGGATCATGAAGATAAAATTTTATGTGATAGCTATATTGTTGAATTTGATTATGATCCTACATGTAATTATTATGAGAGAGGAAAATATGGTTGTAGAAATTTTCATGTTACTAAATTACCTCCCGTTATGTTGAGATTGGTATTGTTTCTTTCTTCTTCCTTGCATATGCTAGTTTATTCTTGTCTTGATAATTTGTTTACTTACAAAATGCCTATGCGTAGGAAGTATGTTAGACTTAAACTTGTTTTTCACATGCTACATGATGCTCTCTTCGTGTTTCAATTGCTATCTTTCATGTGAGCATCATTAAAATTATCAACGCGTAGCTAAAAGGCTTTAAAGAAAAGTGCTTGTTGGGAGACAACCCAATATTTTTATTTTATGTTTCTATGAGAATACACATTATTACCTCTGTAGTAATTGTGTTTTAGTGTTTTTTATTAGTGTTTGTACCAAGTAAGACCTTTGGGATGGTCTATGGTGATAGTTGATTTGATCTTGCTAAAAAACAAAAACTTTTGCGTCCAATAGCAGAATTTTTTAAATTCACAGGTGCGTGATAAATTTTTGAATTTTTTACACAAGATTTATATACAAATTGCCCAGATTTTCCTAATTTTTCAGAATTTTTGGAGTTACATAAGTATACGAAGTTTCCAGATTACTACAGACTGTTCTGTTTATGACAGATTCTGTTTTCTGTGTGTTGTTTGCTTATTTTGATGAATCTATGGGTAGTATCGGGGGGTATGAACCCTAGAGAAGTTGGAATACTGTAGATATTACACCAATATAAATTCATAATGAGTTCACAACAGTACCTAAAGTGGTGATTTTCTTTATTATACTAATAGTTCATACGAGTTTTGTGTTGAGTTTTGTGTTGTGAAGTTTTCAAGTTTTGGGTGAAGTTTTGATGGACCACGGAATAAGGAGTGGAAAGAGCCTAAGCTTGGGAATGCCCAAGGAACCCCAAGGTAATATCCAAGGACAACCAAGCATCTAAGCTTGGGGATGCCCCAGATGTCATCCCCTCTTTCGTCTTCAATCCATCGGTAAATTTACTTGAGGCTGTATTTTCATTCACGACATGATAGTGTTTTGCTTGGAGTGTCTTGTATGATGTGAGTCTTTGCTTTTTAGTTTTCCACAGTTATCCTTGTTGTACACACCTTTTGAGAGGGACATGCTTTAATCATGAATTTATTAGAATACTCTATGTGTTTCACTTATATCTTTTGAGCTAGGCAGTTTGCTCTAGTGCCTCACTTATATCTTTTTAGAGCACGGCGGTGGTTCTATTTTATAGAAATTGTTGAACTCTCATGCTTCACTTATATTATCTTGAGAGTCTTAAACAGCATGGTAATTTTCTTAGGTTATGAATTTATTCCTAATATGACGGGCATCCAGGAGGGATATAATAAAACCTTTCATATAAAGAGCATTGGATAATATGAGAAGTTTGATTCCTTGCATTTGTTTTGAGATATAAAGATGGTGATATTAGAGTCGTGCTAGTGAGTAATTGTGGATTGGTAGAAATATTTGTGTTAAAGTTTGTGATTCCCGTAGCATGCACGTATGGTGAACCGTTATGTGGTGAAGTCGGAGCATGATTTATTTTTTGATTGTCTTCCTTATGACTGGCCGTCGGGGACGAGCGATGGTCTTATCCTACCAATCTATCCCCCTAGGAGCATGTGTATTAGTACTTTGTTTCGATGGCTAATAAACTTTTGCAATAAGTATGTGAGTTCTTTATGACTAATGTTGAGTCCATGGATTATACGCACTCTCATCCTTCCACCATTGCTAGCCTCTCTAGTACCACGCCACTTTCGCCGATGCATTAAACCCACCATATACCTTCCTCAAAACAGCCACCATACCTGACTATTATGGCATTTTCATAGCCATTCTGAGATATATTGCCATGCAAATTCCACCGTTCCGTTTTATTATGACACATACTACCATTGCCATTTTGTTCTCATATGCATGAGGCATTCATATAGAGTCATATCTTTGTTCTAGTATTGACTTGTAACTCTTGAGTTGTAAGTAAATAAAAGTGTGATGATCATCATTATTAGAGCATTGTCCCATGTGAGGAAAGGATGATGGAAGCTATGATTTCCTCACAAGTTTGGATGAGTCTCCGGAATTTAAGAAAATAAAAGAGGCCAAAGAATCCCAAATAAAAAAAGGCCAAAGAAGCCCAAACGAAAAATGAGAGGAAAAGAGAGAAGGGACAATGTTACTATCATTTTTCCACACTTGTGCTTTGAAATAGCACCATGTTCTTCATGATAGAGAGTCTCCTGTTTTGTCACTTTCATATACTAGTGGGAATTTTTCATTATAGAACTTGGCTTGTATATTCCAATGATGGGCTTCCTCAAAATTGCCCTAGGTCTTCATGAGCAAGCAAGTTGGATGTACACCCACTTAGTTTCTTTTTGAGATTTCATACACTTATAGCTCTAGTGCATCCATCGCATGTCAATCCCTACTCACTTGCATCGATATCAATTGATGGGCATCTTCATAGCCCATTAATTTGCCTAGTTGATGTGAGACATTCTCCTTCTTTTTGTCTTCTCCACAACCACCATATTCTATTCCATCTATAGTGCTATATCCATGGCTCACGCTCATGTATTGGGTGAGAGTTGAAAAGTTTGAGAACAGTAAAAGTATGAAACAATTCCTTGGCTTGTCATCGGGGTTGTGAATGACGAAATACTTTGTGTGATGAAGATGGAGCATAGCCAGACTATATGATTTTGTAGGGATGACTTTCTTTGGCCATGTTATTTTGCGAAGACATGATTGCTTTATTAGTATGCTTGAAGTATTATTGTTTTATGTCAATATTAAACTTATGTTTTGAATCTTATGGATCTGAATATTCTTGCCACAATAAAGAAAATTGCATTGATAAATATGTTAGGTAGCATTCCACATCAAAAACTATGTTTTTATCATTTACCTACTCGAGGACAAGCAGGAATTAAGCTTGGGGATGCTTGATACGTCTCGAACGTATCTAAAATTTATGGTTGTTCCATGCTGTTATATTATCTGTTTTGGATGTTTTATATGCGTCAATATGCTATTTTATATTATTTTTGGGACTAACCTATTAACCTAGAGCCCGGTGCCAGTTTCTTTTTTTCCTTGTTTTTGACTTTTACAGAAAAGGAATATCAAACGGAGTCCAAACGGAATAAAACTTTACGGTGATTTTTATTGGACCAGAAGAAACGCATGAGACTTGGAGAGGAGGCTAGGAGACCTACGAGGCGGCCACAAGCCCTAGGGGCGCGCCCCCAGGCTTGTGGACCCCCCGTAGACCCTCTAGCCCTAATTCTTGCTCCATAAATACTCAAATATTCCCCCTATACCAGAAGGCACACCAAAAATACTTTCCCGCAGCCGCAAGCTTCTGTTCTCGTGAGATCCCATCTTGGGGCCTTTTCCGGCACTCCACCGGAGGGGATTCGATCATGGAGGGCCTCTACATCAACATTGCTGCCCTTCCGATGAAGCGTGACTTGTTTACCACGGACCTAAGGGTCCATAGCTAGTAGCTAGATGGCTTCTTCTCTCTCTTTGATCTTCAATACAATGTTCTCCTCGATGTTCTTGGAGTTCTGTTCGATGTAATCTTCTTTTGCAGTGCGTTTGCCGATGAATTGTGGATTTATGATCAGATTATCTATGAATATTATTTGAGTCTTTTATGAACTCTTTTATGCATGATTGAGATAGCTTAGTAATTCTCTTTGATGTATCAATTTGGTTTGGCCAACTAGATTGGTTTTTCTTGCAATTGGAGAAGTGCTTTGTGATGGGCTCAATCTTGCGGTGTCCTCTCCCAGTGACAGAAGGGACAACGAGGCACGTATTGTATTGTTGCCATTAAGGATAAAAAGATGGGGTTTATATCACATTGCCTGAGTTTATCCCTCTACATCATGTCATCTTGCTTAAGGCGTTACTCTGTTCTTATGAACTTAATACTCTAGATGCAAGCAGGAGTCAGTCGATGTGTGGAGTAATAGTAGTAGATGCAGAATCGTTTCGGTCTACTTGTCACGGACGTGATGCCTATATTCATGATCATTGCCTTAGATATCGTCATAACTTTGTGCTTTTCTATCAATTGCTCAACAGTAATTTGTTTACCCACCGTATGCTTTATTCAAGAGAGAAGGCTCTAGTGAGACATATGGCCCCCGGGTCTATTTTCCATCATATATTTTCAGATCTATAAACCAAAAAACCCCAAAATACCTTGCTGCAATTTATTTATATTTACTTTATTTTGCTATTTTACTTATCTTTTATACATGTCTATATTAGATCTCACTCTTGTTCGTGATTGTGAAGGGATTGACAACCCATTTTTCGCGTTTCGTGCAAGTGTTTGTTAGTTTGTGCAGGTGCATATATTGGGGACTTGCTTGTGCCTTGATACGTCTCCAACGTATCTATAATTTATGAAGTATTCATGCTATTATATTATCTGTTTTGGATGTTTAATGGGCTTTATTATGCACTTTTATATTATTTTTGGGACTAACCTATTAACCGGAGGCCCAGCCCAAATTGTTGTTTTCTTGCCTATTTCAGTGTTTCGAAGAAAAGAAATATCAAACGGAGTCCAAACGGAATGAAACCTTCGGGAGAGTTATTTTTGGAAAGGAAGCAATCCAGGAGACTTGGAGTAGACGTCAGGGAAGCTTCGAGGTGGCCACGAGGCAGGGAGGCGCGCCTGCCCCCCTGGGCGCGCCCCCACCCTCGTGGGCCCCTCGTGGCTCCCCTAACCGACTTCTTTCGCCTATATATATATCCATATACCCTAAAAACATCAGAGAACACAATAGATCGGGAGTTCCGCCGCCACAAGCCTCTGTAGCCACCAAAAACCAATCGGGACCCTGTTTCGGCACCCTGCCGGAGGGGCGATCCCTCACCGGTGGCCATCTTCATCATCCCGGCGCTCTCCATGACGAGGAGGGAGTAGTTCACCCTCGGGGCTGAGGGTATGTACCAGTAGCTATGTGTTTGATCTCTCTCTCTCTCGTGTTCTTGAGGTGATACGATCTTGATGTATCGCGAGCTTTGCTATTATAGTTGGATCTTATGATGTTTCTCCCCCTCTACTCTCTTGTAATGGATTGAGTTTTCCCATTGAAGTTATCTTATCGGATTGAGTCTTTATGGATTTGAGAACACTTGATGTATGTCTTGCATGTGTTTATCTGTCGTGACAATGGGATATTCACGTGATCCACTTGATGTATGTTTTGGTGATCAACTTGCGGGTTCCGTAACATTGTGAACTTATGCATAGGGGTTGGCACACGTTTTCGTCTTGACTCTCCGGTAGAAACTTTGGGGCACTCTTTGAAGTTCTATGTGTTGGTTGAATAGATGAATCTGAGATTGTTTGATGCATATCGTATAATCATACCCACGGATACTTGAGGTGACATTGGAGTATCTAGGTGACATTAGGGTTTTGGTTGATTTGTGTCTTAAGGTGTTATTCTAGTACGACTCTATGATAGATCGAACGGAAAGAATAGCTTCATGTTATTTTACTACGGACTCTTGAATAGATCGATCAGAAAGGATAACTTTGAGGTGGTTTCGTACCCTACAATAATCTCTTCGTTTGTTCTCCGCTATTAGTGTCTTTGGAGTGACTCTTTGTTGCATGTTGAGGGATAGTTATATGATCCAATTATGTTATTATTGTTGAGATAACTTGCACTAGTGAAAGTATGAACCCTAGTCCTTGTTTCCTAGCATTGCAATACCGTTTTCGCTCACTTTTATCATTAGTTACCTTGCTGTTTTTATAATTTCAGATTACAAAACCTATATCTACCATCCATCTTGCACTTGTATCACCATCTCTTCGCCGAAATAGTGCACCTATACAATTTACCATTGTATTGGGTGTGTTGGGGACACAAGAGACTCTTTGCTATTTGGTTGCAGGGTTGTTTGAGAGAAACCATCTTCATCCTAGGCCTCCCACGGATTGATAAACCTTAGGTAATCCACTTGAGGGAAGTTTGCTACTGCCCTACAAACCTCTACACTTGGAGGCCGAACAACGTCTACAAGAAGAAGGTTGTGTAGTAGACATCAAGCTCTTTTGTGGCGCCGTTGCCGGGGAGGTGAGTGCTTGAAGGTATATCTTTAGATCTTGCAATCGAATCTTTTTGTTTCTTGTTTTATCGCTAGTTTATTCTATAAAAGAAAACTACAAAAAAAATGGAATTAAGGGTGAGCCATATGCTTCATCTTTTTAATATATTTCATGAAAATAAGGATTCCGATAATTGTGCTCAATTGCTAGAGGAAGAATGCATTAGGATGTTTGGCACTAAATATTTGAATGATGAGCATGATTGCAATGTTGTTAGTATGAATTCCTTGAATATCCATGATGCTAATGATATGCAAAGCCACAAGCTTGGGGAAGCTATGTTTGATGAAGGTGATATTTTTTGCCCCCAAGTTTTGATGAGCAAATTTATTATGATGAAAGCATGCCTCCTATTTATGATGATTATATTGATGAAAGTGGGTTTGGAAGAGTGTCAACTTTAGGAAGTAATGATCCCACTATTTTGGAGGGTGTTGAATCTTATTGTGATAATTATAAAAGTGGATTTGGAGAGGTCATGACTTTATTTAGTGATGAATCCACTATTTCGGAACAGGTTCCAATTGATTATGAGAATAAAGTTGCTATCTATGATGGTTATTGTGATGACATGTATGCTATAAAGAATAATTATAACCATGAAACTTGTCATCGTGATTTTAGTTTTCAATTGGATTATGCCTCACATGATAGTTATTTTGTTGAGTTTGCTCCCACTACTATTCATGAGAAGAAATTTGCTTATGTGGAGAGTAATAAAAATTCTATGCTTGGGGATCATGAAAATAATGCTTTATGTGCTGGTTATATGGTTGAATTCATTCATGATGCTACTGAAAATTATTATGAGGGAGGAATATATGCTTGTAGGAATTGCAATAATATCGAGTTTCCTCTCTATGTGCTTAAAGTTTTGAAGTTATGCCTGTTTTGCCTTCCTATGCTAGTTGATTATTGTTCCCATAAGTTGTTTGCTCACAAAATACCTATGCATAGGAAGTGGGTTAGACTTAAATGTTCTTGCCATGTGTTTCATGATGCTCTCTTTATGTTTCAATTCTTATCTTTTATACGAGCATCATTGAAATCATCATGCCTAGCTAGTAAGGCATTAAAGAAAAGCGCTTGTTGGCAGACAACCCTATATTTACCCCTACTGTTTTTGTGTTTTCACATGATTAAGCTACTGTAGTAATCATGTTTTATAGCTTTTGTTTCAATAAAGTGCCAAGTAGAACCTTTGGGAAGACTTGGGTGGAAGTTAATGTGATCTTGCTATAAAAAACAGAAACTTTGCGCTCACGAGTTTAGCTGTCATTTTTTTTACAGAAGAGTGCTTTTAAGTTGATTCTTTTTGAAGAGGCTTAATAGACAAATTCCTCAGGTCCATCAATTTGTTTGAGAATTTTTTGAGTTCCAGAAGTATATGTTTGATACAGATTACTACAGACTGTTCTGTTTTTGATAGATTCTGTTTTCATTGTGTTGTTGGCTTATTTTGATGAATCTATGAGTAGTATCGGAGGGTATGAACCATAGAGAAGTTGGAATACAGTAGATATTACACCAATATGAATTTAGAGTGAGTTCACAACAGTACCTAAGTGGTGATTTATTTTCTTATACTAACGGAGCTTACGAGTTTTCTGTTGAAGTTTTGTGTTGTGAAGTTTTCAAGTTTTTGGTAAAGATTCGATGGACTATGGAATAAGGAGTGGCAAGAGCCTAAGCTTGGGGATGCCCCGGAAGGCATCCCCTCTTTCGTCTTCGTTCATCGGTAACTTTACTTGGAGCTATCTTTTTATTCACCACATGATATGTGTTTTGCTTGGAGCTTCAATTTATTTGTTACGATTTGCTTGCTGTTATTTAGAACAATGTTTTGCATCTTTTATTTCAATAAAAGTGGCATTGATAGCCTTTACTATGCTTATTTTACAAGTCTACATGTTGCTGTTTGAAAACAGAAAGTTTACCGCTGTTGCAAAAATTCCCTAGAAAAGTCAGAATGTGATAAAATGTTGAAAACTTTTGCATAATAAGCTCTGATAAATTTACTACAGTGGGAATTTTCGTTCATAATTTTTGGAGCTAGGGAAGTATGGATCTTGCTGTATTCGTTACATACTGTCCTGTTTAGGCAGATTGCTGTCATGTTTGCATATGTTTGCTTGTTTAATGATTCTATTTGAGGATAGGACTATTAAATATGCAGAGGCATTTAGTATGCAATCTTGAATAATAATTTTAGTGATTTGCTACAGTAGAGTATGATAAGGTTTTTGCATTGGTTTATACTAACTTATCTCACGAGTTCTTGTTGAGTTTGGTGTGGATGAAGCTTTCGAGATTTAGGAAACCGTGATATGAGAGGAATTAAGGAGACACAAAAGCTCAAGATTGGGGATGCCCAAGGCATCTCAAGATAATATTTCAAGAAGTCTCAAGCGTCTAAGCTTGGGGATGCCCCGGTTGGCATCCCACCTTTCTTCTTCGACAACTATCAGTTAGTATCGGTTGATCCTAAGTTTTTGCTTCTTCACATGATGTTTGCTATTCTTAGATCTCATTTTTTGCTTGTTGTTTGAATAAAATACCAAGATCTGAAATTCTTAAATGAGAGAGAGTCTTCACATAGCTACATAATTATTTAACTACTCATTGATCTTCACTTATATCTTTTTGGAGTAGTTTGTCATTTACTCATGTGCTTCACTTATATCCTATGAGTAAATGGTTGAATGATTTGAATGTCATAAATCTGAAATTATATATGTTTCATATGCCTTTCCCGTGGGGAGTAATGACTTCACATATAAGAAGTAGAGGTGGTAAATTTATTGAAGGTTAGCAAACATTATATTGGTCACTTGAACAATTCATGAAATAATATTGAAGGAAGAGAGATTTCACATATAAATATACTATCTTGGACATCTTCTATGATTGTGAGCCCCATTAATTATTTTCAAACCTGAGCAAATTAGTTGAAGCTGGACAAGGAAGACAACATAATGAGTTATGCTTGGGTATATTTGTATAGAAGTTATATTGTTATGGATCCTCTAACATGTGGTGCTTGCTATTTAGAATCCTTTGCTAGCCAAAATATCTATACTAAGCGGGAATACTGCTTGTGCATAAAAAATCATTGAACCAAGTTCCTTCCATGAGTATCCACCATATCTACCTATATGCGGTATTTACCTGCCGTTCGAAGTAAATTTGCATGTGCCAAACTCTAAACCTTCAAATAATAATCTATTTTGTATGCCCGAATCGCTCATGTAGCGACTAGGGGCTGTCAGTATCTTCCATGCTAGGTGGGTTATTCTCACGATGAGTGGACTCCGCTCATCATTCACGAGAAAATGGCTGGTAACTGGGATGCCCAGTCCTGTGGTCATAAGATCAAAAACAAAATCGCAATTAATTTAAACAAAACTCCCCTAGGATTGTTGATAGTTGGACGGCACCCGTTGTTTCGGACAAGCCGTGGAGTGTGATTGTTGGTGGAGGGGGACTAAAATCTTTACCTTTCTGTTTGGGAACCGCCTATAATGTATGTAGTATGGAAGATATTGGGAACTCTTGGTCGTTATGTTGACAATGAAAGCATACCTCTCAAAATTATTTTCATCTCTATTTTAGCTTCGAGCTCTGGCACCTCTGCAAATCCCTGCTTCCCTCTGCGAAGGGTCTATCTTTTACTTTTATGCAAGAGTCAGTAGTATTCCTTATCATTCCAACCTACTCTTTAGTTGGCAAGCATCATGTGTTGGGGAAAGATCTAAGCATATATGGTCATTCAAATATATTTGATCATGAATTATTATTGTTGACATTACCCTTGAGGTAAAAGGTTGGGAGGCGAAACATTAAGCCCCTATCTTTCTCTGTGTTTGATGAATGCTATTTGTTCTAAAAATATGCTTTGAGTGGTAGCAATCATGGAAGACTATATGATAGTTGAGTATGTGGGATTTGCTAAATCAAAGCTCTTACATAGACCCTTCCTAAAAATAAGATGAATTGCAATTGTTTGATGACTGAGAACATAGTTTGTTAGTTTTCAAGAAAGTTTATGATCTATACTTTAACATGTGAATAGTTTGTTACTTGATCATGAAAAGTTTTATGAGATGAGATACCGTTATGACATATAATGATGCTAGAAAAGGTGATTGAAATTATCATTGATCAAACTAGTGCACCTGCTAGCATTCACACTTCATAAATTATTTCTTTTATCATTTACCTACTCGAGGACGAGCGGGGATTAAGCTTGGGGATGCTGATATGTCTCCAACGTATCTATAATTTATGAATTATTCATGCTATTATATTATCTGTTTTGGATGTTTAATGGGTTTATTATGCACTTTTATATTATTTTTGGGACTAACCTATTAACTGGAGGCCCAGCCCAAATTGCTGTTTTCTTGCCTATTTCAGTGTTTCGAAGAAAAGGAATATCAAACGGAGTCCAAACGGATTGAAACCTTCGGGAGAGTTATTTTTGGAACGGAAGCAATCCAGGAGACTGGGAGTAGACGTCAGGGAAGCTTCGAGGTGGCCACGAGGCAGGGAGGCGCGCCTGCCCCCCTGGGCGCGCCCCCACCCTCGTGGGCCCCTTGTGGCTCCCCTGACCGACTTCTCTTTCGCCTATATATATCCATATACCCTAAAAACATCAAAGAACACAATAGATCAGGAGTTCCGCCGCCACAAGCCTCTGTAGCCACCAAAAACCAATCGGGACCCTGTTCCGGCACCCTGCCGGAGGGGGGATCCCTCACCGGTGGCCATCTTCATCATCCCGACGCTCTCCATGACGAGGCGGGAGTAGTTCACCCTCGGGGCTGAGGGTATGTACCAGTAGCTATGTGTTTGATCTCTCTCTCTCTCTCGTGTTCTTGAGGTGATACGATCTTGATGTATCGCGAGCTTTGCTATTATAGTTGGATCTTATGATGTTTCTCCCCCTCTACTCTCTTGTAATGGATTGAGTTTTCCCTTTGAAGTTATCTTATCGGATTGAGTCTTTAAGGATTTGAGAACACTTGATGTATGTCTTGCATGTGCTTATCTGTGGTGACAATGGGATATTCACGTGATCCACTTGATGTATGTTTTGGTGATCAACTTGCGGGTTCCGTAACATTGTGAACTTATGCATAGGGGTTGGCACACGTTTTCGTCTTGACTCTCCGGTAGAAACTTTGGGGCACTCTTTGAAGTTCTATGTGTTGGTTGAATAGATGAATCTGAGATTGTTTGATGCATATCGTATAATCATACCCACGGATACTTGAGGTGACATTGGAGTATCTACGTGATATTAGGGTTTTGGTTGATTTGTGTCTTAAGGTGTTATTCTAGTACGAACTCTATGATAGATCGAACGGAAAGAATAGCTTCATGTTAATTTACTACGGACTCTTGAATAGATCGATCAGAAAGGATAACTTTGAGGTGGTTTCGTACCCTACAGTAATCTCTTCGTTTGTTCTCCGCTATTAGTGTCTTTGGAGTGACTCTTTGTTGCATGTTGAGGGATAGTTATATGATTCAATTATGTTATTATTGTTGAGAGAACTTGCACTAGTGAAAGTATGAACCCTAAGCCTTGTTATCTAGCATTGCAATACTGTTTTCACTCACTTTTATCATTAGTTACCTTAGTGTTTTTATAATTTTAGATTAAAAAACCCTATATCTACCATCCATCTTGCACGTGTATCACCATCTCTTCGCCGAACTAGTGCACCTATACAATTTACCATTGTATTGGGTGTGTTGGGGACACAAGTGACTCTTTGCTATTTGGTTGCAGGGTTGTTTGAGAGAGACCATCTTCATCCTACGCCTCCCACGAATTGATAAACCTTAGGTCATCCACTTGAGGGAAATTTGCTACTGTCCTACAAACCTCTGCACTTGGAGGCCCAACAACGTCTACAAGAAGAAGGTTGTGTAGTAGACATCATGCCTCCTACTGGATTGATACCTTGGTTCTTAATTGAGGGAAATACTTATCTCCACTTTGCTGCATCACCCTTTCCTCTTCAAGGAAAAAATCAACGCAAGCTCAAGAAGTAGCAAAGAGTTGCTTCTTGCCACAGCGCCCCCCCGGCGCATGGCTCATAGTGGAGGAGCGTGGCTCCCATGGTGGCCGTGTCGAATCCCATGATGAGTCTCTTCACCGCAGTGTCGTAGCCAATGGTGATGTGGTACTCTGATGCGCCCTGAAGAGCCGCGAGCGGTGTGCTATGGATATGATGTGTGGAGATCGAACAACCATGTGTGGGCTTTTTGCTACCTCGTCTATTATAAAAAGAGAAGACGGAAGAGCTACCGACCCAGGGATGACAACCATTTGTAGTTACAAAAGGTTGTACCTCACGATTTACTAGAATTTTCTTGTGAGGTGGTATGGGTGAGTCCTGGATGATGAGGTGGATAAGATGCATGTCAACAGAAAATAGGATAATGAGGTTTTGAGTGAGTATGAACTATTTAGGTAGTATTATAGATGAAGCATAACATTATAGTCCATATTAGACTTTTCACTTGGGTAATAACTCTAGTGGACATAAAAGGGAGTTGGTAATGGAGGAAGGAGAACGGGAGACATGATAATAGTGCGAGAAGGCAATTGGTGAGGCAGCTCTTGGTTTAATGGGTTCGCCGGTAGTTTTTTTTTTGAGAAACACCTATAATTTTATTCATACTAATAAAAATTACAGTACACTGATTTGGACCTAAGATTCTAGAAAATACAAAATAACTCCTATGGCTAAGAATTACAATGAAATCTCTTGAAAACACCTTCTTCGTGGTATCGATCTCTTCTGGAAGAAATACTCCAAAGACTTCGGTAAAGAGGCTGCAATTGAACTGGAGCAACGATGTTGTCACTCTTTCACCCACACGAACATTACCAATAATGGTTTTTGAAAGCGCCTTGAGTCCCCCATCCAAAAAGATGGTAAAGCATGATCGATGAACGTATTTCGGCCGAGGATGAACCGCTATAAGTGCAGGACGTCGAATTACTATATCTTCATCATGATGTCGATGAAAATTTCACCTCCACAGAGAATCAGACCAACAAAAAAGCTTGATACAACATAAACTCATCAGATTCGAATAATCGGATCTGCGAGGACAGAAAACTCTCTAACCTCATGGCACCGCTAGAAGAACGAGAGAAAATTTATTCACAAAACTATGATGATCACTAGAGGTTGACAAAGAACATAGAGATTTTGAAGATCCGAGGTCCCCCCACCTCTCAGTGCCAAGATGGCAGCCAAAGACGAGGGGACCTAAATTTCTCAAATCGCGGCGGTGGCGACGGAAGAAAACCCTCGTACACAAGTCAAATAATTTTGGCCGGTAGCTTTTTCCAAATCTCTCGCAAGCCCACAAACAAACGAACGAAAAAACAAAATATGGGCCAAGCCCACATCCTCCCACGACTAGAAACATGCTTATGGAGAAAGGAAAACAAGGAGGCTGAAACAATGGTCGTGACGAAGGAATCACACAGCAGAATGATGCGGCTGATTCTCGATAAAAAAAGCAGAACAATGCGGATCGGAGTTAGGACGAGATTTACAACAGCGAACGGATCAAATAAGGATCCCATGGTCCAAGATTTAGATCTGAGGTAGCTATTTTACATCTGAAATAGCAAACTATAACATTATAGTCCATATTAGACTTTTCACTTGGGCAATAACTCCAGTGGATATAAACCAAAAATATATAACTCGATTATGATATAACTAGTAAAATGGCCGTGTGTTGCAATGGGAGAAAAAAAACATAATCTGCAATTGCCATGACCACATTTTGCTGCATCATCGAGATGCACTATCATTGTCATTTTCATAAAATCGTGAACAATTTTTAGAAATCATGATTATTTTTAGAAATCGTGAACATATCTGAAACTGTGAACATTTTTCAAATTAATGAACATTTTTACAGATTTTTGAACTTTTTCTAAAATCATGAACATTTATGCAATTTGCAAATATTTTCGAAAAATTGTAAACATTTTCTAAAATAATTTTCTTGAATAGGCGAACATTTCTAGAATCAAAGAACATTTTTTTGAAATTGGTGGAACATTTTTTTAAATTGACAAACATTTTTAGAAATGCATGATCATTTTTTAATCAGCGAACATTTTATGAATCAATAAACTATTTTTAAGTCAACAATTTTTGAATTTTTAGTATATTTTTCAATTCTTGAACATTTTTAATACACAATTTTTTAATAAAATCGTGAACACTTTTTGATTTCCCAAACATTTGTTTTCAAAACTACGATTATTATTTGAATATGCGACATTTTAGAAAATTCAAAAACATTTATGAATTATTAAAAAATCAAAATTCCTTTTTTAATTTTTGGAACTTTTTTGAAGTTCCAAATTATTTAAAGTAAAAAAAACAAAGACAGAAAAGGAAAACAAAAAATATAAAACGAAATTTTAAGAATAGGCCGCCCAGACATGGGCTGGCCCAAACAGGCGCGCTGGGAGGCGCGCAGTGTCTTCTCCCAGCGCTCGGAGCGCGGTATAGGAGGTTTCTACTGCATGGGCCGTCCCAGGCGGAGATTCCTTTGTGTGAAACGTTTTTTTATCACTTATAGGTTGCATCGGTGGGTAATATTTTGTAAATTTGGGGGCAATTTTGGTGACGTACCGCCAGAAGCAATAGCCCATTTATCTTTACCTACTAATAAAGTACGCACTGCTTCTGTCGGTTCACCGTCGTGGACTTTTTGCAAAAAAGTACTTATTCTTTTTTCTTATTGAACACGCAGTCACTATTTTAGTCGATCCGGAACGTTTCGTTTCTTAAAAAAACTGGCCATCATGCGGAGCACCGCTGCTCCATGGCGTTTCATAAATAAAAAGGTCAGCGAGGTGGTCTTCGAGAGGAGCCTGCCGCACAAAGCAGCTTGTGGGACAGCGGTGGCGAGCGAGGCAACAGCAGGAGGACGAGGCCGCAACGGCTGAGCGAGGCATGGAAAAACGACAGCAAAGGGGATTGGCCATGGAGCTCGGGCAGGGCTTGGTGCAGAATGAGAGGTTGGAGTTGGAGAAGACCAGCAGGAGCGGATCTCGGCGGCGAAGTAGAGGTGCAGCCGAGCGGAGCAGCGGCTGAAGGTGGCGGTGAAGGCGCGTGAGCAGGCAAAAGGGAAAGAGGAGAGCAGTAGGGCGACGCGAGGATCTCTGGTTGCTGCTCACCGGAGAAAGGCGGCGGTGGCGCTGACCGCATGGTGCGAGCGTGCGCTCGCACACAGGGGGTTGAGCGCATTCAGCCGACTGCTAGGAACGACGCAGGCGTCGCAGTAGAGGTGGTGAGGGAGCCGAGAAGGAGGCCGGGCGACGAAAGGGCTTGTGCGGATGGGCGGCGTGCTCGCCGGCGTCAGCCGATGGCTCGGCGGCCAGGGTCGAGCGCCAGGCCAGGAGATCGGGCGCGAGGCGCTCCTCTCCTGACGCGATGCGTGCGTGTGTGGGTGGCGGCGCCGAGGGGATCAAGAGGGAGAGAGATGAGTGGGAACCAGGGTAGCTAGGTTATAGGGATTAGGTGGGCAGCGGGGATGGTTGGGCCGACCTGGCAGGCTGCTCCTCCTCTCTCTTATTCTCTTTTCGTTTTATTTATTAAATATAAATAGAGAGAGCAAAAAGGAGAGAGGGTTAGGAATTGGTTTTTGGCAAGGAGCTATTTTTTCCTGACTGACAAAAATGTGCTTGATCCAGAAAAAATAGAAATGAGCATAATTGAAAGGTTTAAATTAAAACTCATTTGAATTTAATTAAATGGGTTTGAACTAGAAGTTGGATTTAGGATTTCCCACAACTAATGAAAAATTCCATGTTGATTGCACTTTGCACAATCTAAATATTGTTAGATCAATCTGAGTATAGGGAGAAGCCTCTAGGTTGCCACGTTTACATGTATGAGCGGTTGACATGGCCAATATTCAATTCGTAGTAACGCACTGGCCTTTTTGCTAGTTATTATTAAAAAAAGGTAATAAATTATAGTCCATATTATTATGGACTTTTCACTTGATAATAAGCCCGGACGAGTGTTAAAAAAAAAGCCTGGACGACATAAACCGAATAACATGGCCGGGTGTATTTAAAGTCGAAGAGAAGCTTAAGCCACGAAGAACTGACCCTTTATTACCCACATTTGCAAACGTTCAAGACACCCACGTGCGATGCGTGTGTAATGCACCCATGATGATCAGTTATAAGCAACTCTTGGTGACGAACCCGACCTTGCCTCCACGCAGGTCGTAAACCACTTCCGTCGTCGCCTGAGCCAAGGAGCCGATAACCGTGATGCCCCGTGCGTGCGGAGGCACCGGCGCGAACGCGAGGCACCCCACTGAGAAGATGTTACCGCGGTCCTTGAAGTACATCGTCTGCTGGACGCCGGGCTCCAGGCCCGCACCGCCCTCGAAGGTGAGCTCGACCGCCGGCACCCCGACGCTGCTCTGGCCGGTGAAGTTGTAGCACGTGTCGAGCTCGCCGTACGGCGGCGCCACAGGGTACTGCCCCATCCACCCCCTGAACTGATCGCGGAGGGCCGCGTAGACCTTCGGCTGCAGGTAGGTGAACGTCGTGTGCAGCTCCATCAGCGCGTCGCCGGCGAGTGCCTGAGGCGGAACCGGGATGTCCACCGCGCCGACGCTCACGCCGACGAGCCGGAGGAAGTACAGGTTCGGGTGGGAGGCTTTGCTCTTTAGGGTGGCGTAGCTCACTATGTTCGGGCGCGTGGCGCCGAAGGAGAGGAAGCCCGCCGAGTAGGGGAAGGCCGAGGGCAGGCAGTAGGAGAAGGCGACCGTGTCCGGCGAGAGAACGACCCGCGACGCCAGCGAGTGGGGGTCCCGGCTGAGGTCGAGGACTCCCGACGAGCGGCCCTCCGTGCTGGCGCCGCGCGTCTCCAAGCAGACGAACCTGAAGTCGTCCACGGCGACCGACCGTGAGACCGTGAGCGTGTCGGTGACGAAGGTGGCGTTGAGCACGACGGCGCCCTTCTTTTTCAGGGTTGCCGTGCAGCTGGGTCCGGAGCAGTCGCTCAGCGGGCAGTTTCTCGAGCCGCACGGGATCTGGGCGAGGGAAGACGACCGGGACGGGTCGAAGAGGTGCTTCTTGCCGCACCGGCTCCCGGCGCATGGCTCGCACCGGAGGAGCGTGGCTCCCACGGTGGCCGTGTCGAATCCCACGGCGAGTCTCTGCACCGGGGTGCCGTAGCCGACGGTGACGTGGTACTCTGATGCGCCCGGAAGAGACTGGAGTGGGGTTCCGATCGAGGGGATCGTCACCCCGGACTTTTTATAGTCGCCTGAATCGCCGAAGAGGGCGCGCAGGCGGAGGGCGTCGCTGATCGAGGGCATGCTTTGGCCCGAACCGGCACCGGCGCCAGAAGCAGGAGCGCACGGGCTAAGCCGATGCATTACCGGCAGCCGTCCTCCATCTCCTGAAAAATGACCACAAGTTCATTAGCATGAGAGGTATTGGTTCTGAATTAGATTGATGCAAGACACTTCACCAGGGACGGGCGAGCAGGTCGACGGACTCCTCGAATCGGATGAGCGGACAACAAAGTGCTTTCCACCATTGGTGTGGTAAGAGCTGCCAAGGTGAGGAGCAGCAAGAAGCAGACAGAAAAGCAGAGAGGGAATGCCGGAAGCCATTGCTTGTGCTATGTATGTACCGGTGGTGCAGTTGCATGGGACCTCGGAGAAACCTGCCCTATATATAGGATATAGCCGTAACATCGAGCTGGGTCGCCACTCGCCAGCATTTGAAAGTTTGAAACTGTCATCTCTCCTCCTACGACGCCCGACGACAGGGATCAGTCTTTTGTCGTGTGTTCTCCTATGACGATCAGCCCAAAGCCAGCGCTTGTGCCTACGGAATTGAATAGGGATTTACGCCCATCCTTCCAACATGGCAGGCGAAATTTGCACAGCTAGCTACTAGTCGGAAACCCACCTCAAAAAAAAAAAAAACTACTCCTTTCATTCCATATGTAGCGCATATAGATTTTCTACAAAGTCAAACTTTATAAACTTTGACTCTATATGTATATGATTTTTTATACAAACTTGGTCAAAGTTTATAAAGTTTGACTTTTAAAAAAATCTATATGCGCTACATTGTAGAACGGAGGGAGTACTAGCCGGAAGAATGAGCTACCAAGTTATCCATATCAATAGCTTCATTGCTAGCTGTTAGAACTTGGACCACGTCCTACATACGGGTTTCTTTTTTCTTTCGAAAAGGAGGCCTCTCGGCTATGCATCACATGATGTACACAACTATCTTTATTAAAAAAATAACGTAACAAGGTTTACATTTCCAAATAGTGTCTCAAAGACTAACAAAAAGTAAACAGAAAAAATGACACAACCGGCAAAAATAGGATCAATGGACTAGCCGTCTGTCCTATTATTGGACCGCCATCCAAACCGATTATATGTATTCCATGCTACCGTCTTTCAATGGTTGCACCCGAAGTCCATAAGCTCCTCGTGATCCGCATGGCTGGGTAATGACCACGTACGGATCCATCCAGACACTCGGAAGATTATCTGTAAAAAAATTAACAATGGTTTGTCTGATAAAAGTGACATCATTTCAGCAGTTCCATATCGCTCGAAGTAATGCACACACTCCTACTCGAATATATGCCGCAGTGTTAGGCTCTACCCCGTTTAACCATACCCTGAAAAGACTAGTATAGAGGCGGAAGGACTGACACCGAGTGAAACACGAATCGTATGCTAGAGTTCGAAACAGGTTCGCGCGCCGCTTTATATATAAACCGTACGCCAGAGTAACCTGGCTAGCGGGCATGAGAGAAATAAATGTTGTATCATTTCATCCGGATTACAAAAACAACACCGTTTACTCCCCTCCCAACTATATTTACCAAGTTGTCTTTGGTCAAGATCACCCCCTTATGCATAAACCACATAAAAAGCTTGATTTGCAATATCACCTTAATTTTCTAGATGTGCAGGGACCTAGGGATCAGACCTGTGTTTATCAAGTCTATGTACATAGATTTCACCGAAAAGACTCCACACACTAGTAGAAAACAGGGCTTTAGTCCAGGCCGGACCAGCCCATTAGTCCTGGTTTAGTCACGAACCGGGACCCATGGGGGCATAGGTCCCGGTTCGCGAGGCCAGGAGGCCGGCCGGGCCTCGTGGGGCATTGGTCCCGGTTCGTCTGGACCCTTTGGTCCCGGTTCTAGACACGAACCGGGACCAATGGGCCTCACTCCTGGCCCACAACCATTGGTCCTGGTTCGTGGCTGGAACCGGGACCAAAGGGGGTCCTTTAGTCCCGGTTCCAGCCATGAACCGGGACCAATGAGATGCCTATATATACCCCCTCGCCCGCGAGGAGAGCACTGGAGTGCTCTGTTTTTCTAGCCGGCCGTGGGAGAGCTTTGTGGTGCTCTAGCTCACCTCCTATGCACATGAGGTGTTTGATGAAATGCCCGAGCCACACTTAAACTTTCTCCTCTTGAAGCTCCTTGTCCAAGCTATATTTTCCTCGAGATTTGTCTAGGTTTGGCGATTCATCATGAACCGTCCCCATCCTCACCGCTGTCGATCGCCCGCGCCGATCTCATCGCCGACACCACCGTGGTGAGCCTCTTGATCTTATCTTCTTTCTAAAAGAAAAAAGTTCTTAATTGTATGATTTAGATAGATACAATTTTCTTACTTTTATTATTGCTTGTCATTATATAGTGCGATGGTTTTGGTATCCGCCTCCGTCGGCCCTCGTCCTGTCTATGATTCGGATGTGGTATATATATATATATTATCTTTTATAACTATTTGGTTCATTTAGTGTTTATGACAATTATGCCGACCAACGTGGCATAGATTTTTTTATCTAGGAGGTATGTGAACCAGAAATTCCAACCGACCCTATTGTCGAGAGGTTAAATTTAGTTGAAGAAGAAAACAATTACATGAAGGAAAAATTGAAAAAAAATTGAGGAGGAGAAGATGATATTGGAGTTGCATGTTGCGGATGTCGTCAATGATCACAAGATCAAGATGGATGCAATGCGCTTGAACATTAGAAAGATTAGAAAATATGCCATTCATACCGAGGCTTGGTATCATTATGCCGTTGGATCAATTGTTACCTTAGTTGCTATTATGATCGCATTTGTTGTTGCATTGAAATGTTTTAGATAGTTTCAATGTATGGTTTAATTATTAGATGCTCTGGAGAGCTATATGTTGTTCAATGAGAACTATGTTTGTACTTTGGTTTTAATGTGATGATGCACTTCTATTAATTTGGTCACTTGTCTATTCATAATGTTCTGTAATGGTTTTTGACACACTTAATTATATATAATGCACGCAGATGAACCGGCAATGGATGTACGGTGACAGACGCACCTCCGAGTACATTAAGAGCGTGCATAATTTTCTCGATGTGGGAATACGAAGTCTTACTCTAACTCGAAAACCCTTCACACCCACCTGCTTTATAAGGGTTTCATGCCACACTATAATGTTTGGACCAAGGACGGAGAAAGAGGGGTTGTGATGGAAGACAGCGAAGAAGAAGAGGATGATGACAACTATGTGCCCCCTGAATACGGTGATGCTGCAATGGGGGAAGCTGAAGATCAAGAGGAACCAGATAATGTGCCCGATGATGATCTTCGCTGGGTCATTGTTGATGCAAAGAGACAATGCGAAAGTGAAAAGGAGAAGCTGAAGTTCGATTGCATGTTAGAGGATCACAAAAAGGGTTGTACCCCAATTGCAAAGATGGCAACACAAAGCTCGATACCGTAGGAATTGCTGCAGTGGAAGGCAGAGAATGGTGTACCTGACAAAGGATTTGAGAAGCTACTGAAAATATTGAAGAAGAAGCTTCCAAAGGATAACGAATTGCCCGACAGTACGTACGCATCAAAGAAGGTCGTATGCCCTCTAGGATTCGAGGTGCAGAAGATACATGCATGCCCTAATGACTGCATCCTCTACCGCAGTGCGTATGAGGATTTGAACGCATGCTCGGTATGCGGTGCATTGCGGTATAAGATCAGACGAGATGACCCTGGTGATGTTGATGACGAGCGTCCTAGGAAGAGGGTTCCTGCCAAGGTGATGTGGTATGCTCCTATAATACCACGGTTGAAACGTCTGTTTAGAAACAAAGAGCAAGCCAAGTTGATGCGATGGCACAAAGAGGACCGTAAGAAAGACGGGAAGTTGAGAGCACCCGTTGACGGGTCGCAGTGGAGAAAAATCGAGAGAAGGTACTGGGAGAACTTTGCAGGTGACGCAAGGAACATATGGTTTGGTTTAAGCGCGGATGGCATTAATCCCTTTGGGGTGCAGAACATCAATCACAGCACCTGGCCCGTGACTCTATGTATGTATAACCTTCCTCCTTGGCTGTGCATGAAGCGAAAGTTCATTATGATGCAAGTTCTCATCCAAGACCCTAAGAAACCCGACAACGACATTGATGTGTACCTAAGGCCATTAGTTGAAGAACTTTTATAGCTGTGGAATGGAAACAGTGTACGTGTGTGGCATGAGCACAAACAACAGGAATTTGACCTGCATGCTTTGCTGTTTGTAACCATCAATGATTGGCCTGCTCTCAGTAACCTTTCAGGACAGACAAACAAGGGATACCACGCATGCACGCACTGTTTAGATGACACCGAAATTATATACCTGGACAAATGCAGGAAGAATGTGTACCTAGGGCATCGTCGATTTCTTCCGACCAACCATCAATGTCGAAAGAAAGGCAAGCATTTCAAAGGCGAGGCAGATCACCGAAAGAAGCCCGCCATCCGTACCGGTGATCACATACTTGCTATGGTCAATGATTTACAAGTAATCTTTGGAAAGGGTCTTGGCGGACTATCTAATCCGAATAACGCTGAGGGACGCGCACCCATGTGGAAGAAGAAATCTATATTTTGGGACCTACCCTATTGGAAAGACCTAGAGGTCCGCTCTTCAATCGACGTGATGCACGTGACGAAGAATCTTTGCGTGAACCTGCTAGGCTTCTTGGGAGTGTATGGGAAGACAAAAGATACACCGGAGGCACGTGAGGACCAGCAACGTGTGCACGAAACAGACAGCATGCCTCCAAAGCAGTATGAAGGTCCTACCAGCTATGCTCTTACCAAAGAAGAGAAGGAAATCTTCTTTGAGTGCCTGCTTAGTATGAAGGTCCCGTCTGGCTTCTCGTCGAATAAAGGGAGTAATATATATGCCAGAGAAAAAGTTCTAGAACCTAAAGTCTCATGACTGCCACGTGATTATGACGCAACTCCTTTCGGTTGCATTGAGGTGGCTTCTACCGGAAAACGTTTGATTAGCCATTGTGAAGCTATGTGCATTCCTCAATGCAATCTCTCAGAAGGTGATCGATCCAGAAATCCTACCAAGGTTAAGGACTGATGTGGCGCAATGTCTTGTTAGTTTCGAGCTGGTGTTCCCACCATCCTTCTTCAATATCATGACGCACGTCCTAGTTCATCTAGTCGACGAGATTGTCGTTCTGGGCCCTGTATTTCTACACAATATGTTCCCCTTTGAGAGGTTCATGGGAGTCCTAAAGAAATATTCTGTAACCACGCTAGGCCAGAAGGAAGCATCTCCATGGGCCATCAAACAGAGGATGTCATTGGGTTTTGTGTTGACTTCATTCTTGACCTTAAGAAGATTGGTCTCCCTCAATCGTGGTATGAGGGGAGACTGACTGGAAAAGGCACGCTAGGAGGGGAATTAATAATATGTAGGGACGGGCATTCTTGGTCTCAAGCACACTACACAGTTCTACAGAATTATACCTTGGTGACCCTGTATGTCGATGAACACAAGAAGATTCTGCGCTCCAAACACCCGGAGCAGTGTGACGACTGGATTACATGTGAACACATCAGGACTTTCGGCAGTTGGTTGCAAACACATCTCAGGGGTGACAACACTGTTTCTGATGAGCTGTACTCGTTGGCCAGGGGACCATCTTCGACTCTATTGACTTACAAAGGGTACAATACAAATGGGAATACATTTTACACGATCGCCCAAGATCAAAAGAGCACCAACCAAAATAGCGGTGTCTGCTTTGATGCAGCAACCAAGAGGGGAAAGGACACATATTATGGTTACACAGTGGACATATGGGAACTTCACTACGAACATGATTTTAAGGTCCCTTTGTTTCAGTGCAAATGGGTCAATCTGTCAGGAGGCGGGGTACAGGTAGACCCACAATACAGAATGACAACAGTGGATCTGAACAATCTTGGGTACACAGACGAACCATTCGTCCTAGATAATGATGTGGCGCAGGTTTTCTATGTGAAGGACATGTCTACCAAACCGAGGAAAAAAAGATAAGGAAGCGAATACATCATACGATGAGCCAAAGCGCCACATAGTTCTTTCAGGAAAAAGAGACATCGTGGGATTGGAGGGCAAGACAGACATGTCTGAAGATTATGAAAAGTTTCATGAAATTCCTCCCTTCAAAGTCAAGGTTGACCCAAGCACCCTGTTAAACGATGAAGATTATCCATGGTTACGGCGTAATAAGCAAAGCACACAAGCGAAGAAAAAGTGAAGACTTTCTCTCCACAACTATTATGATGATGCCTTTGATCTAGAATGTCACTGCACTTACATGTGAAGAAATGAAATGCCTTTTGTAACAGATGAGTTTCCGTATGAAACCCTGATACTTCGAAAGAGATTGTCCGTTTTGTACACGAAGTGCATCCATTTTTTGCCGTAACCCTCTCAACTTTTTAGCACATGCTATGTGGGTGAAATGATGATACCATGCCAACTTTCAACCTTTTCAGAGTTCATTTGTAGTGCTTTTCAATTTCAGGCTCATTTAGCTTACAAAAATCAGTAAATGCATGAAAAATACCAGATGAAGTCAGAAAGGGTTGAAAATTGATGAAGTGGCTATGAATGGTTCAATTTGAACACACAAAATTCTGGAGTTCAAATAAGTTCAAAAAAATGAAATCCCTTTGTAACAGATGAGTTTTCGTCCGAAACCCTGATACTTCGAAAGAGATTGTCCATTTTGTACACGAAGTGCATCCAGTTTTTGCCGTAACCCTCTCAACTTTTTAGCACATGCTATGTGGGTGAAATGATGATACCATGCCAACTTTCAACCTTTTCAGAGTTCATTTGTAGTGTTTTTCAATTGCAGGGTCATATAGCTCAAAAAAATCAGTAAATGCATGAAAAATAACAAATGAAGTCAGAAAGGGTTGAAAATTGATGATGTGGCTTTGAATGGTGCATTTTGAACACACAAAAAGTTTGGAGTTCAAATAAGTTCAAAAAAATGTAATCCCTTTGTAACAGATGAGTTTTCGTCTGAAACCCTGATACTTAGAAAGAGATTGTCCATTTTGTACACGAAGTGCATGTAGTTTTTGCCGTAACCCTCTCAACTTTTTAGCACATGCTATGTGGGTGAAATGATGATACGATGCCAACTTTCAACCTTTTCAGAGTTCGTTTGTAGTGCTTTTCAATTTCAGGGTCATTTAGCTCAAAGAATGGACTAATAGCAAAAAGAAATGAACTAATAGCTAAAAGGATGAACTAATAGCAAAAGGAATCAACTAAAAATAATCAATGAAAATATTCTGTTATGATCAACTAAAACAAAACTATAATATTCTTCAATAGCAAAAAGAATCAACTAAAAAGCCTTTATAAAACTATAATAGCAAAAGGAATCAACTAAAAAGCTTTTATAAACCTCTAGTATTTTTGAAACTAAAATTATATAATTTATGCAACTAAAATTATCAAAGTATTTTCTATTCAAAACATTAATAGCAAAAAGAATTTTCATAAAGAAATTTTTTGTTAGAAACTTTAATAGCAAACTAAAAAAACTAAATCTGTTTTTGATTAAAATAGATATTTAAAATAACCTAAAAATTAGCAAATTGAATATAATGATAAAACACAGTAATATTAAATAGTAGGAAAAAGAATCACTCAAAAATCTATTTTTATAGTAAACTTATTCACAAACTAGTGATTTACACAAATTTCAAAAAATTCAAGTTTAAACTATTCAAATTTGAAAACTAATGGCACTAACAGAAAGTTTATAATTTTTGTGACCTAGCAGCAAAAAGAATCACTGAAAAACTGTAAGTAGAAACAAAAGAAAACAAATAAAGCCAAAAACAAAACGAAAAAACTGGAAAAAATGCCACCTACTGGGCCACCACGGCCTGACTACGACTAAAAACCCAACCATGGGCCAGGATTCAGGCCCACAGAGGGCCTAGTAGGCCCACGGGCAGATACAGTGTGATTAAGCCCGTAATCCTGCATTTGAGAGGAGCTCGAGAGGGCAGCGGCAGTGTGGCTTATAAACCACTCGGAGCCCCTCTCAACTAGCGAGGTGGGACTAAACTTTTTGGCCGCGGGCAGCACAAGGCCTTTGGTCCCGGTTGGTAGCACCAACCGGGACAAAGGTGTGCATTGGTACCGGTTCGCGGTACCAACTGGGACCAATGCCCACCTTTCGTCCCGGTTGGTGCCACCAACCGGGACCAAAGGTCCCTGTTTCCCGCCCTTTGGGCTGCTGAAAACTAACCTTTGGTCCCGGTTGGTGGCACCAACTAGGACTAAAGGGGGCATTGGTCCCGGTTGGTGCCACGAACCGGGACCAAAGGTGGTTGCTATATAACCCGACACTTAGGAAATTTTCCCCCATCCGCCATTCTTCTCTCGATCGAACGCCGCCAGGCTGCTGCTACTCCTCGACGCCGTTGTTGTCCCAAGGTCGCCTCGCCGCCGCCGCCCACTCCTCGTCGCCGTCACCCCGCGCCCCTGCCCTACCTCGACGCGCTGCCGCGTGCCCCCTGCCTCGTCGCCGTCGCCCCGTGCCCCCCGCCTCGACCCCGTCCGCCCCGGCCTCGACGCCGGCCGCCCCGTGCCCCTGCCCCGACCACGCCGCACCTCTCGGTCCGGCCGGCCTCCTCCTCTCTGTCCTTTATATATATATTATGATTTTTTTCCAGAGATGATATGTAGTGTATGATTATATGTATGTGTGTATATATGATTATATGTCCTGATTTTTCATAATTTTTTTTGTTCATATATATGATGATTTTTTTTGCATTTTTAGAAAAAATTATATATGTATGTATGTTCTCTGTGTATATGTTCATATATGCAAAAGTTACATTTTTAGAAAAGTTTTATCTATGTATGTTCTCTGATTTAGTGCATTTTAGGTTAGTTGTAATGTTGGTGCATTTTAGGTTAGTAGATTTTAGGCTAGTGGAGTGGAAAAAGGAAAATAAGGAAAAACAAGAAAATAGGAAGAAGGAAGAAGAAGAAAAAGAAGGAGAGGAAAAAGGGAAATAAGAAGAGGAAGAAGGAGAATAAGAAGGACAAGAAGAGGAGAGGAAGAAGAGGAGAAAAAGATAAGAAGAGGAAGAAGAAGAAAGAAAAGAGGAGAAGAAGAAAAATAGAATAATATATTCTATTTTTTCTTCTTCTTCTCCTCTATTCCTTCTTCTTCTCCTCTTTTTTTCTTCTTCTTCCTCTTCTTATTTTTTATCGGGAACGAGGGTGTCGAGGATCGCCGAGCGGTCAAGGGTTGGGAACAAGGGTATAGGGTCGAGGGTCGCCGAGGGGTCGAGGTTCGAGGATCGCCGAGGGGTCGGGGGTCGAGGTTCGAGGATCGTTGAGGGGTCGAGGGTCGTTGAGGGGTCGAGGGTCGAGATTTATCAAGAATGCCCCCATATGGATGTGCACAAGTTGATCCAATTTTTTTCTGATATATATATATATTCTTCTATATGTCATGTTGTCTGTCAAAGTATTCAAGAAATCCATGGCTACATCATTAGCCAGAAGTAACAAGCGTATGATGCTACGAAGCTCTTCAAAGTTGTTTTGGAACGGAGTTCCGGATAGAATAATTCGCTTTTTGTACGAATTTCAGCAAAGGCCTTCCAAATAGCGATATTCGGAAGGCTCTTGCTGAACTTCGTACCAAAAAGCTAATTATCCTATCCGGGACTCCGTTCGAAAACAATATTGGAGAGCTTCATACCATTATGCGCTTGTTACTTCCGGCTAATGATGAAGCCATGATTTTCTTGAATCCTTTGACACTAGACAACGTGACATATAGAAGGGTAGATGTGATCAGGAAAAATATGGACCATTTTATGCACATCCAGAATGGCGCCATTTTGTTAAATCCCTTGTTCGACATTCATGAGAGAGGCGGTCCTGACGTCGGACATTCATGAGAGAACTCCGGTGACTCTTCAACATGAGGGGGGACGTCGATCAACCCCCTCTCGCCCGACCAAACCCTAGAAGCGTCGAGGCCACCCCAAACCCTAGAAGCATTGCCGAGGCCACCCAAATTTACCAAGTTAAAAGAGCGTTGTCGTCGAGGCCACCCCAAACCATAGAAGCGTTGTTGAGGCCACCCCAAACCGTAGAAGCGTTGAGGCCACTAATTAATATTCCTTGTTGTGATTAGCTAGCTAGTTCTATGTTTGCCACTAATATATCCATCTCTCATGTTTGTACATTAATTGCCATGTTGTAATATTTGCAGAAACTATGGATCAAAGAGACCTAGAACAAGAAGAGTTGTTGGGGGACATAATCCGCGACGAACATGATGCCTTGTTGTTTCTCAACGACACCGATGGTCTGGAAGGAGAGGATGAAGGCTCCGGCGATCGAACAATGGAGGAGGAAAGACATGATCATGATGGCTCCGGTGACCGAATGCCGGTGGAAGAAGGAGACCGTGATGACAGCTCCGGTGACCGAACGGAGGAGGGAGCTGTTGCAAAGTACGGCGAGGTATATATATTAATTAAGCCTGTGATGACTAGCTAATTGATGCATTAATTGTTTTGGTATGTACATATATTAACTCTTCTTTCTTCTTTTATAGCCCTCCGGATCGAGCCAAACTTCGATAACAAGACGAGGCCGAAGAAAAGGTTGCGCCAGGATGAAAGGTTCACGATCACAGCAATCTCGGACGATGGCCAACCGATTGAACCCAGGCGGACTAAGGAAGCATTTTCTGCTCAGTGCGGGGCTATTGTTAGGGACATCATCCCGATCAGCATCCAGCTATGGAATAGGCCAAAGAACGAAGACCCTCAGGTTCCTTGTCGGCGTCCTGGGAACTGGGGTCCCCAGGCTTGCCTGCCTGGAGCCCACGGCGTGGCTCCACCAGCGGCCCTGCACGGCCCATCTTTACCAGCAAACACTCAAGACCCTCGCGGGGTAAACGACACAAGACCTCCTCGGGACGGCCTTACCAGGCCGGCTCGCGAGGGGCGGAGAGATCAAGGCAAGGGACACCTCGCGAGGTTCCTGTGACGCAAGCCATGACGACTGGAGCCAGGCGGGCTCCAGCGCGTGCAGTGTACTCGTTTCCTCTTTGGTGCTAAATAGGCAAGCGCAGGCGAGGTGTCCCGAGGCATCAGGCAAAGGTTTCCATATCAGTGCAACGAGACCAAGACCAGCAGGACGACAGGACGGAGGTCACCATGGAGCCCAAGACGGCATCACCACCAAAGCCTTTGGCAGGCGAAGACCACCTTTAGTCAAGATAACTTGTACTAGTTGTCTCCCTTCGAATTTGGCTGTTGTTGGATCCCTTCCCGCTCAATATTTGGGGAGAGGACCAGGGCCTCTATAAATAGGACTAGCCACCACCATAGGAGGGGCGGATCATTGAGATCATCCTCTGCCACACAAGCTCACCAAGCACAAGAACACCTCTCCTCAGGAGGCTGTTCTTCCCTTGTAACTGTTCATCCTCAGCCCAAGAGGCAATCCACCACACCACACTGGAGTAGGGCATTACACCACATCGGTGGCCCGAACCAGTATAGACTCTTGTGTCTCTCATTCTTTGGGTTCGTCTAGCTAGGCCTTGCGATTGTTGCGAGAGTGATCTAGGGAGAGAGAGATCTTCGTGCGCACCCCAGTGTTCGAATCTCAAGTGTTTTGCCGGAACCCGAAATCTGACATTTGGCGCACCAGGTAGGGGTGCGCCGAAGCTTTCCTCCCACCGATCCGTGTCCCGTCGCTTCGTCGCATCCATGGCGGACGCTCGCCGAGCCCGCGCTGAGCGCTGGGCCGCCCTCGCCGCCCGCGTCGTTCAGACAGCTCCCGTCGGCGGGCCTCCCCGTCGTTCCCCGTCACCCGCCGCCAACGCCGCCATCGTCCCGGTGGTAAACGAGCAGCAGGCGTCCTCACTGCACCCCTCTGTGCGGCGGGACGGCCGCACCGCCACTCTGTCGCTAACTCCAGCCGGCTCGTCGTCGCACGCTCTTCGCGCTCCCACGGACGCGCAGGCTGGGCTGCTCATGGCGCGCGAGCTCTTGTGTTACCGCCCAGTCGACGACCTCTACGAGGACTGGCTGGACCGCATCGCCGAGCTCGTCAGTGTTGGAAATATGCCCTGGAAGCAATAATAAAATGATTATTATTATATTTCCTTGTTCATGATAATTGTCTATTGTTCATGCTATAATTGTGTTATCCGGAAATCGTAATACATGTGTGAATACATAGACCACAACATGTCCCTAGTGAGCCTCTAGTTGACTAGCTCGTTGATCAACAGATAGTCATGGTTTCCTGACTGTGGACATTGGATGTCATTGATAACGGGATCACATCATTAGGAGAATGATGTGATGGACAAGACCCAATCCTAAGCATAGCACGAGATCGTGTAGTTCGTTTGCTAGAGCTTTTCCAAATGTCAAGTATCATTTCCTTAGACCATGAGATTGTGCAACTCCCGGATACCATAGGAGTGCTTTGGGTGTGCCAAACGTCACAACGTAACTGGGTGGCTATAAAGGTGCACTACGGGTATCTCCGAAAGTGTCTGTTGGGTTGGCACGAATCGAGACTGGGATTTGTCGCTCCGTATGACGGAGAGGTATCTCTAGGCCCACTCGGTAATGCATCATCATAATGAGCTCAATGTGAGCAAGTGTTTGGTCACGGGATCATGCATTACGGTACGAGTAAAGTGACTTGCCGGTAACGAGATTGAACAAGGTATTGGGATACCGACGATCGAATCTCGGGCAAGTAACGTACCGATTGACAAAAGGAATTGTATACGGGATTGATTGAATCCTCGACATCGTGGTTCATCCGATGAGATCATCGTGGAACATGTGGGAGCCTACATGGGTATCCAGATCCCGCTATTGGTTATTGACCGAAGAGTCGTCTCGGTCATGTCTGCATGTCTCCCGAACCCGTAGGGTCTACACACTTAAGGTTCGGTGACGCTAGAGTTGTAGAGATATTAGTATGCGGTTAACCGAAAGTTGTTCGGAGTCCCGGATGAGATCCCGGTCATCACGAGGAGTTCCGGAATGGTCCGGAGGTAAAGCTTTATATATGGGAAGTCCTATTTTGGCCACCGGAAAATGTTCGGGATTTTTCGGTATTGTACCGGGAAGGTTCTAGAAGGTTCCGAAGTGGGGCCCACCTGCATGGGGGGACCCACATGAACGTGGGTAGTGGGGGCAAGGCCCCACACCCCTGGTCAAGGCGCACCAAGATCCCACCTTAGAAGGAATAAGATCATATCCCGAAGGGATAAGATCAAGATCCCTAAAAAAGGGGGATAACAATCGGTGGGGAAGGGAAATGATGGGATTTCTTTCCCCCACCTTTGCCAACGCCCCAATGGACTTGGAGGGCAAGAAACCAGCCCCCTCCACCCCTATATATAGTGGGGAGGCGCATGGGAGCAGCACCCCAAGCCCCTGGCGCCTCCCTCTCCCTCCCGTGACACCTCTCCCTCTCGCTGAGCTTGGCGAAGCCCTGCCGAGATCCCCGCTGCTTCCACCACCACACCATCGTGCTGCTGGATCTCCATCAACCTCTCCCTCCCCTTGCTGGATCAAGAAGGAGGAGACGTCTTCCCCAACCGTACGTGTGTTGAACGCGGAGGTGCCGTCCGTTCGGCGCTCGGTCATCGGTGATTTGGATCACGACGAGTGCGACTCCATCAACTCCGTTCACTTGAACGCTTCCGCTCGCGATCTACAAGGGTATGTAGATGCACTCTTTTCCCTCTCGTTGCTAGAAGACTCCATAGATTGTTCTTGGTGATGCGTAGAAATTTTTTTAATTTCTGCAACGATCTCCAACAGTCAGCGCCGCAGGGGGCTCCCCCGCGCCATCCCTCTCGCTGCCTCGCGCCCCCACCAGCTGCGGGCGACGTGGCTCACGGGGCACCTCCACCACCTCTGCACCAAGATGGCGCTCTGGCGCCAAGGCGCGCGGCCCCCCAGCGCGACCCACCGCGTCGGGCCCCCGCGCGAGAAGAAGGAAGCTGCCAAGAGATTCCCAGGCTGCAAGAGAAGGCTCCTGCACTCCCAGCGCCACCACGACAAAACCGTGCGCTGCCAGCGGTGGCGGTGCGCGGGCACCAAGGGCAAGCCCCACCTCTGCAAAGGGCTCCGGTGGCCACGGCAGGCTGCCGCGCCTTCACTCCTGAGCTGCGTAGCGTCGCCTGGCCGGGCAAGTTCAAGCCAGACCTGCCTCCTCGCTACGACGGCACCCCCGACCCCGCGGAGTTCTTGCAGCTCTACGAGCTGAGCATCGAGGTGGCCAACAGCGATGAAAAAGTCATGGCGAACTGGTTCCCCATGGCTCTCAAGGATGGTGCTCGCTCGTGGCTCCTGAACCTGCCCCCGGGCTCGATCTCCTCCTGGGACGAGATGCGCGACCGCTTCGTCGCCAACTTCCAAGGCACTCGCGACCGCCCTCCGGCCGTGGGTGACCTACGCCGCCACAGGCTGCAGCCAGGGGAGACCCTGCAAAAGTACATCCAGCGCTTCAACAACGTTCGCCTCAAGATCCCCAAGGTGATGGACGAGGCCATCATTTCGGCATTTTCTGGCGGCGTCCGCGATGTCAAGATGAAGGAGGAGCTCGCCATCCGTGAGGAGCTATGCATGGCTTTGGAGCTGTTCAACCTGGCGACCAAGTGTGCAAGAGCTGAGGAGGGGCGCCTTTCCCTCCTCGAGCTCCCAGCTACCGACCTGGAGGAGAAGAAAGCCAAGGCCAAGGACGTGAAGTGCAAGGGAGTGGCCGTGCTCGCGGCGGAGCCGGATACGAAGCGCGACCAGGACCACCCCGAGTCCTCCAAGAGCAGCCGACCGTTCGGCGCCTTCCACAACGTACACAGCCACAACACCAACGACTGTCAAGAGCTCAGGGCCATTCGAGATGGCCGCTTCGGTCGACGCCCCGAGCGCAATGACCGGGGCTACGGCCGAGGAGGAGGACGAGGTGAAGGACGCTGGGAGGACCGCGACCCCTGCCAGGAGTGGCGCGATCGGCCTCACGAGGACCGCTGGCAGGACCAGCCTCGCGAGGGCGCCTAGAGAGACCAGCCTCGTGAAGACCGCCCCCAGGGCAACGCCGGTCTTCCTCCGCTGCCGCCACCGCCAAGAAGGAACGATGACCACCATCAGGACGAGGGGGCTGGGGGCTTCTAGGAACCGCGCGCCATCGCCTGCATCTTAGGCAGAGCTCAAGCCCCAGCCTGTCAGCGCATCTTCAAGCAGTTTGCTCGCGAGGTGAACGCAGCCCTTCCCAGGCTTGAGGCCACGCGCCCGCTTAGGTGGTCCAAGTGCGCCATCACTTTCAGCTCGGCGGACCAGCTCAAGTGTGCGGCCACCGCTGGCACCCTCCCGATGCTCTGCTCACCCGTCATCAGCAACGTACAAGTTACCAAGACCCTCATTGACGGCGGTACAGGGCTTAACGTCCTGTCCGTCGAGACATTCGACAGCCTCCAAGCGCCATACGATCAGCTTCAGCCCACCAAGCCCTTCTCAGGAGTGACCGACGGCTCCACCACCCCGATAGGGCAGGTCTGCCTCCCTGTCACCTTCGGACAGCGCAACAACTACCGCACCAAGCTCATCGACTTCGACGTCGCCCACATCCGTCTGCCATACAACGCCATCCTCGGATATCCAGCGCTGGCCAAGTTCATGGCAGTGACCCACCACGGCTACAATGTCCTCAAGATGCCAGAAAGTGGGGGAATCATCACGGTTCCCTGTGAAGAAAAAGATGCGGTGTGCTCCCTCGAGCGCGCCTTCCAAGCCGCAGCAATTGAAGACCCCGACAATGATCAAGCGCAGTACCCTCCTGAGGCCATCCCCAAGAAGAAGAAGAAGCTACTCCATACAGGACCTCAGGGGAGCGGCGCCTCTACTGGTGTCGCTCCAGGATCAGCGCCCGTGCCTGGGGCGCCTCCCTCCCTCGCATAGGAAGGCGCGCCCGGCGCCCTCCTCGGGCAAGGCTCGGGGGCTCTCTTCTGGAGGGCCTCAGACCTAGCCAACATCACGAGGGAGGCGCTCGGGCACCATGTGGAGGCATGCTTCGCGGCGCGTTTCCCTCAGGAGGACACCAGGCGAGGGGCGCCCGACGCTCAGGAGTTCATCATCCAGACCAGTCAGGAACTACAAGAAGCAAGAGCCATGCGCGGCGACCGCCGCCCACCTGGCGCAGCTCCCCATCCAGGCGAGGATGGTGGGATGCGCATCTGCATCGACATCCCAGGGCTCAACAGGGCCGCATCTCAGGAGCTCTTCTGGCCTTCGCGTGTGGGACACTGCGAGGGCCCACTTCACAGCTATGTTCGCATGCCTTCGGCCTGCCGAGCATGGCAGCCGGCTTCAGCGCAACCTACGGAGTGTCCTGGGAGCCAGGTGACATTTTCCAAATTTATTTAGCTGGGAACGCCCCTCAGGCTGCATCATTCCCAGGCCGCGTGGGCCTGTCCCTGCGGCATGTATCCTTTTACGTCTTTAGCTTACCCTGCTAGGGGTGCCCCTCGGGTTGCATCATCCCCAGGCCGCTCGGGTCCGACCCAACGGCATGTACCGTTCTTGCATTTACCTAAGCTAGTTTGCTTTTCATGCATAATCTATCTATGGTTATCACCTGCTCGATTGTCACCCACCATGGGAGCCGCGCGCCGATCGTCTTTCTTCAGGATCCTTCGCATGAGAAGGCTAGGCACGGCGTCTGTTCTCGGGCCCGTCCCTGTAGCATCGATAAATCCAACGACTGAGCTCTGTCTGGCGGGCCGGTCCCGTTCACGTCACCTCCTGGGGTCGTTGGTGCTTGGCCTCCTCATGTGATAACCTCAAGAGATTCGTTCGGCGCAGGTTGTCTAACCATCTCGCAGGACCACCACAGTCAACAAGAACCAAGACCAGGCGCAACCCGCCTTGAGGTAGGGCCTCGTGAGTCCCGCGCTGGCTCACGAGTGCCCAGACACACCTCGTCTAGCCCTGCCATGCAAGCCACGTGCCAGGGCGGGCTGTACACGCCCCCGGGGCTCTCCGCAGTAGGGAGTCCCCTCCCACGTACCAGTGGAAGCACCATGCTCCACGCTGGCAGTCAACACTACCAAGGAGCAGTTATGCCCATGCAAGTGTGGAAGCGCTATGCTCCACGCTGGTGATAAACAACTGAGGGCGGCCCCCTGGCCGTATCAACCTCAGCGAGCCCTTGAGCTCAGTGTCTGGCCTCATCGCAACACCTCCCCTCGGGAAAGTCGCGCGAGGGGACTGGGCATGGGGCTGCGCTCGGGTCACGCCCAAGCGTACGCCACCCTGCCAGGTCCCCCGGACCTGGTCGTCGTGCGCCCCTCCCGAGTCGAGCCTCAGCGAGGGAAAAGGTACGGAGGTCGTTTGAGCATCAAGGGGGACTCCTGAGCATCGCGACTCAGGAGCCTAACTAGCCACGTAGCCCCTCACTCTGTGGTCTCGTCCTGGTGATCCGGACGACCCAACGGCGGTTGAGGTATGCGCGGGGTCGGGCCCTGCCGACGTAGAACACTAGACCTATTCCTGCATTTCCTTTTCATAAGCTGTTTGCGCGTCAAGGGGGACTCATGAGCATCGCGACTCAGGAGCCTAACTGGCCACGTAGCCCCTCACTCCTTGGTCTCGTCCTTGTGATCCGGACGACCCAACGGCGGTTGAGGTATGCGCAGGGTCGGGCTCTACCGATGTAGAACGTAAAGCGAATGGGAAGGAAACCGCAAAATCTCAAGCAAATATTACAAGACATATTGTTCTCCCAATACCAAACGCAAGTTTAAACGCCTCCACGAGGCATGGTGCATTTTGCAGAAACTAAACAGGAAAGGAGCCGCCAGCAAGTCATCTCGTCACCCCCGGACGTCGCCGCGGTCGCCCGCAAGGGATGCTTCTTCTTCGACGGTGTTGCCCTCACCTGGACCACCCGCCGGAGTCTCAGGATCAACAGCACCGCCAGTCGAGGGTGCGTGATCGAAGGCGCGGAACTTCTTCAGCAGGGACTCCACCTGACCCTTCACGGCTTCGGCAGCAGCTGCGCAGTGCTCGGCGTCTACGGGCTCCAGCAGCTCGTCAAGATGGGCGGTGGGATCGTGAAGATGGAGGTGGCTGAAGACGCGCGTCAATGCGGCTAAGGAAAGAACGCGGGCTTCTTCCTCTGCCATGGGGCCGATATCGCTCACGACGTCCTCAAGCGCATCGACCAGATAAGGAAGCAGCTAGACGGGGCCCTCGTTGGCAGTAGCCAGCGGCTCCTCCAAGCCCTTCTCATAGAGCGACCGCAGCGCCTTGCGAGACCTCTCCTCGAGGAGCTCGAAGGCCGCGCGGTCCTCGGCCAGGACCTTCGCCTTTGCTTCAAGCTCGGCCTTCTCCACCTTCAGCTTCTGCTCCAGCTCCTCCAGCCGGCTGTGCTCCATGGCCTACGCCTTCGCCAACTGCTCCAGCTCGGCGTCGCGATCCCTGACGGCGTCCTCTCGGGCCTTCATCTTCTCCTCCTCCGCCTTGCGGCCTTGGGCTTCTTTCGTGTGCTCCCTCTGCACGGTCTCCAGCTCGGCCTCCAGTGACCGGCAGCGGTCCTGGGCGGCCCCGACATCCTTCAGCGCCACCTCGTGGGCGGCCACAGCTCGGGCGACGGCCTCCCTGTCCTTCTCGGAGTCCACAGTAGCTTGGCTCAGCGTCGCCCGGACAGACACATCGGAGTGAAGCCAGCCAGAGACCAGCTCTAGGCGCCCGGCCACTAGGCGACGGTCCGTGCCTTGAAGGTCTTCTCGCAGCAGGGTCATCGCAGAAAGAGCTCGCTCCAGAACGTCAGGGGAGGCCGAAGGACCTGGAGATAGCAGCGCGGCAGAAGTGGGAGGAGGCGACGTCGTTACCATGGCGTGGGAGGCCAGAATATCCTAAGCTTCGGGGACTCCAGCGCCCGGGCCGGACGCTGGCACCTCCGGAGCCAGCGGGGCCACGGGGGCTGACTCCTCCCGAGGATGCTCCACCAAGCCTCGCGATGATGATCAGGCCGGAGAAGCGCGAGCGCCATCGCTGCCCTTATCCACGGACGGGGGTGCGGCCATCGTAGGCGAGCTGGTCCCGAGCAGCGCCACCTCGTCCTCCTTCCTCCTCTTCACCGCGGGCTTCGGCCTAATTGCACAACGGAGAAGCGTCAAGGGTAAGCAGCAGAAGCAAGAACAAAATAGGACAAGAACATTTACTGGTCTACCGCGGTGTAGTCCCTTTGCTTCGTAAGATTGAAGCCTGAGAGCCTCGCAGCCTGAGGCGCAGGCATGCGGGCTCCAAGAGCGGAAGAGGGTGCAGCGGATGGGCCAGAAGCAGCTCCAGGCGGTGTTGGAGCAGAAGCGTCGTCTCGGGAGATCAGTGCTGACCTGCCCCTGGTCGGAACCTCGGCCGGTGGCTTCCTCTAGGGGCTGGCCTTGGACCTCGAGGAGTCTCCAGCCACGGTCAGCCCCTCCTTCTCCGGAGGAACTTCAGCTTCGTTGTCGTCATCAGGCAGGGTGCGGAGGATGTCGGCCTTGCGCAAGGAAGAGGTCTCCCCCATCCCTTCGGGGGTCGCCTCCGAGTCCTGCTCCTCGTCCTCCTCCTCTTCCCCCTCCCCGCGGGAATCGCCGGAAGACACGTCCACTGGCGTCGTCGCCACCGGGACCCCAGGGGGCGCCGGCGGCACCAGGCCACGCCCGTCAAAGGTGGGATGGCGGCCACGACCTGCGCCCCGTCCTTACGAAGGAACAAGGGAACGAGGGCACTCGATGGATATTCCTGGTCATCCCCGACCAGGAGGCGGAGAGCCACAGCTAGCTCGTCTCCGGAGTCAGGCGAAACTTATCTTCCGTGCCCCCGAGCGTACACAAGGGGCGCGAGCGCGTCTGGAGAGGAGCCACCCGCAGCATCAGGAATTCTCTCAGGAGCATGGCCCCCGTCAGCTTTGCCGCCTTCGCGTTGCCCGGCTTCAGGTCGGCGGTCATCTTCTCCAGCACCGGCTTCGCCTGGTCGTCAGTAAGCTTCGCATGGGACCACCCCTCGTCTGACTGGCGCATCTCTGTCGGCAGCTTCAACCGCGGGTGGACACACTTGACATCCATCATGACCCACTTGCTCCTAAAGCCATCAGCCTTCTTTCCGGCCTTCGAGATCGCGTTTTCCTTGCCGGCTGCAACGAAGTTGGCGCACCCAGAGGTGTCACCGTCGTTGATTCGGGGGAAGAAGAAGTGGCGTAGCAGTGCCACGGACGGCATCACCCCGACATAAGCCTCCCAGTCGAAGGCAAAGATCAACAAGAGAAGAACGGAGTTGGGATGGAGATGGAGGGCCTGCAACCTGTAATGACGGAGGACGGCATAGAAGTCCAAGAAGGGGGGAACCAGGCCCGCCACAACGCTGCTCATAAAGAAGGGGTAGAAGGAGCTCTTCGAAGCCTCCGGCTCGGCGCAGCCAGCCCGGAGCTCGGTCGCCCCCTTCTCGTTGTTCTCCCCCGCCGTCAGCAGGCGCGTGGCGGCGAGGTTCTTCTCCGAGACATTGGGCGCGTCCAGAGCCGGCTCGTACCAGGCAGGCGGCAAAACGGCCTTGGCCTTTTGGGGCGCCATTGGTCGGAAGCTCGGAAGGGGATTGAAGCAGATCTGGAGGTTTCGGAGGCAAGGAACGAGAAAGGGGATCTAAAGCAAGGAAGAAGAAGTGAGCGGAGTAGGAAGAGATGAGCGACGGGGGCTCCGCCCCCTCCTCATTTATAGCAGGAGAAGGCCAACCGGTGATCCCCACGATCACAAGTAATGATGATTTTTCTTTGCATGCAACAGGGACTCGTCAAGTCGGGCAGTTGCCCAGGCAGCGTGGGGAAGCGGAGACGCCCACGTCCAATCAATCACCACGCGTCAAGCGGGGCCGCAGGCTGTTGGGGCCCGCGGCGCTCCGCACTTGCCCTTTGGCTTCGCCTCGAAGCCAAGTCCGAGCATGCCTTGGGCCCGGGGGCTACTGTCGGCGTCCTGGGAACGGGGGTCCCCAGGCTTGCCTGCCTGCGGCCCATGGCGTGGCTCCACCAGCGGCAATGCACGACCCATCTTCACTAGCAAACACTCAAGACCCTTGCGAGGGGCCAAGCCTCGCGAGGCGGACGACACAAGACCTCCTCGGGACGGCCTTACCAGGCCAGCTCGCGAGGGGCAGAGAGATCAAGGCAAGGGACACCTCGCGAGGTTCCTGTGACGCAAGCCATGACGACTGGAGCCAGTCGGGCGCCAGCCCGTGCAGTGTACTCGTTTCCTCTTTGGTGCTAAAGAGGCAAGCGCAGGCGAGGAGTCCTGAGGCATCAGGCAAAGGTTTCCATATCAGTGCAACAAGACCAAGACCAGCAGGACGAGAGGACGGAGGTCACCGTGGAGCCCAAGACGGCGTCACCACCAGAGCCTTTGGCAGGCGAAGACCACCTTTAGTTAGGATAACTTGTACTAGTTGTCTCCCTTCGAATTTGGCGTTGTTGGATCCCTTCCCGCTCAATATTTGGGAAGAGGACCAGGGCCTCTATAAATAGGACTAGCCACCACCATAGGAGGGGCGGATCATTGAGATCATCCTCTGCCACACAAGCTCACCAAGCACAAGAACACCTCTCCTCAGGAGGCTATTCTTCCCTTGTAACTGTTCATCCTCAGCCCAAGAGGCAATCCACCACACCACACTGGAGTAGGGTATTACACCACATCGATGGCCCGTACCAGTATAGACTCTTGTGTCTCTCATTCTTTGGGTTCGTCTAGCTAGGCCTTGCGATTGTTGCGAGAGCGATCTAGGGAGAGAGAGATCTTCGTGCGCACCCAGTGTTCGAACCTCAAGGGTTTTGCCAGAACCCGAAATCCGACATTCCTTATGTCACCGATAGACAGAAAGATGATCTTTGGACCTCGCTGAAGGAAAATTTCACCCTAGCGCCAGATGAGGGTCCGAATAAGCCAGTAATAGAGCCATTGGTCAAGGCGTGTGCTCTTAAGAAGATGGCAGATCTATTTAGGAGGTGGAAGAGTGAGTTAAAATCAACATTTGTCGACAGAGGGAAGACTCTAGAATTCACTGGCCGATTTGAGAAGATAAGAGATCACTAGCCCGCATTTGTGGCCTACAAGACATCGGACAAGAGTAAGAAGATGTCAGAGACAAACAAGAACAATGCTGCAAAGAAGAAGTTTCACCATCGCACGGGGTCAGGTGGCTACCTCAAAGCCCGACTGTTATGGGACAAAGTTGGCCTACTTGCTAAAGGGGTCGAACCAGAGACATTAAACTGGCCAGACCGTTCAAGGACTTGGTTCTTCGGGGTTGGGGGAACTTTGGACCCTGAAACAGGGAAGTGTGTTTGTAGGGACGAGCAACTTGCAATTCCCGTCAAGAAGCTTCAGAAGTGTATCGCCACAACGCAACAAGGGACGTTCATTCCCGACAGAGAGAATGACGAGCCCTCGGGAATCCTGAGCACCCTGGACGAACACGAGGCACGCCAGGCTCTGTTGCGTGGAAGGTTGGGTTTCCCGACGCAGGCGGTTACAAAACCCGGGAGAGGAAGAAGAAAATGGAGCTGAGTGAAATGCAGAAGCTCAATGCAAGAGTACAAAAGCTAGAGGAACAAGTTGAGAGACATGCCGGAGCTACCCCAGAAACTATGCCGCCATCTCTGTGGAGAAGCAGCATGGCTTCCACGGAGCTCGTTCAGCAGTCTGACTTCATGGCTCCTAGCTACCCCGTGGATGCTATCACGGAGGCTCAACATTGCCAACTTATGACGAAATGGCAAAACCTCACCTTGAAGGCGGCTGCCGGCTCTGTTGCACCTCCTCAACCCAACGGAACTTTTCACTGCCGTCCGATTCCACATGGCTATGCTGTTGGGATGGTGGATGAAGTAATGGAAAGATTTGAGAAGCTCGAGCTTGACCACCCTACAGGTGAAGGGGAGACTCAGCTGAGTTATGCTCTGCGGACTACATGTCTATGGCGGAAGGAGTACATCAAGCTTCCGAACTGGACGCCTCTGCCTCCTCCTCCTCCTCCTCTGGCGAGTGATCTAGGCACCCCGCCTCCTTCTACGGCTCCTCTGGCGCGTGAGGCCGGCACTCTGCCTTCTCCTTCACCTCCTCCAACGCATCCGAGCAGTCCGCCTCCTCCTCCGCCTTGTCAGCAACGGCGGAAGACAGACGCTGCCGCTCCGGCTCCTCCAGCGCGTCGGAGCACTCCGCATCCTTCTCCGCCTCATAAGCAATGACGAAAGAGAGATGCCGCCGCTCCAGCGGCTAGCAGTACAACCAGAGGCGGGAGGCAATAGATACGGTTCATCTCTCAAGCCTCTAGAGAAGTTACCATACGAGAGGACCGTGGAGGAAAACGCGGAGACCTGTGAAGCCCAAGTGAGGGAATTTTTTGCAAAGAAACCTCCACCTCCGAAGGAGAAGATAGATCCGGTGAAAGCGAAGCCAACTATTGATGCCTTGAAGCGACCACCACCGCCTCCGCTGGACACCAACTATGTCTACGCTCTTAAAAAGACATATGAAGATGCGCGCCGGTCGGGAACTACTTCTAGTGATAAAAGGTTAGCACAACGAAGAAGTGGGAAAAAAATCCCTAGCTCAGTGAACAGGCGAACCAATCGTGCCCCCGCTCAAGATGTCTAGCGATATCGTTGCTAATCTGCCGGGGATGGTGCCCGGTACCAATCCTGCAGATTACCTGGGTGATGATGTAGTGTTTGATACAATGGAGGTGGAGGAATTCAGATACCAGTACGGGGAGCCTCTCGTCAAAGATGGAAGTCCTCCTCTAACAACGATGATGCGAAGATTCCATGATTGGTACATGAAAACCTGCAGCGAGTCTCGGAAGGATTTTTTGACGATGAGAATTACAGAGGAGCACGACCTCATTGGAACTGGTATGTTCTCTGTTGAATTTGACGAGTTAAATCCAGTTCTACAATCAAAATGCCCTCGACAAATCACTCGTGACTTGCTACTGTCTGTAAGTACTACTTCTGTAATTAAGTCTCTTTATATAGCTCAGCTCTTTCATTGCATGTGTATATATAATTATCCTTACTATATTATGCAGATTGAAGATCGTCGAATGCAGAAAAGCACAAATCTATGACATTGGGTTCATTAACCCAAATATCATACATGAATGGACGGTTAAAAGGATGTCACAGAAATCGAGGACAACTTGCTACAATCACTGCTCAAAAATCAAAGCAAAGATAAAATACTCTTTCCTTACAACTTCAAGTGAGTGTTACTGTCTTGTGCATATTCGGTTTCTCTTATTACTCGAGGTTATAGTAATGTAATTGATGGGTTATGCATGCGTGCGCAGCTTCCACTTTATTCTCCTAGAGATTAAGCTTGAGTGGGGAGTAGTAACCATCTTATACTCGAGACGAAAAGATCCCGAGGACTATGCGGACATGACTCAAATGCTCCAGAAGTAAGTTCAATCGATCATTATCGTACCATATCGACAACTTTGTTCATTTCCTGATATCAAGTAATTAGTTTCTTTGTCTGGAAGGGTTTGGAAAGAGTTCACCGTAATTTCTCCGGGGCTGCCGAGCGAGCTGCAATTTGTACACCCGAAAGTAAGTACTACTACCTAGTTCCACACATCTCCCATTGATTCTAGCTAGTTTCATCAATACCACTTAGCATGCTTTTGCTTATCAGTTTGATTGACCTCTATTTCTTGTAAAGTGCTTGTGGCAGGAATCCGGGAATGATTTTTGTGGACACTATGTTTGCGAGTTCATCTACAACGCGACGGCCTCTAATAAGCGGGGTTACTCTGAAAAACAATATGAATTATGTAAGCAAAAATATTTATTACCATCATTTGTGTTGAGTTTCATTCATATACATGTATTGACCTCCTTCTTCAATTTAGACCTGGAAGATGCGGGATGAACTCCTACCACAAGATCGCATACGAGCAATTCAAGAGGAATTGGCGGGATTCTTTCTTGACCACGTCATCAATAAAACCGGAGAATACCAAGTGGAAATTGATATAGGCATGTGATGTTAGGGATTGTAAGAGATCTTATATTGTATATATGTAGCTAGTAGCCTCGGATAGATATACGAAAACTTGTTGTTCGACCAATCTCTCGGCGAAAGAGAGGTCGATCACTCCTCTCTGTATATGTTCATGACGATCATGTGTACTTAATGGTTCCTTCATTTGCTTACTAGCTAGCGTGTCGAGTTCTCTCTATACGTATAGTAGCTACCGTCGACCAAGAACGGAGATAAGAGAGGTCACTTCTCTCTATTAGCTAGCTAACAAAATATATGAAACCCCTAAATTAACCCTCCAAAACCCCCTAACCCCCCTTAAAAAAACAAAAACCCCAGCTCCTGAGCTGCTGACGCGTGGATGCCTTTTGGTCCCGGTTGGTGTTACCGACCGGGACTAAAGGCCCTCCTGCCTGGGCGCCCCGCAGCGGCCACGTGGAGCACCATCTATCCCGGTTCGTAAGCGAACCGGGAGTAAAGGTGTTGGGCTTTAGTCTCGACCCTTTAGTCCCGGTTCCAGAATCGGGACAAATGGGCCTCTAGAACCAAGACAAATGGCCCGTTTTCTACTAGTGACACACTGAAAGTCTCCAGTGCAAGGTATATGGTTCATCAGAAAGTTTAACTTTCATCAACCTACGCACAAGATGTAGCCATCTATCCCATCGATTGCCGACCAGAGCCCGCCTAAACTGAATATTTAGTGGAACGGAACCGAGAATTGTACTAAGAAGGGCTCCTTTATGTTGTATAGTGTTATACAGGGTAGGGTACTGTAGTACCAGAGGCGTCTCTCCCAGCCAAGTATCCTTCCAAACACTAGTAGTATTTCCATTCCTTACTATAAACTTGCACCTATTGAAAAAGGCTTCTTTCGACCTCATCAACCCTTTCCAAAATGGCGAGCCACACGGCTGCGCTGTGACCTGTGCGAGAGTTTTGGATTGTAGATCCTTGTTATGCAATAACGGTATCCAAACCCCATCCCTATCGACAGAAAGTTTATATAACCATTTACTCAGCAGGCAGATATTCTTTACTTCAAGATTTTCAATGCCTAAACCTCCTTGGTCCTTCACCTACAAATGATATCCCATTTGGCCAAACGGTATTTTGTTTTGTTTTCATGACTTTGCAAAAAGAAGCGAGATTGATACAAGCCTAATCTTTTTTGTACCCCTACAATATTTTTTGTACTCCTACAAGAACTTCAAAGAAGGATATAGGTAGGTCGGCATGCTTGTGAGTACACAATCAACAAGGATTAGCCGACCTTCATAAGACATAAGCTTGCCCTTCCAGCCCGCAGCTTAGTTTGTTCTCAAATCTATCTTCAATACATTTCCACTCCTTGTGTGTGAGTTGGCGGTGGTAAATTGGTATTCCCAGATAACTAAAAAGAAGGGACCCAACTCACACCCGAACAACTGTTGGTAGTATGCCTGCTCATCCTTGTTTGGGCCCAAAGTCGAAAAGTTCACTTTTGTTGAAGTTAATCTTCAACCCACACAGTTGTTCAAAAAGACATATGACCAACTCATGTTTTTAGACTTTGCCATATCATGTTCCATGAAAATAATAGTATCGTCCATATAATGCAGGATGGACACTCCACCATCAACAAGATGAGGAATGACCCCACCCACCTCGCCGTCCTCCTCAGCTCTAACAATGAGAACTGCTAGCATATCTGCAATCACGTTAAAAAGGATAGGAGACATCGGATAATCCTGTCTCAATTCCTTTTGCGTCTAGAAATAATGACGTATGCCATCATTAACCTTTAGAACCGCACCACCCATTAATTAGTACTAAAAAACTTGTCTTGCTTACGATCCGCCTATCACTACTGCAATAGGTAATTTTGCCTAGTGCCCGGAGTTTGCCCAGTGTTTTTTTATCAAAAGCTCGACAAAGAAGAAGAAACACCATAATTTTTTGATGAAGATACAAAACTTAGCAATAGAGCTGATTTGCAGAGTACATGGAAAAAACAACTCAGCAAATTAGCGAAACTCGACAAAACCTAACCTTTTCCTCCGAAAAACAACTAGGAAAATACCAGACCATGTGGCCCCACCCAGAACAGATGGTGGCTCTGTGACGATGAGCTCCTTTTGTCGAGTGCTGTCGGCAGAAACTCGGCAAATATTAACTCGCCAAGAGCCTCCACAGGCGCCACGTGGCTCTAGTGTTGCACTTTCGTAGTCGACAAATGCATCCTCCGGAAATTACCAGTGGGCGCCACATGGCAAAACTTAGTAAAGGCTGCCATGAGTTGCATAGACACATAGCAATTAACATCACATATCACACGTTAGATGTTATAAGCATACAACATATCATAAGCATATAGGTTTATAAGTTTGGAAGTACATAAGAGAGTACAAGTAGGGATATCATACGCATCAGACATAAGCATAGGTTCACATATCACATACCATAAACCTAGAAGCAGACATGGCCTCTACGGTTGTGGAGGCGGAGGAGGAGGCGTCATAGACGCCACATGATCAGAAAGCGTCTGCAATTATTTTTGTTAGTGTTAGATGGGAGAGAGGGAATTGGTGGAATCGTTGTTGTATTGCTTGATCCTCGTGGGCGTATATATAGTGAATACATGACCTGCTTGGAGTACAAGACAAGGTAGGGATAAATCCTATACTTCCTAATAGTCACGATACTCAACATCCCCCCGTAGTCACAACGGTAGCGACACAGACAGTGAGACTAGAGAAGAATCCGAAGGCAAGCCGACGGACACCCCCCGTAGTCGTAGCGGTCGATGCATCACGGAAGTTGTGGCTGGAGTGAAAGCTGATGAGATTGCTCAAGCAAGGTGATAGCCCTTTGTGCTGTTTGCTGAAGTAGCCGAGCGCGTAGGATGGTGTAGCCGTGGTCGAGGTAGCCGTGCGAAGAATGTTGTGGTCGGTGTAGAGTCGGGGTGGCCAGTGTCAAGGAAGTCGCCGTGGACCGGGAAGAAGAGCGGCGGCGGCTAGGAGTGCGGCGCCAGTGCTCGAAGTAGGCGAAGAAGAAGCCGACAACGTGACAAAGACTGACGCAGACAGTGGCGTCCCCGCGCCTAGGAAGATGGCACGATGCATACCACACAGGAGTCGACGCGCGTGGACAATGAAGTGGACCGCATGCCGCGGCGTTACGACCTGAAGGGGTGACGGAGCGGCAGCGCGGGGGTCGGGGTGACAGAGCGAGAGACCTCCGCGCGGAGGCAGGGACCGCGTGCCACGCTCGCTACGGCCCCATGGGGCGACCTAGCGGCAGCGTGAGGGTCGGTGCACCCACGGGGACGGCCTGAAGTGGACAAGCCTTGGGGCGGTGGTGGACCGCGGGCCGCGACACTACGGCCCGAAGGAGCGACGCAGCGGCAACACGCAGGTTGGTGCAACCACAGGGTGAACCATGGGGCGGCGATGAGGACCGTGTGCCACACTCGCTATGGCCTGACGGGGCAACACAGCGGCAACGCGAGGGTCGGTGTAGTCACGGGGACGGCCTGGAGCGGACGGCCTCAGGATGGCGGTGACCGCGGGCCGCGGCACTACGGCCCAAAGGGGTGACGCAGTGGCAGCGCGCGGGTTGATGTAGCCGCGGGAAGAACCATGGGGCGGCGACGCTGCGGTCCGAAGGAATGACGCAGCTGCAGCCTGTTGCTCGATCGGTGGAGATGTGCGGGTACTCGACGGAAATCTTCACAGGAATTTGCGGAGCTGCACGTGTACGGTCGATCAGACCCGTTGATCAGATTAGACACACGTTGGGCAACCATGCAGATCCGTACACACGCGTTTATGCAGGGAGAATCCATGCACATGCACGCCACGAATCAAGCATCAAGTGTAGCACGGTGCCATGCGTGATGCATCAGCGACCATGCACCGCGTCGGGCCACTGAGGCGCTGAACAAGGGCCAGTGCGCTGCCGCCAACGCACGCAGACGGGAAGCAAGGCACCCTCGGGTCAGTGCAAGCATACGCGAGTGGCTACCGCGCTAGAACTAGTCGGTTGAAGAAGATGAATACGCCTGCGAAGTATGCGTCATTGACGACGGACGGCGGCGGACGACTCAAATCTATACTAGATCGAAAAACCAAAAAAAGAAAACGCCGATTAAATGAACGGCGAGAGAGAGAAAAATCCAGATCAAAGGATCGGGAAAAAAGACTCTCTAGGGTAGCCGGTCAGCACGACCGGCGGACGAACCCTAGGTACGGGCGGCGCGGCCCCGGCGGCGGTCATCGAGTGAGGGAGTCCTGGATTAGGGGCTCCTCGGGTGACCGGGCTATGCGATATGGGCCAGACTGATGGGCCGTGAAGATATAAGGTAGAAGAGCTTTCCCCGTGTCCGGATGGGACTCCCCTATACGTGTATGGCAAGATTGGCATCCGGATATGTAATGTCCTTCTTCTACAAGCCGACTATGTACAACCCTAGGCCCCTCCAGTGTCTATACAAACTGGAGGGTTTAGTCCATAGAGGCCATCATAATTCATACAAGCTAGACTTCTAGGGTTTAGCTATTACGATCTCGAGGTAGATCGACTCTTGTAACCCCTATACTCATCAAATACAATCAAGCAGGACGTAGAGTTTTACCTCCATTAAGAGGGCCCGAACCTGGGTAAACATCGTGTTCCCTGTGTCCCTTGTTACCTTCGATCCTCAGACGCACAGTTCGGGACCCCTGTCGGTGTCAAAACCGGCGGATCTCGGGTAGGGGGTCCCGAACTGTGCGTCTAAGGATCGAAGGTAACAGGAGACAGGGGACACGATGTTTACCCAAGTTCGGGCCCTCTTGATGGAGGTAATACCCTACTTCCTGCTTGATTGACTTTGATGAGTATAGGGGTTACAAGAGTTGATCTACCACGAGATCGTAATGGCTAAACCCTAGATGTCTAGCCAGTATGATTATGATTGCCTCTACGGACTAAACCCTCCGGTTTATATAGACACCGGAGGGGACTAGGGTTGTACAGAGTCGGTTTACAGACTCTCGGACGCTCGAGGGCGGATGGGCTGAGGAGGAAGAAGGCGTGGGGTGAAAAGGTGGATCCTTATCTCCTTATAAAGGCAGTGAATATCAAGCGTCCCCCACGAGCCTTAAAACTTGCCTATTCCCCAGGAGTCGTGCGAGCGGCATAGTTGGATTACCCAAATCCTTATTGATGAGAATCCTGCAATAGGGGACACAATCTCTGCTTTGACGAGACGTGTCAATGAATACCGCGTCTTGAAACGCGAAGCAGCGAAGCAGGAGGCTGGAAAACGGTTCGAAATAATAATAAGGCCGGAACACAATACCTCGCCGAAAAAGTTGTCAGAAGACATAACCTATTTTTGTTTAAGTATGTTGCCCTCGCGGTTCAGGGTTGTAACTATTGTATAGAGCCGGATATAGTTCTTTTGATCAACTACTTTGGAGTATTCGGAGGAGGAACCCGCCTTGCAATGCCGAAGACAATCTGTGCACCGGACACTTCGTCATTGAAGCCTGGTTTAGGGGCTACTGATGGAGTCCTGGATTAGGGGGTACCCGGGCGTCCAGGCTATGTGACATGGGCCGGACTGGTAGGGAATAGGCGAGTTTTAAGGCTCGTGGGGGACGCTTGATATTCACTGCCTTTATAAGGAGATAAGGATCCACCTTTTTACCCCACGCCTTCTTCCTCCTCATCCCATCCGCCCTCGAGCTCCAGCACCCAAGCTTCAACCCTTTCCGTCCCTAGCAAATACCTCAGCCATGTCCGGATTTGGAGCGCAGGGCAAGTGGATGGCCTCCTCCGTTACGAAGGGGAACATCAAGGAGCTTCGGGAAGCGGGGTACTTAGCCAAGGAAATCACCCACCGGCTTCCCGCCAAAAAGTAGATCGTCCACACGCCGGAGCCCAATGAGAGGGTAGTATTCATCCCCCATTTCCTTCGCGGACTAGGGTTTCCTCTCCACCCTTCTGTCCGCGGACTTATGTTCTATTACGAGCTAGATTTCCACGATTTAGCCCCAAATTCATTCCTCAACATCTCGGCGTTCATCATCGTGTGCGAGGCGTTCCTCCACATCCCCCCCCCCACTTTGGCCTATGGCTCAAGGTCTTCAATGTGAAGCCGAAGGTGGTCGAGGGTCAACATGCGGAGTGCGGTGACGCCATGGTGAGCAAGGTCCCTAACGTCACCTGGCCCAAGAGGACCTTCGTAGAGACCGTGAAGGGGTGGCAACAGGAGTGGTTCAATGTTACGGAACCTCGTGACGCCACATGGGCCGCCACTCCTGAGTTCAAAACCAGTCCACCAATGCAGCTCACCTCCTGGCTCAATAAAGGACTGGATTGGGCGTCATCCGACGAGGTGATGACGCTGCAAAAGTGCATCAAGAGCATGGTGGATAAGAACACCAACCTTGCCAGCGTGATCCAGGTGATGCTGTTTCGCCGGATTCTCCCCTGCCAACTCCGGACTCTCTATATGCGGGAGTTTGACCCGGCGAGTCCTCGGACCCTGCAGCGGTTCTTCGGCACGAAGCACGAAGATATATGGAAGCTGCTTTTTAAGACCCAAACGATGTGGCCGCCAACGACCGAGGACCTCGGCCACGACTGCGCTCACCCAGCCACTCCAGTAAGTTTTTCAGATTTCTAATCATATCCTTGATTTGTAGCTCCAAGGAGTAATTTTAAACCTTCCCCTTGTCCCCTAGGGCTGGACGAAGAAGGTAGAGCGGATCAAGTGTCCGACTCCCCTGCATGAAGACCCAGCTATTCCTCTTCTGACGAAGATGCTGGTTCCGGTGCCGTACCAGGCGCCGGAAAAGAAGGCCAAGAAGAAGGGCAAGGAGGTCCGAAGTGGCCTTCGCCGCAAAGGTACTTCCGACATAACATCCGAAGATACCGAAGTTCTCTCCTCCCACGATGAAGACGAGGAGGAAGAGGGGGAGAACAATTCTCCCTCTAAGGGGGGAAAGAAGAAAAAGGGGGGCCTCCATGGACCTAGAGGCGGAGGCGTCCAAGATGGGGAAACTCTCCCTTCCGGACGACTCGGAATCGGACGTCGAAGCCGTCCCCGAGTGGAACCCCAGGTCGAAGCCTTCGGCCAAATCGTGAGTATTTAAGGATAATGTATATATCCGGCTTTATGCCTTGCGATCCTAACACACAGAATAACGTATTGTAGTCCGGTCCGCAATCTCCCCCGGCGATCATCGCCTTCTGGGAACTCGCTGGGCTCGAACATGATGGAGAGCGAGTCACCTCCACCGGCGTCCCCACCCACTGCTACTGACAACACCGAAGTTTTCTCCCAAGGGACCCTTACAGGCCATGGAGAGGTGCGGGAAGCCATCAAGGTGGCGCTAGAGGGTAATACCTCTGCTGCCGAAAACATGGGGGAACCGATCCCCATGGAGACTGGCGACGGGGGCCATGCCCAATTCGGCCCCCAGCCGAATATCATTCCAGAGACCGACACGGCTCCGGAATCATGCGAGCAACCTCCTTCGAAAGAAGGGGGTGCGTCGACTCCGCCGGTGACCTCTGTCAATCCGGAGGCGCCGGATACTCTGGTGGAAGCGCTTCAGAGCGCCTCCATTCTTGAGAAACATCGTACCCTTATGGGTACGGTGGTTGAAAAGGTTCGGTCCGCTAAAAGCGGATTGAATGAGGCCTATACTAGCCTTCTAACAGGCTTTGAGGTATGTGATGAAATATTTTTAACTATAAAAAGAATGCCTGTGATGAGACTCTGTACGGCGTTCGTTTAAGAAAAGCTGAACACAGGATCGAATAGTTCTTGCAGGAGATTAACATATACGTGTATTTGAACAAACAGGCATCAAAGTTAGCGGCAACTGCCTATGCCGATGAAGTGTCCGAACTAAAGCGGCGGTTGGAGCGGGCCGATGAAGAGCTCATCCGCACCAACAAACGATTGGAGGAGAAGCAAGGTATGCAATTCCCGTTCACGTCTGAGAATGATATGGCTTGCTGTTGTGTTATCTTGCTGATTTTTGTTTTGATGCTCACACTTGACGCGTCTGAGGTCGAGACCCTCAAGAATGCGCTGGCCGAGGCCAAGAAGGAGGCGGAGGGGGAACGAGCCGCCCGCCAAAAGCATGAATCACGGGTGGAGGAAGTCCAGCAAGAGCTCAAGGATGCCATAAGCAAGTGTGATTCCTTGGAGTGCAAGATTGCGGATCAAGATTCCGAACTTGCTAAGGCCCTCCAAAGTGCGCAGGAGGCCCGTGTTGAAGCCCAAGGCATGTGCCGGGAGATCCAAGAGGCCAAGCAGATCGCGGCGGGTAAGGCCTTTAATATGCATAGCAAATTTGTGAGGAGAAAGTACCTCTTAATGACCCGGATTTGGAGTTCTCCAGGAGCGTTTGCGGATCTGCCTTGGAGTATTGCTGATGCAGCGGGGTTCTTTCGAGCCGAAGAGGAAAGCTCGACGGAGAAGCTGTTCTGGTCGCAATACCTTGCGCCAGAGCATCCGGTGCCCCTCAGAGATCAACTGAAGCAGTTGACCGAACTGCATAGGGTGGCCGGATTAGCTATGAGGGATATTATAATTCGTCTCTGGCCCGCCGAGCCCATACCCAGCAGCTACTTCGGGCTCGTGAAGCGGCTAGTCAGTGCCTGCCCCCGGCTGGATGCCATAAAGCGGTCGGTCTTTATCGAAGGTGCCCGGATGGCCTTCGCCCGTGTCAAGGTACAGTGGGCGAAGATGAACGCCGTGAAGCTGGCAACCGAGGGACCGCGCGCCGTCAAGGAGCACCGTACACTGGAGCGGTATTTTGATGAAGTCTTGGAAGGTTCCCGCATCGTAGAGGGCCAGTGTTCTAAGGACATTATTTCCGAATGAATGTATCCGTGTTGCCCGAACTTTGTATTATTAGACAAGGCTGATGTATAATGTGTTGCTTGTTTTACCTCTAATTCTTTTCCTCCTGTGCGGCCGTTTACGGTATCTGAGAGTTGGCCAGTCGTCGGCTTCAGCCCCCACGTAGGTAGTATGGGGGTGTTCGGAATGGCACTTGGACACACTTGACCCAACGGCTTGGTCCTTAAAGGAGGTGTTAGTGCGGCGAACCAGGCAATCAGACTATGTGGCTTTATCGCTCTCCCTTAGCCATAGGAGTTTGACAATGAGATCGTAGGCGCAGCCCCTAGTATTATTCGATTATCCGAACTTGGGTGTTGTTGACGCCTACCCGGGTGGAGACCGGTCCTTCACGTAATGCGGAAAAAATCGCGAGAGATTTATACTTAGTCACCGAATAGCTGACCAGCTCTCGTCGCGTCATGACAATTAGTTTTCGGCTTTCCCTACTGAGGTGTTTATCCGGATGAACCAGAAATACAATCGCAGTAGTTCTCCCTTTACTACCATAGCCGAACAAGCGGAACGTAAGGTAGTAACCACATGAGCCGGGCAACCCAACTATTGACCAAAGACATGTTTCGGAGCCGATGCATATAATGCTATATTTGAGACGCCGAATTGTACTATAAAAGTGTCCGGACTTGTTTTATTTTTAAGGAATGTATGTGGCCGAATGGAGCCCTGGCGATTTAAGTCGTACCGAGGTGTACATGATAATTAGGAAAAGGAGGGAATAAAGATTTAGAAAATAAGCCAGTACCGAATATGTTGGGCGAAAAACTGTTTCCGTTATAGTCGGATTGATACATCAAAACGTATTTTACAAATGATGTGACAAGCATCGAGGCTATTTTACATGCCGAGCTGTGTACGAGTCCTAAAAAAGGAAGAGGTGATCTTTAAAGATCCTTTAGATACTTTGCCGCACGTCTGCGCTGCTTTGGCTCCTTGGTGTGTAATCCTTCGAGAGGATCAACGATTGGGTTTTCATAAAGGGCCTGGAAAAGGTGCCCTTGGTACCATCACAAGTTGCCATGGGTGGTAAGGAACCTGAAAAAATAAAAATAACAAAAAAAGGATATGAGGGTCCACATAGGGTCGAACAGTATTGTGGATTTTGTCTTTAATATGCCTCCATCTTTGCCCATGGTATCTTTAGTGCGTAGTTATGTACGCGTGGCACATGTGCTGCAATTTGGTTAGGGCTGAGATGGAGGCCGAACCGCTAATCATGCTCCAGACGAGCTGGATTGTCGCTCTGCAGGGTAGTCCGGGCGCGTTTAACAATGTCCGAGGGCTTGACTGCTGATATAGTATTTGGCTTGATAAGGCCCCCCTGTACTTCCACTGCAAGGGCCGCGGTATGCTCCTCAGTACGGAGGGGGCGCTCCGTGTTTCCATTGACTGTTATAACACCACGAGGTCCGGGCATCTTGAGTTTGAGATAGGCATAGTGCGGGATCGCATTGAAGCGAGTGAACGCGGTTCGTCCGAGCAGTGCATGATAGCCGCTACGGAAGGGGACGACATCGAAGGTCAAGTCCTCGCTTCGGAAGTTGTCCGGTGAACCGAAGACGACTTCCAATGTGATTGAACCCGTGCAACGGGCCTCTACACTAGGTATTACTCCTTTAAAGATGGTTTTGGTGGGTTTAATTCTTGACGAATCGATACCCATTTTGCGGACCGTGTCCTGATAGAGCAAGTTAAGGTTGCTGCTGCCGTCCATGAGGACCCTCGTAAGGTGGAATCCATCGATAATTGGGTCGAGTACCAATGCGGCCGAGCCTCTGTGACGGATACTAGTCGGATGGTCTCTGCGATCGAAAGTGATCGGACAGGCTAACCATGGATTGAATTTTGGGGCGACTGGCTCCATCGCATAGACGTCCCTTAGAGCGCGCTTGTGCTCCCGCTTGGGGATGTGAGTAGCGTATATCATATTTACCGTTTTGACCTCAGGGGGGAATTTCTTCTGTCCCCCGGTGTTCGGTGGGTGAGGCTCCTCGTCGTCGTCCTCACTGGGCGACCCCTTCTCCTTATGTCCGGTGTTTAGCTTACCGGCCTGTTTAAAGACCCAACAGCTTCTTTGGTGTGGTTGGCAGGCTTGTCGGGGGTGCCGTGAATCTGGCAAAGTCGGTCGAGTATTTGGTCCAGGCTAGATGAACCGTCTTTATTTCTTTTAAATGGCTTCTTCCGTTGGCCGGATTTGGAGCCATTGAACCCGGCATTGACCGCCGTGTCTTCGGTATTGTCATTGTTACTTCGACGCTTGTTTTTGTTGTGTCGGGGCCTGCCGCTGCCGTTTCTGGTTTCAGAAGTACCAGGGTCGCTGGTACCGTTGTTGCTACGGGCTAACCAGCTATCCTCTCCCGCACAAAAGCGGGTCATGAGTGCTGTAAGGGCTGCCATGGACTTTGGCTTCTCTTGGCCGAGGTGTCGGGAGATCCATTCATCACAGATGCTGTGTTTAAAGGCCGCTAGGGCTTCGGCGTCTGGACAGTCGACGATTTGGTTCTTTTTAATTAAGAATCTTGTCCAGAGTTTTCAGGCTGACTCTCCGGGTTGCTGGACTATGTGACTAAGGTCATCGACGTCCGAGGGCCGTACATAGGTACCTTGGAAGTTGTCTCTAAGGGCATCTTCCAGATCTTCCCAGCTGCCAATAGAATTCTCTAGGAGGTTGTTTAACCAGTGCCGTGTTAGTCCCTTAAGCTTTAAGGGGAGATATTTGATGGCATGTAGATCATCACCGCGAGCCATGTGAATGTGGAGAAGGAAATCTTCAATCCAGACTGCGGGATCTATCGTACCGTCGTATGAATCTATGTTGACGGGTTTAAACCCCTCTGGGAACTGATGTTCCATTACTTCGTCGGTGAAGCATAGGGGGTGTGCGGCACCTCTGTACCGGGCGACATCGCGGCGTAATTCGGACGGAGGCTGTATGCGGTTTTTGGCCCGTGCGAGGTTGTGTCTGTCCCGCTAGGTCTGATGGTCGTCTTCGCGCGTTGGAGCATGCCCCCTCGATCCATAGATTGATCTTATCAGACCGGCTCTATTGTCCAGGCCCTTGCGTAAGTCATAGGTATAGCCCGGGGCCGTTACCTCCTTGCCTCGACGGCGATGTAGCGCGGGCTGGTGTTCGGCATGAGTAGCCGGTCTGTCCCATCCACGTGGCGGTCGGTCGGGCTCGTCAGCAGTTTTATGCTTTGGTTGTATGGGCTCAAGAGGGCCTCGTCGTCAAATTGTGGTAGTAGCTTGCGCTTCGGGTAACTCTTAGTTGGGCGTTCGAGGTCGTATTCCTCGGCAGCCAGGACGTTAGTCCATCTGTCATTGAATAGATCCTGATCAACTCGAAGCTGTTGTTGCTTCTTTTTCAGGCTTCTTGTAGTGGTGATTAGCCGGTGTTTAAAGCGCTCTTGTTCGAGGGGTTCCTCCGGCATGATGGAATCTTCGTCGTCGAGGCTCACGTCCTCTTCAGAGATTGGTAGGTAATTACTGTCCTCCGAGCCCTCGTTCCCGATAGGATCGTCAGGATTAACTTGTCCATCCTCCCAATCATCCTGTTCGGATGTTGGCTCGACAGGGGCTTCGGGGTCTTTGGCGTTCTCCGGAGTGTTATTGTCTTCAGTGCTGGTATTGCTGTCTTTTTGGCGACGCAATTTTGAGCGGCGCCGCTGACGTCGACGTTTTGGAGGTGCTTCAGCAGGCTGGTCCTCAACCGGATCCTTCTTGCCGTTGTCGTCATCCTCTTTAGGTGTATCCACCATGTATATGTCATATGTGGAGGTGGCCGTCCAACGTCCGATAAACGGAGGGTCTTGGCCTTGTTCGTCTCCGGCGTCGTCGTCCATACCATCGATGTCTTCGGAGACGTAATCCAGCATGTCGGTTAGATCTTCGACAGTGGCTATGAAGTGGGTGGTGGGTGGGACGTAAAATTCCCCACCCTCAGCCCCTAGTCTGGGCTGGGTATAATTCGGAAGCGATCCTTCCGTAAGGACGAGCGATCGCATTAAGTCTAGAGCCTCGTTTAAGGGCGAGGGTTGGACAGAGAAACGAGAGTCCATGGGGTAGTCCAGGGTTGAAGCCTCCTGGCGGTGCCCGCATGACACGGACCTCGACAGTTCGGACTTAGAGTCCGACGGAGTGTCCGGTACTTCAGTGGTGAGGAGGGTTCGGTTCGTCTTTGGGTTTGCCGATGACGCTGTCCCCTCCGGATCTCTGGTAGCAAGCTCCGTATTTGCAGAGAGTTCGGTGGGCTCTAAACTCCTGTCTTCGGACCTGACGGCGTGCTCTGGATCTTAGGCCAGGGCGGCAATCGGGGCCGCGAACCCTTCGAGGATCAAATCTCCTCGGATATCGGTGACATAGTTTTGGTTCCGAAAACTAATCTGATGACCAGGGGCATAGCTGTCGATCTGCTCGAGGTGGCCAATCGAGTTGGCAGCAGCGCGAAGCCGCCGAATACAAAAATTTAGCCCGAGGGGAAAAACTCCCCCAAAACAGCATCATTGTGGATGATCGAACGAGCCATCGAATCCTTCATTGACAGCACAGAGGAATTCCCAATGAAAGGACCAATGTCGGTGTCAAAACCAGGGGATCTCGGGTAGAGCGTCCCGAACTGTGTGTCTAAGGATCAAAGGTAACAGGAGACAGGGGCACGATGTTTACCCAGGTTTGGCCCCTCTTGATGGAGGTAATACCCTACTACCTGATTGATTGACTTTGATGAGTATAGGGGTTACAAGAGTTGATCTACCACGAGATCGTAATGGCTAAACCCTAGATGTCTAACATGTATGATTATGATTGCCTCTATGGAGTAAACCCTCCGGTTTATATAGACACTGGAGGGGACTAGGGTTGGGCAGAGTCGGTTTACAGAGAAAGGAATCTTCATATCCGAACGCCAAGCTTCCCTTCCACGCCAAGGAGAGTCCCATCCGGACACGGGGGGAAGCCTTCTATCTTGTATCTTGACGGCCCACTAGTCCGGCCCACGTCACATAGCCCGGACACCCGGGGACCCCCTAATCCAGGACTCCCTCACCCCCTACCCGAGATCGGTCGGTTTTGACACCGACATTGGTGCTTTCATTGAGAGTTCCACTGTGTCGTCGCCAGAAGGTTCGATGGCTCGTTCGATCATCGACAACGATGTTGTTTCCGGGGAAACCTTCCTCCTCGGTCAACATTCATGTTTGGCGGCTTCGTTCTACGTGCCAATTCAATTGGCCACCTTGAACAGATCGATAGCTACGCCCCTGGTCATCAGATCAGGTTCGGAAATCTAAACTACGTCGCTGATATCCAAGGAGACTTGATCTTCGAAGGGTTCACGGCCTCGACCGCTATTCCTCATTCTCAAGAAGGAAACCCGTCGGATCCGTCACGAGGCACCGCTCAAATACCAACTATCATCCCTGCCCTGGCCATAGATCCAGAGCAGACCACCTCATCCGAAGATGGGAGTTTGAAACCCACTGGACTCTCTCCTACTATGGAGCTCTTTGCCGGAGACCCAGAGGTGACTATATCTTCGGGTAGCCCGGGATCGAGCAGGACTCTCCCTGTCATCGGAGAGCCGAACTCACCCCTGGAGGCTAGCTCCGAGCTGTCAAGGTCTGCGCCCATTGAGCACGGCCAGGTGTCATGTACCATGCCCAGCTCCGCAGGAACTCGGCTCCCCGTCCGGCCTTCGCTCCTAAGCGAGGCCCTGGACTTAATGCGATCTCTCTCCATCACGGAAGTATCACCTCCGAACTACGCCTAGCCCGGATTAGGGGGTGAGAGCGGGGAATTTTACGTCCCACCCACCCCCACTTAATAGCAAGTGTCGAGGACTTGACCGACATGCTAGATTACGCCTCCGAAGACATCAACGGTATGGACAACGACGCCGGAGACGAACTAGGCCAAAACCCACCATTTACCGGGCGCTAGACGGCCACCTCCACTTACGATGTGTATATGGTAGATACACCTAAAAAGGATGACGATGAAGGCAGCAAGGATCCGATTGAGGACAAGCCCGTCGAGGTACCACCAAAACGTCAACGTCAGTGGCGCCGCTCAAAATCGCGTCGCGAAAAGGAAAGCAATACTGGCACCGGAGACAATAATACTCCAGACGATGCCGAAGATCTGAAGACCCCGCCGAGCCTGCGTTCGAGCAAGACGAATGGGAGGAGGGACAAGTTAACCCCGATGAGCCGGTCGAGAATGAGGATTTGGAGGACAGTGACTACCTACCAATCTCCGAGGAGGATGTCAGCTTTGGCAACGAAGACTTTATCATGCCAGAGGAACCCCTCGAACAAGAGCGCTTTAAGCGACAGCTCATCGCAACTGCGAGGAGCCTAAAAAGAAACAACAATAGCTTCAAGCTGAACAGGATACGCTCAACGACAGATGGACACGGGTCCTAGCCGCCGAGAAATACGGCCTCGAGTGCCCAACAAAGAGCTATCCAAAGGGACGGCTACTGCCCCAATTCAACGACGAGGCCCTAGAGACAATACCATCAAGATATAATCTCACTGACGAACCAGACCGACCACCACGTGGGCAAGACAAAGCGGCTGCTTACGCCGAACACCAGCCCGCACCACCTCGCTGTCGAGACAAAGAGGTAGCGGCTCCGGGCTACACCTATGTCTTACGCCAAGACCTGGACAATAGAGCCGGTCAGGCCAGATCAATCTATGGATCAAAGGGGCGTGCTCCAACGCAAGATGACGACCATCAAGCCTGGCGCGATAAGCATAACCTCACCCGGGCTAAAAACCAAACACGGGATGTCATCCGAACTCCGTCGTGACGTTGGCCGATACAGAGGTGCCGCACACCCCTTATTCTTTACCGATGAGGTAATGCAGCGCCAGTTCCTAGAAGGGTTTAAACCCGTAAACATTGAAGAATACAATGGAACGATAGATCCCGCGGTTTGGATTGAAGATTTTCTTCTCAATATTCACATGGCTCGCGGTGACGATCTCCACGCCATTAAATACCTCCCCCTAAAACTAAAGGGACCAGCACGACACTGGCTAAACAGCCTCCCAGAGAACTCTATTGGCAGCTGGGAAGATTTGGAGGATGCATTTTGAGACAACTTCCAAGGTACTTATGTCCGGCCACCGGACGCCAATGACCTTAGTCACATAGTCCAGCAACCTGGAGAGTCAGCCTGCAAACTCTGGACTCGGTTCTTAATTAAAAAGAACCAAATCATCGACTGTCCGGACACTGAAGCCCTATCGGCCTTTAAACATAGCGTCCACGACAAATGGCTAGCCCGACACCTCGGCCAAGAAAAGCCAAAGTCCATGGTAGTCCTTACCGCACTCATGACCCACTTCTGTGCGGGAGAAGACAACTGGTTAGCTCGTCGAAGCAATAGTACGAGCAACCCCAGCACCTCCGAAGCCAGAGAAGGCAACGGACGGCCGCGACATAACAAACACAAAGTCGGAGCAACAATGAAGAAACTGAAGATACAACGGTCAATGCCGGATTCAGCGGCTCCAAACCCGGTCAGCGGAAGAAGCCATTCAAAGGAAATAGGGATGACCCATCCAATTTAGACAAAATACTTGATCGGCCTTGCCAGATTCATGGTACCCCGGATAAGCCTGCAAACCATTCCAACAGAAACTATTGGGTCTTCAAACAGGCCGATAAGTTAAATACCGAACATAAGGGGAGAGGGCCGCCAAGTGAGGATGATGATGAGCCCCGCCCACCGAACACAGGGGGGCAGAAGAAATTTCCCCCTGAGGTAAAAACAGTGAATATGATATACGTCACTCATATCCCCAAGAGGGAGCGCAAGCGCGCACTAAGGGACGTCTACGCCGTAGAGCCAGTCGCCCAAAAATTCAACCCTTGGTCGGATTGTCCGATCACCTTCGATCATAGGGATCACCCGACCAGTATACGTCATAGAGGTTCAGCAACCTTGGTCCTTGATCCAATCATCGACGGATTCCATCTCACCTGAGTCCTTATGGACAGCGGCAGCAGCCTTAACTTGATTTATCAAGACACTGTTCACAAAATGGGTATTGACCCGTCAAGAATCAAGCCTAGTAACACCACCTTTAAAGGAGTGATACCCGGCGTAGAGGCCCGCTGCACGGGTTCCTTAACATTGGAAGTAGTCTTCGGTTCACCAGATAACTTCCGAAGCGAAGACTTGATCTTCGACATTGTCCCCTTTCGCAGTGGTTATCACACACTGCTCGGACGAACCGCCTTCGCCGGCTTCAATGCAGTCCCGCACTATGCTTACCTAAAGCTCAAGATGCCCGGACCATGCGGCGTTATAACAGTCAATGTAAATATGGAGCGCTCCCTCCGTATTGAGGAGCATACCGCACCCCTTGCAACCGAGGTACAGAGTGGCCTCATCAAGCCGAACACTTCATCGGCCATCAAGCCGTCGGACACTGTTAAACGAGTCTGGTCCACTCTGCAGAATGACAGCTCGGTGAATCCAGAGCTGGACTAGCAGTTCTGCCTCCGTCGATCACCGCATCTAACCGCCGCATACGTACCGCATGTGCATAACTACGCACTTAAAATACCTTGGGCAATGACGGAGCCACAATTCTGTTAGGGCCTACAGTGCGGCTCAACCCCATTTTGACCTCCACTTTTTCTTTTTCCTTTTCTTTCTTTTTACCTCATATTATAGGTTCTTTAAAATCTAATCATCTGAAGGTCGCAAAAGGGCTCTTTCCTAGGCCCCTCTTTATATACGCGATCATCAATTTCTCCTCTCAAAGGATTCGACACCAAGGCGATAGCGGCGCAGACGTGCGGCAGGGCGTCAAGGGAATCTTCAAGTATACATTTTCTTTTTTTGGCCCTGTATACAGCTTCCCCTTGTGTACAAATTCTCGCATGTAAAATAGCCTGGATCTTTATGGCATTATCTGTAATTGCATGTTTTGACGTATCAATCAGATTATAATGGAAACCGTTTTTCACCAACCCCTGTTCGGTATTGGTTTATTTCATAAATCTGTATTCCTTCTTTGCGTCAGATTGCCATATATACTTTGGCACGGCTTAAATGCCAGGGGCTCTATTCGGCCACACATATTTAGAAAAAAGTTCGAACACTTCTAGGGTATACTTCGGCGTCCCGAATATAGCATGATATGCATCAGCTCCGAATCATGTCTTTGGTCAATAGTTGGGTTGCCCGGCTCCTGCGATTACTACCTTACATTCCGCTTGTTCGACTAGGGTAGTAAAGGGAGAACTACTGCGATTGTGTTTCTGGTTCATCCGGTCAAACACCTCAGTAGAGAAAGCCGAAAACTGACTGTCATGATACGGCGAGAGCTGGTGGGTGATTCGGCGACTTGCTATAAATCTCTTGTGATTTCTTCCGTATTATACGAAGGACTAGCCTTCGTCCAGTCACGCGCCTAAGGCATCCCAGTTCGGATAGCCGCATACGCACCAGGGGCTAGTACTTAGTCCCACTGTCAAACTCCTATGGCTAAGTAAAAGTGATAAAGCTGCATAGTCTGATTGCCTGGTTCATTGCACAGACACCTCACTGGTACGCGTCGGTGCTATACAAACGGTTTTTAACCCCTTTCCGCGATGGCGTTCGGAACCGTCACCTAGTGAGTGACTGCGATAGGGGAGGTCCTTCCCACACGACCCAGAAATCGTCGGGGATATGCCCTCCTGGCACACACGCTCGGCAAAATGAGGTCGTGTGCGACCGACGAGCGACCAAATACGGTTATACGTATAGTAGTGCTAAAAAATACAATTATACAGGCAAAATTGTTTTTGGTCATAAGTACATCCCACACAGTCAGTCCCCACTAAACGTTTCCGTTCGTATATACATCCTACACAGTCACTCCAAGGAAAACATTTGCGCAAGGTGGCGTAACGCAAACAGTTTTCAAGAGAATGTCGTGTGTGATTGTTCATTGATCCAACACGGTTTATTCCTAGAAACTGTGTGTGTTGCCTAAGGTCATCGCCCATGGTGTTTTCTCAATAACCGTTTGCAATAGGAAAACCCAATTAGCAGGCTAATTGCCCTATTATTCATAAATCCATTTACTAATCTAATTGACAGTCATATTAAGCACATAATATATTTCATTTCCATATTAAGGAAGCAGGGTTTTATAATTGAAATACATCCAGTACAACATGATATATCTTCAGCACTCAGCTACCCCATTACACAACTGCACCAGCACCAAGTTTCACATGCAACATCTAGAACCTTTCAAAATTAGCATCATAGACGGTACATAGACAGATGCATCTCATCTGGAAAACTGCTGAAGCGGAAGGCGAATATTGAGCCTTCATTCATGTTGAAGGTCTTTGCAACTTTAGGCCAGTGCCTGTGGATGATTGACCATCCATCCTTTAACCTCTTCAGGAACACTTCAATATTGAACTGTGGGTGTTGTATGAAAACTTTCCTCGCCTCCTGACCACAGAGGTGGTTTGAGAGGTAATCATCAGTGAACTGCTTTGGAAAGGCCTGAAAACAAGGACGTGCATAAATATCTTCTCTATATTGGAAATGGGGCAAAGGAATAAAAAAGGAAAGGTATAATAGTTAGTACCATCTTGTAAACCTCAGTGCTTCCCATTGTTTCCCTGCAACACATATAAGGTAGTTAGTCATCAGGTTTCGCATGCTATCGGTAAAATATGATGATGATAAATAAGCACATTGCAGATTCATCAGATTAATTCAAGTCACATGGAAAACCCATTTATCCAAACCAAGTATGATTAAGAAATAGGAAATATAGCACTTGTATATGTTTCTCATGTATTAAGTGCAGCCAAATTTGATTTATTCCTCACATGGTATACAATAACAGAATGCAGCCACAACAATTGAACATCGCATTGCAGAATTGAACCAAGCAGTTAACTAAACACCACAACAAATGAACCAAACGTTAACTGAGCACCGCATTACACAATATAACATACTCCTAATAGAAGATCGGACAGTTAACCAAACCAAGCATGCTTAACAACTTGGAAATATAGCAATTGTATTTGTTTCTCATGTATTTAGTACAACCAAATTCGATTTATTTCTCACATGGTATACAATAACAGAATGCAGCCACAACAATTGAACGCCGCATTGCAGAATTAAACCAAACAGTTAACTAAACACCATAACAAATGAACCAAATGTTAACTAAGCACCACATTGCACAATATAACATACAACAAATAGAAGATCAGACAGTTAACCAAACCAAGCATGCTTAACAACTTGGAAATATAGAAATTGTATTTCTTTCTCATGTATTTAGTACAGCCAAGTTCGATTTATTTCTCACATGGTATACAATAACAGAATGCAGCCACAACAATTGAACATCGCATTGCAGAATTGAACCAAGCAGTTAACTAAACACCACAACAAATGAACCAAACTTTAACTGAGCACCACATTGCACAATATAACATACTCCTAATAGAAGATCGGACAGTTAACCAAACCAAGCATGCTTGACAACTTGGAAATATAGAAATTGTATTTCTTTCTCATGTATTTAGTACAGCCAAATTCGATTTATTTCTCACATGGTATACAATAACAGAATGCAGCCACAACAATTGAACATCGCATTGCAGAATTGAACCAAGCAGTTAACTAAACACCACAACAAATGAACCAAACTTTAACTGAGCACCACATTGCATAATATAACATACTCCTAATAGAAGATCGGACAGTTAACCAAACCAAGCATGCTTGACAACTTGGAAAATTGCACCCTGAAGAATTGAACTTCACATTTGCAGAATTGAACCAAATAGTTAACTAAACACCACATTGCACGACATATAGAACATATACTCTAGAGCAGAAGATTGCATGGTAAAAGTAGATATCACAATCCACTAGAATTTGTTAAGAAAGGCAGTAGCTAGCAAACTGAACATGGGTCCTTATAGTGAGCTAATAAGACAAGCTACTCCTCATTGTCGGAGATATCGATGACGATTGGCTCCTTGGACATGGAAGAGGGTGATGCCTCCACATCGTGGGTGCCCTCGTCGTAGTGGTGAGTTGCCTGAGCCGCTCCGGGCACCAACCTGTTGGCTCTCGAGATGAGGTAAGCACGTGCACGCTGAGAAAACACCTCGTAGTCTTCGTCGAAGGCACCGACGGTGGCCTCGAGAAAACGCCACGAACTGTCGTCTAAAGTAGCCAACCGTGACACGGTGTCGGCGCGCGAGGCGTCGACGGTGGCCTCGACGGCGAGGTGTGTCGGATTCGTGGGTTCCGGCAAACCCTTGAGGTTCGAACTCTGGGGTGCGCACGAAGAACACTCTCTTCCTAGCTCGCTTGCTCAACGATCTCACGAGCTAGCTCAAGGAACTCAAGGAACAAGAGACACAAGGGTTTATACTGGTTCGGGCCACCTTGCGGTGTAATACCCTACTCCAGTTTGTGGGTGGATTGCCTCGAGGGCTGAGGATGAACTAGTACAGTGGATGAACAGCCTCCTGAGGAGAGGTGTTCTTGAGCTCGATGAGCTGGTGGGTGTGAGGGTGATCTGAATGATCCGTCCCTTGCTACGGTGGTGGTCAGGTCCTATTTATAGAGGCCTGGGTCCTCTTCCCAAATGTTAGGCGGGAAGGGATCCCACAATGGCCAAGTTTGAAGGGGGACAACTAGTACAAGCTATCCTGACAAAAGGTGGTCTTCGCCTGCCAAAGGCTCTGGTGGTGACGCTGTCGTGGGCTCCATGATGACCTCCGTCCTGTCGTCCTGCTGTCCTTGGTCTTGTTGCACCGATATGGAAACCTTTGCCTGACGCCTCGGGACTCCTCGCCTGTGCTTGCCCCTTTAGCACCAAAGAGGATACCGGTACACTGCGCCCGCTGGCGCCCGCCTGGCCTTGGTCGTCATGGCTCACGTCACGTGAACCTCGCGAGGTGCCCTTTGCATGGAGATCTCCGCCCCTCGGGAGCCAGCCTGGTGAGGCTACCCCTAAGGAGGTCTTGGTGTCGTCCGCCTCGCGAGGCTTGGTCCCTCGCGAGGGTCTTGAGTGGTTGCTGCCGAAGATGGGTCGTACCAGGCCGTTGGTGGAGCCACGCACAAGCTCGCAGGCAGGCAAGTCTGGGCACCCCCGGTCCCAGAACGCCGACAGTAGCCCCCGGGCCCAAGGCGCGCTCGAACTTGGCTTTGAGGCGAAGCCAAAGGGCAAGTGCGGAGCACCGCGGGCCCCAACCGCCTACGGCCTTGATTGACGCGTGGTGACTGGTGATATGGGGGTGCCTCCACTCCCCCATGCAGCCTTGATATCCGCCAAGCTGGGCGGCCGCCGTTGCCAACAGTACTCTGCCCCCATTGCTAGCAGCGCACTTCCAGAACTACCCCACCTCCCAGAAACAGCCGCCACCTCCCTTGGCCTGACCCGGCTCCAATCCCCTCTGCTGCCATGGTGCCGAACCAGAAGAAGAAGGGGAAGAAGAAGAACCATACCATAGCCCAGGCACCGCCGGCCTTCGAGCCCGCCATCGAGCGGTCGATGGTGCTTAACCAGGAAGCGATGGACAAGGTTCACCCCGCGCTTGCCTCGGATTACAATGAATGGAAGGCGACGGTGGCCTGGCCCGCTTCCCGCTCCGCAATTGATATGACGGCCACCGAGATCCCCATTCATCTTCACGCCCTCTGGGCCGGTCTGATTCCCCCCTTCTCCGACTTTTTCAACGATGTGCTCTCGCATTACCAAGTCAATGCGTTGCACCTGGATCCCCAGTCCATCATCCTCCTTGCCGTCTTCGCCTTCGTCTGCGAGGCCATGGTGGGCATTTCACCTTCCGTGGCCTTGCTTCGCCATTTCTTCTCGTTGCATCTGACCGACGACCGCCAGCGCTCTGGGTGCGTGACCCTCCAAGCCGTAGAGGCGATGGCCGGCTCGGGGATAGACTTTGAGCTTTCACCGGTTGTGGGCGGATTTCGGAAACGGTGGGTGCTCGTGGACGCTGGTGTGCGCAACCCCCTGCTCCTGCTTCCGCGAGCTCCAGCTGTCCCTAGCTCCGGCTGGGGGCATGCGAAGCTTGTTGACCGGTGGCTCGCCCATGTCTGGCGTCGGCTAACCAGGCTGAAGGACCTCGGGGTGACGGCGCCTATGATGGTGAAGGAGTTCATCCGGTGCCGCATTGCTCCGCTTCAGCGCCACTCTCTGCCAATGTGGGCCTTCTCCGGCTGCGGGGACCCCATGAGGCTCCATGCGCCCGCTCTCCCTCCCGAAGCGCGGCGTCCAGTACTCGAGCTCCTGACGGATGACCCTGCGCCAGCCAATCTGCCGGAGGAGGGTTGCCTCTTGTACTGCTGCTCGAACAAGGTGGAGTACGCGAGGCAGATGCCTCCTTTCAACGAATGGGGGATGCGCCCGGTTGGCCTCGAAGGGCCCCAAAATCCCCGTCTTTGTGTTCCCCCTGCCTGCTGCCGCCTCGGCGCTCACCCAGGGAGCTGGTGCAGGGGGGCGAGCACCGTCGAACGCCAGCGAAATGGCCGCCGAGGAAGCAACGCCGGTCGTGGCCCCCGTGGTGGCGGCTCCTAAGGCTCGGGTGAGCTGCCCCGGGGCGATGGCCGCGGGGCCATCGCGGTCCGAGGCTCTGAGGTCGGAAGCCCCCAAGCCTCAGGCGAAAGCGGAGGGGTCAGCGCAACCTGACGCTCCTGAGGTCGCTCCCTCGGGAACCCCGCCAGTTGCCTCAGGCGACGGCGATGGTGCCCAGGGCTTCGGCCAGCTCCGCTTGAATTTTGAAGCGCTCCGCAAGAGGAAGGCAATCCATAGCTACAATGGTGGCGCCTACCGCCCGTTGAAGCAGCGGAAATACGTTGCCAAAGATGAGTAAGTACCTCATCTGCGTGATTTTCTGAGTGCTGCATCCTTTTTTGACCAATGATCTTCAGGGTTCCCTCGGCTGGAACGGCGAAATCTCCCGAGGTTCGGCCCTCACCGGCCACCAACTCGTCATTGATCTTGAGCTCTGCTTGCCGGACCGCCGTGCGGGGCCCGGGGCCCGCTTCGGAGGCGGACACGCCAACCTGGGGCCTTGATCCGTCTTTCCTGGCGTCACTTCTTCATGCTCCAGCCTGGGGCGCAGCCGGCGTGCCAAGGACTCCTCTGTTGGTCATCGCCGGCGGCTGGGCGTCCCCAGCACCGGCCTCGTCTTCAGGTGGTGAGGTCACGTCACCTAGCACCTTTACCGCGGCCCGTGAGGGGGCGGAGAAAGCGCCGGCCTCGAGCTCCTTGCCGGGGTCAAGCAGGCCAGCTCGAACTTCCCCAGCGACCCTTGACGCGGAGGACGGACTCGGCTGCGCCCTGGAGCTTGCGCACGGACGCGGTGTCGTACGCCGCGAGCTCTTGCAGCAGGCGATGGTTGCGCTGAGCCGCCTTGAGGAGAGCTCGGAGCGGTTGGCGCTCGCCTCAAGACGGAGGACCTCTGCCTTGCTCGTGAGTGGCACCAGTTGAAGGTCGCCATCAACCTTGGGCAGCTTCAGCATGAGCGTGACAAGGCAAAGGCCACAATGGAACTTGAGGCCTCCCACGAAGCCAGCGCTCGGGTCTTGGAGGAGGCTAAGGAGGCCGACCTCTGTCGTGAGGGCGCCGAGAAGCAGGAACGCGAGCTCCTGGCCTTGAACGCTGCCCTGGAGCAGCAAATAGAGGCGCGCCGAACCGTCTTGGCATCGATGAGGGGGTGCCTTCTGAAGAGAAGGAGATCCTGAAGCGCGAGGAGGCGCTGGCGCTGGAGGCCATGGAGCATGGCCTGGAGCACGAGCGGCTGGAGACGAGGGAGCGCCATGTGGCCATGGCCGAAGATGCTGTCTCCGCCCGCGAAGCCGAAATCCAGGAGGAGGTCGCCCGGAGGGTGGCGAGGGCTCGCGCGAATCTGTCCAACGAGCACGGCTTGAAGCTGAAGCTCTCGGAGGCTGAAGCTGAGGTCAGGATTTCCGCCCGTTGGTCCGGGCTAGACAAGGCGGAGCAGCGCAAGAGGATCGTTGTGGCAGCCCAGACTTCCGCCCAGGCCGACCTGGCCAAGGCTCGCGCTGATCTGCTTTCACTCTAGCAGCAGATTGATGACGTCGCGTCCCTCGCGCAGTAGAACAGGGAGGAGGCGTGCCATCGGCAGACGTTGCAGCGCGAGCACGCCCCCATACTCTAGGCCCTGAGAGTGAGGGCTAATCGGGCATTGGGCGTCATCTGCGAGCAGAACGTCCCTCATCCCCGCGTGGAAGACTACGCCGGCCATCTCCACTTCTTCACCGATGTCGTGATGCGCCTGGAGGACTGGGCCGCGAGGGCTCATGAGCTTGTTGAGGAAAGGAGCCGAGGCCTCCTCGGGCGCACATTCTCTCGCGTCTTTAGTCATCTCCGGAACCTCGACCCCCACTTCGACTTCGACGCCGCTATCCCCCGGTGCCTGGGGCCATCCGGGACAATCTGGTGCGCTGGGTGGACGACAACGTGGACGCCCTGGTCAGGGCTTTCGCCACTGAGGATGATGCGGTGGTGGTCGTGGAGGATGAAGGCGGCGCGGTCGACGATGGTGAAGACAACGTCGGCGACAGCACCAGCAGCGCGTACGAGAGCGACCATGATGACGCCGCGAGTGGCATGTCCAATTGAGCCCATGCTCCTTTGCTTCAACATGTATGCAAAGACTTGGACATGGCCCCACAAGTAGTAAGAGTGTTTTGGATGGGGGGCCCTCACGTATGTAAATTAACCTTCTATTTTTTAGACCGATCTTGCAACACGTTTCTCCAAGCTTACGAGCCCCTCAGCAGGCTTGCTGTTGTGACTTACCTTGGCCCTAGCAGGCCTTGCGCTAGTTTTGTAGTTGCCGATGTGCTTTTCTCCCGAGGGGAGCCCTCCGTGGGCTTGCGAGGTTCTGGACTTTCGAGGAGCCTGGTACTCTGCTCGAGAGGGCCTCGCGAGGAGCGAGTGCCAGACCATGGCAGGGTGTGCTTGCAGTGGTCCTGTGGGATTTGCCGCCACCTGGTCTGCCCGAGCGCGGTGGACGTGCACATACCACGCCCAGCCCCCGCTCGCGAGGTGCTCGCAAGGGGAGGGGTAGCAGGCGCGAGCCTCGAAACAATGCATGGAATAAAAAAACATAAGAAATCAGCACAAACGAGAAAAGACTCCCCCACACTTGTCAACGAAAATACGACTTCAAGTTCAGCTCAAAAAGGGCGGCGAATCAAGTTACAGAAAGCAGGGATGAAAGCAAATGGCCGCGTCCGGCACCTAGCTAGTCTTCTTGTCTTCCCACCAGCGCGGAGCTAAGTGCTTTCACTGGCTGTGGGCATAGTCATTGGGGGACAGGGCCGACGGCCAGCGCGGAGCATGGTGCTTCCACTAGGACGTGGGCGGGAGCCCCCGAGGCCCAAGGGCGGCACTCCGGAGACTCCGGGGCGTGTACAGCCCCACTCATTATTACGTGAGAGTGTCACGAGCGGAGACCTTCATAGGCGCGAGCCTTGCTTAATATCGCCACACGAGGGCCCCGCCCTGCGCCACCCCCGACCACCATTGGGGCGTCCGGAAACCAGGACGAGACCAAGGGGCAAGGAGGACGCTAGCGGTGCCCTCGGCAACCACGGGCCCTCTGCCGGGGGGAAAGGCTCGCCACCACCTTCCCCGGCAAGGACCTACCTCCGTGCAGCACCTTGCTCCGTGTGGCGCAGAGGGGGCCCTCGCTCCAGGCCTCTCCCGCGCAGCTCCCAGTGCACCGCTCCGGTCGGGGGTGGAGCCACCGCCATGGGGTCTCGGACCGCTGCTGCGGTTTGGTTCACCTGCAGCCCATGGTTAGTGTAAACTTGTTCCTGAGACATAGGTTGTACCCCGCCGTCATCGTCACTGAAGGGGTCGGCGAAGCCTCCTGGCGACTCGTGGAAGGCCCCGGTCTTGAGTGCTCCGCCTTCCCATTCTGGCTCGGGGAACGAATTGGAGCCTTCCCCCGGCGTGTACCCCAGATTCACCATGCGGGGGACGTAGGCGTCCTCGGCCTCCCTGCCGGAGCCGTCGCCTGGGTGCTCCGCGCCTTGAGCCAGGACCCAGGGTGCCTGGGCCTGGTGGCCGCTGGGCGGCTCTCCAGCGCGTCCTCGAGGTGGCCCGCCAGCGCCTGACCCTCCTGGCGACGGCGCCATCGCGGCAGGACGGGTAGCGCCGGGGTTCATGTTGGTGTTGTCGGGTCCCCCTGGCGCCCCAAGAGGCGCGCGAGCTCGCCGGGGCCTCGCGTGCGCCTCTCCCACAACCTGAGGCATGGGCATGGAACAGAAAGGCGGCGTACCTCCACAGGCAGCGTCCAGCAGTTCGGCGATGCGTTCCAGCAGCGCATCGCGGCCGCTCTCCGCCAGCCTGCATCGTAGTAGCTCCCGTGCCATGATTAGTGCGGCTCGCATGTTCGCATGTTCCCACTGGGTGTGCGGTGCCGTTGCCGCAACGTAGCCTGATGATCGCGTGGTGGCACGCGCGCGCCGCGGCGCGAGGGCGGAGGGCGTCGGCCCGCGCCGCCCACATCCGGCGGTGTTCGGCGGCGTACGGGCCGCCTGGAGCACGGAGTTGAGGTCTTCTTGGGCGGTCGGTGCCGCCCAGACGGGCCAAGCAGCCCAGTGGTCGGTGTGGGTCCTTGGGTCGTCCGACATCGGAACCACGGGGTGTCGACAGGTCGATCGATGGAGGAGGGGCTTCGGCGCACCCCTTACCTGGCGCGCCAAATGTCGGATTTGTGGGTTCCGGCAAACCCTTGAGGTTCGAACTCTAGGGTGCGCACAAAGAACACTCTCTTCCTAGCTCGCTCGCTCAACGATCTCACGGCCTAGCTCGATGAACCCAAGGAACAAGAAACACGAGGGTTATACTGGTTCGGGCCACCTTGTGGTGTAATACCCTACTCCAGTTTGTGGGTGGATTGCCTCGAGGGGCTGAGGATGAACTAGTATAGTGGATGAACAACATCCTGGGAGAGGTGTTCTTGAGCTCGATGAGCTGGTGGGTGTGAGGGTGATCTGAATGATTCGTCCCTTGCTACTGTGGTGGCCAGGTCCTATTTGTAGAGGCCCGGGTCCTCTTCCCAAATGTTAGGCGGGAAGGGATCCCACAACGTCCAAGTTTGAAGGGGGACAACTAGTACAAGCTATCCTTACAAAAGGTGGTCTTCGCCTGCCAAAGGCTCTGGTGGTGACGCTGCCGTGGGCTTCGCGGTGACCTCCGTCCTGCCGTCCTGCTGGCCTTCACTACAAAAAAAGACACATCCGTGACATTTTGGGCCGAACGAAATTTTTTTTCTATCATACATATGACACTTCTATGATGATAATTGTGACAAAACCCGGTATCATCATAGATGTGGTGGGCTCCTACTTCTATGACAAAAAACCATGACAGAAAATGGGCTTTTCGTCCTGGGCGAGCCGGAGACGCAGCTGCATGACATTCTTTGGGCCGTCCATGACGGAAAAAACCATGGTAGAAGCGAGGGCGAGGAAAATTTCGGGGAGTTCCCGGTTACGGTGGGAGGTCGGGGGCCGAGCGATGCGCGTTTCTCTCGTACACGTACGCGCGTGTGTGCGAGGCATTGGCTCTAACTGAACCCGAGCGATTGCACTACAGGCTACGCGTTACTGAACCCGAGCGATCGATCGATGGCTGTTAACTGAACCCGATCGAGCAATTCCTTTGCTACTGCTGCTAACTGAAGCCAATCGATGCTGCCTCTGGGATGAACAGTGAGCGTTGCGGGGGGGGGGGGGTTGGATGAACAGTGAGCGGTGGCGTTGCCTCTGGATGAACAGGACCCCGTGGTGTGGTGGAGGGCTGGATGAACAGTAGACGGTGGAGGGGTGCCCGTGGAGGGGTGGTTGAACAGGACCCCGTGGTGTGGAGGGCTGGATGAACAGTAGACGATGGAGGGGTGCCCGTGGAGGGGTGGTTGAACAGTAGCCGGTGGAGTAGCGCGCGGTGGAGGCTGGATGAACAGGAGCCCATGGAGGCTGGAGGAGGTCGACGGTAGCCCGTGGAGGCTAGAGGAGGTGGACGGTGGAGATGAACAGTATCCCGTGGAGTCCCGTTTTGCGGTACGCCACACCCCTCCCGATGAACAGGACCCCGTTTCGACCGTAGGAGGTCCGTTTCGTCCGTTTTGCGGTACGCCACACCCCTCCCGATCAACAGGACCCCGTTTCGACCGTAGGAGGTCCGTTTCATCCGTTTTGCGGTACGCCACACCCCTCCCGATCAACAGGACCCCTGTTTCGACCGTAGGAGGTCCATTTCCTCCATTTTGCGGTACGCCACACCCCTCCCGATCAACAGGACCCCCATTTCGACCGTAGGAGGTCCGTTTCCTCCGTTTTGCGGTACGCCACACTCCTCCCGATCAACAGGACCCCCGTTTCGACCGTAGGAGGTCCGTTTCCTCCGTTTTGCGGTACGCCACACCCCTCCCCATGAACACGACGCATTCCGTTGCCTCCCCATGAACACGATGCATTCCGTTGACTCCCCATGAACACGACGACGACGCTGTTTCTCCGTTCCGACCCAGCCATGTACACGAGCCCTGGCCGTACGTATGCACGAGTAGGCGTTCGAGACCCCGCCCGTATGTACACATACATGGCCGTATTTTCTTTCTTGCACCCTGGCCGATGTACGTACGTGTACATGCTATGTGCGTGCCTCTACTACGACACGTACGCGCCTCTACTACGACACGTGCGCGCCTCTACATCCACCAGTATATATGTACGTACACGTTCGCGACCAGAATGACAACGCTACGTACGCTTCGACCAGGTGGGTCCCGACTGTCAGGCACTTCCTTGCCTGCGAAAATGTAGCTAGTGGGTCCCAGCAGTCAGGGGGGCGAATTGTTTTTTTTGCCCCGACGCACTTCCTTGCGTGCGAAGATGTAGCTGGTGGGTCCCAGCAGTCAGGGGCAAACGTTTTTTTCACGAAATACGGTGGCCCGTCCGGTGGGTCCCCGCTGTCAGGTGGAGGAATAATTATTTTGCACGTAATAAGGAGGCACTTCCTTGCTGCGGACGTGGACCCAGCTGTCAGCCTCTCCACGTACAGTCCACGTCCGATGGAAGCCGTTCCTTGACCACGTTGACCACGCCATGCCGAGAGCACCAGGGTGGTGGACGACGGCGAGGCTTAGGAAGGGGACGACGCGGAGCCGGGGTAGACGCGGCAGTGGATGCCCACGCGTAGAGGAGTACGAGGGTTCACTGGTTCGCTGCGGTGTGAGGCTGCCGTCGCCGCAGAATAACAGGGGGTGTGGGTGAGTAGAGGGATGGCCTGGCCAGCGATGGGAGTAGTAGGGGGCGGTGAGATCTCCGCCGCATCGCAGCCGGCCACGGGAGGCAGGAGCACGAGGCACGATCGGCGCTGGTTTGGGCGGCTGGAGCAAGAAGACCAGAGGTTGAAGAAGCAGTACGGCCGTTGGATGGACATCGTACGGTCACTGGAGCTAGAATCGTGCATATTGACTAAGTTGACAAAGCCCTCCGTCCCCGTCAACTTAGTAGGCCCACAAGTCAGCCTGCCACTATACTGGGTCCCAGCTAACAGGGGGGTATTCATTTTTTATGCGTAATAAGGAGGCACTTCCTTGCATGCGAAGATATAGCTGGTGGGTCCGAGCTGTCAGCGGCGGTAACGTTTTTTTCGTGAAATACAGAGGCCCTTTCGGTGGGTCCCTGATGTCAGGTGGAGGAATCATTATTTTGCGCGTAATAAGGAGGCATTTCCTTGTGTGCGGCCGTGGACCCAGCTGTCGGCCTCTCCACGTACAGTCCACTTCAGATGCATGTCGGTCGTTGACCACGTTGACCAGGCCGCGCCGAGAGCACCAGGGCGATGGACGACGGCGAGGCCTAGGAAGGGAACGACACGGAGGTAGGGAAGACTCGACAGTTGTTTCCCACGCGGAGGGGAGTACGACTGTACGAGGGTTTACTGGTTCGTCTGCCGTCGCCGGAGAATAACAGCAGGTGCGGGTGAGTAGAGGGATGGCTAGGCCAGCGATGGGAGTACGGTGGGGCGGTGAGGCCTGCGCGGCAGCAGAGCCAGCCGCGGGGAGGAGGGAGCAGGCAGTCCCGCCGGCGCTTGTTTGAGCGGCTCGAGCAGGAAGAGCAGAGATTGAAGAAGCACGACGGTCGTTGGATGGCCATCCAACAGTCACTGCTTGTGCGTCAACCTTTTTTTTAGGAAAGCCTCGAATATGTGGAAAACAGCATACAACCCATCTGCCATTATTTCTAATAATTTACAGCCCATTTGCTAATTATTAAGATTTTTTTGGAGCCCATATTCTTTTTGTTAGCACTACAGTCCATATTCTTTCCAGTGCTCATTGATTGATCATTAATTACCTGTAATTATATATCCTCACTATATATTATTTTCTGTGGTATTATGCAGGATGAAGATGTATGAAATGAAAAAAGCTGGACGGTATGGCATTGGGTTCATTGACCCAAATATCATTAATGAATACACATGGAAATTGGAATGGTGTAGACAAGATGTAGAGAAAAACATGGTAGAGTTCTTGAAGCGCCTCAATAGCAATGAAGATATACTACTTCCTTACAACTTCGAGTGAGTCACACTGTCTTGTACTACAAATTCTGTTTTTGCTTACTAGCTAGATGTTAGTAAGTGTATAGGGTTTAGGGTTATAGTTGATTAGTGTTATGCACATGCCCGCTTAATTTATACCTGCAAACGTATGCGCATGCAGCTTCCACGGGATCTTGTTAGACATTAAAGTTGACGAAGGAAAAGTTGAAGTACTGGACTCACTACTTAAAAAAGATAGTAACTACAGCATCGTGAAGGGGATAGTCGACAGGTTATTTCAATCATTATTAACTATATCTCGGCCTATTTAGTTCGTCATTTCCTGATATGAACTATTTTTAATAACCATTTTATTAATTTTCTTTGCCGGCGGGCAGGACTTAGGCAAAGTACATCAAGGTGACTCCAGGAAAATGGCGACAAAAGCTATGTTGGTATCGACCTAAGGTAAGTAATTAAGTAGTACTAGCTAGCTAGCTACCATCTCTTTAATTCTTGTTTCAATACCATTAATTAATTAACATGCTTGATTAATTATTATCTGATTAAATTCTATTCTCGTAAATGCCCTGAAGCAGGCGCCGGGGACTGAAGTGTGTGCATACTACGTTTGCGAGAACATTCGCATGATGGCGTCCGAAAGGAGCAGATCTGATAGACAGGACTGGGTACGTTTGCCAGAACACTATTCACAAATCTTACATGATTGTTGATATCTAGTCACACAACTAATACACATGCATATTGATCTCCTTCTTAACAGTTCAAAGAGGTGCGGGACCAGCTCCTACCAACAGAGCGCATACGAGCACTTCAAGAGAAAATAGCGGAATTTTTGCTCGACCAGGTCATAGATCCCAAAGAAGAATACTATTACCCGCTACCGCCCCCATGAACCACTTGTCATCGTGCTCCGAAGGCACCAAAGCAACATGTAGGAGAAATTGTATATGTATATATATATATATACATGTGTATGTGTGAATAATTAATGGTGGTTGTGAGACATTCGATTATATATATATATGATCGGTTCTACGAGAAATTCTATTTATATATATGCATAACGTGTACAATATGTAGTGTCGTAAAATACCAGCAAACAAAAAATAATTAAATGAAAAACACAAAATTAATGAAAAAATAAAAATAAAAACCAACCCCCCCAAACGTTTAGTACCGGTTGGTGCTACCAACCGGTACTAATGGTCTACCAGCACCCGTGCCTGGCTCGTGCCACGTGGTGGCACTTTAGCGCCGATTCGTGCCGAACCGGTAGTAAAGGGGGGGGGGGGTTTAGTCTCCACTCTTTAGTGCCGGTTACAGAACCGGCACTAAAGGCCCTTACGAACCGGCGCTAAAGCCCGGTTCTGCACTAGTGCATAGCAGCCATCAAAATAAAATATGATGGATCATCTTCATACCCTAGCTCGACGCAGCTCCATCGCTGATATGCAGCTTCGCGGACCTCCAAGGTGGCTCGTCAAAGACGAAACCATTACCATTGAACGAACCAGACCGGGGCAACACCCCAAACACGTCATCAAACTCTAGATCTGGCAGGTTAGTTGACATCATCCATCTAATTGAATTGATCGTGCATATACCTCTGTCGATCACTTATGTCCCTCTTTTTTTTCTCGTAGACAAGTTTTCCTTTTCTGCCGGTTGTCTATTGTCTAGGTGCGGCAACATGGGCTGATATTGGGCTGCACATGCACGCAGTCAGCTTTGTGCTTCTTTTCTTTTGTTTACTTTTGTATTTGTGTTTTTTTACTAATGTGTTGCCTTTTTTTTGTTCCTTGTGTCTTGGACTGTCCAAAATTGCAAGGCCAAAAGTGCAAAAAAGAAGGTGAAAAAAGAAGAAGAAGAAAAATAGCACATGTCACAACCAAATGATACTTAACTTTTAATCTTTTTTGCAAAGTCAAAGAAGGAAAACACGGGCACACATGACACCTACAAAAAAATACACATGGATGTTGTGGGCATGTTATTTCCTTGCAATTGCCACCTATTTCATTGCTTGCAGTTCCACATTGGCGACGCCAGTTGCGCCTTGGGTTCGCACCAATTATGTGTGTATTGCAACGTCTATAATTGTTCATGGGTGTGTCGCATGCAACTCTCATACGTGTGACTAATTAGGAAAAATATATAACAAGAAAAGTATAAGAGGGAATGAAAAAAATAAGAAAATAAAAATAAAAAGGGTCGCCACCGGTTGTGCAGGTGTTACAATTAAATGTGGCTTGCCGCATGAAAGAATTGGCAAAAAATCACTCCCAAAAAAATTCCATCGAATGGAGGGCTTGGCTTATAAGTCATTTCCTTGTGGTAGAAAAACATTTGGGAGCACATTAAATTATAAAAAACAATAAATCCACTCCATAAAATCCCTAAAACCCCATGAGTTGTGAGTTGTGACCAACTCGAAAGCTTGCAATTGCAACCCCATTAAAAACCTCCAGTTGTGATCGTCTTAAAAATGTGCAATTGTGACCCTCTTAAAAATTTGCAGTTACGACCCCAATTGAAAGTTTGTTGTTGCGACCCTCATGAAAACTTGCAGTTGCGACTCATTCGAAAGCTTGCAGTTGTGAACCCCCCCCCCCCCCTCTGAAACCTATTGTGGCGACCCCATTTGAAAACTTGCAATTGCGATCCCATGTGAAAGCTTATAGTTGCGACCCTCTTGAAATTTACGGTTGCAAACCAATTTGAAAACTTGCACTTGTGATTCTCTTGAAAACATGCAGTTTGCGCCCCCTTTGAAAACTTGCATATGTGACACCCTTAAAAACTTGCATTTGCTAGCGGATTTGGTAAAGATGGGTGTGCGCGCACCCTTTATGAATAGTAAATTCAAAAAAAATACTAGAAAAAAATATAAAAAACTGAATTTATGTTTGTAATGTACATAGTCAACCGGTCTACTCGCATATGAAGTTTCACGAAGAAATCACATCTGTGGTAATCTGGGCAAAAATGACAAATTCGAAGCTGATCGAAGCTATATTAGAAAACACAGTTTAATGAATAGATGATCGCATTTGTATTTTCTTCACTAAGAATACCATGGGCATATATACATCATGAAACTTCACACATGAGTAGAATGATTGACTAAGTTTCATACCGCGAAATTTCAGATTTTTTTATTTTTTCTAGTATTTTTTATGAATTTACTATTTACGTGGGTGCGCGCGCACGCATGTTCACCTTTGTATTTTCACATTTGCTACCCATTTGAAAACTTGCATCTTCGACCCCATTTAAAAAATTGCAGTTGTTAGCACCTTAAAAACTTGTAAAGGCAACCCCATTTGAAAACTTGTGGTACAACCTCCAAGAGAACCTGCAATTGTGATCCTTTTGGAAACTTATAGTTGCAAACAAACAAACAAACAAACAAAGAATACGAGAAAAATAAATGAAAACGGAATGTCACACCTCTAAGACAGGCCGCTCATGGCGCATGAATAACAATAATAATAAGAATGCAAGAAAACGACAAACAAAAAAAAATGGAAGACAAGAATAAACAAAAAAATGGTAAAAAAAGGATTTATCTAGTTATACATTCTAGAATTAACTAAATCTCATCTAATTATAAATTAGTTAAAAATGGTACATATAAAGGTGAAAATAAAAAAGCTTAAAACAGAAAGTAGAAAGAGAATGATAGAGAAAAAATAAAATGAAAAATGAAAAAAGGAAAAAGAAAAAAGAGAAAAAGAAACCAAATGGTAATTAAGAAATGCACACCAAAATCACCTCGTTTTGGCTTATCTCTTCCGTATGGGTAGCCCGTGTTAATAACAAAAGGTCGAAAAGAGAAGCATTCAAGAAAAGCCCATGTTGGTCCCAAAGGCACAGCCTGACCTCGTCACGCATACAAAACCGCGAAAGCTAATCGCCCGTACGTTTCGTCTAAAGCACTGTGCTATAGGGCCAACTCAATACTGTCGTTGCGCACAAGTTTTCTGTTTGTATTTTCTTCTCGGGTTTTTCAATGTTTTGCATTAGTTTTCTCTGGATTTCCTTTTTCTTTTTCAGCTATTTTTCTTCGATTTTCTTTGTTTCTTTCTTTTGTTTTCACCGGTTTTGTTTGCTCGAGGCGTTTTCAGCACATATCTAAATTTTTCATACACATTGCACATTTTTCTTATACATTAGGAACTTATATTTATATACGTTTAGCCTTTTTGAAATACATGATCAATATTTTTTCAAATAGTTTTTATGTATATCTATTCGTACACATTTTACATTTTTCGTATTCATCTAATATATTTTTATACAGGTTTAACATTATTTTAAGCACAAGTTTTGATCATCTTTTTGAATACGTGTCAAACATTCTTTTTTGAAACATACATTGAAACAGTTTTTATTGATCTGAAACAGTTTTTTAAACAGTGCTAACATTTTTTCACATTGTATAATTTTTTTAAATCACGGAATTACACGAATATTTTTACATTGTAAAAAATTCCTAAATATGCACGTACATGTTTTTGAAATATATGAATATTTTTAAATGTCACAATTATTATTAAAGCTATCAATTTTTTAAAAAATCACGTTAAATTTTTTTACACTGCGTTAACATTTTCACAAATTCACTCATCGCAAAAACAAAACATTTCACAAATTCACTCATCGCCAAAACAAAGCATTTCACAAACTCAAGGATTTTAAATTTATTTAAGTCGACTAATTTTTGGAAAATATGTATTTATATTTTTTTCAAAATAAATAAAAGTAAAATAATAATGAACGAGGAAACATAAAAGAAAAATAAACTAACTGAAAATTTTGCCATTCAGACAAAACCTTGTTCGTGTCATTATCGCGAGGTGCACGGCTGCCTCACCTACAAGGCGAAGGTGGAGGGCCGGCCCATTAGGGCCTGGATCATCGTGCTGACATCGCCCAAAATTCTTTTTTTTCCTCTCTTTCACTTTCATTTAAATTTAAGACCCCTAAAAAATTAAATTAAATGCATATATCAAAACTTAAATTTACTTAAGAAAATTAGAACATGAATTTGAACAAATGTTGACAAAGTATAAATAATTTGTTAGCGCAATTTTAAAAATTGTTGACAACTTTCAAAAAGAATGTTCATACAATGAGGAAATGTTCCCGCATATCAAAAAATGTATACAAAATTTTACAAAAATATGTATACAAGTAAAATATATGTTTGTGTAATGTAAAGAAAAAATGTTGCATGCCACTAAAAAAGTGTACGACTCATTGATGGAAAAATTCCCGCGTTTCAAAACTTTCTTGACATTTAATAAAATGCTATACAAGAATGCAAATAAAAACGTTCGCGGGGGTTAATTTATTCGCATGTTTCCAAAACTGCCCGTGAAAAATTTAAAATTATTTATACAATTTAAAGAAATGTTTGTGTAGTTTTAGAAAAGTCATTGCCATTTAAGAACTGTACAACATCTATTTGAAAAAAGTGTTACAATGTGTTAAAAAAGTTTGCAAAACATTTATTTCATAAAAATGTATTTCATGTATTTGAAAAAAAAATCCAACATGTATCAGAAAAGTGTTTCACGTCTGCTCTGGAAAAATGTACAGGGGCAGGCAGTAGGAGAAGGTGACCATGTCCGGAGATAGAACGACCCGCGGCGCCAGGGAATGCCGGTCCAGGCTGAGAGCGAGGACCCCCGACGAGCTGTCCACCGTGCTGGTGCCGTGCATCTCCACGCAGACAAAGTTGAAGTCGTCCACGGCGACCGCCGCGAGACTGCGAGTGTGTCGGTCATGAAGGTGGCATTGAGCACGACGGCGCCCTTCTTTGTCAGCGCGACCGTGCAGCTGGGTCTGGAGCAGGCGCTCAGCGGGCATTTTCTCGATCCGCATGGGATCTGGGCGAGGGAAGACGACCGGGACGGGTCGAAGAGTGATAAGTATCCAACATGTCTATAATTTTTTATTGCTTCATGCTATTATATTATCTATTTTGGATGTCTTATATGCTATTTTATATTATTTTTGGGACTAACCTATTAACCTAGAGCCCGGTGTAAATTTATGTTTTTCCTTGTTTTTGACTTTTATAGAAAAGGAATATCAAACGGATTCCAAACGGTATATAACTTTACGGTGATTTTTTTGGACCAGAAGAAACCCAGGAGACTAGGAGAGGAGGCTAGAAGACCTACGAGGTGGCCACAAGCCCTAGGGGTGCCCCCAGGCTTGTGGGCCCCCCTAGACCCTCCAACCCTAATTGTTGCTCCATAAATACCCAAATATTCCCCCCGATACCACAGGGCACATCAAAAATACTTTTCCGCCGCCGCAAACTTCTGTTCTCGTGAGATCCCATCTTGGGGCCTTTTTTGGCACTCCGTCAGAGGGGGATTCGATCATGGAGGCCCTCTGCATTAACCTTGATGCCCTTTCGATGAAGCGTGAGTAGTTTACCACAGACCTAAGGGTCCATAGCTGGTAGCTAGATGGCTTCTTCTCTCTCTTTGATCTTCAATATAATGTTCTCCTCGATGTTCTTGGAGTTCTATTCGATGTAATCTTCTTTTGCAGTGCGTTTATTGAGATCCAATGAATTGTGGATTTATGATCAGATTATCTATGAATACTATTTGAGTCTTTTTCTGAAATCTTTTATGCATGATTGAGATAGCTTAGTAATTCTCTTCGATCTATTGATTTGGTTTGGCCAACTAGATTGGTTTTTCTTGCAATGTGAGAAGTTCTTTGTGATGGGTTCAATCTTGCGGTGTCCTCTCCCAGTGACTGTAGGGGCAGCGAGGCACGTATTGTATTGTTGCCATTAAGGATAAAAAGATGGGGTTTATATTATATTGCTTAAGTTTATCCCTCTACATCATGTCATCTTGCTTAAGCCGTTACTCTGTTCTTATGAACTTAATACTCTAGATGCAGGCAGGAGTCGGTCGATGTGTGGAGTAATAATAGTAGGTGCGGAATCGTTTCGGTCTACTTGTCACAGACATGATGCCTATATTCATGATCATTGCCTTAGATATCATCATGACTTTACGCATTTCTAACAATTGCTCAACAGTAATGTGTTTACCCACCATATGCTTTATTCAAGAGAGAAGCTTCTAGTGAAACCTATGGCCCTCGGGTCTATTTTCCATCATATATTTTCAGATCTATAAACCAAAAAACCCAAAAATACCTTGCTGCAATTTATTTATACTAGTTAAACGCCCGTGCGTTGCTACGGCTTCGTAAAAATTCAATGTAATTCACAACATTGCTCATGTGGCTTATGAATGTGTTGCCACAAATATCATCTTCTACTTGATAATATGACAAAATCCATGTGGCTCGTATTCAAATCACCATGACTCAACTTACGAAGTCTACCTTCATACTATTGCTTTGTGTTCCACAATGGAGAAACATAAGGCCTCTTTTCCACCCAACTTTGACATATATCTTCTCCATCCAACTTGGATAAAAATTATTACTCTCCACCCATCCTAATTTAGATGGCATGCGTGCATTTCGAAATCCTACTTCAGCCATCAATTTCATCAGCTAAACATGGAGTATGTTACAAAAAAAATCACCAAATTCGTTTTCAAGAAAAGTTTCCAATGGTACAATTGTATGGCACATAGCACATATAGTACTGAATAAATTAGCAGCCAGAGCATGCACACTTTTCTGATGAAATTCAATTTTTTTAAAACATGCTCTCTTCCTCCTTGCAACCTGTCTCAGCTTTGCTAAGAGTTTCTGTGTTGTAATTGCTATGCAATAAAAGCCTCACTTCAATATGAGGAACCTTAAACTTCTGGTTTTCTCTCTATGTATAAGAAGGCAACAATAAATCTATATATGATTAGTATTTAAGCATGAATCCCCATCTTACAAACAAGTCACAGAACCTGAACTCAACTCCAATCTCTGACCACAACTGAAGGTGTGCGCTTAAATTTTTAGAAGTCATGAACCTGAGCTCTTAGGACCAAACCATTGGGCTCGATGCTGACCTGAATTGTATGAGTGTTAGACACAACAGTGCGAAGATTACGTACATTACCTATCCACTTAATCCACAACACAGTCTGACAGCAATCAACCTATTCTATTTTCACTACTAATACAGTATATGACAATCGTTTTTGTGAATCCCCGTCTTACAAAGGAAAAAAACATAGTACATTCACATATCTTATCAGGAACACAAGGATGCCTACGATCCACTCCCATGGCTAAATGTAATATGGATTAATGAAAACTCAGGAAAGGACTACAAAAAAATTATATGCTCCTCCACTGAGAACTGTAGAGTGCATGGAGGATAAATTGCAAAGACATGATAATATTATTCACTGACACAAAAACACATGAAAGGAAGCAACAACAAAAAGGATAATTTATGACTTTCACCCAGGCACAAATTCTTCATTAATACTTGCAGCACCTCGATAGTAAAAATTTAGGAGGTAAAATAGAAGTTGAAGGCATGATCACAACCTGAAATAGATGACACAATAATCCATAAAAATATTTAGTTTGCGGTTCAACACTTCAATGATGCATTAACTGAATAAATGGTGCTGGAAGCAGACCATACCTCAAGGTAAAGATGAATGTTACGGTACTTGGATTCAAGAAGATGCATACTTAAACTGGAAGCACTTCCAAAACTTCCTTCGGTGTCTTCTTTGTATCATTATGCGACTGTCTACTTTATTAGCCCAACAGAACTGCTTAAGTTGGCTGCGTAACATGCACAAAAATGAGAAAAAGAATAAGTATTATTAGGAGATGAGCAATATGTCCTAGAAAGAAAAGATATATAGCTCCTGGGCAGACGTCTCTTTTTCCTTCACTCCAAATAGCTGCACACCATATTTGAAGAATGTAATATTCCCTCCGAATCAAGTTAATTTACGCAGCTGCTATACAATGTCCTCTATACATTGTATAGATGCTGAGTTAATTAATTTGGATCAGAGGGAGTATGAGTTTATATCTAAACAAATAGGGAAACTTCAGGTGAGATTGCTTCATTCTAAAATAAGGTAGAAGCATATTTCCCTGAGGTGAGAACACACAACTCTCAAGAAAGTACATATTATTCTCTACTAAATGGTATTTATTTGCTAAGGTTTTTTGGTTTCTGTAATATTTTGCTTATGGTGATCTCTTCCCTACTAAATTTCTCTCTTAATTGTTGGTCCCGTTGTGCTAATGTCAACATTTTATCTTGTTCATACCCAGCTTGTATTGAAAGGTAATAAAGGTACAGTATAGGAGAAGTCAAACCGTATTCCCCGGAGAAGCAACGTACATGAGTTTGGATTAACACAGCCGACAACAAGGAGAAGCAGCTACAACAAACGAAACACAAGTTGAAAGCATCCAGGCTGCTTTACACAAACAAGTCACAGAACCTGAACTCAACTCCAATCTCTGACCACAACTGAAGGTGTGCGCTTAAATTTTTAGAAGTCATGAACCTGAGCTCTTGAAGGACCAAACCATTGGGCTGGATGCTGATCTGAATCGTATGAGTGTTAGGCACAACAGTGCGAAGATTACGTACATTACTTATCCACTTAGTCCACAACACAGTCTGACAGCAATCAAGCTATTCTATTTTCACTACTAATACAGTATATGACAATCGTTTTCAGGTTCAGGCATCAACCTAGTAGAAGCTTTTTTCAGGTTCAGACAAATTCGCAAGATAATAGTGAAGAAGAAAGTAAGACAAGTAGTTGCATGATAAGGATTTGTAGCATGCCCCCAAATGCCGGTTTCAACATGTGGTCCACCGACCTCTGGACTGAACAAAAGAACATCCTGCCTACAACAATATGTAGCTAATTTGTACTAAATAATACGGTTGATCAAACATTGGTAAGGGTACAAAAGCATGCACGACTAAAAGCTATTTTGGAAAAGGCATGACCAGAAAAGTTTCGAATAACAATAAAGATTGAAGAAACATTGTACTCTTCAACGCCGTATCAACATTGAGGCCTCAAACTTCCTTCTATTAACTTGCAGTGGAGCTTGACAAGAGTTCCTTGGGGTAAAAGAGAAGTGAAAAGAAATATTTTTTAGAGGTTAATAGCGGCACCAATAATAGAAAAGGGAAATTAATCAAACTTCAATAGCAGGACTATTAATCTATACGTGGACTGCAGTTGCCAATGTAAACGAACCTCTTCAAAAAGTGAAAGCCGCTCTGTCTAAGACACATGAAAACTCAAGAATCCAAATGAAACCAATGTGTTACCTGTGTAGCTATATGAGCAGATGGGTATTTCGCTACAGGAGCAGTGTTCTTGAAAAGCCAATGGTCAGTACCTTGTTATATGAACTAAAAATAATACGTTGAGTTGCGAATGTTTGAAATCAAGGCCTGAGAGTCGCAACTCGCAATGAGAAGAAGCATTTGTAAAATCATATTGTCCTAAATGCAGGCAATTGTCTGATGTGTTTTCCTTTTCTTAAACGGAAACAAAGATAAAAATTGTCTTAAATGTGACAGATAGTATGAAGCTTGACACTACTAATGCAGGTAGGATTTCTATGCTTACCCTGACGCAGAACTCCCAAGGGTTGAAACGGAGCAGCTACGTGCTCACGTTGTTGGATAGGTCGTCGGCGGCCTGCTACTACTGGGCGTCGGGGCCGCCTAGGCCAGCCGCCACCGCCTCGTCGTGCGGCGGGTAAGGAACTGATCCATCGGCCGCTCCGCTGCACGACTGAAACCCCATATGTGATCGAAGGAGTGCTGGAGCACAGCCTACTGGGAGAAGATGTGTGGAGTGATGGTATGGAGATAAGGTTACCGAGCCCGTCGTTCGCTGCCGCTGCCGCCGCGCCGTCCTGCTCTTTGCCCTCCTCGCGTCGAGCACATCCTGGACTGGGTGAAGAATAAATGAGATGGCAAGCGGCTCCAATCTAGATCGAGGTCGTCGTATGCGGGAAAGGTCGCCCGAGGTCGCCGTAGACGGTGAAGGTCGATTGGATGACGATGACTCCGATGAGAGGGCAAGTGGATCCGAACCATGGGCCTCTGGATGGAGGGTGTAGGCGGGCAGGGGTTGGCGGCCAGAAAGCTCAAGCCCGTGGGTGAGAGGAGAGAAGGAGACGTCAGGCTCTGGCCTTGCCGAGTCGAGCGGCAAAGGAACAGGTCAGCGGCGGCGATTCCTCTCGGGGACAGGGAATCGGGAGCGAGGGATTCAGGGAGTGGGGGTGGGACGTGCGTACGTGGGTTTTCTTTTCGTTTTTCTTTCTCTCGTGCGGGATCAGTTTCGATTTTTTTTCTGTTGTGCGGGGATGTTGCGGGCGTGGCCCATCGCCACATGGTTGTCGTAAGAAGGGAGATGGGGATCGAATGAGGTCGAACCATCGAAGGTGGTCGAACCATCACGACGTTCAATCCTCCTTTAATAGTAGAGATTTACTTTAGTTTGCTCTTTTACTTATCTTTTATACCTATCTCTATTAGATCTCACTTTTGTTCGTGACCATGAAGGGATTGACAACCCCTTTTTCGCGTTTTGTGCAAGTGTTTGTTAGTTTGTGCAGGTGCATATATTGGGGACTTGCTTGTGCCTCCTACTGGATTGATATCTTGGTTCTTAGCTGAGGGAAATACTTATCTCTACTTTGCTGCATCACCCTTTCCTCTTCAAGGAAAAAATCAACGCAAGCTCAAGAAGTAGAAGGAAGAATTTCTGGCACCGTTGTCGGGGAGGTTCTACATCAAGCCTACCAAGTACCTATTATAAACTCTCATCTCTTGCACTTACATTATTTGCCATTTGTCTCTCATTTTCCTCCCCTACCCCCCACTTGTAAAAAGTTTTCAGAAAAACACATTAATATTTGCCTTTTATTTGCATTTTTCCATTTACCTTTTCGTTTGCCCTTTTATGCCTTACTTGGTTTCTTTGCTTGTTTGCTTGCCATAATTGTGTATTATTTAAAATTAGAAAGCAAAAAGTTTATGGATCCTCATCCACTTGCTAATCTTTTTGAAAGATCCACCTATGATGAACCAATTGCTAGTGAGTTGAGTGCGCTAGATTATCTTTATGATGTTTTGCTTGAAATTCGTGAATCTGAAAGTTGTGATGAAGTGCTAAAAGAAGAAATTTATGAAGTGATCCACGATAGCTCCTTGAATGAAAAGCATGATTGCAATGATGTTATTATAAATTCTATTAATGTCAATTGTGCTAATAATATGCAAAACCCCAAGCTTGGGGATGCTAATTTTGCTATGTCCACTACTTATTGCAATAATCATGATTGGGGTGGTAATGTTTCTTATGATCTCGAAAATTTATTTAAGCCTCATGATGAATATGTTTGCGATAATACTGAAAGTGCGTTTGGAAAAGTGTCGACTCTAGGTCATAATGATCCCACTACTTTGGAGCATGATCAATCTTATGAAATTTTTGATAAAAGTGGGCTTGGAGAAGTAATGACTTTATTTTTTGTTAATCCCACTATTTTGGAACAGTGTCACCTTTGCATGCATGTGGATCATGAAGATAAAATTTTATGTGATAGCTATATTGTTGAATTTGATTATGATCCTACATGTAATTATTATGAGAGAGGAAAATATGGTTGTAGAAATTTTCATGTTACTAAATTACCTCCCGTTATGTTGAGATTGGTATTGTTTCTTTCTTCTTCCTTGCATATGCTAGTTTATTCTTGTCTTGATAATTTGTTTACTTACAAAATGCCTATGCGTAGGAAGTATGTTAGACTTAAACTTGTTTTTCACATGCTACATGATGCTCTCTTCGTGTTTCAATTGCTATCTTTCATGTGAGCATCATTAAAATTATCAACGCGTAGCTAAAAGGCTTTAAAGAAAAGTGCTTGTTGGGAGACAACCCAATATTTTTATTTTATGTTTCTATGAGAATACACATTATTACCTCTGTAGTAATTGTGTTTTAGTGTTTTTTATTAGTGTTTGTACCAAGTAAGACCTTTGGGATGGTCTATGGTGATAGTTGATTTGATCTTGCTAAAAAACAAAAACTTTTGCGTCCAATAGCAGAATTTTTTAAATTCACAGGTGCGTGATAAATTTTTGAATTTTTTACACAAGATTTATATACAAATTGCCCAGATTTTCCTAATTTTTCAGAATTTTTGGAGTTACATAAGTATACGAAGTTTCCAGATTACTACAGACTGTTCTGTTTATGACAGATTCTGTTTTCTGTGTGTTGTTTGCTTATTTTGATGAATCTATGGGTAGTATCGGGGGGTATGAACCCTAGAGAAGTTGGAATACTGTAGATATTACACCAATATAAATTCATAATGAGTTCACAACAGTACCTAAAGTGGTGATTTTCTTTATTATACTAATAGTTCATACGAGTTTTGTGTTGAGTTTTGTGTTGTGAAGTTTTCAAGTTTTGGGTGAAGTTTTGATGGACCACGGAATAAGGAGTGGAAAGAGCCTAAGCTTGGGAATGCCCAAGGAACCCCAAGGTAATATCCAAGGACAACCAAGCATCTAAGCTTGGGGATGCCCCAGATGTCATCCCCTCTTTCGTCTTCAATCCATCGGTAAATTTACTTGAGGCTGTATTTTCATTCACGACATGATAGTGTTTTGCTTGGAGTGTCTTGTATGATGTGAGTCTTTGCTTTTTAGTTTTCCACAGTTATCCTTGTTGTACACACCTTTTGAGAGGGACATGCTTTAATCATGAATTTATTAGAATACTCTATGTGTTTCACTTATATCTTTTGAGCTAGGCAGTTTGCTCTAGTGCCTCACTTATATCTTTTTAGAGCACGGCGGTGGTTCTATTTTATAGAAATTGTTGAACTCTCATGCTTCACTTATATTATCTTGAGAGTCTTAAACAGCATGGTAATTTTCTTAGGTTATGAATTTATTCCTAATATGACGGGCATCCAGGAGGGATATAATAAAACCTTTCATATAAAGAGCATTGGATAATATGAGAAGTTTGATTCCTTGCATTTGTTTTGAGATATAAAGATGGTGATATTAGAGTCGTGCTAGTGAGTAATTGTGGATTGGTAGAAATATTTGTGTTAAAGTTTGTGATTCCCGTAGCATGCACGTATGGTGAACCGTTATGTGGTGAAGTCGGAGCATGATTTATTTTTTGATTGTCTTCCTTATGACTGGCCGTCGGGGACGAGCGATGGTCTTATCCTACCAATCTATCCCCCTAGGAGCATGTGTATTAGTACTTTGTTTCGATGGCTAATAAACTTTTGCAATAAGTATGTGAGTTCTTTATGACTAATGTTGAGTCCATGGATTATACGCACTCTCATCCTTCCACCATTGCTAGCCTCTCTAGTACCACGCCACTTTCGCCGATGCATTAAACCCACCATATACCCTTCCTCAAAACAGCCACCATACCTGACTATTATGGCATTTTCATAGCCATTCTGAGATATATTGCCATGCAAATTCCACCGTTCCGTTTTATTATGACACATACTACCATTGCCATTTTGTTCTCATATGCATGAGGCATTCATATAGAGTCATATCTTTGTTCTAGTATTGACTTGTAACTCTTGAGTTGTAAGTAAATAAAAGTGTGATGATCATCATTATTAGAGCATTGTCCCATGTGAGGAAAGGATGATGGAAGCTATGATTTCCTCACAAGTTTGGATGAGTCTCCGGAATTTAAGAAAATAAAAGAGGCCAAAGAATCCCAAATAAAAAAAGGCCAAAGAAGCCCAAACGAAAAATGAGAGGAAAAGAGAGAAGGGACAATGTTACTATCATTTTTCCACACTTGTGCTTTGAAATAGCACCATGTTCTTCATGATAGAGAGTCTCCTGTTTTGTCACTTTCATATACTAGTGGGAATTTTTCATTATAGAACTTGGCTTGTATATTCCAATGATGGGCTTCCTCAAAATTGCCCTAGGTCTTCATGAGCAAGCAAGTTGGATGTACACCCACTTAGTTTCTTTTTGAGATTTCATACACTTATAGCTCTAGTGCATCCATCGCATGTCAATCCCTACTCACTTGCATCGATATCAATTGATGGGCATCTTCATAGCCCATTAATTTGCCTAGTTGATGTGAGACATTCTCCTTCTTTTTGTCTTCTCCACAACCACCATATTCTATTCCATCTATAGTGCTATATCCATGGCTCACGCTCATGTATTGGGTGAGAGTTGAAAAGTTTGAGAACAGTAAAAGTATGAAACAATTCCTTGGCTTGTCATCGGGGTTGTGAATGACGAAATACTTTGTGTGATGAAGATGGAGCATAGCCAGACTATATGATTTTGTAGGGATGACTTTCTTTGGCCATGTTATTTTGCGAAGACATGATTGCTTTATTAGTATGCTTGAAGTATTATTGTTTTATGTCAATATTAAACTTATGTTTTGAATCTTATGGATCTGAATATTCTTGCCACAATAAAGAAAATTGCATTGATAAATATGTTAGGTAGCATTCCACATCAAAAACTCTGTTTTTATCATTTACCTACTCGAGGACGAGCAGGAATTAAGCTTGGGGATGCTTGATACGTCTCGAACGTATCTAAAATTTATGGTTGTTCCATGCTGTTATATTATCTGTTTTGGATGTTTTATATGCGTCAATATGCTATTTTATATTATTTTTGGGACTAACCTATTAACCTAGAGCCCGGTGCCAGTTTCTTTTTTTCCTTGTTTTTGACTTTTACAGAAAAGGAATATCAAACGGAGTCCAAACGGAATAAAACTTTACGGTGATTTTTATTGGACCAGAAGAAACGCATGAGACTTGGAGAGGAGGCTAGGAGACCTACGAGGCGGCCACAAGCCCTAGGGGCGCGCCCCCAGGCTTGTGGACCCCCCGTAGACCCTCTAGCCCTAATTCTTGCTCCATAAATACTCAAATATTCCCCCTATACCAGAAGGCACACCAAAAATACTTTCCCGCAGCCGCAAGCTTCTGTTCTCGTGAGATCCCATCTTGGGGCCTTTTCCGGCACTCCACCGGAGGGGATTCGATCATGGAGGGCCTCTACATCAACATTGCTGCCCTTCCGATGAAGCGTGACTTGTTTACCACGGACCTAAGGGTCCATAGCTAGTAGCTAGATGGCTTCTTCTCTCTCTTTGATCTTCAATACAATGTTCTCCTCGATGTTCTTGGAGTTCTGTTCGATGTAATCTTCTTTTGCAGTGCGTTTGCCGATGAATTGTGGATTTATGATCAGATTATCTATGAATATTATTTGAGTCTTTTATGAACTCTTTTATGCATGATTGAGATAGCTTAGTAATTCTCTTTGATGTATCAATTTGGTTTGGCCAACTAGATTGGTTTTTCTTGCAATTGGAGAAGTGCTTTGTGATGGGCTCAATCTTGCGGTGTCCTCTCCCAGTGACAGAAGGGACAACGAGGCACGTATTGTATTGTTGCCATTAAGGATAAAAAGATGGGGTTTATATCACATTGCCTGAGTTTATCCCTCTACATCATGTCATCTTGCTTAAGGCGTTACTCTGTTCTTATGAACTTAATACTCTAGATGCAAGCAGGAGTCAGTCGATGTGTGGAGTAATAGTAGTAGATGCAGAATCGTTTCGGTCTACTTGTCACGGACGTGATGCCTATATTCATGATCATTGCCTTAGATATCGTCATAACTTTGTGCTTTTCTATCAATTGCTCAACAGTAATTTGTTTACCCACCGTATGCTTTATTCAAGAGAGAAGGCTCTAGTGAGACATATGGCCCCCGGGTCTATTTTCCATCATATATTTTCAGATCTATAAACCAAAAAACCCCAAAATACCTTGCTGCAATTTATTTATATTTACTTTATTTTGCTATTTTACTTATCTTTTATACATGTCTATATTAGATCTCACTCTTGTTCGTGATTGTGAAGGGATTGACAACCCATTTTTCGCGTTTCGTGCAAGTGTTTGTTAGTTTGTGCAGGTGCATATATTGGGGACTTGCTTGTGCCTTGATACGTCTCCAACGTATCTATAATTTATGAAGTATTCATGCTATTATATTATCTGTTTTGGATGTTTAATGGGCTTTATTATGCACTTTTATATTATTTTTGGGACTAACCTATTAACCGGAGGCCCAGCCCAAATTGTTGTTTTCTTGCCTATTTCAGTGTTTCGAAGAAAAGAAATATCAAACGGAGTCCAAACGGAATGAAACCTTCGGGAGAGTTATTTTTGGAAAGGAAGCAATCCAGGAGACTTGGAGTAGACGTCAGGGAAGCTTCGAGGTGGCCACGAGGCAGGGAGGCGCGCCTGCCCCCCTGGGCGCGCCCCCACCCTCGTGGGCCCCTCGTGGCTCCCCTAACCGACTTCTTTCGCCTATATATATATCCATATACCCTAAAAACATCAGAGAACACAATAGATCGGGAGTTCCGCCGCCACAAGCCTCTGTAGCCACCAAAAACCAATCGGGACCCTGTTTCGGCACCCTGCCGGAGGGGCGATCCCTCACCGGTGGCCATCTTCATCATCCCGGCGCTCTCCATGACGAGGAGGGAGTAGTTCACCCTCGGGGCTGAGGGTATGTACCAGTAGCTATGTGTTTGATCTCTCTCTCTCTCTCGTGTTCTTGAGGTGATACGATCTTGATGTATCGCGAGCTTTGCTATTATAGTTGGATCTTATGATGTTTCTCCCCCTCTACTCTCTTGTAATGGATTGAGTTTTCCCATTGAAGTTATCTTATCGGATTGAGTCTTTATGGATTTGAGAACACTTGATGTATGTCTTGCATGTGTTTATCTGTCGTGACAATGGGATATTCACGTGATCCACTTGATGTATGTTTTGGTGATCAACTTGCGGGTTCCGTAACATTGTGAACTTATGCATAGGGGTTGGCACACGTTTTCGTCTTGACTCTCCGGTAGAAACTTTGGGGCACTCTTTGAAGTTCTATGTGTTGGTTGAATAGATGAATCTGAGATTGTTTGATGCATATCGTATAATCATACCCACGGATACTTGAGGTGACATTGGAGTATCTAGGTGACATTAGGGTTTTGGTTGATTTGTGTCTTAAGGTGTTATTCTAGTACGAACTCTATGATAGATCGAACGGAAAGAATAGCTTCATGTTATTTTACTACGGACTCTTGAATAGATCGATCAGAAAGGATAACTTTGAGGTGGTTTCGTACCCTACAATAATCTCTTCGTTTGTTCTCCGCTATTAGTGTCTTTGGAGTGACTCTTTGTTGCATGTTGAGGGATAGTTATATGATCCAATTATGTTATTATTGTTGAGATAACTTGCACTAGTGAAAGTATGAACCCTAGTCCTTGTTTCCTAGCATTGCAATACCGTTTTCGCTCACTTTTATCATTAGTTACCTTGCTGTTTTTATAATTTCAGATTACAAAACCTATATCTACCATCCATCTTGCACTTGTATCACCATCTCTTCGCCGAAATAGTGCACCTATACAATTTACCATTGTATTGGGTGTGTTGGGGACACAAGAGACTCTTTGCTATTTGGTTGCAGGGTTGTTTGAGAGAAACCATCTTCATCCTAGGCCTCCCACGGATTGATAAACCTTAGGTAATCCACTTGAGGGAAGTTTGCTACTGCCCTACAAACCTCTACACTTGGAGGCCGAACAACGTCTACAAGAAGAAGGTTGTGTAGTAGACATCAAGCTCTTTTGTGGCGCCGTTGCCGGGGAGGTGAGTGCTTGAAGGTATATCTTTAGATCTTGCAATCGAATCTTTTTGTTTCTTGTTTTATCGCTAGTTTATTCTATAAAAGAAAACTACAAAAAAAATGGAATTAAGGGTGAGCCATATGCTTCATCTTTTTAATATATTTCATGAAAATAAGGATTCCGATAATTGTGCTCAATTGCTAGAGGAAGAATGCATTAGGATGTTTGGCACTAAATATTTGAATGATGAGCATGATTGCAATGTTGTTAGTATGAATTCCTTGAATATCCATGATGCTAATGATATGCAAAGCCACAAGCTTGGGGAAGCTATGTTTGATGAAGGTGATATTTTTTGCCCCCAAGTTTTGATGAGCAAATTTATTATGATGAAAGCATGCCTCCTATTTATGATGATTATATTGATGAAAGTGGGTTTGGAAGAGTGTCAACTTTAGGAAGTAATGATCCCACTATTTTGGAGGGTGTTGAATCTTATTGTGATAATTATAAAAGTGGATTTGGAGAGGTCATGACTTTATTTAGTGATGAATCTACTATTTCGGAACAGGTTCCAATTGATTATGAGAATAAAGTTGCTATCTATGATGGTTATTGTGATGACATGTATGCTATAAAGAATAATTATAACCATGAAACTTGTCATCGTGATTTTAGTTTTCAATTGGATTATGCCTCACATGATAGTTATTTTGTTGAGTTTGCTCCCACTACTATTCATGAGAAGAAATTTGCTTATGTGGAGAGTAATAAAAATTCTATGCTTGGGGATCATGAAAATAATGCTTTATGTGCTGGTTATATGGTTGAATTCATTCATGATGCTACTGAAAATTATTATGAGGGAGGAATATATGCTTGTAGGAATTGCAATAATATCGAGTTTCCTCTCTATGTGCTTAAAGTTTTGAAGTTATGCCTGTTTTGCCTTCCTATGCTAGTTGATTATTGTTCCCATAAGTTGTTTGCTCACAAAATACCTATGCATAGGAAGTGGGTTAGACTTAAATGTTCTTGCCATGTGTTTCATGATGCTCTCTTTATGTTTCAATTCTTATCTTTTATACGAGCATCATTGAAATCATCATGCCTAGCTAGTAAGGCATTAAAGAAAAGCGCTTGTTGGCAGACAACCCTATATTTACCCCTACTGTTTTTGTGTTTTCACATGATTAAGCTACTGTAGTAATCATGTTTTATAGCTTTTGTTTCAATAAAGTGCCAAGTAGAACCTTTGGGAAGACTTGGGTGGAAGTTAATGTGATCTTGCTATAAAAAACAGAAACTTTGCGCTCACGAGTTTAGCTGTCATTTTTTTTACAGAAGAGTGCTTTTAAGTTGATTCTTTTTGAAGAGGCTTAATAGACAAATTCCTCAGGTCCATCAATTTGTTTGAGAATTTTTTGAGTTCCAGAAGTATATGTTTGATACAGATTACTACAGACTGTTCTGTTTTTGATAGATTCTGTTTTCATTGTGTTGTTGGCTTATTTTGATGAATCTATGAGTAGTATCGGAGGGTATGAACCATAGAGAAGTTGGAATACAGTAGATATTACACCAATATGAATTTAGAGTGAGTTCACAACAGTACCTAAGTGGTGATTTATTTTCTTATACTAACGGAGCTTACGAGTTTTCTGTTGAAGTTTTGTGTTGTGAAGTTTTCAAGTTTTTGGTAAAGATTCGATGGACTATGGAATAAGGAGTGGCAAGAGCCTAAGCTTGGGGATGCCCCGGAAGGCATCCCCTCTTTCGTCTTCGTTCATCGGTAACTTTACTTGGAGCTATCTTTTTATTCACCACATGATATGTGTTTTGCTTGGAGCTTCAATTTATTTGTTACGATTTGCTTGCTGTTATTTAGAACAATGTTTTGCATCTTTTATTTCAATAAAAGTGGCATTGATAGCCTTTACTATGCTTATTTTACAAGTCTACATGTTGCTGTTTGAAAACAGAAAGTTTACCGCTGTTGCAAAAATTCCCTAGAAAAGTCAGAATGTGATAAAATGTTGAAAACTTTTGCATAATAAGCTCTGATAAATTTACTACAGTGGGAATTTTCGTTCATAATTTTTGGAGCTAGGGAAGTATGGATCTTGCTGTATTCGTTACATACTGTCCTGTTTAGGCAGATTGCTGTCATGTTTGCATATGTTTGCTTGTTTAATGATTCTATTTGAGGATAGGACTATTAAATATGCAGAGGCATTTAGTATGCAATCTTGAATAATAATTTTAGTGATTTGCTACAGTAGAGTATGATAAGGTTTTTGCATTGGTTTATACTAACTTATCTCACGAGTTCTTGTTGAGTTTGGTGTGGATGAAGCTTTCGAGATTTAGGAAACCGTGATATGAGAGGAATTAAGGAGACACAAAAGCTCAAGATTGGGGATGCCCAAGGCATCCCAAGATAATATTTCAAGAAGTCTCAAGCGTCTAAGCTTGGGGATGCCCCGGTTGGCATCCCACCTTTCTTCTTCGACAACTATCAGTTAGTATCGGTTGATCCTAAGTTTTTGCTTCTTCACATGATGTTTGCTATTCTTAGATCTCATTTTTTGCTTGTTGTTTGAATAAAATACCAAGATCTGAAATTCTTAAATGAGAGAGAGTCTTCACATAGCTACATAATTATTTAACTACTCATTGATCTTCACTTATATCTTTTTGGAGTAGTTTGTCATTTACTCATGTGCTTCACTTATATCCTATGAGTAAATGGTTGAATGATTTGAATGTCATAAATCTGAAATTATATATGTTTCATATGCCTTTCCCGTGGGGAGTAATGACTTCACATATAAGAAGTAGAGGTGGTAAATTTATTGAAGGTTAGCAAACATTATATTGGTCACTTGAACAATTCATGAAATAATATTGAAGGAAGAGAGATTTCACATATAAATATACTATCTTGGACATCTTCTATGATTGTGAGCCCCATTAATTATTTTCAAACCTGAGCAAATTAGTTGAAGCTGGACAAGGAAGACAACATAATGAGTTATGCTTGGGTATATTTGTATAGAAGTTATATTGTTATGGATCCTCTAACATGTGGTGCTTGCTATTTAGAATCCTTTGCTAGCCAAAATATCTATACTAAGCGGGAATACTGCTTGTGCATAAAAAATCCTTGAACCAAGTTCCTTCCATGAGTATCCACCATATCTACCTATATGCGGTATTTACCTGCCGTTCGAAGTAAATTTGCATGTGCCAAACTCTAAACCTTCAAATAATAATCTATTTTGTATGCCCGAATCGCTCATGTAGCGACTAGGGGCTGTCAGTATCTTCCATGCTAGGTGGGTTATTCTCACGATGAGTGGACTCCGCTCATCATTCACGAGAAAATGGCTGGTAACTGGGATGCCCAGTCCTGTGGTCATAAGATCAAAAACAAAATCGCAATTAATTTAAACAAAACTCCCCTAGGATTGTTGATAGTTGGACGGCACCCGTTGTTTCGGACAAGCCGTGGAGTGTGATTGTTGGTGGAGGGGGACTAAAATCTTTACCTTTCTGTTTGGGAACCGCCTATAATGTATGTAGTATGGAAGATATTGGGAACTCTTGGTCGTTATGTTGACAATGAAAGCATACCTCTCAAAATTATTTTCATCTCTATTTTAGCTTCGAGCTCTGGCACCTCTGCAAATCCCTGCTTCCCTCTGCGAAGGGTCTATCTTTTACTTTTATGCAAGAGTCAGTAGTATTCCTTATCATTCCAACCTACTCTTTAGTTGGCAAGCATCATGTGTTGGGGAAAGATCTAAGCATATATGGTCATTCAAATATATTTGATCATGAATTATTATTGTTGACATTACCCTTGAGGTAAAAGGTTGGGAGGCGAAACATTAAGCCCCTATCTTTCTCTGTGTTTGATGAATGCTATTTGTTCTAAAAATATGCTTTGAGTGGTAGCAATCATGGAAGACTATATGATAGTTGAGTATGTGGGATTTGCTAAATCAAAGCTCTTACATAGACCCTTCCTAAAAATAAGATGAATTGCAATTGTTTGATGACTGAGAACATAGTTTGTTAGTTTTCAAGAAAGTTTATGATCTATACTTTAACATGTGAATAGTTTGTTACTTGATCATGAAAAGTTTTATGAGATGAGATACCGTTATGACATATAATGATGCTAGAAAAGGTGATTGAAATTATCATTGATCAAACTAGTGCACCTGCTAGCATTCACACTTCATAAATTATTTCTTTTATCATTTACCTACTCGAGGACGAGCGGGGATTAAGCTTGGGGATGCTGATATGTCTCCAACGTATCTATAATTTATGAATTATTCATGCTATTATATTATCTGTTTTGGATGTTTAATGGGTTTATTATGCACTTTTATATTATTTTTGGGACTAACCTATTAACTGGAGGCCCAGCCCAAATTGCTGTTTTCTTGCCTATTTCAGTGTTTCGAAGAAAAGGAATATCAAACGGAGTCCAAACGGATTGAAACCTTCGGGAGAGTTATTTTTGGAACGGAAGCAATCCAGGAGACTGGGAGTAGACGTCAGGGAAGCTTCGAGGTGGCCACGAGGCAGGGAGGCGCGCCTGCCCCCCTGGGCGCGCCCCCACCCTCGTGGGCCCCTTGTGGCTCCCCTGACCGACTTCTCTTTCGCCTATATATATCCATATACCCTAAAAACATCAAAGAACACAATAGATCAGGAGTTCCGCCGCCACAAGCCTCTGTAGCCACCAAAAACCAATCGGGACCCTGTTCCGGCACCCTGCCGGAGGGGGGATCCCTCACCGGTGGCCATCTTCATCATCCCGACGCTCTCCATGACGAGGCGGGAGTAGTTCACCCTCGGGGCTGAGGGTATGTACCAGTAGCTATGTGTTTGATCTCTCTCTCTCTCTCGTGTTCTTGAGGTGATACGATCTTGATGTATCGCGAGCTTTGCTATTATAGTTGGATCTTATGATGTTTCTCCCCCTCTACTCTCTTGTAATGGATTGAGTTTTCCCTTTGAAGTTATCTTATCGGATTGAGTCTTTAAGGATTTGAGAACACTTGATGTATGTCTTGCATGTGCTCATCTGTGGTGACAATGGGATATTCACGTGATCCACTTGATGTATGTTTTGGTGATCAACTTGCGGGTTCCGTAACATTGTGAACTTATGCATAGGGGTTGGCACACGTTTTCGTCTTGACTCTCCGGTAGAAACTTTGGGGCACTCTTTGAAGTTCTATGTGTTGGTTGAATAGATGAATCTGAGATTGTTTGATGCATATCGTATAATCATACCCACGGATACTTGAGGTGACATTGGAGTATCTACGTGATATTAGGGTTTTGGTTGATTTGTGTCTTAAGGTGTTATTCTAGTACGAACTCTATGATAGATCGAACGGAAAGAATAGCTTCATGTTAATTTACTACGGACTCTTGAATAGATCGATCAGAAAGGATAACTTTGAGGTGGTTTCGTACCCTACAGTAATCTCTTCGTTTGTTCTCCGCTATTAGTGTCTTTGGAGTGACTCTTTGTTGCATGTTGAGGGATAGTTATATGATTCAATTATGTTATTATTGTTGAGAGAACTTGCACTAGTGAAAGTATGAACCCTAAGCCTTGTTATCTAGCATTGCAATACTGTTTTCACTCACTTTTATCATTAGTTACCTTAGTGTTTTTATAATTTTAGATTAAAAAACCCTATATCTACCATCCATCTTGCACGTGTATCACCATCTCTTCGCCGAACTAGTGCACCTATACAATTTACCATTGTATTGGGTGTGTTGGGGACACAAGTGACTCTTTGCTATTTGGTTGCAGGGTTGTTTGAGAGAGACCATCTTCATCCTACGCCTCCCACGAATTGATAAACCTTAGGTCATCCACTTGAGGGAAATTTGCTACTGTCCTACAAACCTCTGCACTTGGAGGCCCAACAACGTCTACAAGAAGAAGGTTGTGTAGTAGACATCATGCCTCCTACTGGATTGATACCTTGGTTCTTAATTGAGGGAAATACTTATCTCCACTTTGCTGCATCACCCTTTCCTCTTCAAGGAAAAAATCAACGCAAGCTCAAGAAGTAGCAAAGAGTTGCTTCTTGCCACAGCGCCCCCCCGGCGCATGGCTCATAGTGGAGGAGCGTGGCTCCCATGGTGGACGTGTCGAATCCCATGATGAGTCTCTTCACCGCAGTGTCGTAGCCAATGGTGATGTGGTACTCTGATGCGCCCTGAAGAGCCGCGAGCGGTGTGCTATGGATATGATGTGTGGAGATCGAACAACCATGTGTGGGCTTTTTGCTACCTCGTCTATTATAAAAAGAGAAGACGGAAGAGCTACCGACCCAGGGATGACAACCATTTGTAGTTACAAAAGGTTGTACCTCACGATTTACTAGAATTTTCTTGTGAGGTGGTATGGGTGAGTCCTGGATGATGAGGTGGATAAGATGCATGTCAACAGAAAATAGGATAATGAGGTTTTGAGTGAGTATGAACTATTTAGGTAGTATTATAGATGAAGCATAACATTATAGTCCATATTAGACTTTTCACTTGGGTAATAACTCTAGTGGACATAAAAGGGAGTTGGTAATGGAGGAAGGAGAACGGGAGACATGATAATAGTGCGAGAAGGCAATTGGTGAGGCAGCTCTTGGTTTAATGGGTTCGCCGGTAGTTTTTTTTTTGAGAAACACCTATAATTTTATTCATACTAATAAAAATTACAGTATACTGATTTGGACCTAAGATTCTAGAAAATACAAAATAACTCCTATGGCTAAGAATTACAATGAAATCTCTTGAAAACACCTTCTTCGTGGTATCGATCTCTTCTGGAAGAAATACTCCAAAGACTTCGGTAAAGAGGCTGCAATTGAACTGGAGCAACGATGTTGTCACTCTTTCACCCACACGAACATTACCAATAATGGTTTTTGAAAGCGCCTTGAGTCCCCCATCCAAAAAGATGGTAAAGCATGATCGATGAACGTATTTCGGCCGAGGATGAACCGCTATAAGTGCAGGACGTCGAATTACTATATCTTCATCATGATGTCGATGAAAATTTCACCTCCACAGAGAATCAGACCAACAAAAAAGCTTGATACAACATAAACTCATCAGATTCGAATAATCGGATCTGCGAGGACAGAAAACTCTCTAACCTCATGGCACCGCTAGAAGAACGAGAGAAAATTTATTCACAAAACTATGATGATCACTAGAGGTTGACAAAGAACATAGAGATTTTGAAGATCCGAGGTCCCCCCACCTCTCAGTGCCAAGATGGCAGCCAAAGACGAGGGGACCTAAATTTCTCAAATCGCGGCGGTGGCGACGGAAGAAAACCCTCGTACACAAGTCAAATAATTTTGGCCGGTAGCTTTTTCCAAATCTCTCGCAAGCCCACAAACAAACGAACGAAAAAACAAAATATGGGCCAAGCCCACATCCTCCCACGACTAGAAACATGCTTATGGAGAAAGGAAAACAAGGAGGCTGAAACAATGGTCGTGACGAAGGAATCACACAGCAGAATGATGCGGCTGATTCTCGATAAAAAAAGCAGAACAATGCGGATCGGAGTTAGGACGAGATTTACAACAGCGAACGGATCAAATAAGGATCCCATGGTCCAAGATTTAGATCTGAGGTAGCTATTTTACATCTGAAATAGCAAACTATAACATTATAGTCCATATTAGACTTTTCACTTGGGCAATAACTCCAGTGGATATAAACCAAAAATATATAACTCGATTATGATATAACTAGTAAAATGGCCGTGTGTTGCAATGGGAGAAAAAAAACATAATCTGCAATTGCCATGACCACATTTTGCTGCATCATCGAGATGCACTATCATTGTCATTTTCATAAAATCGTGAACAATTTTTAGAAATCATGATTATTTTTAGAAATCGTGAACATATCTGAAACTGTGAACATTTTTCAAATTAATGAACATTTTTACAGATTTTTGAACTTTTTCTAAAATCATGAACATTTATGCAATTTGCAAATATTTTCGAAAAATTGTAAACATTTTCTAAAATAATTTTCTTGAATAGGCGAACATTTCTAGAATCAAAGAACATTTTTTTGAAATTGGTGGAACATTTTTTTAAATTGACAAACATTTTTAGAAATGCATGATCATTTTTTAATCAGCGAACATTTTATGAATCAATAAACTATTTTTAAGTCAACAATTTTTGAATTTTTAGTATATTTTTCAATTCTTGAACATTTTTAATACACAATTTTTTAATAAAATCGTGAACACTTTTTGATTTCCCAAACATTTGTTTTCAAAACTACGATTATTATTTGAATATGCGACATTTTAGAAAATTCAAAAACATTTATGAATTATTAAAAAATCAAAATTCCTTTTTTAATTTTTGGAACTTTTTTGAAGTTCCAAATTATTTAAAGTAAAAAAAACAAAGACAGAAAAGGAAAACAAAAAATATAAAACGAAATTTTAAGAATAGGCCGCCCAGACATGGGCTGGCCCAAACAGGCGCGCTGGGAGGCGCGCAGTGTCTTCTCCCAGCGCTCGGAGCGCGGTATAGGAGGTTTCTACTGCATGGGCCGTCCCAGGCGGAGATTCCTTTGTGTGAAACGTTTTTTTATCACTTATAGGTTGCATCGGTGGGTAATATTTTGTAAATTTGGGGGCAATTTTGGTGACGTACCGCCAGAAGCAATAGCCCATTTATCTTTACCTACTAATAAAGTACGCACTGCTTCTGTCGGTTCACCGTCGTGGACTTTTTGCAAAAAAGTACTTATTCTTTTTTCTTATTGAACACGCAGTCACTATTTTAGTCGATCCGGAACGTTTCGTTTCTTAAAAAAACTGGCCATCATGCGGAGCACCGCTGCTCCATGGCGTTTCATAAATAAAAAGGTCAGCGAGGTGGTCTTCGAGAGGAGCCTGCCGCACAAAGCAGCTTGTGGGACAGCGGTGGCGAGCGAGGCAACAGCAGGAGGACGAGGCCGCAACGGCTGAGCGAGGCATGGAAAAACGACAGCAAAGGGGATTGGCCATGGAGCTCGGGCAGGGCTTGGTGCAGAATGAGAGGTTGGAGTTGGAGAAGACCAGCAGGAGCGGATCTCGGCGGCGAAGTAGAGGTGCAGCCGAGCGGAGCAGCGGCTGAAGGTGGCGGTGAAGGCGCGTGAGCAGGCAAAAGGGAAAGAGGAGAGCAGTAGGGCGACGCGAGGATCTCTGGTTGCTGCTCACCGGAGAAAGGCGGCGGTGGCGCTGACCGCATGGTGCGAGCGTGCGCTCGCACACAGGGGGTTGAGCGCATTCAGCCGACTGCTAGGAACGACGCAGGCGTCGCAGTAGAGGTGGTGAGGGAGCCGAGAAGGAGGCCGGGCGACGAAAGGGCTTGTGCGGATGGGCGGCGTGCTCGCCGGCGTCAGCCGATGGCTCGGCGGCCAGGGTCGAGCGCCAGGCCAGGAGATCGGGCGCGAGGCGCTCCTCTCCTGACGCGATGCGTGCGTGTGTGGGTGGCGGCGCCGAGGGGATCAAGAGGGAGAGAGATGAGTGGGAACCAGGGTAGCTAGGTTATAGGGATTAGGTGGGCAGCGGGGATGGTTGGGCCGACCTGGCAGGCTGCTCCTCCTCTCTCTTATTCTCTTTTCGTTTTATTTATTAAATATAAATAGAGAGAGCAAAAAGGAGAGAGGGTTAGGAATTGGTTTTTGGCAAGGAGCTATTTTTTCCTGACTGACAAAAATGTGCTTGATCCAGAAAAAATAGAAATGAGCATAATTGAAAGGTTTAAATTAAAACTCATTTGAATTTAATTAAATGGGTTTGAACTAGAAGTTGGATTTAGGATTTCCCACAACTAATGAAAAATTCCATGTTGATTGCACTTTGCACAATCTAAATATTGTTAGATCAATCTGAGTATAGGGAGAAGCCTCTAGGTTGCCACGTTTACATGTATGAGCGGTTGACATGGCCAATATTCAATTCGTAGTAACGCACTGGCCTTTTTGCTAGTTATTATTAAAAAAAGGTAATAAATTATAGTCCATATTATTATGGACTTTTCACTTGATAATAAGCCCGGACGAGTGTTAAAAAAAAAGCCTGGACGACATAAACCGAATAACATGGCCGGGTGTATTTAAAGTCGAAGAGAAGCTTAAGCCACGAAGAACTGACCCTTTATTACCCACATTTGCAAACGTTCAAGACACCCACGTGCGATGCGTGTGTAATGCACCCATGATGATCAGTTATAAGCAACTCTTGGTGACGAACCCGACCTTGCCTCCACGCAGGTCGTAAACCACTTCCGTCGTCGCCTGAGCCAAGGAGCCGATAACCGTGATGCCCCGTGCGTGCGGAGGCACCGGCGCGAACGCGAGGCACCCCACTGAGAAGATGTTACCGCGGTCCTTGAAGTACATCGTCTGCTGGACGCCGGGCTCCAGGCCCGCACCGCCCTCGAAGGTGAGCTCGACCGCCGGCACCCCGACGCTGCTCTGGCCGGTGAAGTTGTAGCACGTGTCGAGCTCGCCGTACGGCGGCGCCACAGGGTACTGCCCCATCCACCCCCTGAACTGATCGCGGAGGGCCGCGTAGACCTTCGGCTGCAGGTAGGTGAACGTCGTGTGCAGCTCCATCAGCGCGTCGCCGGCGAGTGCCTGAGGCGGAACCGGGATGTCCACCGCGCCGACGCTCACGCCGACGAGCCGGAGGAAGTACAGGTTCGGGTGGGAGGCTTTGCTCTTTAGGGTGGCGTAGCTCACTATGTTCGGGCGCGTGGCGCCGAAGGAGAGGAAGCCCGCCGAGTAGGGGAAGGCCGAGGGCAGGCAGTAGGAGAAGGCGACCGTGTCCGGCGAGAGAACGACCCGCGACGCCAGCGAGTGGGGGTCCCGGCTGAGGTCGAGGACTCCCGACGAGCGGCCCTCCGTGCTGGCGCCGCGCGTCTCCAAGCAGACGAACCTGAAGTCGTCCACGGCGACCGACCGTGAGACCGTGAGCGTGTCGGTGACGAAGGTGGCGTTGAGCACGACGGCGCCCTTCTTTTTCAGGGTTGCCGTGCAGCTGGGTCCGGAGCAGTCGCTCAGCGGGCAGTTTCTCGAGCCGCACGGGATCTGGGCGAGGGAAGACGACCGGGACGGGTCGAAGAGGTGCTTCTTGCCGCACCGGCTCCCGGCGCATGGCTCGCACCGGAGGAGCGTGGCTCCCACGGTGGCCGTGTCGAATCCCACGGCGAGTCTCTGCACCGGGGTGCCGTAGCCGACGGTGACGTGGTACTCTGATGCGCCCGGAAGAGACTGGAGTGGGGTTCCGATCGAGGGGATCGTCACCCCGGACTTTTTATAGTCGCCTGAATCGCCGAAGAGGGCGCGCAGGCGGAGGGCGTCGCTGATCGAGGGCATGCTTTGGCCCGAACCGGCACCGGCGCCAGAAGCAGGAGCGCACGGGCTAAGCCGATGCATTACCGGCAGCCGTCCTCCATCTCCTGAAAAATGACCACAAGTTCATTAGCATGAGAGGTATTGGTTCTGAATTAGATTGATGCAAGACACTTCACCAGGGACGGGCGAGCAGGTCGACGGACTCCTCGAATCGGATGAGCGGACAACAAAGTGCTTTCCACCATTGGTGTGGTAAGAGCTGCCAAGGTGAGGAGCAGCAAGAAGCAGACAGAAAAGCAGAGAGGGAATGCCGGAAGCCATTGCTTGTGCTATGTATGTACCGGTGGTGCAGTTGCATGGGACCTCGGAGAAACCTGCCCTATATATAGGATATAGCCGTAACATCGAGCTGGGTCGCCACTCGCCAGCATTTGAAAGTTTGAAACTGTCATCTCTCCTCCTACGACGCCCGACGACAGGGATCAGTCTTTTGTCGTGTGTTCTCCTATGACGATCAGCCCAAAGCCAGCGCTTGTGCCTACGGAATTGAATAGGGATTTACGCCCATCCTTCCAACATGGCAGGCGAAATTTGCACAGCTAGCTACTAGTCGGAAACCCACCTCAAAAAAAAAAAAAAACTACTCCTTTCATTCCATATGTAGCGCATATAGATTTTCTACAAAGTCAAACTTTATAAACTTTGACCAAGTTTATAGAGAAAACTATTTATATCTACAATACCAAATATATATAATATGAAGGTATGTCTTGTGATGTATTTAAGCACATGTATTTGATATTCTATATGTATATGATTTTTTATACAAACTTGGTCAAAGTTTATAAAGTTTGACTTTTAAAAAAATCTATATGCGCTACATTGTAGAACGGAGGGAGTACTAGCCGGAAGAATGAGCTACCAAGTTATCCATATCAATAGCTTCATTGCTAGCTGTTAGAACTTGGACCACGTCCTACATACGGGTTTCTTTTTTCTTTCGAAAAGGAGGCCTCTCGGCTATGCATCACATGATGTACACAACTATCTTTATTAAAAAAATAACGTAACAAGGTTTACATTTCCAAATAGTGTCTCAAAGACTAACAAAAAGTAAACAGAAAAAATGACACAACCGGCAAAAATAGGATCAATGGACTAGCCGTCTGTCCTATTATTGGACCGCCATCCAAACCGATTATATGTATTCCATGCTACCGTCTTTCAATGGTTGCACCCGAAGTCCATAAGCTCCTCGTGATCCGCATGGCTGGGTAATGACCACGTACGGATCCATCCAGACACTCGGAAGATTATCTGTAAAAAAATTAACAATGGTTTGTCTGATAAAAGTGACATCATTTCAGCAGTTCCATATCGCTCGAAGTAATGCACACACTCCTACTCGAATATATGCCGCAGTGTTAGGCTCTACCCCGTTTAACCATACCCTGAAAAGACTAGTATAGAGGCGGAAGGACTGACACCGAGTGAAACACGAATCGTATGCTAGAGTTCGAAACAGGTTCGCGCGCCGCTTTATATATAAACCGTACGCCAGAGTAACCTGGCTAGCGGGCATGAGAGAAATAAATGTTGTATCATTTCATCCGGATTACAAAAACAACACCGTTTACTCCCCTCCCAACTATATTTACCAAGTTGTCTTTGGTCAAGATCACCCCCTTATGCATAAACCACATAAAAAGCTTGATTTGCAATATCACCTTAATTTTCTAGATGTGCAGGGACCTAGGGATCAGACCTGTGTTTATCAAGTCTATGTACATAGATTTCACCGAAAAGACTCCACACACTAGTAGAAAACAGGGCTTTAGTCCAGGCCGGACCAGCCCATTAGTCCTGGTTTAGTCACGAACCGGGACCCATGGGGGCATAGGTCCCGGTTCGCGAGGCCAGGAGGCCGGCCGGGCCTCGTGGGGCATTGGTCCCGGTTCGTCTGGACCCTTTGGTCCCGGTTCTAGACACGAACCGGGACCAATGGGCCTCACTCCTGGCCCACAACCATTGGTCCTGGTTCGTGGCTGGAACCGGGACCAAAGGGGGTCCTTTAGTCCCGGTTCCAGCCATGAACCGGGACCAATGAGATGCCTATATATACCCCCTCGCCCGCGAGGAGAGCACTGGAGTGCTCTGTTTTTCTAGCCGGCCGTGGGAGAGCTTTGTGGTGCTCTAGCTCACCTCCTATGCACATGAGGTGTTTGATGAAATGCCTGAGCCACACTTAAACTTTCTCCTCTCGAAGCTCCTTGTCCAAGCTATGTTTTCCTCGAGATTTGTCTAGGTTTGGCGATCCATCATGAACCGTCCCCATCCTCACCGCCGTCGATCGCCCGCGCCGATCTCGTCGCCGACACCACCGTGGTGAGCCTCTTGATCTTATCTTCTTTCTAAAAGAAAAAAGTTCTTAATTGTATGATTTAGATAGATACAATTTTCTTACTTTTATTATTGCTTGTCATTATATAGTGCGATGGTTTTGGTATCCGCCTCCGTCGGCCCTCGTCCTGTCTATGATTCGGATGTGGTATATATATATTATCTTTTATAACTATTTGGTTCATTTAGTGTTTATGACAATTATGCCGACCAACGTGGCATAGATTTTTTTATCTAGGAGGTATGTGAACCGGAAATTCCAACCGACCCTATTGTCGAGAGGTTAAATTTAGTTGAAGAAGAAAACAATTACATGAAGGAAAAATTGAAAAAAAATGAGGAGGAGAAGATGATATTGGAGTTGCATGTTGCGGATGTCGTCGATGATCACAAGATCAAGATGGATGCAATGCGCTTGAACATTAGAAAGATTAGAAAATATGCCATTCATACGGAGGCTTGGTATCATTATGCCGTTGGATCAATTGTTACCTTAGTTGCTATTATGTCGCATTTGTTGTTGCATTGAAATGTTTTAGATAGTTTCAATGTATGGTTTAATTATTAGATGCTCTGGAGAGCTATATGTTGTTCAATGAGAACTATGTATGTACTTTGGTTTTAATGTGATGATGCACTTCTATTAATTTGGTCACTTGTCTATTCATAATGTTCTGTAATGGTTTTTGACACACTTAATTATATATAATGCACGTAGATGAACCGGCAATGGATGTACGGTGACAGACGCACCTCCGAGTACATTAAGGGCGTGCATAATTTTCTTGATGTGGGAATACGAAGTCTTACTCTGACTCGAAAACCCTTCACACCCACCTGCTTTATAAGGGTTTCATGCCACACTATAATGTTTGGACCAAGGACGGAGAAAGAGGGGTTGTGATGGAAGACAGCGAAGAAGAAGAGGATGATGACAACTATGTGCCCCCTGAATACGTGATGCTGCAATGGGGGAAGCTGAAGATCAAGAGGAACCAGATAATGTGCCCGATGATGATCTTCACCGGGTCATTGTTGATGCAAAGAGACAATGTGAAAGTGAAAAGGAGAAGCTGAAGTTCGATCGCATGTTAGAGGATCACAAAAAGGGTTGTACCCCAATTGCGAAGATGGCAACACAAAGCTCGATACCGCAGGAATTGCTGCAGTGGAAGGCAGAGAATGGTGTACCTGACAAAGGATTTGACAAGCTACTGAAAATATTGAAGAAGAAGCTTCCAAAGGATAACGAATTGCCCGACAGTACATACGCATCAAAGAAGGTCGTATGCCCTCTAGGATTCGAGGTGCAGAAGATACATGCATGCCCTAATGACTGCATCCTCTACCGCAGTGCGTATGAGGATTTGAACGCATGCCCGGTATGCGGTGCATTGCGGTATAAGATCAGACGAGATGACCCTGGTGATGTTGATGACGAGCGTCCTAGGAAGAGGGTTCCTGCCAAGGTGATGTGGTATGCTCCTATAATACCACGGTTGAAACGTCTGTTTAGAAACAAAGAGCATGCCAAGTTGATGCGATGGCACAGAGAGGACCGTAAGAAAGGCGGGAAGTTGAGAGCACCCGTTGACGGGTCGCAGTGGAGAAAAATCGAGAGATGGTACTGGGAGGACTTTGCAGGTGACGCAAGGAACATATGGTTTGGTTTAAGCGCGGATGGCATTAATCCCTTTGGGGTGCAGAACATCAATCATAGCACCTGGCCCTTGACTCTATGTATGTATAACCTTCCTCCTTGGCTGTGCATGAAGCGGAAGTTCATTATGATGCAAGTTCTCATCCAAGACCCTAAGCAACCCGACAACGACATTGATGTGTACCTAAGGCCATTAGTTGAAGAACTTTTACAGCTGTGGAATGGAAACGGTGTACGTGTGTGGCATGAGCACAAACAACAGGAATTTGACCTGCATGCTTTGCTGTTTGTAACCATCAATGATTGGCCTGCTCTCAGTAACCTTTCAGGGCAAACAAACAAGGGATACCACGCATGCACGCACTGTTTAGATGACACCGAAAGTATATACCTGGACAAATGCAGGAAGAATGCGTACCTAGGGCATCGTCGATTTCTTCCGACCAACCATCAATGTCGAAAGAAAGGCAAGCATTTCGAAGGCGAGGCAGATCACCGGAAGAAGCCCGCCATCCGTACCTGTGATCACATACTTGCTATGGTCAATGATTTACAAGTAATCTTTGGAAAGGGTCCTGGCGGACTATCTAATCCGAATAACGCCGAGGGACGCGCACCCATGCGGAAGAAGAAATCTATATTTTGGGACCTACCCTACTGGAAAGACCTAGAGGTCCGCTCTTCAATCGACGTGATGCACGTGACGAAGAATCTTTGCATGAACCTGCTAGGCTTCTTGGGCGTGTATGGGAAGACAAAAGATACACCGGAGGCACGGGAGGACCTGCAACGTGTGCACGAAACAGACAGCATGCCTCCAAAGCAGTATGAAGGTCCTGCCAGCTATGCTCTTACCAAAGAAGAGAAGGAAATCTTCTTTGAATGCCTGCTTAGTATGAAGGTCCCGTCTGGCTTCTCGTCGAATATAAAGGGAATAATGTATATGCCAGAGAAAAAGTTCTAGAACCTAAAGTCTCATGACTGCCACGTGATTATGACGCAACTCCTTCCGGTTGCATTGAGGTGGCTTCTACCGGAAAACGTTTGATTAGCCATTGTGAAGCTATGTGCATTCCTCAATGCAATCTCTCAGAAGGTGATCGACCCAGAAATCCTACCAAGGTTAAGGAGTGATGTGGCGCAATGTCTTGTTAGTTTCGAGCTGGTGTTCCCACCATCCTTCTTCAATATCATGACGCACGTCCTAGTTCATCTAGTCGACGAGATTGTCGTTCTGGGCCCTGTATTTCTACACAATATGTTCCCCTTTGAGAGGTTCATGGGAGTCCTAAAGAAATATTCTGTAACCGCGCTAGGCCAGAAGGAAGCATCTCCATGGGCCATCAAACAGAGGATGTCATTGGGTTTTGTGTTGACTTCATTCTTGACCTTAAGAAGATTGGTCTCCCTCAATCGTGGTATGAGGGGAGACTGACTGGAAAAGGCACGCTAGGAGGGGAATTAATAATATGTAGGGACGGGCATTCTTGGTCTCAAGCACACTACACAGTTCTACAGAATTATACCTTGGTGACCCTGTGTGTCTATGAACACAAGAAGATTCTGCGCTCCAAACACCCGGAGCAGTGTGATGACTGGATTACATGTGAACACATCAGGACTTTCGGCAGTTGGTTGCAAACACATCTCAGGGGTGACAACACTGTTTCTGATGAGCTGTACTCGTTGGCCAGGGGACCATCTTCGACTCTATTGACTTACAAAGGGTACAATATAAATGGGAATACATTTTACACGATCGCCCAAGATCAAAAGAGCACCAACCAAAACAGCGGTGTCTGCTTTGATGCAGCAACCAAGAGGGGAAAGGACACATATTATGGTTACACAGTGGACATATGGGAACTTCACTACGAACATGATTTTAAGGTCCCTTTGTTTCAGTGCAAATGGGTCAATCTGTCAGGAGGCGGGGTACAGGTAGACCCACAGTACAGAATGACAACAGTGGATCTGAACAATCTTGGGTACACAGACGAACCATTCGTCCTAGATAATGATGTGGCGCATGTTTTCGATGTGAAGGACATGTCTACCAAACCGAGAAAAAGAAAAGATAAGGAAGCGAATACATCATACGATGAGCCAAAGCGCCACATAGTTCTTTTAGGAAAAAGAGACATCGTGGGATTGGAGGGCAAGACAGACATGTCTGAAGATTATGAAAAGTTTCATGAAATTCCTCCCTTCAAAGTCAAGGCTGACCCAAGCACCCTGTTAAACGATGAAGATTATCCATGGTTACGGCGCAATAAGCAAAGGACACAAGCGAAGAAAAAGTGAAGACTTTCTCTCCACAACTATTATGATGATGCCTTTGATCTAGAATATCACTGCACTTACATGTGAAGAAATGAAATGCCTTTTGTAACAGATGAGTTTCCGTATGAAACCCTGATACTTCGAAAGAGATTGTCCGTTTTGTACACGAAGTGCATCCATTTTTTGCCGTAACCCTCTAAACTTTTTAGCACATGCTATGTGGGTGAAATGATGATACCATGCCAACTTTCAACCGTTTCAGAGTTCATTTGTAGTGCTTTTCAATTCAGGGCCATTTAGCTTACAAAAATCAGTAAATGCATGAAAAATACCAGATGAAGTCAGAAAGGGTTGAAAATTGATGATGTGGCTATGAATGGCTCAATTTGAACACACAAAAGTCTGGAGTTCAAATAAGTTTAAAAAAATGAAATCCCTTTGTAACAGATGAGTTTTCGTCCGAAACCCTGATACTTCGAAAGAGATTGTCCATTTTGTACATGAAGTGCATCAAGTTTTTGCCGTAACCCTCTCAAATTTTTAGCACATGCTATGTGGGTGAAATGATGATACCATGCCAACTTTCAACCTTTTCAGAGTTCATTTGTAGTGTTTTTCAATTTCAGGGTCATATAGCTCAAAAAAATCAGTAAATGCATGAAAAATAACAAATGAAGTCAGAAAGGGTTGAAAATTGATGATGTGGCTTTGAATGGTGCATTTTGAACACACAAAAAGTCTGGAGTTCAAATAAGTTCAAAAAATGTAATCCCTTTGTAACAGATGAGTTTTCGTCCGAAACCCTGATACTTAGAAAGAGATTGTCCATTTTGTACACGAAGTGCATCCAGTTTTTGCCGTAACCCTCTCAACTTTTTAGCACATGCTATGTGGGTGAAATGATGATACGATGCCAACTTTCAACCTTTTCAGAGTTCATTTGTAGTGCTTTTCAATTTCAGGGTCATTTAGCTCAAAGAATGGACTAATAGCAAAAAGAAATGAACTAATAGCTAATAGGATGAACTAATAGCAAAAGGAATCAACTAAAAATAATCAATTAAAATATTCTGTTATGATCAACTAAAACAAAACTATAATATTCTTCAATAGCAAAAAGAATCAAGTAAAAAGCCTTTATAAAACTATAATAGCAAAAGGAATCAACTAAAAAGCTTTTACAAACCTCTAGTATTTTTGAAACTAAAATTATATAAATTTATGCAACTAAAGTTATCAAAGTATTTTCTATTCAAAACATTAATAGCAAAAAAAAATTTCATAAAGAAATATTTTGTTAGAAACTTTAATAGCAAACTAAAAAAACTAAATCTGTTTTTGATTAAAATAGATATTTAAAATAACCTAAAAATTACCAAATTGAATATAATGATAAAACACAGTAATATTAAATAGTAGGAAAAAGAATCACTCAAAAATCTATTTTTATAGTAAACTTATTCACAAACTAGTGATTCACACAAATTTGAAAAAATTCAAGTTTAAACTATTCAAATTTGAAAACTAATGGCACTAACAGAAAGTTTATAATTTTTGTGACCTAGCAGCAAAAAGAATCACTGAAAAACTGTAAGTAGAAACAAAAGAAAACAAATAAAGCAAAAAACAAAACAAAAACTGGAAAAAATGCCACCTACTGGGCCACCACGGCCTGACTACGACTAGAAACCCAACCATGGGCCAGGATTCAGGCCCGCAGAGAGCCTAGTAGGCCCACAGGCAGATACAGTGTGATTAGGCCCGTAATCCTGCATTTGAGAGGAGCTCGAGAGGGCAGCGGCAGTGTGGCTTATAAACCACTCGGAGCCCCTCTCAACTAGCGAGGTGGGACTAAACTTTTTGGCCGCGGGCAGCACAAGGCCTTTGGTCCCGGTTGGTAGCACCAACCGGGACGAAGGTGTGAATTGGTACCGGTTCGTGGTACCAACTGGGACTAATGCCCTGCTGAAAACTGACCTATGGTCCCGGTTGGTGGCACCAACTAGGACTAAAGGGGGCATTGGTCCCGGTTGGTGCCACGAACCGGGACCAAAGGTGGTTGCTATATAACCCGATACGTAGGAAATTTTCCCCCATCCGCCATTCTTCTCTCGATCGAACGCCGCCAGGCTGCTACTACTCCTCGACGCCGTTGTTGCCCCAAGATCGCCTCACCGCCGCCGCCCGCTCCTCGCCGCCGTCGCCCCGCGCCCCTGCCCTGCCTCGACGCGCTGCCGCGTGCCCCCTGCCTCGTCGCCGTCGCCCCATGCCCCTGCCCCGGCCTCGACGCCGGCCGCCCCGTGCCCCTGCCCCGACCATGCCGCACCTCTCGGTCTGGCCGGCCTCCTCCTCTCAGTCCTTTATATATATTATGATTTTTTTCAGAGATGATATGTAGTGTATGATTATATGTATGTGTGTATATATGATTATATGTCCTGATTTTTCATAAATTTTTTTGTTCATATATATGATGATTTTTTTGCATTTTTAGAAAATTTTATATATGTATGTATGTTCTCTGTGTATATGTTCATATATGCAAAAGTTACATTTTTAGAAAAGTTTTATCTATGTATGTTCTCTGATTTAGTGCATTTTAGGTTAGTTGTAATGTTGGTGCATTTTAGGTTAGTAGATTTTAGGCTAGTGGAGTGGAAAAAGGAAAATAAGGAAAAAGAAGAAAATAGGAAGAAGGAAGAAGAAGAAAAAGAAGGAGAGGGAAAAGGGAAATAAGAAGAGGAAGAAGGAGAATAAGAAGGACAAGAAGAGGAGAGGAAGAAGAGGAGAAAAAGATAAGAAGAGGAAGAAGAGGAAAAAAAAGAGGAGAAGAAGAAAAATAGAATAATATATTCTATTTTTTTCTTCTTCTCCTCTATTCCTTCTTCTTCTCCTCTTTTTTTATTCTTCTATTTTTTCTTCTTCTCCTCTATTCCTTCTTCTTCTCCTCTTTTTTCTTCTTCTTCTTCCTCTTCTTATTTTTTTATCGGGAACGAGGGTGTCGAGGATCGCCGAGCGGTCAAGGGTTGGGAACTAGGGTATAGGGTTGAGGGTCGCCGAGTGGTCGAGGTTCGAGGATTGCCGAGGGGTCGAGGGTCGAGGTTCGAGGATCATCGAGGGGTCGAGGGTCGTTGAGGGGTCGAGGGTCGAGATTTATCAAGAATGCCCCCATTATGGATGTGCACAAGTTGATCCAATTTTTTTTTCTGTATGTCATGTTGTCTGTCAAAGTATTCAAGAAATCCATGGCTACATCATTAGCCGGAAGTAACAAGCGTATGATGCTACGAAGCTCTTCAAAGTTGTTTTGGAACGGAGTTCCGGATAGAATAATTCGCTTTTTGTACGAATTTCAGCAAAGGCCTTCCAAATAGCGATATTCGGAAGGCTCTTGCTAAACTTCGTACCAAAAAGCTAATTATCCTATCCGGGACTCCGTTCGAAAACAATATTGGAGAGCTTCATACCATTATGCGCTTGTTACTTCCGGCTAATGATGAAGCCATGATTTTCTTGAATCCTTTGACACTAGACAACGTGACATATAGAAGGGTAGATGAGATCAGGAAAAATATGGACCATTTTATGCACATCCAGAATGGCGCCATTTTGTTAAATCCCTTGTTTGACATTCATGAGAGAGGCGGTCCTGACGTCGGACATTCATGAGAGAACTCCGGTGACTCTTCAACATGAGGGGGGACGTCGATCAACCCCCTCTCGCCCGACCAAACCCTGGAAGCGTCGAGGCCACCCCAAACCCTAGAAGCATTGCCGAGGCCACCCAAATTTACCAAGTTAAAAGAGCGTTGTCGTCAAGGCCACCCAAAACCGTAGAAGCGTTGTTGAGGCCACCCCAAACCGTAGAAGCATTGAGGCCACTAATTAATATTCCTTGTTGTGATTAGCTAGCTAGTTCTATGTTTGCCACTAATATATCCATCTCTCATGTTTGTACATTAATTGCCGTGTTGTAATATTTGCAGAAACTATGGATCAAAGAGACTTAGAACAAGAAGAGTTGTTGGGGGACATAATCCGCGACGAACATGATGCCTTGTTGTTTCTCAACGACACCGATGGTCTGGAAGGAGAGGATGAAGGCTCCGGCGATCGAACAATGGAGGAGGAAAGACATGATCATGATGGCTCCGGTGACCGAATGCCGGTGGAAGAAGGAGACCGTGATGACAGCTCCGGTGACTGAATGCCGGTGGAAGAAGGAGACCGTGATGACAGCTCCGGTGACCGAACGGAGGAGGGAGCTGTTGCAAAGTCCGGAGAGGTATATATATTAATTAAGCCTGTGATGACTAGCTAATTGATGCATTAATTGTTTTGGTATGTACATATATTAACTCTTCTTTCTTCTTTTATAGCCCTCCGGATCGAGCCAAACTTCGGTAACAAGACGAGGCCGAAGAAAAGGTTGCGCCAGGATGAAAGGTTCACGATCACAACAATCTCGGACGATGGCCAACCGATTGACCCAGGCGGACTAAGGAAGCATTTCCTGCTCAGTGCGGGGCTATTGTTAGGGACATCATCCCGATCAGCATCCAGCTATGGAATAGGCCTAAGAACGAAGACCCTCAGGTTCCTTGTCGGCGTCCTGGGAACTGGGGTCCCCAGGCTTGCCTGCCTGCAGCCCACGGCGTGGCTCCACCAGCGGCCCTGCACGGCCCATCTTTACCAGCAAACACTCAAGACCCTCGCGAGGGGCCAAGCCTCGCGAGGCAGACGACACAAGACCTCCTCGGGACGGCCTTACCAGGCCGGCTCGCGAGGGGCGGAGAGATCAAGGAAAGGGACACCTCACGAGGTTCCTGTGACGCAAGACATGACGACTGGAGCCAGGCGGGCGCCAGCGCGCGCAGTGTACTCGTTTCCTCTTTGGTGCTAAATAGGCAAGCGCAGGAGAGGAGTCCCGAGGCATCAGGCAAAGGTTTCCATATCAGTGCAACGAGACCAAGACCAGCAGGACGACAGGACGGAGGTCACCATGGAGCCCAAGACGGCATCACCACCAAAGCCTTTGGCGGGCGAAGACCACCTTTAGTCAGGATAACTTGTACTAGTTGTCTCCCTTCGAATTTGGCTGTTGTTGGATCCCTTCCCGCTCAATATTTGGGGAGAGGACCAGGGCCTCTATAAATAGGACTAGCCACCACCATAGGAGGGGCGGATCATTGAGATCATCCTCTGCCACACAAGCTCACCAAGCACAAGAACACCTCTCCTCAGGAGGCTGTTCTTCCCTTGTAACTGTTCATCCTCAGCCCAAGAGGCAATCCACCACACCACACTGGAGTAGGGCATTACACCACATCGGTGGCCCGAACCAGTATAGACTCTTGTGTCTCTCATTTTTGGGTTCGTCTAGCTAGGCCTTGTGATTGTTGCGAGAGTGATCTAGGGAGAGAGAGATCTTCGTGCGCATCCCAGTGTTTGAATATCAAGTGTTTTGTCGGAACCCGAAATGCGACATTTGGCGCACCAGGTAGGGGTGCGCCGAAGCTTTCCTCCCACCGATCCGGTTCCCGTCACTTCGCCGCATCCATGGCGAACGCTCGCCGAGCCCGCGCTGAGCGCTGGGCCGCCCTCGCTGCCCGCGTCGCTCAGACAACTCCCGTCGGCGGGCCTCCCCGTCGTTCCCCGTCACCCGCCGCCAACGCCGCCACCGTCCCAGCGGGAAACGAGCAGCAGGCGTCCTCACTACACTCCTCTGTGCGGCGGGACGACCGCACCGCCACTGTGTCGCTAACTCCAGCCGGCTCGTCGTCGCACGCTCTTTGCGCTCCCACGGACGCGCAGGCCCCGCTGCTCATGGCGCGCGAGCTCTTGCGTTACCGCCCAGTCGACGACCTCTACGAGGACTGGCTGGACCGCATCGCCGAGCTCGTCCGCGCCGCAGGGGGCTCCCCCGCGCCATCCCTCTCGCTGCCTCGCCCCCCACCAGCTGCGGGCGACGTGGCTCACGGGGCACCTCCACCACCTCTGCACCAAGACGGCGCTCTGGCGCCAAGGCGCGCGGCCCCCCTAGCGCGACCCACCGCGTCGGGCCCCCGCGCGAGAAGAAGGAAGCTGCCAAGAGATTCCCAGGCTGCAAGAGAAGGCTCCCGCACTCCCAACGCCACCACGACAAAACCGTGCGCCGCCAGCGGTGGCGGTGCGCGGGCACCAAGGGCAGGCCCCACCTCTGCAAAGGGCTCCGGTGGCCACGGCAGGCTGCCGCGCCTTCACTCCTGAGCTGCGTAGCGTTGCCTGGCCGGGCAAGTTCAAGCCAGACCTGCCTCCTCGCTACGACGGCACCCCCGACCCCGCGGAGTTCTTGCAGCTCTACGAGCTGAGCATCGAGGTGGCCAACAGTGACGAAAAAGTCATGGCGAACTAGTTCCCCATGGCTCTCAAGGATGGCGCTCGCTCGTGGCTCCTGAACCTGCCCCCGGGCTCGATCTCCTCCTGGGACGAGATGCACGACCGCTTCGTCGCCAACTTCCAAGGCACTCGCGACCGCCCTCCGGCCGTGGGTGACCTAAGCCGCCACAGGCAGCAGCCAGGGGAGACCCTGCAAAAGTACATCCAGCGCTTCAACAACGTTCGCCTCAAGATCCCCAAGGTGATGGATGAGGCCATCATTTCGGCGTTTTCTGACGGCGTCCGCGATGTCAAGATGAAGGAGGAGCTCGCCATCCGTGAGGAGCTATGCATGGCTTTGGAGCTGTTCAACCTGGCGACCAAGTGCGCAAGAGCTGAGGAGGGGCGCCTTTCCCTCCTCGAGCTCCCAGCTACCGACCTGGAGGAGAAGAAAGCCAAGGCCAAGGACGTGAAGTGCAAGGGAGTGGCCGTGCTCACGGTGGAGCCGGATACGAAACGCGACCAGGACCACCCCGAGTCCTCCAAGAGCAGCCGACCGTTCGACGCCTTCCACAACGTACACAGCCACAACACCAACGACTGTCAAGAGCTCAGGGCCATTCGAGATGGCCGCTTCGGTCGACGCCCCGAGTGAAATGGCCGGGGCTACGGCCGAGGAGGAGGACGAGGTGAAGGACGCTGGGACAACCGCGGCCCCTGCCAGGAGTGGCGCGATCAGCCTCGCGAGGATCACTGGCAGGACCAGCCTCGTGAGGGCGCCTGGAGAGACCAGCCTTGCGAAGACCGCCCCCAGGGCAACGCCGGTCTTCCTCCGCTGCCGCCACCGCCAAGAAGGAACGACGACCACCATCAGGATGAGGAGGCTGGGGGCTTCCAGGAACCGCGCGCCATCGCCTGCATCTTAGGCAGAGCTCAAGCCCCAGCCTCTCAGCGCATCTTCAAGCAGTTTGCTCGCGAGGTGAACACAGCCCTTCCCAGGCTTGAGGCCACGCGCCCGCTCAGGTGGTCCAAGTGCGACATCACTTTCAGCTCGGCGGACCAGCTCAAGTGTGCGGCCACCGCTGGCGCCCTCCCGATGCTCTGCTCACCCGTCATCAGCAACGTACAAGTTACCAAGACCCTCATTGACGGCGGTGTAGGGCTTAACGTCTTGTCCGTCGAGACATTCGACAGCCTCGAAGCGCCATACGATCAGCTTCAGCCCACCAAGCCCTTCTCAGGAGTGACCGACGGCTCCACCACCCCGATAGGGCAGGTCCGCCTCCCTGTCACCTTTGGACAACGCAACAACTACCGCACCAAGCTCATCGACTTCGACGTCGCCCACATCCGTCTGCCATACAACGCCATCCTCGGATATCCAGCGCTGGCCAAGTTCATGGCAGTGACCCACCACGGCTACAATGTCCTCAAGATGCCAGGAAGCGGGGGAATCATCACGGTTCCCTGTGAAGAAAAAGATGCGGTGTGCTCGAGCGCGCCTTCCAAGCCGCAGCAATCGAAGACCCCGACAACGATCAAGCACAGTACCCTCCTGAGGCCATCCCCAAGAAGAAGAAGAAGCTACTCCATACAGGACCTCAGGGGAGCGGCGCCTCTACTGGTGTCGCTCCAGGATCAGCGCCCGTGCCTGGGGCGCCTCCCTCCCTCGCATAGGAAGGCGCGCCCGGCGCCCTCCTCGGGCAGGGCTTGGAGGCTCTCTTCTGGAGGGCCTCAGACCTAGCCAACATCATGATGGAGGCGCTCGGGCACCATGTGGAGGCGTGCTTCGCGGCGCGTTTCCCTAAGGAGGACACCAGGCGAGGGTCGCCCGACGCTCAGGAGTTCATCATCCATACCACTCAGGAACTACAAGAAGCAAGAGCCATGCGCGGCGACCGCCGCCCACCTGGCGCAGCTCCCCATCCAGGCGAGGATGGTGGGCTGCGCATCCGCATCGACATCCCAGGGCTCAACTGTTGGGGAACGTAGTAATTTCAAAAAAATTCTACGCACACGCAAGATCATGGTGATGCATAGCAACGAGAGGGGAGAGTATTATCCACGTACCCTCGTAGACCGAAAGCGGAAGCGTTAACACAACGCGGTTGATGTAGTCGTACGTCTTCACGATCCGACCGATCAAGTACCGAACGCACGGCACCTCCGAGTTCAGCACACGTTCAGCTCGATGACGTCCCTCGAACTCCGATCCAGCCGAGTGTTGAGGGAGAGTTTCGTCAGCACGACAGCGTGGTGACGATGATGATGTTCTACCGATGCAGGGCTTCGCCTAAGCTCCGCCATGATATTATCGAGGTGTAATATGGTGGAGGGGGGCACCACACACGGCTAAAAGATCGTTGATCAATTGTGTGTCTAGAGGTGCCCCCTGCCCCCGTATATAAAGGAGCAAGGGGGAGGCCGCCGGCCTAGGAGGTATAGGCGCGCCAGGAGGAGTCCTACTCCTACCGGGAGTAGGACTCCCCCCGTTTCCATGTTGGACTAGGAGTGGAAGGGGGAAGAGGTGGAGGGGAGGAAGGAAGGGGGGGCGCCGCCCCCCTCTCCTTGTCCTATTCGGACTGGGGGGGAAGGGGGGGGGCGGCCCTGCCCTAGCCTCCTCTCCTCTCTTCCACCTAGGCCCACTAAGGCCCATTAAGTTCCCGGGGGGTTCCGGTAACCTCCCGGTACTCCGGAAAAATCCCGATTTCCCCCGGAACACTTCCGATGTCCAAACATAGGCTTCCAATATATCAATCTTTATGTCTCGACCATTTTGAGACTCCTCGTCATGTACGTGATCACATCCGGGAGTCCGAACAACCTTCAGTACATCAAAACATATAAACTCATAATATAACTGTCATCGTAACGTTAAGCGTGCGGACCCTACGGGTTCGAGAACTATGTAGACATGACCGAGACACCTCTCCGGTTAATAACCAATAGCGGAACCTGGATGCTCATATTGGTTCCCACATATTCTACGAAGATCTTTATCGGTCAGACCGCATAACAACATATGTTGTTCCCTTTGTCATCGGTATGTTACTTGCCCGAGATTCGATCGTCGGTATCTCGATACCTAGTTCAATCTCGTTACCGGCAAGTCTCTTTACTCGTTCCGTAATACATCATCCCGCAACTAACTCATTAGTCACAATGCTTGCAAGGCTTATAGTGACGTGCATTACCGAGTGGGCCCAGAGATACCTCTCCGACAATCGGAGTGACAAATCCTAATCTCGAAATACGCCAACCCAACAAGCACCTTTGGAGACACCTGTAGAGCACCTTTATAATCACTCAGTTACGTTGTGACGTTTGGTAGCACACAAAGTGTTCCTCCGGTAAACGGGAGTTGCATAATCTCATAGTCATAGGAACAGGTATAAGTCATGAAGAAAGCAATAGCAACATACTAAACGATCGAGTGCTAAGCTAACGGAATGGGTCAAGTCAATCACGTCATTCTCCTAATGAGGTGATCCCGTTAATCAAATGACAACTCATGTCTATGGCTAGGAAACATAACCATCTTTGATTAACGAGCTAGTCAAGTAGAGGCATACTAGTGACACTCTGTTTGTCTATGTATTCACACATGTATTATGTTTCCGGTTAATACAATTCTAGCATGAATAATAAACATTTATCATGATATAAGGAAATAAATAATACTTTATTATTGCCTCTAGGGCATATTTCCTTCAGTCTCCCACTTGCACTAGAGTCAATAATCTAGATTACACAGTAATGATTCTTACACCCATGGAGTCTTGGTGCTGATCATGTTTTGCTCGTGGAAGAGGCTTAGTCAACGGGTCTGCAACATTCAGATCCGTATGTATCTTGCAAATTTCTCTGTCTCCCACCTGGACTAAATCCCGGATGGAGTTGAAGCGTCTTTTGATGTGCTTGGTTCTCTTGTGAAATCTGGATTCCTTTGCTAAGGCAATTGCACCAGTATTGTCACAAAAGATTTTCATTGGTCCCGATGCACTAGGTATGACACCTAGATCGGATATGAACTCCTTCATCCAGACTCCTTCATTTGCTGCTTCCGAAACAGCTATGTACTCCGCTTCACACGTAGATCCCGCCACGACACTTTGCTTAGAACTGCACCAACTGACAGCTCCACCGTTCAATGTAAATACGTATCCGGTTTGCGATTTAGAATCGTCCGGATCAGTGTCAAAGCTTGCATCAACGTAACCACTTACGATGAGCTCTTTGTCACCTCCATAAACGAGAAACATATCCTTAGTCCTTTTCAGGTATTTCAGGATGTTCTTGACTGCTGTCCAGTGATCCACTCCTGGATTACTTTGGTACCTCCCTGCTAAATTTATAGCAAGGCACACATCAGGTCTGGTACACAGCATTGCATACATGATAGAGCCTATGGCTGAAGCATAGGGAACATCTTTCATCTTCTCTCTATCTTCTGCAGTGGTCGGGCATTGAGTCTTACTCAATCTCACACCTTGTAGTACAGGCAAGAACCCTTTCTTTGCTTGATCCATTTTGAGCTTCTTCAAAACTTTGTCAAGGTATGTGCTTTGTGAAAGTCCAATTAAGCGTCTTGATCTATCTCTATAGATCTTAATGCCTAATATATATGCAACTTCACCGAGGTCTTTCATTGAAAAACTCTTATTCAAGTATCCCTTTATGCTATCCAGAAATTCTATATCATTTCCAATCAGCAATATGTCATCCACATATAATATCAGAAATGCTACTGAGCTCCCACTCACTTTCTTGTAAATACAGGCTTCTCCAAAAGTCTGTATAAAACCAAATGCTTTGATCACACTATCAAAGCGTTTATTCCAACTCCGAGAGGCTTGCACCAGTCCATAAATGGATCGCCGAAGCTTGCACACTTTGTTAGCTCCCTTTGGATCGATAAAACCTTCCGGTTGCATCATATACAACTCTTCTTCCAGAAATCCATTCAGGAATGCAGTTTTGACATCCATTTGCCAAATTTCATAATGATAAAATGCGGCAATTGCTAACATGATTCGGACAGACTTAAGCATCGCTACGGGTGAGAAGGTCTCATCGTAGTCAATCCCTTGAACTTGTCGAAAACCTTTCGCAACAAGTCGAGCTTTATAGACAGTAACATTACCGTCAGCGTCAGTCTTCTTCTTGAATATCCATTTATTTTCAATGGCTTGCCGACCATCGGGCAAGTCAACCAAAGTCCATACTTTGTTCTCATACATGGATCCCATCTCGGATTTCATGGCCTCAAAGCATTTTGCGGAATCTGGGCTCACCATCGCTTCTTCATAGTTCGTAGGTTTGTCATGGTCTAGTAACATAACCTCCAGAACAGGATTACCATACCACTCTGGTGAGGATCTTAATCTGGTTGACCTACGAGGTTCAGTAATAACTTGATCTGAAGTTTCATGATCATTATCATTAACTTCCCCACTAATTGGTGTATGTGTCGCAGAAACTGGTTTCTGTGATGATCTACTTTGTAATAAGGGAGCAGGTACAGTTACCTCATCAAGTTATACTTTCGTCCCACTCACTTCTTTCGAGAGAAAGTCCTTCTCTAGAAAGGATCCATTCTTAGCAACGAATGTCTTCCCTTCGGATCTGTGATAGAAGGTGTACCCAACAGTCTCCTTTGGGTATCCTATGAAGACACATTTCTCCGATTTGGGTTCGAGCTTATCAGGTTGAAGTTTCTTCACATAAGCATCGCAACCCCAAACTTTAAGATACGACAACTTTGGTTTCTTGCCAAACCATAGTTCATAAGGTGTCGTTTCAACGGATTTTGATGGTGCCCTATTTAGAGTGAATGCAGCCGTCTCTAAAGCATAACCCCAAAACGATAGCGGTAAATCAGTAAGAGACATCATAGATCGCACCATATCTAGTAAAGTACGATTAAGACGTTCGGACACACCATTACGCTGTGGTGTTCTGGGTGGCGTGAGTTGCGAAACTATTCCGCATTGTTTCAAATGTAGGCCAAACTCGTAACTCAAATATTCTCCTCCACGATCAGATCGTAGAAATTTTATTTTCTTGTTACGATGATTTTCAACTTCATTCTGAAATTCTTTGAACTTTTCAAATGTTTCAGACTTATGTTTCATTAAGTAGATATACCCACATCTGCTCAAATCATCTGTGAAGGTGAGAAAATAACAATATCCGCCACGAGCCTCAATATTCATCGGACCACATACATCTGTATGTATGATTTCCAATAAATCTGTTGCTCTCTCCATAGTTCCAGAGAACGGTGTTTTAGTCATCTTGCCCATGAGGCACGGTTCGCAAGTACCAAGTGATTCATAATCAAGTGATTCCAAAAGTCCATCAGTATGGAGTTTCTTCATGCGCTTTACACCGATATGACCTAAACGGCAGTGCCACAAATAAGTTGCACTGTCATTATCAACTCTGCATCTTTTGGCTTCGACATTATGAATATGTGTGTCACTACTATCGAGATTCATCAAAAATAGACCACTCTTCAAGGGTGCATGACCATAAAAGATATTATTCATATAAATAGAACAACCATTATTCTCTGATTTAAATGAATAACCGTCTCGCATTAAACAAGATCCAGATATAATGTTCATGCTCAACGCTGGCACCAAATAACAATTATTTAGGTCTAAAACTAATCCCGAAGGTAGATGTAGAGGTAGCGTGCCGACCGCGATCACATCGACTTTGGAACCATTTCCCACGCGCATCGTCACCTCGTCCTTAGCCAATCTTCGCTTAATCCGTAGCCCCTGTTTCGAGTTGCAAATATTAGCAACAGAACCAGTATCAAATACCCAGGTGCTACTGCGAGCATTAGTAAGGTACACATCAATAACATGTATATCACATATACCTTTGTTAACCTTGCCATCCTTCTTATCCGCCAAATACTTGGGGCAGTTCCGCTTCCAGTGACCAGTCTGCTTGCAGTAGAAGCACTCAGTTTCAGGCTTAGGTCCAGACTTGGGTTTCTTCTCCTGAACAACAACTTGCTTGCTGTTCTTCTTGAAGTTCCCCTTCTTCTTCCCTTTGCCATTTTTCTTGAAACTAGTGGTCTTACTGACCATCAACACTTGATGCTCATTTTTGATTTCTACCTCTGCTGCCTTTAGCATTGCAAAGAGCTCGGGAATTGTCTTATTCATCCCTTGCATGTTATAGTTCATCACGAAGCTCTTGTAGCTTGGTGGCAATGATTGAAGAATTCTGTCAATGACGCTATCATCCGGAAGATTAACTCCCAGTTGAATCAAGTGATTATTATACCCAGACATTTTGAGTATATGCTCACTGACAGAACTATTCTCTTCCATCTTGCAGCTGTAGAACTTATTGGAGACTTCATATCTCTATCCGGGCATTTGCTTGAAATATTAACTTCAACTCCTGGAACATCTCATATGCTCCATGATGTTCAAAACGTCGTTGAAGACCCGGTTCTAAGCCGTAAAGCATGGCACACTGAACTATCGAGTAGTCATCAGCTTTGCTCTGCCAGACGTTCATAACTTCTGGTGTTGCTCTTGCAGGAGGCCTGGCACCTAGCGGTGGTTCCAGGACGTAATTCTTCTATGCAGCAATGAGGATAATCCTCAAGTTACGGACCCAGTCCGTGTAATTGCTACCATCATCTTTCAACTTTGCTTTCTCAAGGAACGCATTAAAATTCAACAGAACAACAACACGGGCCATTTATCTACAATTAACATAGACAAGCAAGATACTATCAGGTACTAAGTTCATGATAAATTCAAGTTCAATTAATCATATTACTTAAGAACTCCCACTTAGATAGACATCCCTCTAGTCCTCTAAGTGATCACGTGATCCATATCAACTAAACCATGTCCGATCATCACGTGAGATGGAGTAGTTTCAATGGTGAACATCACCATGTTGATCATATCTACTATATGATTCACGCTCGACCTTTCGGTCTCCGTGTTCCGAGGCCATATCTGCATATGCTAGGCTCGTCAAGTTTAACCTGAGTATTCCGTGTGTGCAACTGTTTTGCACCCGTTGTATTTGAACGTAGAGCCTATCACACCCGATCATCACGTGGTGTCTCAGCACGAAGAACTTTCGCAACGGTGCATACTCAGGGAGAACACTTTTATCTTGAAATTTTAGTGAGAGATCATCTTATAATGCTACCGTCAATCAAAGCAAGATAAGATGCATAAAAGATAAACATCACATGCAATCAATATCAGTGATATGATATGGCCATCATCATCTTGTGCTTGTGATCTCCGTCTCCGAAGCACCGTCATGATCACCATCGCCACCGGCTCGACACCTTGATCTCCATCGTTGTATCGTTGTCGTCTCGCCAACTATTGCTTTTACGACTATCGCTACCGCTTAGTGATAAAGTAAAACAATTACATGGCGATTGCATTGCATACAATAAAGCGACAACCATATGGCTCCTGCCAGTTGCCGATAACTCGGTTACAAAACATGATCATCTCATACAATAAAATATAGCATCATGTCTTGACCATATCACATCACAACATGCCCTGCAAAAACAAGTTAGACGTCCTCTACTTTGTTGTTGCAAGTTTTACGTGGCTGCTACGGGCTTAGCAAGAACCGTTCTTACCTACGCATCAAAACCACAATGATAGTTTGTCAAGTTGGTGCTGTTTTAACCTTCGCAAGGACCGGGCGTAGCCACACTCGGTTCAACTAAAGTGAGAGAGACAGACACCCGCCAGTCACCTTTAAGCAACGAGTGCTCGCAACGGTGAAACCAGTCTCGCGTAAGCGTACGCGTAATGTCGGTCCGGGCCGCTTCATCTCACAATACCGCCGAACCAAAGTATGACATGCTGGTAAGCAGTATGACTTATATCGCCCACAACTCACTTGTGTTCTACTCGTGGATAACATCAACGCATAAAACCAGGCTCGGATGCCACTGTTGGGGAACGTAGTAATTTCAAAAAAATTCTACGCACACGCAAGATCATGGTGATGCATAGCAACGCGAGGGGAGAGTGTTGTCCACGTACCCTCGTAGACCGAAAGCGGAAGCGTTAACACAACGCGGTTGATGTAGTCGTACGTCTTCACGATCCGACCGATCAAGTACCGAACGCACGGCACCTCCGAGTTCAGCACACGTTCAGCTCGATGACGTCCCTCGAACTCCGATCCAGCCGAGTGTTGAGGGAGAGTTTCGTCAGCACGACAGCGTGGTGACGATGATGATGTTCTACCGACGCAGGGCTTCGCCTAAGCTCCGCAACGATATTATCAAGGTGTAATAAGGTGGAGGGGGGCACCGCACACGGCTAAAAGATCGTTGATCAATTGTGTGTCTAGAGGTGCCCCTGCCCCCGTATATAAAGGAGCAAGGGGGAGGCCGCCGGCCTAGGAGGTATAGGCGTGCCAGGAGGAGTCCTACTCCTACCGGGAGTAGGACTCCCCCCCTTTCCATGTTGGACTAGGAGTGGAAGGGGGAAGAGGTGGAGGGGAGGAAGGAAGGGGGGCGCCGCCCCCCTCTCCTTGTCCTATTCGGACTGGGGGGAAGGGGGGCGCGGCCTTGCCCTAGCCTCCTCTCCTCTCTTCCACCTAGGCCCACTAAGGCCCATTAAGTTCCCGGGGGGTTCCGGTAACCTCCCGGTACTCCGGAAAAATCCCGATTTCACCCGGAACACTTCCGATGTCCAAACATAGGCTTCCAATATATCAATCTTTATGTCTCGACCATTTCGAGACTCCTCGTCATGTCCGTGATCACATCCGGGACTCCGAACAACCTTCGGTACATCAAAACATATAAACTCATAATATAACTGTCATCGTAACGTTAAGCGTGCGGACCCTACGGGTTCGAGAACTATGTAGACATGACCGAGACACCTCTCCGGTCAATAACCAATAGCAGAACCTGGATGCTCATATTGGTTCCCACATATTCTACGAAGATCTTTATCGGTCAGAGCGCATAACAACATACGTTGTTCCCTTTGTCATCGGTATGTTACTTGCCCGAGATTCGATCGTCGGTATCTCGATACCTAGTTCAATCTCGTTACCGGCAAGTCTCTTTACTCGTTCCGTAATACATCATCCCGCAACTAACTCATTAGTCACAATGCTTGCAAGGCTTATAGTTATGTGCATTACCGAGTGGGCCCAGAGATACCTCTCCGACAATCGGAGTGACAAATCCTAATCTCGAAATACGCCAACCCAACAAGTACCTTTGGAGACACCTGTAGAGCACCTTTATAATCACCCAGTTACGTTGTGACGTTTGGTAGCACACAAAGTGTTCCTCCGGTAAACGGGAGTTGCATAATCTCATAGTCATAGGAACATGTATAAGTCATGAAGAAAGCAATAGCAACATACTAAACGATCGAGTGCTAAGCTAACGGAATGGGTCAAGTCAATCACGTCATTCTCCTAATGAGGTGATCCCGTTAATCAAATGACAACTCATGTCTATGGCTAGGAAACATAACCATCTTTGATTAACGAGCTAGTCAAGTAGAGGCATACTAGTGACACTCTGTTTGTCTATGTATTCACACATGTATTATGTTTCCGGTTAATACAATTCTAGCATGAATAATAAACATTTATCATGATATAAGGAAATAAAAAATACTTTATTATTGCCTCTAGGGCATATTTCCTTCATCAACAGGGCCGCATCTCAGGAGCTGTTCTGGCCTGCGCGCGTGGGACACTGCGAGGGCCCACCTCACAACTATGTTCGCATGCCATTCGGCCTGCCGAGCATGGCAGCCGGCTTCAGCGCAACCTACGGAGTTTCCTGGGAGCCAGGTGACATTTTCCAAATTTATTTAGCTGGGAGCGCCCCTCGGGCTGCATCATTCCCAGGCCGCGTGGGCCTATCCCTGCGGCATGTATCCTTTTACGTCTTTAGCTTACCCTGCTGGGGGTGCCCCTCGGGTTGCATCATCCCCAGGCCGCTCGGGTCTGACCCAATGGCATGTATCGTTCTTGCATTTACCTAAGCTAGTTTGCTTTTCATGCATAATCTATCTATGGTTATCACCTGCTTGATTGTCACCCACCATGGGAGCCGCGCGCCGATCGTCTTTCTTCAGGATACTTCGCATGAGAAGGCTAGGCACGGCGTCTGTGCTCGGGCCTGTCCCTGCAGCGTCGATAAATCCAATGACTGAGCTCTGTCTGGCGGGCCGGTCCCATTCACGTCACCTCCTGGGGTCGTTGGTGCTTAGCCTCCTCATGTGATAACCTCAGGAGATTTGTTCGGCGCAGGTTGTCTAACCATCTCGCAGGACCACCACAGTCAACAAGAACCTAGACCAGGCGCAACCCGCCTTGAGGTAGGGCGTCCCGCGCTGGCTCACGAGTGCCCAGACACACCTCGTCTAGCCCTGCCATGCAAGCCACGTGTCAGGGCGGGGCTGTACACGCCCCCGGGGCTCTCCGCAGTAGGGAGTCCCCTCCCACGTACTAGTGGAAGCACCATGCTACGCGCTGGCAGTCAACACTACCAAGGAGCAGTTATGCCCGTGCAAGTGTGGAAGCGCTATGCTCCGCGCTGGTGATAAACAACTGAGGGCAGCCCCCTGGCCGTATCAACCTCAGGGAGCCCTTGAGCTCAGTGTCTGGCCTCATCGCAACACCTCCCCTCGGGAGAGTCGCGCGAGGGGGATGGGCACGGGGGCTGCGCTCGGGTCACGCCCAAGCGGACGCCACCCTGCCAGGTCCCCCGGACCTGGTCGTCATGCGCCCCTCCCGAGCCGAGCCTCGGCGAGGGAAAAGGTACGGAGGTCGTTTGAGCGTCAAGGGGGACTCCTGAGCATCGCGACTCAGGAGCCTAACTAGCCACGTAGCCCCTCACTCCGTGGTCTCGTCCTGGTGATCCGGACGACCCAACGGCGGTTGAGGTATGCGCGGGGTCAGGCCCTGCCGACGTAGAACACTAGACCTATTCCTGCATTTCCTTTTCATAAGCTGTTTGCGCGTCAAGGGGGAATCATGAGCATCGCGACTCAGGAGCCTAACTGGCCACGTAGCCCCTCACTCCTTGGTCTCGTCCTTGTGATCCGGACGACCCAACGGCGGTTGAGGTATGCGCACGGTCAGGCTCTGCCGATGTAGAACGTAAAGCGAATGGGAAGGAAACCGCAAAATCTCAAGCAAATATTACAAGACATATTGTTCTCCCAATACCAAATGCAAGTTTAAACGCCTCCACGAGGCATGGTGCATTTTGCAGAAACTAAACAGGAAAGGAGCCGCCAGCAAGTCATCTCGTCACCCCCGGACGTCGCCGCCGTCGCCCGCAAGGGATGCTTCTTCTTCGATGGAGTTGCCCTCACCTGGACCACCCGCCGGAGTCGCAGGATCAACAACACCACCAGTCGAGGGTGCGGGATCGAAGGCGTGAAACTTCTTTAGCAGGGCCTCCACCTGACCCTTCACGGCTTCGGCAGCAGCTGCGTAGCGCTCGGCGTCTACGGGCTCCAGCAGCTCGTCAAGATGGGCGGTGGGATCGTGAAGATGGAGGTGGCTGAAGACGCACGTCAATGCGGCTGAGGGAAGAACGCGGGCTTCTTCCTCTGCCATGGGGCCGATACCGCTCACGACGTCCTCAAGCGCATCGACCAGATAAGGAAGCAGCTGGACGGGGCCCTCGTTGGCAGTAGCCAGCGGCTCCTCCAAGCCCTTCTCATAGAGCGACCGCAGCGCCTTGTGAGACCTCTCCTCGAGGAGCTCGAAAGCCGTGCGGTTCTCGGCCAGGACCTTCGCCTTCGCTTCAAGCTCGGCCTTCTCTGCCTTCAGCTTCTGCTCCAGCTCCTCCAGCCGGCTGTGCTCCGTGGCCTACGCCTTCGCCAACTGCTCCAGCTCGGCGTCACGATCCCTGACGGCGTCCTCTCGGGCCTTCATCTTCTCCTCCTCCGCCTTGTGGCCTCGGGCTTCTTTCGTGCGCTCCCTCCGCACGGTCTCCAGCTCGGCCTCCAGTGACCGGCAGCGGTCCTGGGCGGCCCCGACATCCTTCAGCGCCACCTCGTGGGCGGCCACAGCTCGGGCGACGGCCTCCCTGTCCTTCTCGGAGTCCACAGCAGCTTGGCTCAGCATTGCCCGGACAGACACATCGGAGTGAAGCCAGCCAGAGACCAGCTCCAGGCGCCTGGCCACCAGGTGACGGTCGGTGCCTTGAAGGTCTTCTCGCAGCAGGGTCATCGCAGAAAGAGCGCACTCCAGAACGTCAGGGGAGGCCGAAGGACCTGGAGATAGCAGCGCGGCAGAAGTGGGAGGAGGTGACATCGTCACCATGGCCTGGGAGGCCAGAAGCTCCTAAGCTTCGGGGACTCCAGCGCCCGGGCCGGACGCTGGCACCTCCGGAGCCAGTGGGGCCACGGGGGCTGACTCCTCCCGAGGATGCTCCACCAAGCCTCGCGATGCGATCGGGCCAGAGAAGCGCGAGCGCCATCGCTGCCCTTATCCACGGAGGGGGGTGCGGCCATCGTAGGCGAGCTGGTCCTGAGCAGCGCCACCTCGTCCTCCTTCCTCCTCTTCGCCGCGGGCGTCGGCCTAATTGCACAACGGAGAAGCGTCAAGGGTAAGCAGCAGAAGCAAGAACAAAACAGGACAAGAACACTTACTGGTCTACCGCGGTGTAGTCCCTTCGCTTCGTAAGCTTGAAGCCTGAGAGCCTCGCAGCCTGAGGCGCAGGCGTGCGGGATTCAAGAGCAGAAGAGGGTGCAGCGGATGGGCCAGAAGCAGCTCCAGGCGGTGTTGGAGCAGAAGCGTCGTCTCGGGAGATCAGCGCTGACCTGCCCCTGGTCGGAACCTCGGCCGGTGGCTTCCTCTGGGGGCTGGCCTTGGACCTCGAGGAGTCTCCAGCCACGGGTAGCCCCTCCTTCTCCGGAGGAACTTCAGCTTCGTCGTCGTCATCAGGCAGGGTGCGGAGGATGTCGGCCTTGCGCAAGGAAGAGGTCTCCCCCATCCCTTCGGGGGTCGCCTCCGAGTCATGCTCCTCGTCCTCCTCCTCTTCCCCCTCCCCGCGGGAATCGCCGGAAGACACGTCCACTGGCACCGTCGCCACCGGGACCCCAGGGGGCGCCGGCGGCACCAGGCCACGCCCGTCAAAGGTGGGCATGGCGGCCACGACCTGCGCCCGTCCTTACGAAGGAATAAGGGAACGAGGGCACTCGATGGATATTCCTGGTCATCCCCGACCAGGAGGCGGAGAGTCACAGCCAGCTCCTCTCCGGACAAGGCCTCCGGACTCAGGCGAAACTTATCTTCCGCGCCCTCGAGCGTCCACAAGGGGCGCGAGCGCGTCTGGAGAGGAGCCACCCGCAGCATCAGGAATTCTCTCAGGAGCATGGCCCCCGTCAGCTTTGCCGCCTTCGCGTTGCCCGGCTTCAGGTCGGTGGTCATCTTCTCCAGCACCGGCTTCGCCCGGTCGTCAGTAAGCTTCGCGTGGGACCACCCCTCGTCAGACTGGTGCATCTCCGTCGGCAGCTTCAACCGCGGGTGGACACACTTGGCATCCATCATGACCCACTTGCTCCTAAAGCCATCAGCCTTCTTTCCGGCCTTCGAGATCGCGTTGCCCTTGCCGGCTGCAACGAAGTTGGCGCACCCAGAGGTGTCACCGTCGTTGATTCAGAGGAAGAAGAAGTGGCGCAGCAGTGCCACGGACGACATCACCCCGACATACGCCTCACAGTAGAAGGCAAAGATCGACAAGAGAAGAACGGAGTTAGGATGGAGATGGAGGGCCTGCAACCTGTAATGACGGGGGACGTCATAGAAGAAGTCGAAGAAGGGGGGAACTAGGCCCGCCACAACGCTGCCAATAAAGAAGGGGTAGAAGGAGCTCTTCGAAGCCTCCGGCTCGGCGGAGCCAGCCCAGAGCTTGGTCTCCCCCTTCTCGTTGTTCTCCCCCGCCGTCAGCAGGCGCGTGGCGGCGAGGTTCTTCTCCGAGACATTGGGCGCGTCCAGAGCCGGCTCGTACCAGGCAGGCGGCGAAACGGCCTTGGCCTTTTGGGGCGCCATTGGTCAGAAGCTCGGAAGGGGATTGAAGCGGATCTGGAGGTTTCGGAGGCAAGGAACGAGAAAGGGGATCTGAAGCAAGGAAGAAGAAGTGAGCAGAGTAGGAAGAGATGAGCGCGGGGGCTCCGCCCCCTCCTCATTTATAGCAGGAGAAGGCCAACCGGCGATCCCCACGATCACAAGTAATGATGATTTTTCTTTGCATGCAGCAGGGACTCGTCAAGTTGGGCAGTTGCCGAGGCAGCGTGGGGAAGCGGAGACGCCCACGTCCAATATATCGCCACGCGTCAAGCGGGGCCGCGGGCTGTTGGGGCCCGCGGCGCTCCGCACTTGCCCTTTGGCTTCGCCTCGAAGCCAAGTCCGAGCGTGCCTTGGGCCCAGGGGCTACTGTCGGTGTCCTGGGAACGGGGGTCCCCAGGCTTGCCTGCCTGCGGCCCATGGCATGGGTCCACCAGCGGCAATGCACGACCCATATTCACCAGCAAACACTCAAGACCCTTGCGAGGGGCCAAGCCTCGCGAGGCGGACGACACAAGACCTCCTCGGGACGGCCTTACCAGGCCAGCTCGCGAGGGGCAAAGAGATCAAGGCAAGGGACACCTCGCGAGGTTCCTGTGACGCAAGCCATGACGACTGGAGCCAGGCGGGCGCCAGCCCGTGTAGTGTACTCGTTTCCTCTTTGGTGCTAAAGAGGCAAGCGCAGGCGAGGAGTCCTGAGGCATCAGGCAAAGGTTTCCATCTCAGTGCAACAAGACCAAGACCAGCAGGACGAGAGGACGGAGGTCACCGTGGAGCCCAAGACGGCGTCACCACCAGAGCCTTTGGCAGGCGAAGACCACCTTTAGTTAGGATAACTTGTACTAGTTGTCTCCCTTCGAATTTGGCCGTTGTTGGATCCCTTCCCGCTCAATATTTGGGAAGAGGACCAGGGCCTCTATAAATAGGACTAGCCACCACCATAGGAGGGGCGGATCATTGAGATCATCCTCTGCCACACAAGCTCACCAAGCACAAGAACACCTCTCCTCAGGAGGCTATTATTCCCTTGTAACTGTTCATCCTCAGCCCAAGAGGCAATCCACCACACCACACTGGAGTAGGGTATTACACCACATCGGTAGCCCAAACCAGTATAGACTCTTGTGTCTCTCGTTCTTTGGGTTCGTCTAGCTAGGCCTTGCGATTGTTGCGAGAGCGATCTAGGGAGAGAGACATCTTCGTGCGCACCCCAGTGTTCGAACCTCAAGGGTTTTGCCGGAACCCAAAATCCGACATTCCTTATGTCACCGATAGACAGAAAGATGATCTTTGGACCTCGCTGAAGGAAAATTTCACCCTACCGCCAGATGAGGGTCCGAATAAGCCAGTAATAGAGCCATTGGTCAAGGCGTGTGCTCTTAAGAAGATGGCAGATCTATTTAGGAGGTGGAAGAGTGAGTTAAAATCAACATTTGTCGATAGAGGGAAGACTCCAGAATTCACCGGCCGATTTGAGAAGATAAGAGATCACTAGCCTGCATTTGTGGCCTACAAGACATCGGACAAGAGTAAGAAGATGTCAGAGACAAACAAGAACAATGCTGCAAAGAAGAAGTTTCACCATCGCACGGGGTCAGGTGGCTACCTCAAAGCCCGACTATTATGGGACAAAGCTGACCTACTTGCTAAATGGGTCGAACCAGAGACATTAAACTGGCCAGACCGTTCAAGGACTTGGTTCTTCGGGGTTGGGGGAACTTTGGACCCTGAAACAGGGAAGTGCGTTTGTAGGGACGAGCAACTTGCAATTCCTGTCAAGAAGCTTCAGAAGTGTATCGCCACAGCGCAACAAGGGACGTTCATTCCCGACAGAGAGAATGACGAGCCCTCGGGAATCCTGAGCACCCTGGACGAACACGAGGCACGCCAGGCTCTGTTGCATGGAAGGTTGGGTTTCCCGACGCAGGCGGTTACAAAAACCGGGAGAGGAAGAGGAAACTGGAGCTGAGTGAAATGCAGAAGCTCAATGCAAGAGTACAAAAGCTATAGGAACAAGTTGAGAGACATGTCGGAGCTACCCCAGAAACTATGCCGCCATCTCAGTGGAGAAGCTGCATGGCTTCCACGGAGCTCGTTCAGCAGTCTGACTTCACGGCTCCTAGCTACCCCGTGGATGCTATCACGGAGGCTCAACATTGCCAACTTATGACGAAATGGCAAAACCTCACCTTGAAGGCGGCTACCGGCTCTGGTGCACCTCCTCAACCCGACGGAACTTTTCACTGCTGTCCGATTCCACATGGCTATGCTGTTGGGATGGTGGATGAAGTAATGAAAAGATTTGAGAAGCTCGAGCTTGACCACCCTACAGGTGAAGGGGAGACTCAGCTGAGTTATGCTCTGCAGACTACATGTCTATGGCTGAAGGAGTACATCAAGCTTCCGAACTGGACGCCTCTGCCTCCTCCTCCTCCTCCTCCTCTGGCGAGTGATCTAGGCACTCCGCCTCCTTCTACGGCTCCTCTGGCGCGTGAGGCCGGCACTCCGCCTTCTCCTTCACCTCCTCCGACGCATCCGAGCAGTCCTCCTCCTCCTCCGCCTCGTCAGCAACGGCGGAAGACAGACGCTGCCGCTCCGGCTCCTCCGACGCGTCGGAGCACTCCGCCTCCTTCTCCGCCTCATAAGCAACGACGAAAGAGAGATGCCGCCGCTCCAGCGGCTAGCGGTACAGCCAGAGGTGGGAGGCAATACAGATACGGTCCATATCTCAAGCCTCTAGAGAAGTTACCATACGAGAGGACCGTGGAGGAAAACGCGGAGACCTGTGAAGCCCAAGTGAGGGAATTTTTTGCAAAGAAACCTCCACCTCCGAAGGAGAAGATAGATCCGGTGAAAGCGAAGCACACTATTAATGCCCTGAAGCGACCACCACCGCCTCCGCTGGACACCAACTATGTCAGCACTCTTAAAAAGACATATGAAGATGCGCGCCGGTCGGGAACTACTTCTAGTGATAAAAGGTTAGCACAACGAAGAAGTGGGAAAAAAATCCCCAGCTCGGTGAACAGGCGAACCAATCGTGCCCCCCGCTCAAGATGTCTAGCGATATCGTTGCTAATCTGCCGGGGATGGTGCCCGGTACCAATCCTGCTGATTACCTGGGTGATGATGTAGTGTTTGATACAATGGAGGTGGAGGAATTCAGATACCAGTACGGGAAGCCTCTCGTCAAAGATGGAAGTCCTCCTCTAACAATGATGATGCGAAGATTCCATGATTGGTACATGAAAACCTACAGCGAGTCTGGGAGGATTTTTTGACGATGAGAATTAAAGAGGAGCACGACCTCATTGGAACTGGTCTGTTCTCTGTTGAATTTGATGAGTTATTCCAGTTCTACAATCAAAATGCCCTCGACAAATCACTCGTGACTTGCTACTGTCTGTAAGTACTACTTCTGTAATTAAGTCTCTGTATATAGCTCAGCTCTTTCATTGCATGTGTATATATAATTATCCTCACTATATTATGCAGATTGAAGATCGTCGAATGCAGAAAAGCACAAATCTATGACATTGGGTTCATTAACCCAAATATCATATATGAATGGATGGTTAAAAGGATGTCACAGAAACCGAGGACAACTTGCTACAATCGCTGCTCAAAAATCAAAGCAAAAATAAAATACTCTTTCCTTACAACTTCAAGTGAGTGTTAATGTCTTGTGCATATTCGGTTTCCCTTATTACTCGATGTTATAGTAATGTAATTGATGGGTTATGCATGCGCGCGCAGCTTCCACTTTATTCTCCTAGAGATTAAGCTTGAGTGGGGAGTAGTAACCATCTTAGACTCGAGACAAAAAGATCCCGAGGACTATGCGGACATGACTCAAATGCTCCAGAAGTAAGTTCAATCGATCATTATCGTACCACATTGACAACTTTGTTCATTTCCTGATATCAAGTAATTGGTTTCTTTGTCTGGCAGGGTTTGGAAAGAGTTCACCGTAATTTCTCCGGGACTGCCGAGCGAGCTGCAATTTGTACACCCGAAAGTAAGTACTACTACCTAGTTCCACACATCTCCCATTGATTCTAGCTAGTTTCATCAATACCACTTAGCATGCTTTTGCTTATCAGTTAGATTGACCTCTATTTCTCGTAAAGTGCTTGTGGCAGGAATCCGAGAATGATTTTTGTGGACACTATGTTTGCGAGTTCATCTACAACGCGACGGCCTCTAATAAGAAGGGCTACTCTGAAAAACAATATGAATTACGTAAGAAAAATATTTATTACCATCATTTGTGTTGAGTTTCATTCATATACATGTATTGACCCCCTTCTTCAATTTAGATCTGGAAGATGCGGGATGAACTCCTACCACAAGATCGCATACGAGCAATTCAAGAGGAATTGGCGGGATTCTTTCTTGACCACGTCATCAATAAAGCCAGAGAATACCAAGTGGAATTGATATAGGCATGAGATGTTAGGGATTGTAAGAGATCTTATATTGTATATATGTAGCTAGTAGCGTCGGATAGATATACAAAAACTTGTTGTTCGACCAATCTCTCGGCGAAAGAGATGTCGATCACTCCTCTCTGTATATGTTCATGACGATCATGTGTACTTAATGGTTCCTTCATTTGCTTACTAGCTAGCGTGTCGAGTTCTCTCTATACGTATAGTAGCTACCGTCGACCAAGAACGGAGATAAGAGAGGTCACTTCTCTCTATTAGCTAGCTAACAAAATATATGAAACCCCTAAATTAACCCTCCAAAACCCCCTAACCCCCCCCCTTAAAAAAACAAAAACCCCAGCTCATGAGCTGCTGACGCGTGGATGCCTTTTGGTCCCGGTTGGTGTTACCGACCGGGACTAAAGGCCCTCCTGCCTGGGCGCCCCGCAGCGGCCACGTGGAGCACCATCTGTCCCGGTTCATAAGCGAACCGGGAGTAAAGGTGTTGGCCTTTAGTCTCGACCCTTTAGTCCCGGTTCCAGAATCGGGACAAATGGGCCTCTAGAACCAAGACAAATGGCCCATTTTCTACTAGTGACACACTGAAAGTCTCCAGTGCAAGGTATATGGTTCATCAGAAAGTTTAACTTTCATCAACCTACGCACAAGATGTAGCCATCTATCCCATCGATTGCCGACCAGAGCCCGCCTAAACTGAATATTTAGTGGAACGGAACCGAGAATTGTACTAAGAAGGGCTCCTTTACGTTGTATAGTGTTATACAGGGTAGGGTACTGTAGTACCAGAGGCGTCTCTCCCAGCCAAGTATCCTTCCAAACACTAGTAGTATTTCCATTCCTTACTATAAACTTGCACCTATTGAAAAAGGCTTCTTTCGACCTCATCAACCCTTTCCAAAATGGTGAGCCACATGGCTGCGCTGTGACCTGTGCGAGAGTTTTGGATTGTAGATACTTGTTATGCAATAACGGTATCCAAACCCCATCCCTCTCGACAAAAAGTTTATATAACCATTTACTCAGCAGGCAGATATTCTTTACTTCAAGATTTTCGATGCCTAAACCTCCTTGGTCCTTCGCCTACAAATGATATCCCATTTGGCCAAACGGTATTTTGTTTTGTTTTCATGACTTTGCAAAAAGAAGCGAGATTGATACAAGCCTAATCTTTTTTGTACCCCTACAATATTTTTTGTACTCCTACAGGAACTTCAAAGAAGGATATAGGTACGTCGGCATGCTTGTGAGTACATAATCAACAAGGATTAGCCGACCTTCATAAGACATAAGCTTGCCCTTCCAGCCCGCAGCTTAGTTTGTTCTCAAATCTATCTTCAATACATTTCCACTCCTTGTGTGTGAGTTGGCGGTGGTAAATTGGTATTCCCAGATAACTAAAAAGAAGGGACCCAACTCACACCCGAACAACTGTTGGTAGTATGCCTGCTCATCCTTGTTTGGGCCCAAAGTAGAAAAGTTTACTTTTGTTGAAGTTAATCTTCAACCCACACAGTTGTTCAAAAAGACATATGACCAACTCATGTTTTTAGACTTTGCCATATCATGTTCCATGAAAATAATAGTATCGTCCATATAATGTAGGATGGACACTCCACCATCAACAAGATGAGGAATGACCCCACCCACCTTGCCGTCCTCCTCAGCTCTAACAATGAGAACTGCTAGCATATCTGCAATCACGTTAAAAAGGATAGGAGACATCGGATAATCATGTCTCAATTCCTCTTGCGTCTAGAAATAATGATGTATGTCATCATTAACCTTTAGAACAAGCACCACCCATTAATTAGTACTAAAAAACTCGTCTTGCTTACGATCCGCCTGTCACTACTGCAATAGGTAATTTTGCCTAGTGCCCGGAGTTTGCCCAATGTTGTTTTATCAAAAGCTCGACAAAGAAGAAGAAACACCATAATTTTTTTTGATGAAGATACAAAACTTAGCAATAGAGCTGATTTGCAGAGTACATGGAAAAAACAACTCGGCAAATTAGCGAAACTCGACAAAACCTAACCTTTTCCTCCGAAAAACAACTGGGAAAATACCAGACCATGTGGCCCCACCCAGAACAGATGGCGGCTCTGTGACGATGAGCTCCTTTTGTCGAGTGCTGTCGGCAGAAACTCGGCAAATATTAACTCGCCAAGAGCCTCCACAGGCGCCACGTGGCTCTAGTGTTGCACTTTCGTAGTCGACAAATGCATCCTCCGGAAATTACCAGTGGGCGCCACATGGCAAAACTTAGTAAAGGCTGCCATGAGTTGCATAGACACATAGCTATTAACATCACATATCACACGTTAGATGTTATAAGCATACAACATATCATAAGCATATAGGTTTATAAGTTTGGAAGTACATAAGAGAGTACAAGTAGGGATATCATACGCATCAGACATAAGCATAGGTTCACATATCACATACCATAAACCTAGAAGCGGACATGGCCTCTACGGTTGTGGAGGCGGAGGAGGAGGCGTCATAGACGCCACATGATCAGAAAGCGTCTGCAATTATTTTTGTTAGTGTTAGATGGGAGAGAGGGAATTGGTGGAATCGTTGTTGTATTGCTTGATCCTCGTGGGCATATATATAGTGAATACATGACCTGCTTGGAGTACAAGACAAGGTAGGGATAAATCCTATACTTCCTAATAGTCATGATACTCAACATCCCCCCATAGTCACAACGGTAGCGACACAGACAGTGAGACTAGAGAAGAATCCGAAGGCAAGCCGACAGACACCCCCCCATAGTCGTAGTGGTCGATGCATCGCGGAAGTTGTGGCTGGAGTGAAAGCTGATGAGATTGCTCAAGCAAGGTGATAGCCCTTTGTGCTGTTTGCTGAAGTAGCCGAGAGCGTAGGATGGTGTAGCCGTGGTCGAGGTAGCCGTGCGAAGAATGCTGTGGTCGGTGTAGAGTCGGGGTGGCCAGTGTCAAGGAAGTCGCCGTGGACCGGGAAGAAGAGCGGCGGCGGCTAGGAGTGCGGCGCCAGTGCTCGAAGTAGGCGAAGAAGAACCCGACAACGTGACAAAGACTGGCGCAGACAGTGGCGTCCCCGCGCCTAGGAAGACGGCGCGGCGCATACCACACAGGAGTCGACGCGCGTGGACAATGAAGTGGACCGCATGCCGCGGCATTACGACCTGAAGGGGCGACGGAGCGGCAGCGCGGGGGTCGGGGTGACAGAGCGACAGACCTCCGGGCGGAGGCAAGGACCGCGTGCCACGCTCGCTACGGCCCCATGGGGCGACCTAGCGGCAGCGTGGGGGTCGGTGCACCCACGGGGATGGCCTGAAGTGGACAGTCCTTGGGGCGGCGGTGGACCGCGGGCCGCGACACTACGGCCCGAAGGGGCGACACAGCGACAACACGCAGGTTGGTGCAACCGCAGGGTGAACCATGGGGCGGCCATTTGGACCGCATGCCACACTCGCTATGACCTGACGGGGCGACACAGCGGCAACGCGAGGGTCGGTGCAGTCACGAGGACGGCCTGGAGCGGACGACCTCAGGACGGCGGTGACCGCGGGCCGCGGCACTACAGCCCAAAGGGGTGACGCAGTGGCAGCGCGCGGGTTGATGTAGCCATGGGAAGAACCATGGGGCGGCGACGCTGCAGTCCGAAGGAATGACGCAGCTGCAACCTGTTGCTCGATCGGTGGAGATGTGCGGGTACTCGACGGAAATCTTCACAGGAATTTGCGGAGCTGCACGTGTACGATCGATCAGACCCGTTGATCAGATTAGACACATGTTGGGCAACCATGCAGATCCGTACACACGCGTTTATGCAGGGAGAATCCATGCACATGCATGCCACGAATCAAGCATCAAGTGTAGCACGGTGCCATGCATGATGCATCAGCGACCATGCATCGCGTTGGGCCACTGAGGCGCTGAACAAGGGCCAGCTTGCTGCCGCCAACGCACGCAGACGGGAAGCAAGGCACCCTCGGGTCAGTGCAAGCATACGCGAGTGGCTACCGCGCTAGAACTAGTCGGTTGAAGAAGATGAATACGCCTGCGAAGTACGCGTCATTGACGACGGACGGCGGCGGACGACTCAAATCTATACTAGATCAAAAACCAAAAAAAGAAAACACCGATTAAATGAACGGCGAGAGAGAGAAAAATCCAGATCAAAGGATCGGGAAAAAAGACTCTCTAGGGTAGCCGGTCAACACGACCGGTGGACGAACCCTAGGTACGGGCGGCGCGGCCCCGGCGGCGGTCATGGAGTGAGGGAATCCTGGATTAGGGGGTCCTCGGGTGACCGGGCTATGCGATATGGGCCAGACTGATGGGCCGTGAAGATACAAGGTAGAAGAGCTTTCCCCGTGACCGAATGGGACTCCCCTATACGTGTATGGCAAGATTGGCGTCCGGATATGTAATTTCCTTCTTCTGCAAGCCGACTATGTACAACCCTAGGCCCCTCCGGTGTCTATATGAACTGGAGGGTTTAGTCCATAGAGGCCATCAGAATTCATACAAGCTAGACTTCTAGCGTTTAGCTATTACGATCTCGAGGTAGATCGACTCTTGTAACCCCTATACTCATCAAATACAATCAAGCAGGACATAGAGTTTTACCTCCATTAAGAGGGCCCGAACCTGGGTAAACATCGTGTTCCCTGTGTCCCTTGTTACCTTTGATCCTCAGACGCACAGTTCGGGACCCCCTGTCGGTGTCAAAACCGGCGGATCTCGGGTAGGGGGTCCCGAACTGTGCGTCTAAGGATCGAAGGTAACAGGAGACAGGGGACACGATGTTTACCCAAGTTCGGGCCCTCTTGATGGAGGTAATACCCTACTTCCTGCTTGATTGACTTTGATGAGTATAGGGGTTACAAGAGTTGATCTACCACGAGATCGTAATGGCTAAACCCTAGATGTCTAGCCAGTATGATTATGATTGCCTCTACAGACTAAACCCTCCGGTTTATATAGACACCGGAGGGGACTAGGGTTGTACAGAGTCGGTTTACAGACTCCCGGACGCTCGAGGGCGGATGGGCTGAGGAGGAAGAAGGCGTGGGGTGAAAAGGTGGATCCTTATCTCCTTATAAAGGCAGAATATCAAGTGTCCCCCATGAGCCTTAAAACTTGCCTATTCCCCAGGAGTTGTGCGAGCGGCACAGTTGGATTACCCAAATCCGCATTGATGAGAATCCTGCAATAGGGGACACGATCTCTGCTTTGACGAGACGTCTCAATGAATACCGCGTCTTGAAACGCGAAGCAGGAGGCTGGAAAACGGTTCGAAATAATAATAAGGCCGGAACACAATACCTTGCCGAAAAAGTTGTCAGAAGACATAACCTATTTTTGTTTAAGTATGTTGCCCTCGCGGTTCAGGGTTGTAACTATTGTACAGAGCCGGATATAGTTTTTTTGATCAACTACTTTGGAGTATTCGGAGGAGGAACCCGCCTTGCAATGCCGAAGACAATCTGTGCACCGGAAACTTCGTCATTGAAGCCTGGTTTAGGGGCTACTGATGGAGTCCTGGATTAGGGGGTCCCCGGGCGTCCAGGCTATGTGACATGGGCCGGACTGGTAGGGAATAGGCGAGTTTTAAGGCTCGTGGGGGACGCTTGATATTCACTGCCTTTATAAGGAGATAAGGATCCACCTTTTTACCCCACGCCTTCTTCCTCCTCAGCCCATCCGCCCTCGAGCTCCAGCACCCAAGCTTCAACCCTTTCCGTCCCTAGCAAACACCTCAGCCATGTCCGGATTTGGAGCGCAGGGCAAGTGGATGGCCTCCTCCGTTACGGAGGGGAACATCAAGGAGCTCCGGGAAGCGGGTTACTTAGCCAAGAAAATCACCCACCGGCTTCCTGCCAAAAAGTAGATCGTCCCCACGCCGGAGCCCAACGAGAGGGTAGTATTCATCCCCCATTTCCTTCACGGACTAGGGTTTCCTCTCCACCCTTCCGTCCGCGGACTTATGTGCTATTACGGGCTAGATTTCCACGATTTAGCCCCAAATTCATTCCTCAACATCTCGGCGTTCATCATCGTGTGCGAGGCGTTCCTCCACATCCCCCCCCCCCACTTCGGCCTATGGCTCAAGGTCTTCAATGTGAAGCCGAAGGTGGTCGAGGGTCAACATGCGGAGTGCGGTGGCGCCATGGTGAGCAAGGTCCCTAACGTCACATGGCCCAAGAGGACCTTCGTAGAGACCGTGAAGGGGTGGCAACAGCAGTGGTTCTATGTTACGGAACCTCGTGACGCCACATGGGCCGCCACTCCTGAGTTCAAAACCAGTCCACCAATGCGGCTCACCTCCTGGCTCAATAAAGGCCTGGATTGGGCATCATCCAACGAGGTGATAACGCTGCAAATGTGCATCAAGAGCATGGTGGATAAGAACACCAGCCTTGCCAGCGTGATCCAGGTGATGCTGTTTTGTCGGATTCTCCCCTGCCAACACCGGACTCTCTATATGCGGGAGTTTGACCCGGCGAGTCCCCGGACCCTACAGTGGTTCTTCGGCACGAAGCACGAAGATATATGGAAGCTGCTTTTTAAGACCCAAACGATGGGGCCGCCAACGACCGAGGACCTCAGCCACGACTGCGCTCACCCAGCCACTCCAGTAAGTTTTTCAGATTTCTAATCATATCCTTGATTTGTAGCTCCAAGGAGTAAGTTTAAACCTTCCCCTTGTCCCCCAGGGCTGGACGAAGAAGGCAGAGCGGATCAAGTGTCCGGCTCCCCTGCACGAAGACCCAGCTATTCCTCTTCTGACGAAGATGCTGGTTCCGACGCCGTACCAGGCGCTGGAAAAGAAGGCGAAGAAGAAGGGCAAGGAGGTCCGAAGTGGCCTTCGCCGCAAAGGTACTTCCGACATAACATCTGAAGATACCAAAGTTCTCTCCTCCCATGATGAAGACGAGGAGGAAGAGGAGGAGAACAATTCTCCCTCTAAGGGGGGAAAGAAGAAAAAGGGGGGCCTCCGTGGACCTAGGGGCGGAGGCGTCCAAGATGGGGAAACTCTCCCTTCTGGACGACTCAGAATCGGACGTCGAAGCCGTCCCTGAGTGGAACCCCAGGTCGAAGCCTTCGGCCAAATCGTGAGTATTTAAGGATAATGTATATATCCGGCTTTATGCCTTGCGATCCTAACACACAGAATCACGTATTGTAGTCCGGCCCGCAATCTCCCCCAGCGATCATCGTCTTCTGGGAACTCACTGGGCTCGAACATGATGGAGAGCGAGTCACCTCCACCGGCGTCCCCACCCACTGCTACGGACAACACCGAAGTTTTGTCCCGAGGGACCCTTACAGGCCATGGAGAGGTGCGGGAAGCCATTAAAGTGGCGCCAGAGGGTAATACCTCTGCTGCCGAAAACATGGGGGAACCGATCCCCATGGAGACTGGCGACGGGGGCCATGCCCAATTCGGCCCCCAGCCGAATATCACTCTAGAGACCGACACGGCTCCGGAATCATGCGAGCAACCTCCTTCGAAAGAAGGGGGTGCGTCGACTCCGCCGGTGACCTCTGTCAATCCGGAGGCGCTGGATACTCTGGTGGAAGCGCTTCAGAGCGCCTCCATTCTTGAGAAACATCGTACCCTTATGGGTACGGTGGTTGAAAAGGTTCGGTCCGCTAAAAGCGGATTGAATGAGGCCTATACTAGCCTTCTAACAGGCTTTGAGGTATGTGATGAAATATTTTTAACTATAAAAAGAATGCCTGTGATGAGACTCTGTACGGCGTTCGTTTAAGAAAAGCTGAACACAGGATCGAATAGTTCTTGCAGGAGATTAACATATACGTGTATTTGAACAAACAGGCGTCAAAGTTAGCAGCAACTGCCTATGCCGATGAAGTGTCCGAACTAAAGCGGCATTTGGAGCGGGCCGATGAAGAGCTCATCCGCACCAACAAATGATTGGAGGAGAAGCAAGGTATGCAATGCCCGTTCACGTCTGAGAATGATATGGCTTGCTATTGTGTTATCTTGCTGATTTTTGTTTTGATGCTCACACTTGACGCGTCTGAGGTCGAGACCCTCAAGAATGCGCTGGCCGAGGCCAAGAAGGGGGCGGAGGGGGAACGAGCTGCCCGCCAAAAGCATGAATCACGGGTGGAGGAAGTCCAGCAAGAGCTCAAGGATGCCATAAGCAAGTGTGATTCCTTGGAGCGCAAGATTGCGGATCAAGATTCCGAACTTGCTAAGGCCCTCCAAAGTGCGCAGGAGGCCCGGGTTGAAGCCCAAGGCGTGTGCCGGGAGATCCAAGAGGCCAAGCAGATCGCGGCGGGTAAGGCCTTTAATATGCAGAGCAAATTTGTGAGGAGAAAGTACCTCTTACTGACCCGGATTTGGAGTTCTCCAGGAGCGTTTGCGGATCTGCCCTGGAGTATTGCTGATGCAGCGGGGTTCTTTCGAGCCGAAGAGGAAAGCTCGACGGAGAAGCTGTTCTGGTCGCAATACCTTGCGCCAGAGCATCCGGTGCCCCTTAGCGATCAACTAAAGCAGTTGACCGAACTGCATAGGGTGGCCGGATTAGCTATGAGGGATATTATAATCCGTCACTGGCCCGCCGAGCCCATACCCAGCAGCTACTTCGGGCTCGTGAAGCGGCTAGTCAGTGCCTGCCCCCGGCTGGATGCCATAAAGCGGTCGGTCTGTATCGAAGGTGCCCGGATGGCCTTCACCCGTGTCAAGGTACAGTGGGCGAAGATGAACGTCGTGAAGCTGGCAACCGAGGGACCGCGCGCCGTAAAGGAGCACCGTACACTGGAGCGGTATTTTGATGAAGTCTTGGAAGGTTCCCGCATTGTAGAGGGCCAGTGTTCGAAGGACATTATTTCCGAATGAATGTATCCGTGTTGCCCGAACTTTGTATTATTAAACAAGGCTGATGTATAATGTGTTGCTTGTTTTACCTCTAATTCTTTTCCTCCTGTGCGGCCGTTTACGGTATCTGAGATTTGGCCAGTCGTCGGCTTCAGCCCCCACGTAGGTAGTATGGGGGTGTTCGGAATGGCACCTGGACACACTTGACCCAACGGCTTGGTCCTTAAAGGAGGTGTTAGTGCGGCGAACCAGGCAATCAGACTATGTGGCGTTATCGCTCTCCCTTAGCCATAGGAGTTTGACAATGAGATCGTAGGCGCAGCCCCTAGTATTATTCGATTATCCGAACTTGGGTGTTGTTGACGCCTGCCCGGGTGGAGACCGGTCCTTCACGTAATGCGGAAAAAATCACGAGAGATTTATACTTAGTCACCGAATAGCTGACCAGCTCTCGTCGCGTCATGACAATTAGTTTTCGGCTTTCTCTACTGAGGTGTTTATCCGGATGAACCAGAAACACAATCGCAGGAGTTCCCCCTTTACTACCATAGCCGAACAAGCGGAACGTAAGGTAGTAACCACAGGAGCCGGGCAACCCAACTATTGACCAAAGACATGATTCGGAGCCGATGCATATAATGCTATATTTGAGACGCCGAATTGTACTATAAAAGTGTCCGGACTTGTTTTATTTTTAAGGAATGTACGTGGCCGAATGGAGCCCTGGCGATTTAAGTCGTACCGAGGTGTACATGGCAATCAGGAAAAGGAGGGAATAAAGATTTAGAAAATAATCCAGTACCGAATATGTTGGGCGAAAAACTGTTTCCGTTATAGTCTGATTGATACATCAAAACGTATTTTACAAATGATGTGACAAGCATCGAGGCTATTTTACATGCTGAGCTGTGTATGAGTCCTAAAAAAGGAAGAGGTGATCTTTAAAGATCCTTTAGATACTTTGCCGCACGTCTGCGCCGCTTTGGCTCCTTGGTGTGTAATCCTTCGAGAGGATCAATGATTGGGTTTCATAAAGGGCCTGGAAAAGGTGCCCTTGGTACCATCACAAGTTGCCATGGGTGGTAACGAACCTGAAAAAATAAAAATAACAAAAAAGGATATGAGGGTCCACATAGGGTCGAACCGTATTGTGGATTTTGTCTTTAATATGCCTCCATCTTTGTCCATGGTATCTTTAGTGCGTAGTTATGTACGCGTGGCACATGTGACGCAATTTGGTTAGGGCTGAGATGGAGGCCGAACCGCTAATCGTGCTCCGGACGAGCTGTATTGTCGCTCTGCAGGGTAGTTTGGGCGCGTTTAACAATGTCCGAGGGCTTGACTGCTGATATAGTATTTGGCTTGATAAGGCCCCCTGTACTTCCGCTGCATGGGCCGCGGTATGCTCCTCAGTATGGAGGGAGCGCTCCGTGTTTCCATTGACTGTTATAACACCACGAGGTCCGGGCATCTTGAGTTTGAGATAGGCATTGTGCGGGATCGCATTGAAGCGAGCGAACGTGGTTCGTCCGAGCAGTGCATGATAGCCGCTACGGAAGGGGACGACATCGAAGGTCAAGTCCTCGCTTCAGAAGTTGTCCGGTGAACCGAAGACGACTTCCAATGTGATTGAGCCCATGCAACGGGCCTCTACACCAGGTATTACTCATTTAAAGGTGGTTTTGGTGGGTTTAATTCTTGACGAATCGATACCCATTTTGCGGACCGTGTCCTGATAGAGCAAGTTAAGGTTGCTGCCGCCGTCCATGAGGACCCTCGTAAGGTGGAATCCATCGATAATTGGGTCGAGTACCAACGCGGCCGAGCCTCTGTGACGGATACTAGTCGGATGGTCTCTGCGATCAAAAGTGATCAGACAGGCTAACCATGGATTGAATTTTGGGGCGACTGGCTCCATCGCAAAGACGTCCCTTAGAGCGCGCTTGTGCTCCCGCTTGGGGATGTGAGTAGCGTATATCATATTCACCATTTTGACCTCGGGGGGGGGGGGAATTTCTTCTGTCCCCCGGTGTTCGGTGGGTGAGGCTCCTCGTCGTCGTCCTCACTGGGCGACCCCTTCTCCTTATGTCCGGTGTTTAGCTTACCGGCCTGTTTAAAGACCCAACAGCTTCTGTTGGTGTGGTTGGCAGGCTTGTCGGGGGTGCCGTGAATCTGGCAAGGTCGGTCGAGTATTTGGTCCAGGCTAGATGAACCGTCTTTATTTCTTCTAAATGGCTTCTTCCATTGGCCGGATTTGGAGCCATTGAATCCGGCATTGACCGCCGTGTCTTCGGTATTGTCATTGTTACTTTGACGCTTGTTTTTGTTGCGTCGGGGCCTGCCGCTGCCGTTTCTGGTTTCAGAAGTACCAAGGTCGCTGGTACCGTTGTTGCTACGGGCTAACCAGCTATCCTCTCCCGCACAAAAGTGGGTCATGAGTGCTGTAAGGGATGCCATGGACTTTGGCTTCTCTTGGCCGAGGTGTCGGGCGAGCCATTCGTCACGGATTGTCGGAGTAAATGGCCACGGGTAGCCTAACCGACTCCCCCTGGCTCTTCAAAAAATTATCAGGCCATTCAAGCCTTCAAGCACACAAGGCATAAGGCCGCCTTCCTCCGGCCGACTATCCCCAAGGCCGACTCTCAGAAGGCGACCCAGTCTCAGAAAACCTCCCCCAAGAAAGATACGAGATAGCCGACTCCAGGAAGCCGGCCCCAAGAGGGCTGACTCCCAGAAGCTGGCCATGAAGAATGCCGACTCCTGGAAGCCGGCCAAGACTGCACCCACCAAGACTGCATCCACATAACGATGATAAGACGGGGCGTGGCCGCAGTACAGCCCACTACCCCCGAATCCCCGAATAGGCATGGCCACAGGGCGCCGTACGGGTCAGCCATCCCCCGTCCGGCGCGGCCCTGTAGCCATGCTGACCTCGATGTCACCCACGACAGGCGCCAGTACAGCCCGCGGGCGGCGGGCCCCTTTAGCCAGAGAGACACTCTAAGGCGGCCCGGCCTCCGCTAGTCAGCCAGGGGCGTAGCCGGCTCCCAATAGCCGGCTACCTCCCCCCTCGAAACATGTGCCTCATTAAGGAGACAAGACGAGGTGAGGCTACAGTGAGAGTCCGCAAAACGGCGGCACTGTAGCCATGCTTACCTCGACAAAGCCCTCATCATCAGAGGCGAGGCAACAATAACCAGCCGCCGACAAGGCCCCCAAGCGGTGGGGCCGGCCTGTCGGCCAAGAGGCCGGCAGCTAGCGGGACCCACCAGTCGGCGGGCCCCAATGGCCGGCGGAGAAGCCGGCGAGCACAGACACTGACGGCTGGTACCTGCGCCCAGCCGGATTACCATTGTACCCCTGGGGGTAGGCCTATATAAACCCCCCGGGACACCCATGCAAAGGGTTGGTCTCATAGAATTACAGATACCACATAGAGAGAAAAGGAGAGCTACCCTTGCCCTTCTTCTCCCTCGAACCCGACAGCTCAAGGAGCATTTGTGGCTACTTGTTTGATCTAGTGATCATGCGGAGACCCCATAGAGCAGGACTAGGGGTGTTATCTCCACGGAGAGCCCCGAACCTGGGTAAGATTCGCCGGCGTGCATGTCTTCGCCTCATCCCGTTTCTAGGCACCGGCGACGTCTTACTGGCTCCCACAATGATAAGCCACCCGTTGGCATATGTCGCACCTACCACCCGACATTTGGCGCCCACCATGGGGCCAGGTGCACCATCGTCCGGAGACCTGTTCTAGACGGGAACCTTTTTCCTCCCCCGCGAGCGTAGCCAGCCCGCTACGCCCGATGGCGCTTGCCCTGACGTGCTGCAAGGCGTCGACAATGCCTGCGCGGCGAGCTGCCTCACCGATCTTCTTGGCGAGGCTCGCATCTCCGATGAGCCCGCGTCCGACGCAGGCACGGACTACCCCGAGAGCCGCCTCATCAGCCTCCTCGACCAACTTCACGTCTCCAGCGAGCCTGCTGTAGACTTGGAGTCGGTCGGCTCCACCGACCCGATGCTTGTCGACTCCGACACGGCATCGTTCGACGCCTATCCCTCCGACGTGGTAGTCTTCGACGACCCTCTCCCTCGAGCCGACAGCGGCAGCAGCGCTGTCACTGAGGTGCTGGTCATCAGCCACATCGCCAACTCGGGTGAGAACGCCCACGACGCCCTGCAAGCGGCGATGCATGACTTATCCGTCCCCATCCCAGCCGACGCCGACGCCGAGACCCTGGAAGCACGCCGCCTCGCCCTCATCGCGGAAGGCCAGAAGATAGCCTCCATGAGACGCCTCACCGAAGCTCACCAGCGCAAAGTCGACAGCGCCGCCTTTGGCATGCCGCCTCATGGCGGGCCGAGCCGAGCCGGCCTCGTCAAGAAGCGCGGCGTGGCCATCGCCAGCATGCTGGGGGCAGACCGCCCCGTCTACGCCACCCCGCTTAAGAATCTGCGAGCCGCTCAGGCGGCCGCAGAAGAGCTAAATGGGCTGGGAGCCGATGAGCTCCCCTACGTGACAAGGCGAATCCAGCAGCTGATCGACGCGGCCGCAGAACGGCACGAAGCCGGCGCCCGCGCTGAGAGTCCTCCCCCGCGCCGAGAGCACGCCGCGACATCCCGGTCGCCGACTGCGAGCGGCGCCCACGCAAGGAAAGACAAGGAGCCGGCTGCTAGCCGCAGCCGGACTCGGATCACCATCGAGCGCGACACGGAAGGTCGCCCTTGAGCAGTGGAGCGCCAAGGAAATCCGCCTCCTCCCCCGCCTCGTGGGGAGAGATATCCCACCCCACCACCAGTCACGCATCCGACTCTTGGTGGCCGACTAGGCCACCGCGAAGGAGTCGGCGAGAACGACGCCCGCCACCGGATCGACCGCCTAGCTCGATCCCTGGCGCTAGAAGAAGAAGATGATGTCGGTCCGCCATGCTTTGGCCCCCGCATCCGCGACGAGCCCTTCCCCAAAGGGTTCTCGCTCCCCAGAGACACGCCCAAGTACAACGGCTCTGTGAAGCCGGAAGATTGGCTCATCGACTACTCTACTGCTGTCAGCATAGCCAACGGCAACAGGCGCGTAGCCATGAAGTACGTCCCCCTCATGCTGCAAGGCACGGCGCGCACCTGGCTCAACAGCCTCAAGCCCCACAGCGTCAACAGCTGGCTGGACTTCACGGAAGTCTTCGTCCGCAACTTCACCAGCACGTACAAGCGGCCTCCCAAGCCCCGCCAGCTCTCCCTCTGCGTCCAAGGGCCCACCGAGTCGACCTGCGATTACCTCACGCGGTGGGTCAAGCTCCGCAACTCCTGCCAGGGGGTGCACGAGGTTCAGGCCATCGAATACTTCACCGCCGGGTGCCGAGATGGCACCCTCCTCAAGCACCGACTCCTCTGCGACGAGCCGACTACCCTCGACGAGCTGTTGATCATCGCGGACAAGTACGCCACGGCCGACTCCTCGATGAAGACCGAGCTCCGAGTGGACGCCTCTGGGAAGGTGCTCCCTCCGGCTCCCAAGACACCGGCTGGCGCTCCAATCGGCGCCCCTACCAGAACGACCACAAGCGCAAGGCCCCTATGCCGCCTTCCACCAGTCGGCAGGTGGCCACAGTCGAAGATGAGCAGCCCGAGGAACGGCCCGCTCTCAAGAAGAAGGGCGGCAGGCCGGCTTGGCAGCCGACCTTCTCCTACGAGCAGACTCTCGATACCCCCTGCAAGTTCCACAGCGGCGCGAAGCCGTCCAACCACACGACCCGAAAGTGCCACTGGCTCACACGGATCTCCAAGGGCGAGGGGTTGGTGCCGCCTCCGCCTCTCGGCCCGCCGCCTCCAGCCCCCCACCAACCGGCTGCTCGACCAGCAGTCGGAGCCATTCAAGATGAGTTCCCTGAAGAGCACGCCGCCTATGTCGTCTTCACGAGCCAGGTTGAAGACAAGCACAGCCGGCGCCGACAGCACCAAGAGGTCAACGCCGTCGCCTCCAGCAACCCCGAGTTCATGCAATGGTCCGAGAAGCCTATCAACTGGAGCCGGGCCGACCACCCAGAGGTGATGCCGTCCCCTGGCTCCTACGCATTAGTATTGGATGTCACCCTCGCAACGGAGAGACGACCTGCCCGATTCTCCCGCGTTCTGATTGATGGCGGAAGCAGTATCAACATACTGTATCGCGATACCATGGAGAAGCTGAACCTCAAGGCAAAGCAGCTCATGCCAAGCCGGACCGTGTTCCATGGCATCGTACCCGGCCTGTCCTGTTCCCCGATCGGCAAGATCAAGATGGATGTTCTCTTCGGAGACAAGGATCACTTTCGCCGAGAAGCAATCTGGTTCGAGGTAGTAGATCTGGAGAGCCCTTACCACGCCTTGCTTGGCCGACCTGCTTTGGCCAAGTTCATGGCTGTGCCCCAGTACGCCTACCTGAAGATGAAGATGCCGAGCTCGAAGGGGATCATCACTGTAGCCGGCGACTACAAGAAGCCCATCGAGTGCGCCGCAGCCAGCAGTCGGCTGGCCGAGTCCCTCGTAGTGGCAGAAGAGAAGAAGATGCTGGAGCGAGTTGTGGCCATGGCCGGCAAGCAGCCGGCCTTGTCCCCCAACCCCAAGGAATATGATGCGCAGGGCTCCTTCCAGCCGGCCAAGGAGACGAAGAAGATACCTCTGGACCCGGAGAACCCGGAAAGGTTTGCAGTCATTGGTGCAAACCTGGACAATAAATAGGAAGGCGAGCTCGTCGACTTCCTCCGTGAGAATCGAGACATCTTTGCATGGTCCCCAAAGGACATGCTGGGTGTTCCGAAGGATTTCGCCGAGCACAAATTGCACGTCCGAGCCGACGTGAAGCCGGTCAAGCAGCCCCTCCGCAGACTGTCAGAAGAGAAGCGAAGAATCGTAGGAGAAGAGATAGCCCGGCTCCTCGCCGCCGGCTTTATTATGGAAGTATTTTTTCCAGAGTGGCTTGCAAACCCAGTCTTGGTGTTGAAGAAGAACAACAAATGGCGTATGTGTATAGACTACACCAGCCTCAACAAGGCTTGCCCCAAAGATCTGTTTGCTTTGCCACGGATTGATCAAGTGATAGACTCCACGGCCGGATGCGAGCTGTTGAGTTTTTTGGATGCCTACTCTGGATACCACCAGATCAAGTTGGACCCAGCAGACCGCCTGAAGACTGCCTTCATCACACCATTCGGAGCTTCCTGTTACCTGACTATGACATTCGGCTTGAGGAATGCCGGTGCCACTTTTCAGCGTTGCATGCAGAAATGCCTCCTCAAGCAACTCGGCGGGAATGCCCACGTCTATGTAGACGATATTGTGGTGAAGACAGAGAAGTGCGGCACCCTGCTGGAGGACCTCAAAGAAACGTTTGCCAACTTGCCGGTTCCAGATCAAGCTCAACCCCGAGAAATGCGTGTTCGGAGTACCAGCCGGCCAGCTTCTAGGCTTTCTGGTCTCCGAACGCAGCATTGAGTGCAACCCTGTGAAGATTAAGGCCATTGAGAGAATGGAGATTCCCACCAAGTTGCAGGATGTGCAGAAGTTCACTGGGTGCCTGGCCTCCTTAAACCACTTTACCTGCCGGCTAGGAGAGAAGGCTCTCCCCCTGTACCGACTCATGAAGAAATCCACTCATTTCGAGTGGAATGACCAAGCAGACCAAGCCTTCCATGAGTTGAAGAAGATGCTGACTACTCCACCTGTCCTGGCGGCGCCGACTGAGAAGGAGCCCATGCTCCTTTACATTGCCGCGACTAGCCGAGTGGTCAGTACAGTTGTCGTGGTCCAGCGCCCGGAAGAAGGCCGAGCCCAGCTAGTCCAGAGGCCGGTGTATTATCTAAGCGAAGTACTATCCAGCTCAAAGCAAAACTACCCGCACTACCAGAAGATGTGCTATGGAGTGTACTTCGCCGCCAAGAAGCTGAAGCCCTACTTCCAAGAGCATCCCATCACGGTCGTGTGCACTGCCCCGCTTGCCGAGATCATAGGCAGCCGGGATGCATCCGGCCGGGTGGCTAAATGGGCCATCGCGTTGGCGCCTTACACAATCTTCTACCAGCCCCGCACCGCCATCAAGTCCCAAGCATTGGCCGACTTCCTCGTCGACTGGGCCGAGACCCAGTACCTACCGCCGGTTCCGGACTCTACCCATTGGCGGATACACTTCGACGGGTCCAAGATGCGCACCGCCTTGGGAGCCGGCATCGTCCTCACCTCTCCCAAAGGCGACAAACTCAGATACACACTCCAAATCCACTTCGCCGCCTCCAACAACGTGGCCGAGTACGAGGCACTCATACACGGGCTCCGGCTAGCCAAAGAGCTCGGCATACGCCGGATCCTGTGCTATGGTGACTCAGACTTGGTGGTCCAGCAGTCATCTGGCGACTGGGACGCCAATGATCAAACATGGCGAGCTATCGATTCCTCGTCCAGCAGATCAGTGGGTACTTCGAAGGGTGCGAGTTCCTTCACGTGCCACGGGCCGACAACGACCAAGCAGATGCCCTGGCGCGGATCGGCTCTACCCGACAGGCTATACCGACCGGTGTCTCTCTCCAGCCCCTCCTCAAACCATCCATCAAGCCGTCTCCAGAGTCGGACTCTATCTTCGTACCGCCTGCCACCGATGCAGCCGGATCCGACTGGAGGCACCCAGCAGGCGGCTCGGGGACTTCGACAACCAGCCCGGGGACTGCCGTAGTCACACCCGGCTCGGGGACTTCAGAACCCGGCCCGGGGACTGCAGTAGTCGGCCCGGGGACTACAGCGACACAAGAAGCGGTGGCCGACTCCAACTTCCCACCGCCCAACCCGCCCACCCGAGTCATAGTGGTCGTACTGACAGTCGAAGAAGTCACAGCTCCATCATGGGCCCAGCCCATCCTCAACTTCCTAGTCAATAGAGAGCTGCCGACTGATGAGATCTCGGCAAGACTAGTGCAACGTCGAGCCGGAGCATATGCAATAATAAATAGGGAACTTGTGAAGCGCAGCGTCACTGGAGTCTTCCAGCGCTGCGTCGAGCCAGAGAAAGGTGTGGCAATCCTCAAGGATATCCATCAAGGCGAATGCGGCCACCACGCAGCCTCAAGATCACTTGTGGCCAAAGCTTTCCGCCACGGTTTCTTTTGGCCGACTGCTTTGGAAGATGCCAAAGAGATAGTCAAAAGCTGCAAAGGATGCCAAGTCTTCAGTTCCAAGCAACACCTGCCGGATTCTGCACTCAAGACCATCCCCCTCAACTGGCCCTTTGCCGTCTGGGGGCTGGACATGGTGGGCCCATTCAAGACAGCCCGCGGCGGCTTAACACATCTGCTTGTCGTTGTGGACAAATTTACCAAGTGGATCGAAGCAAAGCCGATCAAGAAGCTGAATGGGCCGACTGTCGTGACATTCATTGCGGACATCACTACTCGGTACGGTGTGCCGCACAGCATCATCACCGGCAACGGCACAAACTTTGCCAAAGGAGCACTGGCACGTTTCTGCGTGACGCAGGGTATCCGACTGGACTTAGCGTCCGTTGCCCACCCGCAGTCAAACGGCCAGGTCGAGCGAGCAAATGGACTCATCCTCTCCGGCATCAAGCCCCGACTGGTCGTACCACTGGAGCGATCGGCCGGCTGCTGGCTCGATGAGCTGCCGGCTGTCCTCTGGAGTCTGCGTACTACACCTAACAAGTCAACCGGCTTCACTCCGTTCTTCCTTGTATATGGTGCCGAGGCTGTCATCCCAACCGACATCGAGTTCGACTCGCCTCGGGTCACCATGTACACGGAGGCGGAGGCCAAGGAAGCGCGAGAAGACGCGTCGACCTGCTGGAAGAAGGCCGGCTGTTAGCACTCAGCCGGTCCGCCATCTACCAGCGGGGTTTGCACCGTTACCACAACCGCAAGGTCAAGCCAAGATCTTTTCAAGAGGGCGACCTTGTGCTTCGGCTGATCCAGCGAACAGCCGGCCAGCACAAGCTCTCGGCCCCTTGGGAAGGCTCTTTCGTCATCAGCAAGGCACTAGGCAACGACTCCTAATTCCTGATCGACGCACAAAAACCAAGAGCACGCAAGAGGGATGATTCCGGCAAGGAGTCGGAGCGACCATGGAACGCGAACCTCCTGAGAAGATTTTACAGTTGAAAGCAGTATGTATCATGCTACCCTTTTGTATTAAGTACGAAACAACGGCCCCCCCGAGGAGCACTCGGGGACTGCCCTCCTTTATCTATGAATGACGAGTGTCATATTCATGAATGTATTATTACATTTGATTTTCTGTCTCGCACCGGGTTCCACTAGTCGGCCCGGGGACTGGCCGCCTTAAGTTATAGTAAAGTTCTACGTGAAGTCAGACAAGTAGTGTGCCGGCACCCAAGCCCTCTCTTGTTGAAAGTCGCAGCTCCAAGAACCGACTGTCCGACTAGCAAGAGCCAAAGGCAGAAAGGATGCCCACATGAAAAACGGCGAAGGACTAACGAACTTGTATAACGAAAAGACGGTCTCCAACCACGCTTGCCGGCTGTCAAAACAGCCGGCTGGCCAGCCTCCCAATCACTTCGCTATAATGCAACAAAGCTAGAGTAATTGCCCTCCCAACTGGCCAAGCACTTCTCCAGCCACAGATTGCAGAGCAACTGTCCGACTGGGGAGGCGGCAACCAAGGGAGGGCGGCAAAGGAAACAGCAGAAGGATGAAAAGCAAAGAACAAGGGAAAGCCAAACGCATGCATATTCATATTTACACATAAGGCCCCCAACAGGCCGGCAATCAACATAGTTCGAATACACCCCCAGTGGGTGGAATTGTGCAAACCTAACAAAACACTATTCCAAGAGTGGTAAAACAGGAAAATAGAGGCAGCAGACTAGACTAAGGGCGCGGTGTGGGAGCCGGGTTGGTCGGTGGAGACGGCGCCACCGGCTGGAGGAGTGGCCGGCTGGCGGGTCTCGGCTTGATCATCGCCGGCTACAGGCGATGCACCCGCGCGTGCCTTGTTGCTGGAGGCACGGTCAAGCTGAGGCTGACCGGCCGCTCCACCATCTGGCCCAGCGTCTTCACCCTCCTCCTCCTCCTCCTCGCTCTCGTCGCTGGAGTCGATCTCCTCCGCCGAGTCTTTGCCGTCTGCCAGGTTCAGCCCGAACCACTCCTCCGGCTGGGCAACACCGTTGTCATCCACCTTAGGAGTGAAGGCGGAGGTGTCGGTGTAGTTGGCGATCGCCGAAGCCCGCTGGATGATAGCCGACCACGCCGGCTCCAGCTCCGTGTCGGCCTCCTGCCACTAGGTGGCCAGCTGGTCCAGACTCAGCTCGGGATACCAGGCCTTGGCGAACTCCAGCGCCCGCCTGGCGCCAGACCGAGCCGCCGAAGCCTTCCAGGCCTCGAAGCGGCCGACCGCCACCTCCAGCCAGTCGGCAGTCCGACTGGGGGTGCGGGGAACCACTTCACCAGGCCAGAGAGCGGCCAACACCTGCGCCCCAACACGCTAAAGCCGGCGGAGCAGGCGATGAGCCGGCTGGAGACGGGCCTAGATCGCCAAGAGCTGCTCCTCCAGCGACCGGTGAGCGTTTGGTGCGATTTCGGCGCCAGCCTGCCTTTGTGCCTCGCGGTGGGCCTCGACGACCTGGTTGGCGGCGGTAGAGTAGCCAGGGAAGTACTCTGCGTAAGGAAGAAAGAGAAACAAGAGAAAAACACCAAGTCAGAAAACGAGCTAAAAACGGCAAGCGACAGAAGAGGAAGGCGGCCTACCGTCAACCAAGTCTTCGATCTAGCCATAGCCGTTGATCAGCGTCTGCTTCGCTTCGGCCCAGCTAGCCGCCTCTGTCTCATACTCGGCTTGGAGGGCGGCCTTGCTGTCCTGCACCGCCTTCAGGGCCGCCTTGTGGCTCTCCTCCTGGTCGGCCAGCCTCTTGGCCAGGCGGTCACGCTCCTGTGCCAAGGCAGCAAGCTCGGCCTCCTTAGTGCGGAGGGCGGCCTGAGTCCCGCCCAGCTGCTCCCTTAGACCGGCGTTGGCCGCTGCAGGGATGGCAGAGAAGAAAGAAGCAATAAGGAAGAAGTCGTCAAGGAAGATCCGACCCGACTGCTCAGCAGTCGGCCCGAATCTCGGGGACTACACCCACTGGGTGCACTGACGCGCCCCCACGTGAGATAAAAGACGAAGCACTTACCCCGGCTCTCAGATAGGTCAGCAGCCTTCTCAGTCAGCTCCCGAGCCTGGGAGTTGAAGGCAGCCGCGCGGAGGTTGTGATAGTCCTGCAAGTCAGGCAGAGGAGCGAATGAGAACAAGAATAGCAAAACAAGGCCCGCTAGGAAGTTCCAAGCCGCCTGCTCAGCAGCCGACTCAGAACTCGGGGACTACACCCAGTGGGTGCGCTGACGCGCCCCCACGGAAGAAACCAAGATCAAAACAGCAAAGACAAGAGGACTAACCCGAATGGCCGCCCGCGTCGCAAGGAACTCGTCATTATATTTCCTCAGCGCCGCAGCCTGGGCTTGAAGCCGGTTCCGGACGTCCTGCGCGGCTACGTTCACCACGACCGTCCCTCCACCCGGCGTCCACCCCGAGCTGGCGCTGGCCACCTCCATGTACTGGGCCGACGAGCTAGAGCCCGCGGCCGTCTGCGGCTCCGATGCAGCCTTCCCTGCGCGCTGGCGCGACGGCATCTGGACCACCAGGTCAGTCCTCGCGGCCGGTTCGCCCCCGGCCGATTGCGCGGGCGGCAAGTTAGGCCGGCCGCCTTGGGCCGCCCCAGTCAGCGGGGCCGGTGCTGCCTCCCTCTCCGGGACGACGACGTCGCCCTCCCTCTCCAGTCCCGGCTGGTCACCGTCGGCTTCTTCTGGCGGGGGTTCTGGGGCCTCAGGCACCGCGACGCGCAAAGGGGTGACTAGCAAGGCCCCCTCCGCCATCGCCACGGCCGCAGCCTCCGCTTGGGCCTTAGCCGCTGCATCGGCGCACGCCTTCGCCGCCTCCTCCTCCTGCGCCGCCTTGGCGGCGGCCGCCCTCAACTCCTCCGCCTCCCGCTCCTCTCGCGCCTCCCGCGCGTTTCGCTCCGTCGCCGCCTGGAGCTCGGCACGGGGGTCCACGCGGCGAGTGGTGCTCCCGGATCCTCCCGGCGATCCAACGACGGAGGCGGCAGCAACCCGCTCGAGCGACAATGGAGCCCTGATTTTTTGAGAAAGGACAAGGACTCAGGAACTACCAGAGAAAAAAAAAGAACACACGAAGGAGTATACACTTACGCCGACACCGTCTGCGGCTGCTTCACCGCCTTGTGGAAGCGGGCCGCCTTCGCGGCCGCCTCTTCCCGCCTGGTCGCCGCTGCCCCGCCCTTGGGCTTCTTCGGCCGACTGCCGAACAAGCCCGACGCGGCATGATGCTTCTGCCCGCCACCCCGAGCAGGCGGCGCGGCGGAGGAACCCGCGTCGTGGCCAGACGCCGGCTGGCGGCGTGGGACGACTTCCACCTCATCGTCATCCGGCCAGTCGTCGAAGCTGACTCCAAGCCCAGAGCCGCCTGCCTCGCCGCCGGCTTGGCCACCACCCGCCTTGGTGTTGTCATCCATGGCGGCCGCCCCCAAGTCGGGGTCCTCCAGGTCGTGCTCCGTCCGGTCGGGGATGAATCAGCGCTCCGCCTCCGACCCGCCTGCAGGCCGAAGGAAAGGGCTCTGTCGAGACATGCCGACTAGTCAGAGTCGGCCAAAAGGAACTCGGCGACAGAACTAAGAGAAGAAAGGGAAAAAGAGAACATACCGTGGGCGGCGGATGTGCTCGGGAATATGGCTCCTTGCCAAACTGCCACTCTGCGGAGAGCTTGCAGTTCGCAAGGTAATTCACCATATGGGCCACCTCGTCGTGCGGCATGTCCTTGGTGCACATCCGACTCGGATCAAGCTGGCCGCTCATCTGACAGATCAGATGAGGGCGGCTCTGAAGCGGAAGCACCCGGCGCATGACGAAGGCGGCCAGCAAGTCGGGCCCAGTCAGGCCCTCCGACTGGATCATCACCCGCAGTCGGGCGACAGCCGCGGCTCCAACTGGCGTCAGCGTCACGGCCCGATAGGACCACTGGGGCCGCCTACCCGCCGGCGGGCCGGCTACATAAGCCGGCAAATTGACGTAGTCGCCCTGCGGGGCAACGTTCTTCACGTAGAAGTATGACTTCTGCCAGAGCTTCACCGACTGGATCAGCGTGATGACGGGGAAGGGGTTGTCGGCTGCCACCCTCCGCATCGCGATGAAGGCGCCACTCTGAGCCGGCACGCCCTGCATACACGTGCCCAGCTTAGACTGAAAGAACTCCCCTCAGAGCTCGAGGGTGGGGAGAACGCCGAGATAGCCTTCGCACAAGGTGACGAAGGCGGACAGCAGCACCACCGTGTTCGGGGTGAGGTGGTGCGGCTGGAGTTGATAGAATTCAAGAAAAGAACGGAAGAAAGCGCTCGCTGGCAAGCCGATGCCGTGCAAGAAATGCGAGCGAAAGACCACCCGCTCGCCTTCCTCCGGCTCCGGCGTGATCTCCTTCTCAGGCGCGAGATGGACCCGCACCTTATCCGCGCCAGGCAGCCGCCGCGTCTTGCGGAGGAACTCAACGTGGTCCTCATGGACGTTGGAGCCGTCCCAGTCCCCGCCGTACTGCATAGCGGCGTGAGGCCGCCGAGAATGAGCGCGGCGGCGGGGAAAAGGATGGTGGGACGGCGCGGCGGCGAGGCACTGCTGTGAGGGAGAGCAGGAGGAAGAAGATGGCGGAGAGGAGAGGAGCGTGCGAGCGTCTGCCGCTTCCCCTCCTCCCCCTACTTGTAGCCTCATGCGGCGAAGCCGAGGAGGCGAGGCGTGGGGTGGGACGTGGGATTAACTACACCCACTCCCCCACGTCCCGCGATTACTGCGCCCTAAAGACATGCCGAAACCGCCGCAGGAAGACGTGCGGACGGCTTTGGGCCGCAGAGAATCCGCGCCCGGGCCTGGGCGTAGGAGTGGTGGGCCCCCGACCTACGGCGACGTCTTGTTGCGTGCGTGGGCTGGCAGGCCTTTTTCAGTCGAGGGATGCCACGTGGTTCACAGGCGGCGAGCGGCCGGCCCGCAGCCCGGCGCGCGCGCCAACAGACTCCCGCCCTCTGACTTTAAATTTTTTTCGCCAAGACGGCGCGCCCAACCGAAGCCGGCTCCCAGCTGCCAGCTCGTCAAGATAAGTAGCCGCCCGAGCTTCTCGACCTCCACTCAACCTCGAAGCCCAACCAGCTTCGGGGACTACTGTCGGAGTAAATGGCCACGGTTAGCCTAACCGACTCCCCCTGGCTCTTGAAAAAATTATCAGGCCATTCAAGCCTTCAAGCACACAAGGCATAAGGTCGCCTTCCTCCGGCCGACTATCCCCAAGGCCGACTCTCAGAAGGCGACCCAGTCTCATAAAACCTCCCCCAAGAAAGATACGAGATAGCCGACTCCAGGAAGCCGGCCTCAAGAGGGCCGACTCCCAGAAGCCGGCCATGAAGAATGCCGACTCCCGGAAGCCGGCCAAGACTGCACCCACCAAGACTGCATCCACATAACGATGATAAGATGGGGCGTGGCCGCAGTACAGCCCACTACCCCCGAATCCCGGAACAGGCATGGCCACAGGGCGCCGTACGGGTCAACCATCCCCCGTCTGGCGCGGCACTGTAGCCATGCTGACCTCGATGTCACCCATGACAGGCGCTAGTACGGCCCGCGGGCAGCGGGCCCCTTTAGCTAGAGAGACGCTCAAAGGCGGCCCGGCCTCCCCTAGTCGGCCAGGGGCGTAGCCGGCTCCCAATAGCCGGCTACCTCCCCCCTCGAAACATGTGCCTCATTAAGGAGAGAAGACGAGGTGAGGCTACAGTGAGAGTCCGCAAAACGGCGGCACTGTAGCCATGCTTACCTCGACAAAGCCCTCGTCATCAGAGGCGAGGCAACAGTAACCAGCCGCCGACAAGGCCCCCAAGCGGTGGGGCCGGCCTGTCGGCCAAGAGGCCGGCAGCCAGCGGGACCCACCAGTCGGCGGGCCCCCAATGGCCGGCGGAGAAGCCGGCGAGCACAGACACTGACGGCTGGGACCCGCGCCCAGCCGGATTACCATTGTACCCCTGGGGGGGTAGGCCTATATAAACCCCCCGGGACACCCATGCAAAGGGTTGGTCTCATAGAATTACACATAACACATAGAGAGAAAAGGAGAGCTAGCCTTGCCCTTCTTCTCCCTCGAACCCGACAGCTCAAGGAGCATTTGTGGCTACTTGTTTGATCTAGTGATCATGCGGAGACCCCGCAGAGCAGGACTAGGGGTGTTATCTCCACGGAGAGCCCCGAACCTGGGTAAGATTCGCCAGCGTGCATGTCTTCGCCTCATCCCGTTTCCAGGCACCGGCGACGTCTTACTGGCTCCCACAATGATAAGCCACCCGTTGGCATATGTTGCACCTACCACCCGACACGGATGCTGTGTTTAAAGGCCGCTAGGGCTTCGGCATCTGGACAGTCGACGATTTGGTTCTTTTTAATTAAGAATCTTGTCCAGAGTTTTCGGGCTGACTCTCCGGGTTGCTGGACTATGTGACTAAGGTCATCGGCGTCCGAGGGCCGTACATAGGTACCTTGGAAGTTGTCTCTAAAGGCATCTTCCAGATCTTCCCAGCTGCCAATAGAATTCTCTGGGAGGCTGTTTAACCAGTGCCATGCTAGTCCCTTAAGCTTTAAGGGGAGATATTTGATGGAATGTAGATCGTCACCGCAAGCCATGTGAATGTGGAGAAGGAAATCTTCAATCCAGACTGCGGGATCTATCGTACCGTCGTATGATTCTATGTTGACGGGTTTAAACCCCTCTGGGAACTGATGTTCCATTACTTCGTCGGTGAAGCATAGGGGGTGTGCGACACCTCTGTACCGGGCAACATCGCGGCGTAATTCGGACGGAGGCCGTATGCGGTTTTTGGCCCATGCGAGGTTGTGTCTGTCCCGCCAGGTCTGATGGTCGTCTTCGCGCGTTGGAGCATGCCCCCTCGATCCATAGATTGATCTTATCAGACCGGCTCTATTGTCCAGGTCCTTGCGTAAGTCATAGGTATAACCCGGGGCCATTACCTCCTTGCCTCGACGGTGATGTAGCGCGGGCTGGTGTTCGGCATGAGTAGCCGGTCTGTCCCATCCACGTGGCGGTCGGTCGGGCTCGTCAGCAGTTTTATGCTTTGCTGGTATGGGCTCAAGAGGGCCTCGTCGTCAAATTGTGGTAGTAGCTTGCGCTTCGGGTAACTTTTAGTTGGGCGTTCGAGGTTGTATTCCTCGGCAGCCAGGACGTTAGTCCATCTGTCATTGAGTAGATCCTGATCAACTCGAAGCTGCCGCTGCTTCTTTTTCAGGCTTCTTGTAGTGGTGATTAGCCGGCATTTAAAGCGCTCTTGTTCGAGGGGTTCCTCCGGCACGATGGAATCTTCGTCGCCGAGGCTCACGTCCTCTACAGAGATTGGTAGGTAATTACTGTCCTCCGAGCCCTCGTTCCCGATAGGATCGTCTGGATTAACTTGTCCATCCTCCCAATCATCCTGTTCGGATGTTGGCTCGACAGGGGCTTCGGGGTCTTTGGGTTCTCCGGAGTGTTATTGTCTTCAGTGCTGGTATTGCTGTCTTTTTGGCGACGCGATTTTGAGCGGAGCCGCTGACGTCGACGTTTTGGAGGTGCTTCAGCAGACTGGTCCTACACCGGATCCTTCTTGCCTTTGTCGTCATCCTCTTTAGGTGTATCCACCATGTATACGTCATATGTGGAGGTGGCCGTCCAACGTCCGATAAACGGAGGGTCTTGGCCTTGTTCGTCTCCGGCCTCGTCGTCCATACCATCGATGTCTTTGGAGACGTAATCCAGCATGTCGGTTAGATCTTCGACAGTGGCTATGAAGTGGGTGGTGGGTGGGACGTAAAATTCCCCGCCCTCAGCCCCTAGTCTGGGCTGGGTATAATTCGGAAGCAATCCTTCCGTAATGACGAGCGATCGCATTAAGTCTAGAGCCTCGTTTAAGGGCGAGGGTTGGACAGAGAAACGAGAGTCCATGGGGTAGTCCGGGGTTGAAGCCTCCTGGCGGTGCCCGCATGACACGGACCCCGACAGTTCGGACTTAGAGTCCGGCGGAGTGTCCGGTACTTCAGTGGTGAGGAGGGTTCGGTTCGTCTTTGGGTTTGCGGATGACGTTGTCCCCTCCGGATCTCTGGTAGCAAGCTCCGTAATTGCAGAGAGTTCGGTGGGCTCTAAACTCCTGTCTTCGGACCTGGCGGCATGCTCTGGATCTTAGGCCAGGGCGGCAATCGGGGCCGCGAACCCTTCGAGGATCAAATCTCCTCGGATATCGGTGACATAGTTTTGGTTCCCAAAACTAATCTGATGACCAGGGGCGTAGCTGTTGATCTGCTCGAGGTGGCCCATCGAGTTGGCAGCAGCGCGAAGCCACCGAATACAAAAATTTGGCCCGAGGGAAAAAACTCCCCCGAAATAGCATCATTGTGGATGATCGAACAAGCCATCGAATCCTTCATTGACAGCAGCGAGGAATTCCCAATGAAAGCACCAATGTCGGTGTCAAAACCAGGGGATCTCAGGTAGGGCATCCCGAACTGTGTGTCTAAGGATCAAAGGTAACAGGAGACAAGGGGCACGATGTTTACCCAGGTTTGGCCCCTCTTGATGGAGGTAATACCCTACTTCCTGATTGATTGACTTTGATGAGTATAGGGGTTACAAGAGTTGATCTACCACGAGATCGTAATGGCTAAACCCTAGATGTCTAACATGTATGATTATGATTGCCTCTACGGACTAAACCCTCTGGTTTATGTAGACACTAGAGGGGACTAGGGTTGGGCAGAGTCGGTTTACAGAGAAAGGAATCTTCATATACGAACGCCAAGCTTGCCTTCCACGCCAAGGAGAGTCCCATCCGGACACGGGGGGAAGCCTTCTATCTTGTATCTTGACGGCCCACTAGTCCGTCCCACGTCACATAGCCCGGACACCCGGGGACCCCCTAATCCAGGACTCCCTCACCCCCTACCCATGATCGGTCGGTTTTGACACCGACATTGGTGCTTTCATTGAGAGTTCCACTGTGTCATCGCCAGAAGGTTCGATGGCTCGTTCGATCATCGACAACGATGTTGTTTCCGGGGAAACCTTCCTCCTCGGTCAACATTCGTGTTTGGCGGCTTCGTTCTACGTGCCAATTCAATTGGCCATGTTGAACAGATCGATAGCTATGCCCCTGGTCATCAGATCAGGTTCGGAAATCTAAACTACGTCGCCGATATCCAAGGAGACTTGATCTTCGAAGGGTTCACGGCCTCGACCGCTATTCCTCATTCTCAAGAAGGAAACCCGTCGGATCCGTCATGAGGCACCGCTCAAAGACCAACTATCATCCCTGCCCTGGCCATAGATCCAGAGCAGACCACCTCATCCGAAGATGGGAGTTTGAAACCCACTGGACTCTCTCCTACTATGGAGCTCCTTGCCGGAGACCCAGAGGTGACTATATCTTCGGGTAGCCCGGGATCGAGCAGGACTCTCCCTGTCATCGGAGAGCCGAACTCACCCCTTGAGGCTGGCTCCGAGCTCTCAAGGTCTGCGCCCATTGAGCACGGCCAGGTGTCATGTACCATGCCCAGCTCCGTAGGAACTCGGCTCCCCATCCGGCCTTCGCTCCTAAGCAAGGCCCTGGACTTAATGCGATCTCTCTCCATCATGGAAGTATCACCTCCTAACTACGCCTAACCCGGATTAGTGGGTGAGAGCGGGGAATTTTACGTCCCACCCACCCCCACTTAATAGCAAGTGTCGAGGACTTGACCGACATGCTAGATTACGCCTCCGAAGACATCGACGGTATGGACGACGACGCCGGAGACGAACTAGGCCAAAACCCACCATTTACCGGGCGCTAGACGGCCACCTCCACTTACGATGTGTATATGGTAGATACACCTAAAAAGGATGACGACGACGGCAGCAAGGATCCGATTGAGGATAAGCCCGTCGAGGTACCACCAAAACGTCGACGTCAGCGGCGCCGCTCAAAATCGCGTCGCGAAAAGGAAAGCAATACTGGCACCGGAGACAATAATACTCCAGACGATGCCGAAGATCCCGAAGACCCCGCCGAGCCTGCGTCCGAGCAAGACGAATGGGAGGAGGGACAAGTTAACCCCGATGAGCCAGTCGGGAATGAGGATTTGGAGGACAGTAACTACCTACCAATCTCCGAGGAGGATGTCAGCTTTGGCAACGAAGACTTTATCATGCCAGAGGAACCCCTCGAACAAGAGCGCTTTAAGCGACAGCTCATCGGAACTGCGAGGAGCCTAAAAAGAAACAACAATAGCTTCAAGCCGAACAGGATACGCTCAACGACAGATGGACACAGGTCCTAGCCGCCAAGAAATACAGCCTCGAGTGCCCAACAAAGAGCTATCCAAAGGGACGGCTACTGCCCCAATTCAACGACGAGACCCTTGAGCCAATACCATCAAGATATAATCTCACTGGCGAACCAGACCAACCACCACGTGGGCAAGACAAAGCGGTTTCTTACGCCGAACACTAGCCCGCACCACCTCGCCGTCGAGGCAAAGAGGTAGTGGCTCCGGGCTACACCTATGAACTCACGCCAAGACCTGGACAATAGAGCCGGTCAGGCGAGATCAATCTATGGATCAAGGGGATGTGCTCCAACGTGAGATGACGACCATTAAGCCTGGCGCGATAAGCATAACCTCACCCGGGCTAAAAACGAACACGGGATGTCATCCGAACTCCGTCGTGCCGTTGGCCGATACAGAGGCGCCGCACACCCCTTATTCTTTACCGATGAGGTAATGCAGCACCAGTTCCTAGAAGGGTTTAAACCCGTAAACATTGAAGCATACGATGGAACGACAGATCCCGCGGTTTGGATTGAAGATTTTCTTCTCAATATTCACATGGCTCGCGGTGATGATCTCCACGCCATTAAATACCTCCCCCTAAAACTAAAGGGACCAGCACGACACTAGCTAAAAAGCCTCCCAGAGAACTCTATTGGCAGCTGGGAAGATTTGGAGGATGCATTTCGAGACAACTTCCAAGGTACTTATGTCCGGCCACCGGACGCCGATGACCTTAGTCACATAGTCCAGCAACCTGGAGAGTCAGCCCGCAAACTCTGGACTCGGTTCTTAATTAAAAAGAACCAAATCATCGACTGTCCGGACACTGAAGCCCTATCGGCCTTTAAACATAGCGTCCATGACAAATGGCTAGCCCGACACCTCGGCCAAGAAAAGCCAAAGTCCATGGTAGTCCTTACCGCACTCATGACCGGCTTCTGTGCGGGAGAAGACAACTGGTTAGCTCATCGAAGCAATAGTATGAGCAACCCCAGCACCTCCGAAGCCAGAGACGGCAATGGACGACCGTGACATAACAAAACACAAAGTCGGAGCAACAATGAAGAAACCGAAGATACAGCGGTCAATGCCGGATTCAGCGGCTCCAAACCCGGTCAGCGGAAGAAGCCATTCAAAGGAAACAGGGACGACCCATCCAATTTAGACAAAATACTCGATCAGCCTTGCCAGATTCATGGTACCCCGGATAAGCCTGCAAACCATTCCAATAGAAACTATTGGGTCTTCAAACAAGCCGGTAAGTTAAATATCGAACATAAGGGGAAAGGGCCGCCAAGCGAGGACGATGATGAGCCCCGCCCACCGAACACAGGGGGGCAGAAGAAATTTCCCCCTGAGGTAAAAACAGTGAATATGATATACGTCACTCATATCCCCAAGAGGGAGCGCAAGCGCGCACTAAGGGACGTCTGCGCCGTAGAGCCAGTCGCGCAAAAATTCAACCCTTGGTCGGATTGTCCGATCACCTTCGATCGTAGGGATCACCCGACCAGTATACGTCATAGAGGTTCGGCAACCTTGGTCCTTGATCCAATCATCGACGGATTCCATCTCACCCGAGTCCTTATGGACAGCGGCAACAGCCTTAACTTGATTTATCAAGACACTTTTCACAAAATGGGTATTGACCCGTTAAGAATCAAGCCTAGTAACACCACCTTTAAAGGAGTGATACCTGGCGTAGAGGCCCGCTGCACGGGTTCCTTAACATTGGAAGTAGTCTTCGGTTCACCAGATAACTTCCGAAGCGAAGACTTGATCTTCGACATTGTCCCCTTTCGCAGTGGTTATCACACACTGCTCGGACGAACCGCCTTCGCCAGCTTCAATGCAGTTCCGCATTATACTTACCTAAAGCTCAAGATGCCCGGACCACGCGGCGTTATAACAGTCAATGTAAATATGGAGCGCTCCCTCCGTACTGAGCAGCATACCGCACCCCTTGCAACCGAGGTACAGAGTGGCCTCATCAAGCCGAACACTTCATCGGCCATCAAGCCGTCGGACACTTTAAACGAGTCTGGTCCACTCTGCAGAATGACAGCTCGGTGAATCCAGAGCTGGACTAGCAGTTCTGCCTCCGTCGATCACCGCATCTAACCGCCGCATACGTACCGCGTGTGCATAACTACGCACTTAAAATACGTTGGGCAATGACGGAGCCACAATTCTGTTAGGGCCTACAGTGCGGCTCAACCCCATTTTGACCTCCACTTTTTCTTTTTCCTTTTCTTTCTTTTTACCTAATATTATAGGTTCTTTAAAATCTAATCATCTGAAGGTCGCAAAAGGGCTCTTTCCTAGGCCCCTCTTTATATACGCGATCATCAATTTCTCCTCTCAAAGGATTCGACACCAAGGCGATAGCGGTGCAGATGTGCGGCAGGGCGTCAATGGAATCTTCAAGTATACATTTTCTTTTTTTGGCCCTGTATACAGCTTCCCCTTGTGTACAAATTCTCGGCATGTAAAATAGCCTTGATCTTTATGGCATTATCTGTAATCGCACGTTTTGACGTATCAATCGGATTATAATGGAAACCCTTTTTCACCAACCCCTGTTCGGTATTGGTTTATTTCATAAATCTGTATTCCTTCTTTGCGTCAGATTGCCATATATACTTTGGCACGGCTTAAATGCCAGGGGCTCTATTCGGCCACACATATTTAGAAAAAAGTCCGAACACTTCTAGGGTATACTTCGGGGTCCCGAAGATAGCATGATATGCATCAGCTCCGAATCATGTCTTTGGTCAATAGTTGGGTTGCCCGGCTCCTGCGATTACTACCTTACATTCCGCTTGTTCGACTAAGGTAGTAAAGGGAGAACTACTGTGATTGTGTTTCTGGTTCATCCGATCAAACACCTCAGTAGAGAAAGCCGAAAACTGACTGTCATGATATGGCGAGAGCTGGTGGGTGATTCGGCGACTTGCTATAAATCTCTTGTGATTTCTTCCGTATTATACGAAGGACTAGCCTTCGTCCAGTCACGCGCCTAAGGCATCCCAGTTCGGATAGCCGCATACGCACCAGGGGCTAGTACTTAGTCCCACTGTCAAACTCCTATGGCTAAGTAAAAGTGATAAAGCTGCATAGTCTGATTGCCTGGTTCACTGCGCAGACACCTCACTGGTACGCGTCGATGCTATACAAATGGTTTTTAACCCCTTTCTGCGATGGCATTCGGAACCGTCACCTAGTGAGTGACTGCGATAGGGGGGTCCTTCCCACACGACCCAGAAACCGCCGGGGATATGCCCTCCTGGCACACACGCTCGGCAAAATGAGGTCGCGTGCGACCGACGAGCGACCAAATACGGTATACGTATAGTAGTGCTAAAAAATACAATTATACAGGCAAAATCGTTTCCGGTCGTAAGTACATCCCACACAGTCAGTCCCCACTAAACGTTTCCGTTCGTATATACATCCTACACAGTCACTCCAAGGAAAACATTTGCGCAAGGTGGCGTAACGCAAACAGTTTTCAAGAGAATGTCGTGTGTGATTGTTCATTGATCCAACACGGTTTATTCCTAGAAACTGTGTGTGTTGTCTAAGGTCATCGCCCATGGTGTTTTCTCAATAACTGTTTGCAATAGGAAAACCCAATTAGCAGGCTAATTGCCCTATTATTAATAAATCCATTTACTAATCTAATTGACAGTCATATTAAGCACATAATATATTTCATTTCCATATTAAGGAAGCAGGGTTTCATAATTGAAATACATCCAGTACAACATGATATATCTTCAGCACTCAGCTACCCCATTACACAACTGCACCAGCACCAAGTTTCAAATGCAACATCTAGAACCTTTCAAAATTAGCATCATAGATGGTAGATAGACAGATGCATCTCATGTGGAAAACTGCTGAAGCGGAAGTCGAATATTGAGCCTTCATTCATGTTGAAGGTCTTTGCAACTTTAGGCCAGTGCATGTGGATGATTGACCATCCATCCTTCAACCTCTTTAACTTCAATATTGAACCGTGGGTGTTGTATGAAAACTTTCCTCGCCTCCTGACCACAGAGGTGGTTTGAGAGGTAATCATCAGTGAACTGCTTTGGAAAGCCTTGAAAACAAGGACGTGCATAAATATCTTCTCTATATTGGAAATGGGGCAAAGGAATAAAAAAGGCAAGGTATAATAGTTAGTACCATCTTGTAAACCTCAGTGCTTCCCATTGTTTCCCTGCAACACATATAAGGTAGTTAGTCATCAGGTTTCGCATGCTATCAGTAAAATATGTTGATGATAAATAAGCACATTGCAGATTCATCAGATTAATTCAAGCCACATGGAAAACCCATTTATCCAAACCAAGTATGATTAAGAAATAGGAAATATAGCACTTGTATATGTTTCTCATGTATTAAGTGCTGCCAAATTTGATTTATTCCTCACATAGTATACAATAACAGAATGCAGCCACAACAATTGAACATCGCATTGCAGAATTGAACCAAGCAGTTAACTAAACACCACAACAAATGAACCAAACGTTAACTGAGCACCACATTGCACAATATAACATACTCCTAATAGAAGATCAGACAGTTAACCAAACCAAGCATGCTTAACAACTTGGAAATATAGCAATTGTATTTGTTTCTCATGTATTTAGTACAACCAAATTCGATTTATTTCTCACATGGTATGCAATAACAGAATGCAGCCACAACAATTGAACATCGCATTGCAGAATTGAACCAAGTAGTTAACTAAACACCACAACAAATGAACCAAACGTTAACTGAGCACCACATTGCACAATATAACATACTCCTAATAGAAGATCAGACAGTTAACCAAACCAAGCATGCTTAACAACTTGGAAATATAGCAATTGTATTTGTTTCTCATGTATTTAGTACAACCAAATTCAATTTATTTCTCACATGGTATACAATAACAGAATGTAGCCACAACAATTGAACACCGCATTGCAGAATTAAACCAAGCAGTTAACTAAACACCATAACAAATGAACCAAATGTTAACTAAGCACCACATTGCACAATATAACATACTCCAAATAGAAGATCAGACAGTTAACCAAACCAAGCATGCTTAACAACTTGGAATATAGAAATTGTATTTCTTTCTCATGTATTTAGTACAGCCAAATTCGATTTATTTCTCACATGGTATACAATAACAGAATGCAGCCACAACAATTGAACATCGCATTGCAGAATTGAACCAAGCAGTTAACTAAACACCACAACAAATGAACCAAACTTTAACTGAGCACCATATTGCACAATATAACATACTCCTAATAGAAGATCGGACAGTTAACCAAACCAAGCATGCTTGACAACTTGGAAAATTGCACCCTGAAGAATTGAACTTCACATTTGCAGAATTGAACCAAATAGTTAACTGAACACCACATTGCACGACATATAGAACATATACTCTAGAGCAGAAGATTGCATGGTAAAAGTAGATATCACAATCCACTAGAATTTGTTAAGAAAGGCAGTAGCTAGCAAACTGAACATGGGTCCTTATAGTGAGCTAATAAGACAAGCTACTCCTCATTGTCGGAGATATCGATGACGATTGGCTCCTTGGACATGGAAGATGGCGATGCCTCCACATCGTGGGTGCCCTCGTCGTAGTGGTGAGTTGCCTGAGCCGCTCCGGGCACCAACCTGTTGGCTCTCGAGATGAGGTAAGCACGTGCACGCTGAGAAAACACCTCGTAGTCTTCGTCGAAGGCACCGACGGTGGCCTCGAGAAAATGCCACGAACTGTTGTGTAAAGTAGCCAACCGTGACACGGTGTCGGCGCGCGAGGCGTCGACGGTGGCCTCGACGGCGAGGTGTGTCGGATTCATGGGTTCCGGCAAACCCTTGAGGTTCGAACTCTGGGGTGCGCACGAAGAACACTCTCTTCCTAGCTCGCTTGCTCAACGATCTCACGACCTAGCTCGACGAACCCAAGGAACAAGAGACACAAGGGTTTATACTGGTTCGGGCCACCTTGCGGTGTAATACCCTACTCCAGTTTGTGGGTGGATTGCCTCGAGGGGCTGAGGATGAACTAGTACAGTGGATGAACAGCCTCCTGAGGAGAGGTATTCTTGAGCTCGATGAGCTGGTGGGTGTGAGGGTGATCTGAATGATCCGTCCCTTGCTACGATGGTAGCCAGGTCCTATTTATAGAGGCCTGGGTCCTCTTCCCAAATGTTAGGTGGGAAGGGATCCCACAATGGCCAAGTTTGAAGGGGACAACTAGTACAAGCTATCCTGACAAAAGGTGGTCTTCGCCTGCCAAAGGCTCTGGTGGTGACGCTGTCGTGGGCTCCATGATGACCTCCGTCCTATCGTCCTGCTGTCCTTGGTCTTGTTGCACCGATATGGAAACCTTTGCCTGACGCCTCGGGACTCCTCGCCTGTGCTTACCCCTTTAGCACCAAAGAGGAAACCGGTACACTGCGCCCGCTGGCACCCGCCTGGCCTTGGTCGTCATGGCTCACGTCACATGAACCTCGCGAGGTGCCCCTTGCATGGAGATCTCCGCCCCTCGGGAGCCAGCCTGGTGAGGCTGCCCCTGAGGAGGTCTTGGTGTCGTCCGCCTCACGAGGCTTGCTCCCTCGCGAGGGTCTTGAGTGGTTGCTGCCGAAGATGGGCCGTACCAGGCCGTTGGTGGAGCCACGCACAAGCTCGCAGGCAGGCAAGTCTGGGCACCCCCGGTCCCAGAACGCCGATAGTAGCCCCCGGGCCCAAGGCGCGCTCGGACTTGGCTTTGAGGCGAAGCCAAATGGCAAGTGCGGAGCACCGCGGGCCCCAACCGCCCGCGTCCTTGATTGACGCGTGGTGACTGGTGATACGGGGGTGCCTCCACTCCCCCATGCAGCCTTGATATCCGCCAAGCTGGGCGGCCGCCGTTGCCAACAGTACTATGCCCCCATTGCTAGCAGCGCACTTCCAAAACTACCCCACCTCCCAGAAACAGCCGCCACCTCCCTTGGCCTGACCCGGCTCCAATCCCCTCTGCTGCCATGGTGCCGAACCAGAAGAAGAACCATACCATAGCCCAGGCGCCGCCGGCCTTCGAGCCCGCCATCGAGCGGTCGATGGTGCTTAACCAGGAAGCGATGGACAAGGTTCACCCCGCGCTTGCCTCAGATTACAATGAATGGAAGGCGATGGTGGCCTGGCCCGCTTCCCGCTCCGCAATTGATATGACGGCCACCGAGATCCCCATTCATCTTCACGCCCTCTGGGCCGGTCTGATTCCCCCCTTCTCCGACTTCTTCAACGATGTGCTCTCGCATTACCAAGTCAATGCATTGCACCTGGATCCCCAGTCCATCATCCTCCCTACCGTCTTCGCCTTCGTCTGTGAGGCCATGGTGGGCATTTCCCCTTCCGTGGCCTTGCTTCGCCATTTCTTCTCGTTGCATCTGACCGACGACCGCCAGCGCTCTGGGTGCGTGACCCTCCAAGCCGTAGCGGCGACGGCCAGCTCGGGGATAGACTTTGAGCTTTCACCGGTTGTGGGCGGATTTCGGAAACGGTGGGTGTTCGTGGACGCTGGTGTGCGCAACCCCCTGCTCCTGCTTCCGCGAGCTCCAGCTGTCCCTAGCTCCGGCTGGGGGAATGCGAAGCTTGTTGACCGGTGGCTCGCCCACGTCTGGCGTCGGCTAACCAGGCTGAAGGACCTCGGGGTGACGGCGCCTATGATGGTGAAGGAGTTCATCCGGTGCCGCATTGCTCCGCTTCAGCGCCACTCTCTGCCAATGTGGGCCTTCTCCGGCTGCGGGGACCCCATGAGGCTCCATGCGCCCGCTCTCCCTCCCGAAGCACGGCGTCCAATACTCGAGCTCCTGACGGGTGACCCTGCGCCAGCCAATCTACCGGAGGAGGGTTGCCTCTTGTACTACTGCTCGAACAAGGTGGAGTTCGCGAGGCAGATGCCTCCTTTCAACGAATGGGGGCTGCGCCCGGTTGGCCTCGAAGGGCCCCAAAAGCCCTGTCTTTGTGTTCCCCCTGCCTGCTGCCGCCTTGGAGCTCACCCAGGGAGCTGGTGTAGGGGGGCGAGCACCGTCGAACGCCAGCGAAATGGCCGCCGAGGAAGCGACGCCGGTCGTGGCCCCCGTGGTGGCGGCTCCTAAGGCTCGGGTGAGCTACCCCGGGGCGATGGTTGCGGGGCCGTCGCGGTCCGAGGCTCTGAGGCCGGAAGCCCCCAAGCCTCAGGCGAAAGCGGAGGGGTCGGCGCAACCTGAAGCTCCTGAGGTCGCTCCCTCGGGAGTCCCGCCAGTTGCCTTAGGCAACGGCAATGGTGCCCAGGGCTTCGGCCAGCTCCGCTTGAATTTCGAAGCACTCCGCAAGAGGAAGCCAATCCATAGCTACAATGGTGGCACCTACCGCCCGTTGAAGCAGCGGAAATACGTTGCCAAAGATGAGTAAGTACCTCATCTGCGTTATTTTCTGAGTGCTGCATCCTTTTTTGACCAATGATCTTCAGGGTTCCCTCGGCTGGAACGGCGAAATCTCCCGAGGTTCGGCCCTCACCAGCCACCAACTCGTCATTGATCTTGAGCTCCGTGCGGGGCCTGGAGCCCGCTTCGGAGGCAGACGCGCCAACCTGGGGCCTTGATCCGTCTTTCCTGGCGTCACTTCTTCACGCTCCAGCCTGGGGTGCAGCCGGCGTGCCAAGGACTCCTCTGTTGGTCATCGCCGGCGGCTGGGCGTCCCCAGCACCGGCCTCGTCTTCAGGTGGTGAGGTCACGTCACCTAGCACCTTTACCGCGGCCCGTGAGGGGGCGGAGAAGGCGCCGGCCTCGAGCTCCTTGCCGGGGTCAAGCAGGCCAGCTCGAACTTCCCCAGCAACCCTTGACGTAGAGGACGGACTCGGCTGCGCCCTGGAGCTTGCGCGCGGACGCGGTGTCGTACGCCATGAGCTCTTGCAGCAGGCGATGGTTGCGCTGAGCCGCCTTGGAGGAGAGCTCGCAGCGGTTGGCGCTCGCCTCAAGACGGAGGACCTCCGCCTGGCTCGTGAGTGGCACCAGTTGAAGATCGCCATCAACCTTGGGCAGCTTCAGCATGAGCGTGACAAGGCAAAGGCCACAATGGAACTCGCGGCCTCGCGCGAAGCCAGCGCTCGGGTCCTGGAGGAGGCTAAGGAGGCCGACCTCTGTCGTGAGGGCGCCGAGAAGCAGGAACGCGAGCTCCTGGCCTTGAACGCTGCCCTGGAGCAGCAGATAGAGGCGCGCTGAACCGTCTTGGTGTCGATGAGGGGGTGCCTTCTGAAGAGAAGGAGATCCAAAGCGCGAGGAGGCGCTGGCGCTGGAGGCCTTGGAGCATGGCCTGGAGCACGAGCGGCTGGAGACGAGGGAGCGCCATGTGGCCATGGCCGAAGATGCCGTCTCCGCCCGCGAAGCCGAAATCCAGGAGGAGGTCGACCGGAGGGTGGCGAGGGCTCGCGCGGATCTGTCCAACGAGCATGGCTTGAAGCTGAAGCTCTCGGAGGCTGAAGCTGAGGGCAGGATTTCTGCCCGTTGGTCCGAGCTAGACAAGGCGGAGCAGCGCAAGAGGATCGCTGTGGCAGCCCAGACTTACGCCCAGGCCGACCTGGCCAAGGCTCGCGCTGATCTGCTTTCACTCTAGCAGCAGATTGATGACGCTGCATCCCTCGCGCAGCAAAACAGGGAGGAGGTGTGCCGTCGGCAGACATTGCAGCGTGAGCACGCCCCCCATACTCCAGGCCCTGAGAGTGAGGGCTAATCGGGCATTGGGCATCATCTGCGAGTAGAACGTCCCTCATCCCCGCGTGGAAGACTACGCCGGCCATCTCCACTTCTTCACCGATGTCGTGATGCGCCTGGAGGACTGGGCCGCGAGCGCTCATGAGCTTGTTGAGGAAAGGAGCCGAGGCCTCCTCGGGCGCGCGTTCTCTCGCGTCTTTAGTCATCTCCGGAACCTCGACCCCCACTTCGACTTCGACGCCGCTATCCCCCTGGTGCCTGGGGCCATCCGGGACAATCTGGCGCGCTGGGTGGACGACAACGTGGACGCCCTGGTCAGGGCTTTCGCCACCGAGGATGATGCGGTGGTGGTCGTGGAGGATGAAGGCGGCGCGGTCGACGATGGTGAAGACGACATCGGCGACAGCACCAGCAGCGCGTACGAGAGCGACCATGATGCGTGAGTGGCATGTCCAATTGAGCCCATGCTCCTTTGCTTGAACTTGTATGCAAAGACTTGGACATGGCCCCACAAGGCGTAAGAGTGTTTTGGATGGGGGGCCCTCACGTATGTAAATTAACCTTCTATTTTTTAGACCGATCTTGCAACGCGTTTCTGCAAGCTTACGAGCCCCTCAGCAGGCTTGCTGTTGTGACTTACCTTGGCCCTAGCAGGCCTTGAGCTAGTTTTGTAGTTGCCGATGTGCTTTTCTCCCGAGGGGAGCCCTCTGTGGGCTCGCGAGGTTCTGGACTTTCGAGGAGCCTGGTACTCAGCTCGAGAGGGCCTCGCGAGGAGCGAGTGCCAGACCATGGCAGGGTGTGCTTGTAGTGGTCCTGTGGGATTTGCCGCCGCCCGGTCTGCCCGAGCGCGGTGGACGCGCACATACCACGCCCAGCCCCCGATCGCGAGGCGCTCGCAAGGCACTCGCAAGGGGAGGGGTAGCAGGCGCGAGCCTCGAAACAATGCATGGAATAAAAAAACATAAGAAATCAGCACAAACGAGAAAAGACTGCCCCCACACTTGTCAACGAAAATACGACTTCAAGTTCAGCTCAAAAAGGGCGGCGAATCGAGTTACAGAAAGCAGGGATGAAAGCAAATGGCCGCATCCGGCACCTAGCTAGTCTTCTTGTCTTCCCACGAGCGCGGAGCTATGTGCTTTCACTGGCTGTGGGCATAGTCATTGGTGGACAGGGCCGACGGCCAGCGCGGAGCATGGTGCTTCCACTAGGACGTGGGCGGGAGCCCCCGAGGCCCAAGGGCGGCACTCCGGAGACTCCAGGGCGTGTACAGCCCCACTCATTATTACGTGAGAGTGTCACGAGCGGAGACCTTCATAGGCGCGAGCCTTGCTTAATATCGCCACACGAGGGTCCCGCCCTGCGCCACCCCCGACCACCATTGGGGCGTCCGGAAACCAGGACGAGACCAAGGGGCAAGGAGGACGCTAGCGGTGCCCTCGGCGACCATGGGCCCTCTGCCGGGGGGAAAGGCTCGCCACCACCTTCCCCGGCAAGGACCTACCTCCGTGCAGCACCTTGCTTCGTGTGGCGCAGAGGGGGCCCTCGCTCCAGGCCTCTCCCGCGCAGCTCCCAGTGCACCGCTCCGGTCGGGGGTGGAGCCACCGCCATGCGGTCTCGGACCGCTGCTGCGGTTTGGTTCACCTGCAGCCCATGGTTAGTGTAAACTTGTTCCTGAGACATAGGTTGTACCCCGCCGTCATTGTCACTGAAGGGGTCGGCGAAGCCTCCTGGCGACTTGTGGAAGGCCCCGGTCTCGAGTGCTCCGCCTTCCCATTCTAGCTCGGGGAACGAATTGGAGCCTTCCCCCGGCGTGTACCCAGATTCACCATGCAGGGGACGTAGGCATCCTCGGCCTCCCCGCCGGAGCCGTCGCCTGGGTGCTCCGCGCCTTGAGCCAGAACCCGGGGTGCCTGGGCCTGGTGGTCGCTGGGCGGCTCTCCAGCGCGTCCTCGAGGTGGCCCGCCAGCGCCTGACCCTCCTGGCGACGGCGCCATCGCGGCAGGACGGGTAGCGCCGGGGTTCATGTTGGTATTGTTGGGTCCCCCTGGCGCCCCAAGAGGCGCGCGAGCTCGCCGGGGCCTCGCGCGCGCCTCTGCCACAACCTGAGGCATGGGCATGGAACAGAAAGGCGGCGTACCTCTGCAGGCATCGTCCAGCAGTTCGGCGATGCGTTCCAGCAGCGCATCGCGGCCGCTCTCCGCTAGCCTGCATCGTAGTAGCTCCCGCGCCACGATTAATGCGGCTCGCATGTTTGCATGTTCCCACCGGGTGTGCGGTGCCGTTGCCGCAACGTAGCCTGATGATCGCATGGTGGCACGCGCGCGCCGCGACGCGAGGGCGGAAGGCGTCGGCCCGCGCCGCCCACATCCGGCGGTGTTCGGCGGCGTACGGGCCGCCTGGAGCGCGGAGTTGAGGTCTTCTTGGGCGGTTGGTGCCGCCCAGACGGGCCAAGCAGCCCAGTGGTCGGTGTGGGTCCTTGGGTCGTCCGACATCGGAACCACGGCGTGTCGACGGGTCGATCGATGGAGGAGGGGCTTCGGCGCACCCCCTACCTGGCGCGCCAAATGTCGGATTCGTGGGTTCCGGCAAACCCTTGAGGTTCGAACTCTAGGGTGCGCACAAAGAACACTCTCTTCCTAGCTCGCTCGCTCAACGATCTCACTGCCTAGCTCGATGAACCCAAGGAACAAGAAACACGAGGGTTATACTGGTTCGGGCCACCTTGTGGTGTAATACCCTACTCCAGTTTGTGGGTGGATTGCCTCGAGGGGCTGCGGATGAACTAGTATAGTGGATGAACAGCCTCCTGAGGAGAGGTGTTCTTGAGCTCGATGAGCTGGTGGGTGTGAGGGTGATCTGAATGATTCGTCCCTTGCTACGGTGGTGGCCAGGTCCTATTTGTGGAGGCCCGGGTCCTCTTCCCAAATGTTAGGCGGGAAGGGATCCCACAATGGCCAAGTTTGAAGGGGGACAACTAGTACAAGCTATCCTTACAAAAGATGGTCTTCGCCTGCCAAAGGCTCTGGTGGTGACGCTGTCGTGGGCTCTGCGGTGACCTCCGTCCTACCGTCCTGCTGGCCTTCACTACAAAAAAAAGACACATCCGTGACATTTTGGGCCGAACGAAAAAAATTTCTGTCATACATATGACACTTCTATGACGATAATTGTGACAAAACCCGGTATCATCATAGATGTGGTGGGCTCCTACTTCTATGACAAAAAATCATGACAGAAAATGGGCTTTTCGTCCTGGGCGGGCCGGAGACGCAGCTGCATGTCATTCTTTGGGCCGTCCATGACGGAAAAAACCATGGTAGAAGCGAGGGCGAGGAAAATTTCGGGGAGTTCCCGGTTACGGTGGGAGGTCGGGGGCCGAGCGATGCGCGTTTCTCTCGTACACGTACGCGCGTGTGTGCGAGGCGTTGTCTCTAACTGAACCCGGGCGATTGCACTGCAGGCTACGCGTTACTGAACCCGAGCGATCGATCGATGGCTGTTAACTGAACCCGATCAAGCGATTCCTTCGCTACTGCTGCTAACTGAGGCCGATCGATGCTGCCTCTGGGATGAACAGTGAGCGTTGCGGGGGGGTTTGGATGAACAGTGAGCGGTGGCGTTGCCTCTGGATGAACAGGACCCCATGGTGTGGTGGAGGGCTGGATGAACAGTAGACGGTGGAGGGGTGCCCGTGGAGGGGTGGTTGAACAGGACCCCGTGGTGTGGTGGGCTGGATGAGCAGTAGACGGTGGAGGGGTGGTTGAACAGTAGCCGGTGGAGTAGCGCGCGGTGGAGGCTGGATGAACAGGAGCCCGTGGAGGCTGGAGGAGGTCGACGGTAGCCCGTGGAGGCTGGAGGAGGTCGACGGTGGAGATGAACAGTATCCTGTGGAGTCCCGTTTTGCGGTACACCACACCCCTCCCGATGAACAGGACCCGCGTTTCGACGTAGGAGGTCCGTTTCGTCCGTTTTGCGGTACGCCACACCCCTCCCGATCAACAGGACCCCCGTTTCGACCGTAGGAGGTCCGTTTCCTCCGTTTTGCGGTACGCCACACCCCTCCCGATCAATAGGACCCCCGTTTCGACCGTAGGAGGTCCGTTTCCTCCGTTTTGCGGTACGCCACACCCCTCCCGATCAACAGGACCCCCGTTTCGACCGTAGGAGGTCCGTTTCCTCCGTTTTGCGGTACGCCACACTCCTCCCGATCAATAAGACCCCCGTTTCGACCATAGGAGGTCCGTTTCCTCCGTTTTGCGGTACGCCACACCCCTCCCCATGAACACGATGCATTCCGTTGCCTCCCCATGAACACGATGCATTCCGTTGCCTCCCCATGAACACGACGACGACGCTGTTTCTCCGTTCCGACCCAGCCGTGTACACTAGCCCTGGCCGTACGTATGCGCGAGTAGGCGTTCGAGACCCCGCCCGTATGTACACATACGTGGCCGTATTTTCTTTCTTGCACCCTGGCCGCTGTACGTACGTGTACATGCTACGTGCGCGCCTCTACTACGACACGTACGCGCCTCTACTACGACACGTGCGCGCCTCTACATCCACCAGTATATATGTATGTACACGTTCGCGACCAGAATGACAATGCTACGTACGCTTCGACCAGGTGGGTCCCGACTGTCAGGAACTTCCTAGCCTGCGAACATATAGCTAGTGCGTCCCCGCAGTCAGGGGGGCGAATCGTTTTTTTTTTGCCCGGACGCACTTCCTTGCGTGCGAAGATGTAGCTGGTGAGTCCCAGCAGTCAGGGGCAAACGTTTTTTTTGCGAAATACGATGGCCCGTCCGGTGGGTCCCCACTGTCAGGTGGAGGAATAATTATTTTGCACGTAATAAGGAGGCACTTCCTTGCTGCGGCCGTGAACCCAGCTGTCAGCCTCTCCACGTACAGTCCACGTCCAATGGAAGCCGTTCCTTGACCACATTGACCACGCCGCGCCGAGAGCACCAGGGCGGTGGACGACGGCGAGGCCTAGGAAGGGGACGATGCGGAGCCGGGGAAGACGCGGCAGTGGATGCCCACGTGTAGAGGAGTACGAGGGTTCACTGGTTCGCTGCGGTGTGAGGCTGCCGTCGCTGCAGAATAACAGGGGGTGTGGGTGAGTAGAGGGATGGCCTGGCCAGCGATGGGAGTAGTAGGGGCGGTGAGGCCTCCGCCGCATCGCAGCCGGCCACGGGAGGCAGGAGCACGAGGCACGACCGGCGCTGGTTTGGGCGGCTGGAGCAAGAAGACCAGAGGTTGAAGAAGCACTACGGCCGTTGGATGGACATCGTACGGTCACTGGAGCTAGAATCGTGCATATTGACTAAGTTGACAAAGCCCTCCGTCCCCGTCAACTTAGTAGGCCCACAAGTCAGCCTACCACTATACTGTGTCCTAGCTAACAGGGGGAGTATTCATTTTTTTGTGCGTAATAAGGAGGCACTTCCTTGCGTGCGAAGATATAGCTGGTGGGTCCGAGCTGTCAGCGGCGGTAACGTTTTTTTCGCGAAATACAGAGGCCCTTTCAGTGGGTCCCTGATCTCAGGTGGAGGAATCATTATTTTGCGCGTAATAAGGAGGCATTTCCTTGCGTGCGGCCGTGGACCCAGCTGTCGGCCTCTCCACGTACAGTCCACTTCAGATGCATGTCACTCGTTGACCATGTTGACCAGGCCGCGCCGAGAGCACCAGGGCGGTGGACGACGGCGAGGCCTAGGAAGGGAACGACACGGGGGCAGGGAAGACTCGGCAGTTGTTTCCCACGCGGAGGGGAGTACGACTGTACAAGGGTTTACTGGTTCGTCTGCCGTCGCCGGAGAATAACAGCAGGTGTGGGTGAGTGAGGGATGGCTAGGCCAGCGATGGGAGTACGGTGGGGCGGTGAGGCCTGCGCGGCAGTAGAGCCAGCCGCGGGGAGGAGGGAGCATGCAGTCCCGCCCGCGCTTGTTTGAGAGGCTGGAGCAGGAAGAGCAGAGATTGAAGAAGCACGACGGCCGTTGGATGGCCATCCAATAGTCACTGCTTGTGCGTCAACCTTTTTTTAGGAAAATCTCAAATCTGTGGAAAACAGCATACAGCCCATTTGCCATTATTTCTAATAATTTACAGCCCATTTGCTAATTATTAAGGTTTTTTTTGGAGCCCATATTCTTTTTGTTAGCATTACAGCCCATACTGTGGCCACGGTTAAAAAATTATACGAAATTTTGCATATTTCGGTGCGGTCCGAACTGTTTTTAATCCCGAAATTTCGACTCACATTCAAACTGATTTTAAAAATAAATGTATATCAATATAAAATCCAACAAATTCTCCACGCATAAAAATTAATGTAATTTAAAATCTCGAAATGAAAAAAAAAATATTTGAAACTAATTGCCGGTTTGATGTGTTTTAAAAATGTACAGCCCATTTCTCATTACTGATGGGCCATTTTCTCGGCCAGCCGAATGAAAGCTCTCCTCGTCTTGAAAGATTTGCAGCCCAACAGGCCTGACAAAGCGACTTACTTGGCAAATCACAAAAAAAAACTGGGTTGTGGCCATGGACCCAGCTGTCAGCCTCTCCACGTACAGTACTCTTCCGATGGAAGTCGTTCCTTGACCACGTTGACCACACCGCGCAGAGAGCACCACGGTGGTGGATGACGGCGAGGCCTAGGAAGGGGACGACGCGGAGCCGGGGAAGACGCGGTAGTGGAAGCCCGCGCGAAGAGGAGTACGAGGGTTCACTGGTTCGGCTACGGTGTGAGGCTGCCGTCGCCGCAGGGCCTGGCCAGCGGTGGGAATAGTAGGGGGTGGTGAGGCCTCCGCGGCAGCACAGCCGGCCACGGGAGGCAGGAGCATGCGGCACGACCGGCGCTGCTTTGGGCGGCTGGAGTAAGAAGACCAGAGGTTGAAGGAGCACTACGGCCGTTGGATGGACATCGTACGGTCACTGGAGCTACAATCGTTCATATTTACAAAGTTGACAAAGCCCTTCGTCTCCGTCAACTTAGTTGGGTCCCAGCAGTCAGGGGGAGTATTAATTTTTTTGTGCGTAATAAGGAGGCACTTCTGGTGGGTCCGAGCTGACAGTGGGGGGAACGTTTTTTCGCGAAATACGGTGGCCCGTCAGGTGGGTCCCAGCAGTCAGGGGGCAAACGTTTTTTTCGCAAAATACGGTGGCCCGTCCAGTGGGTCCCTGCTGTCAGTTGGAGGAATCATTATTTTCCGCGTAATAAGGAGGCACTTACTTGCTGCGGCCGTGGACCCAGCTGAGACTCTCCACGTATAGTATACTTCCAATGGAAGTCGTTCCTTGACCACGTTGACCTCGCCGCGTTCCGTTGCATGCATGCGTCCATGTGCGTGGTGCGTCCCCACTGTCAGCCTCTCACGTACAGTCATCTTCCGATGACTCTCGGTTGTTGACCACGTTGACCACACCGTGCCGAGCGCACCCAGACTGGAATGACCCGGAGATGGGGAAGACGGGGCAGTGGAGTCGCAGATGGGGAGGAGTGGGAAACTTCACTGGTTCGGGTGCGTGGCAGCACAGCCGCGGTGCCGCCCACGGGAGACAGGAGCAAGAATAGAGGTTGAAGAAGGAGCACGGATGTTGGATTAACATCCAATGGTCCAGCTGCTAGAATCATTTGTTGATTAAGTTGACAAAGCCGTGCGTACACGTCCGCTTAGTAGGCCCACAAGTCAGTCACCAAATCTGACGGGTCCTAGCTGTCAACGGGATGAATAATTTTTTCGCAAAACAAGGAGGCACTTCCTTCCGTGCGAAGATACAGCCGGTGGGTCCCAGCTGTCAGGTGGAGAAATAATTTTTTTTCGCAAAACAAGGAGGTCCCTCCTGTAGCTGGTTCGAATCCAAACCTAGACTATGACTATATATGGTGCTATGCTACTCTGCAAGTAATGAAACTGACATATCCAACGTTCGCTTCTCCTCTTCTCTACTTACTCTGCCTAGCATCAGAAGCTCTGGCCGCTCGTCCACCTGCTCTTCAGCAGGCAACAACCAGATATGCGCCAAGTCGCCACCCGTACCATCGCCTGTGGGTCTCATCACACCCCCGCCGGCACGCGCACCGCAGCCGATTGCTCATCGCAACCCGCTACCGTTGGTGTGGTGCCACTACTGCAAATCACGCAGAGTCATCCGTCGCGTCTCAACCACAATCCGCAACCCTGGCCGAGTCTTCTACAAATGCCCGAATCATGGGGTAATAATATGTTTAAGTGTTGTTCTACTGCTTTCAGTTGCGGATTTTTTTAATAGTTTGGTTGATGATCTTCCAATTTGATTCGTGCAGAAAAGGGAAGATTCGTGTGATTTGTATTTCTGGGAAGTTGCTGATGTGGGGGAATGCAACTACGCTGATTATTTGGTTAGCCGAGGAATCCCAATACCAGCAGGTTGGGGTGTTGGACAAGTAACTGAAGGAACGGCAGAAGAGGAAGATGCAGAGCAGAAGGTTAAAGATGCAGTTCCTCTGATCATGGCCAAGCAACAGCTGCTGAACGGCCTTGACAGCAATGAGGAGATGAAAGAGCTTGTGAAGATAATGGGCAAAATCGATGTGCTCTGTAGGATGATTGTCTCTTTATTTGCAGTGTATGTAGCACTCGTGATGTATTCAGTGGCTACGACATGAACACTTTGCTGAAACTAGTAATGAATGAAACCTGTGTAGCAGGCTGGGCGTAGTGTTGTGAACATCTAATGATTTCTATTAACGGAAATCAGGGGGTATCCCCTTTTGCTCATATAAATAAATAAATAAATAAATAGCAGAGGCCCTGTCGGGTCAGCTTTGTTCTCATTCGAAGACGTCGAGCAAATTGCAGTCCAACAGCAAACTATGTCATCAAATTCAAGTTTCACAGCCAAATATGAGTACAACTAAACAACAATGTCATCATGTTTTAGTTGTCAAACAATCACCAAACACAAATCAGCATACATAACAAGTGATGTTCTCACAGCAAAATACTAAACAACATGTTCATCAGGTTTCAGTTGTCATAGCAAACACAATTTCACATAGTAGATAAAAAAATGTCTTCTCACAGGCAAATACGACAAAAGCAATGTAATCATCATCCGCAGCAGCAGCGTCAACATCTTCGCCATGTGTATCAGTCTGAATCGTAATTCCCCACGGTGTCATCTTCTTCTTCGTCCTCAACGTCCTCGAACGTTGGCTTCTTCTTGATCAACTCTTGTATGTCCACAGCACGACAGGCAATCTTTTCGCCGGCGTCATTGACGTGATGGTTCTCAAAGATATTAGGAACATCTGTGTTATCTTGTACATCAGGAGCAGTGTAAGCATCATCTTGTTGTGCAACTTCATTAAACGAATTCCTCTGCTCAAACCTTTGCAATACTCTCCAGTCATCGCTACGTGCAAATGTGTCTTCCAAGAAAAATATCTGTGTTGCTTGATTTGCCAAAATAAAAGGCCCGTTGGTCTGGTATGCCGCCTTGACATTGATAGATTTGAAATAATCATCAGCTCTGGGTTTTGCGATCCTGGAAAACAGGTTATACTAACGACAGCACAACAGAACCACACACCAATGATCCTCGAAACTGGAGATATACTGCAACTGAACAATGTCTGTTATGTTAGCATACATTTCAGTTGTGTCTTTGTCATACGTGTCCGTGCTCATGATGGCACTGTTTTGTGTCTTCCTGCCTTCGTCTCGTGCAAGGGTGTTGTAGCGCACATCTCCAACAACGCAAGATTCATAATGTCTTACCCGAGTATCAGGACCCATTGCTAGTGAGTAAAGGGCATCATCAACTGCCTGCCCATCCTCCCGCATCTTCTTAACCTATGGTTAGAAAATAGACAAGTTGATCATCTTATGTACTCAATATATTAAAAAACTGACAGTGCACTACAAAAGCTTACATGGTTCTTGAACCATTTCGCAAATCCTGCCATAACCAGTTTGTCAATGTTTCTTGGATTTTGCGGCAGTAACTCCTCTTTGTAGATGCTGCACAACATAGTGATCGCGTCAAACATCTAAATATATAAGAATGTGCTGCAAGTTTAGTAGATTACGATGTATAAGCTGCAGTAATGCACTTACTTGATATAAGGTAGTATCTCATTACAGTTATTCAACACATACCAAACCATTTTTTCCAAATCTTTAGGTTTGTCCTCTTGTCGACTCTTCACTGTAACTCGAACAGAATAATCAAAAACATTGAGCCCGGGATTGTCTTCACCCACCTTTTTGCTAAGCTGATCAGCTGTTTCAATGTATTTTGAGCAGAATGTCAACGCTTTTGTAGCAATGTAGGCCTCTGCAATGGAACCCTCGGTTCTAGCTCTGTTCCTAACATAGCCCTTGAAAGTGCCTAGCCGCCTTTCAATAGGGTACATCCAGCCATACTGTACTAGACCTCTAAGTAGTGCCTCATCAGGTAGATGAACAGCCAAATGCACCATCACATCAAAGAAGGCTGGAGGATATATCTTCTCAAGGTCGCATAGGATAGTTTGTATCTTGTCTCTAAGACGCTCCAAAGCATCTATCCTGATATTCCTACTGCAGAGTTCCCTGAAGAATTGTCCCAACTCTGCAACTGCTCTGTATAAGTCAGGGCGGCCCAATCCTCTAAGGATAACAGGTAAAACCCTTTGAAGTAGGAAGTGGTAGTCATGAGTTTTCAACCCTTGTACCTTGTTTCCATCTGCACTGACTCTCCTTTCAGGGTTGGAAGCAAATCCATGTGGGAATCTCACACGTGACAGGACCTCGCAGAATTCTTTTCTTTTTACCTTGTCCAAGACGTACACAGCTGGTGACATATCCCGTGGTTTACCTTCATCTTGCACCTGCAATTCCTTTCTGATACCCAGGTGTGTCAAATCAATCCTAGATTTGAAGGTATATTTCGTCTTGCCTTCAATATTAGGAAGTGTGCCGATAATGCTGTCACATATATTTTTCTCGATGTGCATCACATCAAGATTATGTCGCAGATCCAAATCTTTCCAATACTCCAAGTCCCACAAAGTGGACCTGCGAGTAAACAATAATATCTCTTCTACCCTGCCACGCTTCCTTTTCCCGCTACCATTACCAGAATGGTTTCCTGGTGTAATATGCCTGACCTTCTCTAATTCCACTTGCAACTCATCGGCGGTGAGCCTCTTTGGCGCATCACGGTTCTCATGCTTTGCATTGAACACATGTCTTCGATATTTTCTAGGATGCGGCTTGTCCTTGGCAAGGAAACGGCGGTGTCCAATGTAACAGATCTTGCTAAGTATTGTGTATGACAGCGGATTCCTGTCACAGCGAACACATGCATTGTAACCATGTGTCGTTCGCCCTGACATAGTGCCCAAAGCTGGATAATCATGGATGCACCAAATTATAACAGCACGCAGAAAGAAATCAGCTGGTGGGCTGCTATATAGGTCTCGAGTGAGAACACCCTTCCATAGCTGTTGAAGTTCCTCCACAAGAGGCTCCATGAACAAATCAAAATCCTTTCCAGGACTTTTTGGACCTGGGATGAGCAAGGATCATGTAGTTTGATTCTTTGGTGCAGACATTTGGAGGCATGTTGTAAGGGATTACAAGCACTGGCCACATGCTATATGTGGCGCTCTGGTGGCCAAATGGGTTAAATCCATCTGAAGCTAAGCCAAGTCTAATGTGTCTCGGGTCAGCAGCAAACTCTTTGTGTTTATCATTGAAGCTTTTCTACTCACTACCATGAGATGGATGGCTCATTACATCCTGATCTCTGTACTCCTGGTTCCTAGAATTCCACAGTACATCCTCTCTTGTTTCAGCATCATGAAACAACCTCTGCAATCTTGGTATAATTGCAAAATGTCTCAGAACATTATGAGGAATCCTCTTCACAGCATCGCCATCTTTCCATCTTGATGATTTGCATTTCGGGCATTCACTTATGTTGGCATAATCCTTCTGGAACAGAACACAATTATTCTTACAAACATGGATCATATCATATCCAATTCCAACTGCACGAAGGAAATTCTTCATTTTACTGTAGGTGTGTGGCAGCTCAGACGCATCTGGGAAAGATTCGCGGAAAGCAGCCAACATCGCATCGAATGATTTGTTGGTCATCCGATCAGATGTCTTCACCTGAAGAAAGATGACCATAGCTGAGAATACTGACAGCTTATTTCCTGGGGTGACAGCAACGTTGCATTGTTCCAACATGCGGGCCCACCGTTTTTCTTCTGCAGGTGAAAGTTCACGGAATGCACGAGCATTTCATAGCATTGTTTCAATGTTGGTCAAACTCACTGGCTCCGCCACCACCACCTCCTCCTCCTCTTCCACCTGAGCATTAGGCAGATCAAGATGGTGATCTGCTGCTTCCATGTAGTCAATAACATTGACGTTCACAGCTTCACCATGATGAACCCACCTAGTATATGTAACCGACATCCCATACAAGTGTAGATGATTTTGCATAGTTGACTGGGGTCTTGTAACTGAATTCATACAACTGCTACACGGGCAGTGCACATCTGATTTCGGACCACCGTACTCAGCTCTGATAAAGTTCATGAAGTTTTCAACCCCCTCGACATATGCAGCGGAGAATCTTCGAGTAGAAGTTATCCAAGTCCTGTCCATCTGTTAGACATACAAATTAGTTCTTCTACTAGATATTACAGGAAAAACATATATGCTTTTTTATGAAGTCCAGAAAAAAAATACCTAGGTTGATGTCTAAAGCTATGGCAAGATATTTGGACGAGCAGATATAAGTAACGAAATATATGTAAAGCTAATTCAGCAAACAGATTTGAGTGCCAAATTATGGCAGGCTGTTTTAGCAGTCAATGAGGCCGAGCACACCGCCATCGAACTATCGAAGGCCATCGCAGCAACAAAGATCGAGTATAAAACGGTGTAGAGCTATTTCACCTAACAGATTGGCTACTGGACCAGGGCAATCTACGTCACAATAAATATATGGCAGGATATTTTAGCAACTAATCGGCCTTGGCATGCCATCTCAGCTAAGCAGATTGAGTGCGGAACAGGGCAAGGAAGCTTCTTAAGCAGAGCATATTGACAGTAAACTACTTCGGCAAACAGTGAGATTAACAGCGTCTATCAGCTAACATTCAGCGCTACACCGACATGAACGGGGCCTCAGTCTAGAATGCGCGTACCGTGGGAGAAGCTGACCGCCGTGCGTCTCCACATGAACATCACCAGCGGTGGCAGCGCTGACCGCCGTGCGCCTCCACAAGAACGTAGCCAGAGGTGGCGGCGTGGCTAGAGGACGGCAGTCTACGAGAGCGTACTGTGGGAGCGAGAGGATCGCCGAACCGCGGCGCCGACGTATCGGCGCGGCGGGGAGGGCGGCTTTGGCGGAGCGAATGGAGTGGAGGGGGACGGGGGGGAGGGGGTTTGGGGAATATTATTGGCTAGTTGGCCGAAGGGCGGTTGAATCGGATTTGGGGGAATTTTTGGGTGTGGGGGGAGGATTTTCGCATGGTGGGCGGGGGGAGTTTGGCGCATGGTCGGTTTCTCCAAGTGCAGTCCCACGTGTCAGTGAAGAGGCAAGCCGAAGCGCGTTCCGTTTGCGTGAGCCGTGTGCAGGACCGAACGTGTGTGGGGTGCAATGCGACCGCGACAGGAGTGCTATGAGTGTACCGCCTTTTTTCCTTTTAAACTAGGTGCTTCGCCCCCTCAAAAAAAATTTGTTGCTTCGCGCGATCCATCGATACTACTTCTAGTAATCCGGTAATCCCGACTAAAACGGCGCGACCGGGTCTTTTCCCGCGCGATATGCTGGGAGGTTGGCTTAGTTGGGTTTTTTAGGACGAGTAATGCTACACCTACGTAATCCCAGTTACGTAATTAACGTAATGTGAAACATGTGATCTGTTAATTGTAGATTGGGGGAGGGAGGGGCCCACCACCATGAAAATCAGGGGAGGAGAGAGAGAGGCAATTTACGTTAACCCTTTCGTAGGTTCCCGTAGATGTAGAAAGATGTGAAATGTGTGAATGTGTAGTGGACGTACTATAGGAGTGCCTAAGATAATTTGTGTATGTATAGACCCTATGTGTTTATTTTACTTCGCATGTTAGATTTGTCTCGGTTCAATAAGAAGTAGAGTTGGTGATGATGGTGTGCCTGTCATCCTGCAATATAGGCCGTCCGATCTATATCTAACGGATAGGAAGGAAACTATGACAATTTACCCACACTCCTCTCCACATTTGCAGATAAGGCTTTCCCTCGTTCATCCTTTTCTCCCACAAGATCTTGATCTTCTGTGCAACGCACGGGCATCTTGCTAGTACTCCTACAATATGTATATTATTGTGAAAGTTCATATACACCGGTCGAGATTAATGCAAACACGGCAGATTTTCATTACATTTCGAACTTCTATAGGACAGAAAAATAAAAGAAACCCGACCCTACACCTATTCTACGGCGGCGACCGACGTCCTCCATCTGCGATCTCTATGTACGGGGGCGGGGTTCAAGACCCGTGAAGTGAAGGTGTGGTCTCCGGCGAGGAAGAGTAGAACACGGGATACGGACCGGCCAGTTGGCACACCATGCCCTGCCGCCTCCCATGCCCTACTCATCCTCGGAGGAGTCCCCGACCTCGGCGGTGCCGGACGTTGGACGGCGACAAGTAGGACGCGTGGCTGACGGTGCTCCCGTCGTCGGCCGCCAGCGTGGCCACCGCTTGTGCGGTCGCGTCCGCGTCCGACTACGCCGCTATTGCGTCGCGAGAGGCGACTTGAGCGAGGGCGGCGACCTCGAGCTTCATCCCCTAAGACAAGCTCTCCCGCAGAGCGTTCGCACTTGCGGTCATGGCGGATGTGGTGCCAGGTAGGAGGACGATGCGCTATGGTGTGGAGGTTAGCGGGGCGTTGCCGCTTTAAGTAGCGCATTCCGGTGAGGCCAAGCGTCCGGGTGCGTCATTAAGTCACCGGAGTTGGTTCCTCAGGCATCGAGCCTCTTAACAACAACATATGAACTGACGGCATGAATGCGGGCAGCTGGCGCCGGCTGGGAACGCACCGCGCGACGGCGCGAGGGACGAGGGTTTTGGTGTGCCAGGGTAGTCAGCTGCGGTCGTGGCAACGTTGGAGATGCCTTTTGCTCACATGCGATCCCCGCATGTCATTGAAAAAGCAAGATGACCCGGCATGGTCTCAGGTCCAGAGGATGCAGTTGGCCGCGCTACACCACTCTGCGGACGCGTCACGGCGCCCCGTGCATCCTCGACGAGCCGGGTGTTGGGGTGTGTTTGGATTGTGGCCAAAGTGCAACTTACCAAAATATTGGTCATGGCCCAAAGATTGGTCTTTGTTTGGATGGTTGCCATTTTTTTGGCATGCCAATGAACTCTAGCCAACTCTAGTTCATTTTTCTTGCCAATGTCGGCCAAATCATGGGCAACCAATACCTCAACCAAAATTTTGGTCATGACCCAAAGATTGGTCTTTGTTTGGATGGTTGCCATTTCTTTGGCGTGCCAATGAACTCTAGCCAACTCTAGTTCATTTTTCTTGCCAATGTCGGCCAAATCATGGGCAACCAATACCTCAACCAAAATTTTGGCTACCCAATGCTTTGATGGGGCAACCTTGGGCACAAACCAAACATACCGTTGGTCGTGCCACAGCACTAACGCCACCCTCGGCACACTGAAACCGACCGTGTCTAGCGACGATATGAGCGTGTCGCTCACCGCGGTCGCCGTGTCCAGAGGCGGTGCTGGAGCTGCGCCCCGTTGTTGGCCCCAATGACCCACATGAACGGTTGTCGGTGGCGAGGAGGTCATGGGCCAGCTCCTCCATTGGACTAGTCTGCGCTAGGTCGTCCCGACGGGTGTGCCCCACATGTCGGTTTCCCTGTTTTCCCGGCCATATTCGAGCGTCAGTGCTCCGCGTTGCGCATTAGGCCTTTCACTATGTAGGCCAAGCGAGACAACTTATTGTTTATTTGAGCCGTTCAAGTATAATCATGTGGCGTTTGCTTATTTCTCATTCCTCTCCAACCCTCTTCTCCATCGATCATGTCTCTCTCCAGTCGAGTCCATCCTCCCGCATGCCTCATTTGAACATTCCGCCGAGTATCATTCGCATGTACCCACTCTAGTCCTCTTTCAATAGATCTCCGGACCCCGAGATGAAATCGAGACGGAACGAGTGGGGGCACGTGATACCTAAGGTGGATTCAAAATTTTGAACTGGTGATCATAGCATCCGCAAATCATATATAAAGGGTATTCAATGTTCGTTTCGTTTTTGAACGTACAATATACTCCCCTATCCTTTCTAGTTTACATATAAGTTTTATGTGTAGTCAAAGTATCTCTACTTTGATAAAAAAAGGTATCAACATTCAACAACGCCCAATCAATATTGTTAGATTCGTACGTACTCCTAGATTTGTACTCGAGATGGTTTCCAATTTGACTATTGACAAGATTAATAGTACATGAGATGTATAATGTGAAAATTATATCATTGGAAACTCCTTTCACATACGAATTTGACCGTATGCTTTGTGTAAGTTGCATGCCATATATTATTACTCTAACATTTGGTCAAAGTTAGCCTCGAAAAACGCATTAGACCCCGTATGCTTTGTGTAAGTTGCATGTCATATATTATTACTCTAACATTTGGTCAAAGTAGTATAGTGGAAGTGGATCCTCTGACGTAGGTATCCCTGCCTTACCCTCCCTTTCGGTCACTTATTGGCGGACCCCATGCTTGCTAGGCCCCGCATGTCAGTTCCTCAATGGGTTCGGCCATGTCAGGGGATCCTCATCCGTAGTATACTCCCTCTGTTTTTATTTACTCCGCATAAAACGGAGGGAGTGGTGGTATAATAAATGACGCGGGCGGGGGAGGGGGAGGTACGTCGGTTTGCTCTCAACTGCAGTCCCACAAGCGAGCGAAAACGCAAGACGAAGCGTGTTCCATTCGGTGAGCGACGTGGAGGGTCCAGCGTGCCGGGCTGCAACACGAACGCGACAAGAGCGATGTACAATCAAAACCGATTGACCGGTCATCACTGGAACCACTATTCACACCAGAACCTTCGCTGCTCGGCCTACGCCAACCACTGCCCTAAAACCACACCAAATCTCCAGCCCATTCCCCCACCTTTCGATCCCCTAGCCCGCATCAAGCGTCCCCTAGTTCGCCGGAAAGCCATCGTGTGCCGCAAGATCACTTACTACAAGATGATGACGCCGGAGCGCCGCGCAGAAATCGCGGCGGCGGTCGGTGCCACAGACCTCCGTTCCCAAGCTCGCTTTGCGGCGGGCCAATCCCCGAGTTCTCTGGAGCCAAGCTACGAGGAGGAGGAAGCCGATCCAATGTTCATGGCGGAGGTCGCGGCGCAGAAGGCCCCCGATGGGTATGAGACGATGGACGTCGACTTCGTGCCGGCGTATGAGTCCCCCATGGTGCAGGCGGACCAGCGGTTCAACATGGCGATACTAAAGGAGGACCGGGAGGCAGAGGCTCAACTCGACGCGGAGCGCGCGCATGCCGCTGCCATCGAGGCTCTCCTGCAGGCGGAACTGGATGTCGTGGATGTGAACCGGGCGGCGGAGGCTCAACTTGAGGAGGAGCGCGCGGATGCCGCCGCCATCGAGGCCCTCCTGCAGGTGGAACCGGACGTCCTGGACTTGAACCGGGCGGCAGAGGCTCGACTCGACGCAGAGCGCGTGGATGCCGCTCTCATCGACGCCCTCCTGCAGGCGGAACTGGACGTCCTGGACTTGAACCGGGTGGCGGAGGCTCGACTCGACGCGGAGCGCGCGGATGCCGTTGCCATCGAGGCCCTCCTGCAGGCGGAACCGGACGTCCTCGACTTGAACCGGGCTGTGCTCTCGTCCGTGCAGAGCGCCCGCACGCTCCGCTTGAGCGAGTAGCTGGAGGCCGAGGACAACCACGGTGCGGAGACACACGTCGGCAGCGACGGCTGGTTCGCGCCAGCAGCCAAAGACGACGAGGTCGTCTCTTTCCATGAGCAGTGATAGTTTTTCTTTATGTTGTTGTTTTTATGGATCTTTTGCTGTGTAAAAACATATATTTGTTATGCAAGTCGCCTGACTTGGGTCAGTCTACCATTTCAGGCGGTTGGATGAATATCCTACGTCTCCTAACCCTTCTTTGCTTCTTCCTCACCTCTTCTTCTTCCCCAACAGACCACCGCACGGGCCGTACGGATACTCCCCAACATGCGGTTGGATAAACATACTCTATGAACGAAAATTATGTGTCAGGGATAGGATGGCTGAGTTTGGTTTGTTCACATGCGACAGCACGTGTCAGTGAGGGTGTGTTCCCTTGGTTGGGTTTGCGGCGTGCAGGAGCGACTGTGTGAGGGTGCGGTGCGACCGCGGCGTGCAGGAGCGACCGTGTGAGGGTGCGGTGCGACCGCGACAGCCGTGTGCAAGTGTACCTCCTTCTCATTTTGAAAACTTTAGGCAAGCTTGGCAAAAATGTGTGGCGAAGTTTGGCAATGCAAGGCCTAGACCCAAACAGGATAAGTACGTACGTACTAGGAGTACTAGTGTTAAAAAAGAAAGGCGGGGTTTTCCTTCGCGGGATTTAATCGATACAAATCCTCGTTTCACGTGTCAATTAATGCGTATTTTTTCTCCAAAGACCAAAGAGCTAACCATCTCACTCCTCATCACTTGATTAATGCAGCGCCATGCAAACCAACCTTCTCACTTCCGCATGCATGCAGGGGATATTAATGTCCTTGGTTGCTAACCCCATCAATTTTGCCTCGATTAGTGTTAGTTGCCCTTTGCAAATTGTAATTTTGATATATTGGCCTTGTGTACAAAAAAAATGGAGGTAGTAACTATATTTGACTTCCTTCCCCATTGCGGTGACGTCGACGATATCTTTTTTTTGGTGGTTTGGCGAAGTGCGTTCGACGGAGAACACCATTGAGGGAGACCATGGTAAGTCGTTCGCAAGTGCCGCCTGCAAGCCGAGACAACCGCCTTATTTTCATCCAGGAAGTCCTTTACTAGTACTACTAGGAGTACTAGTGCGGCGAGATGGTTTCTCGAAGAAGACGATGGAGAAGCGGAGTCAGCGATTAGTGAAATGATGGTTGCTTCGTCCGTGCTTTTGTGATTTGACGCCTCACTGCTTTGTGATTTGTGATAGAAGGGACAGGGGAGTAGACTCTGTGCTCTATACTGTACTACATGCGTCCAAGCATGGGAGAAAGAGGAGAGACGTTGCATTTTTCTATTCCTTCAATCAATCAATCGGGGAGCTTCGGTTTCATCTTTTTGGCTTTGGCAACACCGTCCACAATGGTTCCCACGATGCCAAAAGCTATTTTCACATTTGGCTACACATTGTGGATGCCCTTAACCGTACCACTTGGTTTTGCTCCTGTGTGCTATCTATACAAATCTCAATTATATTGATCTAAAAAATTATAGAATCAAGATTAGTAAAAAGGAGGTGATTTTGCCGCGCGGGTGGCGGGGGAGGTTTCTTATTTGAGCAATGCTACATCCACGTAATGGTTTACGTAAAGTTACAAACTGATGTGATGTGGGACTATTTGATTGGATTAAAGGAGAGGATTAGGCCCACCCCACCTGAAAATCAGGGGGGCATATATAGATTAGATGGAAAGTATATGTAGCAGCTACGTAGCCCTTTGTAAGTCTAGGATTAGGCTTCTTATTTTCGGAGGACGTTGTCCTGTCGGTTTGCTAACATGCGGTCCCACATGTCAGTGCTTTACCATGCCGAACCACGTCCCACATGAGGCAGAACAACGGCAGAAGCAACACGTGGTTAAGTTGAAGAAGATGAGGGAGAAGCGGATTCAACAACGAGTGAAATGATGGTTGCTTCGTCCCTCCAACTTAACTGCGGGAAAGGTGCAGCTTGTGATTTGACGCCTCATTGCTCATTACTACGCCGGCGCCATGACTGGGGTGCTTCACCCCGGCTGCTCTGCACTGTATTCCGGTATGGCACGTGGACCCGGTAGCTTGATGTCCCACATGTCGGTGAAAGGGACTAGAAGATTTATGAAAGCGAGCGCTCCACTCTTACAACGGAGGAGTAGACGACACGACGGCCCGGTGAACTGTCACTTGTAGTACTGTATAGTACTATAGTTTTGCTATTTCGCACGATCCATCGATACAAACCCGATTAAACAGGAAAGGGCGGGATTTTTCCCGCGCGGTAGATGATACTGGCCATACATTTCAAAGGCAATTTTAATGTATGCAAACTGAATAATTATAAGTAACAATATGATATCTAGTAAAACTAAAAACACATATGATTTATTGTGTTAGAGTGTAGTAGTAGTGCTGTATTGCATAGTTGTTAGATGTAACATGCGAGAACGTGTAGAGATGTAGTTTTGGAGGGCCTACAGAGAGAAAAGCATAATACGGTCACCGAACTTCAGAATAAGCTGATTACGGTCACTATATACATTTTGCGGTGATTATACGGTCACTTGCTCACAGTTCAGCATCAGATTGCACTCTGTTGACCGGCCAAATAGTCTGCGTGGCGCCATGTTGACTAGTTAAATTGACCACGCTCCTTGTGGGTCCCACCTGTCAGTTCGCATAGGCAAAAGGTCAGATAAACACAAATTTACGCAGGCGCGACAAGGCTCCAACCCATGTGCGGGAATCACCTGGTTGTATGTGTCTGTTAGGGCCCGATGTGTGCGCATGCACGTGTAGGTTGAGCACTTGAGCGTGAGAGTGTGTGTTGGTCGTGTGGTGTATCGGTGTGTGCATGCATGCGTGCGTGTGTGCGTGTGAGTGTTGCGTGCGTGCATGTGAGTGTTGCGTGCGTGCGTGGCTGCGTGTGTACGTGTGAGTGTTGCGTGCGTGCGTGGGTGCATGTGTTTGTGTGAGTGTTGCGTGGATGCAGTTCGTGTGCATGCGTGCGTGTGTGTGTAATCACCACACCAGCTCCTGTGTGTTAAAACAGACGGCTCAGCATACCAATACAAGGCCACCTTGTCCGTTGTGCCCGCGGTCATGACTTCGAACCACCGTCCAAATATTTTTTTGTCGTTTGTTTTCATTCTTACTAGCAAGATGCCCGTGCGTTGCACGTAACATCAAGATGCATGTGTATGACTTGTTTATCTTGTGAGAGAAAAGGATGAACGAGGGAAGGCCTTATTTGCAAATGTGGAGAGGTGTGTGGGTACCTTTTTGCAAAATTGCCATAGTTTCTTTCCTATCCGTCAGATATAAATCGGACGGCCTATATTGCAGGATGGCAGGCACACCATCATCACCAACTCTGTTTTTTATAAGAGTGTATTTTATGTATTTTATAAGAGTGTAGATGTAGAGTAGATACAAGTCGACAGGTGGGCACGATGGTAGTGAGATAATGTGATGCAACACTAGAGGTGCCACATGGAGCGTTTAGCTGGTCAACTAGTCATGTCATGAGCAAATACAAAGTTGTACGGTGAGCCCGTGACTGTATAATAACCACTAAACATAAATGGTGACCGTAATGAGTGGATTCTGAAGTCCAATGTATGTATCGTGCTTTCGCTTCAAATACAATGATCGTCATTGCATATATCGCGAGAGAAAGATGAAACATGCGTGAATTTTCTGGGGGCTTACTTTTAGAGGACCTGGAGATAGTTTTGTGTGCATACGTGAAAGGGGCGTACAGGGGAGGTATGCGATGGAGAGAGAGATGCTCTTCATTTCTCTTTATTATGACTAACTTTGTATATAGTATAAAAATATACAAATTCACAGTGCGGAATAAATATCATTGTAGGCACCATGCAATGCAAATTAGCGTTCGTACTCCTCCATATAACTTTGTAATGTTGTATATATGTAGAAACTCTAAAATATTTTTGGCCACACTTTATTCAAAAGGAATGTTGTATGCGAAATAAACGTGAAGAGAGGGCTTTTTAGATCAATGGGGTACGTGATGTAACATGTGTGAATGTGTAGTTGATGCATTTGGCGGGGCCTAGAGAGGTATGTGTGTGTATTACGTATTCGAGAGAGGCATGGATAGAGGGGCCGACAGGGGGGGCGTGGGAGAGATAGCACGAGAAATGAGAGTGGTCTAGAGAGAGAGAGACGAATATGACGTCACGACAAGAGATTCCATTCCCTTGAGTGTGTATATGCAAGGGGGAGGGAATAGAGGCACCAGGAGAAATTTTCTGTATGTGTGGTGTTTGTGTTGGTATGTGTGGGTGTGAGAAGATAATGAGACGTGGGGGCAGAGGGTGTGTCACCGCGTGAGGTCCGGTGGGTCGAGGTGAGGCCCTTCGTTGGGTTCCGACCTGCGCCACATTGGTCGGCTCGTGACGCATTTAGGAAGACCCATGGATGGCTAGTCGTACAAGACAAAGATAGCAGAATTGTGAAGGACTCTATGTCCACTGACAAAGCCGGCTAGGATTTGTAACCCTAGGTTCTCGGACTAAGGTAACCCCTTTATCTCTGATATTACTATTCATCCAACCTAACTTTAAGGGCATCCTACAGAATGCTCTGCTAGAATCATACTCGTCGATTAGGAAGAGAGGTGTGAGACAATGCGTGAGAGACAGGCGTAAAGATAATGTGCGTACATGAGACACGTAGGCAGGTCCATGTATATAGAAAGGGTCGATGAGGATTGTGCGTGTGTATGTTTGCGAGAGGAAGAGTGCTTGTGATAAAGGTTAGTGAAAACAGTTGTAAATGGTTACGAGAGGGAGGGAGGGTTATATCTAGAGAATGTGTGCGAGAAAGACACCTCGGGAGAGAGTGTGTGAGCATGTGTGAGAGACCACCAATGGAGTGTGGAACTACATGTAAAAGACTGCTCTACACATTGATTAAAGATATAAATTGTATCCAAATATTAGGATGGGATCATGATATTTGCAATTCGCGTAAGGAGCGGTCATTGATCCATCAGACATCTAGATTCTATCGAATTTGAGCATGTCTATGTTATTATTCGACACAATTGATCCACATAGTTAGTATTTTGAACTCCAGACAATGCATCGCTTTAGCAATCGAATATAAACGTGAGTATAGTTCATGTTGTGTGTGTAAAGCACATTATACATACGCAAGTTACACAATGGACATTATAAATAGCTACCTATGAACTAGCATACATTTGAATTCAACTTAAGGTGGTTTAAAAAAATTGAATTCAACATGAAGTCCATTCAATTATTTGAATTTGATATCATGGCATTTGTAAACCATACCTAAATTATGGGGGCACCAATCTTTGCTCTGATTTTGTACATAATAGCATATGTAGTCGTGTACAAAATAGATTCAAATTTAGCTCCTCCATTCCAAAATAATCGTAGTTATAGGATTTTCAAGTGTCAAAATTTCAAAAAGAAGCGGATAATTTAATGAGGTTTTCAAACATACAAGGTCAAATATAACGTTGTCTATTTAGGTCAATCCTCATAGTTCAAGAGTACTCTAAACGTGAATGCTTGTGTTACAAAATTTCGAACGAAGCGCCAAAAGAGCCTCTACTCGCCCGAAACTGCGTGAGACCAATGTTTGGTAGTACAAGGAAATTACTTTTGTAATAACTCCGACCCGTGAAACCTACCGGCCCGACGTCCAAAGGTCTAAACCGGGGTAGGTTTGTAGCTTCATCTAGACGCCACGCAACCGCATCCGAAAAACATTCATACACAATGGCCACCTAAGCACACATGCGCGCGGCCGAAATCGCTCCCGCCCACTATTTGGGACACCTGGGATTACCATCCTACCCCCGACCCGCAGTAGGTCCGAAATTTAAGAGGGGGGCAAAGTTTGTACTTTCCCCAAATTTCAAACAAGCGCGTCCCATCTTCTGTTCAAAAAAGCCAAAAACAAGCGCGTCCCAGACGGAAACATGGTTCCCCCCACCCGTCCGATTCCCCATTCGTACTCCGTGGATGCCAAAACTACCTCTCCACCAGCCGCGAAACCCCGGCGTCCTCCGTCCGCCACCCCATCCCACCCATCAACCGCCGCCCTCCTCCATCACGCCGGAGCCGATACCCCGACGTCGTCGTCCACCGCAACCTCAACCGCAACGCCCTCCACGGCTAGTAGTTGAAGCCGAGGCCGAGCCGTCCGTACCCGAGCCAGTTCAACCACGCCGCCCTGCGCCTCACCGCTGCCGCTCCAACTTCGCCACCCTCCACCGCACCAGAGTTGTTCCTGCTACGCCGTCCTTCGCCGCCTCGGATCTGCTTCCCCTCCGCCGACATACGGCCACGGCAACACAGTCAACAATTTGGCCATGGGTTCGTCCAAGCCTGCACCCTCCAGAACATCGGTTTCCCCGGTAAAAAGAAAAAGATCGGCGCGACATGTGGAGGTGACCACACCAGCAACCGAAAAAGGTACTCCTCTTCCCTTATTCGTGCAAATCTTACGTCTCTGCTTGCACGGTATTCATCCCACAGAAGACACTAGTTGACCGCTTCTTCTTGATACTAGATGTTCCTAGTAACTCGCGATGCACAAGGTTTCTCCTCATATACTATTTCACCTTAGCTAGAGGTCCGTCGCCCCCCTGAATTTCAATTTCTGGCCAGTTGATTCGCAATTAACAGAAGCATTCCCCGGCGTAACAGGCGCTAGTACGCCTATTACGCCGGGGAAGCAGCGCCTTGGTGTTTATCTTAGGGGCATGTGCGGCCTAGAGCTACTGGCGCCCGATCTGGAGGTCGGCCGGGATTAAAGGGATGGCCTGGGGCGCTGCCAAGCACGGCGGTGGTGTGAGGTCGATGGGAGGGCGGGGCGGCGGAGGCAGGGGTCTGGGCCGGTGGTCGCTGGCGGTTCGAGAAAGATCGTCAACAGTGACTGGAGGGAGGTAGACGAAGGCCATCTACCCGTTCCTTATAGATCGGACGGTTCATTAAAAAAATCAACTGGCCTATTTATTTTCAGTCGACTGTTATCTTAGATATGACCACATGTGGTGGTGTGCTGGAGGAGTACCTGCATTTCCTGTGCTCATATATTACAAAATCATACAGAGTAGAATCTAATTTTGTTTGCCATGCAATGTTGTAGAGCTATCATATGTCTCCTGTCATTTATTTTTCAGCCACCTGCTATCTGCTACTTTTACAGTGCACTAGTTCTGCACACACTTCACCCTTACTCTCACTATTGTGTTTTTATGCGAGGGTATTTCAGACTCTGCTGCCATGAGAGAAGCCAAAAAGAAAAGATAGAAGTCGCTCCAGCTTCGTGTGCGGTTAGGCAAGACACGTTACAGCGCTATAAAGGGTGCAGTGTCAGCAGATGGAGATGGCAAACGTAGCTCTGGAGTTGATGACCTCGCTCGCAATGAACCACCATCCCAAGTGCTTGCTTTAACTTTGCGGTGTCATATGTGGTTGCATGTTCCATATGGTGTCTAGCTTGTATTCGAAAGGCCGAAGTCGGTAAGATAAGGAAAGATATTTTTTACATGAACCACCATCCCGTGAGCACCAGAAGACAAATAGCTAGTCAGGGCACTGGCCGAGCCAGTGACAAGCCCAGCAAAGATAGGCATCACCTGGAAGCCAACTAAAAAGCTGCGATGGTGGCGAAGCAGCCCGCCTCCCACCAGGCTCTCATGTCCTAGATGATCATGCTCACCACTCCAGCCGGATGTCTAGCTTGTATTGCTTCCAATTTGGTTAAATTGCATCTGCTTAGCTTACACATTATACCTTTGAATATGACATGCCTTTCTGTTTTTGGTACATACTAGTACATCTGTGTATTAACCATGTTCTTACATCAAACCAATGTTCTTGTGTATCCCTCATCAATCACTTATGACGAGGCAGGCAGGCAAGGGGACTACTCCTCATTTAAAGAATGCAGCGTCAGCCTCCCGACATGATTCTCAAGAAACAGAAATGCTAGATGAAGATAGTGAACGTAGCTCTGTAGTTGATTATAGCATTTCCCCTACACTAGCATCGCAGGTGCTTGCTCTAACTTGGCAGCGTGATATGTGGTTGCATGTTGCATATGGTGTCTAGATTGTAATTCTTCCAATCTGGTTAAGCTGCATGTGCTAGTCTGCTTAGCTTATACATTATACCTGTTAATGTGACATGCCTTCCTGTATTTAGTACATAGTACATCTGTCTATTAAGCATGTCCTTACATAAAACTATTGTTTTTTTGTATCCCGCATCAATCAACACGACGAGACACCTTTAGTATATGCAGTGCGATATTAGTTGCATCTTTCATATGATTTATAGCATGCGCTGCTTCTAATTTGTTGAAATTCCATTTATGATGGGACGCTTTTAACTTGGCAGAGTCATATTGGTTGCATCTTTCATGTGGTGTCTAGCTTGCACTGCTTCTTATTTGCTAGAATGGTTTCTGCTTAGTTTACACAAACAGTTGTGAACATGCCATGCCGTCCTGTTTTTCGTACATATTCCATCCTGGTATCATGTGTTTGCCTTACATCAAAGTAGTGATTGTCAGTATCATGCATGAATGAGTTCTGAAGAGAGAATTTTATTGCTTTTTCTTCTCGGTTTTACTTGACAATTCAAAATCAATAAAGCGGAATGAATTTAGCAAGGCAGCGGATAAAGGTGCTCCTTCCGAACGGAGGGCCTCTACAGTTTCTACTCCTCCACACCCCCAAGATGATTTCCAAGACAACACATGCATAGACACTCAACAAAGCTGTGTTTATGATGAGCACGTCTCCCCTAGTGCAGCATCACCGGTGCTCCCTCTAACTTGGCACTGTTATATGTGGTTGCATGTTATGTGTGATGTCTAGCTTGTATTGCTTCTAATTTTGTTGAATTCCATCTGCTTACTTTACACATTATACTTGAATAAGAAACGTGTTCCTGTTTCTAGAACATACAATATCTGTCTATCACACCATGTTCTAACATCAAATTACTACTGTTGTGTAACCTGCAACAATCACTTATCATAAGACACGTTTGATTTCGGAGTGTGATATAGGTTACTTCTCACATTCTTTTCTAGCATGTACTACTAATTTGTTGAAATGGCACTTATGATGAGACAATTCTAACTTGGTAGAGTGATATTCGTTGCATCTTTCATATGGTGTCTAGCTTTCATCTTCTAATTTGTTGAAATGCCTTCTCCTTAGTTTACACATCATAAGCTATGAATATGCAATGCTGTGAATATGCAATGGCACTAATGACGAGAGACCTCTAACATGGTAGTGTGATGTTGTTTGCATCTTGCATATGATTTATTTCTTGTACTGCTTCACATTTGTTTAAATGCCATTTATGATGAGACACTGTTAACTTGGCAGAGCGATATTTGTAGCATCTTTCATATGGTGTCTACCTTCCATTGCATTGCTTCTAATTTGGTGAAATGTCTTCTTCTTAGTTTACACATCATAGTTCTGGTTATCTCTTCCGTCCTATTTTTCATACATATTACATCCTCCTATCATGTGGTTGTCCAACATCAAAGTTCAGTTCGTTTGCATCACGCATCAATTTGTTCTGAAGAACTAAATTGTTATTCGTTTTTCTTGTCGGCTTGACTTAACATGGCACAGAGAAAGAGGAAGAAACACATAATGGCAGGGAATGAGAACCGGATGAATCCTGCAGATTCTGCTGGTACTAATGGTGCAATAGAAGGTCAAAGTCCAGCGGAAAATTCTACAAACACGGCATCCCATGCTACACGAGTTGCAAAAAAAGCCAAACAGAAACAAATAGCTGCCACCAAACAAGCAGAGACAGCCCTAGTTCTTGCAACACCTACCACAGTACTACTAGCGGCACAACTTACTCGTGCGTCAACTGAGCTAGCAGCACGTTCCCAAGCTCCCTTGCCACCTGACACTACTTCCCAAGCACTCTTGACACAAGACGAGTTGGCAATATCAGATGAACCTTGTGAGCTTCAACAGCAAGAAGGTAGTTGCTAGAGTCAAGTTACAGTTGCATGCTTCTTTATATGTAGTCTCACAGTTTGATGTACACTAACACTTCCTATGTTCGTTGTTGGACTAGCACCTAGGCGCAAGAGGAAACAAACATCAGGGATAATGCTCGATAGGTTAACTAAATCTAGAGGAGGAAGAATGGAGATCCGTTTTGAGGTAGGTTTAAAAAGGCCACGTGATGCTACAGAGTCAGCCAAGTTAGTATCAGCGGCAGCGGTTGCCATTAGGTGTCATGTACGTATCCTCCCAACATGGATTCAGTATAGGAATGACAAAGACGAAACCCAGTTCAACACCTTCCTCGACCATTTATCTGTAAGTATGGTTATGTATGGAAACTAGTAATATCGTCTTGCTATGTCCCACACTTTCTAGGTTGTTGATAATGAGACTACCATAATTTTCAACAGATGAGGTTCAAGTTGGATAGCCAAGATGATGCAACCAGACAAGCTTGCACCCATGTTTTCAAGTCTGCTCTGCGACAATATCGGTATAACTTGAGGAAAACTCACTTTGAAGGCAAGGCTAACAGTGAACTTTCCCAAACATCTCCAGTGGAAAATATATCGGATGAAGACTGGAGGGGCCTTGTTAAACACTGGTCTGATCCAAAGTATCAGGTACATTATATATATGTGATCAGATCACACGTTGAAGTCCTATTTACGCATGTGCCACACAAATCTATCTTCTTGTAGGTGAACTGTTCAAAGAACAAGGCCAACCGTACGAAAGTGAAATTCCAACAGACGACAGGATCTCGTAGCTATATTGCACACTGCGAGGCTCTTGTAATTAGCTGCTGTTTCACTCTTTTCGCTGTACCATATTATCAGATCTATATTGACTTGTTCGAAATGCAGAGGAAAGCCCGCAAGGACCAAAAAGTACCTGAACCAAATGCTGTGGAAACCTTCAAGGACTGTCACACCAGCAAGAAGAAGGGCATGACTACACCAGTCAAAGCCGTTGTTGTAAGTCCTTAATCCTCATGCCTTTTAACTACTACTTACTCTGACTTGTGCCTTGAACTGCATGGTTTGCAGCCAATGTCTATTACTCTTTTCAATTTTATACACAATTGTCTTAGCGTATCATTGCACCTTACAAGGTTTAAAAGAGAGGAGTGATGTTCCTTTGATCTTGACCCGTAATCTAGTTCCGTGCTGGACTTGCCCACACAACGTTACAATTGCCTGTTTGCCTGTTCTCAGTTGTTTTGTGATATGAATGATGTCATACTATGCTTACCGTATTATAAACTTCGTCTCTTTATCCTTAGCCCTCAATACAATGTGAAGAAATAGACAATACATTAGCGATGGTACATGGTCATATGTTTGGAACCTGGTTTTATTATGTACTTTGCAGTAAAATACAACTAATATTTTACATGGGTTCACCAGAATAAGTTCTGTATATAGACCAAAGCTATTTTGTTTGGTTTTGCTGCCTCCTTAATATCTTCTGTTCTGGTACTACTAATGTAAAACCTCAACTTTTCAGCAAGCTATGGAAAAAATGGTGGAACCGCCACCTTCTGAAGGTGGCGAGGCAACTATAACCGCAATGTCAGCTCTTGCTGCAGTGGGTCAGTACCTGTCCACTAACAGTGCCAAAAGCACGTTCCTGCATAATACTGGGTTGGTTGTTAAGGCAATATCGTCCAAACTGCCTCATGATGAAGATATGCAAGCTCAAAGCAATGTTGTATCTGCGCTCCAGACACAAGTCCATTCCCTAACAGAGACCCTTTGTGAAACAAGGAGAAACATTGCTCAATGTCATCAAGATATGCATGGTTTTGAAACCAGACTATCAGACATTTGCTATGTTGTTCAGGAGCCTGGGGCAAATGAAGGCGACGGTTATGGTGCTCCATCGGACAATACAGCATGAAAACGTAATAGTCAGGTCAAATGAACTGAGCTTTTGAACTTCTCGTGGTGCATTTATCTGCTAGACTGTTAAGTTTTATGCCAACCTTCCTTTTGTTATATAGTTGTAATTTGTTTTGGTGTGATACAAAATTTATTCTTAACGTGCAGCCACCGGCTGAAGAAAACAGCAAGCCATTTTTGTATAGTGTAGGGTGTTCCCTATATTTGCACTGGTGGCGATCTTTGATGCCGAGTGGATGTAATCTGTGCAATCGCCTTAATAGCCTAGCGTTAGTTTCGGCCTTATTTATTTCCTAGTCTTCCTTTTCCCTGGTTTGCTAGTGGCCGCAACTACCATGGGCCATATACGGGCCGTAGGATCCATGGGTCTCCTACGGGCCGTCGATAAATGGGCCTGTAATCGGTGGGCCTCAGGCTGTCGGATAAATGGGTCTACATGGGCCGTAATCGGGCGTAATTGGTATTGGCCCAGCACGGTAACAGGCCGTTAACAGGCTGTAGGACAGCAAAGGCTTAATTCTGTCACAGGCATAACGGGTCGTTAATGGGCCAGAATATAGGACGGGCTAGAAACGGCGCAACGGGTTAACAGGCCAGAAACGGGCCGACTCTTGCCATGGGCTGAATTTGGCCCATTAGGGTAACAGGCCAGTAACGGGCCGACTCTTGCCATGGGCCGAATTTGGCCCATTAGGGGACCAGGCCAGTAACGGGCCGACTCTTGCCATGGGCCGAATTTGGCCCATTAGGGGAACAGGCCAGTAACGGGCCAGAAGTAATCGAGGGCCGAAAAGGAGCCCAAGAACGTATGGGCCGTCAATAGGCCGAAAGCTAACACGGGCTGGAAACGGCCCATGTAAATCACGGGCCGTTAATGGGTATAAAGAAAATTACTGATCATTATGGGCTAGAGTCACCGTGGGCCTGTAAAGGGCCGAAAGATACGAAGGCCTCATATGGGCCAAAAGACGTCGTGGGCCATACATGGGCCGAAAGTGAAATGGGCTGGTGTTATATTCGACGGCCCACATGACGTTGTTGGGCCGATTTCCTTTAGGGCCTAACAGGCCGTGAGTTAACAGGCCGTAAAATGGGCTATTTGCGAAGAGACCGTTAACAGGCTTTTCATGGGCCAGCCCGTTAACTTTTGACCAAGTCAAACAGGCCGGCTTTGTAAGCTAAATGGGCCAGTGGTGGGCCGTGGCACGTGTCGACATATCATAGGCGCCTATCTGACCCACTGACGAGCTGACACGTGTTTCGTCAGGCCAATAAGAATTTTACACGTGGAAATTTCCAATTGGTCGGGGCTGTTAACGGGTTATCGGATCCAAAACCCGACCCGATAGCTTAACGGCGTTCCGTTATGGTGGATGCCACGTGTCGGTCACCCTTGACGAAAGCACTTCTGTGACGCGCGATTTATCGTCATGGAAGTGGACACTTCCGTGATGATAATTTTGGTAATGTCATGGAACACTTCTACGACAGCACAGGTATGACTATCTTGATTCTGTCATAAAATCGTCATGGATATACATGCATGACAAAAAACGCGACCTACTGTGACAAACACGTATCATCACGGAAGTGTATCTTTTTGTAGTGCTTGGTCTTGTTGCACCGATATGGAAACCTTTGCCTGACGCCTCGGGACTCCTCACCTGCGCTTGCTCCTTTAGCACCAACGAGGAAACTGGTACACTGCGCCCGCTAGCACCCGCCTGGCCTTGGTCGTCATGGCTCACGTCATGTGAACCTCGCGAGGTGCCCCTTGCATGGAGATCTCCGCCCCTTGAGATCCAGCCTGGTGAGGCTGCCCCTGAGGAGGTCTTGGTGTCATCCTCCTCGCAAGGCTTGGTCCCTCACCAGGGTCTTGAGTGGTTGCTACCGAAGATGGGCCGTACCAGGCCATTGTTGGAGCCACGCACAAGCCCGCAGGCAGCCAAGTCTGGGCACCCCGGTCCCAGAACGCCGACAAGGTGCTCCTCCAAGATCTGGGGGTCGGCACGAATGCCAGCCATCGCGACCTCATCTGCGCGTGCGGCCGCGATTTGCTTCTCTGCTGCCAAATGCTCCTTGAGATCCTGGCTATACTGCATGCACCATGGCTTTAGGCGGTGCTTATTTGGTGGAGGGGTCGGTGATTTGGGTGGACGGTGTCACGCCGGCGGTCGGGGCATGTGGGATGTGGAAGGAGGAGGAGGAGGATGGGGGTCGGGTGTGGATTACCTGCCTGGATAGACGAGGCCGAGCAGCGTGAAGGAGGGTCACCGGCAAGGAGGCGGCACTGCAAGCAAGGAGTGAAGGTTTCAACTTGGAAAGGAAGGCGGAAAACAGGGGAAATGTGGCTTTTGGTAAGGGGAAGGGGGCGGGGAGGTAGATATTTCCGCGGAAGCCGAAAATTTGGAATCGCTTCAGCGAAAAAACTGGCGCGCAAAGTGTCACCAGACACGGTCCCTTATTTAGAGTGGTTGTGAACTGTAACCGTCGCACCTTCTCGTGTAAGCCGTATGCGTACTATACTCCAACGGTGCTCCAAGATATTTTATGCTGCATCTCACACGGTTGGTTATAATAAACTGTGTGAGATCTACTTGATTTTTCGTCTTGATTTGAATTACATAATGGGGTCACAGCGGCAATGGACGGTGTTTGAATTGCTAGACCTTTTATCTGCAGTGAACATGCAACTATATGTGTGCCGTAGAAGAATTGGAACTATTCAGGGTTCATTTGGACATTTTATACATTAAATTGGTTTTCTAGCCATTTCAGGTGCACAATTCAAAATTAAACTACATGCAGATGCTCCGGTGCACCAACATGGGTTGTAAAATCATATATGTGTCCATGGGTTTATGCTTATGTCCCATGCAAGAAATGGGGATGAATTTTGAAAACCACGGCATCGTGGCCCTCCGGCAAACGTTGACATACTTGCTTTTCTAATTCTAGTAAATCCAAAAGTCATCCGAAATTCATGAAACTTGGCATGCTATCATGGAGCGGCATCAACATGTCGTGGTAAAAATATTCCCATTTGGGGCAGGTTTGGGTATAAGCTTCTCATAAACTAGAGCTTCTCACAACAAGCGTGATGGTTTCAGTAGGGAACGTTTCACCTTTCTGGACGAAACGATATCCGTTGCCTCTTCTCGATTTCAAATTTTTTCCTAGTGTCAACATAGAACAACATGAGTGTTGTGTCAACTTTTGGGATTTTTTGGGGTTCGCTGGGACATTTTTCTACATTAACTGAGTTTTCTAGGCATTCATGTGCATAATTCAAATTTGAACTACATGCACATGCTCTAATGCATATAAATTAGTTGAAATTTCAAATATGTGTCCTTGGTTGCATGCTTAGGTCCCATGCAAGAAATGGGAATGAATGTCAAACACGCTGCCACCGTCACTCGGCCGCAAACATTGAGATACCTGGTTTTTAAATTCTAGTAAATCCAAAACTCGTCAGAAATTCATGAAACTTGGCATGCTATCATGGAGCAGCATCAACATGCCATGGTAAAAATTTTGTCCCATTTGGGGCAGGTTTGGGGATATGCTTCTCACAAACCAAAGCTTCTCACAACAAGCCTGATGGTTTCGGTAGGGAACGTCCTACCTTTCGGGACGACACGATATCCATTGCCTCTTCTCGTTTTCAATTTTTTTCCTAGTGTCAACATAGAACAACAGGAGTGTTGTGTCAATTTTTGGGATTTTTCAGGGTTCGTTTGTACATTTTTATGCATTAACTGAGTTTTCAATGCATTCATGTGCATAACTCAAATTTGAACTACATGCACATGCTCTAATGCATATAAATTGGTTGAAAATTCAAATCTGTGTCCTTGGTTGTATGCTTAGGTCCCATGCAAGAAATGGGAATGAATGTCAAACACCCTGCCACCGTCACTCGGCCGCAAACATTGAGATACCTAGTTTTTAAATTCTAGTAAATCCAAAACTCGTCTGAAATTCATGAAACTTGGCGTACTATCATGAAGTGGCATCAACATGTCGTGGTAAAAAATTTGTCCCATTTGGGGCAGGTTTGGGGATATGCTTCTCACAAACCAGAGCTTTTTACAACAAGCCTGATGGTTTCGGTAGGGAACATCCTACCTTTGGGGACGAAACGATATCCATTGCCTCTTCTCGATTTCAATTTTTTTCCTAGTGTCAACATAGAACAACAGGAGTGTTGTGTCAATTTTGGGGATTTTTCGGGGTTCATTTGGACATTTTTATGCATTAACTGAGTTTTCAATGCATTCATGTGCATAATTCAAATTTGAACTACATGCACATGCTCTAATGCATATAAATTGGTTGAAAATTCAAATCTGTGTCCTTGGTAACATGCTTAGGTCCCATGCAAGAAATGGGAATGAATGTCAAACACCCTGGCACCGTCACTCGGCCCCAAACATTGAGATACCTGGTTTCTAAATTCTAGTAAATCCAAAACGGGTCTGAAATTCATGAAACTTCGCATGCTATCATGGAGCGGCATCAACATGTCGTGGTAAATTTTTTGTCCCATTTGGGGCAGGTTTGGGTATATGCTTCTCACAAATCAGAGCTTCTCACAACAAGCATGATGTTTTCGGTAGGGAACGTCCCACCTTTGGGGACGAAACAATATCCATTGCCTCTTATTGATTTCAAAAAACTTCTCATGTCAACATAGAACAACAGGAATGTTGTGTCAATTTTTGTGCTTTTTCGGGGTTCGTTTGGACATTTTTATGCATTAACTGAGTTTTCAATGCATTTATGTGCATAATTCAAATTTGAACTACATGCACATGCTCCAGTGCATATAAATTGGTTGAAAATCAAATCTTTGTCCTTGGGTGCATGCTTAGTTCCAATGCAAGAAATGGGAATGAATTTCAAACACCAGGGCACCGTTGATTGCCGGCAATATGTTTAGATACTTTGTTTTTAAATTCTAGTAAATCCAAAACTCATCTGAAATTCATGAAACTTGGCATGCTATCATGGAATGGCACCCGACATGATGTGGTATTTTTCGTGTCCATTTTGAGAGAAGGCGCACTCCAATAACAGCCAACAAAGGCATTTGAAAAATAGCTAGCACTTTAATATCTCAAACGTTTGTATAATAAAAACCATGTGCATTCTGGTAACCATTCACGTGACGCCATGTGTCTTGGTTTTAATGGATATAGGTTTTAATGGCTCTTGATCGCAAATGTTTTAGATAGAACACCCGTATGAAAAGTGAGAGCGGGATTTGTGCATCTCTTGAACGCAAACGGTTCTTTTGGATGACCCGTGTGCAACCACTTACAAACAATTTGGTAAGATTTGCATCTGTCATATTGGGTATGTTGCCATTTTTCAAACTGGAAAGATTGACATTTGTTGATCTAGTAACATTGCCATTTGTCAGCCTTGTAACACTACGATTTGTCAAAATATGAAGCTAAAAATCACTAGTAGTGTCTAACTTTTGCAACTAAAATTCAGTTATTAAGCATAGATGGAGGCGAGGAGGCGTGTTCAGCCGGGCGTGCAGCCGGCGATGCAGTACTATTAAATTTGACAGCGGGTGGTGCGGTTCCCAATATGGCTTTAATGCAGACAAGGGAGAGGGTAGCGGTTCCCGAAATGTTGAACGGCGAATGATGCATCCTCCTTCAATTAGCATCGTGTGAATGCATGAGGGAATTAATGGGAGGAGGACTAGGAAAAGAGGCAGCACGATGTGAATGCAACGCAGTTTGCACTCATATAAAGGCGCCCCTCCATTCCAATGCATCTACCACATCGTACGCACCTAAGCATTTGCCTAAGCACCTACACTAATAAGCACAGAAGTGCTCACTCCAAACCCATGGCGGCGATGCGCGCGAGCGGGCGGCGGCTGTGCCAGATGGTCCACGGCGCTGGCCTGCGGCATGGCACTGTGGATCGTCTCAAGACGGTGTTGGCGATCGGTTGGTGGATGGCCGCCGTCGACGCCGGCTACGACTCTCAATTGGACCAGATGATCGTTGCCACCACAAACAGGTTCACTGTCGTCAAGCTCATGGACAACATTGCCGTACTCCTCCAGCCCGCGCGCCCGGGATCCTCATTGCCTGCCACCCTAATCGGCCTCCATGGTCGGAACCTCTTTCAAGCACTGGTGGCCCTGCGACTGCCCGCCAACGCCACAAAGAATTTCCACCTGGAGGCCGCGAGGCGCCTCGCCCTGCAAGAATCCGTCGACCTACACATCCATGTGTATGAGCAAATCGTGTACATAGGTATCTACAAGGCCAGTGAGGACGTTACGATGTTGGCCTTCTTCAACCGGCTGGAAGCCTTGGATGCCTTTGCTGAGAAGCACCTTGACCTCGCCACAAAAGCCGCTGCTCCTTAGCCGCCGGTCGGTGGCCCGGTGCACTGAGTTGAGGAGGAGGATGTCGTACGTTGATGGATGAATCTTTCTTCTTGCCTCCTGTAACCACCACTGCGATCACATCATCATGGCCTTAATTCTTATTGTGCTATTGCATTCTTGTTCCAGACAATACAGACATGTGCGATCCCTTTGCTTAATTACATGCATCATTGTAACTAGTACTCCATCCGTCAATTTATAAGTTGTGCTGCCAGTGTTTGGGGCCGCCGCGACGATGCAGTTACCCGCTACAAAAACTGCCATGCGGGGAACGTGGCATTGACCATTGGGCGGCAACAGTCGGTCATCTGGGTGCCCAATAAAGGATGCAAAGAGGGATCCTACAGCAGCAAGGACCAGCTTCCCTACCGATAGCTCATCTAACAGAACTCCCAAGTTAATTGTGCTGAGGCTTGAGTAGTCATCAGATGGGTGACCGGATGGGAAGTGGCCTCGATGTTAAATTAACTAATGTGATGGGTCACTGTAAACATTTAATTGCATTGAATGTATATAATGCTCCATCATATTAGTTGAATTAACCTCGAGGTCCTTGTTTTGTAATTTTTGACATTTTTTGTTTTTTGTACACATGTTGATTGGCTTGAAGAAGATCTATCTCGTTCTTTTTGATAATTTTTGTTTTTTGAACACATGTTGATTGGCTTGAATGAAGGTCTATCCCATTACTTTATGACATGTTTCCAAAACCTCTGTGTACTTGTTCTCGAATTAACCTCCGGGCCTTTTTGCCGCGTATCACACACATCTTGTTAAGTTGAACCGTTTATGTTCTCTTCCCTAATCAAAAACAGTTCATTCGACTGAATCGTATGCCGTATATCACACACACACCTTGATCTGGCTGACCGTTTTTGTTGCTTTCCCTAATAGCAAACAATTCATCGGAGCGAACTGTATGTCGTATATCGCACACACATTGATATGGCTGCCTGTTTCTGTTGTTCTCTCTAATCGCAAACAGTTCGTCTGGATCAACCATATGCCCTGCATCGCACACGCAACTAAAATCTGAACCGTGTTTGATGGCTCCGCCATCACAAAGGTTTTGCACCTTTTTTCACGGTTTTTTACACCATCGTTTACGATTATTGCATCGCATACAGTTTCGTCGAAGGGTCTCTGATCGTAGTGTCGCGTTAGCAGCATCCTGCAGTAGTGCCTCCTTTACGGACCAAGACGTCGGGTCAAGTGTGATCGTGCGCTACTCCGAACACCCCCGTAGCATCTACGTGGGGGCTCAAGCCGACGACTGGCAAACTCTCAGAATTCAAAAACGGCCGCACAGGAGGAAAGTAATTTCAGATAAAAGCATACATATATTACAGGCCCTGGTTCATAACACAAAGTCTAGATAAATATATTACATTGCTTCAAACATGATATCCTTTGAGCATTGGCCCTCTACTATTCGGGCACCCTCCAGGACATCGTCAAAATACCGCTCCGGCTTGCGGTGGTCCTTGCCTTTGGGTGGGCCCTCGGTCGCCACGACGGTGGCCTTCATCTTCGCCCAGTGCATCTTGACACGGGCAAAGGCCATCCGTGCACCCTCTATGCACGATGAGCGTTTTACAGCTTCAACTCGGGGCAATGCATCGGTGAGTCGCTTCACCAGGCCGAAGTAGCTTCTAGGAATGGGTTCGGTTGGCCAAAGTCGGACTATGACGTCCTTCATGGCCAAGCCGGACATCCTATGCAGCTCTGCCAGTTGCATCATCTGGTTGTTCAATAGTGCCGGACGCTCTGGCGCCAGGAACTGTGACCAGAAGAGCTTCTCCGTTGTGTTCCCCTCCTGGGCTCAGAAGAACTGGGCAGCGTCGGCAGCACTCTTCGGAAGATCCGCAAAGGCGTCTGGAGAACTCCACAGTCGAGTGAGCAAGGCATATCTTTGACCGCCAAATATACTCTACAAAAGAAAGGGCTTACCAGCCGCCATCTGTTCGGCCTGCCAGATCTCCTCCTGAGCCGCCGGGACTCGGTCCGCGCCTCTTTGACCTCTTTGAGGGCCTTGGCGAGATCAGTCGCTTGGGCCGCACTCTTCTCCTCCAAGGCCTCGCACTTGCCGATGGCGTCCTTCAGCTCTTGCTCTACCTCGGCCACGCTCTCCTCGTGCTTGCGGCAGGCGACCTGTTCGGTCTTTAAATCCGCATCCGCTTTATCAGCGGCCGCTTTGCTTGCCTTCGCCTGCTCCTTGGCTTGGGCAAGGGCGCTCTTGAGGGTCTCGACCTCGGCCGTGCTACCTGCAATCATAATCATAGCAGTGCATGAGCTTAACTCTGAATTTACATATCACTTCAGGCATATAAGAGCTCTTTTAAACATACCTTGCGCATCATCAAACCACTTGTTAATGCAGTCGATCTCATCATCAGCCAGCTTCAGCTTCCGATTGAGTTCGGAAACTTCAGTGGCCTTGGCGGTCGCCACCAAAAGGGAAGCCTGTTATCCAATAGATAAGTATGTCACCTCCTGCGATTACTACTCGATCCTCTGTTCGGCCTTTTTCAAAACTGAACAGAGTCTCAGGGGCTACTATCTATATACAGGTGTATTTCCTTTATATGAAAGCGTCTAAGAGTATTACGTCACATACCTTGAAGCCTGTTAGCAGGCTGGTGAAGGCTTCGTTCAGCCCGCTCTTTGCGGACTGAATCTTCTCAACCACCACACCCATCAGGGTGCGGTGCTCCTCCATGATGGAAGCACGTCGTAGTGCCTCCACCAGAGTATTCGGCGCCTCCGGATTAGTGGAGGTCGCCATCGGAGTCGACGCTCCTCCCTCCTTCAAAGGGGTTTGCTCGCTCGATTCCGGAGCCATAGGGGTCTCCGGAATAATGTTCGGCTGGGGGCCGGACTAGTCAGGGCCCCCGTCGTCAGTCTCCATGGGGGTTGCACCCCCATGTTCTCGGCAGCCGAGGCCTCACCCTCAGGCGCTGTATTGGCAGCCTCCCTCACCTCTCTATGGCCCGGAGAGGCCCTTCAGGACAACACCTCGGTGTCATCCGCGGTGGTTGGCGGAGAGGCTCGCGGAGGCGTCTCGCTCTCCACCATCTCTGGTGCCAGAGAGCTCCCCTCAGATAGCGATGGATGGGGGAGGTCGCGGGCAGGACTGAAATCCACACAACATAATATGTTATATTGAAAACATAACAGGCCGAATATTTGTAAAGTATCCTTTGATACTTACGATGCGGCCAGGGGCTTCGTCCTGAGGAGCCTCTTGGGGGTGGGTTCGGCATCCGAATCCGAACCATCCGAGAGGGTTATCTTCCCCCTCTTGGACACCCCCTCCTCCGGGTCTATGGAGGCTGCCCTTTTCTTTTTGGGATTTTTATATCTATGCCCCTGGTTCCTTAGCTCTACTCATTCATCCCCGCGCTCTTAACTTTTGCTCAATTTTCCCCACTCCCTTGCCAGAAACCCTCATAACTGGGCACAACGGACGTTGTCGTCGGGTCAAAGGCTTGACCGTTAACTCTGACTAGTGGGGCCATGCTGGACTGTGTCGTCCGTTCGAGCTGACAAGTGGGGCCACGTTGGGTGGTGTCGTTGTTCGACTGTTGGGCCATGGTTTCGTTGGGCCGTCCCATGCATTAAACGTCTGCGCGCCGCCAGGACAGAAGCCTGCTATGCATGCACCCAGCAAACCCTGCCTGCATGCGTCGATCGAGCATGCATGCACCGATGCCACGATCCCACGATGCGCCGACCGAGCCTGCATGCGCCGGCCGAGCCTGCATGCGCCGATGCGTCCGCCACGATGCACTGACCGAGCAGCTTTCTTGCATGCCAGCCGCCACGGAGGAGGAGAGAAGAAGGAAAGGGGGGCCGGCCCCCCAAACCCTAAACCAATTCGGTTTGGGCCTAGGGGCGCGCCCCACCACTTGCCCGCTGCCCTCTTTCTCCACTAGGGCCCATTAAGGCCCATTGACTCCCCGGGGGGTTCCGGTAACCCCCCGGTACTCCGATATATGCCTGAACTCATCCAAAACCATTCCGGTGTCCAAACATAACCTTCCAACATATCAATCTTCATGTCTCGACCATTTCGAGACTCCTCGTCATGTCCGTGATCACATCCAGGACTCCGAACTACCTTCGGTACATCAAAACACATAAACTCATAATACCGATCATCATCGAACGTTAAGCGTGCGGACCCTACGGGTTCGAAAACTATGTAGACATGACCGAGACTCGTCTCTAGTCAATAACCAATAGCGGAACCTATATGCTCATATTGGTTCCTACATATTCTATGAAGATCTTTATCGGTCAAACCGCATAACAACATACGTTGTTCCCTTTGTCATCGGTATGTTACTTGCCCGAGATTCGATCGTCAGTATCATCATACCTAGTTCAATCTCGTTACCGGCAAGTCTCTTTACTCGTTCCGTAATGGATCATCCTGCAACTAACTCATTAGTCACATTTCTTGCAAGGCTTATAGTGATGTGCATTACCGAGAGGGCCCAGAGATACCTCTCTGATACTCAAAGTGACAAATCATAATCTCGATCTATGCCAACCCAACAAACACCTTCGGAGACACCTGTAGAGCATCTTTATAATAACCCAGTTACGTTGTGACGTTTGAAAGCACACAAAGTGTTCTTCCGGTATTCGGGAGTTGCATAATCTCATAGTCAGAGGAACATGTATAAGTCATGAAGAAAGCAATAGCAATAAAACTCAACGATCATAATGCTAAGCTAACGGATGGGTCTTGTCCATCACATCATTCTTTAATGATGTGATCCCGTTCATCAAATGACAACACATGTCTATGGTCAGGAAACATAACCATCTTTGATTAACGAGCTAATCAAGTAGAGGGATACTAGGGACACTCTGTTTTGTCTATATATTCACACATGTACTAAGTTTCCGGTTAATACAATTCTAGTATGAATAATAAACATTTATCATGATATAATGAAATATAAATAACAACTTTATTATTGCCTCTAGGGCATATTTCCTTCAGAGCCGCACCCGGTGGAGGAGGTCACGGGCTCCGGGGTGGACCGAGGCGATGACAGCATGAACACCGGCGGACGGCGGTTCGGGCAGATGCGGGCATGGCGATGTGGTTGCTCCGGCGGCAAGGAGTGGGGTTGGGGAGGCTCGCAGGAGCACGTGGAAGATGATGGTGGTGGTGTGAGGGGTGGACGAGCTCGGCGTTGAGCGAATTTAGGCCGAGGCCGAGGCGGGCACGACAGCCATGGAGGAGGGAAGGGAGGTGCTCGAGCTCAAATGAGTAGCTAGGAAGGGCTAGGGGAGTGCGTGAGGTCGAGTGGTGAGCTCGGAGTGCCGCGGGGTTGGCTATTTATAGTCGTGGCCGAGGTGCCATGGCCGCGAGCCACCGCTCGGGTCCGGCCAACGCTCCGGCAGAGCCAGAGCTCACGGGAGGGAACGGACGAGTCGGGAGAGGCCAAGGGAGTGCAGGGGAGGGTCACGGAGAAGAAACCGACGCCGGGGAGCAGAGGAAACGGACGGGGGGAGGACCGGGTCAAGCGGGGCACAGCGCACCGGTGGTCGTGCGTTGGCTAGCTCCGGCGAGGATGCTTTGGGAGGGGGCAGAGGGTCGAGGGCGACGGGTGAAGGCAGGGAAGTCAGGTCGGCATGCTCGGACGCGCGGAAACCATCGATGCTGAGCTGTCCCGACGCTTAGAGCGCGTTCATAGACGGGCAAACGACGCGGTCACCACTGTGGCCGGCAAGGAGGGGACGCAAGAGACTGTCGTGAGCTGTCTAGTGATTAGTCCCTGCATCATTGAGGTTGAGGGAGGTGATGGATTGACAAAAGGAGCTCTGAGGTGAAGTGAGGCATCGAGCAAAGTTTGTTGTATCAAACATGGACGTGCACTGCTGATCAACAAGGAATTGATTGGTGCCAGTGGAGTTGCCTGGGGTGATTAGATTAGGAAGGACTATCATCCTGATAACTTTGAGAAGATTTGGACCAAAATTTAATATAGTTGCTTTGCAACTACCAAATCTAGTCAGAAACTAAATCAAGATGATCCACTCACATGAAGCATCAACTTGAGCTCAAATTGGCATAGGATGATGATTTGGACAGATAAAGGTGCTGTAAAAATTTCATACCAATTGGATTCACCAAAATGGTACTTCCTTCACAGCTATTCTCTCTGTCCAGAAACTTGCAAACATTCTAGAGGAATATTTTCTTGATTAAATGATCCCAAATTTGGTGGAGAGAGGTTTCATGGTCATGAGAATGCTCTGGTTAATTTTCAGACAAAACGAAGCAATATGAAATATACCTGCTTCACAACATGAAAATATTGACAGAAGAAAAGATTTGATCCTGTGCTCACATAGATGATTGGATGGGGCTGAAATTTGGAGGATTGTGATAATATGAGCACATGAAGGAGTGTGCAAAATTTCAACTCATTTGGAAACTCCTAGCTAGTACTTCCTTCACAATGCCTTCTGTCTGACAGAAAGTTTGAAAATTTGCTAAGGAAGGTTGGCTAGGCAAATAAAGTAGAATTTTGGCATGAGGCAATGATTTGGATGATATATCATGCCCAAAAAGTTTGGGATCAATCAGGAAAGGATAGGTGGCACTTCCTTCACAGAAAGCCACACTAGACAAAAATGAAGAATAATTATTGGGGAATTATTATTGAGCTAGGACATGAAAGTTTGGGCACATTTGATCAACATATGACCCAAAGAAATTAGGATAATTATTTGGGAATTTTTGGATGGACAGAAATATAGGTTGCTTCACAACCTAGGGCACTTAGGGTTATTCCTTTAATAGAAAAAAAGGATATTCCATAGTCTTGGGCTAGATTTAAGGATGATGAGTCACTTGGGAGAGGAAATGATGATGATCTCCCAGGTTGCAAGGCCACAGCACCACTCCAAAAAGAAAAACAGATCAAAAACCAAATAAATCAAAAGAAAAAAAAGGGTCAAAAAACAGGCCGTTACAGACTTCTAGGGTTTAGCTATTACAATCTCGAGGTAGATCGACTCTTGTAACCCCTATACTCATCAAATACAATCAAGCAGGACGTAGGATTTTACCTCCATTAAGAGGGCACGAACCTAGGTAAACATCGTGTTCCATGTGTCCCTTGTTACATTCGATCCTCGGACGCACAGTTCGGGACCCCCTACCCGAGATCGGCCGGTTTTGGCACCGACATGGAGGCCGACCGCCCCGGGGGCGGCACGCAGGTGCGGAAGCGGCGGGCGGCGGCTAGGGTTTGGATCGGTTAGGCTGATACCATGTTAGAAGGGAGAGCAGGAATTGGTGGAATCGTTGTTGTATTGCTCGAGCCTTGTGGGCGTATATATAATGAGTACATGACCTACTTGGACTACAAGGCAAGGTAGGAATAAATCCTATACTTCCTAATAGTTACGATACTCAACAGTTAGCATTGTAACAAAAATATTTATCGGATATCATTGTTGGCTGTGATGGAAAGTACTAACGTGGAATTGTGTCTAGAGTACGTATGTCTCTTGCGGCCCTTTGTGGCTACAGTTGTGACGCCTGTGTGGCCTTGGACGAGACTTGCCTGCTTCCTTCCCATGCTCCCATCCGTGCTCCCGCATACGTGGCTTGATTTGATTGGAAGAAAATAAGGCCCGGCCCCACCCCTGAAAATCAGGGGGGAGATGATTAGATTAGAAAAGAAAAAGGGAAAAGAACAGCCGTAGGATGAAGTGGGAGCACGGATGAGAGCATGGAGAGGGAGCATGGAGAGGGAGCAGGCAGGCCTTGACTTCTTTCCTTAGCCTCATCTCTTCTTGCAGCTATGCTGCCCATGTGGCCTCAGCTTCCTGCCTTAGAGCATCTCTAATAAAATGCAAATTTGAAGATGTAAAATTTACATCTTCAAAAAATGCTTTTTCATCTTTAAAAAAAGACCAACTCTAACAGATAATGCAAAATGAAGATGTAAAAGTTCAACTCCAATAGATGATGCAAATGCAGATGTAAAACTAGTCGACATGGCACCAGCGGCCGAGTGTCGAGAGTCGGGACGCGCGCCGGCGGCAGGTGCGCCAACGTCCAAGCGACGAGAGCTGGGAGGTCAAATGTGGCAGCATGAGCTCGAATTCGGCTGCGGCGGGGCGGCAGGGGGAGCTCAAATAATGCGGCGGCGGAGAAGCGGCCAATTCGGCCGATTTGGAGGCGGGCGGCGATGGAGCAGCGGGGAAACCGATGGCGAGGCGGTGGAGCGGCCAGATCTGGCAGCGGGGCGGCGACGGCGTGGTGCGGTGGGTGAGTGAAGCGGCGGCGGAGGTGCGGCAGGACGGACTCAAATCGGCGGCTACAGCGGCGCGGCGGGTGGCGGGGATCGCCGACGGGGTCAGGGATGGATGGACGGGCGGCGGCAACGTTTTCGGCGAGATAACGCCGACGGCGGAGGCGAGCAGCAATTGGGCAGGCGGGCGGAACAAAACTGAAGGCGGTTGCACGGTTGGCGCGCGGACGCCAGTTTATATCTCACGTAGATGCAGATGTATATTTGCACCGCGAGGTGTTGTATTTTACATCTTCAAGAGGCGGAGATGTAATTTTTTTGCATCTACATCATCTGTTGGAGAAGGATTTTTGGGCCTCGAAAATGCAAAAGTTAATTATTTTTTATATACATCATCTATTGGAGATATGCCTCCTTTCTTCCTCTAAAGCGTCCTATAATATGTCATCACAATCTCAAATAAAGGTTGAAGTGCAGGAACGTGTAAAGACATTGGAGGATGAAAGGAAGCGACAAACCAGGAGTTGTGCAACTGAGATGCACTAGCCGTCGGGCGACTCTGTATGGAAGCACGAGTTCGTGCTCTACGCCCAGAGATGAGAAAGCTTGGGACGAGAGAATGCGGAGCTGTCGAGAAGGGAGCGGCGACTATTTTTCTTCCCTTCTCATCAGCGGCGGAGCTAGACAGGAAATGCCGGAGGGGCAAAAGGCAACTCCAACAATCTCTGAGGGGGCCATACACTTTTTTTTTCTAATTAAGCACCACTAAATAAATCTCTGAGGGGGCTATACACTTTTCTTTTTCTAATTAAGCACCTCTAAATAAATATCGCTGATTTGTCCATCGATCAGGATGTTGTCTGTTGCTAGACAAATCATGATTGTTCAACCTAGAGACGAACTCGATGATATGTTGTTGAACATACCATTTTTTATGGAGAGTTATCAAGTTGAGGCTGCTTTTGTTGAGTATATATTTTGTATTGCACGTGTATTGGAGTTATGGCCCACCTCCTAGTCTTGTATAGTTGAGGTAGAGGCCTTCCCTTGTAATATATATACGTGCACTAGCACCCATCAATACATCATCATTGTATTGCAATTTATCTCTCTACATGGTATCATCCTCTCCGGTCTAACCCTAGGATCAGCCGCCGCCGCCGCACCCCACCACCGCACCTGCCGCCGTCGCGCCCCTCTCTCCACTTTCCCGCGCCGCCGCCGCTGTGCTCGCTTCCGCCCCGTACGCCCTGTACCCCAGCCCCACACGCCACTTGCGCCGCCCGTCCAGTCCCATCGCTCCAGCGCCTCGCTGATCCATCGCTCCAGCCACGCGCCTCGCTTCCCATCGCCCCAGCTGCGCGCCTCGCTGCACTCCACGCCCGCCGAGCCGCCGCTTCGCTTCCTCGCCAAGCCGCTCGCAGGCTGCATTGCCGTCCCGCAGCCGCACCACCTGCCGCTGCTGCCGCCTCCTCTCTACTCCCCAAAACCCTAACCCTAGCCGCCCCATCGCACCCGCACGCCGCCGTCATGTCGTGGCCCTCCTCTCCCGGCTCCTCCACTACCCACTCGTCCAACCCCTTCGCTGGCCCCGAGCCCTCTGCCGCCGCCATCCGTGACCTCAATATTGAGGCCCGGGTCCCTATCCGTCTCGACAGCTCCAGCACATCGTACTACGCGTGGAAGACCTACTTCAACCTCGTCTTCCGCGGGTACTATCTCACTGAGCACATCGACGGTTCCGTGGACGGCGCATACATGCGCGGCGACCCGGAGTGGTCCGCCATCGAGGCCACGATCATACGTTGGTTCTATCAGACGGTCTCGAAGGACATCTTCCACACGGTTGTCGCCGAGGACGACGACGCCTGCAACGTGTGGGGCAAGATCAACGCGCTCTTCACCGACAACAAACTTCAGCGTCTTGTTTTCTTGCAGCAGGAGTTCTTCGGCTGTCACCAGGACAACTCCACCATCGACAAGCACTGCATGAGGCTCAAGATGCTCGCCGACGAGCTTCGCGACATCGGTGCTAAGGTCTCTGACGACCTCATGCTGAGCACCCTCACCGCCGGTCTCAATGAGGACTTCGGCGTCCAACCTCACCCTGCTGCCGCAACCCACTTTCCAGCGCGTTGTCGCGTACCTCAAACTTGAGGAGCGCCGGATGACGAAGCTGAAGCAGCGGGTCCAGCACACCGCCCTCGCCGCCGGTACCACCCGCGGCGGCCCTGCTCCTCCGGCCGCCCTCGTCCGCCCGCGCCACCCACGCCCGCCGGCTACTACCTGCTGCCGCCCGCGCCTCCCCAGTAGCCGCATGGTGGCGGGGGCCGGCGCAAGTGGCGGGGTGGCGGAGGCCGCCGTCAGCAGCAGCCGCAGCAGCAGCAGGCGCCAGGTGCGGGGGGCGCCCCGCTTCCAGCAGCCGCCCCCGCCGTGGGCCACCGGGCAGAATCCGTGGACGGGCGTCGTCCACGCCTATCATATGCCCGTCCCGCGGGCTCCTGCACCGGGTCTCCTTGGCCCTCGTCCAGCGGGCCACCAGGCGTTCGTCGGCGCCCCCTACCAGCCCTACGGTGCCCCGCTCGCGCCACCACCCCTCGGTGGCTACGGCGCGCCCGCCCAGGTGCCGTCCTATGGAGGTCAGCTACCACCGTCGGCACCTGCACCATGGGACCCAGCCCTCCTGGCCACCCTACACTCGGCGCCGTCGCCGAGCAACTATGGCGGTGGAGGCGACTGGTACATGGACTCGGGTGCTACTGCGCACATGACAGCTCATCCCGGTAACCTTTCCTCCTCCACTCCCGTTCACACTCCCACTCGCATCACCGTTGGTAACGGTTCCTCTTTACCCATCACCCATGTCGGTAGCACTAGTTTTCCTTCTGGTTCCACACCTATCACTATGTCTAACGTTCTTGTTTCACCTGACTTAGTCACTAGCTTAGTCTCTGTTCGTCGTCTTACTCGTAAGAATCCTCTTACTGTTGAATTTGACGGTGTTGGTTTTTCTGTGAAGGACGCCCGTACCCGGATGGTGCTTCACCGATGTGATAGCCCTGACGAGCTCTATCCCATGCACGCCGGCGCCTCCACTTCCACACCCGTCGCTCTCTCCGCCGGCGTCGACCTTTGGCATGCTCGCTTGGGCCACCCCAACCCCGTCGTTTTGCGTCAGATTCTTAGGAGTTTTTCTTTCTCATGTAATAAGCTCGACGAGCATACTTGTGAGGCTTGTCGTTTGGGCAAGCACGTGCGTCTTCCCTTTAGTGCGTCTACTTCAGTTTCCGCTTTTCCGTTTTAGTTGATTCATAGTGATGTCTGGACGTCTCCCGTTGCAAGTAACACGGGCTATCTACACTATTTGGTGATTTTAGATGATTATTCTCATTATGTGTGGACTTTTCCTCTTTGTCGTAAATCCGATGCTTTAGCCACACTCACCACCTTTTGTTCCTACGTCACCACTCAGTTCGGTCGCCCCATACTTGCACTCCAAACTGATAACGGAAAAGAGTTTGACAATGTCGCTCTTCGCTCACTTCTCGCCTCTCACGACACCACCTTCCGTCTGACTTGCCCCTACACTTCACAGCAGAACGGCCGCGCCGAGCGCATTCTCCGCACTCTTAATGACTGCTTTCGTACGTTACTCTTTCACGCTAACGTGCCCGCTCGGTTCTGGCCCGATGCCCTCGCCACTGCCTCTCTCTTAGTTAACATTCGTCCATGTCGTACCCGGTGGAACTACGCCCCTCACCACCTTCTTTTCGGTACACCACCATCCTACGATGGTCTTCGCATATTTGGGTGTCTCTGTTATCCTAGCACCGCGTCCACCACGCCACACAAGCTTGCATCCCGCTCCGTCCCATGCATCTTTCTTGGCTACCCTCCCAACACTAAAGGTTACCGATGCTATGATCCTGTCACTCATCGTGTGTACACCTCGAGGCACGTGTACTTCGTCGAGACGGTGTTCCCTTTTTTTCAGGTTCCTCCGGCCGCGGCTCCTTCGGCTCCGGCCCCCGCGCCCCCTACTTGGGGCGATGCGCGGCGGCACCCCCCGGCCCCCCCCGGACGGCGCCTTCTGCCGCCCTCTCCTGGGTTCTCGACTCCCTCACCTGAGGTTGAGTCCGACCGGGCCCCCGGCTCCCTCGCCCGAGGTCGAGCCAGCGGGCACCCCACCCGCCACCCCCGTCGGCGCCGCTACTCCTGCGACGGGCTCGACCTCGACCTCGCCCGTCGCCTCCTCCGCGGCTGGCTCGGGGCCCCTGACGCCGCGGCCCCCGCCTCTGACGCCGCGAGCCCCGCCCCAGCCGCCGCGGGCGCCCCTGTTATGGCTGTGGCCCCCGCCGCCGCGGCACCCACCGCCCTCGCTGGCCTGATCACCCGTGCCCGTGCAGGCGTGCATCGGCCGAGCACACGCTACTCCTCCGACGAGTATGCGTGCGCTGCCTCGAGGCGACGCCATCGCCCATTCCCACCTCCGCTCGTGCCGCCCTTCGGGATCCCCATTGGCTGGCTGCGATGTAGGAGGAGTTCGACGCCCTTCAGCGCAACCGCACGTGGCAGCTTGTTCCGCGCCCCCTCCGTGCCAACATCATCTCTGGCAAGTGGGTGTTTCGCCACAAGACTCGCCCGGACGGTTCTCTCGAGCGCTACAAGGCTCGATGGGTGGTTCGTGGTTTTCGACAGCGCGCGGGCGTGGACTTCACCAACACCTTCGCCCCGGTTGTGAAACCGGGCACGATGCGCGCCGTCCTTCAGCTGGTCGTCTCGCACGCCTGGCCTATGCATCAGTTGGGCGTTTCCAACGCCTTCTTGCACGGTCATCTTGCCGAGCAGGTGTTCTGTGAGCAGCCTACTGGTTTCGTCGACGCCGAGCACCCCGACTTCATGTGCTTGCTTCCCGCTCTCTTTACGGGTTTAAGCAGGCGCCTCGGGCTTGGTACCAGCGTATCGCAGCCTTCCTGCAGTCTCTGGGCTTTCGGTCCACTCGCTCCGATGCCTCACTCTTTGTGTATCATCAGGGAGCTGACACTGCATATCTGCTGCTCTACGTCGACGACATCATCCTCACGGCATCCGCCCCCGATCTCCTTCAGCGGCTGACTGCTCGTCTTCGTGATGAGTTCGCCCTCAAGGACATGGGGGCCCTGCACTACTTTCTCGGCATCGAGGTGATCCGCCGGGCTGACGGTTTCTTTCTGCATCAGCAGAAGTACGCCCACGAGCTCCTTGAGCGTGCCGGTATGCTTAATTGCAAGCCGGCACCCACCCCTGTCGACACGAAGGCGAAGGTCTCTGCCTTGGAGGGGTCTCTCGCGTCCGATGGAGCGTTTTATCGCTCTATCGTTGGTGCTTTACAGTACTTGACGCTGAGTCGCCCCGACCTGCAGTACGCCCCGCGTGACTCTCACTGGACTCTGGTGAAGCGTATTCTCCGTTACATACGCGGCACCATGTCCTTGGGACTCACCCTGACGGCCTCCGCCTCCACCGACCTCGTGGCCTACTCGGATGCTGACTGGACTGGCTGCCCCGACACGCGACGCTCTACGTCAGGCTACTGCGTCTACCTTGGGCCCTCGTTGATCTCTTGGTCATCGAAGCATCAGCCCACGGTCTCCCGCTCCAGCGCTGAGGCAGAGTATCGCGCCGTGGCTAATGCCGTGGCCGAGTGCTCTTGGATACGTCAGCTGCTCCAGGAGTTGCTTTGTGATGTTCACAAGGCCACTCTTGTCTACTGCGATAACGTCAGCGCGGTATACCTCTCCGCCAACCCGGTGCACCAGCGACGAACGAAGCATATTGAGCTCGATATTCACTTCGTGCGCGAGCAGGTTGCCCTTGGCCGTGTTCGGGTTCTCCATGTGCCGACGACGCAACAGTTTGCTGATGTGATGACTAAGGGATTGCCTACTCCCGTCTTCGAGGAGTTTCGGTCCAGTCTCTGTGTCTCCAGTGACGCTTCAACTGCGGGGGGTGTTGAGTATATATTTTGTATTGCACGTGTATTAGAGTTGTGGCCCACCTCCTAGTCTTGTATAGTTGAGATAGAGGCATTCCCTTGTAATATATATACGTGCACCAGCACCCATCAATACATCATCATTGTATTGCAATTTATCTCTCCACAGCTTTGAACATGTGTCTGGCCTTGCATAAACAGTCTCTCATCCCTTTTCTTCATGTTCTACTCCCGTCACTCAGGGGTGCACCACATATCCACCAACCTCTCCCAACAGTCTTCTGGTATCCCCTCCCCACACCTCATATGATGAAAAAAAAGAAATAAGTGTTGATCATCACCTTAAGTAGTAGCAAGCGGCAATGGCACTTATCGAGAAGTACCCATGCCTTTCTAGATTGTTGTCGCAAGCCTCCTTCTTCTTCATTCTCCACTTCCCGTGTTCACCGGTGTGGTGAAATCTGATCACGACCTTATAGCGCACAGTGTGCAACATGTCAGGGAGACATTTATTTGTAACTCTCTCCACGTTAAGGCACACCTGAGCATGCTTCCCACCCTAGCGCGACATATCTTATCCATGGAAACCTCGGCCGCACCATTGGCAGGAAAGGGGGTAGAAAAGGAAGGAAACGACTGAAATTTCCCTCCGCACAGACTAAAGGTATATAACTTCTTGTGGTTGACATGTGCGCCATCAGGTTGCGGTCCAACGTGTGAGCACCCCATAGTAATAAAATTCAAGTGAGATGATCCGACACACCTTGGTGGCGGAGTTTGCTCACGAGGTAGAAGAAAGGATGCTCCACATGTCATTGACTCCAGTTTAACTGATTTTTTGCCCATTTACTGAAATCAATTTCATTTTGAACTATAGGAGTATGAGACATAGGATTAAAAAATGTACAAAAACTACATAGAGGTACACATATACAAGTTTAGATCATGTACATGGGAATTCTACAATATTCAGTTGTTTTGAGGAAATGAATTAAATGGAGTTTTCGCATGTTTTTTTTAAATGCCATTTTTTTTCAAAATACTAAAACTGCGTGGAGTCCTAATATTGATGCATGATCTTTTCATAAAAATTTCGGGACAATAGACCAAAATTGAAATACAAGGTTGTTACAAAATGGACTATCACAGTTCAAGTTTCATAAACATTCACTCCAAATCCCTAACTTTGTACCACTCAAACTAATTTTAGTGACCATTTACACATTTTTTCACAAGAAAGTTTTCCCACACTTTGGTTTAAGATATATAATAACATATATGAATTAAAATAATATTTTATGATGTAATAATTTCAATTCAAAATTTTCTCTTGCTATTTAAGAGGGGGAAATGGAAGAATATCTAATTATTGTCACAAAATACTAAATATTGGCCGGTAGTCTAATATTGGTACAATAGATTATGATAAAATTATGAGAAGAATACAAGTAACAGAAATAATGATTGTTCACCAAGTGGACTATCTGCTATACAATCCCATGCAAATATCCACAAACCATTTTTAAGTGGCCATTTGAGCACTTATCCACTTGAAAATTTGTCTACACCTTGGTTTAAGATATATAATAAAAATGTGAAATTAAATCACCTTTTGCTATGCAATAATTGTAATAGCATTTTATCCAACTTCTCTAGTATAAAAAAAAAATAGAAGTTATCAAAAATTTGTAAAACTTGGCACAGTGTCCTATTAGGTACATGAGCTTGTCATAAAAAGCTCACATGACTTTTCCAAGGTTGGAAGACTACTTGCTTAAAAAATCTCCATTTTCGCCTACCCATAGCACCATTTTGTAAAACTGACCAAAAATCAAATTCTTCACGAGAAATCTAAAACAATATCTAGTAATCCTAGATGCATGCATTGCACAAGATGGGAAAATTTTATCTTCATTGATAAAGTAATAATATTACGTGAACCAGTCTATAATTGGATAGTTAGGAGGACAGTGGTATCCCAGCCCACAAGGGTTCAACTCCTAGACTCGACATTGGTACTCATATTTTCTCGGATTTATTTCAGGCTTTTCCAGCGATGTTCGTTCAGTGGGAGGAGACGTTTCCGTCAAATACGAGGCGTCTGTGGTGACTTCGTAAATCTGAAGATGCTATGTTGGCTCAGTCTCTCGGAGGTGCTCGTAAGGGTAAGGTGTGCATATGTGCATTCATTGGAGTGAGTGTATGCTCGTGTATGTGAGCGACTACAATTGCACCGTGTTCAAAAATAATAATATTACACAAAGACTAACAGAGTTCATATAAGACTTGGCTAGATGAACATTCTTCAAAATCACCGAAGCGAAGATGTGAGTTTCATTGCATAATTGAGTAAAAGGATCATGTACCAATGGGATCCAGGGCTGGAGCAAGAGCCCTAACAGCCTGTTTGGTAACACTCAGGTAGAGGAATAGGAGTTTGCACAAGGGTGTTTATGAAGGGATTAGGCATGGGAAATAGATTTTCTCCCATTCCCTTGTTTGGCATATGATGGAAATTAGCGTGGGATAGAGCTCTGCTCATGAATTAACAGGGTACCCCTAGAAAGAAATCGGTGGGAATTGGCTTCCTCAACTCCTAGTCCCTTTCCCACTTAAACTTCCATTCCCTCTAATCAACAGTGGACTTTTAATCTCCTTACCCTTCGACTCCCATTCCCCATCTCTAATTCCCCCGAACCAAACATGTTGTAGGGGCTTTGGTGCGCGGCAAGACCTCGGCATGGTTGATTGCCTCCTCGTCGGCGTCAACCGAGGTGAGTGTTGTCAGGAAAGTTCCTTGCCGGCGAATGCCACAACAATGTCATCGGATTCCGATGCCCACGCGGTTATGTCAGGGAAGTTCCTTGCTGCCTCCCGGAAAGCGCCTTGCACCGTCTTATCCTAGCGGATATGTTGCGATTTATACAAGTTGATTGCCAACGTGTGCTTGCGCCAGACGGACTCATAGTTCGGTTAGTATTTGGTTCTCTTGACTGAAAACTGATTACAATTAAACACCAAATAGTGTCTAGCTTATTTTTACCACAGTACAGACGCAAGCGCTTCGACGGGAACGACTTCTCGCACTGAATGCACATCGCTGAAAATCCTGAAATAAATTCAGGAATAAATACGAGCACCAGAACTTAAACCGTGATGGGCTGAGGATACCACAATTCCTCTAACCATCCAACCACAGGTTGGTTCGCTAGTGTCTACTCCCTCCGTTCCAAATTACTTGACCCATATTTATCTAGACACCGATGTATCTAGACACTAAACAAGTATAGATACATCCGTATTTAGATAAATTTAAGTCAACTAATTTGGAACGGAGGGAGTAGCTTTAAGCAACCAAATAGCCAGAATCCGATTTAGCCTATATTTCAGTTAAAACGACTTGGTTTGGTTTCGGTCTTCGGTTTGAAAGTGCCCAGCCCTAGGTAGATGGGAGACGGGTCTCGCTGGTACGAGGTGTTTCTTTTGTCGGGGAAAAAGAGTGATCGGACGGTCAAACACAGCAGATCATGTGGCGTGGGAGGCGACCGATCGGTCGACCGACGCCTAGTACCTGCCTTCGCCGAATAGGGCGCGCAGGCGGAGGGCGTAGTGGCACAAGGCGCCGCCGGCCGAGGGCGTGCTTTGGCCCAGACCGGCGTCGGCACAAGGAGCGCACGGGCTCAGCCTAAGCATCACGGGCAGCCGTCCTGCCGGCCCGCCTCCAACCCTCGAATGAAAGACAAAGGAGTGTCCTGCTCTTCCAAGGCTCAAATGGCGTGGTGTCACTGTCCGACTCCCGAGCCGAGACGAAGCTGCCAAGCGCCAGTTAAGGCGGAACAAAAAGAGGCATCCCCCGATGCGAATGTCCCGGCACAGGGGGAGGTCCTGCCTACCCAGGATACTTCGCCCCAGGTTCCGCCAATCCTCACTCTTCGCCTACCCAGGGTGACTCTTGATTGATTTTTCTCAGCTCAAGATTCGGTCCCAAGAATAGCAAGATAGTCCGGTTGCGCATGGTGGCTTGTGTATGATTAACCCGGCAGCGCTGACGCATAGTTGGGGAATTTAGTTCAATTTCGAGATCTTTGGCTGTTCGTGCCTAGAACAGAGCAGGGGGGAGGGGGGTTTGGGGGAGAATGTCTGGTGGGCTCAAGAACAAGAAGAAGAAGGGCCACGAGTGGGATTTGAACGACTGGAGATGGGACGGCAACCTCTTCCTGGCCACGCCGTCGCCAAACGCGGACGCTCCGTCGGGGTGCGGCAGCAGGGAGCTTGGGCGAGCCGAGGAGGGGTGCAGTTTCGGTGCTGCTGCTGACAAGAGCAGGAGGAGGAGGAGGAGGAGAGTCACCACGGTGGATAACCCCGAGGAGTGCAGCAACACTGCGATTCATAATGAAAGAAATGCTGTTTGGAGAGGACAGATCGGCGAAGAAGAGGGACCTGCCAGTGCAACAGCAGGTGCATCTTCCAGCTCTGCTCCATCTTGCCAAGTCGACGGCTGCCACGCAGATCTCAGCGACGATAGGGACTACCATAGGAGGCACAAGGTGTGTGAGCCGCACACCAAGTCGACTCTTGTTCGTATCAAAAACATAGAGCATCGGTTTTGCCAGCAGTGCAGCAGGTTAGCCAGCAATTAATTTCTTCATGTCTAAGCTTTTTATGGTTTAAAAGGGAATCATTTGACATTTTGTTTCTAGGTTTCATCTTGTTCAAGAATTTGATGAAGGGAAGAAGAGCTGCCGCTCGCGTCTGGCAACACATAATAGAAGGAGGAGGAAAGCCCCAGCCGAGGCTGTGAATTCCTTGGGTGAAAATCAGTCCTTAACCAACACCTTGCTCCTCTTGTTGAGACAACTCGCTGGACAAGATTGTAAGTTTCTCGGATCGTATGTGCGGTTCAGTGTTATACATTGATTTTATTGGTTCATATGCGACCGATCCATGCTCATATAACCTCAGTGTTATGTCGTCGCAGCTGCTAGCTCATCTGAGCAAATCAATGGTCCCAATCTCTTGGTTAGTCTTTTGAAGAACCTTGCTGCTGTTGCTGGCACACAGGCATGTCAAGATATGCTAAAGGATGCAACATCATCAAATGCTGGTAACTATGTTGGGAATCAAAGTGGACCACCAGTTCCTGCAGGTAAATAGCCCTTTGATTAACTGCTGCTGCTGTTGCACAAGGCAAATAAGTACACATTCTGAAATTAAATGATGTGTGCACCACTTGACATGTGTCCCCAGAAGAGCCTCCTGTGAAAAGACGTGCGCAGAATTTTGATCTGAATGATGCTTATGTCGAGGAAGATGAGGTACATTATTTAGGTTGATTCTCTTGGGTTTTCCTGCTGACTAATTGTGTCTTAGCTGCAGTATCCCTGATGCCCCAAAACATTTGCAGAGCCGAACAGATAAAATTGTCTTCAAGCTTTTTGGTAAACAGCCAAATGATTTTCCTGCTGATCTACGTGCACAGGTCATTTACCATATGCAAATTGGGAATAGTTCCTCTCTTGATAAATCTACTCGAGTTTTTGGACCAAATTTTTGTTTTTATTTGCAGATCCTAAACTGGCTGTCACATTATCCAAGTGACATGGAGAGCTATATTAGGCCTGGTTGTGTAATTCTAACTATTTACCTTCGTCTTCCTAACTGGATGTGGGATAAGGTAGCGTCGCGTTATATACAAATACTAGTGTTTTAAACATGCTTATCTCTTCTCTATGGTTAGCAGTGAATAAACTGCTTACTAATTCAAATAGCAAAACCTAAGCTACGAATCTTGGATAGAGAAGCATAATCCTCACTTACTGTTATTCTTCTTTTTTCTGACTTTCTCTAAAGATTAATGTCGATCCAGCTCCTTGGATAGAAAATCTCATTAGCATATCCACTCATGGTTTCTGGGAGACAGGATGGCTGTATGCTAGGGTGCAGGACCGCCTGACATTAAGCTGCAATGGTTTGTTTGCCTCATTTCTCTCTTTACATCCTTGTTCTTTTTCTGTTTTTATATACATACGCAACCAACAGCTTCCTGTGTTTGTGGTTTCCCTTTCTTTGCAGGCAGGCTTATGTTAGTGTCTCCCTGGCGACCTGTAATAGGTGACAAGCATCAGATACTGTGTGTAACTCCTATTGCGGCTGCCTATAATTCGACGGCAAACTTTTCAGTGAGAGGCTTCAACATAGCTCAACCAACCACAAAGTAAGTACCACGCATCAGTCTGCACTCTGCACTGACCTGACCTGGATTTTATTTGACTGAATATAATGATGATATTCGTTCCAGATTACTCTGTATATTTGGTGGGAAATATTTAGTCCAAGAAGCAACACAAAAACTACATGCTGATACTAGGATTCAGCAAGGCCCTCAATGTCTGACCTTTTCTTGCTCCTTCCCTAGTACAAGTGGAAGGGGGTTCATAGAGGTGAATTATCCCTTTGGTGTTCTTTCAGTTGTTTCTCTTTATGCATCCTCATTTCCCTTTTTAAATTACGTAATTTCTTGATTCCTTTTCCAGGTTGAAGATTATGATCAGAGCAGCATTTGCTTCCCCTTTGTTGTCGCCGAAGAATCTATATGTTGTGAGATTAGAATGTTGGAGGAAAAACTGAATATAATTGCATTTGGTGATGCCTTGGAAGGAAGAGAAGATCTGATGGCTTCTCGCAGCCAAGCCTTAAAGTTTCTACATGAAATAGGGTGGCTTCTCCAAAGGAGCCACACACGAGCTACATCATCCAAGGCTCCGCAACAACATCATGCGGTGGGCTTTTCTGCTGCAAGATTTAGGTGGCTCCTGTCCTTTGCGGTTGATCAGGAATGGTGCGGCGTGGTAAAGATGCTGCTGGACACCTTGTTCCAGGGCAATATCGATGTCGCCTCACCAGTTGATTTTGTCCTGGGAGAGAGCTTAGTATTCGCAGCTGTCAACAAGCGGTCGAAGCCTTTGGTTGCCTGCCTATTGAGATACACAACGAAATCTGCACCGGTGGGCAGTGGAGCCGTGGCCACACCAGCTCGGTTCTTGTTCACGCCTGACATGACTGGTTCATCGGATATTACACCTCTCCATGTTGCAGCTACCATCACTAATGCTGCTGCCGTTTTGGATGCTCTAACTGATGATCCCCAACAGGTACTTGCACCGAACTCTCATGCTATTTTTTTCCTGAATTGATAAATTCTCAACAACTGCAACAACAACAACAATAACAACAAAATACCAAGTGTGTGTGCAAATCAGAACCTTGTTGAGTAGTAACAGCAGAGTTCTACATCGGTGTTGGATCAAAGACATGGAAACTATGGTTAATGAGTGGCTTCTGCTTGCAACATTTTCTCCTTGTCTTTTACTCCCTCCGTCCCAAAATAAGTGACTCAAGTTTGTACTAACTTTGTACTAAAGTTAGTACAAAGTTGAGTCACTTATTTTGGAACGGAGGGAGTATTTTCTATCCTGAACTCATTCGGCCTAAATGTGGCAGCTGGGGATCAAAACCTGGAAGAATGCCCGCGACGCTACCGGGTACACTCCAGAGGATTACGCTCGGAGGAGAGGACACACGTCCTACATCAAGATGGTCGAGAACAAAATCAACAGCAGGTTACCTGCAGCCCATGTGTCCGTTGCCATGACCACCACTGGCATCGCCGAAAAGCACACAGATGACGGTCGGCCGAGATCAACTGAACAGACCGTATTTGATGTCGAGAAAAGCCCACCGGGGTGCAGACAATGTGTCCAGCTCCAGCACATTGCCTACCGGCCCTGCCCAAACAGGTTCTTGTCGAACAGGCCTGCGGTGCTATCCTTGGTCGCCATTGCCGCTGTCTGTGTCTGCGTAGGGTTGATAATGCAGAGCCCGCCGGTCATCCGCGGTTTGCCGGGCCCTTTTCTCTGGAATCACATCCGTTGGGGACCCACTTGAAACGGCCAGTCGGCTGCAGGTTCTGCTATAGTCTGTGTACTCGAGAGTGAGGATGCTTGTAAATTGTGATAGACCAAAGTGCAAATTCTGTACATTATATGAGTTGTGGAGTGCCTAACTCTGCTTAGGTAGCGCTAGTTTTATTGCATATTCAACCTTTTCATTGCTGTGCTGTGATTGAGAGAAACAGTCACAAGAGGCCGACATACCTTCCTACTGGCCTGCGTGTATCACCTCGCAACTCTCTGCCTGCAGGAGACCAAGATCGATATTTGGTCAGCGGGTGTAGAATCGGGGAGAGAGAGGGAGAGAGAGAGTACCTACAGAGACTCCTTGAGCCTTCTCTCTGGTTCTCTGCGTGAGTACCCTGTGTGTGTGACGGCTCACCCACCAGGGAGGACTCGGAGCTCCTCTTTCTAGGTCATCACAAGGGTTGGGCCTTGTGGGCTTAAGGCCAACTCCACCGCGCGACCCCATCCTGTTCGGCCCCGTCCGTTTGGGATAAAAGGGACAAACCGGTCGGCACAGCGCGCGACGGCCCGGATCCATCTGGTCCGTCTTGTGTCCGGGCTGACCCATTTCAAGCGCAAACATGCGCCGGATTTGGGTCGCGGTGGACACCGAACGGACGCGTCGCTCGTCCGCATCGGGGCCGCGTGGCAGGCGGCCACCTACCTCCCACCTGCCAACATCAATGCGCACGCGCGGCCGGCCCCGCCTGTCATCTGCCCAGGCGAACGGTCGCGGTCCTTCTTAAATGGGGAAGCCGTGGACCGGTCGTCGTCCACACTCCCGCTCCACCCCGCGGCCTCCTCGAAACCCGACGGCACCAAACCCTAGCCTCGAACTCGCCGGCTGGCCGCCTCGCAGCCATGGGGCTCTGGAACTACGGCCGCAAGGGGAAGCACGACTGCGAGGCCGGCTCCTCCTCGGGACGCCGCCGCGGCTCTGTGAAAGAGGAGGCCGCTTCGCTGCCGCATCGGGCCCCCGCGCCTGCCCCGTTCAGCATCGCCCCTAGGGCCGCAGGCGAGCGCGACCGACAGTACCTGGGCGTGGACGTGTGCCGGCGTTATTGGGAGACACGGACGCCGGTCCCGTGGAGCGACGTCCACCTCCCCAACAACTGGCACCTTTCCGCCGACCGGGTCCCGATCCCGCCGGTCTCGATGAGCGGCCGTGCGCGCCGTGATGAGATCGCGCCGACGCTGCCTCCTCCCCGACGACCTCTACTACGACGAAAGGTACACCCCCGACTCCGGGCTCTGGGACACGTGGCTCCAGGACGAGCACGACGTGCGGCGCGCTTCGTACTTTGCCGACCCGGTGTCGGGGCCGCGGCGGCCACGTCAGGAGGTGCGCGGGCGTACACGGGTGCACGGCCTCACGCCCACGCCGTCGCCTTCCCCGTCTCCATCACCACCTCCACCTCCTTGCATGACAGCGGAGGAGGAGGCCCGGCTCATGCAGCGTGTCATGGAGGACTCCACGAACACGCATGATGAGCGCCAATGGCCGGGCCTAGAGGAGACGATGGTCCTCTCTGCGGCCGGCGACGTTGCCATCCCCGAGCTAGAGATGGTGGCGGCGGAGGAGGTGATGGAGGAGGCGCTGGTGGCCGCGTTCCACCCGGGCCTGCTGGCCAGCAGTGGAGCTGGTCGTGCACGGCTCCGGAGATGGCGCACGCCGTGCGGGGGCGTGAACTGGTGCCCCACGCCGCCGCAGTCACCAGAGCGGGACGCGTCGCCACGGGAGGAGGTGGTGCAGGCACCTGCCACCTTCCAGCCCGCCCCGGCGCACCACGGACCGCCGGCCCACCTCTGGACGCCGCCAGACTACGTCGACCTCGTCAGCGACGATGACGACACCGGCGGCCACTGAAGACGACGGCGGCCACGGCATCGACGGGCGCGGCAAGAGCGCGCGGGCGGCGTTTTTTATTTTGTTTTTATGTTAATTATGGCACTGGGCCGTTAAGTGAACCGTGAAACTGGGCCGTTTTGTGGCCGTGACCCATAACTTATGTTTCAAGTTTTTTTAACTGCGTTTATTTACTTTTTTTAAGTCATTTTATTTTAGTTTTTCTGTTTTTTATCACCCCCAACACGGACATGATTTGGGGTGCGGCCGCGCGCTGGGCGCACCCACGACCCAACGGACAGAGGCGGACATGGGCGAACCCATTGCCGCCCCAAAGGGACATAATCCGGCCAAACCAGACGTCCGTTTGGGGTCGTGCGGTGGAGTTGGCCTAAGTGAGATGGACTAGATAGCCCATACCGGTTCAACACTCCCCCTCAATATGGGTGGTAGATATCTATCATCCCCATCTTGTCACATGCCAAGTTACAGTCCTTTGTTCCCAGTCCCTTTGTCAAGCAATCTGCAAACTGCTGCCCAGAGCTGACATGAGTAAGGCTGATGATTCCAGCATCAAGTTTCTCCTTAATGAAGAAGCGATCAATCTCCACATGTTTTGTCCTGTCATGTTGAACTGGATTATTAGCAATGGCTATAGCTGACTGATTGTCACACCACACCTTCAAGGGTCCCTTCCTCAGAAGTTTCAACTTGCTCACTACATACTTCACTCAGAGCATCTCAAACAACCCTTGAGATAATGCTCTATACTCAGCTTCTTCTGCTGTTGATCTAGATATAACAAGTTGTTTCTTGCCTCTCCATGACACCAAATTTCCACCCACAAACACACAGTAGCCAGAAGTTGATCTTCTATCATCTTGACAACTGGCCCAATCAGAGTCACTATAGCCATCCACCTCAAGATGTCCACTCCTCGTAAACCACAACCCTTTACCTGGAGTCCCCTTCAAGTATCTCAGAATTCTATGCACAATATCAAGATGCCCACTCCTTGGTTCATGCATGTATCTGCTCACCACACCCATGGCATATGCAATGTCAGGCCTGGTATGACACAAGTATAATAACCTCCCAACCAGTTTCTGATAATCTTCCTTATTCACCAACTCTCCTGATTGTGCTGTCACTTGATGATTTTGTTTAATCGGGGTAGGGGCAGCACGGCATCCCATCATGCCCATGTCACCCAAGAGATCCAAGGTGTATTTCCGTTGGCACAAACATATCCCCTTCTCTGTCCGAGCCACTTCAATGCCAAGGAAGTATTTTAGGTTGCCCAAATCCTTTACCTCAAACTCCTTGCTCAGACAACCCTTCAATCTCTCTATTTCCTCCTTATCATCTCCAGTGATGATAATGTCATCCACATACACAACAAGAATGGCGATCTTCCGATCAGAGTGCTTGTAGAACATCGTGTGGTCACCGTTACACTGACCATACCCCATACCACAGACAGCATGTCTGAATCTATCAAACCATGCCCTCGGTGAGTGCTTCAGTCCATACAAGGATTTGTTTAGCCTGCATACCTTCCCCGTGGTCTCTGACGTACCACAACATGGTGGTATCTCCATGTACACTTCTTCCTTCAACTCACCATGCAAGAAGGCATTCTTGACATCTAATTGATGCAATTTCCACCCAAAGTTTGCAGCACAGGAGACCAATATCCTTACTGCACTCGAGCAAACGTCTCATCATAGTCAATTCCATAAGTTTGACTATATCCTCTGGCGACCAATCTGGCCTTATACCGTTCCACCTTCCCCACAGAATTCTGCTTCACGGTGTATACCCACTTGCTCAGATTCCCTGAAAGTGACATCCATACTTACAAATCTGCGTTTCTTAGAGGGACACCAACATTTGTACCCCTGTTGACTAGAAGCATAGCCTAGAAAAACACACTTCACTGCCTGCGAATCCAGCTTCCCAACAGAAGGGCAGTGATCACGAACAAAGCAGGTACTGCCAAACAACTTTGGGGGAACAACAAATTTATTTTCTCCAAGCAGCAACTCACACGGAGATTTCATGCCGAGTATCCTTGAAGGTGTCTGGTTGATCAGGTATGTGGCTGTCATAAGTACTTCACTCCACAAGAACTTGGGCACATTCATGGTAAACATCAATGACCGAGCAACCTCAAGGATATGTCGATTCTTCCTTTCTGCCACTCCATTCTGAGGGGGGGTGTCCGGACATGAAGTCTGATGAAGAATCCCTTGGTCAGACAAGAAGGCCCCAAAGGTATAGTTCACATACTCTGTGCCATTGTCAGTCCTGATCACCTGCACCTGCACCTTAAATTGATTCTTCACCAAGGCATGGAAATCCTGAAAACAGCTAAACACCTCATCCTTGTGATGCATCAAATAGATCTAGGTCATACGAGTATAGCAGTTGATAAAAGTAACAAAGTACTTCATTCCATGCATTAAGACAATTGGGCTTTTCCATACATCTGAATGAACAAGCATAAAAGGAGATATACTCCTAAGTCCCTTACTCACATAGGAGGCTCTTGTGTGTTTAGCATATTCACAAGCATCACATGTCAACTTGCCCTTGCCTATGCCACACATAACATCCGGAAATATTCTACCCATCCTATCAAAAGATACATGCCCCCCATCCTACAGTGATGAATCATCGCATGCTTCTCCTTGTCCTCCATGGTCACAGCACACACCAAGTCCAGCCGCACCTCCTGGTCCATATACCAGAGCCCCCTGCGCCTGGTGCCAGTCCCAACCATCTGCCTCGTATGTTGCTCTTCAATCAAGCAACCAAACTTGTCAAGAATAACACGATAGTCTATTTGATCAATGAGAGCACTCATTGAGACCAAGTTGACTGGAAAAGCTGGCACATGTAAAACTGAGGATAGGGAGATGCTCAAAGTACATTGTACTGTGCCAACCCCTATGACAGGCTGCTTTGTACCATCGGCAGTTTGTATAGTGCCCTTGTGAGTAGGAGGATGCTTATTGTAAGACTCAAACACACCGGATTTACTCGCAACATGCTTAGATGCTCCAGAGTCTAGAACCCATTCTGGACCATTCTCATTAGTGGCAAAAGATGCCTTTTCTGGATTATCTTCATCAGTGGAGGCCCAATGAGCACAATCTCCATAGGCAGCATCATCTACTCCTCTGCCTCTGCCTCCAAATTTCATGCGTGATATGAAAGCATGGAGCTCATCCAACTCAGCCCTCAACTTAATAGTCTGAGCATCCTTCTCACATCTCACCCGCTCGGCTGTTTTCTTGTCAGCCTGGATTTCCTCCACCTTCCTCTTGAGGCTCTCCAATACCTTCACCATTTCAGTCTTCTCAGTTTCTGCCACAGATGTCGTGGGAACGAGTCTGACAGTAGAAGTAGGGGGTACGTAGGAGAGGGTGGTGTCCTAGCTACGGCGAGGTTGTACGCACAGATTTACGAGTTCAGGCCCCTCTTGGAGGTGGTAACAGCCCTACATCTCGGTGTCGCGGAGGCTCTGTCTAATGGAATGTGGAATAGTTACAGGGGGTGTGAACCCTTGTGCCCGAGGGGAGGGGTGGCTTATATAGAGTGCGCCAACCCTTCACAGTCCTCAGTTACACCAGGGTTCAATGTGAGTTAAGTCATGAATGTTACTGGTAACGCCCGCATTAAATGGTCTTTATGACGACGGAGTGAATGCCTGACCGTTGCCATCCTGGGGTGACTCTAGGTATTCTGTACTCCGAGTGGATTCTTGTATGGTCGAGTGAAGTAACACGGTCGAGTGGAATTGGGATATCCGTGTGGAATCTTCTGTCAAGTGTATTGCACTTCATGAAGATTTCAGTTGGTATCTTCTGTTGAACTTTGTAGGTCTTGCACTCTTGTGTAGCGTCCTTGGGTAGGGTGTCTAGGTCAGGCCTAAGACCCTGCCCTAGGTACATGTCATCGTCATTAGCCCCCGAATGGATTGAGGACCGAGTGAAGAAGGGTTAAAGTTGATTCCGACATGATTCAATGTCTCGGAGACATTTCCTTAGGGGCCTCAAAGCATGCTAGTATTTTAACCCTTCGTCAGTCGCCTTGATCGATTCTTGCTTCTAGAATTTTTGAGTGAATTATGCTGTATTCTTCGAGTAGATAGGATTTGAATATATCTGGCATGATCGACCGTTCTGCAGTTCCCAGATCTCGCGGGATTCGAAATTTGGAGAAGCGCGTGGGACGGGACGCGGCGCGGTAAGCGGGGCGGGTGGATAGGGACTCCTCGATCCTCGCACCAGCTTTTTCACCACATATCAGGCCGGCGTCTGTTACGGGATGCGCCAGGATTGCACGGACCCACAAGTCAGTCACTCGGAAGTGAAGCCATAAAAGGCACTGATGCCGATGCGTGGTACTGTGCTCCCCATTTGCTCCTTTTCTCTCTGCTTCTCCGCCTCGTCTCCTCCATCACCCCGCCCCTCAGCCCACTCCTCTCGAGCTCCGCATCAATGGCGAAGGACAAGACTGCGGCTCTGGAGCGCGCAAAGAAGGCGAAGGCAAAGGGCAAGAAGGCGACGAAGGGGTCGACCTCGCGGTCCGGTCTGCGGCCTGGTTGGATCCAGGAGGACCGGATCCGCTCCCCCGTCGTGGAGGAAGATCTGGGGAACCTCGTCGCCGATGGCCTGATTGCGCATGGGTCCTGGAGGTTGCCGGAGGGGGAGACCGAACCTGAGCCGCGCGAGGGTGAGCGTGTTCTCCTCACCACCCACGTCGATCGAGGTTTATCTTTGCCTCCCCGCCCGTTCTTCCGAGGTTTTTTGAACTACTTCGATGCTCAGATCCACCATTTTCCTCCCAACACCATCTCTTATCTTGTTGCATTCATCTCAATGTGCGAAAACTTCTTGGGGTGTCACCCACACTGGGGTTTGTTTAAGCACATCTTCACTTGCTGATCTCAGATGGTGAAAAAACCTAATCCGACTGACGGGAAGACGCATGTGGTCCAGATGTGTGTGGGGTTAGGGATCCAAATGAGAGGTAGGAGCACTTCCCCCCCCCCATGACTTTTCCTGAATCGGTTAGGGGATGGCAGTCGACCTGCTTTTACTACAAAGATGTTCTGACTCCGGGTTAGTCGACTGGCCTTCCCCTTTCTCTCTGGAGAGGCTCCGCACTCCACGTTCGCTGACTGTAGAGGATGGGGAGAAGGGTGAGGTAGCTATTTTGGTCGACGCGGTCGTTGCGTTGGTCTAGGGTGGAGTGACTGGCATGGATCTGTTGGAGGTGTTCCTCAGTCGACGCATCCAACTCCTCCAAGCTCGTGATCACCCAATGTGGATGTATTCGGGCCCAGAAGACATCGCTCGGGTCCACCCGGAGGAGGTCACCGAGGAGACGATGGCTCAGTGGTTGCAAAGCATCACTGGCAACAAGGACAACCCCCGCGGAGCCAAGAGGATCTTGCCATTCGACGCCAATAATGCTCCAGGAGAGGTCAGGCTTGATTTGCCAAGTGTTTATGTCTTGTATTCTCCAATATGCAATTATTCTTGAATCCGACTGATGTCTGCGGCTTGTGACTTGCAGGTTTCCACGAAGATGTATTCCATGCCGAACGGAGTGCACCATCTTGGAGAAGGAGAAAGCGAAGGCAGGAGCACCGATATTGAGTATGTAGATGACAGCGACGACGACAACGAAGACTCTGAGGACAACTCGGAGGTTGAGTCACCTCCACGATCTAAGAGACGCTCCAAGCAGTCACAAGATCCCACGGGTGGCCATGGCAAGGCAGCGGCGTTGAGTCCAAGGATTCCAAAGCACACTCGAACATCGACTCCAGAACCAACTGAGAAGACCGCAAAACAGGTCAAAGTCGCCCCACCCAAGCCTCGGAAGGCTCTGCCCAGGATCAATGTGGTTGTGCCTGTTGCTTCGGCATAAGTGCTTCTTTTCCTTGTCTTTCATTGCCGTAGTGGACTCTTTTATTTGTCTGACGGAGTGAGACTTTGGACCTTCAGGCCAGCTACTTCTGCAACGTCTCCCATGGAAATTGACGAGGAGCAAGCTGATGCGGATACTGTGGATGCGGCCACTTCACGAGCAGGTATGCTACTGCAGACATGTTTGCACCTTGTTAACTGTTTTGATCGACTGGAATCTTACTGTCGGGTGGTTGTAGTGCCAACAGATGTTATCCAACTTCCAGATGATGACGACGAACCCCAAAGGAGTGCAGGAAGAAGGGGCAGGGCCTTGAGCAAGAGTGTGCCTTCCGGCCGGGCGTCTCGCCCGCTGTCCGAGCCCGTTATTCAAGAACTTGGTGACTCATCTCGAGCTGCTATTTCTTTTGCTGTCCCCCTGTTGACTGATCAGCCTCTAGTGTCAACTGTTCAGACTTCGGGTCCGACTGGGCAGCCTCTGGGAACGAGTCTGACAGTAGAAGTAGGGGGTATGTAGGAGAGGGCAGTGTCCTAGCTACGGCGAGGTTGTACACACAGATTTACGAGTTCAGGCCCCTCTCGGAGGAGGTAACAACCCTATGTCTCAGTGCCGCGGAGGCTCTGTCGAATGGAATGTGGAATAGTTATAGGGGGTGCGAACCCTTGTGCCCGAGGGGAGGGGTGGCTTATATAGAGTGCGCCAACCCTTCACAGTCCTCAGTTACACCAGGGTTCAATGTGAGCTGAGTCTTGAATGTTACTGGTAACGCCCGCATTAAATGGTCTTTATGACGACGGAGTGAATGCCTGACCGTTGCCATCCTGGGGTGACTCTAGGTATTCTGTACTCCGAGTGGATTCTTGTATGGTCGTGTGAAGTAACCACGGTCGAGTGGAATGGGATATCCGAGTGGAATCTTCTGTCAAGTGTATTGCACTTCATGAAGATTTCAGTCGGTATCTTTTGTTGAACTTTGTAGGTCTAGGACTCTTGTGTAGCGTCCTAGGGTAGGGTGTCTAGGTCAGGCCTAAGACCCTACCCTAGGTACATGTCATCGTCAACAGACATGTTGTATTTCTCCTCTACTACTGCAACCATCTCCAGTCACTACCGCATGTAGTATATCCAATAGCAGCACGATGCTTCTTCAGAGTTTTCAATAATTTCTTTTCTTCATGCTCTGAAAGGTTAGCACTAGTAATAACAGGATATATCTTCTTTTCATCAAGATATGCATATTTAAGAGTATCAGGTAATGGTTTAAGCTCAAACACGGGATCACCCTTAGGTGGAGGAGGATCCCCTAGGATTTCAACAGGCAGGTTGTGTTTCAAAATAGGTCCCTGTTTAAAGAATACTTCATCTATTTCCCTTCTTTCATTAATAAACATATCATTTTCATGGTCTAGCAAATATTGTTCTAAAGGATCATTAGGAGGCACAGTAATAGAAGCAAGACCAATAATTTCATCCTTACTAGGCAATTCCTCATCACGGGGTTGTCTACGAAATTTAGCAAAATTGAACTCATGAGACATATTACCCAAACCAATAGTAACAACATCCTTTTCGCAGTCTATCCTAGCATTAACAGCATTCAAGAAGGGTCTACCAAATATGATGGGACAAAAGCTATCTTGTGGGGAACCAAGAACAAGGAAATCAGCAGGATATTTAACTTTCCCACACAAGACTTCAACATCTCTAACAATGCCAACTGGTGAAATAGTATCTCTATTGGCAAGCTTAATTGTAACATCAATTTCTTCTATTTCAGCAGGTGCAATATCATGCATAATTTCTTCGTATAAGGAATGAGGTATTGCACTTGCACTAGCCCCCATATCACACAAGCCATGATAACAATGATCTCCTATTTTAACAGAAATAACAGGCATGCCTACAACCAACATGTGTTTATTTTTAGTACCAGGTCTAGCAATTCTAGCAGCTTCATTACAGAAGTAAATAACATGCCCATCAATATTATCAGCCAAGAGATCTTTAACCATAGAAATACTAGGTTCAAGTTTAATTTTCTCAGGGGGTTTGGGTGTCTTAATATTACTTTTGTTGATCACAGTTGAAGCTTTAGCATGATCCTTTATTCTAACAGGGAAAGGCGGTTTCTCAATATAAGCAGTAGGAACAATAGGATCATTATAAGTGATAGTCTTTTCTTCAACTTTAATAGGTGCAACTACTTTTACTTCAATGGGAGGATTATATTTAAACCACTTCTCCTTAGGGAGGTAAATATGATTAGCAAATGATTCACAGAAAGAAGCTACTATCTCAGAGTCAAGTCCATATTTAGTGCTAAATTCACGGAAAACATCGGTATCCATAAAAGATTTAACACAATCAAACTTAGGTGTTATACCTGACTCCTTACCTTCGTCGAGGTCCCAATCTTCAGAGTTGCATTTAATTCTTTCCCATAAATCCCATTTGAATTCAATAGTCTTCATCATAAAAGAACCAGTACAAGAAGTATCGAGCATGGAGCGATTACTGAGAGAAAGCCGCGCATAAAATTTTTGAATAATCATTTCTCTTGAGAGCTCATGATTGGGGCATGAATATAACATTGACTTAAGCCTCCCCCAAGCTTGAGCTATGCTTTCTCCTTCGCGAGGTCAAAAATTATATATATAATTACGATCACGATGAACAAGATGCATAGGATAAAACTTCTGATGAAATTCCAATTTCAATCGGTTGTAGTTCCATGATCCCATATCATCACATAGCCTAAACCATGTCAATGACTTTCCCTTCAAAGATAAAGGGAAGACCTTCTTCTTGATAACATCCTCAGTCATACCTGCAAGCTTAAATAATCCACAAACTTCATCCACATAGATTAGGTGTAAATCGGGACGCAATGTTCCATCACCTGTGAAAGGATTAGCTAGCAGTTTCTCTATCATACCCGAAGGAATTTCAAAGTAAACATTTTCAGTAGGTTCAGTAGGTTGAGGAGCAACTCTTTGCTCTACTGGTCGGGGTGAAGATACCCCGAACAAGCCCCTCAAAGGATTATGTTCCATAGTAACAAGTGACAGTAAATTTCAGCACACTATATAAAATTTTCCTTACCAAATTCCACCTACCAAAGGCGCTTCACTCCCCGGCAACGGCGCCAGAAAAGAGTCTTGATGACCCACAAGTATAGGGGATCTATCGTAGTCCTTTCGATAAGTAAGAGTGTCGAACCCAACGAGGAGCAAAAGGAAATGACAAGCAGTTTTCAGTAAGGTATTCTCTGCAAGCACTGAAATTATCGGTAACAGATAGTTTTGCGATAAGGTAATTTGTAACGGGAAAAAAAGTAATGAAAGTAAATAAGGTGCAGAAAGATGGCCCAATCCTTTTCGTAGCAAAGTACAAGCCTGGACAAACTCTTATATGAAGGAAAACGCTCCCGAGGACACATGGGAATTATCGTCAAGCTAGTTTTCATCACGTTCATATGATTCGCGTTCGTTACTTTGATAATTTGGTATGTGGGTGGACCGGTGCTTGGGTGCTGTCCTTTCTTGGACAATCATCCCACTTATGATTAACACCTATTGCAAGCATCCGCAACTACAAAAGAAGTATTAAGGTAAACCTAACCATAGCATGAAACATATGGATCCAAATCAGCCCCTTACGAAGCAACTCATAAACTAGGGTTTAAGCTTCTGTCACTCTAGCAACCCATCATCTACTTATTACTTCCCAATGCCTTCCTCTAGGCCCAATCAATGGTGAAGTGTCATGTAGTCGACGTTCACATAACACCACTAGAGGAAAGACAACATACATCTCATCAAAATATCGAACGAATACCAAATTCACATGACTACTTATAGCAAGACTTCTCCCATGTCTCAGGAACAAACGTAACTACTCACAAATCATATTCATGTTCATAATCAGAGGGATATTAATATGCATAAAGGATCTGAACATATGATCTTCCACCAAATAAACCAACTAGCATCAACTACAAGGAGTAATCAACACTACTAGCAACCCACAAGTACCAATATGAGGTTTTGATACAAAGATTGGACACAAGAGATGAACTAGGGTTTGAGAGGAGACGGTGCTGGTGAAGATGTTGATGGAGATTGACCCCCTCCCGATGAGAGGATCATTGGTGATGACGATGGTGATGATTTCCCCCTCCCGGAGGGATGTTTCCCGGTAGAACAGCTCCGCCGGAGCCCTGGATTGGTTCCGCCAAGGTTCTGCCTCGTGGCGGCGGTGTTTCATCCTGAAAGCTTGCTTTTGATTTTTTCAGGGTAAAAGACTTCATATAGCAGAAGATGGGCACCGAAGGCCTGCCAGGGGGCCCACGAGGCAAGGGGGCGCGCCCCCACCCTCATGGCTAGGGTGTGGGCCCCCTCTGGTTGATTCTTTCTCCAGTATTTTTTATTAATTCCAAAAACTACCTCTGTGAAGTTTCAGGACTTTTGGAGCTGTGCAGAATAGGTCTCTAATATTTGCTCCTTTTCCAGCCCAGAATTCCAGCTGCCGGCATTCTCCCTCTTCCTGTAAACCTTGCAAAATAAGAGAGAATAGGCATAAGTCTTGTGAAATAATGTGTAATAACAGCCCATAATGCAATAAATATCGATATAAAAGCATGATGCAAAATGGACGTATCACTCACACCCCCTGGCTAGCGGCAGCACCCAGCAGCAGCAGCACATAGCAACATGCAGGTGCAAGCAGAGCCAACAGCCTCTTCCTCCTTCCTTTGCAAACAACAGCCAACCCTCGCAGCAGCTCTCTAGCTCCCGGTCCCCTGCACACACACGTACAGCAGCACAACAAGGAGTTGCACTTCTCCACTAGAACAACAGTCTCTACTTCCCTTTCAATCAGCAGCACAACACTGCACCACTTCTCCTTCCTCAGCAGCAGGACAACACACCAAAAACAAACTCAGCTCTAGTCTTCACTTCTCCCCTTCTCCTCTACCACAACACCACAGCAACACAGCAGCCCACAACAGTAAGCAGTAGCAGTTAGTAGAGCACATAACACCTCCTCTTCCTTCTCTCCCTCAGCAGCACCAGTAGCTGCGACCTACTCCTTGGGCAAACAGCAGCAACAACTGACCCAGATGCAGTTACACTTCTTCCTCCTCCCGCAGCTACCTTCCCTGCTCTTCCTCCTCTCTCCTCCTTTCCTCCTTGAGAAGCAGCAGTTGTTCCAGATGCAGCTGCCTTTCTTCCTCCTCCGAAACAAAGTAGAACAGAGGGGGAGAAGAGGTCCGGGCAGCAAGAAGCAGCCCCAGCCGTCGCCCCGTCGCCCACGCAGCCTCTCCGCGCGCGAGGCTCTTCCAGATCCACGCCGCCGCCTTACTGGACACCGTCAGCCGCGTCGTTGTCGCCGTCGCCACCTCAAGCCCCACCGTGCCAGGCCTCTGATACCATGTAGAATCGGGGGGAGAGTACCTACAGACTCCTTGAGCCTTCTCTCTGGTTCTTTGCGTGAGTACCCTGTGTGTGTGACGGCTCACCCACCAGCAGGACTGGGAGGTCCTCTTTCTAGGTCATCACAAGGGCTGGGCCTTGTGGGCTTAAGTGAGATGGGCCAAACAGCCCATACCGGTTCAACAGCGGGTAATTGCCCCTCGTGGCGGGGCGGCCATTTTCTGAGACAAGGAGATCCTGACCATGACATCACACGCGGTTGGGCACTTCTCCATCACTGGCAACGTTTCCATAATCGTCGGCCTCCTTATGGGCCGGCTGATGATGCCCACAAAGATGAATTCCTCGCCAAGTTATCTAGGACCGATTCACTCCTTCGGTGAACCTTGGCTGATCAATGGTGACTTTAATTTGATCTATGAGGCTAGAGAAAAAAATAACCACAAACTTCAAAAACGAATTATGGGCAAATTTAGAGCTGCGATCGACGTAGCGGGGCTGCGTGAAATCAAATGCAAGAATAGAAGATTCACGTGGAGTAACGAGAGGGAGGATACCACACTTGTTAGCATCGATAAGTTCTTCTGCAACATTTGTTTGGAGGCATTGTTTCCATCTTTCCTCCTGATGGCGGCATGGACATCACGCTCTGACCATTCCACGTTCCTCCTAGCTAGTGCTACCGCCCACACCGGCTTAAGCGGTTCCGTTTTGAGTCCTTTTGGCCATGCTTCCCCCACTTCCACAAGACGGTCACCAAGGCATGGCAACGCCCGATGCAGCATGGCTGCGCCTTCGCACACCTGAAGATTAAGATGCAGAGGACAATGAGTGTGCAATTCCACATTGCAAATGAAGTCTTCTTGTGTCTCCATGTCATGCAGGAAAGTAGGAAACTCAAAACCACGGCTAAGAAGGCTTCTTAAGCATCTCATAATTAGGCGAGCTGCCATTGAGCAGGCGAGGAAGAGCCAGGCGTCAAGGATCACCTGGCTTCAGGCTAAGGAAGCAAACACGTCCTTCATCCACGCCAAGGTATGTTTGCAATGAAGCAAGAGCTTCATCCACACCATAAAGGCAGCAAACCAAACGGTGATGGCCATGTTGACAAGGAGACGGTCATTCATGAATAATTCAATCAAGTTCTCGGAACTAGATCCCCCCTCAGTGCACTATCGTCTCCAACAACACCTCCATCATCATCACCATCTTGCTCCTCTCCCTCTACGTGTGAGTAATTTCTTGTAGGCACATGGGGTGGCTCTGATTCCGGTGATGGAAAATCATGCAATAGTGTTAAGATTGATGTAGTATTGACCTATGGTGTTTGAGAATTATTGTTGATATGAGTTTGTTGTGCTCAATGCTTATTATTAGAGCTCGAGTAATATGATTGCAAATCTAAACCATATTTGTCTTTTGTGTGTTTTTGTTCATGATCGTACCTGCAATACATATGCACTTGTTATAATTTTGAACCGATGACCTCGAGGCTGACAGGCCGTGGCATCAATGGAGACGACTATAATTTAAGGATTACATGTATTCCTGAAGTGTTAGTGAATTATTCTGGTTGGCCCGCAAGGTCGACTTAACAACCCTTAGTTTTGTTATGGACAGCAAAGCAAAGGGGGTTGAACTGTATGAGAGACAAGTGTTTTAAGGATGTTTCTCAATTTAAGGAATACATGCCTACATTATTTAATATAATACATGAGTCACACTATGTTAATGCACTATTGATACGTCTCCAACGTATCTATAATTTATGAAGTATTCATGCCATGTTTACAATAGTTTTATATGATTTTGGTATGATTTGATTAGAACTAACCTGGACTGACGCTGTTTTCAGCAGAACTACCGTGGTGTTGTTTTTATGCAGAAATAAAAGTTCTCGGAATGCGATGAAAATCAACGGAGAATTTTTCTGGAAAATATAAAAAATACTGGAACGAAGAGTTACCAGAGGGGAGGCCCGTGGACCCCACGAGGGTGGAGGGCGTGCCCACCCCCCTAGGGCGCGCCCCTGTGCCTCGTGGACTTCCCGTGGGGCCCCCTGACTTGTTCTCGACGCCAACCTCTCCTATAAATGCCCAAACCTCCAGAAAATAACCCAGATCAGAAGTTCCGCCACCGCAAGCCTCTGTAGCCACGAGAAATCAATCTAGGCCCTCTCCGGCACCCTGCCGGAGGGGGCCATCATCACCGGAGGCCATGGGGAAGGATCCTGAGGGGCCATCATCGCCATGAAGGCCAAGATCCAGAGGGAGAACTTCTCCCCATCCAGGGGGAGGCCATGAAGGAGGAAGCACAAGGGGGAGAACCTCTCCTCCTCTCTCTCGGTGGCGCCGGAGTGCCATCGGGAGGGGAATCATCGCCGCGATGATCGTCTTCATCAAAATCACCATCATCACCACCATCCTCATCTCTTTTACGCGGCCCACTCTCCCGCACCCCGCTATAATCCCTACTTGAACATGGTGCTTTATGCCACATATTATGATCAATGAGGTGTTGCCATCCTATGATGTTTTGAGTAGATTTCCTTTGTCTATGGGTTGATTGATGATCTAGATTGGTATGAGTTGTATGTTTTATTTTGGTGTTGTCCTATTGTTCCCTCCGTGGCGCACAAGCGTGAGGGATTCCTGCTGTAGGGTGTTGCAATACGTTAATGATTCGCTTATAGTGGGTTGCTTGAGTGACAGAAGCATAAACCCAAGTAAGGGGGTTGTTGCGTATGGGATAAAGGGGACTTGATATGTTAATGCTATGGTTGGGTTTTACCTTAATGATCTTTAGTAGTTGCGGATGCTTGCTAGAGTTCCAATCATAAGTGCATATGATCCAAGAAGAGAAAGTATGTTAGCTTATGCCTCTCCCTCATATGACATTGCAATGACGACTACCAGTCTTGTTAACGATTGCCTAGGATAATTCCGCACACCGACCCATCATTATTCCACACTCGCTATTTATAATATTTAGTAATATATTCTAACTTTATGATAAAAGCACCTACTTTTATATTTTAGCTCTCCGATACCATGCAAAGCTATCCTCTTCATACCCACAACGTAGTTTTATTTCTCGTTTCTAGTTGGAAGCAAACGTTCGGTGTACGTAGAGTCGTATCAGTGGCAGATTGGACTTGAGAGAATATTGATCTTACCTTTAGCTCCTTGTGGGTTCGACACTCCATACTTATCACTTCCACCTTTGGGAATTGCTACTATGATTCCCTGCACTTGGGGATTATCAACTATGTAATGATTTATTCCGTTTAGGCCATATCCACCCCTATGCCTACATTTTCCATCATTGCTTGCTCTCTTTCAAATAGTTGATACTTGGCAACTGCTGGATATTTGCTGTCTGTTACTGTGTTTTGTGTTACTTTGCTAAATTGTTAAAACTAGATGACACCCCGCACGTTGCTGCGGGAATACATGCTAAAAATAAAATGACAACAACCAAAAATGAACATTTCATCAAATAGATGTTCAAATAACTAAACATTCTTGAGGAACCCTATGTTCGGGGAAAAACTGAAGCATGAAGCACAAATATTGGTATGCCAAATCATGTTTAGTAGTAAAACACTGGTATAAAATGACAAAAAAGTAAACTGCCATAGATATCAACAATCAGTTACGCTTTGTATTAAATATATGGATAAAACATTTATTTCTGCCAGGAAAAATATGATATCAACAAATGGACATACTATACATACTTCAAACGTGGCTCCACACATAACTCAGTGACACACACACGCTCCGCCAGTAACACAACATAGAGGCAACATAGAGGCATGAATTTAGAGGCCCAATCAAGATACATCTAAGTGCCTTGATGAACATGGTAATCAAACAATTTAGCATTTCTAATCCCGACATAATTAATGTCAATTGTTGCTGGAGCAAAAACAGTGACAATCCATCTTACAGCCCCTGGAAAGAAAGAGAGGGGGGAAGGAGATGGGAAGAAGATGCTGATGACCCACAAGTATATGGGATCAATTATAGCCTTTTCGATAAGTAAGAGTGTCGAACCCAACGAGGAGCAGAAGGAAATGACAAATGGTTTTCAGCAAGGTAATGTCTGCAAGTGCTGAAATTGTAAGAAACAGAGTAGTTTGATAGCAAGATAATTTGTAACGAGCAAGTAACGATAATAGTAACAAAAGTGCGGCAAGGTAGCCCAATCCTTTTGTGGCAAAGGACTGGCCAAAACGGTCTCTTATAATAAGCAAAGCGTTCTTGAGGGTACACGGGAATTTCATCTAGTCACTTTCATATTGTTGGTTTCATGTTCGCTACTTTGATAATTTGATATGTGGGTGGACCGGTGCTTAGGTGCTGTTCTTACTTGAACAAACCTCCTACTTATGATTAACCCCCTCGCAAGCATCCGCAACTACGAGAAAAGTATTAAGAATAAATTCTAACCATAGCATTAAACTTTTGGATCCAATCGGTCCCTTACGGAATAGCGCATAAACTAGGGTTTAAGATTTTGTCACTCTCGCAACCCATCATCTAATTACTACTCCACAATGCATCCCCTTAGTCCCAAATATGGTGAAGTGTCATGTAGTCAATGTTCACATGACACCACTAAGGCAATCACAACATACATACTATCAAAATATCGAACACATATCAAGTTCACATGATTACTTGCAACATGATTTCTCCCATGACCTCAAGAACAAAAGTAACTACTCACAAGTGATAAACATGCTCAATATCAGAGGGGTATTAAATAGCATAATGGATCTGAACATATAATCTTCCACCAAATAAACCATATAGTAATCAACTACAAGATGTAATCAACACTACTAGTCACCCACAAGCCCCAATCTATAGTTCCGGTGGAAAGATTGAACACAAGATGTCGTGGAATTGTCACGGCAGATGTCCTAGTGCGAGGACTTAGTCGTGAGGCCAACGCATCTATGTGGTAGCTTGAGAGGGGTTGAGCGGAATCAAGGAACACAACACAAGACAAGGGTTTAGACAGCTTCGGGCCCCGGGAAACATCATCCGGTAACAACCCTACATGCTGTTTGTGGCTAGGTCTCATTATCATCACGACGGAGTCGCCGTAAACTGGCTCTCCTAGTTATGTCTAGCCCTAAGATTATTTCTCTCCCCCCCTCTTGGGGTGCCCTGCCCCTCCTTCGATATGTTGAAGGGGCGGGTTACATGTAGAGTCCAACTCGGATTAAGACTTAAACTATTATAACTTCTCTTCATGGGCTTCTTAACATCTTGGGCTTCTTAACGTCTCGGGCTTCTTAACCCCAGGCGACTCTGTCTGCTGGATTATGACTATCAACCAGATTATGACTCTTTGCCGGGTTATGATTGTCTGCCGGGTTATGATTGTCTGCTGGGTTATGACTTCCTGCCGGTTTACCAAGTCCCAGCCGGGTTATAACTCCGACCGGGTCATACCGCGAGGTATATCCCCGACATTAGCCCCTAGTTTAATTTCGATTTATCCATGTTAACTGATCCTGATCATCCTTAAGTCCTTGTCATTTCCTTCTTCTAGAAAATCCGGGTCAATAAGCCAGCTTCATAATCAATTTGCTGACATTGGTTTGTCACAGAGAAATATTGTGAAGAATAATTCATTTGATTCAGCTCCCAATGCTTAACAAAAAATATTGGTCTTTGAAATACTCATCCGATCTTCAACCGGCTTAAGGATGTAGAACTTGCCAGTTTATCATTGCCAAAATTGCCGGTTTATAAATATTGATGGCACCGGGTCATAATTGTAGTTAACATCAAGCTTGAAAATATACCTCTTATATGCCTATCACTTGTAGAGAAATCCATGTTGTTCATCTCAATCACTAGTCAGAACTGAGTATTCCACATATGTAGCCCCCAAGTGTCGGGTTGTCATGCTTGCAGCAACCTCGGACTTGAAATTGCCTGATGCTCAAAAAACTTCAACCAGTGTAGCCCCCAAGGGCCGGGTCATTATGCAATAATGAGCAGGGACTTTATAAATATGATCATGTAGATTTGAACAGCAACGTGTAGCCCCCAAGGGTCAGCTCAGTAAGATAATATTGAGCCGGGACTTTATATATACTTCATTGAAAATAACATCATATGATGTAACCCTCACCATGGGGCTTGAACCCACGTCCACAAGGTTAAGAGCTTTGTGCTTTACCAACTGAGCAGTGGATCCAATGAAATAAGGTTTGTGTACCTTGAATTTTAACAGGAGCAATTGGTATCCCTCTAGGGCCGGCTCATTACGATGTAATGAGTCGGGTCTTCAATAAGGTGATCAAAAAATGACTTTGCATTAGCCCCCAAGTGCCATGGTGCATGCTGGCAGTGACATGGGACTTGCATATTTGATGTAATCTCAATTTGAGTAATGTAGCCCCCAAGTGCCGGGTCGTAAGCCTGCAGCGACTCGGGACTATTCCTTCCATTGTAGAATAAATCATATCCATCGATATAATAATATCCATTGCGCTAAAGCGACTTTGAAAACCTCAATCATAATACTGGTTATTGATAACCATAATAAAAATCCAGCCATGTTGGCTATTAAAGATTTGAATAATATAATCCAATGATTTATAAGCGCATGATTCCAATGGCGCAATCCCAATATATACTGGCGACTTAATGTCCAAAGCCAAACCAGGTTAATAAACACCGGATAATTATCTTATCTCATACTGGTGACTTATAGTCGAAAACCAGGCCGGGTTAATAAACACCGGTGAATTATAATCATAAAGCATTATAAACCTCATTAAATAAACCTAAAAAATCAAGAGGATTTAAGTAGTCATAATTGTGGTATTGCACCGATCAAGAGGGTTTAAGCTATGGTTCGGATACGACCAAAGCCCCCAAGTGATCATCCTGGTGGCCTTAATCCGATCAAGAGGGTATAAGCTTTGGTTCGAATACGACCAAAGCCCCCAAGTGATCATCCTAGTGGCCTTACGCCAATCAAGAGGGTATAAGCTATGGTTCGAATACGACCAAGCCCCCAAGTGATTATCCTAGTGGCCTTACGCCAATCAAGAGGGTATAAGCTATGGTTCGAATACGACTAAGCCCCCAAGTGATTATCCTGGTGGCCTTACGCCAATCAAGAGGGTATAAGCTATGGTTCGGATACGACCAGAGCCCCCAAGTGATCATCCTGGCGGCCTTACGCCGATCAAGAGGGTATAAGCTTTGGTTCGAATATGACCAAAGCCCCCAAGTGATATTGTGAGCTGTGCTCAAGGGGCACCTATGTTTGAGCTGTGCTTTTGCAACAGACTCTCTTTGGTCCCTTTAATTTTTCCTGAGAACTCGAACTTGCGAGAGATTATTCTTTTTGAACCGGAAATTCTTAAACTGGATATTGAGAGCTTCAAAGTTTTGTGGGAGACAACTTTCCCTTGAACCGGATTTTCAACCGGAATCTTTCCTGATGACCCGGAACTTCTTCATTGAGCCAAGATTTTGTGATTGTCATATACTTTTTAAGCCGGAATTTTTCTGACGGCCTTTAAATTTTCATCAATATAACAGTAGCCTCCGGGACCGGGTTATCTTTCCCTTCAACGTCCTGGGGCACTTGAATTTGCTGAAACTGGCAAGACTTGCTGAGTTATATCATTGTAGCCCCCGAGTCTTAAGACGACTCGAGGAGTTGGCTTGAGATTCTCCATTTTTGATCGTGATGTACATCGGCATATAGTTGAACAGCGAAACGCTGTAATATGTTAAAGCTGGAGGCAAGGTAGTGAGTTGATGATCTTCGCAACACTCATTGTATATCTTTAGCGTTAATAACACAATATAAATCTACGGAAGGTTGAAGTCGACCATGGCGGGTTATAAATGATCCCATTGGAACTGTGTCAGTAACCCGGCCAGTGGGTCATCCACGCTGATTGTTGAAATTACCCAAACTGCTGTGGCAACGATTTGTACTCCAATTCATTGAGCCATCCGGTGGAAGCTGATAATATATTATGATCTGCTCCAGATTTATTGAAATAGACCAGGCCGTAGGAGCGGTAACTTGCGTGCGCTCATTAAGCAGCTCATGCAGACGGGTGCAGCTCCGGTGTGTTGATGTAGACTAGACCACAAGGGCGGCAGCGTAAACGCTTCTCGGCGGTGAATAATTGTCCCGATGTACCTGGATGACTGATGATCTTGTCGTCTCTGCCATGAACATGGAACAAATTTTTTTAAAGGGAGGATAATTGTTCTAGGAGGAATTTAAAGTACATTAAAAAAATAAGGTGGATAGCACCTGATCTTTTCCTGGGACGTCGAGCCTAGTCATGTACGTCGTTGGTTTTCCAACTGATCTGAATTTACCACTTTGACTTTCTTTCCAACCAGTCCCTCTTATCCCTTTCTTTACAAGTAGTTGAGCGGCTTAGCAACTTGATGGGAACCGCGACGGGTCAAGGCAGCAGAGTCGGATGGCTCGAGGGAGGCTGGCCTGACTTAAAATAGCAGGACTCAGCGGAGACGAGGCCGCAGTGGCCTAGATGGCGAGGGTGGCTCGACGCCCATCAGCAGAGCGATGCATTGGCGATTTAGCGATGATGGCATGAGGTAGTGGCAGAGGTAATTTCACGACGGCGACGGTCTGGTGCAGCGGCGATGGTGACCCGGCGGAAGCCGGCGGGTCAGGCAGGCAACGACGAGTTGTGGCAGAAGCGGAGTCCAGCAGCGGGCGACTCGGGGTGTGGTTCCAGCGGCGGCCGGTGGACAGGGCCGGCTCAAGGCTCGTGAGCGGTGACTCGGTCGTTTTGCCAGTTTGAAGGGAACGCGAGGCGAGACAGAGCAAAGTTGAGTCGGCACGAGGCCATACAGGCGGCTGGCGACACGAAGCCAGGCTCAAGGCAGTGGTTGTGCGCGGCCAAAGCAGAGGGCGGCCGTGGCCGGCTCAAGGCGCAGCCCGCGACAGTGGCGGCGACCCGACGTAGAGGTGAGGCTGGCGCGGCGCGAGGTGGAGACCGCGGGCCGAGGCGGATTAGCATCGGCGGTTCGCCCATGAGGTTGTAGAGTTCGCGACTCAAGGCGCAGGTGGACTTAGCGCCGGTGAAACGGAAGGGCCGTAGGAGCGTAAGTCATCAGAAACGGCCGGTGGAGGTGAAGCACTGCAGCGACGGCGGCTCAGAGAGGACGCGGGTGCTCAAGATGGAACCACGACAGCGAGGGCGGCCCAGCGAATCGTGGCGGCTCAAGGGCGATTTGTTGCAGGAGCGACTTGGCACAACGACTCATGGCGCAAGGGGGGATCTTGGAGGCAGCAGCTCAGTGATTCCTCACAAGGCCAAGGAATGATTCTTTCCGGCACAGTGTTGAGGTAGAGGTGAAGTTGAACACGGCAGTAACTCGGCGGCTCAGAACGGTAGGTGGTCCAGTGTGATGCTGGTGAGAAACAGCAGCCATGGAAATAGCTGGGCCGGCTCTTGTAGCAGTGGTGAACACGAGGCGGGAGCCGCGGAAGTGAAGCGGCGGACCGGCGAGGTAGGCCGCTACACTAAAGCGACGGGTTAAGGCGAGCAACGGCGGCTGACTCCGAGGCGCTCCGACGGCGGCTTAAGGCCACAGCCACAGAAATCAGCAGCGGAGGCGGATAACCAGCGATTCCACCTCTGCGGTTGAGGCGGGACGAGCCACGGCGGCGGAGTGAGGCCGAAGATGCGGTGGCTCGCGGCAAGGGCTGCGACGGCTTGGCACGTCGGTGAAACAGGCCATCCCGGCAGCTCAGAGGCGAAGACCGCTTGGAGACTCGGAGGTGACCCGGAGCGGAATCGACTCGGAGTTAGCTTGAGACCGTGGTGGCGACTCGAATTGAGGGTGCGGGCGACTTGTGATGAGTCGAGGCGGGACGATCCCCACGGCGGGTCGACGGAGGTCATGAAGTCGACTCAGAGCAGAAGACGGAGACTCCGGCGGACAGATGACAACGTTGGCGGCTTAGAAGCGAGGACTGCGCCAGATAGCCCCTCGGCAGCGCTGGGCCAGCGGATGACGCGAGGCTGAGGCGGCAGTTTGAGGCCGCAGCGGCATAACGGCACATCGGCCATGGCAGAGCCGGACGGCGGCTGACCGGGCACGCCAGAGGACATAGCAGGGTGTGGCCGAATCACGTAGAGGCATTGATATCCCGACAAAGCTGCAAAGGCAACGACAGCACCCGGCAAATCAATTCCCGCGGCGGCAACCTGGGAAACGACCGGCAGACGGGAGGTCGTGATCAGGCAGGCAATGGCGACTTTGGGAGCGGCAGTTTATTCCCAGACGAGGCCGCAGAGGAAGCCAAATTCAATCTGCCTCCGGGCCCTCCTTCCGGTCGCTGTCGGCTTTGACCGATCCATCCCACGTTTTCCTCCGGGTCGTGGCCCCCCTTTTTTTAATTCCATGTTGAATCGAGATCTCTGTATGCTGGCGGCTCTCCTTTTTTCTGTAAACCGGACTCGGCGGATTATCATGGCGCCTGTGGTAGACGCTGAACTTGCAACCTTGCCTTTCTCTTGACCTTGTTTTGACTGCTCGTGGATGATGTGATTTACTGAACCGGCTCTTTTCTCATCCGGAAAATTGCAAACTTCCTGATCCCTAGGAAAGATCCCTCCAAGAACTCAACACCACCATGCGCACGCCCCACGGTGGGCGCCAACTGTCGTGGAATTGTCACGGCAGATGTCCTAGTGTGAGGACTTAGTCGTGAGGCCAATGCATCTATGTGGTAGCTTGAAAGGGAATGAGCGGAATCAAGAAACACAACACAAGACAAGGGTTTAGACAGCTTCGGGTCCCGGGAAACATCATCCGGTAACAACCCTACATGCTGTTTGTGGCTAGGTCTCATTATCATCACGAGGGAGTCGCCGTAAACCGGCTCTCCTAGTTATGTCTAGCCCTAAGATTATTTCTCTCCCCCCTCTTGGGGTGCCCTGCCCCTCCTTATATATGTTGAAGGGGCGTGTTACATGTAGAGTCCAACTCGGATTAAGACTTAAACTATTCTGACTTCTCTTCATGGGCTTCTTAACATCTTGGGCTTCTTAACGTCTCGGGCTTCTTAACCCCAGGCGACTCTGTCTGCTGGGTTATGACTGTCAACCAGGTTATGACTCTTTGCCGGGTTATGATTGTCTGCCGGGTTATGATTGTCTCCCGGGTTATGATTGTCTACCGGGTTATGACTTCCTGGCGGTTTAGCACCTGCCGGTTTACCAAGTCCCAGTCGGGTTATAACTCCGGCCGGGTCATACCGCGGGGTATATCCCCGACACAAGAGATGAACTAGGGTTTGAGATGAGATGGTGCTGTTGAAGATGTTGATGGAGATTGCCCTCCCCAAGATGGGAGAGTTGTTGGTGATGATGATGACGATGATTTCCCCCTCCGGGAGGGAAGTTCTCCCGCCGGAGGGCAAAAGTGCTCCTGCCCAAGTTCCGCCTAGATACGGCAGCGCTCCGTCCCGAAAGTCCTCTCCTTAATTTTCTAGGTCAAAATGAGTTCTATACCAGAAGATGGGCACCGGAGGTGGGCTGGGCTGAGCACAACCCACCAGGGCGCGCCTGGGGGGCCAGGCGCGCCCTGGTGTCTTGTGCTCACCAGGTTCCCCCCCTCCGGTAGTTATTTGCTCCAGTATTTCTTATTTATTCCGTAAAAATTCCTCGTGAAATTTCAGCTTATTTGAAGTTGTGCAGAATAGGTGGCCTGGCGTAGCTTTTCCAGGTCCAGATTTCCAACTGCCGGAATTCTCCCTCTTTGTGTGAACCTTGCATATTATGAGAGAAAGGGCATTAGAATTACTCCAAAAATCATTATTACACATAAAAAAATTATAAATAACAGTAGGTAAACATGATGCAAAGTGGACGTATCAACTCCCCCAAGCTTAGACCTCGCTTGTCCTCAAGCGAAAACCAAAATCGAAAACATGTCCACATGCTTAGAGAGAGAGGTGTTGATAAAAACAAAATACGGACATAGAAGCATCATGTGAATTATTATAACAGCAACAAACTTAAACATAAAACATTTATCATAGAACTTTTATCATAGACTTCTCATGAATAAGTAACAATTCATCACACCATCGAAGTATAAAGCATTAACTCTATTGGAAACCAACAAACTATGTTCTCAGTCAACTTTGCAACTAAAATTCATCATCTTTTGAGGAAGGGTCACGTATCAGAGCCTTTAGGCAAGTCCACATACTCAACCATCATATAGTCTTCTATGATTGCTAACACTCACCGCATACACATGAGCAAAATGTTTCAACCGGACACATAGAAAGATAGGGGCTTATAGTTTCGCCTCCCAACATACTGACCTGAAGGGTGATGTCAACAATAATAACTCATGCTACCCACATCCAACTGGATATATGTGCCTAGATCTTTCCCCACCACATGATGCTTGCCAAAAGAGAAAAATAAAAAGGAAAAGAGAGAAAACTTGACTCTTGCATGAAAGTACATACATAAAAGTAAAAGATAGGTCCTTCGTAGAGGGAAGCAGAGGTTGCCATGCGCTTTTTGTTTGTATGCTCAGTCCCTTAGTGCAAGAGAATGTCACGTTATATTGCCCCTTGTGATAGCAACCTTTATTATGCAGTTTGTTGCTTTTATTGTTTACCATCACAAGTTCGTACAATGCTCAATTTTCTCTTACACTAAATGATCTCACACTTTTTAGAAGCAATTTTTATTGCCTTATTGCACCGATGACAACTTACTTAAAGGATCTTACTCAATCCTTAGGTAGGTATGGTGGACTCTTAAAGATAAGATTTGGGTTTAAGGGTTTTTGGATGCGCAAGTAGTATCTCTACTTGGTGCGGAATTTTTGGCTAGCAAAGATGGAGGGCAAGCACCACATGGTGAAGGATATATGACAATATAACTTATATGTGAATATGAGCAAACATAAATCATTACGTTGTCTTCCTTGTCCAACGTCAACAATTTTGGCATATAATATTTTGATGGGGGCTCACAATCACAAAAGATTTCCAAGATAGTGTATTTGTATGTGAATATTCTCTTCCCTTATTAATTCTTTCATGAATTGCATCATTGACCAATGCTATGTTTGTAAATCTACAATAAAATTTTCTACTTATACTTTTCCTTATGTGATGTCATTAATTACCATAAGATTAGCATATGATCTTTTTCATTTATTTCCTTTCTTTTTATTGCAACAAGAAAGTAAAGAAAGCAAAACTCAAACTAAACTTATTATATATCTCGCACACGATTACAAGGATAGATCACTAAGAAAACTCTCGAAAAGAAAGATCAAACTAAACTTTTATTCATCTAAAGCAAAAGATAACTATGGATTGAACTAAGATAAGTAAAGGCAAAAGATAGTGGAGGTGATACGATACCGGGGTACCTCCCCCAAGCTTGGCGTAAGCCAAGGGGAGTGCCCATACCCGATACTCAATTTTCTTTTGGTGATGAAGTAGTAGCGACCTTGTCCTTCATGATCAAGAGATTCTCCAATCTATGGATGACGCTCCGGAGGGCGATGATGTGTTCTTGCAACAAAATATTTTCATGGGTAAGATATTTATTTTGCACACGAACCGTTTCAAAGATCCGAAAGGCTTCGATCTCGGTGGGAGTGAGATGAGCATAGTAAGGTTTAAGGATATCTTCTTCTTCCTCCTTGGCAGGCCGGGCTTGCTCGACCACCAGCGCTTGATCTTCGATGGCCTCCTTGCTCTTGTCCCCTTTGAGAAGTTCTTCGGGCTCCTCTCTCTTCAGCTCGATCTTCTTCAACCAAGCATCCTCTTCTACTTTGTTGGAGGAGGGAGAAGACATGATGCGTGGCTTAACAGATCTGGCCAAAAACAGCAAGGAAAGAAAACAGAAGATTTCTCCGCGATACGGTGGCCAATAGGTTCGGGGGCTATATAAAGATTTTTTATCTTGGGAAACAAGCAAACGGAAGAAAAACGGAGTCCGAAAGGTACCCGAGGCGCTCCCTCGTGTCTTGTGCCCACCAGGGTGACCTTCCTGGTTGTTTCTTATTTTCCTAATTTTTGTTATATTCCAAAATGGACACAAAATATTTTTGTAGATTTTTCGGAGTCCGTTTACTTACCGTATCACGTACCTCCTCTTTTCCACAATTCTGGAGTGTTCCGGAAGGTTTCTTTTATGTGTTCTTCCGGTGTCATAGTTTGGATAATATTGCTTTCAACATTAATGGGCGTACCTGAGATGTAATGTTTTGTTTGTTGCCCATTAACAACCTTCGGGTTAGTACCTTCGCCATTATTTATTTTGATAGCTCCAGACCGATAAACCTCCTCGATAACATAGGGTCCTTCCCATTTGGAGAGGAGTTTTCCTGCAAAGAATCTGAAATGAGAGTTGTACAAAAGAACATATTATCCAACTTTGAACTCATGCTTTATCGTTTAACTTTTTCTTTAAATAACTTGGCATCTTCATAAGCTTGGGTTCTCCATTCATCTAATGAGCTAATATCAAATAACCTCTTCTCACCAGTAAGTTTGAAATCATAGTTGAGTTCTTTAATTGCCCAATATGCTTTATGTTCTAACTCAAGAGGCAAATGACAAGCTTTTCCATAAACCATTTTATAAGGAGACATACCCATAGGATTTTTATATGCTGTTCTATAAGCCCAAAGTGCATCATCTAATTTCTTAGACCAATTCTTCCAGGACCTATTGATAGCCTTTTGCAAAATTAATTCTATTTCTCTATTGCTAAGTTCAACTTGACCACTAGACTGAGGATGATTGGGTGATGTGATTCTATGGTTAACATCATACTTGGCAAGCATTTTACGGAAAGCACCATGAATAAACTGTGAACCACCATCAGTCATTAAATATCTAGGGACTCCAAACCTTGGGAAAATAACTTCTTTAAGCATTTTAATAGAGGTGTTGTGATCAACACTACTAGTTGGAATAGCTTCTACCCACTTAGTAACATAATCAACAACAACCAAAATATGAGTATACCCATTAGAGGAAGGAAAAGGTCCCATGTAATCAAATCCCCAAACATCAAATGGTTTAACAGCAAGTTAATAATTCATAGGCATTTCTTGACGCTTACCGATATTACCTATTCTTTGACATTCATCACAAGATAAGACAAACTTACGAGCATCCTTGAAGAGAGTAGGCCAATAAAACCCAGATTGCAATACCATGTGAGCAGTTCTGTCTGCCGCATGATGTCCTCCATAATATTCGGAGTGCCATTTCCATAGGATTTGTCCCTGTTCATGCTCAGGTAAACAACGTCTATTAATACCATCTACTCCTTCTTTATAAAGATGTGGGTCATCCCAGAAGTAATGTCTTAAATCATAGAGGAATTTTTTCTTTTGTTGGTATGTGAAACTAGGTGGTAAATATTTAGCAACAATGTAATTTGCATAGTCAGCATACCAAGGAGTGTTATGAGAAACATTATTGTAGCTAACTGCTCATCAGGAAAACTATCATCAATAGGTAATGGGTCATCAAGGACATTCTCCAACCTAGACAAGTTATCAGCCACAGGGTTCTCTGCTCCTTTTCTATCAGTGATATGCAAATCAAATTCTTGTAGCAAAAGAACCCATTCAATAAGTCTAGGTTTAGCATCTTTCTTTTCCATAAGATATTTTATAGCAGCATGATCGGTGTGAACAATAACTTTAGAGTCAACAATGTAAGATCTAAATTTATCACAAACAAACACCACTGCTAGAAATTCTTTTTCAGTAGTAGCATAATTTCGTTGTGCACTGTTTAGAGTTTTACTAGCATAATGAATAACATTTAGTTTCTTATCAACTCTTTGTCCTAGAACAACACCAACAACATAATCACTAGCATCACACATAATTTCAAAAGGCAAGTTCCAATCAGGTGGTTGAACAATAGGTACAGAAATTAAGGCTTTCTTGAGTGTATCGAAGGCTTCTAAACAATCATCATAAAAAACAAAAGTAATATCCTTTTGCAAAAGATTTGTAAGAGGCCTAGAAATTTTAGAAAAGTCTTTGATAAATCTCCTATAAAAACCAGCATGACCAAGGAAACTACGAATACCTTTGATATCTTTAGGACATGGCATTTTCTCAATTGCATCAACCTTAGCTTTGTCCACCTCAATACCTCTTTCAGAAATTTTATGGCCCAAAACAATACCTTCATTAACCATAAAGTGGCACCTCTCCCAATTCAAGACAAGATTTGTTTGCTCACATCTCTGCAAAACTCGATCAAGATTTCTTAAACAATCATCAAAAGACTTCCCATAAACAGAAAAGTCATCCATGAAAACCTCAATAATCTTTTCACAAAAGTCAGAGAATATAGCAGTCATACATCTTTGAAAGGTAGCAGGTGCATTGCATAAACCAAAAGGCATACGTCTATAAGCATAACTTCCAAAAGGACAAGTAAAAGTGGTCTTCTCTTGATCAGGTTGAGAAACAGGTATTTGTGAAAAACCGTAATATCCATTGAGGAAGCAAAAATGTGTGTGCTTAGATAATCTTTCTAGCATTTGATCAATAAAAGGCAGAGGGTAATGATCTTTTCTAGTTTCTTTGTTTAATTTTCTAAAATCAATTACCATTCTATAGCCTGTAACAATTCTTTGTGGAATGAGTTCATTCTTATCACTGGGAACAACAGTAATACCTCCCTTCTTAGGGACACAGTGAACATGACTTACCCATCTACTATCAGCTATAGGATAGATTATACCTGCTTCCAGAAGTTTTAATATTTCTGTTCTTACCACTTCTTTCATCTTCGGATTTAACCGGCGTTGGTGATCAACAACGGGTTTAGCATCAGGCTCCATACTAATCTTATGCTGACATAGAGTGGGACTAATGCCCTTAAGATCATTAAGAGTATATCCAATAGCAGCTTGGTGCTTCCTTAGAACTTTCAATAATATTTCTTCTTCATGTTCTGAAAAGTTAGCACTAATAATAACAGGATATATCTTCTTCTCATCAAGATAAGCATATTTCAAAGTGTCTGGCAATTGTTTTAATTCAAACACAGGATCACCTTTAGGTGGAGGAGGACCTCCTAGAGTTTCAATAGGCAAATTGTGTATATGTAGAGGACGTTGTTCAAAGAAAATCTTACCTATTCCATTTCTCTCATGCATATGTAAATCATTCTCATGGTCTAGAAGATATTGTTCTAAAGGATCAGTAGGAGGTACAACAATAGAAGCAAGACCAATTATTTCATCCTTACTAGGCAATTCTTTTTTATGAGGTTTCCTACTAAACTTGGAAAAATTAAACCCATGAGACTCATCACCTAAGCTGACACCGACAGTTTGTTTCTCACAATCTATTTTAGCATTAACGGTGTTCAAGAAAGATCTACCAAAGATAATGGCACCAAAATCATCTTATGGGGAACCAAGAACAAGAAAATCAGTAGGATATTTTATTTTCCCACGCAAGACTTCAACTTCTCTAACAATCCCAAGTGGTGTGATGGTGTCTCTATTAGCAAGTTTAATAGTAACATCTATGTCTTCTATTTCAGCTGGTGCTATGTCATTCATAATTTCTTGATATAAGGTAAAAGTAATAACACTCATGCTAGCACCTATGTCACATAAACCATGATAACAGTGATCTCCTATCTTAACTGAGAGAACATGCATGCCAACAATGGGTCTATGTTTATCTTTTTCTCGGGTTTGGCTATTCTAGCAGCTTCATCACAGAAGTAATTAACATGCCCATCTATATTATCGACCAAGAGATCTTTAATCATAGCAACACTAGGTACTACCTTGATTTGTTCAGCTGGTTTAGGTGTTCTAATATAACTTTTGTTGACTACAGTTGAAACTTTAGCATGTTCCTTCATTCTAAGAGGGAAAGGTGGTTTTTCACTATAAGAAGTAGGAACAACTGGATCAAAATTATAAATAATAGTTTCATCTTTAGCTGGTACTGGTTCTTTAATTTCTTCTTTAATTGGTGGGCGATATTTAAACCACTTCTCTTTAGGGAGATCAGCATGAGTAGCAAAAGATTCACAAAAGGAGGGTACTATCTCAGAGTCAAGTCCATATTTAGTGCTAAACTTTTGAAAAGCATCGGTATTCATAAAAAATTTAACACAATCAAACTTAAGCTTAATACCTGACTCTTTACCTTCTTCAAGTTCCCAATCTTCAGAGTTGCGTTTAATTCTTCTCCATAAAAGAACCAGCACAAGAAGTATCAAGCATGGATCGATCATTATGAGAAAGTCGAGCATAAAAATTCTGAATAATATTTTCTCTTGAGAGCTCATGATTGGGGCATGAATATAACATTGACTTAAGCCTCCCCCAAGCTAGAGCGATACTTTATCCTTCACGAGGCCAAGAATTGTATATATAATTCCAATCACAATGAACTAGATGCATAGGATAAAAAATTTGGTGAAACTCCAATTTCAATCGATTCCAGTTCCAAGATCCAATATCATCACATAGCCTATACCATGCCAATGCTTTTCCCTTCAAAGATAAAGGGAAAACCTTCTTCTTAACTTCATCTCCGGGTAAACATGCAAGCTTAAACAATCCACAAATTTCATCCACATATATCAAGTGCATATCAGGATGTTCGGTTCCATCTCCTGCATAAGGATTAGCTAGCAGTTATTCTACCATACCCGAAGGAATTTCATATTCAATATTTTCAGTAGGTGTAGTAGGTTGAGGGGTAACTAATTGTGATCCCGGTCGAGGTGAACATACCCCAAACAAACCCCTCAAAGGATTGTTCTCCATAGTAACAAGTGACAATAAATTTCATCACGTAGTAATAATTTTTCCTTACCGATTTCCACTTACCAAGAGCGCTTCACTCCCCTGCAACGGTGCCAGAAAAGAGCCTTGATGACCCACAAGTATATGGGATCAATTGTAGCCTTTTCGATAAGTAACAGTTGTCAGTGTCAAAACCGGCGGATCTCGGGTAGGGGGTCCCGAACTATGCGTCTAGGATCGATGGTTACAGGAGACAAGGGACACGATGTTTACCCAGGTTCGGGCTCTCTCTATGGAGGTAATACCCTACTTCCTGCTTGATTGATCTTGATGAATATGAGTATTACAAGAGTTGATCTACCACGAGATCATATGTTGTGGTCTAAGACCTAAGGGTATGATGAGTAATGTCCTTATTCTCTATCGACTAGCCTGGCCTTGGCTTATATAATGCACCAGAGGCCTAGGATAACTAGAGTCCTAGCCGAATACACTGGTGGAGAGGAGTCCTTGTCTTGATCACCAAGTCTTGTGGAATACTCCTTGTATGCGGCATGGACTGCCCGAAGTGGCCCACGAGTGAACCGCCATGGGGGTCCTCGGCCTGATCCACCTGGTCGGGATACGATGTGGTGAGTACCCCCTAGTCCAGGACACCGTCAACAGTGTCGAACCCAACGAGGAGCAGAAGGAAATGACAAATGATTTTCAGCAAGGTAATGTCTGCAAGTGCTGAAATTGTAAGTAACAGAGTAGTTTGATAGCAAGATAATTTGTAACGAGCAAGTAATGATAATAGTAACAAAAGTGCAGCAAGGTAGCCCAATCCTTTTGAGGCAAAGGACAGGTGATACGTCTCCATCATATCTACTTTTCCAAACACTTTTGCCCTTATTTTGGACTCTAACTTGCATGATTTGAATGGAACTAACCCGGACTGACGCAGTTTTTAGCAGAATTGCCATGGTGTTATTTTTGTGCAGAAATAAAAGTTCTCGGAATGACCTGAAACTTCACGGAGAATATTTTTGGAATTTATAAAAAATACTGGCGAAAGAATCAAGACCAGGGGCCACACCCTGTCCACGAGGGTGGGGGGCGCGCCTGCCCCCCTGGGCACGGCCCCCTGCCTCGTCGGCCCCCTGGTGCTCCACCGACCTCAACTCCAACTCTATATATTCATGTTTGGGGAGAAAAAAATCAGAGAGAAGGATTCATTGCGTTTTACAATACAGAGCCGCCGCCAAGCCCTAATCTCTCTCGGGAGGGCTGATCTGAAGTCCGTTCGGGGCTCCGGAGAGGGGAATCCGTCGCCGTCGTCATCATCAACCTTCCTCCATCACCAATTTCATGATGCTCACCTCCGTGCGTGAGTAATTCCATCGTAGGCTTGCTGGACGGTGATGGGTTGGATGAGATTTATCATGTAATCGAGTTAGTTTTGTTAGGGTTTGATCCCTAGTATCCATTATGTTCTGAGATTGATGTTGCTATGACTTTGCTATGCTTAATGCTTGTCACGAGGGCCCGAGTGCCATGATTTCAGATCTGAACCTATTATGTTTTCATGCATATATGTGAGTTCTTGATCCTATCTTGCAAGTCAATAGTCACCTACTATGTGTTAGCAGACTAAGGCATAGCCTAGTGGTGGGAAGGGGTTGATACCTTCCCACCCACCCAGGTTCAAGGCATGGTACCTGCAATTTGGGTTTGTTGCAGCAATTATACTGTAGGGGGTTCCCTTATAGACTTTCTATCAAAAAAAACCTACTATGTGTTATGATTCGGTAACCCTGAAGTGACAATAATCGAGACCACTCCCGGTGATGACCGTAATTTGAGGAGTTCATGTATTCACTAAGTGTTAATGCTTTGGTCCGGTACTCTATTAAAAGGAGGCCTTAATATCCCTTAGTTTCCAATAGGACCCCGCTGCCATGGGAGGGTAGGAAAAAAGATGTCATGCAAGTTCTTTTCCATAAGCACGTATGACTATATTCGGAATACATGCCTACGTTACATTGATGAACTGGAGCTAGTTCTGTGTCACCCTATGTTATAACTATTGCATGACGAATCGCATCTGACATAATTATGCATCACTGATCCAATGCCTACGAGCTTTTCACATATTGATCTTTGCTTAGTTACTTTGCCGCTTCCACTGTTACAATTACTACAAAACTGCTACTGCTACTTTTGCCACCGTTACCGTTACTTCCATACTACTTTGCTACTAAATACTTTGCTGCAGATATTAAGTTATCCAGGTGTGGTTGGATTGACAACTCAACTGCTAATACTTGAGAATATTCTTTGGCTCCCCTTGTATCGAATCAATAAATTTGGGTTGAATACTCTACCCTCGAAAACTGTTGTGATCCCCTATACTTGTGGGTTATCAAGACTATTTTCTGGCGCCGTTGCCGGGGAGCATAGCTCTATTCTTTGAGTCACTTGGGATTTATATCTGCTGATCACTATGAGGAACCTGAAAGACGAGAAACCCAAGATTTATCCCTCAACTATGAGGGGAGGTAAGGAACTGCCATCTAGCTCTACACTTGATTCTCCTTCTGTTTTGAGTAAACTTGCGACACCTAAACCTGCTTCTGTTATTAATTCTGATATGTCGCACATTATTGATGATGCCACTTCTGCTATGCATGGTACTTATGATGAAACTACTTCTATGCTTGATAATACTGTGCCACTAGGTGAATTTCTTGATGAACAACTTGCTAGGGCTAGAGAAAATGAAATTATTGAAACTGATAATATTGATGAAAGTGATGATGAAGATTCTCCCCCTAGATATGAATTGCCTGTTGTGCCTGAGGGTTATGTTATCGATGAAGAAACTACTAGAGACTTTCTTGCTTGCAATGATAGATATGATCTTAAGAAATTATTAGCTAAGCTGAACGAAAAGTCTTTGAATGCTAGAATGAAATATGACCCTGCTTTTGCTACTTCACATATCTGTATTTCCGATAAGGATTATGATTTCTCTGTCGACCCTGAGATAATTACTTTGGTTGAATCTGATCCTTTTTATGGCTATGAATCTGAAACTGTTGTGGCACATCTTACTAAATTAAAAGGTATAGCCACCCTATTCACTAATGATGAGAAAACTCGCTACTACTATATCCTTAAGTTATTTCCGTTCTCATTAAAGGGTGATGCTAGGACATGGTTAATTCTCTTGATCCTGGTTGTGTGCGTAGTCCCCAGGATATGATTTATTACTTCTCTGCTAAATATTTCCCCGCTCAAAAGAAACAAGTTGCTTTAAGGGAAATATATAATTTTGTGCAAATTGAAGAAGAGAGTCTCCCACAAGCTTGGGGGAGGCTTCTCCAATTACTTAATGTTGTGCCTGATCATCCTCTCAAGAAAAATCAAATACTTGATATCTTTTATAATGGACTAACCGATGCTTCCAGAGACCACCTGGATAGTTGCGCTGGTTGTGTTTTCAGGGAAAGAACTGTTGATCAAGCTGAATTGCTATTGAATAATATGTTGAGTAATGAGAATAATTGGACACTTCCTGAACCAATTCCTAAGCCAACTCCGAAGAAAAGGAGTATTCTATTTCTCAGTCCTGAAGATATGCAAGAGGCAAAGAAATCCATGAAAGAAAAGAGTATTAAAGCTGAAGATGTTAAGAATTTACCACTATTGAAGAAATACATGGTCTTGATAACCCGACACAGGTAGTAAAGGTAAATTCTCTCTACAGATTTGATGAAGGTGATATTCCTCGTTATAAGTCTGCTAGCCAATGCTTGGATGAGTTTGATAATTTTATCGTTAAACAAGAAAACTTCAATGCTTATGTTGGTAGATAATTGAAACGCGATGCTTATATGATTGAACACTTGAGTGATTATATGTCTAGAGTTAAAGGTGAACTCAAACTTATTAGTAAACATGCTTCTATGGTTACCACTCAAGTAGAACAAGTGCTTAAAGCTCAAAATGATTTGCTCAATGAATCAAATAATAAGAAAAATGATAATGCTATTAGAGTTGTGACTAGAGGGGGTAGAATGACTCAGGAACCTTTGTATCCTGAGGGCCACCCTAAGAGAATTGAGCAGGATTCTCAGAGAACTAATGTTGATGCATCTAGTCCTTCTAAAAAGAAGAAAAAGAAAAATGATAGGACTTTGCATGCTTCTAGTGACCCTGTTGTTGACACACCTGAGAATCCCAATGATATTTCTATTTCTGATGCTGAAACACAATCTGGTGATGAACATGAACCTAGTGATAATGTTAATGATGATGTTCATGTTGATGCTCAACCTAGCAATAACAATGATGTAGAAATTGAACCTGTTGTTGATCTTGATAATCCACAATCAAAGAATCAACATTATGATAAGAGAGACTTCGTTGCTAGGAAGCATGGTAAAGAAAGAGAACAATGGGTTCAGAAACCCATGCCTTTTCCTCCTAAACAATCCAAGAAAAAGGCTGATGAGGATTTTGAGCGCTTTGCTGAAATGATTAGACCTATCTTTTTGCGTATGCGTTTGACTGATATGCTTAAAACGAATCCTTATGCTAAGTATATGAAAGATATTGTTACAAATAAAAGAAAGATACCGAAAGCTAAAATTGCCACCATGCTTGCTAATTATACTTTTAAAGGTGGAATACCTAAGAAACTTGGGGATCCTGGAGTACCGACTATACCATGCTCCATTAAAAGAAACTATGTTAGAACTGCTTTATGTGATCTTGGAGCCGGTGTTAGTGTTATGCCTCTCTCTTAATATCGTAGACTTGATTTGAATAAGTTGACACCTACTGAAATTTCTTTGCAAATGGCCGATAAATCAACTGCTATACCTGTCAGTATTTGTGAGGATGTGCCTGTTGTGGTTGCAAACATTACTATCTTAACGGACTTTGTTATTCTTGATATTCCCGAGGACAACAGTATGTCGATTATCCTTGGTAGACCCTTTTTGAATACTGCAGGGGCTGTTATTGATTGCAACAAAGGCAATGTCACTTTTCATGTTAATGGTAATGAGCATACGGTACACTTTCCGAGGAAACAACCTCAAGTCCACACTATCAATTCTATTGGAAAATTTCCATCGATTATTATTGGAGGTTTTGAATTTCATCTTCCTACTGCCAAGAAGAAATATGATATTCTTATTGTTGGGGATGTGCATATCCCCGTTGAGGTAACCTAGTGTTATTCGAAAAATTTCCGATTTCATGTTATTCGGAATGAGTTTTTTAACAAGACTTGATCAACCTTGTTAGTGGATTCCTTTTGATGAGCATGAGATGGATGAAGTTAGAAAGCACAACTCTCTGTACCCTCCTTTTACTTTCTGTTGTTTAAGATTAAATAGAGCAAAAATAGTATTTTTTGTCTGTTTTCTGAGTTATCCTTGCAATAAAAAATGCCTAGCTAGGGGCGTTGAACAATGGCGCTTGTTGAGAGGCAACCCAATTTTATTTTTGCTTTTGCTCCTGTATAGTAATAAATAATTCATCTAGCCTCTGGTTAGACTTGGTTTTATTTTTTAATTAGTGTTTGTGCCAAGTAAAACCTATAGGATCTTCTTGGATGATGATTATTTGATCTTGCTGAAAAAGACAGAAACTTTCTGCTCACGAAAACAATTGTTGAAAATCACCAGAACGTGCTAAAATACTGATTCCAATTGCAGTAGATCAATAAAGAAATTGTTTGAGTTGTCCTATTTTCGCAGAATTTGTGAGTTACAGAAAGTTTGTGTTTGATACAGATTACTACAGACTGTTCTGTTTTTGACAGAGTCTATTTTTCGTGTGTTGTTTGCTTATTTTGATGAATCTATGGCTAGTATCGGGGGGTATGAACCATAGAGAAGTTGGAATACAGTAGGTTTAACACCAATACAAATAAATAATGAGTTCATTACAGTACCTTAAAGTGGTGACTTGTTTTCTTACACTAACGGAGCTCATGAGATTTTCTGTTGAAGTTTTGTGTTGTGAAGTTTTCAAGTTTGGGTAAAGATTTGATGGATTTTGGAATAAGGAGTGGCAAGAGCCTAAGCTTGGGGATGCCCAAGGCACCCCAAGGTAAAATTCAAGGACAACCAAAAGCCTAAGCTTGGGGGAGTACGTATTTATCACCGACATTACATTCATGATCGCACACTCATTCTAGTTGTCGGTGTTCATACTTTTTCATTGTACTATACATGCTAGTTTATTTTCTTTTCTTGCTTTCTTCTTGTGTGTAAGAAAAACAAAAAAATTAGTTGTAGATTTTAGCTAGTTTACTTTCCATGCTGGTAGTAGTAATAATTAAAAGAAAACCCAAAAAGATTTCTCGTTCTTCTTTTGCTTGTTGGGAGCTTTCCCGTGTAAATAGTTTTATTTTATTTCTTTTCTTTGGGGGTCGAGTGGAGAAGACCATGATGAAAATGTTGAAGTGGCTCTTATATGCATTATTGTTGATTTAACCAAGAGCCTATATTACCTTGTCTTCTCCCTTGAATTAAACGCTTGTAGATTCCAGCTTAGTCCAATGCACGTGCACTATTATTATTATCCGCACCGTTCGGTCGTGCAAGTGAAAGGCAGTAATGACGATATATGATGGACTGATTGAGATGAGAGAAGCTGGTATGAACTCAACCTATCTTGTTTTTGTAAATATGATTAGTTCATCATTCCTGATTCAGCCTATTATGAATGAACATGTTTGCAATGACAATTAGAGATTATAGTTGCTTATGCAATGCTTAATTAGCTAGGAGTTTATAATGGTTTACCTTGGGTGCCAACATGCTATTAAAATGGTTGTGATGTGGTATGACAGGGTGGTATCCTCCTTTGAATGATTCAAGTGGCTTGACTTGGCACATGTTCACACATGTAGTTGAAACAAAATCAACATAGCCTCCACGATATTTATGTTCATGGTGAATTATATCCTACTCATGCTTGAACTCGGTGTTGATTAATTTTAATGCATGTTCATGACTGTTGTCGCTCTCTAGTTGGTCGCTTCCCAGTCTCTTTCTAGCCTTCACTTGTACTAAGCGGGAATACTGCTTGTGCATCCACTTCCATAAACCCCAAAGTTATTCCATATGAGTCCACCATACCTTCCTATATGCGGTATCTACCTGTCGTTCCAAGTAAATTTGTATGTGCCAAACTCTAAACCTTCAAATGAAATTCTGTTTTGTATGCTCGAATAGCTCATGTATCAACTAGGGTTGTCTGTATCTTCCATCCTAGGCGGGTTATTCTCAAGAGGAATGGACTCCGCTCCTCATTCACGAGAAAATGGCTGGTCTCCGGGATGCCCAGTCCCATGCTCAAACCAAATCAAAATAATTGCAAACAAAACTCCCCCAGGACTGTTGTTAGTTGGAGGCACCCGTTGTTTCGAGCAGGCCATGGATTGATGCTTGTTGGTGGAGGGGGAGTATAAACTTTACCATTCTGCTTGGGAACCGCCTATAATGTGTGTAGCATGGAAGATATCGAGATCTCTTGGTTGTTATGTTGACAATGAAAGTATACCACTCAAAATACTATTTATCTCTATTTCAAAAATCGAGTTCTGGCACCTCTACAAATCCCTGATTCCCTCTGCGAAGGGCCTATCTATTTACTTTTATGTTGAGTCATCATCCTCTTATTAAAAAGCACCAGTTGGAGAGCACCGCTCTCATTTGCATCCATTACTATTAATTTACATTGAGTATGACTATGACTGGATCTCTTTTACCATGAATTACAATGTTTAGTCAGTCCTTGATCTTCAGAGATGCTCTGCATTTATGTTTTGCGGTCTCAGAAAGGGCTAGCGAGATACCATCTTGTTATATCATATTATGATTGTTTTGAGAAAGTGTTGTCATCCGAGATTTATTATTATTGCTCGCTAGTTGATTATGCCATTGATATGAGTAAACATGAGACCTAAGTGTTATTGTGAATATGGTTAGTTCATAATCTTTGCTGAAAACTTGAATGCTGGCTTTACATATTTGCAACAACAATAGCAAACAGAGTTTGTAAAAGTTTTTCTTTATCACTTTCAGTTTGTCAACTGAATTGCTTGAGGACAAGCAAAGGTTTAAGCTTGGGGGAGTTGATACGTCTCCATCGTATCTACTTTTCCAAACAATTTTGCCCCTGTTTTGGACTCTAACTTGCATGATTTGAATGGAACTAACCCAGACTGACGCTGTTTTCAGCAGAATTGCCATGGTGTTATTTTTGTGCAGAAATAGAAGTTCTCGGAATGACCTGAAACTTCACGGAGAATATTTTTGGAATTTATAAAAAATACTGGCGAAAGAATCAAGACCAGGGGGGCCCACACCCTATCCATAAGGGTGGGGTCGCGCCTGCCCCCCTGGGCGCGCCCCCTGCCTCGTGGGCCCCCTGGTGCTCCACCGACCTCAACTCCAACTTTATATATTCACGTTTGGGGAGAAAAAATCAGAGAGAAGGATTCATTGCGTTTTACAATACAGAGCCGCCGCCAAGCCCTAATCTCTCTCGGGAGGGCTGATCTGGAGTCCGTTCAGGGCTCCGGAGAGGGGAATCCGTCGCCGCCGTCATCATCAACCTTCCTCCATCACCAATTTCATGATGCTCACCTCCGTGCGTGAGTAATTCCATCGTAGGCTTGTTGAACGGTGATGGGTTGGATGAGATTTATCATGTAATCGAGTTAGTTTTGTTAGGGTTTGATCCCTACTATCCATTATGTTCTGAGATTGATGTTGCTATGACTTTGCTATGCTTAATGCTTGTCACTAGGGCCCGAGTGCCATGATTTCAGATCTGAACCTATTATGTTTTCATGAATATATGTGAGTTCTTGATCCTATCTTGCAAGTCAATAGTCACCTACTATGTGTCATGATCCGGTAACCCCGAAGTGACAATAATCGGGACCACTCCCGGTGATGACCGTAGTTTGAGGAGTTCATGTATTCACTAAGTGTTAATGCTTTGGTCCGGTACTCTATTAAAAGGAGTCCTTAATATCCCTTAGTTTCCAATAGGACCCCGCTGCCACGGGAGGGTAGGACAAAATATGTCATGCAAGTTCTTTTCCATAAGCACGTATGACTATATTCGGAATACATGCCTACGTTACATTGATGAACTGGAGCTAGTTCTGTGTCACCCTATGTTATAACTATAGCATGAGGAGTCGTATCCGACATAATTATCCATCACTGATCCAATGCCTACGAGCTTTTCACATATTGATCTTTGCTTAGTTACTTTGCCGCTTCCACTGTTACAATTACTACAAAACTGCTACTGCTACTTTTGCCAGCGTTACCGTTACTTCCATACTACTTTGCTACTAAATACTTTGCTGCAGATATTAAGTTATCCAGGTGTGGTTGAATTGACAACTCAACTGCCAATACATGAGAATATTCTTTGGCTCCCCTTGTGTCGAATCAATAAATTTGGGTTGAATACTCTACTCTCGAAAACTGTTGCGATCCCCTATACTTGTGGGTTATCAACAGGCCAAAACGGTCTCTTATAATAAGCAAAGCGTTCTTGAGGGTACACGGGAATTTCATCTACTCACTTTCATCATGTAGGTTCGATTCATGTTCGCTACTTTGATAATTTGATATGTGGGTGGACCGGTGCTTGGGTGTTGTTCTTACTTGAACATACCTCCTACTTATGTTTAACCCCCTCGCAAGCATCCGCAACTACGAGAAAAGTATTAAGAATAAATTCTAGCCATAGCATTAAACTTTTGGATCCAATCGGTCCCTTATGGAATAACGCATAAACTAGGGTTTAAGCTTCTGTCACTCTCGCAACCCATCATCTAATTACTACTCCACAATGCGTCCCCTTAGGCCCAAATATGGTGAAGTGTCATGTAGTAGACATTCACATGACACCACTAAGGGAATCACAACATACATACTATCAAAATATCGAACACATATCAAGTTCACATGATTACTTGCAACATGATTTCTCCCATGACCTCAAGAACAAAAGTAACTACTCACAAGTGATAAACATGCTCAAGATCAGAGGGTTAGTAAATAGCATAATGGATCTGAACATATAATCTTCCACCAAATAAACCATATAGTAATCAACTATAAGAAGTAATCAACACTACTAGTTGATAACCCACAAGTATAGGGGATCAATTGTAGCCTCTTTCAATAAGTAAGAGTGTCGAACCCAACGAGGAGCTAAAGGTAGAACAAATATTCCCTCAAGTTCTATCAACCACCGATACAACTCTACGCACGCTTGACGTTCGCTTTACCTATAACAAGTATAAAACTAGAAGTACTTTGTAGGTGTAACGGGATAGGTTTGCAAGAATATAAAGAGCACGTAAATAAAAACTAGGGGTTGTTTAGGTAAAGAAGAAATAAAGTTAGTATAGCGAGTGTGGGAAAGTGGTGGTAGGAGTTGCGAAATTGTCCCTAAGCAATTGACTACTTTACTAGACCGATAGCAAGTTTTATGTGGGAGAGGCCACTGCTAGCATGTCATCCCTGACTTGGAATTCTATGCACTTATGATTGGAACTATTAGGAAGCATCCGCAACTACTAACGTTCATTAAGATAAAACCCAACCATAGAATTAAGATATATTGGTCCCCCTTCAATCCCGTATGCATCAATTTCTATGCTAGGTTGAAGCTTCTGTCACTCTTGCCCTCCAATACATAGTCCTATCAACATACAACTAACCCTATGGTGTGATCCACGTGCGCGCTCATATGATGGGCACCAAAGGACAGCAACATAACCACAAGCAAATTAAACCAATCATAGCAATTCACCAATTACCGATAGGACAATGCAAATCTACTGAGACATCATAGGATGGAAACACATCATTGGATAATAATATGAAGCATAAAGCACCATGTTCAAGTAGAGGGTACAACGGGTTGCGGGAGAGTGGACCGCTGTAGATAGATGGGGGAAGGTGATGAAGATGTTGGTGAAGATGATAGAGGTGTTGGTGTAGATTGTGGTCGCACGATGATGGCCCCGACGGTGTTCCGGCGCCATCGGGAGAGAGAGGGAGAGAGCCCCCATTCTTCTTCTTCTTCCTTGGCCTTCCCCCTAGATGGGAGAAGGGTTTCCCCTCTGGTCCTTGGCTTCCATGGCATGGGAGGGGCGAGAGCCCCTCCGAGATTGGATATGTCTCTGTCTCTCTCTGTTTCTGCGCTCCCTGATCCTGGCCTTTCAGCGTTTCTTATATTCCCGGAGATCCGTAACTCCAATTGGGTTGAAATTTGGACACGATTTTTATCTGGATATTGGCTTTCTTGCAGCGAAAGAAGGGCACCAACCGCCTTACGGGGTGGCCACGAGGGTCAGGGGCGTGCCCCCCTGCCGCGTGGCCCCCTCGGGCATCGTCTTGCGTTCATTCTTCTTCCAAAAATCACATATATTCCAAAAAAATCTCCGTCAGTTTTTGTCCTGTTTGGACTCCGTTTGATATGGATTTTCTGTGAAACAAAAAACATGCAACAAACAGGAACTGGCACTGGGCACTGGATCAATATGTTGGTCCCAAAAATAGTATAAAAAGTTGCCAAAAGTATGTAAAAGTTGTAGAATATTGGCATGGAACAATCAAAAATTATAGATACGACGAAGACGTATCAGCATCCCCAAGTTTAATTCCTGCTCGTCCTCGAGTAGGTAAATGATAAAAAAGATAATTTTTGATGTGGAATGCTACCTAGCATAATCTTGATCATGTAATCTAATCATGGCATGAATATTAGGACACGAGTGATTCAAGGCAATAGTCTATCATTTGACATTAAGACAATAGTACTTCAAGCATACTAATAAAGCAATCATGTCTTTTCAAAATAACATGGCCAAAGAAAGTTATCCCTACAAAATCATATGGTCTGGCTATGCTCCATCTTCATCACACAAAATATTCAAATCATGCACAACCCCGATGACAAGCCAAGCAATTGTTTCATACTTTTGATGTTCTCAAACCTTTTCAACTTTCACGCAATACATGAGCGTGAGCCATGGATATAGCACTATAGGTGGAATAGAATATGATGGTGGAGGTTGTGTGGAGAAGACAAAAAGGAAGAAAGTCCCACACCGACGCGGCTAATCAATGGGCTATGGAGATGCCTATCAATTGATGTCAATGTGAGGAGTAGGGATTGCCATGCAACGGATGCACTAAGAGCTATAAGTGTGTGAAAGCTCAAACTGGAAACTAAGTGGGTCTGCATCCAACTTGCTTGCTCATGAAGACCTCGGGCATTTGAGGAAGCCCATCATCGGAATATACAAGCCAAGTTCTATAATGAAAATTCCCACGAGTATATGAAAGTGATAACTCAAGAGACTCTCTATATGAAGAACATGGTGCTACTCTGAAGCACAAGTGTGGTAGATAGTAACATTGCCCCTTCTCTCTTATTCTCTCTCTCTTTTTCTGGTGGGCTTCTTTGGCCCCCCCTTTTTTTCTTTGGCCTCTCTTTTTTTATAACCTCACATGGGACAATGTTCTAATAATGATGATCATCACACTTTTATTTACTTACAACTCAATATTACAACTCGATACTAGAACAAAATATGACTCTATATGAATGCCTCCGGCGGTGTACCGAGATGTGCAATGATCTAGCGTAGCAATGACATCAAAAAACGGACAAGCCATGAAAACATCATGCTAGCTATCTTACGATCATGCAAAGAAATATGACAATAAATGCTCAAGTCATGTATATGATGATGATGGAAGTTGCATGGCAATATATCTCGGAATGGCTATGGAAATTTCCATGATAGGTATGGTGGCTGTTTTGAGGAAGATATAAGGAGGCTTATGTGTGATAGAGCGTATCGTATCACAGGGTTTGGATGCATCGGCGAAGTTTGCACTAACTCTTGAGGTGAGAAAGGGCAATGCACGGTCCGAAGAGGCTAGCAATGATGGAAGGGTGAGAGTGCGTATAATCCCTGGACTCAACATTAGTCATAAAGAACTCACATACTTATTGCAAAAATCTATTAGTCATTGAAACAAAGTACTACGCGCATGCTCCTAGGGGGATAGATTGGTAGGAAAAGACCATCGCTCGTCCCCGACCACCACTCATAAGGAAGACAATCAAAGAAACACCTCATGCTTCAAATTTGTTACACAACGGTTACCATACGTGCATGCTACGGGAATTGCAAACCTCAACACAAGTATTTCTTAAATTCACAATTACCCACTAGCAAGACTCTAATATCACCATCTTTATATCGCAAAACTATTGCAAGGAATCAAACATATCATATTCAGTGATCTACAAGTTTTATGTAGGATTTTATGACTAACCATGTGAATGACCAATTCATGTCATCTCTCTAAATAGATATAAGTGAAGCAAGAGAGTTTAATTCTTTCTAAAAAATATATGCCCGCGCTCTAACAAATATAAGTGAAGAAAAAGAGCATTCTACAAATGGAGGTTTTCTATGTGAAGAGAAACACGCAATCCAAACTTCAAATGATATAAGTGAAGCACATGAAGCATTCTATAAAGCCATACTCAAAACATATAAGTGAAGTACAAAGAGCATTCTATAAATAAACCATGGAATATCTCATACCAGCATGGTGCATAAAAGAAAAGTGAAAACTAAATGCAAAACACGCTCCAAGATTTTCACATATCGCATGAACGAAACGAATCCGAAAACATACTGATACTTGTTGAAGAAAGATGGGATGCCTTCCGGGGCATCCCCAAGCTTAGATGCTTGAGTATCCTTAAATATTTACTTGGGGTGCCTTGGGCATCCCCAAGCTTGAGCTCTTGCCTCTCCTCCTTCTCCTCACATCGAGACCTCTTCGATCTTCGAACACTTCATCCACACAAAACTCAACAGAAAGCTCGGTAAGATCCGTTAGTATAATAAAGCAAATCACTACTCTAAGTACTGTTGCAAACCAATTCATATTTTGTTTTTGCATTTTAGATACTGTAATATAACTTTTCCATGGCTTAATCCACTGATAGAAATCGATAGTTTCATCAAAACAAGCAAACTATGCATCAAAAACAGAATCTGTCTTAAACAGGACAGTCTGTAGTAATCTGAACATTCACCATACCTCTGGTACTCCAAACATTCTGAACAAATTAGGAAAAATAAAAACTTTGTATAGAAAGACAGTGCAAAAAGTTTCAGAACCGTTTGACGTTCCAGTAAAAAATGTAAAATCGCGCACTACAGCCAAAGTTTCTGTTTTGCACCGCACAAACCAACAAGCAATGTAAACATCCTAAAGGCAAATCTTGGCACATTATTTTTGTTTTTAAACTTATAAAAGCACACAATAGAAATAAATGACTCTCTAAAACTTCCAGGTTGTCTCCCTAGCAGCGCTTTCTTTAAAGCCATTAAGCTAGGCATATAGTGCTCAAGTAATGGATCCACCCGGATCCCAAGGTATATCAAAGCCAATTTTAAGTAACAATGATTTGTGATTTAGTAGTGAGCACAAAGTAACATATATCATGTAATGACGAAGTCTAACTCTCTTCCTATGCATCGGCATGTCATAAAAGAACAATTCATGCACACAAAGTAAAGGCCAATGCATAGTATAAACAGTTTCTTGCAATTTTATCATATTGGAAACATGGAGAGGCAGAGATGTAGTTCCTCTCTCATAATAATTGCAAGTATGAGCATCAAGCAAATGCATATCATATCTATCAAAATCATCATGTGTAGTAGTAAAACGCAACCCATAAATATAATCCTTAATAAGGGCAAACTTCTCCGATATAGTGTAGTCGGGAGAATTCAAAAAGATAATAGGACTATCATGCGTGGGTGCAATAGCAACAATTTCATGTTTAACATAAGGAACTATAGCAAGTTCATCTCCATAAGCATAATTCATATTGGCATCTTGGCCACAAGCATAGCAAGCATCATCAAAAAGGGATATTTCAAAATAATCAACGGGATCATAACAATCATCATAGCAATCATCCTTCAGTAAGCATGAAGGGAAATTAAACAATGTATGAGTTGAAGAGTAACTCTCATTAGAAGGTGGGCATGGGTAGCTAATCCGCTCTTCCTCCTTTTGTTCTTCGCTCTCCTCGCCAAAAATTCCGCACCAAGTAGAGATACTACTTGTGCATCCAAAAACCCTTAAACCCAAATCTTTTTCAAGTGTCCACCATACCTACCTAGGGATTGAGCAAGATCCCTCAAGTAAGTTGTCATCGGTGCAAAAAGGCAATAAAAATTGCTTCTAAAAGTGTGAGATCGTTTAGTGTAAGAGAAAATTGAGCGTTGCACGAACTTGGATGACAAAGAATAAAAGCGACAGACTGCATAATAAAGGTTGTCATCTTAAGGGGCAATGTAACGTGACGTTCTTTTGCACTAAGGGATTGAGCATACAAACAAATAAGCGCATGACAACCTCTGCTTCCCTCTGCGAAGGGTCTATCTTTTACTTTTTAGTATTTACTTTTATGCAAAGAGTCAAAGTTTTTCTCTCTATTCCTTTTTATTTTTCTCCTTTGGCAAGCATGATGTGGTGAGGAAAGATCTAGGCACATATGTCCAGTTGAATATGGGCAGCATGAGTTATTATTGTTGACATCACCCATGAGGTGAATACGTTGGGAGGCAAAACAATAAGCCCCTATCTTTCTATGTGTCCGGTTGAAACGTTTTGCTCATGTGTACGCGGTGAGTGTTAGCAATCATAGAAGACTATATGATGGTTTAGTATGTGGAGCTCTTACTTAGATTCCGTTGAATAAGTTGAATTGCAATTTCTTGGTGACTAAGAACATAGGTTGTTGGGTTTCAAGACAGTTCATTGTTTAAACCTTAACATGTGAATTGGTTGCTACTTGATGTCTACTACGCAACCTTCTTCTTGTAGACGTTGTTGGGCCTCCAAGTGCAGAGGTTTGTAGGGCAGTAGCAAATTTCCCTCAAGTGGATGACCTAAGGTTTATCAATCCGTGGGAGGCGTAGGATGAAGATGGTCTCTCTCAAACAACCCTGCAACCAAATAACAAAGAGTCTCTTGTGTCCCCAACACACCCAATACAATGGTAAATTGTATAGGTGCACTAGTTAGGCGAAGAGATGGTGATACAAGTGCAATATGGATGGTAGATATAGGTTTTTGTAATCTGAAAATATAAAAACAGCAAGGTAACTAATGATAAAAGTGAGCACAAGCGGTATTCCAATGCTAGGAAACAAGGCCTAGGGTTCATACTTTCACTAGTGCAAGTTCTGTCAACAATAATAACATAGTTGGATCATATAACTATCCCTCAACATGCAACAAAGAGTCACTCCAAAGTCACTAATAGCGGAGAACAAACGAAGAGATTATGGTAGGGTACGAAACCACCTCAAAGTTATTCTTTCCGATCAATCCATTGGGCTATTCCTATAAGTGTCACAAACAGCCCTAGAGTTCGTAGTAAAATAACACCTTAAGACACACATCAACCAAAACCCTAATGTCACCTAGATACTCCAATGTCACCTCAAGTATCCGTGGGTATGATTATACGATATGCATCACACAATCTCAGATTCATCTATTCAACCAACACATAGAACCTCAAAGAGTGCCCCAAAGTTTCTACCGGAGAATCAAGACGAAAACGTGTGCCAACTCCTATGCATAGGTTCATGGGCGGAACCCGCAAGTTGATCACCAAAACATACATCAAGTGGATCAATAGAATACCCCATTGTCACCACGGGTATCCCATGCAAGACATACATCAAGTGTTCTCAAATCATTAAAAGACTCAATCTGATAAGATAACTTCAAAGGGGAAAGATAACTTCAAAGGGGAAACTCAATCCATTACAAGAGAGTAGAGGGGGAGAAACATCATAAGATCCAACTACAATAGCAAAGCTCGCGATACATCAAGATCGTGCCGAATCAAGAACACAAGAGAGAGAGAGAGAGAGAGAGAGAGAGATCAAACACATAGCTACTAGTACATACCCTCAGCCCCGAGGGTGAACTACTCCCTCCTCGTCATGGAGAGCGCCGGGATGATGAAGATGGCCACTAGTGAGGGTTCCCCCCTCCGGCAGGGTGCCGGAACAGGGTCCCGATTGGTTTTTGGTGGCTACAGAGGCTTGCGGCGGCGGAACTCCCGATCTATTCTGTCCCCCAAAGGTTTTAGGGTATATTGGTATATATAGGAGGAAGAAATACGTCAGGGGAGCCACGAGGGGCCCACGAGGGTGGAGGGCGCGCCCCCTGCCTCGTGCCCTCCTCGTTGATTCCCTGACGTGCACTCCAAGTCCCCTGGATTGCTTCCGTTCAAAAAATAACTTTTCCGAAGGTTTCATTCCGTTTGGACTCCGTTTGATATTCCTTTTCTGCGAAACACTGAAACAAGGGAAAAAACAAAAACTGGCACTAGGCTCTGGGTCAATAGGTTAGTCCCAAAAATAATATAAAAGTGCATAGTAAAGCCCATAAAACATCCAAGATGGATAATATAATAGCATGGCTACTTCATAAATTATAGATATGTTGGAGACGTATCAGCATCCCCAAGCTTAATTCCTGCTCGTCCTCGAGTAGGTGAATGAGAAAAGAAATAATTTATGAAGTGTGAATGCTAGCAGGTGCACAAGTTTGATCAATGATAATTTCAATCACCTTTTCTAGCATCTTTATATGTCATAACAGTAGCTCATATCATAAAAACTTTGCATGATCAAGTAACAAACTATTCACATGTTAAAGTATAGAACATAAACTTTCTTGAAAACTAGCAAACCGTGTTATTAGTCATCAAACAATTACAATTCATCTTATTTTCAGGAAGAGTCTATATCAGAGCTTTGATTCAGCAAACTTCACATACTCAACTATCATTTAGTCTTCCATGATTGCTACAACTCAAAGCATATTTTTAGAACAAATAGTATTCATCGAACACAGAGAAAGATAGGGGCTTAATGTTTCGCCTCCCAACTTATTTATCATATAGATAATTGTCAACAGTAATAATTCATGATCAAATATATTTGAATGGCTATATATGCTTAGATCTTTCCATCACATGATGCTTGAATGAGAAGGAATACTACTGACTCTTGCATAAATGTAAAAGATAGTCCCTTCACAGAGGGAAGCAGGGATTTGCAGAGGTGCCAGAGCTCGAAGCAAAAACAGAGATGAAAATAATTTTGAGAGGTATGCTTTCATTGTCAACATAACGACCAAGAGTTCCCAATATCTTCCATACTACATACATTATAGGCGGTTCCCAAACAGAAAGGTAAAGATTTTTACTCCCCCTCCACCAACAATCATCAATCCATGGCTTGCCCGAAACAACGGGTGCCTCCAACTAACATCAATCCTGGGGGAGTTTTGTTTGCAATTATTTTTGATTTGATTTCGATCTTTTGATCATGGGACTGGGCATCCCAGTTACCAGCCATTTTCTCGTGAATGATGGGCGGAGTCCACTCATCGTGAGAATAACCCACCTAGCATGGAAGATACTGCTAGCCCCTAGTCACTATATGAGCGATTCGGGCATACAAAACAGATTATTATTTGAAGGTTTAGAGTTTGGCACATGCAAATTTACTTGGAACGGCAGATAAGTACCGCATATAGGTAGATATGATGGACACTCATGGAAGAAACTTGGTTCAAGGAGTTTGGATGCACAAGCAGTATTCCCGCTTAGTACAGATATTTGGCTAGCAAAGGATTCTAAATAGCAAGCACCACATGTTAGAGGATCCATAACAATATAACTTCTATACAAATATACCCAAGCATAACTCATTATGTTGTCTTCCTTGTCCAACTTCAACTAATTTGCTCAGGTTTGAAAATAATTAATGGGGCTCACAATCATAGAAGATGTCCAATAGTATATTTATATGTGAAATCTCTCTTCCTTCAATATTCTTTCATGAATTGTTCAAGTGACCAATACAATGTTTGCTAACCTTCAATAAAATTACGACCTCTACTTTTTATATGTGAAGTCATTACTCCCCATGGGATAAGCATATGAAACATATATAATTTCAGATTTATGACATTCAAATCATTCAACCATTTACTCATAGGATATAAGTGAAGCACACGAGTAAATGACAAAACTACTCCAAAAAGATATAAGTGAAGATCAATGAGTAGTTTTAATAATGATGTAGCTATGTGAAGACTCTCTCTCATTTAAGAATTTCAGATCTTGGTATTTTGTTCAAACAGCAAGCTAAGCTAAAGAAAATAAAACGACGCTCCAAGCAAAACACATATCATGTGGTGAATAAAAATATAGCTCCAAGTAAAGTTACCGATGAATGAAGACGAAAGAGGGGATGCCATCCGGGGCATCCCAAGCTTAGGCTTTTGGTTGTCCTTGAATATTACCTTGGGGTGCCTTGGGCATCCCCAAGCTTAGGCTCTTGCCACTCCTTATTCCATAGTCCATCGAATCTTTACCCAAAACTTGAAACTTCACAATACAAAACTTAACAGAAAACTCGTAAGCTCCGTTAGCGAAAGAAAACAAAACACCACTTCAAGGTACTGTAATGAACTCATTATTTATTTATATTGGTGTTAAACCTACTCTATTCCAACTTCTCTATGGTTTATAAACTATTTTACTAGCCATAGAGTCATCGAAATAAGCAAACAACACGCGAAAAACAGAATCTGTCAAAAATAGAACAGTCTGTAGTAATCTGTAACTAACGCAAACTTATGGAACTCAGAAAAATCTACCAAAATAGGAAGACCTAGATAATTTGTTTATTGATATACTGCAATTGGAATAAGTATTTTATCACATTCTGGTTATTTTAAACAATTGTTTTCGTGAACAGAAAGTTTCTGGAATTTTCAGCAAGATCAAATAACTATCATCCAAGAAGATCCTATAGGTCTTACTTGGCACAAACACTAATTAAAACATAAAACCACATCTAACCAGAGGCTAGATCAATTATTTATTACTAAACAGAACCAAAAAGCAAGAAACTAAAATAAAATTGGGTTGCCTCCCAACAAGCGCTAACGTTTAACGCCCCTAGCTAGGCATGATGATTTCAATGATGCTCACATAAAAGATAAGAATTGAAACATAAAGAGAGCATCATGAATAATATGACTAGCACATTTAAGTCTAACCCACTTCCTATGCATAGGGATTTTGTGAGCAAACAACTTATGAGAACAACAATCAACTAGTATAGGAAGGCAAAACAAGCATAACTTCAAAACTTTAAGCACATAGAGAGGAAACTTGATATTATTGCAATTCCTACAAGCATATATTCCTCCCTCATAATAATTTTCAGTAGCATCATGAATGAATTCAACAATATAACCAGCACCTAAAGCATTCTTTTCATGATCTACTAGCATAGAAATTTTATTACTCTCCACATAAGCAAAATTCTTCTCATTCGGAATAGTGGGAGTATCATAAGAGACTTGAATACTATCAATTGTTTCCACATTAAAAGAGTAATGTTCAGAGAAAGGGTACTCATAATCATGACAAGTTTTATAAATATAATCATCACTACTCTTTATAGCATAAGTTTCATCACAATAATCATCATAAGTAGCAACTTTGTTCTCATCATAATCAATTGAAACCTCTTCCGAAATAGTGGATACATCACTAAATAAAGTCATGACCTCTCCAAATCCACTTTCATAAATATTATAAGATTCAACATCCTCCAAAATAGTGGGATCATTACTTCCTAAAGTTGACACTCTTCCAAACCCACTTTCATCAATATAATCATCATAGGTAGAAGGCATGCTATTATCATAACAACTTTGCATATCAAAACTTTGGAGGCTAAAAATATCATCTTCATTAAACATAGCATCCCCAAGCTTGGGACAAACATTAATTTCAGCAAATATATTCTCAAAAACATTATTTTCATCAAACATAGCATCCCCAAGCTTGGGCCTTTTCATATCATAAGCATAATCACTTTCATTATTAATAGTATGGATAGCACCAATAGTATAGCAATTATCATATTCTAAGCAAGTGCCAAAAAGATTTTCAAGATCATAAGAAGTATCATTATCTTCCCAATCATAATCATCACAACAAGCAATAGGCATAACGAGATCATCAACAAGTGCATCATCTTCATTTTCATGAGGCACAACAATAATAGGAGCAACATTATTTGGGAGAGATATATTTTTACCTCTCCTCCTTTTTCTTTTCTTCTTCTTCACCACATCATGTGTGGGTTCAATCCTCTTTTTGGAGCCCCTTATTAATGAGATTGGTTGAATAGAAGGCTCCTCCTTGGGAAGTCTCTTCCCTTTCGTTAGTATTCTCTTCATCTTCTATTTGTTTTCTTTTCTTTATGTAATTGGCAATATAAGTATTTTCAATGCAATTCACCGCACAATACATATAAACTTCTTCTAGATCAAAATGAAGAACTCTATCAAGGGCAAATTCTGGAATAACCTTAGTTATACGTTTCATTTCTTCATAACCCAAGAGCAAACTAAGTTCATTATGATGTGCAAGGGAAATCAAGTCATCACAATTTTTGGACACGATACGATCATGAAACAATTTGCATTGGGTACTGAAATGATCATGTTCATTGAAAAGTTCACAAGTACGGCTAAGAAAGTTTAAATTTTCAGCACAAACATCTAGCCTCTCTTGCAACCATTTAGTTTCTAAGTGCTTATGCCTCTTGCAATATCTATCTTCCCTATTTGGTGTGTACTTGCAAACCCAATGCACTCCATAAAAATTGACATGTTTATAGGAGACATTTTCATCATAACTAGTGCAATCATCATTAGTACTATGGATATTCAAGGAGTTCATACTAACAACATTGCACTCATGCTCATCATTCAAAGATTTAGTGCCAAACATTTTAATGCATTCTTCTTCTAACACTTTGGCACAATTTTCTTTTCCATCATACTCACGAAAGATATTAAAAAGATGAAGCGTATGAGGTAAACTCAATTCCATTTTTTTAGTTTCCTTTTATAAACTAAACTAGTGCTAAAACAAGAAACAAAAAGATTCGATTGCAAGATCTAAAGATATACCTTCAAGCACTCACCTCCCCGGCAACGGCGCCACAAAAGAGCTTAGTTGACGGGGTGTGAGTGCCGCTTACCTAGCCTCCCCGGCAACGGCGCCAGAAAAGAGATTGATGTCTACTACGCAACCTTCTTCTTGTAGACGTTGTTGGGCCTCCAAGTGCAGAGGTTTGTAGGACAGTAGCAAATTTCCCTCAAGTGGATGACCTAAGGTTTATCAATCCGTGGGAGGCGTAGGATGAAGATGGTCTCTCTCAAACAACCCTGCAACCAAATAACAAAGAGTCTCTTGTGTCCCCAACACACCCAATACAATGGTATATTTTATAGGTGCACTAGTTCGACGAAGAGATGGTGATACAAGTGCAATATGGATGGTAGATATAGGTTTTTGTAATCTGAAAATATAAAAACAGCAAGGTAACTAATGATAAAAGTGAGCACAAACGGTATTGCAATGCTAGGAAACAAGGCCTAGGGTTCATACTTTCACTAGTGCAAATTCTCTCAACAATAATAACATAGTTGGATCATATAACTATCCCTCAACATGCAACAAAGAGTCACTCCAAAGTCACTAATAGCGGAGAACAAACGAAGAGATTATGGTAGGGTACGAAACCACCTCAAAGTTATTCTTTCCGATCAATCCATTGGGCTATTCCTATAAGTGTCACAAACAGCCCTAGAGTTCGTAGTAAAATAACACCTTAAGACACACATCAACCAAAACCCTAATGTCACCTAGATACTCCAATGTCACCTCAAGTATCCGTGGGTATGATTATACGATATGCATCACACAATCTCAGATTCATCTATTCAACCAACACATAGAACCTCAAAGAGTGCCCCAAAGTTTCTACCGGAGAATCAAGACGAAAACGTGTGCCAACTCCTATGCATAGGTTCATGGGCGGAACCCGCAAGTTGATCACCAAAACATACATCAAGTGGATCAATAGAATACCCCATTGTCACCACGGGTATCCCACGCAAGACATACATCAAGCGTTCTCAAATCATTAAAAGACTCAATCCGATAAGATAACTTCAAAGGGGAAACTCAATCCATTACAAGAGAGTAGAGGGGGAGAAACATCATAAGATCCAACTATAATAGCAAAGCTCGCGATACATCAAGATCGTGCCGAATCAAGAACACGAGAGAGAGAGAGAGAGAGATCAAACACATAGCTACTGGTACATACCCTCAGCCCCGAGGGTGAACTACTCCCTCCTCGTCATGGAGAGCGCCGGGATGATAAAGATAGCCACCGGTGAGGGTTCCCCCCTCCGGCAGGGTGCCGGAACAGGGTCCCGATTGGTTTTTGGTGGCTACAGAGGCTTGCGGCGGCGGAACTCCCGATCTATTCTGTCCCCCGAAGGTTTTAGGGTATATTGGTATATATAGGAGGAAGAAATATGTCAGGGGAGCCACGAGGGGCCCACGAGGGTAGAGGGCGCGCCCAGGGGGGTGGGCGCGCCCCCCTGCCTCGTGCCCTCTTTGTTGATTCCCTGACGTGCACTCCAAGTCCCCTGGATTGCTTCCGTTCCAAAAATAACTTTTCTGAAGGTTTCATTCCGTTTGGACTCCGTTTGATATTCCTTTTCTGCGAAACACTGAAACAAGGGAAAAAAAGAAACTGGCACTGGGCTCTGGGTCAATAGGTTAGTCCCAAAAGTAATATAAAAGTGCTTAGTAAAGCCCATAAAACATCCAAGACATAAGCATGAATACTTCATAAATTATAGATACGTTGGAGACGTATCACTACTATAACATGAAAAGTTTTATAAGAAAGATTGTTGTTATGATGCTAGGAAAAGTGATTGAAATTATCATTGATCAAACTTATGCACTTTGCTAGCATTCACACTTCATAAATTATTATTTTTACCATTTACCTACTCGAGGACGAGTAGGAATTAAGCTTGGGGATGCTGATACGTCTCCAACGTATCTATAATTTATGAAGTATTCATGCCATTATTTTATCATTCTTGGATGTTTTACAATCATTTTATAGCAACTTTATATCATTTTTTGGGACTAATCTATTGACTCAGTGCCCAGTGCCAGTTGTTGTTTATTGCTTGTTTTTTACATTGCAGGAAATCAATACCAAACGGAGTCCAAACGCAACGAAACTCCACGGGGATTTTTTATGGACCAGAAGGAACCCAATGGGCTAGAGTTGCACCTTGGGGTGCCCCGAGGGGGGGGCACAACCCACCAGGGCGCGCCAGGCCCCCCCTGGCGCGCCCAGGTGGGTTGTGCCCACCTCGGTGGCCTCCCGCACCCCTTCTTTGCACTATAAATTCCCAAATATTCCGAAACCCTTCGGGTTAACCTAGATCAGAAGTTCCGCCGCCGCAAGGTCTCTGTATCCGTGAAAACCAATCTAGACCCCATTCCGGCATCCTGCCGGAGGGGGGAATCATCACTTGTGGCCATCTTCATCATCCCGGCGGCTACCACGATGAGGAGGGAGTAGTCCACCCTCGGGGCTGAGGGTTTGTACTAGTAGCTATGTGTTTAATCTCTCTCTCGTGATCTACATCATGGGCTTTGTTAATATAGTCGGATCATATGATATTTCTACCCTCTATACTCTTGTTATGATGAATTGAAATCTTTAGCCTTTGAAGTTTTGTCTTGTCGGATTGAATATTCAGAGATGAGAATACATGATATATATCTTGCAATATGAATACTTGAAGTGACAATTGAGGTATCTTATTGATTCACTTGATATATGTTATGGCATTCAACTCGCGGATTCCTGCGGTGATGTTGGGGTAATCTATGCATAGGGGTTGATGCACGTTTTTCTCCGACGAAAACTTTGGGGTCTCTTTATAGTTCTTTGTGTGGATTGAGTATTATGAATATGAATTTGCTTTGGTGTTATTCTAGTACGAACTCTTTAATAGATAGAACGGAAAGAATAGTTTTGAGGTGGCCTCGTACCCTACAAACAATATCTATCTTTTGTTCTCCGCTAATAGGAACTCGGGAGTGATTATTTATTGCACTTTGAGGGATAATCATATGATCCAACTATGCTAGCACTATTGGGAGATTGCACTAGCGAAAGTACGGACCATAGGCCTTGTTTTTAAGCATTGCAATACTGCTTTTGTGCCCGTTTACTATTTGCTACCTTACTGTTTTTATTTATTCAGATTATAAAAATATATTTCTACCATCAATATTACACTTTTATCATCATCTCTTCGCCGAACTAGTGCACCTATACAATTTGCCATTGTATTGGGTGTGTTGGGGACACAAGAGATTTCTTGTATTTGGTTGCAGGATCGTTTGAGAGAGACCACCTTCATCCTACACCTCTCACGGATTGATAAACCTTAGGTCATCCACTTGAGGGAAAATTGCTACTGTCCTACAAAACTCTGCGCTTGAAGGACCAACACGTGTCTACAAGAATAAAATTGCGTAGTAGACATCACGCGACATCAGGAACTGAAATCAATTCTCCTCCCCAATATTTTTTACGTAATAACAATAGCACAATAGGTACCAAGATTTGTTTGAAAGTAAATCACATCAACACTCTATAAGCAGAGATAATTGGGTTGAGGAGGCCCAACAAATAATTGTGGGAAGTAGCCTAGCATAGAAAAAGGGAGCATCGACGACGTTTCAGCAAACGATCTGCACTGGAGCTCGCTGCTGCTCGGCACCGCGGACGTGATACAACTATCAAATCCACTGCCGACGGACTGGTCTGTGTTGACGGTGAATCAGCATACCTTACCCGATCCCACCTGCGGCTCCCTGCTAACATACCATATGAGTCAAATCAAATTAGCATACCTTAACCACTATAAAACCATACGAGCCAAATCAAATTAGTTGGTGGGTTAAGCAAAAATGCCAAATCTGAAGGTAGAAGGATCAGTAGCAGAGCCGTGGGCATCCTCACCCACCTGTTCCTCTCATAATCCGAAAAGAAGACATCACGGGATTGATGTACACCTGATCAGACGGGATACAACAGGAATCAAGCTCCATCAATTCCCAACCAATGTTGGAGTTAGCTTCGCCAGAACAGAGAGAGAGAGAGATGACCGCCTCCATCTCAACGATGCTACAGCGTGCCACACCGATTCCCACCGAGAATGGAACTGCATTAAGAGAGAGGGAAAGCAATACCACCGCCACCGCATCGACGACGCTAAAGGGCACCACACAGCTTCACACCAGGAACAGAACGACAGCCGGCAAATGTGCTGAAGACCGGCGGCCGTGCCAGAGGACCAGACATCTATTCTTTTCTAGCCGCTGCACTGTATCATTGCCAAGGGAAAGGTTGGTCCTCTTTATGGAGAGAGATGGAGAGAGAGACGGTTGGGCCTTTTTTACTGAGACGATCGGGCTTCCTTGTTCAATTTGTCAATCGAGACCATTGGCCTTCGGTCCATTATTTTATTACGGAAGTAGAGCAACGACGCTACAAGTGTAAACGTCCACAGAAATTGGTGAAAATGAATAATTTCTCAAATAATAAATGGTTAAAAGGAAGAATAATTGCTCATGTGGCACATCGGTGAGGTGGATAGGCTGCATGTCAAGACAAATAAGATAGTGGGGATGAACTATTTAGGTATTATAGATATATTGTCCATCTCTCTTTATCAGTTTGGACTTTTGGATGAGTTGCCTGGAGCATGAATTCAATATGATATCCGAGCCAAGTGGTCTTGAGTTCAAGACCCTGCCAACACAGTATTAAAAAAAGATTCTGTGGCCTATATCGATCTCACGTCTAAAGACTAAAATAGTCTAGACATGAGGAGAGGTGTTAAAATGTATTGTCTATCTCTCTCCATCAGTTCAGACTTTTGAATAAGTTGGCTGGATGGCTGGAGCATGAATTCAATACACATAACTCGAAAGAGTAGGGAACCTACATTTAGCTCCCACGAGGTTCGACACTCATATATTCCACACCAACCTTGGAAAGTGCTACAATAACTCCCTGCACTTGAGGATTATCAAGTCCTCATTCTAGCAATGTCGTTTGTCACTGGTGGAGGGCTTATAGAACTTCAGAATCTCAAAAATTGTAACATAACTTGAGAAGACGATGACGCAAGTTACTAAGGGTGGTTTTTCTTTGCTTTTCTAGTTAAAAATATGATTGGAAAAGGATAATGGGTAGGGATCAAAGAATATTACCCCCGCAAAGTAGACTCTCGGGTCGGGTTCCGGCACACCCACGAGTATAGAATTATGCTCATGCCCTACCCACAACTAATCAGATCAGGCTTCGGCACTACCCATGGGCGTAAAAACATATCCAAACCCCGCTCATTAGAGTCTAGTACCCACGCTTATCCATGTACATGGGTAAAATTGTCATTTATTATACCTAGGTGATCGGCACCACACTGTGGAGTGGTGATGTCATAGTATTTTTTTTCTCCGGTTCCTTCTCCGTCCGATGAAGCTCAACCGGATCATGATCGTCGGCGTTTTCTGATCTACACTAACGACTTCCGTACCGATGTTTTTCAAGCTCCTGGGTTTCAATAAGATGCTCCGCTGAGACGAAGATCCAAAGACATCAACAAGCTTTCAAGGACTCTGTGTAATTTCTTCTTCTGGTAAGAAAGTTCATGTAAGGCTGGTTTATCTAATAGTAGTATATGGCCTTGCACCTTTCCGGGGAAAAAAAGAGAGTGTGTTTAGGGAGGGGGAACGTTTGGCTCTTGGGTGCTGGTGCACCCGAATTGCAAAACAAATAGTAATTTCAAAGATGGTCGAAAAATCATGAAATATATTGGTAAGAAACTTGATAAAGTGTTACACTCGCGCAAAACTTTTGACGGCGAAATGACTTTCGTGGCATTGTCCAGGAAAAAGTCGAAATCAATACTATATTAGAGGTACTATTCATTGTATATTGTCCTAGACAATTTGTTTTTATGCTCAGGTGTTTTGACGGCAGTTTTTTGTTGTCAATTTCTTTTACAAGTACGCCAATAAGCAATAAGTCAAGTTTGTTCAAAAAAATTCTAAGATTTTTGACATTTTCCTAAATTGCTAAAAATAATGCCTGAAATTCATTTATAGGGTTCATCTACAACTAGGTGTATCCTGTTATTTTCCGTGCGTTTAGATGCTTTTTAGATTTTCTGATTTCCTTTTCTTTTTAGCTGGTGATTTTCTGATTACCAGTGCACACATAAGGGTCACAACCAGCAATGCTAGCCAGCAATACTATTTTTTTTATTACAGTACAATCGAAATCACTCACTCACATACAAAATAGCGGTGAGTGTATACTCATGTATATGAGCGGTATTAATAATTCAACGGTTTTGCTATTTCACATTTAGTGAAATACTTACCTCACATCTAAATCCACCAGAACCATTGGATCTGGATGTGATCACTAGTTTCTTTTGTGGTCGCTAGTTTGTTTAGATGAATTTTGTGATCGCTAGTTGTTCCACTTTCGTGCGTGTGTAGCGTGTCATTGTCTTCGGCCTAAGTCAGGGCTGTTCTTTTTTTCATCTGGGCCTGGTCTTTGTCTCTGTTTGGGCCCGATCTATGTAGAGAGATGTGCTTTTTTTTTTTTGCTTTTTCCAGTGGGCTGCCATGAGAATTGAATGGCAGAGCGAGCACGTTTTTTCTCATGTCTTTTGTTCCTGTTTGCCAGTCTCTACTCACGACTACTCCCATACCCATTCTTTTTACCAACAATTTTGCTTTTAGTTTTTTATTATTGCATTTTAAGCATACTTTTCAATTTTCAACTAAGATTCTCATTTTTGTTGTCAAAAACATGGTGTTGTGTGAGAGGCCCAGTGGCCCACCATGTGCAACTTTTCAACTTTTTTTATTGCTTTTCCTTTCTTTCACTTGTCTCGTTTCTGTTTTGTGCATACCACATCAACGTGTTTTTTTCTCAGTTTCTTTGTTCTATTTTCTCTTTCCATTCGGCCCCATTTCTATGTAGTTTTTTTACGCTAGTTTTTTTTCTTGAAAACCTTCCTTAAACCAAAGTCAAAAGTCCGAGAGTTCAACCAGGATTATATTTTAGTTTTTGTCCCGGTTGCAACTTCACCCTCGATTCGCAACTAGGGCTCGCTGTTTATAGTTGTATCAGTTGCAAGTTCATCATCGACTCACAACCGGTATCGTAATTTTGTGTAGTCCTAGTTGCAAGTCCACCATCGACACTAAATAGGACCCATAGTTTGTTTTTATCCCAGTTGCGACCCAACTTTTTTGTCCCAGTTGCAAGTCCACCCATGACTCGCAACTAAGGGCCGACATTTTTTGGGTCTGAGTTACAACTCCACCCTCGACTCGCAACTAGGGCTCATAGTTTATAGTTGTATCAGTTGCAAGTTCATCATCGACTCGCAACTGGTATCGTAATTTTGTGTAGTCCTAGTTGCAAGTCTACCATCGACACTAAATAGGGCCCATAGTTTGTTTTTATCCCAGTTGCAAGTCCACCCTTGACTCGCAACTGGGGCCCAACTTTTTTTGTCCCAGTTGCAAGTCCACCCACGACTCGCAACTAGGAGCCGACCTTTTTTTGGTCTTAGTCGCTAGTCCACCCTCGACTCGCAACCGGAGCCCATCCTTTTATGTCCCAGTTGCAAGTCCATCTTCGACTCGCAACTCGGGCACGACCTTTTTTGTACCAGTTGCAAGTCCACCCTCGACTTGCAACTAGGGTTGGATCTTGTTTGTCCCAGTTGTAAGTCCACCCTCGACTCGCAACTAGGGCCCGACCATTTTTTCTTCCAGTTGCAAGTCCATCCTTGACTCGCAACTGGAGCCCAACCTTTTTTTGTCCCAGTTGCAATCTCACCCTCGACTCGTAACCGGGACCCGGCATTTTTTCCCCCAATTGCAAGTCCACCCTTAACTAGCGACTGGGGGGTCCGACATTTTTTGGTCTTAGTTGCAAGTCAACCATCGACTCGCAACTGGGTCTGACCCTTTTTTATACCAGTTCCAAGTCAACCATCGACATGCAACTGTGACCTTTGATTTTTTTTCGTAGTTGCAAGTCAACCATCGACTCACAACTAGGTCCGGCCATTTTTAATGAGTTGCAAGTTCCCCATTGACATGCAACGGGACCCTGGATTATGTTTTTTCCCGAGTTGCAAGTCCATCCTTGACTCACAATTGGTCACGATGTTTTTGGACACAATTGCAAGTCCACCATCGACTAACTACTAGGCTCGACCTTTTTTTTATCCAAGTTGCAAATCCACAACAATCTCACAACTGGGCTGAAACATTTTTGTCCTAGTTGCAAGTCCACCATTAACATGGAATTGGTCTATTTGATTATTTTTCCTTTTTCTTTCTCAGAAAGTCACAAATTTTGAAAAAAAATTCAATGTCTTTTTAAAAAAATTGTTCATTTAAAATTTCAGAATTTTAAAAATTGTTCACATTTTCTAAATAAAGTTAAGAATTAGAACTTTCAAATATACTAGAAAATAAAAAATCATGTTTTTCAAAGAAAACTGAAATCTAAATTTTGTTCAAAATTCAAAATATGTTCGAAAAATGTTCACAATTTCCAAAAAATATTTGAATATATTTTTAAAAATCCTGTTTTCCAGAAAAATATTCAAAGTTCCCTACCGCTCGTACGTGCAAAGCTAGCCTAAAACCAAGCACACAAGCAAGCGCCTTGATTGATCTACAGTAGCTTGCATGCGTAGCTGCCACGGCCTAACTTTTTTGAGCGTGTATCTGAACTTGAATCGTGATAGCTTTCTTGTGTATATACTGTTAAGAAACCAAAAAGAAAACAAGTGAAGGGGGCCACAAAACAGATGATAAAATCAATTTAGATTTGAGATATTATCTCACGTCTAGATGTGACATGGTCGGATCCATAATCCAATTAAGCGCGCAGCCCTCCAATTTAATCACCCAAACAGGCAAAAATAAATTTGCTTCTCCCATAACAAACAAACACTGCGGTAAGTGGTCGTTTTGGATGGCCTCTGTATCAATAACAACAAAAGACTCATTGCACATCTGAAAACGAAAGAAAAATGAACGGGCGTTGCATGCTTTTGTTCATTGTGGTAGCTCATCATTCATGCCGAATGGTACGGGCGCTTCATGCTTCATCTGACTTTTGAGACAAGAAGAAAGCACGGTGCACAGGCGCACAAGGAACAATAAAGCTCGAGAGGTCCCACTATAATCATGTGGGAGCGCCTCCATTTTTCCACATCTTAGTCCTACTGATAGAAACACGGATAATTGGTAGGGCAATTCACATGCCACTAAATGCCTGTCACATAATTCAGATCTAGTAACATCTTGATGGCCGAGTAGTGAATAACCATGAACCGCAAGCTGGCACCCCAGAAGAAGAAGAAAGAAAATCAAGAATCTAGGGGCACTTGGGGCCTCCCTCCTTGGTCTTCCAGTTGTTGTAGCAGGGGCAGGCGCCCTTGTTGCCGTAGGTGCCCGGCGGCACGCAGAGGCAGGTGGCGCAGCACTTGTTGCAGTAGGTCAGGCACGCCTTCTTGTACTGCGTCCCCGAGCACCGCGACGAGCACTTGGACGGGCACTCTGCACAGACCGACACAAAAACATCATCAGTTAAAAGAAAAAAGACCAAACGAGACGAAGCGCGGCAAATGCAGAGACACTGCGAGTGCAAGTGGGTTTACCCCATGGCTTGAGCTTGCCGCCGCCGCCACCTCCCATCACCTTCTGCACGGCACGACCCAAAGGAGAAGAAGAGCACCGGTGAGTTCAGGAAACATACATGCATGGCTGAAGGATGAAGGTGAGAGGCGAAGTGGCACGGGTGATTACCACGGGGAACGCGACGGCGAGGACGAGGAGCGCCACGAAGAGGAAGGAGATCTTGGCCATGGTGCTTGCTGTTTCTCTTCTCCGCGCGTGCGTGGCTGGGTAGGAGCGATGTGAATTGTGGGCTTGAGATCTTTTTGGTTGGATCTCCTGGGTATATGTAGGGCAGGAAGGGCAGCTAGCTGGGGGCACGAGGCGGGGGAGAGGGGTGGTGGACGGTGGTGGGGAGTGAGCAGTTATAGAAGCATTACTGTGGAGAGGACGGGCTGTACAGGCTGTGAAGGGTTACGGTGGTGGGGAGTCTCCTGCTGTCTGTACTCGGCATGTGATGCTCCACTGGCTGCTCTGACCATGCATGCGTTACAGGGACGTCCGCGTTACAGACCTGCAGTGCACCGCGACCCCGCTCTGTTTTTCCGTGGGAAGGCTCTTGCTTTTGCATTTGTGCCGTGCCGAGGGTAGGTGATACTATAACCGTGAGATAGGCAGATTTCTGATAAGATATCTGGGATCACAATCAGCAAAATAGTATCTCTTCTAGTAATGAGGTAGAAGTTGGACTCTTGGCAACGCCAACATTCATCTTTGATTTGGTTTTGCGAACAATAACTGTCGTACTAGAACAAAACCACACTTGGTGTGTTATGTTAGAAATTAGTAAAAGATAAAGACACAGTTCATTAGCAGATAACCTCTGGTTGCATATTCATGTAGGGCTTGTTTTAGTTTGATCTGTAGCAAAGTTTTACAGGGAAAATTCAGTTACTAGAGTATTTATTAGTTGTTATTTTTTGAATGATTCGAAGATTGCTCACCACGCCTGCCGCGCGGTAGTATTTATTAGTTGTTGACATATAATTATCATGTGTTTGTACGTATATTGCTGGCAATAACTATTACTCCTACTACTAGGAGTAAACCTAATTTTGGCAGGGATGTTGGTTGATCAGCAGCGGGCATTGCGCAAAGGTGACATGCACAAATCGAGAGAGAAAATATCAAAAAAATAGCAACTCCAATGGGGCGACTCATTTCGTCCGCGGCCGTCCGTTTGGGTCGGCGCGGACAGAAAAGGCGGCCCAACACGCCGACCCAAACGGACGCGCGTCCGTTTTTCGTCCGCGGGCGACCCATTCCCGGCCCATTTTTAGCCTGATTTGCGTCGGCGCGGACACGCGACGGACGCGCGCGCGCTCGCCTACCCCTGTCCCCGGGCCCGCTGGTCTGTGGCACATTGGCCTCCCCTCTCACCCCCCTCCACCCCCCCCCCCCCCCCCGGCCAACAAGCAACCCTCGCCCCGCCTCCTCCGTCACCGACGCCGCCGCCCATTTTTGCCGGCGACTCTGCCGCCGCCTCCACATCCGCCCAGCAATGCCGCCCCTGCCCCCAGTCGCCCGCCGCCGCCGTTTTGCCGCCGGGGAGCAAACTGGTTCCCGCCGCCGCTTCCCCCACCGCACAGCCGCCCGCGACCAAGAAGACGCCTCGCCGCCCCCGCCACATCCGACCGGCACGCTCGTCGGACGCCGGCAGGGTAGCTAGCTGGTCTGTGGGCGCCGCGTCTCCCCTCGCTGGCCGTCTCCTTCTTCGACGCCCGCAAGCTGTTCGACAGTTTGCCAAGGTACGAAAATGGACTCCGCCGACGAGTTCTTTTTCCACAATTTCCTTTGCGACTCCGACGATTCATCGTCCGACGACGAGGAGGAGATATTGGTTGCCGTGTTGGTCCATCACCACCTCAACAACCAGCGGCCGTTGTTCCGTGGCTCCATTCCGGGCCACCTTCCGGCTTTGAATCGTAACCGAGAGAGCGGGCATTTCCTTCTCTGGAAGGACTGCTTTGATACAACAAACCCGTTGTTCAAACATCACAAATTCCGCCGCCGGTTCTGTATGAGTAGGCATGTTTTCAACCGTATTAGAGAGGGAGTGGTCGGCTATGATGACTACTTCGAGTGCAAAGAGGATGCCGTCGGCAAGATTGGTTTCTCCTCTTATCAGAAATGCACTGCCGCCATCCAAATGCTTGCATATGGAGTGCCCGGTGATCTCATTGACGAGTACGTCCGTATGAGCGAGTCTACATGCCTAGAGTCCCTGTATAAGTTCTGCAAGGCTGTGATTGCTATGTTTGGCCCTGAGTACTTGAGAGAGCCGACAGCTGAAGATACAGCCCGTTTGTTGGCGATGAATGCCAGCAGGGGCTTCCCGGGGATGCTTGGCAGCATAGACTGCATGCACTGGGAGTGGAAGAACTGCCCTTCTGCTTGGCAAGGGCAGTATAAGGGACATGTCAGGGCTTGCACTGTCATACTAGAGGCCATGGCGTCTCAAGATCTGTGGATCTGGCACTCTTTCTTTGGCATGGCTGGATCACACAATGATATCAACGTGCTTCAGCGCTCGCCGGTGTTTGCTAGGTTTGCCGAAGGCAACAGCCCACCGGTGAACTTTACTGTCAACAGCCACAACTACGACAAAGGGTACTATTTGGGTGACGGTATCTATTCTCAGTGGACCACTATTGTCAAGACAATACCCAACCCTGTCGGAGAGAAAAGGGAAAGATTTGCCCAAGAGCAAGAGAGTGCTAGAAAGGATGTCGAGCGTGCCTTTGGTGTTTTGCAATCTCGATGGGGCATTGTTCGGTATCCTGCTAATACTTGAAGCACGCAGAAACTATGAGAGGTGATGACTGCTTGTGTGATCATGCACAATATGATCGTAGAAGACGAGCGTCCGGAACGTCTGTACGATCAAGGCTTTCAGTTTCAGGGTGAGAATGTTGTGCCTGAGCATGGAGTAGCGGCAACATTTGAGCAGTTCACTCAGTTTCATGAAGACATGCGTGATTGGGAAACTCACGTGCAACTGCAAAATGATTTGGTTGAGGATATGTGGACTCATGTTGGCATCAATAGATGTATCTTCTTTTATTCGTTTGCAAAACTATGTGAAACATTTTTATTTGTATTTGGCTTGTAAAACTATACTATTTATTTGGGCGGCTAAACTATTTTACTTGTTATTTCATTTCACAATATATTTGAATGCAAATCAATGTAAAATTGGGCGGCCAGCCGGCCATGCCTGCACATATGGGTCGGCGCGTTGGGCGCGCTGCCGACCCATATGAAAAACAGGGCGGACGCCGGGCGGGCGGCCGACCCAAACGGAAAAAAAGCGGACGAAATCGTCGTCCGTTTAGGTCGGCCCGTTGGAGTTGCTCTAAAGATATACAAAAGTTTTTTTTTAGGTAAAGATATACAAAAGTTTTTTTCTCGCAAATATGCAAAAGTTTGACAGCAAACAAACTGATGGTGGCTAAATTTGTGGGCATTCAGAGTTTTGCTGCAGTTCATGAGGAGGATAACAAACCAAATGGACGTTGGTAGATGAGTAGTGTTATTCTTGCTGCCAACAAGTTGCAAGCCAAAGTGGATGAGCTATAAATACAGAGTGGTGCTGCCGGGTAGAAATTAATCAGGACTCCTTTGATTCAAAGTAGGTGTATATTATTATTTGGAGGATTTGGATCATCTGAAAAATTCCTACGTAGAATTTCGGTTGTGTACTTTGGGGCTCATTCCACTTAATTAAATTATGATTCCCGTGCAGTGGTCATATCCTAAGGGCAACTCCATCGCATGACCCCAAACAGACATCCGTTTTGTCTGGATTTCATCCGTTTGGGATGACAATAGGGCAGTGTCTGTCTGAATTTGGTTTTGCGTCGGCCGGGCGCTCAACGCACGGCCGCATCTTCGGTTCCATCTCGTCCGCCGGAGGCCAAGTACAACAAAATGAAGCATAGCAAAAAAAAAAGTTAAATCAAACATAACAACATGTTCCAAATAGTCTTTTATTACAATCCAATTAAAATTTTAAAAATATCCAATAGTCTTACAAAACCACTCAAAGTTTACGTACACGAAAAGAGATTAAAACGATAGATCTACTGATTGCCAATGTGATCCCACATGTGCTCAACCAAGTCATCTTGCAGCTGCGTATGAGTGTTCCGATCACGCAACTCACGATGAAATTGGGCAAACTGTTTAAAGATTGCAGGAGGTGGGTGCTCAGGCTCAACATTCTCATCCTGAAAATCAAACCCTTGGTCGTAGATACTGCCATCACGCTCATTCTCAACGATCATGTTGTGCATGATCACACAAGTAGTCATCACCTCCCAAAGTTTCTGAGTGCTTCACTCTCAATGGGGTTTCAAACAATACCCCATTGAGACTGGAGCACATCAAATGCACGCTCCACGTCTTTCCTATCACTCTCCTGCATTTGGGCAAACCTCTGTCTCTTCTCTCTTTGCAGATTGGGTATGGTCTTCACAAGAGTGGACTACTGGGGATAGATACCATCAACTAGATAATATCCCTTATTGTAATGGCGGCCATTGATCTCAAAGTTGACCTCGGGGCAGTGGTCTTCTGCAAGCCTTGCAAACACTGGAGAATGTTGAAGAACACTAATATCATTGTGAGAACTAGCCATGCCAAAGAAAGAATGTCATATCTACAGATCTTGTGAAGCCACAGCTTCAAGTATGACAGTGGCACCTTTCACATGTCCTTTGTACTGGCCCTGCCAAGTAAACAGACAGTTCTTCCACTTCCAATGCATACAATCTATACTACCAAGCATGCCCGGAAAGCCCCTCTCGGCATTTATCGTTAACAGCCTCTCTGTATCAGCGACATTTGGTTCTCTCGGGTATTCAGGACCGAACACTGCCACCACGGCCTTGCAGAAACTATACAGTGAAAGGAGACATGTGGACTCACTCATACGCACATACTCATCCACAAGATTGCGGCCCGAGTGCGGAGCGACGATTGGTGAGGAAGAAAAGGGGCTGCTCCCCCGACGGGCAAAGCAAAGTGGATGGCGGGCGTGGCGGCGATGGCGAGGGGCCGAGGGCGGAGCGACGCAAGGGAGGAAGAAATGGGGCTGTGTCACCGACGGATGGGCCAGGGAAGGACATGGGCGCACGTTCCGCTTGTCCGCGCGCTGTCTGTTTGGCCGCAAACGCGATCCAAAATTGGGCCGAGAATGAGTCAAAAGCAGACCGGAAACGGACATTTGTCCATTTAATCCCGCGCGTTGGACCGGAAACGGACGCGGGCTTGTACGCTTTGGGGTCGTGCGTTGGAATTGCTTAGTTTCACCGGAACTAACTAGTGACCGGAGTAGATGGCCACACGGAGGCGCCGTGTCCATTGCGGAGAGCGCACCGGGGAAAAAGACGAGAAAAATATCATGTGCGCTACTACTGTAGCTCAGATTAGAACTTGAGCAGGTCCTGCAGTATCAGCAGCGACGGGACTGGCCTAGGGCGTACCCTTCCCAACGACCTACTACGCCGTAGTAGCTGCAACGCTGCGGCAGGTCTGGAGCAGAGCGCGCGCGGTTCCCGGCGGCGAGTGGGCAAGCATCGACCCATTGCGCGGTCGCACGGTGCACGGCGGTGTCCCCGTCGACGCGCGTGCGCGCGCTGTGACTGCTGCGGTGCTGCTATGCTGGTAGTTGTTGCTGGTGGAGTATTTGGCACTTGCCATTACCACCCCGCATGTGACCGCAGCTGCCGCGGAGGTCTTCCCGTCTCACATGGGAGAGCCCCACCCGGATGGCGACGCCATCATGGCCCGGTGCGACGAGCCAAACACGACGGGGGCTCACCGTCAGAGGGGGGACGCGGTGGTCTGCGTTTGTGCATGTGCCGTGGTTGCCGGATGCCGGCCGGTGAAAGCAATGGGACTGCAGGAGGAGCAGGTAACATGGGGAGTACTGTGGAGTGTGGCAGCGGCCAGGAGAGGCGACTGTTAGGTTGGGAGTCATTGATGCCGACGCCGTTGGGTTTTTCCCGTTTCCACTGGCTACTCATGTGACGACATTTATCACCGGTGCGCGCGATACCCCGAACATCGTCCTCGTCCAGCACGGTGCCTTGATTGGATGACCGTGAAGCCTCACAGCCACCTCAATACACCCGAATGGTTGTAGCTAGCCTTGTAGTGGGGCGGAAAAATAAGTTGAGCTTGACTCTAGGCTAGGCCCCAACTTCGAACTTGCTGGGCCTAGTGAAGGTCAGCTAGCCAGAGATAATTACCTTTTCTCTTTTCTCGCGGGGAAGCTTGCCAGCGATAATGTTTTGCTAAATTGCAAAATATCAAGATCAATTGGACTCTGTTAATTTAAATCTATACTACTTAGAGTGTACCAGTTTTGAATTGGGCATGATCATCAATCCTAGCCATTCGTGTGCTAAATCCAACGGCTGAGTGGGATTCGCAATGAACAGTACATCGCTGCTCCATCCACAATGTTCCAGAATGATCGCCTCATCCTTCTCAAAATAAGTGGCCCATATTGATTCCTCTTGGCCCATGTTGCAGTTTGAGGACGTGTTGAGCCCATGAAAAATTGTTTTCAGAGAGGAAATATACAGTAAAGTTATACTCTCTTCATCCCACAATATAAAACATTTCGGCAAGCAATTTTATGAATTATTTTCTTTCTTAACAAAGTACGGGGATTACATATATTAACTCCTACTTTTTTTAATGTATTTTCTTTCTGCATCCGTACATAAACGATATTTTCATTTTGCCTTGAACCTATTGGCAAGTCTATGTTTTTTTTAAACCAAAAGTCCATAATAATGTTAAAACGTGCGTTGCACGTGCATACATACTAGTATACGCAGAAGATAAGCATAGAAAAATAGCAATGAGAAAACAGTACTATTCCTTGTAGGTTGTGAATTTCTTTTGACATTTCCATATGCGGCTGATTTTTATCTTGAAAGTTTAGTCTCACATTGTAGAGAGATAGTTTGGCAATGCAATACACGTTGTATTGATTGGGTGCAGATGCACGTATAAATAGAGTACAAGCAGGCCTCAACCTTAACTATACGCAACTAGGAGGTGGGCTAGGATATACACAAATACATGCAACACATATATATTCAACACCACCCCGCAGTCAAAGCGTCGCCGGAGACACAGAGACTGGACCGAAACTCCTTGAAGACAGGAGTAGGCAATCCCTTAGTCATCACGTCAGCAAACTGTTGCATCGTCGGGACGTGGAGAACCCGAACACGGCCAAGTGCAACCTGCTCACGCACAAAGTGAATATCGAGCTCAATATGCTTCGTACGTCGATGGTGCACCGGGTTGGCGAAGAGTTAAACCGCACTGACGTTATCGCAGTAGACAAGAGTGGCCTTGTGAACATCACAAAGCAACTCCTGGAGCAGTTGATGGATCCAAGAGCATTCGGCCACGGCGTTGGCCACGACCCGATACTTTGCCTCGACGCTGGAGTGGGAGACCGTGGGCTATCGCTTCAATGACCAAGAGATCAACGAGGGCCCAAGGTAGACGCAATAGCCGAACGTAGAGCGTCGGGTGTCGGGGCAGCCTGCCCAGTCGGTGTCGGAGTACGCGACAAGGTCGGTGGAGGCGGAGGCCGTCAGGGTGAGACCCAAGGACATAGTGCCGCGTATGTAACGAAGAATACGCTTCACCAAGGTCCAATGGGAGTCACGCGGGAAGTGCATGTGGAGGCACACCGGCTGAGCTACTGCAGGTCCAGTCGGGTTAGCGTCAGGTACTGTAAGGCACCAACAATGGAGCGATAAAACGCTGCATCGGACGCGAGAGACCCCTCTAGAGCAGAGACCTTCGCCTTCATGTCGACAGGAGTAGGCGCCGGCTTGCAGTTAAGCATACCGGCACGCTCTAGAAACTCGTGGGAGTACTTCTGCTGATGCAGGAAGAAGCCATCAGCCCGACGGACCACCTCGATGCCGAGGAAATGGTGCAGAGGCCCCAAGTCCTTGAGGGCGAACTCATCACGAAGACGAGTCGTGACCCGCTGAATGAGCTCGGGGTGGACGCCGTGAGGATGATGTCGTCGGCGTAGAGCAGCAAATATGCAGTGTCAGCTCCCTGATGATACACAAAGAGTGAGGCATCGGAGCGAGTGAACCGAAAGCCCAGGGACTACAGGAAGGCGGCGATACGCTGGTACCAAGCCCGTGGTGCCTGCTTCAACCCGTAAAGAGAACGGGAGAGCAAGCACACGAAGTCCGGATGCTCGGCGTCCACGAAACCAGTGGGCTGCTCACAGAACACCTGCTCGGCAAGATGACCGTGCAAGAAGGCGTTGGAGACATCCAACTGATGCACAGGCCAGGCTCGCGTGACCGCCAACTGAAGCACGGTGTGGATGATGCCCGGTTTCACAACCGGAGCGAAGGTGTCGGTGAAGTCCACGCCCGCACATTGCCGAAAACCATGAACCACCACCGATCCTTGTATTGCTCAAGAGAACCATCCGGGCGGGTCTTGTGGCCGAACACCCACTTGCTAGTGATGACATTGGCACGAGGGGGTCGCGGAACAAGATGCCATGTGCGGTTGCGCTGCAAGGCGTCGAACTCCTCCTGCATCGCTGTGAGCCAGTGGGGATCCTGAAGGGCAGCACGAGTGGAGGTGGGGATGGGTGACGACGTCGATGTTGAGGCAGTGCATACATACTCGTCGGAGGAGTAGCGCGTGCTGGGCCGATGAACACCCTCCCAAGCGCGGGTCGTCACACCGAGAACCGGACCGATGGGGGCGGCCGAGCCTGCACTGGGGGCCAAGTCGGCGGCGGCAACTGGTCCCGCGGCGGGCCCAGGGGCGGCGGCGGCCGCGGGGCCGGATGCGGCGGCAGTCTGGCGGGCCACGGCGGGAGAGGCGGCAGCCGGACGGGCCATGGCGGGAGCGGCGACAGGCGAGGAGGGTGTCGAGCCCATCGCTGGAGAGGGGGCGCCGTCCGGAGTGCCTGTTGCGGCGCCGGGGTGGGGGCCCGGTCGGACTCAACCTCGTAGGTCGGAGTCGGAGACCCAGGGGCCCAGTCCGACTCGACCTCGAGGGAGGGAGTCGGGAACCCGGGCGGCGGCAGAAGGCGCCGGGCAGGTGGGACCACCTGGGGCCGCGACCGCGCATTCCAAGCAAGGGGCACGGGGGTCGGCGCCGAGGGAGTCGGAGCCGGATATACCTGAAAAAAGGGAACATCGTCTCGACGAAATACACATGCCTCAAGGTGTACACGCGATGAGTGACAGGATCATAGCACCGGTAACCTTTTGTGTTAGAGGGATAGCCAAGGAAGACGCATGGGAGTGAACGTGGCGCGAGTGTGTGTGGAGTGGTGGACGCGGTGCTAGGATAGAAAAGACACCCGAAGATGCGAAGACCGTCATAGGACGGCGGTGCACTGAAGAGAAGGTGGTGGGGGGCCTAGTTCCACGGAGGACGACACGGACGGATGTTAACTTAAAGGGTAGCGGTGGCAAGAGCATCAGGTCAAAACCAAGCGGGCACGTTAGGGTGAAAGAGTAACGTGCGAACACAGTCATTAAGAGTGCAAAGAATGCGCTTGGCACGGCCGTTCTGCTGTGAGGTGTATGGGAAAGTTAGACGGAAGATGGTGCCGTGAGAGGTGAGAAGAGCGTCGGTGTCAATACCGGCAGATCTCGAGTAGGGGGTCCCAAACTGTGCGTCTGAGGACCAATGGTAACAAAGGACGATGGGGACACAATGTTTACCCAGGTTCGAGCTTTCTTAAAGGAGGTAAAACCCTACGTCCTGCTTGATTGTATTCAATGAGTATAGGGGTTACAAGAGTTGATCTACCTCGAGATCATAATGGCTAAACCCTAGCTGTCTAGCCTATGAGAATTCTGATAGCCTCTACGGACTAAACCCTCCGGTTTATATACATACCGGAGGGGCCTAGGGTTATACAAAGTCGGTTTGTAGAGGAAGGGAGTAATACATCCGGACACCAAAACTTGCCATCCACGCATATAGGAGTCATGCCCGGACACGGGGGATAACCTTCCGATCTGTCTTCACGGCCCATCAATCCGACCCATATCAAATAGGCCGGATACCCGAGGACCACCTAATCCAGGACTCCCTCAGTACCCGAACTTGCCTTCAATGACGAGGTAGTATCCGGCTTATGTCTTCGGCTTTGCAAGGCGGGTTCTTCACCATATTTCGGACTGACGACAGTTCGGTCCTGACCTTCATGTTCTGCCTTTTAAGATCCCTTCCTATTGTCGCCTCGATCTCCGTGCGCCGGGTGAATGCGAACGGTCCACAACAATAACCTTTACAAATAAACCCCTCACCACGCAGGAGTGGCGTATATATAAAAAGGCTAGATCCCCAAATGCCATCCACATCGCGTAGAAATCCTCATAGCCAGCCACGGAAAAATTCCAGAACATGGCTAGCGCTCCTAGCTCATCTTCGCGCCCTCATGTCCCTCAAGTGGGAGATTGGCGAAGTTGTTCAGTATCTCACCTTCAGCTGAATCGACTTCAGATGCAGGGATATCTCCCTCTCGCAGATCTAGTCACCGTGCGGGCGGGATTGGCCTCAATCGGCAATGACATGCTAGCAGAGAATTTCCCCAACCCCAACAAGGAGGAGAGGGTGTGCTTCATTTCGTTTCTTCTGCGGGGCTTAGGATTCCCGATCCACCCCTTTCTCAGGGGTCTGTTAGAGTTCTACGGGATCCAGCTGCACAATATCACTCCAGGTTCTATTCTGCACATCTCGGGTTTTGTCGCTCTCTATGAACTGTTTCTGGGCTGCGAGGCTCATTTTGAACTATGGTGAAAGTTATTTTGCCTCGTTCCTTGTCATCGAGGAGGTTCCATATTTGAAGTGGGCGGCGCCAAAGTATGGCGTAGCCAGATCAGGTTACCCTATCGGAACTCCCAAGGAAGTATCCCAAGAATGGTCTTCGGAATAGTTTTACATTGAGGACGTTCCCCTTCCGAACCCAGTTCGGCGTGGTCTCCCCAAATTCTCCAGTGCTCCTTTGAAGAAACGCCTCAATTGGCGCCCCCGGAGTCCCAAGGAGGAAGACAGTGCGGAAGTGAAGAGGTTGGTCAGCACGGTCAGATTACTTGCTCATTCCAGGCTCTCGGTAATCGAAGTCATGGCTATCACGATAAATCGATGTATTCAACCTCTCCAGTCCAGAGTGACCCCTTTATGGTGTTACAACAGAGAGGACAACGCATCTCGTTATAGATGCAAGGGCCCGGATACCCTAGCCGAACTAGCCATAATCTTGGCCGAGCTTTATAAGGGGGAGAAAGAAGATTTCTCCGTTTAAATTGCCGGGAAGGCTTTTCCATGTACAACCCCATCGAATGGGTATGTTTTTGATTATCGGCACTTGTTCTTCCTCGTTATCGAGGCATGCTAATCAATTTTTTCTTATTGTCTTAAAGCAGTCATGGAGGAAGGTCGTCGAGAACATTCATTGCCCCTCCCCACAGCTAGAGGATTATGCTCGCAATGAAGACCCCGTCTTCTGCGAGGATCTGAATATATACATAGAGTTTGATGATGGAGTATTTTATCAAGCGAGCCTTGACGGCTTGGAAGTGGCCATTACAACCGACTACCCCCGCCTTTACCCTTTCTCCATTGTAAGTATTTGGAAAGTTTCCTCAAAAAGAAACCCCTACTTGCACCTTATCCATCACATTAAATTTGTGCTTCATAGGATCGGCACTCAGCAAGCCGCACTCCGGCAAGAGCAGCCTCTAAGAAGGCAGCCTTTACGCAGGGCGATCGTTCAAAACAAAAGGAAAGCAGGAGTGCTGTCGAGCCCCCTCCTTCTTCAAAGAGGTATGTCCTTTGATATGTTGCTAAGCATGAGATCAGATCGTTAAATTTATCCTCTACATTATTTTAGGAGGAGCACACGGCAAACCGTGGGCAAACGGCCCGCTAGCCGAGTATCAGCTAATCCGACTCCTAGCTCGTCAACGAGAGCTGATACAGTGCCGGATTCGCCCCTTCATGAGGATTCGGATGACGTATCCGTCATGAATTCCGAGGTGGAAAGCGTGATGAATCGTCGACGACTAAAAGAGGCCATGCGCGCTCCAGTTTTCACTGGACAAGAATTCACCGCCCTCAGCTCCGTGGACGCATGTATCTGAGCTACCCGGGACGGACTTGCCGGAGTTACTCAACTGTTTTCAAAGGATATGCAGGTAATAGTTTTTGCAAATTTAATAGATATATGCTAGTAGCCCCGAGAGTTGAAGCGGTTAGGCCAATCGATTTAAGGATCGTTATGACCAGCAGGTTCTCAGGGAGAGAAATAACACACTATCCTAGGAGCTGAAAACAAATCAGACAAAGCTGAATGCCGCCACCACAGAGCTTGCAGAGATGAAAAAAGCCACTATGACCACTGATCAGAAGAACAGGCTCGAGGAGGAAAAGGATAAGCAGGCCGAAGAGATAAAGAGCTTAAGGGCTCAGTTATTGGTCGTGCAAAAAGATAATAAGAAGTTGAAAGGCGGCATATTCGGTAAGACCTTTTGAACCATCCAATGGGCTCACAGTATCCCATAATTCGGATTTTGTCACAACTCTTTTGTTGCAGGTCTGTTAACCGGTCGGCCTGAAGAGGAAGTATCCGAATTTTGAGGCGACGTGCTTAAGGAGCTGTCCGTCGTGCATGAGCGGACCCGGAAAGCTATGAGAAGTATGGCTAAGGCCCTATGGCCATCCGATGCCCCTCCATTGGCGAACCTGTTCAAAGGTGCTCGGCGCCGTTTCGAGCTATGGAAGGCGTCCGCATGCCGGGAAGGTGCACGAGAGGCGTGGGTGATGGTGAAAACGCGCTACACCGGACTCGATCCGAATCATATCGCCCGAGTAGGACCTCAGGGGCCAGATGGAAAAGAGATTCCCGTGAAACTTGGTATATGGCCAAGTGATGATAGCTGCGAAATATTCTCAAGAAGACTGTAGTTTAGACAGTCTTATAGATGGTATAGACAAAGAGTAGGCGTCCAATTCAATGTATCAATGTACTGTTATCATCGAACACATCTCCAACCGAACATGTCAAATTTGTCATCGCAGGCCTTTGGCTTCAACCTCCGAACCAAGAAGGTGGAGTGTTTCCGGATACCATGTTAGAATGTGAAAAACATTCATTATGTCCGGAAACCAGGCAATCCAGTCATATTTATCAAACAGACAAAATTTGTTCGGGGAGTTATGTTATATTACTTATTTAACGTAAGAAACATCTTCCAAGGAAAATAGTTCCGTTAGGGGTTCCTTTCCTTGGGTTGGCATGCTTAATTATGTGTGCCTAGGCTTTGATCCGAATTACGGGGAGCCTATCCAGTATTGTTTTTAGAAGAATTATAAAAACGTAAACAATCTGTCGTTGTTTGCCGGCCAATTATTCTCTTAAGAACGCTAGCTTTTGGCTTCACCCGTCTGAGGTACAGGTCCGGATTACCCGGTTGTAGCAATCGCAGAGGTGCTCCCTTTACACCCTAGCCAAACAATCGGGAACGTAGGGTATAAACACAGGAGCGAGGCAACCCAGCTTGGCAAAAAATTAAGTCATAAAGGTGCATATAATGGCAAAAGGTGTATATAACAAACGACATAGACAGTGTAAGCCACAAGCTTTTAGTAATAAGCTTCGTCAAAGAAGCCCCCAGTCATAGTGGAATGTATACATTTATAGATGCGTACCCCTAACGGTTCGGCAAATCCGAACACACTCTGGGATGTATAAAAAAGGTAAAAACTAAAAAGAAGAGGAGAAAAAAGGAAACTAGAAAAAAAATAAAAAGGATGCAGCCGAACTATCCATAGAATCGTCGGAACCGAGCAGCGTTCCATGGATTCGGCTCAAGGAGATTATCCGATGCATTACGAAGGCGATAAGCTCCTCCTCTAAGAACTCCATCTATGATGAAGGGGCCCTCCTATTTTGGTTTGAGCTTATCCTTATTCTTCTCTGGGAGGCACAAAATGAGTTCGCCGATGTTATAAGTCTTGGCCCGCACTTCTCTGCTTTGGTATCGCCTAGCCTGTTGTTGATAAAATGCGGAACGGGCTCGTGCAATATCATGCTCCTCTTCAAGGCCGTCTAGGTCATCCTGCCGATCGAGCTCAACTTCTCTCTCTTCGTACATGCGCACTCGAGGTGAGTCATGAATAATGTCGCAGGGCAAGACAACTTCTGTGCCGTACACCATGGAAAAAGGTGTATCCCGTCGTTTGATTAGGCGTAGTCCGCAGCCCCCAGAGCACGGAATCGAGTTCCTCAACCCAGTGCTTATCTGACTCCCGTAGGGAGCACACCAGTCTGGGTTTAATGCCGCTCATTATTAGGCCATTAGCCCGTTCAACCTGACCGTTTGTTTGAGGGTGGTAGACGGATGCATAGTCAAGTTTAATGCCCAAGTTGGCACACCATTCGCCTCATCGACTGTGAAATTGGAGCCATTATCAGTGATGATGTTGTGCGGGACACCATAACGGTGTACCACGCCGGATATAAAGTCGATCACTGGCCCTGCTTCAGCCGTTTTTACTGGTTTGGCCCCTATCCACTTAGTGAATTTATCCACCATAACCAGTAAATATTTCTTCTTGTGGCTTCCCCCTTTAAGGGGTCCGACCATATCTATCCCCCAGACCGTGAAAGGCCAAGTGATGGGGATTGTTCTTAAGGCAGTGGGAGGCATATGACTTTGATTGGCGAAAAGCTGACACCCCACGCACCGTTGCACAAGGGCTTGTGCGTCTGCTCGGGCCGTTGGCCAGAAGAAACCTGTCTGTAAGGCCTTGCTTATGAGGGCCCGAGCTGCGGCGTGAGGACTCCAGTAGTGCTTTTCTTGTATAGTTCACCTTCGCGAACTTTATAGGCTTTAGAACGTCGAACTATGCGACGGGCCTCATTTTGATCATCAGGAAGCTCCTGCCTATTAAGGCAGGCCAGGAAGGGCTCGGTCCATGGAGCAATAACGGCCATGATTTCATGGGCAGAGGATATTATTTCGGTACCCGAACCCCCGATGATATCCGTATTGTGTTCGGATGCTGGGGGCATGAACAGGTCTGGATTAGTGTTTCCGCTCTCGTCCTGCCACACCACGGATGGCTTGAAGAGCCTTTTCACAAAGGTTTTGGGCGGGACGAGGTCGCGCTTGGCGCCATTCGAACAAGGATGTCCGCTGCGTGGTTACTATCTCGAGCAATGTGATGAAACTCGAGCCCCTCGAATCGAGCCGGTATTTTTAATACGGCGTTTCGATACGCCGCCATTTTTGGATCTTTTGCATCGAACTCTCCATTTATCTGGGATATTGCAAGGTTTGAATCACCGCACACCTCTAGGCGTTGTATGCCCATGGAGACAGCCATTCAGAGACCATGTAGAAGTGCCTCGTATTTGGCTGCGTTATTGGAGTCCGTATACATGATTTGCAGCACATAGCGGACTGTGTCCCCCATAGGGAATGTCAACATGCAACCAGCTCCCAGTCCGGCTAGCATTTTAGTGCCGTCGAAGTTCATGATCCAGTTGGAGTATGAACTGTACTCTTTAGGGAGCTCGGCTTCCGTCCACTCAGCAACGAAATCGGCCAGCACCTGAGATTTAATATCTCGGCGCGGCTTGTATGTTATTTCAAATGGTAAGAGATTAATGGCCCATTTAGCTATGCAGCCGGTGGCATCCCTGTTGTTTATAATGTCATTGAGTGGTACTTCGGATGCAACCGTGATCGAACACTCTTGAAAATAGTGCCGGAGTTTTCGGGATGCCATAAAGACCGCGTAAGCTATTTTTTGGTAGTGAGGGTATCGGGATTTGCATGGTGTAAGGACCTCCGATATGTAATGCACTAGTTTCTAGATGAGGAATTTATGTCCCTCTTCCCCTCGCTTGACGACGAGTACAACGCTCACTACCTGGTGAGTTGCAGATATATAAAGCAACATAGGCTCGCCAACACTTGGGGCGGCTAGGATTGGGTTGCCTGCTAATAAGGTTTTTATTTCTTCCAATCCGGCTGTAGCCGCATCCGTCCACTCGAAGGTGTCGGTGCGTCTAAGCAATCTATACAGTGGTAATGCTTTTTCTCCTAATCTGGAGATGAAGCGGCTTAACGCTGCCACGCACCCTGCTAGTTTTTGGACCTGCTTTAAGTCTGTTGGTATGGCCAATTGTGACAAGGCTCGGATTTTGGCCGGGTGCGCTTCAATTACTCTATTAGAGACAATGAACCCTAGCAGCTTTCCGGCTGGAACGCCGAAAACACATTTTTCAGGATTGAGCCGTATGTCATATGTTCGGAGGTTGTCAAATGTGAGGCGGAGATCGTCCACCAATGATTCGACGTGTTTAGTCTTGATGACCAAGTCGTCCGCATATGCTTCCACTGTCTTGCCGGTTTGTTTTTCCAAACATGTTTGAATCATGCGTTGGTAAGTGGCACGAGCGTTTTTAAGCCTGAAAGGCATAATGTTGAAACAGAAAGGCCTGTACGGGGTAATAAACGTCGTTGCGGCCTAGTCGGGCTCCTTCATTTTAATCTGATGGTATCCGGAGTAAGCGTCGAGGAAACATAATGAGTTGTGTCCCACGGTCGCGTCAACAATTTGGTCAATGCGGGGCAATGGGAAAGGGTCTTTGGGGCAAGCCTTATTGAGGTCTTTGAAGTCGACACAAAGGCGCTAAGACTTATCCTTCTTCGGCACCATGACCAAGTTGGCTAGCCAATCTGGGTGTTTGATTTATCTGATGAACCCAACTTCGAGTAATTTGGCTAGCTCCTCCCCCATAACTTGTCGTTTGGGTTCGGAAAATCACCGCAGTGTTTGTTTGAACGGTTTGAACCCCTTGATTATGTTGAGGCTGTGTTCGGCCAGTCTGCGTGGGATCCTGGGCATGTCCGAAGGGTGCCAGGCAAAGATGTCCCAATTTTCACGCAGGAACGCTCGTAGAGCGGCGTCGACCGTCGGATCCAGTTGTGCTCCAATGGATGTTGTTTTGTTAGGATCTGTCGGGTGCACTTGGAATTTTACTATTTCATCTGCTGGTTTGAAAGAGGTGGACTTGGGTCTCTTATCAAGAATCACATCGTCCTTGTCCCCCGTGGATTGCAGGGTGGTTAGTTCTTCGGCCGCAAGGGCTTTGGATAGAGCCTCAACGGCCAAGGATGCGGTTTTGTTTTCAGCGTGGAGTGCTTTATCTGGATCACTTGTAACTGTGATTATTCCATTGGGCCCCGGCATTTTATGCTTCATGTACCTGTAATGGGGTATGGCTTGGAAGCGTGAGAAGGCGTCGCACCCCAAAAGGGCATGATATCCGCTATTGAAGGGGCCACGTGGAAGAGCAACTTTTTGGACCTGCAATTCTCAGGCGTGCCGAATACTACATCAAGTTTGATTTTCCCCGACCATCGTGCTTCTCGACTGGGTATGATGCCTTGAAAGGTGGTACTGCTTTGCTCGATGCGTGGTGTGTCAATATGCATTTTGTCGAGCGTGTCCTCGTAGACGAGGTTAAGTCCATGATACGTCCATTTTGCATCATGTTTTCCTACTGTTATTTATGATGTTTTCATCCATAATAATGCTTTTTGGAGTAATTCTAATGTCTTTTCTCTCTTAATTTGCAAGGTACACACAAAGAGGGAGAATTCCGGCAGCTGGAAATCTCGACCTGGAAAAGCTATGCCAGGCTACCTATTCTGCACAACTCCAAACAAGCTGAAACTTCACAAAGAATTTTTATGGAATATTTGAAGAATATTGGAGCAAATAAGTACCAGAGGGGGCCCACCAGGTGGGCACAACCCACCTGGGCGCGCCCTGGTGGGTTGTGCTCACCTAGGCCCACCTCCGGTGCCCATCTTCTGGTATATAGGTCATTCTTACCTAGAAAAATAAGGAGAGGACTTTTGGGACGGAGCGCCGCCGTCTCGAGGCGGAACTTGGGCAGGAGCACTTTTGCCCTTCGGTAGAGCGATTCCGCCGGGGGAACTTCCCTCCCGGAGGGGAAAATCATCATCATCATCATCACCAACAACTCTTCCATCTTGGAGAAGGCAATCTCCATCAACATCTTCAACAGCACCATCTCATCTCAAATCCTAGTTCATCTCTTGTGTTCAATCTTGTTACCGGAACTATAGATTGGTGCTTGTGGGTGACTAGTAGTGTTGATTACATCTTGTAGTTGATTACTATATGGTTTATTTGGTGGAAGATTATATGTTTAGATCCAATATGCTATTTAATACCCCTCTGATCTTGACTCTTGAGCATGATTATCATTTGTGAGTAGTTACTTTTTTTCTTGAGGTCACGGGAGAAATCACGTTGCAAGTAATCATGTGAACTAGATATGTGTTCGATATTTTGATAGTATGTATGTTGTGATTCCCTTAGTGGTGTCATGTGAACGTCGAATACATGACACTTCACCATATTTAGGCCTAAGGGAATGCATTGTGGAGTAGTAAGTAGATGATGGGTTGCGAAAGTGACAGAAGCTTAAACCCCAGTTTATGCGCTATTCCGTAAGGGACCGATTGGATCCAAAAGTTTAATGTTATGGTTAGAATTTATTCTTAATACTTTTCTCGTAGTTGCGGATGCTTATGAGAGGGTTAATCATAAGTAGGAGCCTTGTTCAAGTAAGAACATCACCTAAGCACCGGTCCACCCACATATCAAATTATCAATGTAGCGAACACAAATCGAATCAACATGGTGAAAGTGACTAGATGAAATTCCCGTGTACCCTCAAGAACGCTTTGCCTATCATAAGAGACCATTTTGGCCTGTCCTTTGCCTCAAAAGGATTGGGCTACCTTGCTGCACTTTTTTTACTACTATTCGTTACTTCCTCGTTACATATTACCTTGCTATCAAACTACTCTGGTACTTACAATTTCAGCACTTGCAGACATTACCTTGCTGAAAACCCCTTGTCATTTCCTTCTGCTCCTCGTTGGGTTTGACACTCTTACTTACCGAAAAGATCTAAAATTGATCCCATATACTTGTGGGTCATCAAGGCTATTTTCTGGCGCCGTTGCCGGGGATTGAAGTGCCTTTGGTAAGTGGAATTTCGTAAGGAAACATTTATATAGTGTGCTGAAATTTATTGTCACTTGTTACTATGGAAAACAATCCTTTGAGGGGTTTGTTCGGGGTATCTTCACCTCGACCAAAACCACAATTAGCTACCCCTCAACCTACTGCACCTACTGAAAATATTGAATATGAAATTCCTTCGGGTATGATAGAACAACTGCTAGCTAATCCTTATGCAGGAGATGGAACCGAACATCCTGATATGCACTTGATATATGTGGAACAAATTTGTGGATTGTTTAAGCTTGCAGGTTTACCCGGAGATGAAGTTAGGAAAAAAGTTTCCCCTTTATCTTTGAAGGGAAAAGCATTGGCATGGTATAGGCTATGCGATGGCATTGGATCCTGGAATTGGAATCGATTGAAATTGGAGTTCCACCAAAAAAATTATCATATGCATCTAGTTCATCGTGATCGGAATTATATATATAATATTTGGCCTCATGAAGGAGAAAGCATCGCTCTAGCTTGGGGGAGGCTTAATTAAATGTTATATTCATGCCCCAATCATGAGCTCTCAAGAGAAATTATTATTCAGAATTTTTATGCTCGGCTTTCTCGTGATGATCAATCCATGCTTGATACTTCTTGTAATGGTTCTTTTATGAAGAAGACTATTAAATTCCGGTGGGATATTTTGGAAAGAATTAAGCGCAACTCTGAACATTGGGAACTCGACGAAGGTAAAGAGTCAGGTATTAATCTTAAGTATGATTGTGTTAAATCCTTTATGAATACGGAAGCTTTTCAAAAGTTTAGCACTAAAATATGGACTTGACTCTGAGATAGTAGCCTCCTTTTGTGAATCGTTTGCTACTCATGCTGATCTCCCTAAGGAGAAGTGGTTCAAATATCACCCACCTATTAAAAAAGAAATTAAAGAATCGATACCAATTAAAGAAGAAACCATAATTTATAATGTTGATCTAGTTGTTCCTACTGCTTATATTGAGAAACCACCTTTCCCTGTTAGGATAATGGAACATGCTAAAGTTTCAATTGTGGTCAATAAAATTTATATTAGAACACCTAAACCTGATGAACGAATTGAATTAGAACCTAGTGTTGCTATGATTAAGGATCTTTTGGAAGAAAACGTATATGGGCATGTTATTTACTTCTGTGAAGAAGCTACTAGAATAGCCAAACCTGATAAAAAGGATAATCATAGACCTGTTGTTGGCATGCATGTTGTCTCAGTTAAAATAGGAGATCACTGTTATCATGGTCTATGTGAAATAGGTGCTAGTGTGAGTGCTATTCCTTATTCCTTATATCAAGAAATTATGAATAACATGGCACCCGCAGAGATAGAAGACATAGATTTTACTATTAAACTTGCTAATAGAGATACTATTTCACCAATTGGGATTGTTAGAGATGTTGAAGTCTTGTGTGGGAAAATAAAATACCCTACTGATTTTCTTGTTCTTGGTTCCCCACAAGATGACTTTTGTCCCATTATTTTTGGTAGACCTTTCTTGAACACCGTTAATGCTAAGATAGATTGTGAGAAATAAACTGTCGGTGTTAGTTTCGGTGCTGAGTCTCATGAGTTTAATTTTTCCAAGTTTAGTAGAAAGCTTCATGAAAAAGAATTGCCTAGTAAGGATGAAATAATTGGTCTTGCTTCTATTGTTGTGCCTCCTACTGATCCTTTAAAACAATATTCTAGACCATGAAAATGATTTACATATGCATGAAAGAAATGAAATAGATAAGATTTTCTTTGAACAACGTCCTCTGCTTAAACACAATTTGCCTATTGAAACTCTAGGAGGTCCACCTCCACCTAAAGGTGATCCTTTGTTTGAATTAAAACAATTGCCAGACACTTTGAAATATGCTTATCTTGATGAAAAGAAGATATATCCTGCTATTATTAGTGCTAACCTTTCAGAACATGAAGAAGAAAGATTATTGAAAGTTCTAAGGAAGCACCGAGCTACCATTCGATATACTCTTGACGATTTAAAGGGCATTAGTCCCACTCTATGTTAGCACAAGATTAATATGGAACCTGATGCTAAACCCGTTGTTGATCACCAACGTCGGTTAAATCCGAAGATGAAAGAAGTGGTAAGAACGGAAATATTAAAACTAGTGGAAGCAGGTATAATCTATCCTATAGCTGATAGTAGATGGGTAAGTCATGTTCATTGTGTTCCTAAGAAAGGAGGTATTACTGTTGTTCCTAATGATAAGAATGAACTTATTCCACAAAGAATTGTTACAGGCTATAGAATGGTAATTGATTTTAGAAAATTATACAAAGCAACTAGAAAAGATCATTATCCTCTACCTTTTATTGATCAAATGCTAGAAAGATTATCTAAGCACACTCACTTTTGCTTTCTTGATGGATATTCTGGTTTTTCACAAATACCTGTTTCTCAACCTGATCAAGAAAGACCACTTTGACTTGTCCCTTTGGAACTTATGCTTATAGACGTATGCCTTTTGGTTTATGCAATGCACCTGCTACCTTTCAAAGATGTATGACTGCAATATTCTTTGACTTTTGTGAAAAGATTGTTGAGGTTTTCATGGATGACTTCTCTGTTTATGGGAAGTCTTGATGATTGTTTAAGCAATCTTGATCGAGTTTTGCAGAGATGTGAACAAACAAATCTTGTCTTGATTGGGAGAAGTGCCACTTTATGGTTAATGAAGGTATTGTCTTGGGTCATAAAATTTCCGAAAGAGGTATTGAAGTGGACAAAGCTAAGGTTGATGCAATTGAGAAAATGCCATGTCCTAAAGATATCAAAGGTATTCATAGTTTCCTAGGTCATGCTGGTTTCTATACGAGATTTATCAAAGACTTTTCTAAAATTTCTAGGCCTCTTACAAACCTTTTGCAAAAGGATGTTCCTTTTGTTTTCGATGATGATTGTTTAGAAGCCTTTGAAACACTCAAGAAAGCCTTAATTTGTGCACCTATTGTTCAACCACCTGATTGGAACTTGCCTTTTGAAATTATGTGTGATGCTAGTGATTATGATGTTGGTGTTGTTCTAGGACAAAGAGTTGATAAGAAACTGAATGTTATTCATTATGCCAGTAAAACTCTAGACAGTGCTCAAAGAAATTATGCAACTACTGAAAAAGAATTCTTAGCAGTGGTGTTTGCTTGTGATAAATTTAGATCTTACATTGTTGATTCAAAAGTTATTGTCACACCAATCATGCTGCTATTAAATATCTTATGGAAAAGAAAGATGCTAAACCTAGACTTATTCAATGGGTTCTCTTGCTACAAGAATTTGATTTACATATCACTGATAGGAAAGGAGCAGAGAACCCCGTAGCTGATATTTGTCTAGACTTGAAAATGTGCTTGATGACCCACTACCTATTGATGACAGTTTTCCTAATGAGCAGTTAGTTGCAATAAATGTTTCTAACAACACTCCTTGGTATGCTGATTATGCTAATTACATTGTTGCTAAATATTTACCACCTAGCTTTACATACCAACAAAATAAAAAATTCTTCTATGGTTTAAGACATTACTTTTGGGATGACCCACATCTTTACAAAGAAGGAGTAGATGGTATTATTAGACGTTGTGTACCTGAGCATGAACAGGGTCAAATCCTACGGAAATGTCACTCCGAAGCTTATGGAGGGCATCATGCTAGAGATAGAACTGCTCATAAGGTAGTGCAATCTGCATTTTATTGGCCTACTCTCTTCAAGGATGCTCGTAAGTTCGTCGCATCTTGTGATGAATGTCAACGAATAGGTAATATCGGTAAGCGTCAAGAAATGCCTATGAATTATTCACTTGCTGTTGAACCATTTGATGTTTGGGGATTTGATTCATGGGACCTTTTCCTTCCTCTAATGGGTATACACATATTTTGGTTGCTATTGATTATGTTACTAAATGGGTAGAAGCTATTCCAACCAGTAGTACTGATCACAACCAGTATTATACTTCGATTGTGTGATGAACTGTTACTTATTCATGAGAAGTTTATGATAAAAGCTCTATGATAAAAGTCTTATGTTTAAATTTGTTGCTGTTATAATAATCTACATGATGCTTCTATGTCCGTATTTTGTTTTTATCGACACCTCTCTCTCTCTAAGCATGTGGACATGTTTTTCAATTTCGGTTTTCACTTGAGGACAAGCGAGGTCTAAGCTTGGGGGAGTTGATATGTCCATTTTGCATCATGTTTTCCTACTGTTATTTATGATTTTTTTCATCCATAATAATGCTTTTTGGAGTAATTCTAATGCCTTTTCTCTCTTAATTTGCAAGGTACACACAAAGAGGGAGAATTCCGGCAGCTGGAAATCTGGACCTCGAAAAGCTACGTCAGGCTACCTATTCTGCACTACTCCAAACAAGCTGAAACTTCACGAAGAATTTTTATGGAATATTTGAGCAAATAAGTACCATAGGGGGCCCACCAGGTGGGCACAACCCACCTGGGCGCGCCAGGGAGCCCAAGCGCCCTAGTGGGTTGTGCTCACCCAGGCCCACCTCCGGTGCCCATCTTCTGGTATATAGGTCATTTTGACCTAGAAAAATAAGGAGAGCACTTTCAGGACGGAGCGCCGCCGTCTCGAGGTGGAACTTGGGCAGGAGCACTTTTGCCCTCCGGCGGAGCGATTCTGTCGGGGGAACTTCCCTCCCGGAGGGGGAAATCATCGTCATCATCATCACCAACAACTCTCCCATCTTGGGAAGGGCAATCTCCATCAACATCTTCAACAGCACCATCTCATCTCAAACCCTAGTTCATCTCTTGTGTTCAATCTTGTTACCGGAACTATAGATTGGTGCTTGTGGGTGACTAGTAGCTAGTGTTGATTACATCTTGTAGTTGATTACTATATGGTTTATTTGGTGAAAGATTATATGTTCAGATCCAATATGCTATTTAATACCCCTCTGATCTTGAGCATGATTATCATTTGTGAGTAGTTACTTTTGTTCTTGAGGTCACGGGAGAAATCATGTTGCAAGTAATCATGTGAACTTGATATGTGTTCGATATTTTGATAGTATGTATGTTGTGATTCCCATAGTGGTGTCATGTGAACGTCGACTACATGACACTTCACCATATTTGGGCCTAAGAGAATGCATTGTGGAGTAGTAAGTAGATGATGGGTTGCGAGAGTGACAGAAGCTTAAACCCCAGTTTATGCGCTATTCCGTAAGGGACCAATTGGATCCAAGAGTTTAATGCTATGGTTAGAATTTATTCTTAATACTTTTCTCGTAGTTGCAGACGCTTGCGAGAGGGTTAATCATAAGTAGGAGGCTTGTTCAAGTAAGAACAACACCTAAGCACCGGTCCACCCGCATATCAAATTATCAAAGTAGCGAACACAAATCGAATCAACATGGTGAAAGTGACTAGATGAAATTCCCGTGTACCCTCAAGAACGCTTTGCCTATCAAAAGAGACCGTTCTGGCCTGTCCTTTGCCTCAAAAGGATTGGGATACCTTGCTGCAATTTTATTACTACCATCGTTACTTGCTCGTTACAAATTACCTTGCTATCAAACTACTTCGCTACTTACAATTTCAGCACTTGCAGACATTACCTTGTTGAAAACCACTTGTCATTTCCTTTTGCTCCTCGTTGGGTTCGACACTCCTACTTATCGAAAAGAGCTAAAATTGATCCCATATACTTGTGGGTCATCAGTCCACAGCTGTCGTCCATGAGCACTTTGGTGAGTCGAAAGCCATCCACAATTGGGTTTAAGACCAAGGCGGCGGGTGCTCGGACTGATCAAGCCCTTGGTTCGTCATCCACGGTGAAAGTTATTGCATCGTCGTTCCATGGGCTCATTGCAGTTACTTGGTTAATTTCGGCAAGGTCGCGGAGTGCCCTTTTGCGCTGAGTATTTGATGAGAAGGCCTCAAAGACCGTGAATACGTTGAGATCGTCATCCTCCGGAGAATACTTCTCTGGAGTAGCGGTGATGAGGATAGCCTCTGCACTTTTAGCCACTTGCCAGAGTACCCAACCCGCCCGAAGGCTGGGGGTTGGTTCGGTGCTCGGTGTTGCATGTATCTGACAGGGTTAGTCGAGGAGTTCGTCAAGAACTGATCTATATCCCATAAAGGGTTTGTTTTTCTTGTCGACAGGCTTATGATCGGATGCTTCGTAAGGATGTACCCGTTTTGCCAGGGCAGTACACTGCTTAAAGGCAGCAGGTTCTGATACGTCTCCAACGTATCTATAATTTTTTCATTTTCCATGCTGTTAATATTATCATTCCTGGATGTTTTATAATCATTTTATATCAATTTTTGGTACTAACCTATTGACATAGTGCCAAGTGCCAGTTGCTATTTTCTGCATGTTTTTTACATCGCAGGAAATCAATACCAAATGGTGTCCAAATGCAGCGAAACTTATTGAAGATTTTTTTGGACCAGAAGACATCCAGTGGGCCGGAGAAGCGCCTGGGGGTGCTCCGAGGGGAGCACAACCCACCAGGGCGCGCCAGGAAGCCCAGGCGTGCCCTGGTGGGTTGTGCCCACCTCGGGTGCCCCCCCGGACCGCCTCTTTGTTTTAAAATACCCCAATATTCCAGAAACCCTAGGGGAGTCAACGAAAATCAATTCCAGCCGCTGCAGAGTCCAGAACCACCAGATCCAATCTAGACACCATCACGGAGGGGTTCACCACTTCCATTGGTGCCTCTCCGATGATCCGTGAGTAGTTCTTTCTAGACCTTCGGGTTCGTAGTTAGTACCTAGATGGCTTCCTCTCTCTCTCTCTTTTGATTATCAATACAATGGTCTCTTGGAGATCCATATGATGTAACTCTTTTTGTGGTGTGTTTGTTGGGATCGGATGAACTTTGAGTTTATGATCAGATCTATCTTTTTATCCATGAAAGTTATTTGAGTCTTCTTTGATCTCTTATATGCATGATTGCTTATAGCCTCGTATTTCTTCTCCTGTATTTGGGTTTTGTTTGGCCAACTTGATCTATTTATCTTGCAATGGGAAGAGGTGCTTTGTAGTGGGTTCGATCTTACGGTACTTGGTCCCAGTGACAGAAGGGGAACCGACACGTATGTATTTTTGCTACTAAGGATAAAACGACGGGGTCTATTTCTACATAAATAGATCTTGTCTACATCATGTCACCATTCTTATTGCATTACTCTGTTTCTCCATGAACTTAATACACTAGATGCATGTTGGATAGCGGTCGATGTGTGGAGTAATAGTAGTAGATGCAGGCAGGAGTCGGTCTACAAATCATGGACGTGATGCCTATATAATGATCATTGCCTTGATATCGTCATGATTATTTGAAGTTCTATCAATTGCCTAACAGTAATTTGTTCACCCACCGTTTGCTATTTTTCTCGAGAGAAGCCACTAGTGAAACCTACGGCCCCCGGGTCTCTTCTTTAATATATTTGCCTTTGCGATCTATTTTCCTTTGCTTTTATTTTCAGATCTGTTAAACCAAAAATACAGAAATATCTTGCTGCAATTTATTTTATTCGGCATTTGATCTATCAATACATACAACTCTCTCATGTCCGTTTGCCTATCTCTAGGCGCCGTTACCCGAAAGGGATTGACAACCCCTTTTACACGTCGGGTTGCGAGTATTTGTTATTTGTGTGCAGGTGTTGTTTACGCTGTGTTGCTTGGTTCTCCTACTGATTCGATAACCTAGTTTCATCACTAAGGGAAATACCTACCGCTGTTGTGCTGCATCATCCCTTCCTCTTTGGGGAAATACCGACGTAGCTTCAAGCCGCATCAAAAGGAATTTCTGGCGCCGTTGTCGGGGAGGATCTACAACATATACCAGGTTCCTAATCACAAATCTCATCTCCTTGCAATTTACATTATTTTCCATTTGCCTCTCGTTTACCTCTCCCCCGCTTCACAAAATTTGCCATTTTATTCGCCCTCTTTTTCGTTCGCCATTTTCTCGTCAGATCTATCCTTTGCTTGCAAACATGAGTGATTTTGGTATGGCACCAACAGATGATGGCCTAACTCCTAAGATTGGACGTACGGGCAATCTGGATGCTAAAATTTTTATCTTGGGGCAAGGGAATGTTATGGGAAAAGAACGTATCCAAGAATTTTTCAATTGTGTTGGGAATCTAAGTCTTGATGATACTCCTATACATAGAACTACTAGATCTTATGCGGATGCTATTTCAGCACTAGTTTTGAAACTTGAAAGTAAATTTATTCGTACTCATCCCACTTTGCAAAGATTGTTTTTTGAGCTTCCCATTATAAAGAATCCTAGGGCTAAAAAGTTGGCCACCCTTGTCCTTATGAATGAATTTGATTATATAATATAGGAAGCTAGGGAAATCTTTGATTTTTATGGTATGAATCGTGAAAAACCCGTGATAGATGAAATTCCTTACAATAGTGATTACGCGCTAAGGCATTTGCTTAGGGATAATAAAATCTTTGATGAGAATCTTAGAAAGGAAGTCCCCGTTTTAGATATAATCCAGCAAGTTTTCAATAATGTTAATCAACATCACTCTTGGATTGTTGCTGAAAATCAAAGGGGATATGATGAAAACTAACTCGGGTATGCCAAGGTTTCTATGGATAATATGTTTTATGTTGTCTTTAAAAAACCTCATAACAAGGATACACCTAAGGAAATTAAGAGCAAAGATGACAAAACGTAGATCCTTGCTTTATGCCTAGCTAGGGGCGTAAAACTATAGCGCTTGTTGGGAGGCAACCCAATGAATAAAATTTATTTTTGCTTTTTGCTTTCTATTCTTGAGTGTTTGCACAATTAAGATACTGTTATGATTGTGTTTTGTGTGTGTTGTAATTACTGTTTGTGCCAACTAAAGCCTTTAGGATCTTCTTGGGTGATAGTTGTTTGACCTTGCTGAATAAAACATAAACTTTCACGCTCACGAAAACAATTCTCATTTTTAAACAGAGCGTGATAAAATACCAATTATTTTTGCAGAAGGTTAATATACAAATTTCTCAGGTTGTCCTAATTTTTTAGAATTTTTGGAGTTTCAGAAGTATTCGAAATATCCAGATTGCTACAGACTATTCTGTTTTTGACTGATTCTGTTTTCTTTGCGTTGTGTGCTTATTTTGATGACTCTATGGTTTTCTTTGATGAGTTTTTGCCATATAAAAGTTGGAATACAGTATATATAATGCAAGAATAAAATATGAATTGGTTTGATACAATACTTATAGTAGTGATTTGCTTTCTTATACTAACATATCTCATGAATGTTTTGTTGAGTTTTGTGTGATTGAAGTTTTCAAGTTTTGGGTTATCTTACGTTGGATGAAGGAATAAGGAGTAAGAAGAGCCTAAGCTTGGGGATGCCCATGGCGTCCCAATCTATTATCCAAAGAGAAGCAAGCAACTAAGCTTGGGGATGCCCCGAGTGGCATCCCCTCTTTCTTCTAACGACCATCGGTATTTTACTCGAAGCTATGTTTTTATTTGTCACATACTATGAGTTTTGTTTGGAGCGTCTTGTATGATACGAGTCTTTGCTTGTTTTGTTTTGCTTTTTAAGTCTTGATTCCTTGCTGGACACACCTATTTGAGAGAGCCAAATTATGCCACGACTTGTTAGAATTGCTCTCTATGCTTCACTTAAATTTTTTATGAGCTATGGATTTGCTCTAGTGCTTCACTTATATCTTTTTGAGCACGGTGTTCTTAGTTATTTTTGAAGAAATGTTCTCTTTCTTCACTTAGATTTATTTGAGAGTTAGTAAATTTTTAAGAAATTATCTCTTGCTTCACTTAAATTAATTTGAGAGAAAGAAATATTATCCTCATGATCTTCACTTATATTTGTTTGAGCTTATCAAAAGAACACATGAAAATTAGTCCCAAAGTGATAGATATGCAAGAAGGATATAATAAAAACTTTCATGAAGATCATTGGACAAAATAAACTTGATTCCTTGTAATAGTTTTGAGATGTGATGATGTGATATGTGAGTCATGTTGACGAGTAATTGTGCTTTAGTAAGAATATTGGTGTTAAGGTTTCTGATCCCCTATGCAAGCACGAAAGTCAATAATCATGCAATGAAATTACATCCTACTTGTGGTGTATTATTCGGTGTTAATTATGCTTAATGCTCGCTTATGAGATTATTCGTTTCTTGGTTGGTCGCTTCTCAATCTTTTGCTAGCCTTCATTTTGCACTAAGTATGATCACTACTTGTGCATCCAAAAACCTTTAAACCAATTCTGCCACATGAGTCCACTATATCTACCTATATGCGGTATTCTTTTGCCGTTCTAAGCAAATTTGTATGTTCCATCTCTAGTTTTACAAATAAACTTCTCTTTTGTGTGTTCATACCGCTCGCGAGGCGGTGAGGGGTGGCTAATATTTTCCATGCTAGATGTGTTATTCTCACGATGAGTTTTTATTCACTTGTCATTCCAGGAGAGTAAGGCAAAGGTATTAGGGATGCCCAGTCCCGAAATGAAAAATGAATTTACTTTATGTTGTCAAATAATGAATTCCTTGGAAAGTGTTGGTATGGAGGGCAACCGTGGATACGGCTAGCCATGGAAAGTGAAAGTATGGTTGAAAAAGGAATAAACTTTAATTTCTGTTTGGGAACTGCCTATGATATATCTAGCAAGGAAAGTGTTGGGAACTCTAAGTCGTTTTCGTTGGTTGGGAAGGCACACATCCCAAAATGTTTTTATCTCTAAGTGTTTCGCTTTGAGCTCTGGCACCTCTACAAATCCCTACTTCCCTCCGCGAAGGGCCTTTCTTTACTTTATGCATTTTTTATTTTGAGTTTGAGTCTCCATCTTCTCTTATAAAAGCACCAACTAGGAGGCACTATGATCGTACTTGAGCATTGGGTGTAGTTAATATGCGAATGTGTTTCATGAATGGATCAATGGTTGAGCATGATGGGCTAGGGATAACTTATTTTAGCTTAGATATTTTGAAAGACATGGTTGCTTGTTGATATGCTTGATTATTTAAGTGTCATGTCAAAACTAGACTATTGCTTTGAACCATATAAAAGTCCAAATGTCCATGCTATAAAGAAAAGAATATGATATGACATGTTAGGCAGCATTCCACATCAAAAATTCTGTTTTTATCATTTACCTACTCGAGGAGGAGCAGGAATTAAGCTTGGGGATTGATACGTCTCCATCGTATCTACTTTTCCAAACACTTTTGCCCTTGTTTTGGACTCTAACTTGCATGATTTGAATGGAACTAACCCGGACTGACGCCGTTTTCAGCAGAATTGCCATGGTGTTATTTATGTGCAGAAACAAAAGTTCTCGGAATGACCTGAACCTTCACGGAGATTATTTTTGGAAATAATAAAAAAATACTGGCGAAAGAATCAAGGCCAGGGGGCCCACACCCTTTCCACGAGGGTGGGGGCGCACTTGCCCCCTTGGGCGCGCCCCCCTGCCTCGTGGGCCCCCTGGAGCTCCACCGACCTCAAATCCAACTCTATATATTCGTGTCCGGGGAAAAAATCAGAGAGAAAGATTCATCGCGTTTTACGATACGGAGCCGCCGCCAAGCCCTAAACTCTCTCGGGAGGGCTGATCTGGAGTCCGTTCGGGGCTCCGTAGAGGGGAATCCGTCGCCATCGTCATCATCAACCATCCTCCATCACCAATTTCATGATGCTCATCGCCGTGCGTGAGTAATTCCATCGTAGGCTTGCTGGACGGTGATGGGTTGGATGAGATTTATCATGTAATCGAGTTAGTTTTGTTAGGGTTTGATCCCTAGTATCCACTATGTTCTGAGATTGATGTTGCTATGACTTTGCTATGCTTAATGCTTGTCACTAGGGCCCTAGTGCCATGATTTCAGATCTGAACCTATTATGTTTTCATGAATATATGTGAGTTCTTGATCCTATCTTGCAAGTCTATAGTCACCTACTATGTGTTATGATCCGGCAACCCCGAAGTGACAATAATCGGGACCACTCCCGGTGATGACCATAGTTTAAGGAGTTCATGTATTCACTATGTGTTAATGCTTTGGTCCGGTACTCTATTAAAAGGAGGCCTTAATATCCCTTAGTTTCCGCTAGGACCCCACTGCCACGGGAGGGTAGGACAAAAGATGTCATGCAAGTTCTTTTCCATAAGCACGTATGACTATATTCAGAATACATGCCTACATTACATTGATGGATTGGAGCTAGTTCTGTGTCACCCTATGTTATGACTGTTACATGATGAACCGCATCCGGCATAATTCTCCATCACCGATCCAATGCCTACGAGCTTTTCACATATTGTTCTCCGCTTATTTACTTTTCCATTGCTACTGTTACAATCACTACAAAACCCAAAAATATTACTTTTGCTACTGTTACCGTTACTTCCATATTACTTTGCTACTAAATACTTTGCTGCAGATACTAAGTTATCCAGGTGTGGTTGAATTGACAACTCAACTGCAAATACTCAAGAATATTCTTTGGCTCCCCTTGTGTCGAATCAATAAATTTGGGATGAATACTCTACCCTCGAAAACTGTTGTGATCCCCTATACTTGTGGGTTATCAGGGATGCTGATACGTCTTCAACGTATCTATAATTTTTTTGATTTTTCCATGCTGTTATATTATCATTCTTGGATGTTTTATAATCATTTTCTAGTCATTTTATATCATTGGTTCCTCTCCGATGATGCGTGAGTAGTTCTTTGTAGACCTTCGGGTTCGTAGTTAGTAGCTAGATGGCTTCTGATACGTCTCCAACATATCTATAATTTATGAAGTATTCATGCTGCTATATTATCATTCTTGGATGTTTTACAATCATTTTATAGCCACTTTATATCATTTTCTTGGGACTAACCTATTGACCCAGTGCCCGGTGCTAGTTGCTGTTTTTTTTCTTTTTTTTACATCACAGGAAATCAATATCAAACAGAGTCCAAACACCGCGAAACTTTTTGTGGATTTTTTATGGACCAGAAGACTCCCAATGGGCCAGAGCAGCACCTGGGGGTGCCCCGAGGGGGCACAACCCACCAGGGAGTGCCCAGGTGTGTTGTGCCCACCTCGGTGGCCTCCCACACCCCCTCTTTACTCTATAAATTCACAAATATTCTGAAAACCCTCGGGGTTAACCTAGATCAGAAGTTCCGCCGCCGCAAGGCTCTATAGCCACTGAAAACCAATCTAGACCCTATTCTGGCACCCTGACGGAGGGGGGAATCATCTCCGGTGGCCATCTTCATCATCCCGGCGGCCACCATGATGATGAGGGAGTAGTCCACCCTCGGGGCTGAGGGTTTGTACCAGTATCTATGTGTTTAATCTCTCTCTCTCTCGTGTTCTTGAGATGTCACGATCTTGATGTATCGCGGGCTTTGTTAATATAGTCGGATCATTTGGTGTTTTCCCCTCTCTATCTTGTTGTGATGAATTGAGTTTTTTCCTTTGAGATTTCGCTGTTATCGGATTAAATACTTTTATGGATTTGAGAACACTTGATATATGTCTTGCAATTGAATAATCATGCTGACATTGGGGTATCGTATTGATTCACTTGATATATGTTTTGGCACTCAACTCGCGGATTACCGAGGTGACATTGGGGTAATCTATGCATAGGGGTTGATGCACGTTCTTGTCTTTGTTTCTCCGGTAGAAATCTTGGGGCACTCTTTGAAGTTCTTTGCGTTGGATTGAATATTATGAATCTGAATTTGCTTTGGTGTTATTTTAGTACGAACTCTTGGTTAGATTGATCGGAAAGAATAGCTTCGTGTTATTTTAGTACGAACTCTAGGATAGATTGATCGGAAAGAATAGCTTTGAGGTGGTTTCGTACCCTACAAACAATTCCGTCTTATGTTCTCCCCTAGATAGGAACTTTGGAGTGATTCTTCGTTGCACGTTGAGGGATGGTTATATGATCCAATTATATTAGCACGGTTGGGAGATTGCACTAGCGAAAGTATGGACCCTAGGCCTCATTTTCAAGCATTGCAATACTGTTTTTGTGCCCGTTTACCATTTGCTACCTTGCTGTTTTTATTTATTCAGATTATAAAAATATATCTCTACCATCCATATTACACTTTTATCATCATCTCTTCGCCGAACTAGTGCACCTATACAATTAGCCATTGTATTGGGTGTGTTGGGGACACATGAGATTTCTTGTATTTGGTTGCAGGGTCGTTTGAGAGAGACCATTTCATCCTACACCTCTCACGGGTTGATAAACCTTAGGTCATCCACTTGAGGGAAGATTGCTACTGTTCTACAAAACTTTGCGCTTGGAGGCCCAACACGTGTCTACAAGAATAAAGTTGCGTAGTAGATATCAAGCTCTTTTCTGGCGCCGTTGCTGGGGAGGTGAGTGCATGAAGGTATATCTTTAGATCTTGCAATCGAATCTTTTAGTTTCTTGTTTATCTCTAGTTTGGTTTATAAAAGAAAACTACATAAAAATGGAATTGAGGTTGCATCATATTATTGATCATCTTCATAATATCTTTCTTGAAAATGATGGATCGGAAAATTGTGCTCAATTGTTAGAAGAAGTCAATAAAATGTTTGGCACAAAATATTTGAATGATGAGCATGATTGCAATGTTGTTAGTATGAATTCTTTGAATATCCATGATGCTAATGATATGCAAAGCCATAAGCTTGGGTATGCTATGTTTGATGAAGATTATATTTTTAGTCCCCCAAGATTTGATATGCAAATTTGTTATAATGATTGCATGCCTCCTATTTATGATGATTATAATGATGAAAGTGGATTCGGAGAGGTCATGTGTCGGTGTACAAAAGTAGGGGCCTTTCTTTACCCCTTTACTTCTGCACGGGCAATCGTAGTCACACCTGCGGCCATGCTTGGTGGGGCAGAGGAAGGAAAGGTACGAGACTACCAAGGTAGCACTCAAGCTAGAGGCATGAAGAGAAAAGGGGCAAGATGGACTTCCCCCGGCAACACCCTTGCCGGGGCGGCCTACATAACCCCGGCAAGAGTCTTGCCGGGGCGACTTGCCCAACACCAGCAAGGCCGCCACCCTTGAGCCTAAGAGCTCTGACACCATCGACAACATCGAGACCAAGACTCAGGGGCGCCTGTGTGGTGGCATGCAAATCTTTGTGAAGACCAAAGGCCTGCGAGTCTAGATAAGAACCAAAAGACGGAGACCCCTGGCAAGATCCTTGCCGGGGACGGCCGAAGACCCCCGGCAAGATCCTTGCCGGGGATAGCCGTGAGACCCCAGCAAGACCCTTGCCGGGAGCATCTGCGGGGCCACGGCCAGGCCCGCACCTACCAAAGCTCCGCTGCCCCGCGGCCGTTCCGACGTGGCAACCAGCCCGCCAACTAGGCAAACGCCTGCGTGGCAGCATGCAACTTCTAGGCCAACCAATCAAGCACCTGCGTGGTGGTATGCAGATCTTCGTGAAGGCCCTGACACCGCACCAGCACAACACCAGCCAGCCAGCATGGTGTTGCATGCCTCGTCTGCTTGGACGCGCGTCGAAGCAAGGCGAGGCGACGACGGACGGGACGAGCTCTATTGCCGTCCCCGATAAAGCAAGAGGGAACGTAGGCGGCGCATTAAATGCGTTTGTCCTACGATGTCAGGCGATAAACTTGTACGCTGTAGATACTTTCCACCTCCCGTGTGCCACCGTGGCGACCCCTTTGACATATAAAAGGAGGCCCGAGGCGTACTGTGGAAGGATGGGGACTTTTTGGACTGTGCACGCATAGTCGCTAGTCCAAGAACTGAAGAACACAAGATAAACACAGACAAGCATGACTAGGGTCTTACGCATCATTTGCGGCCCGAACCTGGGTAAAAATCCCCCTCGCGCAGATCGCTAGACCTGCTCTTTGCACAACTCTTCACCCCCGCCAACCATAGAATGGGTCCCCGGGATCCCATAGCTGTCGTTTTCCCCGACATCTTTGGCGCGCTAGGTGGGGGTGAGGCTGTGAAAATCTGGCCTAGAAGTTAGCGCATCGACTCCTTCATCGCGAGGGCTCCGAAGAAGAAGAAGGACCCAACGGTCAGGTCGTCTAGAGCTGGTTGGTCCGCGCCAGTGTGGGCAAGCGACAGGGTAGACGCTGGCGGCGAAGGAGGTCAAAATCATCCCCATCACTCTGGTGCCATCAGCCAGGCGAGCGGTGTCATCTGCAGCCGCAACAATCATCCACGTGGTGACAAAAAGCTAAGTCACGCCAAACCTTGAGCAATTTCCTTTTTATAGGGTTATTTTCCTCGAAAGATTTTGCTCCTTGTATGGAGAACCTGCACGCAAAGGAACCCTTCCACTATTTGCAACGCCCTTGTCGTGTTTCGAGTCCGCTCAACAGTTCAAGCGGCTGCGCCGAGAACGGCAAGGTGGCTTGCCCGGCAGCAAGCGCCCCTGGCAGGCTGCTAAGGATCCGTTCCTCAAAGCGCCACGGCATGGGTTTACACGCCGGCAAACCTATCCAACTAAGCGTAGGGTGTGTACATACAAAGAAAGATCAAACAGGAAGATAGCATGCACTATTTCAAAATACTGCAAAGTCATATTACATCATGTGGTTGCCGCGGTTCTAACTTAAGATAAAATTGTCTTGGGCATGAACTCGCATCGGCAATGAGAAACGGGGTGGCTAGTCCCGGCGCTGGCCTTCCAACCTCCTGTCTCTGTCAACACAACTGATGATGGGCTCGATACGCTCTTCGAGTGCCGTGAGGTCCGCATCCTCTGGCAAACTCTCAAGCGCGTTGGCGAAGTCGACGCTGGGGTTCCAGAACGCCACCTTGGTGAGTACCTTGGTTAGGGCGCCCCGGCAAAGCTTTCGAGCCTCGTTGGCCATATAAGTCGCTCGACTGGAGCGGAGCTGCTCCAGGGCGTCGAGGACGCGCTCGAAGAACAATGTCAGCCTGGCACTGGGGCTTATGTTCGCCTCCTGGGAGTACCTAAAGTCTGGCATGCCCATGACGGCTAGCTGCGTGGTGAGCCTCTCTGCAACGTCGATGAGGCGGCTAGTCCAGAGCTTTATGCTGTCCACATAGTCCTTGTGGGCAGCGGCAGCATCCTGCCGCAGTTGCCTCTCGCCCTCAGGGGCCTTGTTCAGGGTCTCCTCACGGGCCCTGACCTCCGAAAGCGTCCCTTCCGAGGTGTCCAGCTTCAGCTTCAGATCACCGATGGAATCGTTGGCCTCGGAGAGCAGCTTGGTCTTGTCGGAGATGGTGACCTGCAAATCCGCCAGAGTACGGTTAGCCATGTCCTTGTCCTTCGTCAGCTTTGAGATCTCCTCCTTCAGTTCCTCCTGCTCCAGCTCCGGCTTCTCCACCTTGCCGGCTTGGTCCAGGGCCATAGCATCAAGTGCATCTTTGTGCTTCCGCTCCAGCTCCTGGGTCCGCTGCGCGACGAGCTTCTCGATCTCCTCGTCCTTGCCGCGGAGCGTGGTGGCAAGCGCCTGTTCACGAGCAACGAGGTATTCCTCTTGGGTGTCCAGCTGAGCTTGCTGCTGCCGCCGGTCAGCTTCGTCCTTGGTGGCTTGTTCATTCGCCGCCTCTTGGGTCTTCTTGATGTCGGCCTGCTTCAGGAGGAGCTCTCTCTTGCACTCGTCCACCTGATCCTGGGCAGCCCTCAGTTCCTGCTGGGCCTCGCCGAACCAGACTTACATTTGAGCGACACGCTCCTGAAAATCTGCTTCCGCCTTGTCCACGGCCGCCGTCCTGGAGTTCACCTTATCCTGGCGGGCACGATGGAGCGCCTGAAGCTTCTGGAAATTGGTGCTCATGGCCCGGAGGAGCTGCTCCTCTTGGGAACCACCGCTGCTGGCGCTCGGTTCGTCGACAACCTGGAGCCCGGCGGTGGTGAGGGCCTCATCGTCGAAAACCTCCCCTTCGGCTGGCGCTCTGGTGCTTGCCGTCCCTGGGAGGCGGATGAACAGATCATCGCCCACCTTCAAGTACTTGCCTGGGGCGGGGGCTGTAGGGGAGGAAGGTTGGCCATCGGCCACCTCCTCCCCGGCGGGCTCCTTGGCGGCCTCCTCGGCAGCAGCCTTGTCGGTCTCCCCGGCAGGCCCCTTGGCGGCCTCCTCGGCGGCGGACTTGGCGGCTTCACCAGCCGCGATCTTGGTGGCCTCAGCTTTGGCATCCTTGGCGACCTCCTCGATGACAGCGTCGACGTCCACCTGGTCCGTCGAGGGAGGGTCTGGAAACCACAAAGGAGAATGAAGCGAGGCCAAAATCAAAGTTCAGAACAAAGAAAAGAAAGAACATCGCATGGCAGAGATAGCAAGGGACGGGAGGTAGCAAACTTACCCGTGCCAAGCTGAGGAGAAGTGGTTCCCTCCCCGCCAATGTTCGTTGCCGGGACGGAGCCACCAGCGCCCATGCTTGCCCCCTCTTCCTCCGTGCACGTGGGCTCGGTGGTAGATGCCCTTGCCGGTGACACCCCTCTGGGTTGCGTGGTCGACGGGGGCGGCGTGTCAGGGGCGGCCCTCAGCGGCTCTTCCTGTTGCCACTCTCCTCCTGCGAACCCGGCAAGGTCAGCACCAAGGATACACACCCCAACGCCCGTCGATGGGGAGTGAATAACGGACTCACGCTGGGGGCTGGAGCGGGGGCTACGCTGAGGGCCGTTGTCTGGCTGATCACCACCAACGCCGGCGTGCGTGGAGCGCTCGCCGGGGGCTCGTCGCCCGTCGAAGTCTTGGCTCTCTTCGCCGCCCTCTGGGCCAGCGTCTCCATGTCACTTTGAAGATAAGATCAAGTCAGGAAAAGATAACGCAGGCGGGGGATCAGGAGATGATGAGGGGCAAGGTGCTTATTCGTCCTCCTCCTCTCGCCTCCTCTTCCTCTTCGGGCTAAAGGACCCAAGATCGAAATCGGCCTCCGGGGCGGCGTCTGCAAGGGGAGGAGAAGGGGATGGGGCCTTGGGCCGCTTGGACGAGCAGGAGGCGGCGGCCGCAGCCCTCTTCGCTGCCGCAGCCCTCGTCTGGCGCACGGGCTACGCCTGGGCCCATTGCCGCCGCGTGGTCTTGCCGGGCCGGACCGGCTCGCCGGAGCCAGCCAGCCGCATGACGCGTTTCTTCCCTAGGGCCGAGGAGTCATCCGCATCGGTCTCCTCTTCGGCCGACTCCTCAACCGCTTCTTCAACAAGGGGAACCCCAGGGCCGGCACCGTTGGGCTCCCCGGCAAACTCCTTCTCCTCTGCGGCCACGTCGGCCTCGTCCTCCACAATGCCGAGGCTGCCGGCCTCCTCGGCAAGTGCTGCCTCCTCCGCCTTGGCGGCAATGTACGCCAACTCTTCATCAGTGGTGGGGCGAATGAGCCGTGGCTCGTCACGAACATACCTCTCCGACAAATTGTCGAAGAATGTCTGCACCAGCTCCGCTTTTGGCTCGACCCAGGTCGAATCAAGGCCGTGCGCGTTGAAAATCGGCATCATGGCGATGATGGCGGTCAGGAAAGAGTTGTTGCTCAACGGGACCACTCCCGCTGGCAACCCGAACAGGCTGTTAGACTTGCCGACCTTGGCGGCCTTGCCGGTCTTCTCAGCCTTGCCAGTCCTCTCGACCCTGCCGAGCTGGAAAAGCCTCCGACAAAGATGAGCGTGTTGCAGCACCGTGAAGTTGTGATTCAGGCCGGGGTGGAGCCTCATGATGTCGGCCACATTCCTAAAATCCCAGGCCGGCCTCCCCTTATTGCGAAGTGGGGCAATCCGGCGACGGATGAAGTCGGCCCCGATCATCTCGAGGGTGAGTCCGGCCGAAGTGAGGCGATGGATCCTGGTGGTGGCAACCGTGAGCTTCCCGTCATCGGCGTCGAGCTCGCCCCAGTCCTTTCTGCGGACCAGCGGCCTCCGACGGACCCGGCAGAACTCCTGCGGATTTGTCTCCTCGATCCAGCACCACCGGCCCCGCCACTCGTCCCACCTCTCCTTCTGAGCACCCTTCGGGTACGTGCCCCTGCTCTGGGTCCTCGGGATCCAAGTGATGCAGCCAGAGATGGCACCCCCTGGCTGGATGCGAGGGGTGAAGTAATGGCGGAAGAGCGTCGTGCTGGGGTGCACTCTGCTACCTCTTGAGCATGCGTTGGTTTTCCCTTGAAGAGGAAAGGGTGATGCAGCAAAGTAGCGTAAGTATTTCCCTCAGCTTTTGAGAACCAAGGTATCAATCCAGTAGGAGGCCACACGCAAGTCCCTCATACCTACACAAACAAATAAGAACCTTGCAACCAACGCGATAAAGGGGTTGTCAATCCCTTCACGGCCACTTGCAAAAGTGAGATCTGATAGAGATAATAATATTTTTGGTATTTTTATGATAAAGATTGAAAGTAAAGATTGCAAAGTAAAAATAGATTGGAAACTTATATGATGGAAAATAGACCCGGGGCCATAGGTTTCACTAGTGGCTTCTCTCAAGATAGCATAAGTATTACGGTGGGTGAACAAATTACTGTCGAGCAATTGATAGAATTGAGCATAGTTATGAGAATATCTAGGCATGATCATGTATATAGGGATCACGTTCGCAACAAGTAGACCGACTCCTGCCTGCATCTACTACTATTACTCCACACATCGACCGCTATCCAGCATGCATCTAGAGTATTAAGTTCATAAGAACATAGTAGCGCATTAGGCAAGATGACATGATGTAGAGGGATAAACTCAAGCAATATGATATAAACCCCATCTTTTTATCCTCGATGGCAACAATACAACAACGCAATTCAATCACACAAGAAGTAGGTCGGTGGAGCCACGAGGGGCCCACGAGGGTGGGGGCGCGCCCAGGGGGGTAGGCGCGCCTCCCTGCCTCGTGGCCTCCTCGTTCGTTTCTTGACATCCACTCCAAGTCCTCTGGATCACGTTTGTTCAAAAAATAACTCTCCTTAAGGTTTCATTCCGTTTGGATTCCGTTTGATATTCCTTTTCTGCGAAACACTAAAATAGGCAAAAAACAGCAATTTGCACTGGGCCTTCGGTTAATAGGTTAGTCCCAAAAATAATATAAGAGTGCATAATAAAGCCCATTAAACATCCAAAATAGATAATATAATAGCATGGAACAATAAAAAATTATAGATATGTTGAAGACGTATCAAGCATCCCCAAGCTTAATTCCTGCTCGTCCTCGAGTAGATAAATGATAAAAACAGAATTTTTGATGTGGAATGCTACCTAACATAATTTTCTATCTAATTCTCTTTATTGTGGCATGAATGTTCAGATCCGAAAGATTCAAGATAAAAGTTTAATATTGACATAAAAACAATAATACTTCAAGCATACTAACTAAGCAATTATGTCTTCTCAAAATAACATGGCCAAAGAAAGCTTATCCCTACAAAATCATATAGTTTGGCTATGCTTCATTTTCGTCACACAAAAATGCTCTCATCATGCACAACCCCAATGACAAGCCAAGCAATTATTTCATACTTTAGTAATCTCAAACTTTTTTCAACTTTCACGCAATACATGAGCGTGAGCCATGGACATAGCACTATGGGTGGAATAGAATATAATGATGGGGGTTGTGTGGAGAAGACAAAAAAGGAGAAAGTCTCACATTGACGCGGCTAATCAACGCGCTAGGGAGATGCCCATCAATTGATGTCAATGCAAGGAGTATGGATTGCCATGCAACAGATGCACTAGAGCTATAAATGTATGAAAGCTCGACAAAAGAAACTAAGTGGGTGTGCATCCAACTTACTTGCTCACGAAGACCTAGGGCATTTGAGGAAGCCCATTGTTGGAATATACAAGCCAAGTTCTATAATGAAAATTTCCCACTAGTATATGAAACTGACAAAATAGGAGACTCTATCATAAAGATCATGGTGCTACTTTGAAGCACAAGTGTGGAAAAAAGGATAGTAGCGTTGTCCCTTTTATTTCTTTTCTCTTTTTTGGGGGGGGGGGGCTTCCTTATTTTTATTTGGCCTTTCTCTTTTTTCCATTTTTTTATTTGGGACAATGCTCTATTAATGATGATCATCACACTTCTATTTATTTACAACTCAATGATTACAACTCGATACTAGAACAAAATATGACTCTATATGAGTGCCTCCGGCGGTGTACCGGGATGGGCAATGAATCAAGAGTGACATGTATGATAAATTATGCATGGTGGCTTTGCCACAAATACGATGTCAACTACATGATCATGCAAGGCAATATGACAATGATGAAGCGTGTCATAATAAATGAAACCGTGGAAAGTTGCATGGCAATATATCTCAGAATGGCTATGGAAATGCCATAATAGGTAGGTATGGTGGCTGTTTTGAGGAAGATATAAGGAGGTTTATGTGTGATAGAGCGTATCGTATCACGGGGTTTGGATGCACCGGCGAAGTTTGCACCAACTCTCAAGGTGAGAAAGGGCAATGCACGGTACCGAAGAGGCTAGCAATGATGGAAGCTGAGAGTGCATATAATCCATGGACTCAACATTAGTCATAAAGAACTCACATACTTATTGCAAAAATCTACAAGTCATAAAAAACCAAGCATTACGCGCATGCTCCTAGGGGGATAGATTGGTAGGAAAAGACCATCGCTCGTCCCTGACCGCCACTCATAAGGAAAGCAATCAAAGAACACCTCACGCTTCAAATTTGTTACACAACGGTTACCATACGTGCATGCTACGGGACTTGCAAACTCCAACACAAGTATTTCTCAGTTTCACAATTACTCAACTAGCACGACTCTAATATCACCATCTTTATATCTCAAAACAATCATCAAGTATCAAACATCTCATAGTATTCAATGCACTTTTATGAAAGTTTTTATTATACCCGTCTTGGATGCCTATCATATTAGGACTAATTTTATAGCCAAAGCAAATTACCATGCTATTCTAAAGGACTCTCAAAATAATATAAGTGAAGCATGAGATATCAATAATTTCTATAAAATAAAACCACCACCGTGCTCTAAAAGATATAAGTGAAGCACTAGAGCAAAATTATCTAGCTCAAAAGATATAAGTGAAGCACATAGACTATTCTAATAAATTCTGATTTATGTGTGTCTCTCCAAAAGGTGTGTACAGCAAGGATGATTGTGGTAAACTAACAAGCAAAGACTCAAATCATACAAGACGCTCCAAGCAAAACACATATCATGTGGTGAATAAAAATATAGCTTCAAGTAAAGTTACCGATGGACGAAGACGAAAGAGGGGATGACTTCCGGGGCATCCCCAAGCTTAGGCTTTTGATTGTCCTTGAATTTTACCTTGGGGTGCCTTGGTCATCCCCAAGCTTAGGCTCTTGCCACTCCTTATTCCAAAATCCATCAAATCTTTACTCAAAACTTGAAAACTTCACAACACAAAACTCAACAGAAAATCTCATGAGCTCCGTTAGTACAAGAAAACAAATCACCACTTTAAGGTACTGTAATGAACTCATTCTTTATTTATATTGGTGTTAAACCTACTGTATTCCAGCTTCTCTATGGTTCATACCCCCCGATACTAGCCATAGATTCATCAAAATAAGCAAACAACACACGAAAAACAGAATCTGATAAAAACAGAACAGTCTGTAGTAATCTGATTTGTTCGAATACTTATGGAACTCAAAAAATTCTGCAAAACTAGTAAAACCTGAATAATTTGTATATTGATCTACTTCAAAAATAATTAGCAATTTATCACGTTTTGGTGAATTTTAACAATTATTTTCGTGAGTGCAAAATTTCTGTCTTTTTCAGCAAGATCAAACAATTATCACCCAAGAAGATCCTATTGGTTCTACTTGGCACAAACACTAATTAAAACATAAAAACACATCCAAACAGAGTCTAGATGAATTATTTATTACTAAACAGAAAAAAAGCAAGAAACAAAAATAAAAATGGGTTGCCTCCCAACAAGCGCTATCGTTTAACGCCCCTAGCTAGGCATAAAAGCAAGAATAGATCTAGGTATTATCATCTTTGGTTTTAATTTTTTTAGCGGAGTCATGCTCGAATCTGGGAGGTTCTTTACGTTTTCCTTCATATTCGGAATTTTTTAGATCTAAAGAATCCAACCGCTTATTGCAAAGGGTAATCAACATATTCATGCGGTGAAGATTTCCGCTAACACTCTTTAAGAGGTTCAAGAGACTTTTGTAAAATTTTCGTTACTTCGCAAATCTTCTCAAAGACTTGTGTCTCTTCCTGGGTATGATGTGGCCCCTTTTGTTGAGGTAGTGTTCCTACTATTCCCTCTATCATTTCATGCGCAATACTGGGATCAATTTCGATAAAATTTCCTTTGGCAACGCAATCCAAGAGTTCTCTATGGGACATATTTAGTCCAACATAAAAGTTGCTAAGTAAAATTCTATAACTCACCTCTAAGGTGCAATTACGATAAGATTCCATCATCCTATACCAAGCATCTTTTAAGTTTTCTCCTTGTCTTTGTTTGAAGTGAAGAACTTCAAACTCGGGAGACAAAGGAGCAGATAAAGGACTGGCCATGACGACGAAACAAACGATCTAAAACACGGACACACAAGAAGCAAGAGAAAAGAGACGGACGGAAAAAGAGGGCGAATAAAACGGCAAAGTTGAAGTGGGGGAGAGGAAAACGAGAGGCAAATGGCAAATAATGTAATGCGAGGGAGAAGAGTTTGTGATAGGTACTTGGTATGTCTTGACTTATGCGTAGATCTCCCCGGCAACAGCGCCAGAAGTCGCACGTTGGCGGGAGATCAAATTTTGACTTGACTTGGTGTAAGCGTCCCCGGCAACGGCGCCAGAAATCCTTCTTGCTACCTCTTGAGCATGCGTTGGTTTTCCCTTGAAGAGGAAAGCGTGATGCAGCAAAGTAGCGTAAGTATTTCCCTCAGTTTTTGAGAACCAAGGTATCAATCCAGTAGAAGACTACACGCAAGTCGCCTAGTACCTACACAAACAATCAAGAACCTTGCAACCAACGTGATAAAGGGGTTGTCAATCCCTTCACGTCCACTTGCAAAAGTGAGATCTGATAAAGATAATGAGATAAATATTTTTGGTATTTTTGTTGTATAGATTGAAAAGTAAAGATTGCAAAATAAATAGTAAACTAGAATTGTAGATTGAAAACTTCTATGATGTAAAGTAGACCCGGGGGCCATTGTTTTCACTAGTGGCTTCTCAAAAGATAGCATGTATTACGGTGGGTGAACAAATTACTGCCGAGCAATTGATAGGATAGTGCATAGTTATGATGATATCTAAGGCAATGATCATGAATATAGGCATCACGTCCGTGTCAAGTAGACCGAAACGATTATGCATCTACTACTATTACTCCACACATCGACCGCTATCCAACATGCATCTAGAGTATTAAGTTCATAAGACCGGAGTAACGCATTAGGCAAGATGACATGATGTAGAGGGATAAACTCAAGCAATATGATATAAACCCCATCTTTTTATCCTCGATGGCAACAATACAATACGTGCCTTGCTGCCCCTGCTGTCACTGGGAAAGGACACCGCAAGATTGAACCCAAAGCTAAGAACTTCTCCCATTGCAAGAAAGATCAATCTAGTAGGCCAAACTAAACCGATAATTCGAAGAGACTTGCAAAGATATCAAATCATGCATATAAGAATTCAGAGAAGAATCAAATAATATTCATAGATAATCAAGTTCATAAACCCACAATTCATCGGATCTCAGCAAACACACCGCAAAAAGAGTTACATCGAATAGATCTCCTAAAGAATCAAGGAGAACTTTGTATTGAGATCCAAAGAGAGAGAAGAAGCCATCTAGCTAATAACTATGGACCCGAAGGTCTGTGGTAAACTACTCACGCATCATCGGAGAGGCCATGGTGTTGATGTAGAAGCCCTCCGTGATCGATTCCCCCTCCGGTAGAGCGCCGAAAAAGGCCCCAAGATGGGATCTCACGGGTACAGAAGGTTGCGGCGGTGGAAATAGGGTTTCGTGGTGCTCCTGGATGTTTTTAGGGTATATGACTATATATAGGCGAAAGAAGTAGGTCGGTGGAGCCACGAGGGGCCCAGGAGGGTGGGGGCGCGCCTACCCCCTGGGCGCGCCCTCCTACCTCGTGGCCGCCTCATTGCTTCCTTGACGTCCACTCCAAGTCTCCTGGATTGCGTTTGTTCCGAAAACGATCCTCGCGAAGGTTTCATTCCGTTTGCTATTCCTTTTCCGCGAAACACTGAAATAGGCAAAAAAACAACAATTTGCACTGGGCCTTCGGTTAATAGGTTAGCCCCAAAAATAATATAAGAGCGCATAATAAAGCCCATTAAACATCCAAAACAGATAATATAATAGCATGGAACAATAAAAAATTATAGATACGTTGGAGACGTATCATTGTGCTGCATCATCCCTTCCTCTTTGGGGAAATACCGATGTAGCTTCAACCCGCATCAACAGGAATTTCTGGCGCCATTACCGGGGAGGATCTTCAACATATACCTGGTTCGTAATCACAAATCTCATCTCCTCGCAATTTACATTATTTGCCATTTGCCTCTCGTTTTCCTCTCCCCCACTTCACAAGATTTGCCGTTTTATTCGCCCTCTTTTTCGTTCGCCGTTTTCTCGTCAGATCTATCATTTGCTTGCAAACATGAGTGATTTTGGTATGGCACCAACAGATGACGGCCTAACTCCTAAGATTGGACGTATGGGCAATCTGGATGCTAAAACTTTTATCTTGGGGCAAGGGAATGTTATGGGAAAAGAACATATCCAAGAATTTTTCAGTTGTGTTGGGAATCTAAATCTTGATGATACTCCTATACTTAGAACTACTAGATCTTATGCGGATGCTATTTCAGCACTAGTTTTGAAACTTGAAAGTAAATTTATTCATACTCATCCCACTTTGCAAAGATAGTTTTTTGAGCTTCCCGTTATAAACAATCCTAGGGCTAAAAAGTTGGCCACCCTTGTCCTTATGAATGAATTTGATTACATAATACAGGAAGCTAGGGAAATCTTTGATTTTTATGGTATGAATCGTGAAAAACCCGTGATAGATGAAATTCTTTACAATAGTGATTATGCGCTAAGGCATTTTCTTGGGGATAATAAAATCTTTGATGAGAATCTTAGAAAGGAAGTCCCCGTTTTAGATATAATCCAACAAGTTTTCAATAATGTTAATCCACATCACTCTTGGATTGTTGCTGGAAATCAAAGGGGATATGATGAAAACCAACTCAGGAATGCCAAAGGTTTCTATGGATAATATGTTTTATGTTGTCTTTACAAAACCTCATGACAAGGATACCCCTAAGGAAATTAAGAGCAAGATGACAAAACTTAGATCCTTGCTTTATGCCTAACTAGGGGCGTAAAACTATAGCGCTTGTTGGGAGGCAACCCAATGAATAAAATTTATTTTTGCCTTTTGCTTTCTGTTCTTGAGTGTTTGCACAATTAAGATACTGTTATGATTGTGTTTTTTGTGTTGTAATTAGTGTTTGTGCAAAGTAAAGCCTTTAGGATCTTCTTGGGTGATAGTTGTTTGACCTTGCTGAATAAAACAAAAAAATTCGCACTCACGAAAACAATTCTCATTTTTAACCAGAGCGTGATAAAATACCAATTATTTTAGCAGAAGATTAATATACAAATTTCTCACGTCGTCCTAATTTGTCAGAATTTTTGGAGTTTCAAAATATTCGAAATATCCAGATTGCTACAGACTGTTCTATTTTTGACATATTATGTTTTCTTTGCGTTGTGTGCTTATTTTGATGACTCTATGGTTTTCTTTGATGAGTTTTTGACATAGAAAAGTCGGAATACAGTATATATAAAGCAAGAATAAAATATGAGTTGGTTTGATACAATACTAATAGTAGTGATTTGCTTTCTTATACTAACGCATCTCATGAAGGTTTTGTTGAGTTTTGTGTGATTGAAGTATTCAAGTTTTGGGTTATCTTACGATGGATGAAGGAATAATGAGTAAGACGAGCCTAAGCTTGGGGATGCCCATGGCATCCCAAGCTATTATCCAAAGAGAAGCAAGCAACTAAGCTTGGGAATGCCCCGAGTGGCATCCCCTCTTTCTTCTAACGACCATCGGTATTTTGCTCGAAGCTATATTTTTATTCGTCACATACTATGAGTTTTGCTTGGAGCGTCCTGTATGATATGAGTCTTTGCTTGTTTTGTTTTGCTTTTTAAGTCTTGATTCCTTGCTGGATACACCTATTTGAGAGAGCCAAAATTATGCCATGACTTGTTAGAATTGCTCTCTGTGCTTCACTTAAATTTTTTATGAGCTATGGATTTGCTCTAGTGCTTCACTTATATATTTTTTAGCATGGTGTGCTTAGTTATTTTTGAAGAAATGATCTCTTGCTTCACATAGATTTATTTGAGAGTTAGTAATTTTTTTAGAAATTCTCTCTTGCTTCACTTAAATTAATTTGAGAGAAAGAAATATTATGCTCATGATCTTCACTTATATTTGTTTGAGCTTATCAAAAGCAACACATGAAAATTAGTCCCAAAGTGATAGATATCCAAGAAGGATATAATAAAAACTTTCATGAAGATCATTGGACAAAATAAACTTGATTCCTTGTAATAGTTTTGAAATATGATGATGTGATATGTGAGTCATGTTGACGAGTAATTGTGCTTTAGTAAGAATATTGGTGTTAAGGTTTGTGATCCCCTATGCAAGCACGAAAGTCAATTATCATGCAATGAAATTACATCCTACTTGGTGCATTATTCAGTGTTAATTATGCTTAATGCTCGCTTATGAGATTATTCATTTCTTGGTTGGTCGCTTCTCAATCTTTTGCTAGCCTTCATTTTTCACTAAGTATGATCACTACTTGTGCATCCAAAATCCTTTAAACCAGTTCTGCCACATGAGTCCACTATATCTACCTATATGCGGTATTCTTTTGCCGTTCTAAGCAAATTTGTATGTGACATCTCTAATTTTCAAAATAAACTTCTCTTTTGTGTGTTCTTACCGCTCGCGAGGCGGTGAGGGTGGCTAATATTTTCCATGCTAGATGTGTTATTCTCACAATGAGTGTTTATTCACTTGTCATTGCACGAGAGTAAGGCAAAGGTATTAGGGATGCCCAGTCCCGAAATGAAAACTGAATTTACTTTATGTTGTCATATAATAAATTCCTTGGAAAGTGTTGGTATGGAGGGCAACCGTGGATACAGCTAGCCATGGAAAGTGAAAGTATGGTTGAAAAAGGAATAAACTATAATTTCTGTTTGGGAACCGCCTATGATATATCTAGCATGGAAAGTGTTGGGAACTCTAAGTCGTTTTCGTTGGTGGGAAAGGCACACCTCCCAATATGTTTTTACCTCTAAGTTTTTCGCTTTGAGCTCTGGCACCTCTACAAATCCCTACTTCCCTCCGTGAAGGGCCTTTCTTTACTTTATGCATTTTTTATTTTGAATTTGAGTCTCCATCTTCTCTTATAAAAGCACCAACTAGGAGGCACTATGATCGTACTTGAGCATTGGGTGTAGTTAATATGCGAATGTGTTTCATGAATGGATCAATGGTTGAGCATGATGGGCTAGGGATAACTTATTTTAGCATTGATATTTTGAAAGACATGGTTGCTTGTTGATATGCTTGAGTATTTAAGTCGCATGTCAAAACTAGACTATTGCTTTGAACCATATAAAAGTCCAAATATCCATGCTATAAAGAAAAGAATATGATATAACATGTTGGGCACCATTCCACATCAAAAATTCTGTTTTTATCACTTACCTACTCGAGGAGGAGCTGGAATTAAGCTTGGGGATGCTGATACGTCTCCAACGTATCTATATTTTTTGATTGTTCCCTACTGTTATATTATCATTCTTGGATGTTTTATAATTATTTTATAGTCATTTTATATCATTTTTTGGTACTAACCTATGGACATAGTGCCAAGTGCCAGTTGCTGTTTTCTGCATGTTTTTTACATCGCACGAAACCAATACCAAACAGAGTCCAAACGCAGCGAAACTTTTTTGAGATTTTTTTGGACCAGAAGACATCCAGTGGGCCAGAGAAGCGCCTGGGGGTGCTCAGAGGGGAGCACAACTCACCAGTGTGCGCCAGGAGGGCCAGGCGCGCCCTCGTGGGTTGTGCCCCCCTCGGACCGCCTCTTTTCTCCATAAATACCCCAATATTCCAGAAACCCTAGGGGAGTCGACGAAAATCAATTCCAGCTGCCGCAGAGTCCAGAACCACCAGATCCAATCTAGACACCATCACAGAGGGGTTCACCACTTCCATTGGTGCCTCTCCGATGATGCGTGAGTAGTTCTTTGTAGACCTTCGGGTTCGTAGTTAGTAGCTAGATGGCTTCCTCTCTCTCTCTCTCTTTTGATTATCAATACAATGGTCTCTTGGAGATCCATACGATGTAACTCTTTTTGCGGTGTGTTTGTTGGGATCGGATGAACTTTGAGTTTATGATCAGATCTATCTTTTTATCCATGACAGTTATTTGAGTCTTCTTTGATCTCTTATATGCATGATTGCTTATAGCCTCATATTTATTCTCCGATATTTGGGTTTTGTTTGGCCAACTTGATCTATTTATCTTGCAATAGGAAGAGGTGCTTTGTTGTGGGTTCGATCTTACGGTGCTTGATCCCAGTGACAGAAGGGGAACCGACACGTATGTATCGTTGCTACTAAGGATAAAAGGATGGGGTCTATTTCTACATAAATAGATCTTGTCTACATCATGTCACCGTTCTTATTGCATTACTCCGTTTCTCCATGAACTTAATACACTAGATGCATGCTGGATAGCGGTCGATGTGTGGAGTAATAGTGGTAGATGCAGGCAGGAGTCGGCCTACTAATCTTGGACGTGATGCCTATATAATGATCATTGCTTGGATATCGTCATGATTATTTGAAGTTCTATCAATTTCCCAACAGTAATTTGTTCACCCACCGTTTGCTATTTTTCTCTAGAGAAACCACTAGTGAAATCTACGCCCCCCGGGGTCTCTTCGTTAATATATTTGCCTTTGCGATCTATTTTCCTTTGCTTTTATTTTCAGATCTATTAAACCAAAAATACAAAAATACCTTCCTGCAATTTATTTTATTTGGCATTCGATCTATCAATATTTACAACTCTCTCACGTCCGTTTGCCTATCTCTAGGCGTCGTTACCCAAAAGGGATTGACAACCCCTTTTACACGTTGGGTTGCGAGTACTTGTTATTTGTGTGCAGGTGTTGTTTACGTTGTGTTGCTTGGTTCTCCTACTGGTTCAATAACCTTGGTTTCATCACTGAGGGAAATACCTACCGCTGCTGTGCTGCATCATCCCTTCCTCTTTGGGGAAATACCAGTGTTGCTTCAAGCCGCATCAGGTTCCCATTGGGTTTTTGGGGCCTTCCATGTGCTTTCCATCGCGCAGTACTTCCGTACTACATGCGATAGTTCCGTGAAACTCTGTATGCGGCGGCGGTCGAGGGCATTCCGAATTCCCTCATCGGTGCAATTGTGGTGAAAAACCGAGACTGCATCATCGTCGCAGTAAACTTTAATCTTGTTTTTGACAAGTAGAAACCTGGCCCAAAAGTGATTGACCGTTTCCTGAGGTTGATGTCGTACATACATCAGGTCGGATATGCCCGGAGGGCCTGAATTACTAGGAGAGTATTGATTGTGGTGGGCGGGTGGGCTAAAACTTAAATCCCTACCCAAAATTATATTCGGAGCTGGTAAAATCTCCGAGGTCATCGGTTCGGGTCCAGGAAGATCCAAGTGCTCCCCGGACCCTAAGTCCGACCCTGAGTTTGGGGGACGCGGGGTCTCCTCCAAAGGAAGAGTATCCGATTCAATGGATTCAGAGATCCGAACGTAGATGGTTTTTAACTTAGGGGAAGAAGTGTTCTTGTCTCGTTCCTCGACGACTGCCACCAGGTGAGTGACCGGCGGGAGATTGATTTCCCTCTGGTCAGGTTTAAGCACGGTCCGATCATAATCCGTTGAAAGCCCCAGGGCGGCGATGCGATCTAGCAGCTCGTTCAAGGACGAGATGTCTGTCGGATCCATCTTTTCGGAGTGTTCGAGACTGATGCGGAGGTGATGTTTGGCGATCGCGGGGGGCGTCGTCGGCTTGATGGCCGTGTGGGTGCCCATGGTGAAACCGTCGAGCTGGAGGACCTGTCCTGAAGTTAGGCTCCTTCCAGAAGTGATATCGTTGTTGATGACAAGGCGAGCCATCGATGCTTCTATCGACAACACAATGGAACTCTCAATGAAAGCACCAATGTCGGTGTCAAAACCGGCAGATCTCGGGTAGGGGGTTCCGAACTGTGCGTTTGTGGATCAATGGTAACAAAGGACGATGGGGACACAATGTTACCTAGGTTCGGGCCCTCTTAAAGGAGGTAAAACCCTACGTCCTGCTTGATTGTATTCAATGAGTATAGGGGTTACAAGAGTTGATCTACCTCGAGATCGTAATGGCTAAACCCTAGTTGTCTAGCCTATGAGAATTCTGATAGCCTCTACGGACTAAACCCTCCGGTTTATATACACACCGGAGGGGCCTAGGGTTATACAAATTCGGTTTGTAGAGGAATGGATTAGTACATCCGGACACCAAAACTTGCCATCCACGCATATAGGAGTCATGCCCGGACACATGGGATAACCTTCCGATCTGTCTTCACGGCCCATCAATCCGGCCCATATCGAATAGGCCGGATACCCGAGGACCCCCTAATCCAGGACTCCCTCAAAGGGTGCGAAGAGCAACGTTGTCAAACTTTTTTCCGTTGTCGGTTTGTAGTGCAAGAATGGGGCGACCGAACTGTGTGGTGACATAGGAGTAAAAGGAGGTGAGTGTGGCTAAAGCATCAGATTTGCGACGTGGAGGAAAAGTCCACACATAATGAGAATAATCATCTTAAATCACCAAATAGTATAGGTAGCCCATGTTACTCGCGACGGGAGACGTCCAAACATCACTATGAAGTAATTGAAACGGAAAAGTGGAGACAGTTGTAGACGCACTAAAGGGAAGACGAACGTGCTTGCCTAAGCGACAAGCCTCACAAGTATGCTCGTCGAGCTTATTACATGAGAAAGAAAAACTCCTAAGAATCTAGCGCAAAACGTTGGGTTGCGGTGGCCCAAGCGAGCATGCCAAAGGTCAACGTCGACAGCGAGGGTGACGGGTGTGGAGGTGGAGGCGCCGACGTGCATCGGATAGAGCTCATCGGGGCTGTCACATCAGTGAAGTACCATCCGGGTACGGGCGTCCTTCACAGAAAAGCCAACACCGTCAAATTCAACAGTATGTGGGTTTTCACGAGTAAGATGATGAACAGAAACTAAGCTCGTTACTAAGTCAGGTGAAACAAGAACATTAGACATAGTGATAGGTGTGGAAGTAGAAGGAAAACTAGTGCTACCGACATGAGTGATAGGTAAAGAAGAGTCGTTGCCAACGGTGATACGAGTGGGTGTGTGAACGGGAGTGGGGGAGGTTAGGTTACCGGGATGAGCTGTCATGTGCGCAGTAGCACCTGAGTCCATGTACCAGTCGCCTCCACTGCCATAGTTACTCGGTGACGGCGCAGAGTGCAGGGCGGCCAGGAGGGCGGGGTCCCATGGCGCAGGAACCGGCGGCAGCTGCATGCCCCCATAGGGCGGTGCCGGGGTGGGCAGGCCATAGCCGCTGAGAGGCGGTGGCGCGAGGGGGGCCATAGCCGGCGCCAGCTGGCTGGTAGGGCGCGCCGAGGAATGCCTAGTGGCCCGCGGGGCGAGGACCGAGAAGACCCGGCGCAGGAGCCCGTCGGACGGGCATATGATAGGCATGCACGACGCCCGTCCACGGGTTCTGGCCGGCTGCCCACGGTGGAGGGGGCTGCTGGTAGCGCGGTGCTTCCCTGGCGCCTGATACGTCCATTTTGCATCATGCTTTTATATTGATATTTATCGCATTATGGGCTGTTATAACACGTTTTGTCACAATACTTATGCCTATTCTCTCTTATTTTACAAGGTTTACATAAAGAGGGAGAATGCCAGCAGCTGGAATTCTGGGCTGGAAAAGGAGCAAATATTAGAGACCTATTCTGCGCAACTCCAAAAGTCCTGAAACTCCACGGAAGTTATTTTTCGAAATAATAAAAAATACTGAGCGAAGAAAATACCAGAGGGGGCCCACACCCTGGCCACGAGGGTGGGGGTCGCGCCCTACCCCCCTGGACGCGCCCTCCTGCCTCGTGGGCCCCCTGGTGGCCCTCCGGTGCCCATCTTCTGCTATATGAAGTCTTTCGTCCGAAAAAAAATCATAAGCAAGCTTTCGGGACGAGACTCCGCCGCCACGAGGCGGAACCTTGGCGGAACCAATCTAGGGCTCTGGCGGAGCTGTTCTGCCGGGGACACTTCCCTCCGGGAGGGGGAAATCATCGCCATCGTCATCACCAACGCTCCTCTCATCGGGAGGGGGCCAATCTCCATCAACATCTTCACCAGCACCATCTCCTCTCAAACCCTAGTTCATCTGTTGTATCCAATTCTTGTCTTTAAGTCTAAGATTGGTACCTGTAGGTTGCTAGTAGTGTTGATTACTCCTTGTAGTTGATGCTAGTTGGTTTATTTGGTGGAAGATCATATGTTCAGATCCATTATGCATATTAATATGCCTCTGATTATGAACATGAATATGCTTTGTGAGTAGTTATGTTTGTTCCTGAGGACATGGGAGAAGTCTTGCTATTAGTAGTCATGTGAATTTGGTATTCGTTCGATATTTTGATGAGATGTATGTTGTCTTGCCTCTAGTGGTGTCATGTGAACGTTGACTACATGACACTTCACCATTATTTGGGCCTAGAGGAAGGCATTGGGAAGTAATAAGTAGATGATGGGTTGCTAGAGTGACAGAAGCTTAAACCCTAGTTTATGCGTTGCTTCGTAAGGGGCTGATTTGGATCCACATGCTTCATGCTATGGTTAGGTTTACCTTAATACTTCTTTTGTAGTTGCGGATGCTTGCAATAGGAGTTAATCATAAGCGGGATGCTTGTCCAAGTAAGGACATCACCCAAGCACCGGACCACCCACATATCAAATTATCAAAGTACCGAACGCGAATCATATGAACGTGATGAAAACTAGCTTGACGATAATTCCCATGTGTCCTCGGGAGCGCTTTTCTCTATATAAGAGTTTGTCCAGGCTTGTCCTTTGCTACAAAAAGGATTGGGCCACCTTGCTGCACTTTATTTACTTTTGTTACTTGTTACCGGTTACAAATTATCTTATCACAAAACTATCTGTTACCGATAATTTCAGTGCTTGCAGAGAATACCTTGCTGAAAACCGCTTATCATTTCCTTCTGCTCCTCGTTGGGTTCAACACTCCTACTTATCGAAAGGACTACGATAGATCCCCTATACTTGTGGGTCATCAGCACCCTGGGTCGGCTGCTACTGCTGACGGCGGCCCCGCCGCCCCGCCGGTTGCGCCGGCTGATACGTCCATTTTGCATCATGCTTTTATATCGATATTTATTGCATTATGGGCTGTTATTACACATTATGTCACAATACTTATGCCTATTCTCTCTTATTTTACAAGGCTTAACGAAGAGGGACAATGCCGGCAGCTGGAATTTTAGGTTGGAAAAGGAGCAAATATTAGAAACCTATTCTGCACAACTCCAAAAGTCCTGAAACTCCACGAAAGTCAGTTTTCGAATATATTGAAAATATTGGGTGAAGAAAGCACCAGAGGGGGGCCACACCCTGTCCACGAGGGTGGGGGCGTGCCCTACCCCCCTGGGCGCGCCCCCTGCCTCGTGGGCCCCCTGCCAGGCCTCCGGTGCCCATCTTTTGGTATATGAAGTATTTCGCTCTGGAAAAAATCAGAAGGAAGCTTTCGGGACGAAGCGCAACCGTCTCGAGGCGGAACCTGGCAAAACCTATCTAGGGCTGTTCTGCCAGGGAAACATCAACACCATCGATCCTCTCATCGGGAGGGGGTCAATCTCCATCAACATCTTCACCAGCACCATCTCCTCTCAAACCCTAGTTCATCTCTTGTATCCAATCTTTGTCTCAAAACCTCAGATTGGTACCTGTGGGTTGCTAGTAGTGTTGATTACTCCTTGTAGTTGATGCTAGTTGGTTTGATTGGTGGAATATCATATGTTCAGATCCTTTATACATATTAATACCCCTCTGATTATGAACATGAATATGATTTGTGAGTAGTTACGTTTGTTCCTAAGGACATGGGAGAAGTCTTGCTATAAGTAGTCATGTGAATTTGGTATTCGTTCGATATTTTGATGAGATGTATGTTGTCTTTCCTCTAGTGGTGTTATGTGAACGTCGACTACATGACACTTCACCATTGTTTGGGCCTAGGGGAAGGCATTGGGAAGTAATAAGTAGATGATGGGTTGCTAGAGTGACAGAAGCTTAAACCCTAGTTTATGCGTTGCTTCATAAGGGGCTGATTTGGATCTACATGTTTCATGCTATGGTTAGGTTTACCTTAATACTTCTTTTGTAGTTGCGGATGCTTGCAAGAGGGGTTAATCATAAGTGGGATGCTTGTCCAAGGAAGGGCAGTACCCAAGCACCGGACCACCCACATATCAAATTATCAAAGTAACGAACGCGAATCATATGAGCATGATGAAAACTAGCTTGACGATAATTCCCATGTGTCCTCAGGAGCGTTTTCCTTTATATAAGAGTTTGTCCAGGCTTGTCCTTTGCTACAAAAAGGATTGGTCCACCTTGCTGCACCTTATTTACTTTTATTACTTGTTACCCGTTACAAATTATCTTATCACAAAACTATCTGTTACCGATAATTTCAGTGCTTGCAGAGACTACCTTACTGAAAACCGCTTGTCATTTCCTTCTGCTCCTCGTTGGGTTCGACACTCTTACTTATCGAAAGGACTACGATAGATCCCCTATTCTTGTGGGTCATCAAGACTCTTTTCTGGCGCCGTTACCGGGGAGTGAACCGCCTATGGTAAGTGGAATTTGGTAAGGAAAAATTTATATAGTGTGCTGAAATTTACTGTCACTTGTTACTATGGAAAGTAATCCTTTGAGGGGCTTGTTTGGGGTATCTTCACCCCGACCAGTAGAGCAAAGAGTTGCTCCTCAACCTACTGAACCTACTGAAAATATTTACTTTGAAATTTCTTCGGGTATGATAGAGAAACTGCTAGCTAATCCTTTTACAGGAGATGGAACATTACATCCTGATTTGCACCTAATCTATGTGGATGAAGTTTGTGGATTATTTAAGCTTGCAGGTATGCCCGAGGATGTTATCAAGAAGAAGGTCTTCCCTTTATCTTTGAAGGGAAAGGCATTGACATGGTTTAGGCTATGTGATAATATTGGATCATGGAACTACAACCGATTGAAATTGGAATTTCATCAGAAGTTTTATCCTATGCATCTGCTTCATCATGATCGTAATTCTATATATAATTTTTGGCCTCGCGAAGGAGAAAGTATCGCTCAAGCTTGGGGAGGCTTAAGTCAATGTTATATTCATGCCCCAATCATGAGCTCTCAAGAGAAATTATTATTCAAAACTTTTATGCTCGGCTTTCTCTCAATAATCGCTCCATGCTCGATACTTCTTGTACTGGTTCCTTTATGATGAAGACCATTGAATTCAGATGGGATTTATTGGAAAGAATTAAATGCAACTCTGAAGATTGGGAACTCGATGAAGGTAAGGAGTCAGGTATAACACCTAAGTTTGATTGTGTTAAATCTTTTATGGATACCGATGCTTTTCGTGAATTTAGCACTAAATATGGACTTGACTCTAAGATAGTAGCTTCTTTCTGTGAATCCTTTGCTACTCATGTTGATCTCCCTAAGGAGAGTGGTTTAAATATCATCCTCCCATTGAAGTAAAAGTAGTTGAACCTATTAAAGTTGAAGAAAAGACTATCACTTATAATGTTGATCCTATTATTCCTACCGCTTATATTGAGAAACCACCTTTCCCTGCTAGAATAAAGGATCATGCTAAAGCTTCAACTGTGGTTCGTAAGAGTAATACTAGAACACCTATACCCCCTGAGCAAATTAAAGTTGAACCTAGTATTGCTATGGTTAAAGATCTCTTGGTCGATAATATTGATGGGCATGTTATTTACTTCTGTGATGAAGCTGCTAGAATTGCTAGACCCGATACTACAAATAAACATAGACCTGTTGTAGGCATGCCTGTTATTTCTGTTAAAATAGGAGATCATTGTTATCATGGCTTATGTGATATGGGTGCTAGTGCGAGTGCAATACCTCATTCTTTATACGAAGAAATTATCCATGATATTGCACCTGCTGAGTTAGAAGGTATTGATGTTACAATTAAGCTTGCTAATAGAGATACTATTTCACCAGTTGGGATTGTTAGAGATGTTGAAGTCTTGTGTAGGAAAGTTAAATATCCTACTGATTTTCTTGTTCTTGGTTCCCCACAAGATGACTTTTGTCCCATTATATTTGGCAGACCCTTCTTGAATACTGTTAATGCTAAGATAGATTGCAAAAAGGATGTTGTTACTATTGGTTTAGGGATATGTCTCATGATTTTAATTTTGCTAAATGTCGTAGAAACCCCCATGATAAAGAATTGCCTAGTAGAGATGAAATTATTGGTCTTGCTTCTATTGTCGTGCCTCCTAATGATCATTTAGAACAATATTTGCTAGACCATGAAAATGATATGTTTATGAGTGAAAGAAGGGAAATAGATGAAGTATTCTATAAACAGGGACCTATTTTGAAACACAACTTGCCTGTTGAAATTCTAGGGGATCCTCCTCCACCCAAGGGTGATCCCATGTTTGAGCTTAAACCATTACCTGATACTCTTAAATATGCTTATCTTGATGAAAAGAAGATATATCCTGTTATTATTAGTGCTAACCTTTCAGAGCAGGAAGAAGAGAAATTACTGAAAATTCTGAAGAAGCACCGTGCTGCTATTGGATATACTCTTGATGATCTTAAGGGCATTAGTCCCACTCTATGCCAGCACAAAATAAAATTGGAGAAAGACGCTAAACCGGTTGTTGATCACCAACGACGGTTAAATCCTAAGATGAAAGAAGTGGTAAGAAAATAAATACTAAAGCTTCTGGAGGCAGGTATAATTTATCATGTCGCTGATAGTCAGTGGGTAAGTCCTGTCCATTGTGTCCCTAAGAAGGGAGGTATTACTGTTGTTCCTAGTGATAAAGATGAATTGATTCCACAAAGAATTGTTACAGGTTATAAAATGGTAATTGATTTCCGCAAACTAAATAAAGCTACTAAAAAGGATCATTACCCTTTACCTTTTATTGATCAAATGCTAGAAAGATTATCCAAACATACACATTTCTGCTTTCTAGACGGTTATTCTGGTTTCTCTCAAATACCCGTATCAAAAGAGGATCAAGAAAAGACCACTTTTACTTGCCCTTTCGGTACCTTTGCTTATAGACGTATGCCTTTTGGTTTATGCAATGCACCTGCTACCTTTCAAAGATGTATGAATGCTATATTCTCTTACTTTTGTCAAAAGATTGTTGAGGTTTTCATGGATGATTTCTCCGTTTATGGAACTTCTTTTGATGATTGCTTAAGCAACCTTGATCGAGTTTTGCAGAGATGTGAAGAAACTAATCTTGTCTTGAATTGGGAGAAGTGCCACTTTATGTTTAATGAAGGTATTGTCTTGGGACATAAAATTTCTGAAAGAGGTATTGAAGTTGATAAAACTAAAGTTGATGCTATTGAAAAGATGACGTGTCCTATGGACAATAAAGGTATAAGAAGTTTCCTTGGTCATGCCAGTTTTTATAAGAGGTTCATTAAAGACTTCTCAAAAATTTCTAGGCCTCTGACTAATCTCTTACAAAAAGATGTTCCTTTTGTCTTTGATGATGATTGTGTAAAAGCATTTGAAATACTTAAGAAAGCTTTGATTTCTGCACCTATTGTTCAGCCACCTGATTGGAATTTACCCTTTGAAATTATGTATGATGCTAGTGATTATGCTGTAGGTGCTGTTCTAGGACAAAGAGTTGATAAGAAATTAAATGTTATCCAATATGCTACTAAAACTCTAGACAGTGCCCAGAGAAATTATGGTACTACTGAAAAAGAATTTTTAGCAGTTGTTTTGCTTGTGATAAGTTCAGACCTTATATTGTTGATTCTAAAGTAACTGTTCACACTGATCATGCTGCTATTAAATATCTTATGGAAAAGAAAGATGCTAAACCTAGACTTATTAGATGGGTTCTCCTACTACAAGAATTTGATTTGCATATTATAGATAGAAAGGGAGCTGAGAACCCCGTTGCAGACAACTTATCTAGGTTAGAGAATGTTCTTGATGACCCACTACCTATTGATGATAGCTTTCCTGATGAACAATTAGCTGTCATAAATGCTTCTCATACTCTCCATGGTATGGTGATTATGCTAATTACATTGTTGCTAAATTTATACCACCTAGTTTCACATACCAGCAAAAGAAAAAGTTTTTCTATGATTTAATACATTACTTCTGGGATGACCCACACCTTTATAAAGAAGGAGTAGATTGTGTTATTAGACGTTGTGTACATGAGCATGAACAGGAACAGATCCTACGCAAGTGTCACTCTGAGGCTTATGGAGGACACCATGCTGGAGATAGAACTGCACATAAGGTATTGCAATCCGGTTTTTATTGGCCTACTCTTTTCAAGGGCGCCCGTAAGTTTGTCTCGTCTTGTGATGAATGTCAAAGAATTGGTAATATTAGTAGATGTCAAGAAATGCCTATGAACTATTCACTTGTTATTGAACCATTTGATGTTTGGGGCTTTGATTATATGCGACCGTTTCCTTCCTCTAATGGGTATACACATATTTATGTTGTTGTTGATTACATTACTAAGTGGGTAGAAGCTATTCCAACTAGTAGTGCTGATCATAACACCTCTAATAAGATGCTTAAAGAAGTTATTTTTCCGAGGTTTGGAGTCCCTAGATACTTAATGACTGATGGTGGCTCACATTTTATTCATGGTGCTTTTCGTAAAATGCTTGCTAAGTATGATGTTAATCATAGAATTGCATCTCCATACCACCCACAGTCTAGTGGTCAAGTAGAATTGAGTAATAGAGAGATCAAATTAATTTTGCAAAAGACTGTTAATAGATCTAGAAAGAATTGGTCCTAGAAACTTGATGATGCATTATGGGCCTATAGAACTGCATATAAAAATCCTATGGGTATGTCTCCGTATAAAATGGTTTATGGAAAAGCATGTCACCTACCTCTCGAACTAGAACATAAGGCATATTGGGCCATTAAAGAGCTCAATTATGATTTCAAACTTGCCCATGAGAAGAGACTATTTGACATTAGCTCACTTGATGAGTGGAGAACCCAAGCCTATGAGAATGCCAAACTGTTTAAAGAAAAAGTAAAAAGATGGCATGACAAAAGGATACAAAAGCGTGAGTTTAAGGTAGGTGATTATGTTTTGCTATACAACTCTCGTTTAAGATTTTTTGCAGGAAAACTCCTATCTAAATGGGAAGGTCCTTACGTTATCGAGGAGGTCTATCGTTCCGGTGCCATAAAAATCAACAACTTCGAAGGCACAAATCCGAAGGTGGTGAATGGTCAAAGAATCAAACATTATATCTCAGGTAATCCCATAAATGTTGAAACCAATGTTATTGACACCGTAACCCCGGAGGAGTACATAAGGGATACTTTCCAGAACGTTTCAGACTCCGAAAAGGAATAGGTATGTGGTACGGTAAGTAAAATGACTCCAAAACAATTCTAATAGCATTTTTTCTCCGTTTTGGAATATTTAAGAAAATAGGAAAATAAGAAGTAGTCCGGGAAGGACACGGGGCATCCACGAGGGTGGAGGGCGCGCCCTACCCCCCTGGGCACGCCCCCTGCCTCGTGGGCACCTCGTGTGCCATCCGGACTCCGTTTTCTTGCACGATACTTCTTTTGGTCGGTAAAAATTCATTATATAATCTCCCGAAGGTTTTGACCACCGCACCACGCAAATATCTCCTGCTTTTGTTTCGAGCTGTTTTCTGCCAGAGTTGTCAAGGACAGGCATCATGCCGTCCCCCTCCTCCAACAATGAGGGCGATGATGCTTGGCTAATGAAGATAGAGCTGAAGGGAGAAGAACCCGGGGAGATCAACAAGGATGATAGGATCAAGAAGGCCACGGAGGATCAAGCTCCGGCAGCAGAAGAAGAAGACATCCTTCAACCTCATTACAATCTTCTTACCCCTACTGAAATTGAAGCTTTCAAGATGATTGAAATAGTTCGGATGCAGAACAAGTATCTAACTCGTGAAAATATTCTGTTGCAAGAGCATATCACCGCACTTAAGGGCATTATTCGTAAGTTGGAGCACCTCCTACGCTCGATGTTGGACGACAAGCCTGCATCATCAACAACTCTATCATCACCACCTCCGAAGAAAGAGACATAAACACATGGGGATGGGCACTCCCCTTGGCAACTGCCAAGCTTGGGGGAGGTGCCCCGGTATCGTATCACCATCACACTCCTATCTTTACCTTTTTCTTAGTTCGATCCTTTTGGTAATATCTTGATCTAGTAGAATAAAGTTTTAGCATGATCTAGTTTTGAGTTTTGCTTTACGATCCTTCTATGTAATCGAGTCCGTGGGCTATATATAATAAATATTAGTTTTGAGTCGAGGGCTTGGTTATCTTGCTATGATCTTGAGGGAATAAAAGAAAGAATAAAAAGAATTAAAGAGATCATATTGATCTTATGGAGAGTAATGACTTCACATATAAAGAGTATGATGAATAAAAGTTGTTGAGAGTTGACAAACATAGTTTTGGTCATCATTGCAATTAATAGGAAGTAATAAAGAAAGAGAGGTTTTCACATATAAATATACTATCTTGGACATCTTTTATGATTGTGAGCACTCATTAAAATATGACATGCTAAAAAGTTGATGTTGGACAAGGAAGACAACGTAATGGGTTATGTTTTCTTATATCCGAAATAAAGTATATTGTCATGGATCATCCAACATGTTGAGCTTGCCTTTCCCCCTCATGCTAGCCAAATTCTCTGCACCAAGTAGAGATACTACTTGTGCTTCCGAATATCCTTAAACCCAGTTTTGCCATGAGTGTCCACCATACCTACCTATGGATTGAGTAAGATCCTTCAAGTAAGTTTTCATTGTTGCATGCAATAAAAATTGCTCTCTAAATATGTATGATTTATTAGTGTGGAGAAAATAAGCTTTATACGATCTTGCGATATGGAAGAAATAAAAGCGACGGACTGCATAATAAAGGTCCCTATCACAAGTGGCAATATAAAGTGGCGTTCTTTTGCATTAAGATTTTGTGCATCCAACCATAAAAGCACATGACAACCTCTGCTTCCCTCTGCGAAGGTCCTATCTTTTATTTTTTGCTTTATATCTTATGCAAGAGTCGCGGTGATCTTCACCTTTCCTTTTTACACTTTATCCTTTGGCAAGCACATTGTGTTGGAAAGTTCCTGATATATATATATCCAATTGGATGTAAGTTATCATAAACTATTATTGTTGACATTACCCTTGAGGTAAAAGGTTGGGAGGCAACACTATAAGCCCCTATCTTTCTCTGTGTCCGATTAAAACTCCATACCCATAAGTATTTCGTGAGTGTTAGCAATTGTGAAAGACTCAATGATAGTTGAGTGTGTGGACTTGCTGAAAAGCTCTTATATTGACTCTTTTCGATGTTATGATAAATTGCAATTGCTTCAGTGACTGAGATTATAGTTTGTTAGTTTTCAATGAAGTTTCTGTTTCATACTTTACATTGTGAATAGATTGTTACTTTAGCATAATAAATCATATGACAATATATATATATATATATATATATATATGTTGTTATAAGAATGATCATGATGCCCACATGTCCGTATTTTATTTTATCGACACCTCTATCTCTAAACATGTCGACATATTTTTCATTATCGGCTTCCGCTTGAGGACAAGTGAGGTCTAAGCTTGGGGGAGTTGATACGTCCATTTTGCATCATGCTTTTATATCGATATTTATTGCATTATGGGCTGTTATTACACATTATGTCACAATACTTATGCCTATTCTCTCTTATTTTACAAGGTTTACACGAAGAGGGACAATTCCGGCTGCTGGAATTCTGGGCTGGAAAAGGAGCAAATATTAGAAACCTATTCTGCACAACTACAAAAGTCCTAAAACTCCACGAAAGTCAGTTTTGGAATATATTAAAAATATTGGGCGAAGAAAGCACCAGAGGGGGCCACACCCTATCCACGAGGGTGGGGGCACGCCCTACCCCCTGGGCGCGCCCCCTGCCTCGTGGGCCCCCTGGCAGGCCTCCGGTGCCCATCTTTTGCTATATGAAGTCTTTCGCTCTGGAAAAAATTAGAAGGAAGCTTTCGGGACAAGGCGCCGCCGTCTCGAGGCGGAACCTTGGCGGAACCAATCTAGGGCTCTGGCGGAGCTGTTCTGCCGGGGAAACATCCCTCCGGGAGGGGGAAATCATCGCCATCGTCATCACCATCGATCCTGTCATCGGGAGGGGGTCAATCTCCATCAACATCTTCACCAGCACCATCTCCTCTCAAACCCTAGTTCATCTCTTGTATCCAATCTTTGTCTCAAAACCTCAGATCGGTACCTGTGGGTTGCTAGTAGTGTTGATTACTCCTTGTAGTTGATGCTAGTTGGTTTAATTGGTGGAAGATCATATGTTCAGATCCTTTATGCATATTAATACCCCTCTGATTATGAACATGAATATGATTTGTGAGTAGTTACTTTTGTTCCTGAGGACATGGGAGAAGTCTTGCTATAAGTAGTCATGTGAATTTGGTATTCGTTCGATATTTTGATGAGATGTGTGTTGTCTTTCCTCTAGTGGTGTTATGTGAACGTCGACTACATGACACTTCACCATTGTTTGGGCCTAGGGGAAGGCATTGGGAAGTAATAAGTAGATGATGGGTTGCTAGAGTTACAGAAGCTTAAACCCTAGTTTATGCGTTGCTTCGTAAGGGATGATTTGGATCTACATGTTTCATGCTATGGTTAGGTTTACCTTAATACTTCTTTTGTAGTTGCGGATGCTTGCAAGAGGGGTTAATCATAAGTGGGATGCTTGTCCAAGGAAGGGCAGTACCCAAGCACCGGTCCACCCACATATCAAATTATCAAAGTAACGAACGTGAATCATATGAGCATGATGAAAACTAGTTTGACGATAATTCCCATGTGTCCTCGGGAGTGTTTTCCTTTATATAAGAGTTTGTCCAGGCTTGTCCTTTGCTACAAAAAGGATTGGTCCACCTTGCTGCATCTTATTTACTTTTATTACTTGTTACCCGTTATAAATTACCTTATCACAAAACTATCTGTTACCGATAATTTCAGTGCTTGCAGAGACTACCTTACTAAAAACCGCTTGTCATTTCCTTCTGCTCCTTGTTGGGTTCGACACTCTTACTTATCGAAAGGACTACGATAGATCCCCTATGCTTGTGGGTCATCACCGGCCCCCGCCACCTTGCAACTGCTGGGGAGGCGCGGGGGGCGCGGGGGCAACGAGTAGTACCCGACTGGCGCAGGAGGGCGGGGCAGGGTCGGTGCGGCCGGTGGAGCGGGGCCGCCGCGGGTGGTGCCGGCGGCGAGGGCGGTGTGCTGGACCCGCTGCTTCACCTTCGTCATCCGGCGCTCCTCAAGCTTGAGGTACGCGACGACGCGTTGAAAGGTGGGCTGCGCAGCAAGGTGAGGTTGGACGCCGCGTTGTTGAAGTCCTCGTTGAGGCCGGCGGTGAGGGTGCTCGGCATGAGGTCATCGGAGACTTTGTTACTGATGTCGTGAAGCTCATTGGCGAGCATCTTGAGCCTCATGCAATACTCATCAATGGTGGAGTTGTCCTGGTGACAGCCGAAGAACTCCTGCTGCAAGAAAACAAGGCGCTGAAGTTTGTTGTCAGTGAAGAGCGCGTTGATCTTGGTCCACATGGCACAAGCGATGTCGTCCTTGGCGACAACCGTGTGGAAGATGTCCTTTGAGACGGTTTGATAAAACCACCGGATGAGCATGGCCTCAATGGCGGACCACTCCGGATCGCCCTTCATGTTGTCGCCGTCCACGGAGCCGTCGATGTGCTCGGTGAGATAGTACTTGAGGAGGACAAGGTTGAAGTAGGTCTTCCACGCGTAGTACGAGGTGCTCGAGCTGTCGAGGTGGATGGGGACCCGGGCCTCGATATTGAGGTCGCGGATGGCGGCGGCAGGGGGCTCGGGCTGGCGAAGGTGTTGGACAAGCGGGTGGTGGAGGAGCCCGGGGAGTCCATGGCGGCGCGGCTAGGGTTGGGGGAGCGGCTAGGGTTAGGGTTGAAGGGAGGAGCAGCGACGGCGGGAGGGGTGCGACAGCTGCGTGGGGCGGCGACTGCGTGGGGAGGTGGCAGCGGCAACGGGGAGGGATGGTGGCGCGACGGGGAGCAGCGGCGGCGCGGCGAAGAAGAGGCGCAGCGGCGGCGGCTGCGGGTCGGCGCGGGGAGGTGAGAGCGGAAGCGGCAGCAGCACGGGGCGGTGGCGGCGTTGGAGGGGAACGCGGTGGTGGCGGGGTGCGGCGGCGGTGGGGTGCGGCGGCGGCGGCGATGGCTCGCCCTAGGGTAGGAACGGGAAGGATGATACCATGTACAGAGATAGTTTGGCAATGCAATACACGTTATATTGATTCGGTGCAGGTGCACTATATATAGAGTACAAGTAGGTCTCGACCTTAACTATACACAACTAGAAGATGGGCCAGGATATACACAAATACATGCAACACATATATATTCAACACACATTTTAGATGTACAAGTATGATCGGCACTGGATTATATCATTGTCGATGTCACTTTCTGTTTTGCGGGATATGCATATTCTTTTTTTAAATTAGAACAAAGTTTATTCTGGTTTGAATCGCGTGTTAAGGCATGGAGGTCGTGATACGTGTTTGTCCATGTGTGGTTGCCGGGCGGCGCAAACTATAAGACTTGAATGAGAGCGTAGCATGTGGAGTGGAGTGACATCATGAGGGAGGTGAATGTTTGGTTGGGAGTTATTAAGGTCCCAATAGGTTCAGGAACGGTCATCGAGTTTCCATTTTTCATAACATATGTATGTCTTTTATCATCCAGTTTACACTCTAAAACTGTCTGCTACCACCTTTGTCAAAGACGCGAATCCAGACGATCATGGAGTCCCCATCCAACATTGGTCTCGGGGAGAGATGGGATTGTCAAGGTTGAGAAAATGCTTCTTTGCTTGCCTGTTGGCTCCAGCTTCAGATTCCTAAAAGAGAAGGTCAGCTAGCGGCAAATGAACTTGCAGACATTATTTCCAAGCAAAAATTTAGATAATATAATAAGTTTGTGATCATCAGGACGTTAGAGTCGGAAGAAAGCAACTATGATATGACCCATGTGTGGTGTGTCGCCCTTCGGCCCGCTAGTGCTGGTGTATTTTGTTCGAATCACCAGGGCGACATTAATTAGAGGTCGATCTTAATTTTACTTGTCCATGAAAACAAATTTTAGGCGGCTTGGGGCATGAAAACACTTAATCTATCACTATATTCCTTGCACATAACAAGTACATAATACCACCTTACACACCAAACTCACATCATTTCACAAAATCGTTTGACACATATAGATAACATCGCTAATATTTCGCATAGTTGTGTAATAATCAATGCAACATGGAACAAAAATAAATGAATTAACATGAGGATATTATATTTAAAAACTGAAATTGTAAAACAAAGACAATTTTTTCTCGTTTCCTTGAATCTTCTTATCGTTTTGGCTATGATGTTTTCTTTTGTTTGATCTCTTTACCCTATGACCATAGAGGCCATGATGTGAACATACACACCAACAACATAAATGAGCACGTTAATGGATAGATAATAATATGAACAAAAGAATGCTTTAGATTTCATGATTTGTGTGAAATTGGCACGAGATGGTCGCTCAATTGGCTCAACGGGAGATTTAAAACCTTTGTAACATCGAGGTGTCATGTGCCCACATGTGTGTGTGATTTGCAGTCAGATGATGGTTTGAAAACCCATTTGTTAATAAGGATTGAAAATCAAATTTTACAATGGCAGAAATGTGTAACAACATGGGAAATACCCATCGGCTCTCCACGACGTGTGTTCCCTGAATCTCACCGACCAGTTAGTTTGAGACAGGGCCGACCCTAGTATTATGGAAGCCCTAGTGCGAATGTGGTACAATGGAACAGACAACAGAGTAACATAAATGAGCTCAGTTTATAAAAAAATGTTCGCTTAAAAATATACATTACAAAACAAATTAAAAACAACTACATTTTCCTATAGTCGGCTCGATTCACTAGCTCAGCAATGGGGCTGTCCCATCCAGGACGACTCTTGCCAAATAGGAGGAGGTTCCGTATGGAAAACCCTATTTGTTGCATTGTACGACAAACTGTCGACGCATCGCACACTCTTTGCTTGGGTCGGCCATTTATTGTTTTATTATGTGCGTCAACCTCAGTTTTGGGAACCTTCTGGAAGGTCGCTGAGCGGTTTTGGGAACCATCCAAAAGGTTCTTGGACCGGGTTTTCTTTATGGGTTTCCTTTTTTCTTTTTCCGTTATTTTTGTTTCTCTTTTTGTTCTTTCATATATTCAAGAGAATAAAAACAGATATTCAAAATGTGATTGTTTCAAAAAAATTGTTCATGTTTTAAAAAAATTCTTTACATATTAAAATATTGTTTGAAATTTCAAATTTCGTTCACAACTTTCAATAAATGTTCAAATATTAAAAAATGGAATTTAAAAAATATGAAATTTAAATTTTGTTCACCTTTTCCAAAAATTGCACACATTTCAAAAAATCATATATTTTTTAAAATTGTTCGGAATTTGAAAATTGTTCGCGCTTGTCAATTGTTTCATAATTTGAAAAATTGTCGACGTTTGAAAAAAACTATTTGGATTTTCAATTTTTTGTTCACAATTTTCTTGATTTGTTCAAAAAAAATAAAAAAAAATTGGTTCTACCGCTCTAGTTGGTTCTTAAAGGTTCATGTTGCGAATCAGTCATCCAAAACTCATCAGCACCAATGGCTTGAAACCCTAGTTCACGAGCGGGGCGTTGCGAGTTTGATACCTCGCTAGCGCACAACACTTTTTACGAAATGAATAACTAAGGGTACCCCTTGCAAAGGTCACACCATCTTCTCAGGCACTGACAAGTGTGCACTGCATGTGCAACACCTGTCGTAATTTTTTTAAACCTTTTTAGAGATTTATTTATTTAAAATGTTTTATCTCTTGAATCGTGCGTCCAAATCTCGAACCGTATTGGCTATTGTATTTCTAGTGTCGAGATCTTCAAAACTAGATCTCATGTTAATAAGTTTCGACAAACTTCTTTTCAAGAAAAAACCAAAAATTGAAAAGAAACTAAACCCCAAAAAAATAAAAATAAAAAGATTAAACCGGTTTCGCGCAAAAAAGTGAATACCAAACAAGGGAAGAGAGAATTGAAACCCAAAAGCACAGTTGCGGTTTTTCAAAAAAATCACAGCCTGTTATATTTCCTTTTTCTTGGGAGCTTCTCATGTAAGGAAAATTGTGCTTCCATGAGAACCAAATTTGTGCTTCTCGTGCAGGCACATCTTTTTTTTCATAAATAAGTACAGTCGTGCTTCGTGCGGAAGTAAATATGTGCTTTTGATGGAAGTATTTTTATTTTATTTTTTCGAGAAGCATAGTTCTGCCCTTCGCGGAAGTAAATCTGTGCTTCCACAGAAAGCAAGTATCTGCTTCTGGTGGAACCACAATGTTTTTTCTCGAGTAGCACAATTATGCTTTCTTGCGGAAGCAAATCTGTATTTCTGCTGGAAGCACAAATTTTTTCGCGCACTTTTCTTCAAAACATAAGGAAAACCCAACGAAAACCGAAAAGGCAAAAAACAAACCCAGAAAAATCCATCTAAAACACGAAATTGCGTAAAAGAACATTGATCGGAAACGCCCAGCCCGCAGCATGTGGTGGTGGCTAGACATGCCACTTGGCGTGCTCATCGCTTAAAAGAAGCTTGGCGTGCTCATCGCTTAAAAGAAGCTTGGCATGCTCCCAAGGCACCAAAAATGATCCTTGAAGGTCTCCCACAAGGGGTAACCTCAAGTTAGTTGCTCTCCACTTTTTGGGTGATTTTATTGGGCATCTCGGATTTGATCCCTCCTTTGGACTGCCTAGTCAGGGGTTCTTCTTTGCGAAGCGGCTGTTGGACGGGCGCAGCTATACCTCGCTTATAGCGAGGCAACCTTCCGATTTGTTGAAGCGCTTTGCAGCCGTGTTTTGTTCTTTTTTCATGTTCTTGTTTTTTTACTTTCATTTATACTTTCAAATATTCTAAATAATATATTACAAAAACATTTAAAAATGTTAACCAAACATTTGAAAAATGTTAAATATACATATAGAAAATGCTTCTCATGTATATAAAAAATGTATAAAAAAATATATAATGTATGTGAAAAAGTTGATCATGTATTTAAAAAACTAATCCAAACATTTGAAAAAAAATTTGAACAAGTATTTGAAAATTAGTAAATGTGTACTAAAAAATGTTAAAGTTGTATTTGAAACAATGTTAATCAATCATTTGAAAACTATGAAGCGTGTATGGAAAAAAATATTGACCATGTATTATAAAATATTAAATTTGTATTTGAAAATTTTGAATCAAGCATTTCAAAAAATGTTGACCATGTAAAACAATGTTAATCTAGTATCTGAAAAATGTCAATCAAGCATATGATAAAGTGTTAAATTTGTATATAAAAATGTTGACCATGTATTGAAAAATGTTATACTTGTATCTGAGAAATGCTAATCAAGGATTTGAAAAAAATATATGTATAGAAAAATGGTTGACCCTGTATTCGAATAAATTAATGATTTTTTTAGAAATGTTAATCAAGCATTTGGAAAAAATTAAAATGTATATAGAAAAAATGGTGACCACGTATTCAATGAATCTTAATCTGATATTTGAATAATATTAAATGGTGACAACTACAATTAAAATTGCATTAGAAAAACAATGAAAAATCGAGAGAAAACACATAAAAACAAGGAAAAATGAAATGAAAAAATGAAGAAAAATAAATAAAAAATATGAAAACCCGTGTAAAAACAGAGAAAAGAAACCCAAAAAATCTGTTGAAAACAAGAAAAAACAAAACAGAAAACCTATGAAAAACCGGATCTTTTTATTTAACAAGGTAGCGACCTACTAATTTCACACGAACCGCATGGTGCCCAGTTCTTAGCAGCGCTATGCGTCACCAGGAGATCCCAGGATCGATTCCTATTTCTTTTAGCACGAATGGACCGCCTTTAATTGTATTTAATTGTAGTTGCTTCAGGTGAGACCGAAGAAAGACTCGTTGTAAGCAAGATATAGTCTTTATGTTGTTGGATGCACAAAGTGTCAACATTTTTGTTGGAGCACGCACAGAGTGTCCTATAGAAAAGAATGATAAATCCCGAACATTCGGATTTTATGCGTGGCAATCTGAACTTTTTTAATGGCAACTTTACTTCACGTGAAGTTGGCAAATATGACCATTTTTTCTGTGACAAAGTTGCCATGTTTTTAACAACTAAAGTTGCCATCTCGCGTCAACTAAAATTGTCATGAAAAAACGTTCAAGATGTGATATGCTTAGAGCATCTCCAGCCGCGGCCCCAACAGGCCATCCCCAGGCGTTTTTGCCGTGCCGGCAAAAATCAGCCCAGTCACGTCCTCAAGAACCCGTTTTTCGCCGGCTTGAGCCGAAATTGGTGCCGGCGGCCCCAGGCCGAACCCGGCGCGCTGGAGGCGCTCGGGGGCGAGGGGTTTTGGCGCGAAAACGCGGCGGGCCTGTCGAGTCAGCGGCACACGCCTCGTCTTCCCCAGAACACCTCGATTTCCCGCGGGGGAATCAATGGCAAGGTTGCCGTCAGCCTTGCCATTGATTCCTCACGGGCTGCCTGTCGCGGCGACGCCTCCCCTTCCGACACGCGTTCACACGGCAGCTGGGGCTATAAAAACCAGATGCTTCCCTCACCGCTGGCCACCCAGTCCGCCGAGCCCAAACCAGCCGCCGTCCCTCCCTTCCGCCGCCGAGCACTGCCGCTCTCCCCTTCCCTCCCTTCCCCTCCTTCTCTCCATGGCGGAACGCTTCCCCGGCGACGCCGCGGCGGCCAACGGCTTCGGCCGCCGCTCTCTCCAGGAGTGCGAATCGTGGCTGCTCTTCGAGGCGAACATCCCGGCGCCGCCGGACATGCGCGCCGGACCGACGGGGTGGAAGCTCAGCAACGGCGGCGTCCCCCCCCTGTGCCCGACATCGACGCACCCCCTGGCTTCTTCGCCGCCGAGGTCGACCGCGTGCGGTCGTCCTTGTCGGAGGAGCAGCGCGCCCTGCCCCAGTACGCCGCCGACAACAACGCCGCGTGGGCGGACTACTTCCAGCGGCGGCAGGCGCAGCGGCTGGCGTCCACGAACGGGGCGCCGGTGGTCGGCGGCGTGAAGAACAGCGACGGGCGCCGCCTCTGGTGGGGCGTCCCCGGCCGAACCCTGCACGAGGTGATAGCGCACCTCGAGGGTGGCAACAATCCGCCGCTGGCGTACCCCGCCGCGGCAGCGGCCGTGCCGGCCCCTCGCCGGAGCGCCGGGCCGTGGGTGCCCCTTAGATTACTTTTTTTATTTTATAATTTATGTAAAATGTCGAACATGTTTAATATGAATATCAAGTTTGCCGAATTTTAGCCAAACTTTGTCAAATTCAAAGTTTTTAAAATAAAAAAAACGCGTCTGGGGGCGACCCTGAGGCGAGCGGCTGGGAACCCGCTCTCCCCCACGCCGATTTTAGCGCCGGCTTGCCCCAGAGAGCGCGTAAAATTGTCGCTGGGGGGCCAACGGCTGGAGATGCTCTTAAAATCGCCATTTTATTCTCCGCTCATCAGGCCCATGGGTTCACCCCTACAACTCATAGCCCATCCAACACAACTTCACGGTCCCACCCGAGCAACCGACTTGGTCCGAAGACCGAGTCAACCCCGCACAGTAACACAGTCAAGCAGGACCCATGCGGGGCACCCACCCCCGTGGGCCCAGACCACGCACCCCGCGCCACCCGAGCCGTCCACGCACCATCGGACGGACGAGGACCAGCCACCCACGTCCACGCACCGTGTCTCAGCCCAGGGTGCAGTAGTATACCGCGTGCACCCCGTGGTCAACTCCGATTCAAAAAAACAATCCCACCACTCTCCGCTTCGACTCCTGACTCCAGACGCCGCCCCCGGCCCCGCCCCCGCCGGAACCCTAGGAAGTCGCCGCCCGTCGCCGGGCACGCGGCCGCCGCCATGACCGGGTGCGTCGCCCCTCCTCGATCCGATCGCGTAGACCTTTGCCCGCGCCGCGCTCCTCCGATGGTTCGTCCCGCCGCGGTGGAATGCGATCTGCCTAGGTCGGGATAGGAGGCGCCGGCTGTTTTCTATCCCCTTCTCATGTCGAGCACGGGTGGGATTAGTAGGTGGCGCCCCTTTGGGGTCCGGGAGCTTGCGGGGTCGATATCCCCTTTCACCACTACTTTTTGCGGTTCAATGGATGCACGATTTGGGCGTCGGGAGGTTGGGATTTTGTACAGTTAAAAACGATCACTCTGTTAAGGGTTTGGATCGAAAGGCGTCGTCTTTTCTTGCTTGCGAAGCTCCGTGTTAGGATCACGGCTCGATTATGTGAATGTGGCACGTTCTTGCTTGGGATGTGCATGAAAGGCATGATTGGTTTGGGTGCTGCGGCGTGGATGGTTGGATTGCGTCAGTACTTTGTAGTTTTGCAGTTAAGCTTGCAATTGCCCGGCAAAAAGATGACGTTTTTGCATTGGTTATGGTTGAGAGGGACATTTTTTTTCTATACCGGGTTAGCACTATGTATGCACTTTGTCCTTAGCAATTAAAGAACATACACTTAGTTTTAGTTGAATGGAGACATTTGTTTCTATTCCAGGTTAGCAGTATGTATGCACTTTGTTCGATAGCAATTAAAGAACTTACACTTTGTTCGATAGCAATTCAGGTAGGTTTTTTTGCCCCTGGGTGATTTTTTTTTAAATCGTCAAAGGAGTTCATTCATCGTGTCACCCTCGACTCTGCTGTTGTGTCCATCTTAAACTTTTGGATGGCCATCGTTTCAGCATGACTAATTAAAGATCACTTTCCAACGTTTTCTTCTATTTATCCAATTAGCATTGCACGCAAACTTGACTTCAGTCATTGTTATTGGTCGTTAGTTTTACCAGTGTCATGGTTCCTCGGTAAAAAAAATGTTTCTTTCGAACTGACTTCAGCTTAGCAGCGCTTTAATTTGGATTTACACCGTAGCCAGAAACCAGCAGTGCAGTCGAATTTGGTCCTGTATTTTGTAAACGAGATGCTTGATCACTATTAACACGAAAGATATATTGAGGAACTATGCATTAGTGGTACATATATTTGTATTTCGGTGTGCTTGTCAGATTCCAAATCAGGTTCATTTTGTACCTGTACAAGACTGACTGGATCTGTTTAATGAAATTATCCCCTTTCCTGTGCCAGCCTTTGGTTCTTCCTTTTTGTGGTTATAATGCTGTTGATAGGTGCATAAATATGCATTGAAGTTGTGATAATTTTGTTGGAGTTGTGGAGCAACTTTTCTGTATTCATCTATCTTAACTCTACTGCTAATAATTTCTGCAGGACATCCTGGCTAATTGATAGCCAAAGAATTGCTTCGAAAATAAAAAACGTTTCTGGGTCACGGGATCTCAGTAAACAAAAATGGTTGAGCAACCCAACTAAGGAGTGCCCGAATTGCAGCCACAGCATTGATAACAGTGATGTAAGAGTTGTGCCTTTGCATTTCTATTATGCAAAATTGAACTAGCTGTGGTGCATGTGTATATCATTAGCATTTTGTTGTTGGTATGTTTGAATGGCTGATTCATGCTTATTTTAAAGGGCCATTTGCATTTCAGCCCCTAACTCGAACCACCTACTCAGATTTACCTGTAAAAAAATCATGTGTTCAAATTTGTCCCTCTTCCGTTAAGTGCGGTTATAGAAATGCCCTTCCGTACATTTTCCGTCCAGTCAAATGCCTTTAACGGTCAAACGCCTTTGACTGGACGGAAAATGTAAGGAAGGGCATTTTTATAAGCGCACTTAACGGAAAAGGGGCAAATTTGAGCACATGATTTTTTTAGGGGTAAATCTGAGAGTGGGCGCAAATTAGGGGCATAAATGTAAATATCCCTATTTTAAATAGAGGATTTAGAGAAAAAACTATATAGTTAATGTTTGAGCGATTACTGTTATCTTTATCCAGCCTTCTGCTCATTGGTCTATGTTAATAAGGCAATCACTTCTTCGTAAAGCTGGAACAGATTCTGTTATAATTCTGTGACTTTGTGATTCTCATGTTCCAGATCAAGTGTTGTGTGAATATATTGTTTCTAAAGTTTTTGAGTTTTCTCACTTTGAGACTTGGATTAGTATTGTTAATTATTAATGCCCAGTAAGGTACTAAGATGTAATGTAAACTGCAACCCTCTGATGAATTAAGGTTTCTCTACAGGTTGTTCACCAGTGGCCTGGTTTGCCAAAGGGTGTAAAGTTTGATCCGTCTGACCAGGAATTGCTTGGGCATTTGCTGGCAAAACATGACAGAGCAGGTTCTCAACCTCACCCATTCATCGATGAATTTATTCCAACAGTTGAGGAAGCTGATGGTATCTGTTACACTCATCCACAGAAACTTCCAGGTTCCCCTCAGTTTAAATCTTTGAAGTACCCAGATATCTTCCTGTGTTTGCTATCTGGTCTTTTCCAGTCAAACCCAAGGCCCAGCATTTCTACTAAATCTAGCAGTATTTTCGGTGTTGGCAATCACTTTTTTTTCATTCAATATATTACCTTTACACATATGTCACTCAGGAACATTCTACAAATCTGCTATGACGTCTTGCATCTCTAGACTGGTTCAGTTCAGGTCCTTTTTTTTCAAACGGGGACTTCACTTTCTTTATAAAGCACCTTTTTTTATAGCTTTGGCAATAGAAGTGTGCTTTTGAGAAATTTAATCTGTTTTCTCTGCTCTGCTTTGTTGCTTTGCATTACTGTTGAATTGACTTCATCCTTTTCAGGCGTTAAGCAAGATGGAAGTGTATCACACTTCTTCCACAGAACATTTAAAGCATATAACACTGGGACTAGGAAGCGTCGAAAGATCAACACTAGTGATCTTGCCGATGTTCGCTGGCACAAGACAGGCAAGACAAAGCCAGTAATGGTTGATGGACAGCACCTTGGCTGTAAGAAAATAATGGTGCTATATATGAGTACTGTGAAGGGTGGGAAGCCCAAGAAGACTAACTGGGTGATGCATCAATATCATCTAGGCACTGGGGAAGATGAGCAGAATGGGGAATATGTTGTCTCCAAATTATTTTTCCAGCAACAGAATGGGCAAAAGAGTGCATTAGAGCTAACCAACACAGATGTGATGGAAACTACAGTTGCTGAAGCAGATCTTACTGACCTCCCTGAACCAACCGCGGAAGAAGAAGATGAACGTATTAGTAGTATTAGTAACCAAGAGTTTCTTCTTAATAATGAATATAATGCTGACGAGGAAGCCCTTCATAGCCATGAACATAATACTTATCAGGTAGTTGCCTATTCATATCGCTGTATTTCTATGCATTATACGTTCTAGTCAAGTTGAGTTAGCAAACAAAACATAAGAAGTGTTTAAGGTAACTGAATAATGAAGTCGGTAACTGATATGCAGGAAAACGGAGATTGTGAAATAAAAATGGAAGAAAAAGCTGCTGATGAAAATGCCGTCTATCCATCCTCTGAAAAACCCGAGGATGGAGATAATCCACCATCACAAGATCCAAACTTGTGGGAAGGTGATTCCCAGTTTCTGTTAGATTCTCAGCAACTAGCAGAAAACTTGGCCATTTGTGATGAGTTCCTGCAGAGTCAGACCTCATGCGGCGATGGAGATGAACCAGGTTCGATCAAGCCTCGCCTGGCAGTTTATGCCCAATTGCCAGTAGAGGACTTGAAGAAAGATCTGCAAGAATACAAGGACTTGGGCCCTTCAGACAATGCAAATCTTGAGCCTGAAAACAATGCTGAACTTCGATTGAGCCAACTCGTAAGATTTTGATACCTTGGACCCTCATGCAGTTTGTTGACATGTTCAGTTTTCCCTTTCCACCCTGGGTTTGCTAATCCGTGCCTTACTTGCAGGAATTTTCACAGGACAGCTATACGATTGGAATTTTCACAGGGCAGGCGGCTGATTGACGTCGTCTCTCCTTGAATGCATTGCCAGCACCCTGCGCATGAAGAAACATCTGAAACCCCTTTTTGCGAGACAATATTAGAGCAATGTGCTGCAAGCATCACCAACTGTGGTTTTCAGCTATGTGGTGATGTGGCTATTTTGTAACCTGCCAGCTTAAGACGTTGGCACTGTATATGAGTCGGGGTTGTTTATGCACTGATGAGTTGCTCTCAGGCATACGAACTGTTAAATTATGAAGAAGGCCAGAAGGTGTGATGCTGTGCGCTGGTTACTGTTCAGTCCTAGAACTAGCTATGTCTGGCAGCATGCGCTTGTAAATTGTAAGGATTAGCTGCCTCATTTTGGGAATCTTGAATGAAATGCTAAATGATTAGCTGATGTACTGATGAGTTTTTTCTTCAGTTGCAATTATAAATCCTGAATTTGAGTTGTCTAATGATGTTGCATTGACAACGTTGGCCGTCATGGTACCACCTATTAAATGTAAAAGATCACTTTCATGTGTGGACTAATACCTTGGTGAAGTTGGGGTGAGAATTTCGTGCAAGATTGATCTTGTGATAATCACATGACAGAGATGGAAAACCAACCCCAACTTTTTCAACTCCCTTTCAATGTCTGGTATATATCTCTATGAGTCGGTATATCGTTTCGAATGGATTTTAACTGGCAGGACTTGACTCACTTGACAGACATGTTGGGTAGGTCCGAGTGGGTTGGATTTAGGATCTGTTTGGAATGGGGGAATAGAACACCACGGAGATACGTAGAAAATAAGATAAGCGACTTCACATGTGGTGTGTCAAGCTAAAATCCTTACACAATATTTAATGCAGAAGAGAAGTTGTTTGATTGTGACGATTGATGCTTCACAAATTATTCAGTTTTCTGATCTTGGTAATAACGGTTGCATGCATTGTTCGATGCAAGAGCCGAGAGCTTTTCTTCATTTGGAAAACATGACGTATTACATTACTTCAACCACAACAAAAAAAACTAAGGGCAAAGTGGACGGCTGGACGCTACATGTTGGACTGATGCCCCTAGCTGCCACGTCGGCTCAGTCGGTACAACTTATGTAAAACACCCACATCTTTTAATCGGACACCCGGGAACAAACGTATGGTTGTCTAATTATTAACGGCATCAACGTCACTGCGTATGTACAAGCCGACACGATTAATCATTTTTCGACGTGCTGATCCGTCCGAGTACCAGTGTTCATCACGTTGCTAAACCCAGCAGTGACGCTTACTCTGCAATAGATATATTGCTGACGTCGGTAGTTTCCTTTTGAGAAACTCTACTGTCTATGTTCCCGCACAAAAAAAAGAAAAAAAACTCTGCTGTCTGTGGTTTGGTATGTGCAGATTTGCAGTTTTGATCGGTTCTCGTCGCGCATACGTGCAGGCAAACGACAACACGAATACTTTTTTTTTCGAGGGATGACAACACGAATACTTGGGTGGGGCCAGACCAGCCAGGCCCACGCCTAGCGGCCCATGGCGGTGCACGTCACAAGACTAGAAAAAGGAGCGGCCCGACCGTGTAGCGCGGAGCCGGCGGCTACCGTTGCGAGTGCGACGCGGAATACTTCGCCCGCACGGTATAGAAAAAGGGCCACCTCAGATCCTATCCCTTTGCGCCGAAAAGGCTTGGCGCCCTGCGAGCACAGTGCTTTTTGTATTGTTTGTCTTGGCGCCCGCGGAGTAGATATTTTTTTTTCTGGATGGAACACTTGTATTACTCAGTCACAATGTCATTGCAATCAGCCCTTGAAATAGACTGCATTTGGAGGGCCACAGCCAGTCCAAGGTCATAGTTCTACTTTCCAATCAAGCAAAGCTAGCTATCCCGCTGTTCTAAGAACGGCTCATATGAGTAATACAAGAATAATGAAGAGACACAAGATGCTTGATTTCCTTCATGATCAATGAGTAGATAGATCGGTTCAGCTCCTGTGTTTGTAGCATGTTGACTATAAAAAGAGAGTCCCACTCAATTACGTTGCCAGGCGTATAATATAAATTTTTAAGCTGATTGTTAGCAAAATCAGCTTTACTGATTATTTATGAATAACCAATTTATAAGAAAGCATGTTTGAATGTGGAAAGTGTAAAATAGATATATCAACTTGGTACCTGCAACCCTATCTCTGTTGTGACCCTCTATCTCACACGATTAGTCTTTTTCTGAGTTGGCGAAATTGTGCACGCTCCAGCCTCGGTTTCCAACGGTACTGCTCGCCTTCCGTCGGGCCGACCTCGAGAACTTTGCACGCGGACGATGATGGGGCACTTCCCATGGACACATGGGGCTTATGGCGGAGCCGCCACAGACGAGCAGAGGGATCGGCACGGGTTGGCGTATGTGCAGAGGTTCATCTCAAGGCCGAGGAAGAACCTGAAGATGATGCGCTTGCGGTAGATGGTGTCGACCAGAGCATTGTCGGCGTCCTCCAACCACGTGTCCTCCCCAGCGGTAGGGCCTCGCCGCCGCCAACTACATATGAGTACAAGACCGCGGTGCATACGATGCACAATACGCCGACGCGTTTAAGTCGAGCGTGACATATGCTAAACGAGTTTATACAAAACCAACCAATATTCTTTTTTCCAAAATCTGTCTTTTCTGATTTTTATGAAAACAAAAAATTTCTTATCTTGATTGGTTAGGCTAACCAAAAAACATGGTTATCCCCTTAAACATGATTAGAGGAAACTATTCTAGTAAATTCTACCTATCCAAAACAAGCAGTTTTTCCCCCAAACTGTAAGCCCCTTCTCATTAACATTACTAATAGTATAACAAGGTACCTAACAATCCCATGATACACAGATAACAACTTAGCATTAACACAAACATCACAACATGTGTCCACATCATCCACGCGCATCCATCTTCGCTGACCAGAGTATACTGTGTTGCAACCAGCAAGGAGATGCAGCCGAGCACCCTATCCGTGTAGAGGCGGCGTCTAGCCGTGAGTGAAGCATGGAATTGCACGGGAACAGAATCCTTCGGCGAAGGGAGAGTACTTTGCCCATGGAGCATCGACATCCCAAAATGCCGAAGAAATGCAATGAGTGAGACAACTGACTTTGCCACTACTAAGGGATTTGTTGGCAAGGCAAAAAGTTGAGGTAAAAGGCTTAGCATTGAATGCAAGATGAATCAACTACGTCGCATTTCTTATGATTTATACATGGTGCTAGTTGAGAATAAATCTAACAAAAAACACAAAGATGTGGGTCAAAGATATATGAATGGAGAAAACAAGATATGCGCATATGTTGTCAGAATCTAAGCTGCCAATTAATTAGACCAATAATATGACGCAGAACAAAAATTAGAGCAATACTATATAAGCTATGTGACTTAAAATTATACCATTAAAACCCATTTTCAAATAGGATTTTGATGGTATAACTTGTGTGGCACATAACCTACATTTTTGTTGGTTAAATTGACAGGTAAAGTTTGATATCATAATACGTGCACGTCTTGCTCATTGGAACGACCGTTATGCTTCATTAACACTAAGATGTTGATGGTTATGGGCTTGTTGCTGATTTGCTTGGCAAGTTGGTAGAGTGGGAAGTTACTAGGCAATCAACCCTAACATTGAAGTTTTAGACACGGTTATGTGTTGGAAAAGTCCATCTTCCTCGACCATCCTGGTGAACCATGGAATTAAGTTATTCACTAAATAAAATGTCTTCTTTTCTATTCTGTTCAGCAAAGGGAGTTAACTTATCAATGTACGCAAGAGGCTACAATGTTCAGAACAATATATAATTGTACTCCCTTCTTCCCAAAATGTAAGGCACCTTTACTTTGTAGGGTCCTTAATGCATAACTTTGACCATTAATACATATAAAAATGCATGGATTGAACATGTATAACTCGTAACGTCGTATTTGTCTTGCAAAATAGTCTTAATTCATGTATATTATACTAATTTATTGGACATACAATAACTATAAAATCATATTCAAAATTATATAATGAAGACCAAAAAAGTCTTAAGAAAGGAAAAGCTGCGTTTTGGATCGGAGGGAGTATAATAACTACTAGTAGTAAATAAATAAACAACAGGAAAGACTCCTATACAGACTTTAAGCCAAAACAAGATACGGACTGCAAAGTGTAGAAGAAAACAAATCGAATCTCCCTACAAGTTGTTTAATGCGCTCCGGGTGGCCCACGGGACGGGGACACGAACCTGAAGGCGGCGCATATAAACGTAATTACCCAACCTTCCCGGGGTTCTGGACGCAACAACTCGCCCCCCCGCAAGGTTTAATCCGAAAAAACTTGGCACACCAACGAAGCAACCCCCCTCCCCGGACGCCCTCGCTTCCTTCCGTCTCCGGCGACCCCACCCCCGCCACGCGCCGGCCGGCCCCGCGCGGGCGCCTCGGACTCGCGCTCGCCGCGGGCGGGAGGGCGGGATGGGGCTGCTGCGGGGGTTCTCGGTGGGGGCCGTGATGAAGCGGATGTGCAAGGCGGTGCTGAAGAAGGGGCTCGGGGATCTGTTCCTCGGCGAGCTCGACCTCGACCAGCTCGACCTGCAGCTCACCCGCGGCACGCTCGAGCTCACCGACCTCGCGCTCAACGCCGACTACATCAACAGCCAGGTGCGTCACGCCTCGCCGCCCCTTCGCGATTTCGTCCCTGTCCCGTGTGGGTTTAGGGCGCCTTTTTCCGTGTTCGATCGGGCGCGGCGGAATCGGGTTTTCGGATGCGTCCCGTCGCGATTGGTTGTCCCCGCGTGCTGAGGCGAATCGAATTGTGGCGTGATGATAGACAGGTTGACTGTAGGGTGGGGTGGTGGGGGTGGGATGACCAAATCAGTTTCCTCTGATTTTGGTTGCAATTGGACACTGGGGCGACGTGTATAGGCTCGGTTTTATTAGAATTTCGGACAGGGTTTTGCGAATATCAGGGGCAAAGGATTGGCGGGGGAAGGCGTCGTTTTCACTAATCAGGCTGGTGAGTTTTTCGTTAGTTTAGTAGGACTATATTGGAGTGCAGTTTGCATCTGGAAGTGTACGATCAAGCTGGAGTATTAGGGTTTGGGAGAAGCAGTAGGGTGTTGGTCCCTGTCAGCAGTTCCTGCATTTGAATCATAGTAACTTTAAATATTGTCACATTGGACTGACTGGAGCATTTGCAATCATATGCTGCGCAACTGTCAGTTAGGGTATTAAGCTGGATGATAATCTTCAAGCTTCAACAGTTCAGTGTATAATCCTTTTCTACCAACCCGACACCTGATTTTTTGTGATACTTACTGCCTAGCATATACAAATCTTATGCGCATGCTCCTCCCACCACCCACTGTGAAAACTTACATTTTCAAATTCTTCTGATTCACGATGATCATAAAACTGCAAATATGAAACCGGTGTATCTGAATTTGTAGTTTGTTATATTTTGAACTGTTCAATTGGGCCCTTACTTCAGATTTTTAAAGTTAATATCCTTCTCCATTTCAGCTATCAGGATTATCTATCATGGTGAAAGAAGGATCAATAAAATCTCTGCTGGTTAAATTTCCTCTACAGTTAAAGAGTTGTGAGATCGTAGTGGAAGACTTGGAGCTTGTGCTTGCTCCATCCGTTGCTAGTGAAATTCCACCTGTAGATGCTGAATGCTCTGTTTCTGGTAATAGTAGCTCCAGACAGACATCAGTCAACACCAAAAGAAATGAATCTGAGAAGCACTGTTCTACATCTGCATCTCGAGATGTGGATGAGGGTGTCAAGAGAATAGCCAATGCTGTCAAGTGGTTTCTTACAAACTTCAAAATCAAGTTTAAAAATACATATGTTGTATTTGATCCTCAGACCATTTTGGATAACAAGATCTCAGAATTTAATCGATCACTAGTTTTCCGGGTTAAAGAGATAGAATTTGGAACTAATCTTTCAACAGATGGTCTTGTCAAGCTGAATAATTTCGTAACGTTCCATGAGGCGGTGATCGAGTTCTTGAAAATGGATGATGTTGATGTACTTCTTCAGAATGATTTGGATAAGGCAACAGCTGACATCTCATCAGGTCATAGTACTACCTCGGTCTTGACAGGTCCTATTGGTGGATTCTCAGGGACATTGAACTTAAGCATCCCGTGGAGTAATGGATGCTTGAACCTTAAGAAAATCGACGCGGATGTATCTGTTGATTCATTAGAATTGCTGTTACAAATCAGCAGTATCCAGTGGTTCATGGATGTGTGGGATTCTCTCCATAGAAATCAAGCACGTGAACAGATTCGTCCCCATAATACGGCAGATATGTCCTTGAGCACCTCCAGATCTGCCTTAAGCACTTTGAAATCAGGTTCAGACTCAGTGATGATCCGGAGGGAAGACACAGACCAGATTGCACTTTCACAAAACAGGCAAGACAAATATCAGGATTCTTTCCTAACTAAGGCACATGTTATTCAAGACTGGATTCCGGAGCTCGTTGTCCACGAGGATCAAGGTGACCCTGATTCAGATTGTGACGAAAGGTTTGTTTCTTTCCTAATGACATTCGTTGCACCCGTGTTTCCATCAGCTTCCAGTTTACTTACTTCACATGATTAATGATTAATCCCTTAAAGAAGTACTCCCTCCGTCCCAAAATAAGTGTCTCAACTTTGTACTAACTTTACTACAAAATTGTACTAAGGTTAAGACACTTATTTTGGGACGGAGGGAGTATATGTTTGACATAGCTGTTATGAGATCATTGTAGAAAAGATTAAAATATGTTGTTGCTATGTCATATTGCATCCATTTCTTTGGCTTATGAATGATCGACCAGATGTATGATTTTACATATAATTTTTGGTCATCAATTTGAACTATAATGTGCATGCTTTGGGAGTTACAGTTAATAGTGGTCATTGCAGTATGCACTTGTTGCTCCTGTCCTGTCCTTTACTTCAGCTGTCTTTTAGATGTTCCGTTGTCTTATAGTTGCAACTTACGAGTATCACTGCCCATTGGGCTAGAGAATAGTTCTCTGCAATTGGTATGTTGCCTGGGGTTTCGGTGACCAAATATAACTCTTCATTGACTAGCATATTTTTTCCTTTGCTTTGTCTTTATTTACGTTGTTATCCTGTAAGACAGTAAGAGTCTATCTCTTGCTACGTGTGTTTGCATTTACATTTATTAAGAGAAGCAGGTCATTTGAGCCAAAGAAGAAAGCAAGATTTGGACTAGCCTAAGTGGATTACTGATTCGTTCTTATCTTTGACAGCATTGATCAGTTCTTTGAATGTTTTGAAGAACTGAGGAACTCCCAGACTAATTTAGGAAATAGCGGCATATGGGACTGGACGTGTTCAGTATTCAACGCAATTACTTTTGCATCCACTTTAGCTTCTGGATCAGATCAAGTTCCTAAAGGTATATAATGCTTATTTTGTTATGGATTTATGCTTCATATTTAATTTGTTTGTGTTGTATGAACAGTGGAATGGCAATAAACGCGATAACATTGACTTCCATAATCGAGTTTTTCTTATGACACACTTTCTTGCGGATTCAGGGCATAGTTTGTACTCCCTCCGTAAAGAAATATAAAAGCGTTTAGATCACTAAAGTAGTGATCTAAACTAAACGCTCTTATATTTATTTACAGAGGGAGTACTTTGTAGCCTAAGGTTGCCACACCTAACCTTAGTCGTGCCACAAACACCTTATGCATGTGTTGGTTCATAGCCATGCTTTTTAGCCATATGGTCCACATGCCATAGGCTCGGTTTTTTGCCAAATCACCACACATGTGATGGCCATTTCGTTCGCCACACTTTTTGTGGCAGCCACATTTCCCTTGGTTAGTTGTGGCAAAGTTAGTCATGAACCAAACCTGCCCTCATTTATCTTGAATATAACTTGGCTCACTCTGAATGCCATCCATGCTAAGTTCATAGTGTTTCACACTTGTAAGGAAAAATATTACACCGACTGTTAGTCAGCATGCAAATGAAACATCCTGGTAAAAAACATGGATACATTATGTTGACTTGTGAATAGCAGCAGACGTATATGATGCCCTAAGAGCATTCCATGCTGGTATCCACACCTATGAGTTCCACCACAGGCGTGAGTTTGTATAATAGCTTCTATCCATTCTCTTGCCATGGCTATAAGCTATAGCATTGTGAGCATGTAAAACACCATCGAATTTGTTCCAGTATTGAATCGAACCAAGTGGCTGTAACGTGTTATTTCTTTTTTTCCAGTTAATTATCGTCTGATCTTCTAAATCTCAGGACTTGCTTTCCTCTTCATTTTAACAGAACCGCCGATTGAGAAAACGTTACGGGCTTCCATCGCTGAGATATCTGTTATTCTCTTGTTCAGTGATGAAATGGATACTGGCGATTCCAGTGTTCCTGTCAGTCTCGTCAATGATATGAGAAATTCCGAAATGTTCTCGAGCTGCCTTTCCTCCCCCCCGCAGTTTGAACAATCGATGATGTATCCTGCTACTGCTTCCAGCTTAAATATGCATCATCTTGAAGCCAAGTGTCAGAACATTCATCTTGAACTCGAGGTATTGTTTTCCTCTGCAGCACTTGTTCTGAGTTCATGCATTGGTGAAGTCTTATAGCTTGATACTGATCTTTTTTCTTCTGATGTCTGCAGACATATCCCAAAAAATTAGGGTTCAAGGCATTGATTGCCCACATGAAGCTTGACGAATACTACAGTACTAACCATGATTCAAATCACTCACACTTTGGCACTGCTTTCTTAAATAATAATTTCTGTAGAGAAGTTCAAGCTGCTCTCCCTCAATTTCCATTTGCTGCTCAAGATTATTGGGTGGAAACAGTTGGAAGCTCTTCCCGCCGTTCAGAAAAATTCATTAAGGTTGAGCTGCTAAAAACATTTGGTGAGTCCACATTCCATTATGATGTCAGTAGCACAGATCAAGATGGCAACCCAGTAAGCACAACTTCACTGTCTATATATTTGGCTCCTTTGACTTTGTGGGTGCACTTCCATACAGTATACATGATACTGAATTTTATCAGTAAAGTCGAGTCTGATGTGTTTCATGGAGAGCATAGACTTAATAGGGATGGGGATGAAAGAAACAGCAAACTGGCTAATACTTCCTCAAGTGACTCTCTGAAGGTTCAAATAGCTCCATCACATGCAAGAATCGTCTTTTGCTTTCCTTCTGAGCCCTCATGGGATTTAAGTCGCCCGTCCATCCTGGATAAGTTCCTTGTCATCGACCACACAACATCTCATAACTCAACAGAAGCCTCTTCCCCACTTCGAAATGAAAGGTTTAATGATGTTCATCCAAGCACACAATCTACTTCACTCCATTTGGCTACCGGGAACTTTGACATCTACTTGGTTAAACCCTCCAGTGCATTGGATGGTATATGTGCTTTGAGTAGGCAAACTTTCTCTGCTCTGAAGATTTTATCTGTGACTAGATCCGATTATAATGACTCCAGCATTAGAATGATCCGAAAAAACCACCCTGTAACTTGCCCTGAGATGGTGGACAAAGTTTGGAGTTTGCCGAGCCTACATGATCAGAAGATTACTCAGAAAGAAAATAACAAATGGGTCGGCGTTGCCTCTTCTACAACTTCACAAGATCTTGTAGATTCAAGTCTCAGTATTCGCCAGGAACTCATTCGGAGCACTGAATTCTTGCTACATGTTCAACTTCCTTGTGTTTCGGTTCATCTCAATAAGAAGGATTGTGGACTACTTAATCAGCTGCTAGATCACGTACTCGATGGGCTTTCAGATGAAGCACCAGGCAGTTCTGAAAATGGCAAGGACAAAAACAACGAAATTGCCATTCAAACATCTGTCATTTTTGAATGCAGCATGTTGGATATTTGTACTGAGTTGGATGAAACTGTGGAAGTTGGTCCATCGTTGCAGACAGAACTAGAAGATTCTTGGAATCGTCTCAAGTTATCTGTTTCAAAATTGTCTCTGTGCTCCTTCTCTAATGTTGGTGGGGTCAACAATACCAGTTTTCTTTGGGTGAATCATGGTGAAGGTGAGCTTTGGGGTTCGGTTACCGGTACAGATGATAAAACCTGTGAAGAACTCAAAGATTTTCTTCTAGTTATTTGCAAGGATTCTGCTAGCAGGCGGGGTGATGGTGAAGGTAACAATGTATTGTCTTTTGGTACTGCTGGCTGTTCCGTGACCCACATCAGGAACCCAAACCTACAAGAGAATTATACTTCTGTCAATGTTCGTTCTGGGACAATTGTGGCACCTGGTGGACGTATGGATTGGATCAGTGGAATATCTTCGCTGTTCACTTCAGGTTCAAGTGGAACTGAACAATCCGATAACAGTAGTAGCACAAATAATTCACAGGCTGGTGAACCATTTTGGTCCTCTTTTTTTCTTGAGTTAACCGATGTTGCTCTGAGCTATGAACCTCACCTGAAAAATTCCTCATTCAATGCTGACGCTCCGGACTGCAAGTTTTTCTCATGCCTTTTAGCTGCATCATCATTTAAACTTCATAATAAATCTGCATCAGATTCTGCAGCTACTGATTTTGATATCCAACTGCGAGATCTCGGGCTTCTCATTTGTGAATCGTCTGGTTCCAAAAATGTCACTTGTGGTTATGATGTTGATTACCTTCGTCAATTGGGCTATGCTAAGATCGGCCATAACACATTCATTGAAGCTGCTCTAAGAACTGATACTTCCTTTTGGAAACTTGAAATATCCGAGTCACAATTTGATATTGGGACATGTCGTGATACAACACATGGTCTTGTTCGTTTGGTTTCCCAACTACAAAAGCTATATGCTCCGGATATGCGGGATGCTTTAGCTCATCTTCAATCTAGGTGGAATATTGTCCAACAGGCAAACGCACAAAACATGCCCAGTGATGCATCAGATATGTCAGAGAGCACTGACAACTTGGCAGATTCTGGAGAGTGCAAGTCAGATGGTCTGCTTGATGACATAATTGAGGATGCTCTTTACACTGACCAGGCCTACACAGACTACAATTTTTGGGACAAAAATTGTCATAACTCATTGAGCAGCAGTGAAATGAACGCTGAATATGAGATGAATATGGCTAACCCTGAGGCAGCTGATGTCGGTGTTTCACACATAGTTACCCCAGAAGCGAATACTGCCCAAATACCAATTAAGCAGAATTCCTGTCCTGAGCAGATCATTGACTCTTATTATATGCCTGATCTTCTCAATTCATCATTGTCATCATCTCCTTGTAATGTAAACCATCAGTCATCTGGCGATGATGCTCGTAAAACCATGAACTGTGATGATGGTGGATGGTACAACAATAGCCCCTTGACGATAGTTGAAAACCATGTTTACAAAAGGAACAGCCCACATGGAGAACATGTGTTCCAACAAGAAGGCAAGCCTGCTGTTTGCAGCTTGAATTCTGATGAATCTTGCAATCTGAAAGGCAAGATTCTTATTCATGATATAGATGTTAAGTGGCGAATGTATGCTGGTGATGACTGGCCACTGGCTCACAATGATTCAACTAGCCACCCATGCTCAAATGGAAGAGATAGGAGTTCTTCTTTGGAATTCATCGTGTCAGGACTCGGTGTGCAATTTGATATGTATCCAGATGGGGCCGTTTCTGTTTCTAGGTTATCCATCTCCGCACAGGACCTAAATCTTTGTGACCAAAATATGCATGCTCCATGGAAAATGGTACATATTCCTTTTTCTTTCTAAATTTCATTGAGCACTTGCTTTCATCATCGATTAATGCCTTTTAACTTCTATCATTCATTTTAATAGGTTCTTGGATGCTACAACTCAAAGGATTACCCAAGAGAATCTTGCTCCACTGCATTCAAGTTAGAACTAGAGTCTGTAAGACCTGAACCACAGGCTCCTCTAGAAGACTACAGGTATATACAGCATTAGGTTGCACACACAGTGGATTAATCTATTGGAAAAGATACCTGCTTGTTTCTTATACTCTGTACTGTGTTCGCTTGATGCTATATAGCTTCAAATGGTTAAAGATAAAGATTACTGTAAGGATATCCTATCTACATCATCCATCCATACATAGAAGACATCCTTTGACCTGGTAGATTGTAGTAAAAAATAAGCTATATATTGGTTTCAGAACATTGCAAGACTAAGTCTTAATGTACTTGACTAATTTATCTTTTTGCCTCAGTTTTGAGGGGTATATGGAATATGGAGTTTGCACAGTTAAATAGCAGAGACATAGTTTCATGTAGTAACCGTATCCTAGTGCAATAGTTGTTTTCATCCTATTCCAGTATTAGGTTTGCTTATGTTAATGATATGGGAATTCTGAAGAAAATTTTGTATGGCAGATCCATATTCATGATTTGTGCTTGTACGGTATGGTTGGTTGTTTATGCATTCTTGCTCTTTACACCTTTGTTCTTGCCACTAATTTGTGTCTGTTTGAATCTTAAATTGTAATCTGAAAGAATAGTGCTGCCATTTTTTCACCTTCTCGTTTCTGACACTTTTTATGCTCTCTCAGTTTGTTGTCTGACCCTCTTCTCTTGCATCCTTCTTCAGGTTATGCCTTGAGATTTTGCCTCTTCAATTGCATCTTGATCAAGGGCAACTGAACTTCCTCATCAGTTTCTTCCAGAATGACTCAAGTAACAACAACCCTCATGTGCCTTGTGAAAATGAGATTGTTGGTATGGACAGCACAACCTACGGAAGCACTACCATTGTGGATGAGGCATTACTTCCCTTTTTCCAGGTATTTTGGATTTACCAATTCTTGTTTTCCTCTTAATTGTGGGACTTGATTGGGCACATAAGAACTCTTTGCACCTATTTAACCTGACATATTCAAAATTTTGAAATTGTGTGCATTAACAGTCATCAAATTCTTTTCCTTTCTCATCTTATTTGCACTGGTAGGCAGCAGCGAGCTGGGCTCTGTTTGTCTTCAGTAAACATTTGTTGAATCTGATCTTCTTATTCTGTGGTGCCAGAAATTCGATGTGAAGCCTCTGGTTCTGCATATCAATTATATTCCTCGCCAGTTTGATCCTATTGCACTAGGTAAAGGAAATTACGCAGAGCTTCTCAACATCCTTCCATGGAAGGTAATTCGTTGTTGAAAAAGGAAATACTTTTGAGCAGTCAGTTCACTGCTGATTATCTTAAGATCAATAGGCAACACTGATGATGATTTTTTTTGCGTGCAGGGAATCGATTTAAAGCTTAAGAATGTTTCTGCAATGGGTGTTTATGGGTGGAATAGTATATGTGAAACAGTAGCTGCAGAGTGGCTGGAGGACATCTCCAAGAATCAGGTTCTGATCTCTCCATGCACGACTGTACATTTAGACATGCTTGTTGTTTTATGCACACAAAAACATACATATTTAATACAAGCAATATCAGAAAGAAACGGAGATTAAATATGCACTTCTCCACGCGAAAGCGTAGAGAATATTGTAAATCTGCCTTGTCTTACACAAGAATTCCTGTTCGCACCTGAATTCACAATATGCTGCTTGTGCAGGTCCATAAAGTGTTAAAAGGGCTTCCTCCTATAAAGTCATTAGTTGCCGTCGGTTCAGGCACTAAGAAATTGGTTTCCTTACCAATCAAAAGCTACAAGAAGGACCGGAAGTTGCTCAAGGGAATGCAAAGAGGTAATTTGGTTCACTGTACATGACACTGATATCAGTACTTAGCTAACATTTCTGTTGGAGTGTTAATAATATGTGATGGTACAGTATTATTAATCAGTAGTTGAATGATGACATGAATGGTTACAAATTAGGATGAATCTTACACGCTGTTTGGCAGGTGCTGTTGCTTTCATCAGAAGTGTATCCATCGAAGCTGTAGGCCTTGGTGTCCATTTGGCAGCGGGAGCTCATGATATGCTTTTGAAGACAGAGCGTGCCCTTACAGCTGTTCCACCGCCTTTAACCTCACGTGAAGCAAAAAAACCCAAAGAAAATATAAGAGCTAACCAGCCTGAAGGTGCACAACAAGGGTTGAAGCAGGTATTCAGTTTGTCTGATTTGTATGATAAAAGCATCTCCTTTTCTACCAGTTAAAGATAATTCAATGTCCAGAACCTGCATTGCTGATTCCCTTTATTTTTGTTTGTTTGTTTGGAATAGACCTTGCTTCCTGTTAATTTCTCTGAACTGGAGTAGTGCTCAAGCCTACATACGCCTTTAATCTTTTCATGTCTTGCGTAGTGTTATTAAGATTAACATGAAACTTGTCCAGGCCTATGAAAGTTTAACTGATGGGCTTGGAAGGACAGCTTCTGCTTTGATTGGGAATCCTATCAAGGTTTATAATCGTGGGGGTAGCACTGGATCAATACTGGCTACTGCAATCTGTGGAGCTCCAGCTGCTGCAGTAGCTCCAGTATCAGCTTCTGCTCGTGCTATGCACTATGCACTTCTTGGGCTAAGGAACAGGTGAGTTTTTTGCTCGTTTTCAAATATCGGTGGAAAACAGTCTATGGATACACCATTAGTTACAATCTCCAATTCACCATAAGGGGCTATTAGTTTGGTTCATGTCTTCCTGAATTCTTAAATTTGTTCATGTCTGTCCGTAACCAACTGTCGTTTCCTATCATTTTCTTCTATGTAGTACGTCAAGTGGTTAAGTACGCAATTTCCTCTTTAGTCGCATGTATAATCAGTACTAAACAGCTTGCATTTGCCACTTAAGATTTTAACACTAAAAGGGCAGCTCGGTGCACGTAGCTCCTGCTTGCACAGAGTCCAGGGAAGGGTGGGACCACTTTGGGTCTTTTGTACGCAGCCTTTCAGAAGACATAAAATAAAAACCCGTATTTTATGTCTCCTTTAATTGCTAAATAAAATATTTGTATTGTCGGTAAGACACTGATTTGTGGTGAAGATAAACCCTACAAGAACTATGCAATTGAATTTTATGAGGCAAGCCTGTAATTTATTGGACATCCCATATGTAGTGTTGTACTTTTCAAAGTTACCTACCAAGTAACAAAGATAATATAATGGGAGAGTGTTGAGAGGCCAATGAACAAAAGTGAGGGATGCATTCGATGTTTTGTGGAAGTCCTAACAGTATATTTCGGGCTGGAAGAAAAATAATGCAGCTAATTTGTCCCTTCACACACAGTATTACCTGGTTTTGCACTTACCAAGCTAGCTGTTGCTGAGTTGCTGTATATAAATTTGTTTTAACAATTATTACAATTTGTTGATGTGATAATGAATAGGGGTCTTAAGGTTCTTGGATCTTGACAAATGTTTATCCTAGGAATTCCTAATATTTTGTTACTCAGGGTCTTGCTAAGTAATCTGACTAAACTCACTAATTACCAGTGTAGCTGTGTAACATTTTGGGGTTCCCTTGAGTTCTATCTTGATTTAACATGATGTGCTCGAGTTCTGCTGGTCAGTGAATTAGTGAAACTGAGGTTATATGCAGGATTGATATGCTTCAAACATGTTTACCTCCCGTATGACCGCAATTTATCCCAACTTTTATCATTATTGGTACCTGGTTCTTACTTTGTGTACTGAACTTATTTTTCACAGCCTTGATCCTGAACACAAGAAAGAATCTGCGTACAAATATTCCGGGCCTTCTCAATAGTAGACTTCAGTGTGGAGGTTGCCTAGCTATGGTCTCTTCATTCTTGTGTGGCCTATCTACAGTATTTATGGAAGAAAACTGGTTGTCCGCAAACTTCTACAGTGAAGTGAGAATTCTGTACTGCTAGAGATCCTTAACCCGAAGAATCAATTGGCATCAGCTGGCCTGCTCTTACTGGAGTTTCTAATACGTCTGTGCAGCTGTACAGTTGTAGGATAGGTTGTATGTGGCGTCAAAGCCCTTCTATAGTATGTATAAATTAATATATACGCACCATGATTGTAGTCACCGCACCTTTTCCACCTCGGGTGGAAATTTTGTAAACTCCTAGCTTAGGCATTGACTAAGGTCGAGGGAGGGGATCAGGGGGGATGGCCCCAATTTTGTACATAATTTGGTTGCTTTCTGAGTTGTGCAGATGTAAATAACTCTTCTGTTTTGGTTGCCAATATGTTTGTCGGCTCGCTAAACCGCTGATAATGTGTTATTTTGCTTTGCAACTGTAAATATTGTTACTACTACCAGATTTTGTACTGTTGCAGTGAGCTCGGAAAACATGTTTTTGTCAGGTTGTTGCTCCCTCGGCTCTTTTTATTCTCTCGATGTCCTTCAATTATTTACCTGGCGAAAGTGGAGCGTTGCTGACCGGTTCTTTCGTGTTCTGCAATGCATTTGCTTGGTTAATGCCTTATCAGATGGCAATCTTCTCATTTTTCTAAGTATTTATAGTAAAATTTGTCCATTTTGGCACAGGGGAGGTGAAAGTGCGGTTTGCAAATTGGCTACATGCTCTATTTGTTTTGCATTTCTAAATGTGATCTTAAGAGTAACTAGCAGATTTCCTGAAGGTTGGTCTTTTAAAACTGGCCCTTAACATATTTAAAGGCTCTAGAGCAAGTGTGCAAAGTCAGGTTCCCTAAAATTAAAACCTTTATAAAATTTCCTCTCGTGGTTCTCCTATGTGTGTGAATTACACTCTAATTGAACTTCATGTCACAAAGATAGAAACTAAACATCAAAACATAGCATAGGGTCAAAATGCACGGACAAAACATGGTAATCATCATCCAACTGAAGTTCAACAAGGACGCGTTTGGTAGGTTGCATACAGCCCAACCAGGCCCGAGCGGGATGAAAATGAGCCGTTTGGTTGCCTGCAAGCCGGCTTGGCTCGCATCGGCACAGAACTTAAAGCAGCTCAGAGCCTGGCTCGCTGGAAACGCTCGAATTAATTGTTTCCAGCGAGCCAGGCTGAGTCGGGAGGAAAACAAAGACGCGGCGTAGGGCGCGGTGCAGGGGGATGTGGTCGGAGATGGCGGGATGGCGCGAAATATACCCTCACCACCTCATTTACTCGCTGCAGGGGGGACAAGCTCTCTGTTATTGGCACCGGTGACGGCGGTGACTCAGATCTGTGGCTGCGACACTCCCCTGCAGCGGCAACAACACTCCTCGGCAGCGGCAACTGCTTCTCCTTTAGTCTTCGACTCCGTCCGGCCATCCTCGTCTTCGCCATGTCTCCCCTGACCTCGAAGCTGGTAAGCTACCCACCTCCCCCTCCTCTGTTATTGCACCGGCGGCGGCGGCGATTCAGATCTGTGGCTGCGACACTCCCCAGCAGCGGCAAGTGGCGGCAGCAGCACCCCCTGCAGCGGCAACAACACTCCCCGGCAGCGGCAACTACTTCTCCCTTTCTTCTTCGACTCTGTCCGACCATCTTCGTCTCCGCCATGTCTCCCTTGACCTCGAAGCTGGTAAGCTACCCGCTGTGTTAGCACTACTGCAGGATGCTGCTAACGCGACTACGATCAGAGACCCTTCGACAAAACTGTGTGCGATGCAATAATCGCAAACGGTGGTGTAAAACAACCGTCAAAAAAGGTGCAAAACGTTTGCGATGGCGGGAACATCAAACACGGTTCAGATTTTAGTTGCGTGTGCGATGTAGGGCATACGGTTCAGTTTAATGAACTGTTCGCGATGAGGAAGAAGAAAAGAAACGGGCAGCCAAATGAAGGGTGTGCGATATACAACATACGGTTCACTTAGATGAACTGTTTGTGATTAGGCAACACAAAAGAAACGGTCAACCAGATCAAGATGTGTGCGATATACGGCATACCGTTCACTTGGATGAACTGTTTGCTTTGAGCCAAGAGAACAGAAACAGTTCAATTTAACAGGATGTGTGCGATACACGACAAACAGGTCTGTAAACAGAAATGTGTGCGAAGACCGATAATAACACAGACGATTGCTTCTAATAAGACGTATGTGATATGCTCTGTCTACACAACATCTATTGGCCATAAGGATGCGAAGAGGCATCCTATATCAGCAAGGACTAGCTGTTCCACCAATAGCTCATCTAAGAGAACTCTCAAGTTAATCGTGCTCAGGCTGGAGCAGCCATCAGATGGGTGACTGGATGGGAAGTTGTCTTGATGTTAAATTAACTGATAGGATGGGTCAGAAAGGTCAAATTAAATGACCCCTATGATCCATCCCATTAGTTAAATTAACCTCGAGGTCCTTGTTTTTTTAACACATGTTAAAGAAGGTCTACTACATTACTTTTTGACTGTGCGATACGTGGCATACAGTTGATCCATCCGACCTGTTTGTGATGGAATAAGCCATGTGTGTTCTGGGCAAACGCTTGCTAGTATACAACCGTTTGCGATTGATAAATTCATTACCGACGGGTTCTCTAATGTGGTCCGTGTTTATCTGATTATCATCTACTTCTTGTGCTTGCTTGATGTTCCTTCTATGCCAAGTTTCCATTAATTGATGGCGTTTTATGAACACGCCACCGTTTCCCGCCATTTCCTCACCTGTTTCCCGCTACCCAGTGATATTGCGCATAAACCTAGGCGGCGCGCGACGCACGGAGGCGACAAGCGCAGCCTGTAGCACATCCACCTTTTCCAAGCATGCCAACCCACCAAAGCGCCGCCTTTGCCATCAACCTCGTCGATGAGCAAAACGAGCAGGCGCCACGGCCCGTCGAGGCCGAGGCGCTCCCCGCAACGCGATGGACGACGCCATGATGCGCGTCATCGCCAGGGTTGAGCAGACCCTTGGCGCATGGCGCTTGAGCGCCGCGGATCAAGACAGGCATGTCAGCACCGAGAGGCTGCAGCTCGCCGCCCAACATGATCGATGGCGCGCCGCAGAGCAAGCTAGGCGCGTCCGCGCCGATAGGGTGCGGCTCGCCGCATGGCGAGACCATTGGAGCGCCACAGAGCGAGAGGCGCGGCGCGCCGCACAGCAAGAGCGGATCCATCGGCGCTTGCCTGCTGTCGACATGGTGTCGCAGCTGGGTACACGTCCCGTCAATACCCCCATTCCTCGCCAGGAGTGGGCAGATGCCCTCTGCGGCGTACTTGCATCAGAGGCTGGCCGCGTCGTACTTGCACCGGACGCCCGCCACGCCGTTCGCATGGGTCGCGCCGTTCGCCTTGTCCGCGGCCTGCTCGATGCCAACGCGCTAGTCGGTAGGCTCGACCGCCTCCTTGGCCCAGGTGTCCACCTAGGCGCAGTAGAGGAACATGGCCGTCACATCCTCGAGCTGGTGATCTCCGATGAAATAGCCAATTTGGAGCTCGGTATCGTGCTCCAGATGTACCGCGAGCGTATCGACCACTTGGACGAACGACTGCACGAGTTCAGGTAGAGCCAAGAGCTACCGTAGGCAATGGCTGCTTGTCATCGTCTCATGAACGCGTTTTATTTTGTTGAGTCGTTTCGACGTGGATAGCTATGTATTAACAACAATCATAGTATTGCTATGTTAATTACTCTGTTTCAATGTGTGTACTCTGCTTTTCGTTCTTATATGTTCTATTTTAATGTGTGTATATACACTTTCCATTATGTATATGTCGATGATAACAGTTAGATTCAAATTAGTATACAAAAACAGATAGAAAATGGAATTCATAATATATATATATTAATTGTTCATTAGTTCATCACAGAATATATATAATATCATCACATATACGTGATGATACTTAACTACTAGGTACAATGCATAAAATTGAAAATGAACAATACTAAAACTAATAATCCCTCCTGATGCGCGGCGTCTTCCCAGCGCGGAGGCAGTACTCCACCTCCTCCGCCTCGCAGCGCTTGACGTACCGATCTGCCTCTTGCTGGCGGACGCACGCGGACGATCTTGACATTTCGTTGGGCGCCCACCGGAGCTCCTCGCCGGTGGCACGCTGGAGCTTATCGGCCCACCTCCACGCAGTGATGAGGCGCCTAGCGCCTTTGACCTTCCTCGCGAAGTACCCGTCTTCATACACCTCCTCCGCACGACGACGCGCCCGCCCCCAAAGCTCCACCTTCTCCTTTCCCAGGCGACATCACGGGCTTCACAGGCCACCTGGTACCTCGCTTCCTCCTCCGCCATCTCCTTCTTGAACACCACTTGCCTGGCTTTCTCAGTCGGCGATAGTGACTTCCACAGACAAAGATTGTACTGGCCCCAAAACCAATCCAAAGTTGGGGGGTCCGGTGCAACCTCGTCCGGTGGCGCGTAGGGGTCCTCCTTGTCGTTGCTCTTCGACTGAGCATCCTCGGGGGCGGCGATTCCTCGTCGGCGCGTGGGCAGATCGGCAACGCCATGGCAGAGCTTTGAGAGAGAGAGAGAGAGAGGGCGAGCGAGGGGAGGATGTAGATGAGAATGCAGGCGGGACGACATGAGCAAGGTAGTATTTATTGGTGGCCGGAATCTAGATCGACGGGAACAGTACACACGCCGGTCGCCGGAATTTATGAGTACTGTAGTTTGAATTACACACGATTCCCACATTAGAATCCGTGTGTGAACATAATAGCTGACGGTTTCCAATACAGAACCGTGTCTGATTAATAACCCCCGCCATTCACCTTCCAAACCTCGAGGCGCAAAATAGAGTGCCAATCGTGTGGGAGCCGGTTGTCTTGTCAGATCTTTACATTTTCTTTTTTAAACACCAGATATTTACATCGTCTGAAGGTTTTTTGAACACCAGATATTTACTCTCAGAACCACTAGCCTTCTAGTGAGTTGCTCCGGTTTGTGAGGGGTGTGTGTCCAAACTTTCGTCAAACATGCTAATTTTTTTACCACATCATCTTGGTGGCATGACATTACATCAAGCAAGGTTTCATGTTTTTCTGATCATTTTTTAATTTTTTGGAGTTTAAATGCCATGGCACTCAATGCATGCCATGTGTCCATGCCGTGAGACCAATATGTTTGAAAATTCCTTCTAATTTACCGCACATGGAATTAACTCACACACAAGTACGCAAATATAATTTTTCAAACCGTTATGGTTAGCCATTGCATGTAGATGTAGTTCAAATTTCAATTACGGTCAATAAATGGCTAGAAAATCACTTAAATGTCTTTAAAAGGTCAAATGACCCTTGAAATTTTCCAAATTTTCACATGGCAGTTGTATTAGTGCATGTTAAACGTAGAAAAAATTTGAAGGCCATAAGGGGAAGCTATCTCCCGTTCGTCATCAAACATGCATTGTTCCCTTTCAGAACCACTAGGCCTTCTAGTGAGTTGCTCTGGTTTGTGAGGGGTGTGTGTCCAAACTTTCGTCAAACAGGCCAATTTTTTTACCACATCATCTTGGTGACATGACATTACATCAAGCAAGGTTTCATGTTTTTCTGATCATTTTTTAATTTTTTGGAATTTAAATGCCATGGCACTCCATGCCGTGAGACCAATATGTTTGAAAATTCTTTCTAATTTACTGCACATGGAATTAACTCGCACACAAGTACGCAAATATGATTTTTCAAACCGTTATGGTTAGCCGTTGCATGTAGATGTAGTTCAAATTTTAATTACGGTCAATAAATGGCTAGAAAATCACTTAAATGTCTTTAAAAGGTCAAATGACCCCTGAAATTTTCCAAATTTTCACACGATAGTTGTATTATTGCACGTTAAACGTAGAAAAAATTTGAAGGCCGTAAGGGGAAGCTATCTCCCGTTCGTCATCAAACATGCATTGTTCCCTCTCGGAACCACGAGCCTTCTAGTGAGTTGCTCCGGTTTGTGAGGGGTGTGTGTCCAAACTTTCGTCAAATAGGCCAATTTTTTTACCACATCATCTTGATGGCATGACATTACATCAAGCAAGGTTTCATGTTTTTATGATCATTTTTTTATTTTTTGGAATTTAAATGCCATGGCACTCCATGCATGTACATGTGTCCATGGCGTGAGACCAATATGTTTGAAAATTCCTTCTAATTTACCGCACATGGAATTATCTCACACACAAGTACGCAAATATGATTTTTCAAACCGTTGTGGTTAGCCGTTGCATGTAGATGTAGTTCAAATTTTAATTACTGTCAATAAATGGTGATCTAGGTCAGCGGTCGCGTCGGCCGCCACTTCGGCGGCGCCGCCGCCGCTGCTATGTTCCGACCCCTCCGCCCTGCGTAGGTGTGTCGTCTTTGCTTCTAGTCGGTCTGCTCGTCAGATCGTCTGTTCTTTCTCCGCCCCGACAGGAACTTGCGTCGCGACGGGTGTCGTCTTTGATTCCAGGTGGTCTGCTCGTTAGATCGTCTGTACTTTGTCCGTCCCTTGGTGAACTTGCTTCGCCGCGGGCGTCGTTGTCAATCCAGCCGGCTTGCTACGCCAGGTCGCTGCATGTTCTTTTGATTACTGATTGTTTACTTGAGGTACGGTCTGTTCGTGCAAGTGAAAGTGATCTGTACTTGCAATATTGCTGGCTGATCTGGGTGTGTAAGGTCAGGAGATCTGTAGGTGCAAGGTTTGCGCCTGGACAAATGAACCTTCTAAGTTGGAATTACCGGGGGGGGGGGGGGGGAGGGAACTCCTGGATAGTTCGCGAGTTAGCGATGTTGGTTAAGTCGCATTCCCCCATAATCGTTTTCTTATGCGAAACTAGGCAGAAAGAGAGCAAGATGAAAAGGATTCATGGCATATTGGGCCTTAAAGGGTTTGCCGGCGTGGACAACAATGGCTTGAGTGGCGACCTAGCTTTATATTGGCATGAGTCATGTATTGTGGAAGTGGTGGATAAAGATGATCGATGTATTGATGCACTAGTCAGAACCCATGAAGGAGCTGGACAATGGAGAGTTACTTGTGTATACGGTGAACCTCGCGTAGAGAATCGCCACCTCATGTGGGAAAAGTTGCAAGCCTTGAAAAGTACCAGCGATTTACCATGGTTGGTAATTGGTGATTTTAATGAAGCTCTGGGACTTCGAACATATTTCAGCGACCTCGAGAGCGGAAGCACAGATGGTTGCTTTTAGGGATACTTTGGAGATGTGTGAACTAGTTGATCTCGGTTTCTCGGGAGTCCCGTTCACCTATGATAACAAACGAAGTGGTGCAGGTAATGTGAAGGTGAGACTGGATAGGGCCGTCGCGTCTAGCTCGTGGAGGAATATGTATGCATTCTGTACAGTACAACATGTACCTTCACCATGCTCAGATCATATTGTACTGGTTCTCAAAGGCTCACCTGACCCTGGACCGTCGGGACGCAGCCGCCAGTATGAGGTATTTTGGGAGCGTGACGCCACCCTCCTAGACCCTTTCTTTATGTTGTTGCCAGCGCTTTCCCGGGCTGAGCCGGAATTCTTTATTAGAACGTTGGCAGGCAAAGCCCGAAGGAATCATTAAGGATGCTTGGGGAATCGGTTGGGGCAGTGCAGAACTTGGCCATGCTACAGGATGCTTTGAAGAAGACCATGGCTACCCTAGCGACGTGGAGTAAAAAATTCGGCAATGTTACTAGAGAACTTGCCAAATCACGGACTCAGCTAGAGGAGTTGATGCACATGAATGCCGATAGGAAAGATATTAGAAGGGTTACTGACAAAATGAATGAACTATTGTACCAAGAGGAGATGATGTGGTTAGAACGGTCGAGAATCATGTGGCTTAAAGAGGGCAACATGAACACAAAATATTTTCAGAGCAAGGCCGTGTAGAGAGCTAGGAAGAATAAAATTTGAGAGCTTACTGATTCCATTGGGAATGTACATTCAGATTTGGCTGTAATGAAGAATATGGCAAATGAGTATTTTAAGGGTATGTTCTCGGCTAATGATAATATAGATGCTAGTCCGGTGCTAGACCTCTTGGATACATTGGTGACAACAGAAGATAATATTCGCTTGTGTGCTGAGTTCTCTGACAATTTTTTTTCAGATGCATTATTTCAAATTGGGCCACTAAAATCTCCTGGCCCAGATGGTTTTCCTGCACGCTTTTTTCAGCGGAATTGGAGCACAATCAAGGATAGCGTGCTGGCGGCGGTTAAGGAATTTTTTAAGACTGGTATTATGCCGGAGGGTGTTAACTCTACCTCCATAGTTCTTATTCCTAAGATATCTAACCCTGTTAGATTGTCTGATTACAAGCCAATAAGTCTTTGTAATGTGATATACAAAGTTATTTCCAAATGCCTGGTGAACCGGTTGAGGCCATTATTGGATGATCTTATTTCACCGGAGCAGAGTGCTTTCATCCCAGGTAGAATGATCATAGATAATGCACTAGTGGCTTTTGAGTGCATACATTTTATCAAACAGGAGAAAGACCCTAGCAAAAATTTTTGTGCCTATAAACTTGATTTATCAAAAGCCTATGATAGGGTGGATTGGGTATTCTTGAAGCAGGTGATGCAAAATTTGGGTTTCTCTCAACGATGGGTGGACTGGATAATGTCTTGTGTCACATCGGTGAGGTATTCTGTCAAATTTAATGGGACCCTCTTGGATTCATTTGCACCATCGTGTGGTCTTTGGCAAGGTGACCCACTTTCACCATTCCTATTCTTGTTTGTGGCTGATGGGCTTTCTGCTATTCTGAAGAAAAGTGTGTCAGTTGGAGATATTACTCCGGTTAAGGTGTGTAGGAGAGCTCCGGGAATCTCACATTTACTCTTTGCGGATGACACCTTATTATTTTTTGAAGCTTCACAAGTGCAGGCTGAAAGGGTTAAGGCTGCTTTCGAGACTTATGGTAGGGCCACCGGCCAAAGCTTGAATTTTAATAAATGTTCCTTGCTCTTTGGTAGTGCTTACCCAGAAGATGTACAACAACAAGTCAGAGCAACCCTTGATGTTACTAGCTTGGTTTTTGAGGAGAAATACCTTGGCTTGCCTACCCCGGAGGGGCGCATGTCCAAGGGCCGCTTCCAGAATCTCCAGACAAGTATGACTAAACGTCTTATCCAATGGGGTGATGAACTTCTGGCCCAACCAGGTAGAGAGGTGTTGATCAAATCGGTTGCCCAAGCGCTGCCAACATATATTATGGGTGTTTTTAAGTTGCCATTTTAAGTATGTGATGATCTTACCAGAATGGTCAGGAACTTCTATTGGGGATCATCGAAGGGCAGAAGGAAGGTCCATTGGAGAGGATGGGATCATCTCCTTCAACCGAAAGATAAGGGGGGGTGCTGGTTTTTGAGACTTTCGTCTATTTAATCAAGCTTTGCTAGCCCGACAAGCATGGAGGTTGATATCAAAACCTGACAGTTTATGTGCTCAAGTGCTAAAAGCACGTTATTACCCGAAAGGAAAATTGGAAGATACTGTCTTTACGGGGAATGCATCTTCGTCATGGAAAGCCATTAGCCATGGTCTAGACCTTCTAAAAAAGGGGCTTGTTTGGAGAGTAGGCAATGGACGTAGTATAAGAGTGTGGCATGATAACTGGATCCCCCGTCCTTTCTCCTACAAGCCAATTTCTCCTCAGGGCAGGTGTCGTATCCGTTATGTCTCAGACCTGCTGAATGACAATGGCTCATGGAATTATGAGCTTCTAATTGAGTATTTTGTTCAAGTGGATGTGACGGAAATCTTGAAAATCCAGGCATCTCCAAGGCTACAGGAAGATGTACTCGCTTGGGGCCCTGGGGAGCTCGATATCTTTACTGTTAAGAGTGCTTATACTTTGGCCTTTGAGGAAGAGCATAGAGGCAGTGCAGTCTCCTCTAGTTCGCACCCGTCTGGCAATAGGTCCTGTTGGAAATTGATTTGGTCCTGCAGTGAGCCGCCTACAGTGTAGAATTTTGCTTGGCGTATAGCTACAAATAGTCTCCCCACTTGGCAGAACAAGAACAAGACCAGCCTCGAAGTGACTAGTCTATGTCCTATCTGTGCTCTGGAATGTGAGGACAATTATAACCCATTTATTTGTTGTCCTTTGGCGCGTGATCTTTGGGTAACAATGGCACAAGTGTGGAAGCTTCCTGACTTAAAGTCGATGTTGAACACAGGGAAGGAGTGGTTGCTGCAAGTCCTTGAGCCCTTGTCTGATACTGTTCGCTGTATGGTGCTCATGACTCTCTGGAGAAGTTGGTTTGTGCGAAATGAACTTGTGCACCACAAGCCAGCGCCACCATTGGAGGTGTCGAGTAGGTACCCCAAAGTTATCTGGACTCTTTGATCGGTATTAAGTTCAATACAAGTATAGATCCAAGCAAAGGGAAGATGTTCATTTCGTACGATAATTTATCTGAACATGTACACAATATCAAGCCTATAGTGTCTCTCCCGTGGATCCCACCTAGTCCTGGGTGGGTCAAATTGAACACTAATGGCTCTTTTGCTACAGATGGAATGGCAGGTGCAGGTATGGTTCTAAGGGGTGCCGATGGATCCATCATTTTCTCAGCTTGCAGGGAGCTGAGATCTTGTCGGGATGCGCTTGAGGCGGAGCTTTGTGTGTGTATGGAAGGACTCTCGTTTGCTATTCAGAGAAGTGACCTCCCTATTGTGATTGAGATGGATTCGATGGTGGCAGTCCCTGTGATTCAAGATCGTGAAATTGATAGATCTGTTTATTCCTCGCTTGTGATGGAAATTAGACATCTTAGAGGTCTTCAACATACTTGTATTACTCATATTAACCGTACAAAAAATAAGGTTAGCGACAACTTGGCTAGTGCTAGAGTAGAGAGAAGGACATTGACTTGGGTTGGATCAGGTCCTCCGGAAGCAGTAGAACTAGCTCTTGCAGATTGTATGAACACTACCTTTGAGTAATACAAGTTTTGTGTCGCAAAAAAATGGCTAGAAAATTACTTAAATGTCTTTAAAAGGTCAAATGACCCCTAGAATTTTCCAAATTTTCACATGACAGTTGTATTAGTGCACGTTAAACATAGAAAAAATTTGAAGGCCGTAAGGGGAAGCTATCTCCCGTTCGTCATCAAACATGAATTGTTCCCTCTCGGAACCACTAGCCTTCTAGTGAGTTGCTCCGGTTTGTGAGGGGTGTGTGTCCAAACTTTCGTCAAACATGCCAATTTTTTTACCACATCATCTTGGTGGCATGACATTACATCAAGCAAGGTTTCATGTTTTTCAGATCATTTTTAATTTTTTGGATTAAATTGCCATGGCACTCCATGCATACATATGCATATGGGTCCATGTCGTGAGACCACTATGTTTGAAAATTCCTTCTAATTTACTGCACATGGAATTAACTCGCACACAAGTACACAAATATGATTTTTCAAACCGTTATGGTTAGCCGTTGCATGTAGATGTAGTTCAAATTTGAATTACGGTCATTAAATGGCTAGAAAATCACTTAAATGTCTTCAAAAGGTCAAATGACCCGTGAAATTTTCCAATTTTTCACATGACAGTTGTATTAGTGCACGTTACACGTAGAAAAAATTTGAAGGCCGTAAGAGGAAGCTATCTCACGTTCGTCATCAAACATGCATTGTTCCCTCTCGGAACCACGAGCCTTCTAGTGAGTTTCTCCGGTTTGTGAGGGGTGTGTGTCCAAACTTTCGTCAAACAGACCAATTTTTTACCAGATCGTCTTGGTGGCATGACATTACATAAACCAAGGTTTCATGTGTTTCTGATTTTTTTAATTTTTTGGAATTTAAATGCCATGGCACTCCATGCTTAATTGTGTCATAGCCGTTAGACCAATATGTTTGAAAATTCCTTCCAATTTACCGCACATGGAATTAAATCACACACAAGTACATCTAGTTCTAGTTTGAATTACGGTCATTAAATGGCTAGAAAATCACTTAAATGTCTTCAAAAGGTCAAATGACCCCTGAAATTTTCCAAAATTTGACATGACAGTTGTATTAGTGCATGTTACACGTAGAGAAAATTTGAAGGCCATAAGAGGAAGCTATCTCCCGTTCGTCACCAAACATGCATTCTTCCCTCTCGGAACCATGAGCCTTCTAGTGAGTTGCTCCGGTTTGTGAGGGGTGTGTGTCCAAACGTTCTTCAAACATGCCAATTTTTTTACCACATCATCTTGGTGGCATGACATTACATCAACAAAGGTTTCATGTGTTTCTGATATTTTTTATTTTTTTTGTAATTTAAATGCCATGGCACTCCATGCTTAATTATGTCATAGCCCTTAGACCAATATGTTTGAAAATTCCTTCCAATTTACTGCAATGGAATTAAATCGCACACAAGTCACAAATATGATTTTTCAAACCATTATGGTTAGCCATTGCATGTACATCTAGTTCTAATTTCAATTACGGTCATTAAATGGCTAGAAAATCATTTAAATGTCTTCAAAAGGTCAAATGACCCCTGAAATTTTCCAAAATTTGACATGACAGTTGTATTAGTGCATGTTACATGTAGAAAAAATTTGAAGGCCGTAAGAGGAAGCTATCTCCCGTTCGTCATCAAATATGCATCGTTCCCTCTCGGAACCACGAGCCTTTTAGTGAGTTGCTCCGGTTTGTGAGGGGTGTGTGTCCAAACTTTGGTCAAAAATGCCAAAATTTTTACCACTTCATCTTGGTGGCATGACATTACATCAACCAAGGTTTCATGTGTTTCTGATATTTTTTAATTTTTCTGGAATTTAAATGCCATGGCACTCCATGCTTAATTGTGTCATAGCCGTTAGACCAATATGTTTGAAAATTCCTTCCAATTTACTGCACATGGAATTAAATCGCACACAAGTACACAAAATATGACTTTTCAAACCATTATGGTTAGCTGTTGCATGTACATGTAGTTCAAAATTCAATTACGGTCATTAAATGGCTAGAAAATCACTTAAATGTCTTAAAAGGTCAAATGACCCCTGAATTTTTCCAAAATTTGACATGACAGTTGGATTAGTACTACAAATTTTCTTGTACATTTAAAACACCATCTATTGCCACTTTACTCCAAATTCGTCTTTCACAGCTAATAAAAAAAATCTACAACGTCACACACAGTTGTTTTGTAGGAACCGTTTGCGATAAAAATTTCTGGGTCAATTTAAGTCTTCCTCCTTAAGCTTCGCCGACTCGTATGCTCCAGTGCCGGCAACCACCGAGTCCACGAATCCCGATCCCCATTACCGCACCCCCTTCTTGCAAAGATGACGCCATGGAAACGCTTCAAGAAGGCCTGTACGATGGCGCGTCCCCCCGAGCGCCGCCGCCTGCGTCGAGAGCGCGGCCGCTACGCCGAGAGTGTCACCGCATCTGCATTGAGCGCGGCCGCTTCCGCCAAGAGGGCGTCTGCGGCAGCCGATAGGGCAGCAGCAGTAGCCGAGACGGCTGCAGCTGCTGCTGCGACTGCGGCTGCAAACACCGAGAGCGCTCGAGCTGTCGTTCGTGCCGCCGTTGTTGCCCTGGCCCGGGTCTAGGCCATCCATGCCAAGATATTCTAGGCCACTGTCGGTTCAATATCCGGCGTATCTCGTAGTAGGGGTCCTAAGCTAGGCGTCTGGGAGCGATGGAACATGGACACGGGGTTTTACCCAGCTTCGGGCTCTCTTGATGAGATAATACCCTACATGCTGCTTTTGATGTTATTCATATGGGTGTAGTACAGAGTATATGTATCTACCACGAGATTGTAGTAATGAATATGAGATTGTCTATTGACTAGCCCGGCCTCGGTTTATATATGCACCGTAGGCCTAGGGTTTAGAGGAGTCCTTGTCTTGGGCGCCAAGTCTTGTAGAATCCTCCTTGTATGCGGCATGGGTTGTCCGAACTGGCCCAATAGTGAGCCGCCATGGGGGTCCTCGGCCCGATCCAGCTGGTCGGGAGACGACGTGGTGAGTACCCCTATTCCAGGACACCGTCAGTAGCCCCCTGAACCGGTCTTCAAGTTGGGGACGCTCCCCGATTCTTCCGAACTGTTCTTCATCTTCGGTCGTCGGTCTTGAAAACTGGTTCAACAAATCTTCTCATCTTCGATCTTGAAGATCGCCGAAGTGCATCCAAAGAGTTTACACGTCAGGTATCTGAGGAGTCCCTTTAAGTTTCCGGCCTTTATCAATGCCCTGTTATTTTTACGCCACACCATGGGTTTGAAGTTGTTCCCGGGCGGCAGTGTCCTCTTGCATCCGAGCTCCAACGTCGGACTGCATTCGAGGTATCTTTTGCAGCCGAGCACCAACGCCGGACCGCTTCCGAGCTTCAACGCCGGAATGTATCCGAGCTCCAACGCCGGACTGTATCCGAAGAGTATTGTTATAGTCGAGCTCCAACGCCGAACTATGACCAAGCTCCAACGCCGGACTATGTCCGAGGTGTCATCGATCACCTTGGTTCAAAAAAGTGTTAGCCGAGCTTAATGCCGGAAATGCCCTCTAAGGAGCCAGCCACTTGCATCCGAGCTATATGCCGAACTGCTTCCGAGGTGGCTCAGCACCTTGGTCATGGGCTAATTGTTTGCGGATTTTATTTCCGATGCGTATAAATTTATTTGCTGACGAGATGTATTGCCAGTAGCCCTCAAGGTGTCTATCGGCCTAAAATCCGGGATGCACCTGAAGGAAAACATAAAACTGCTGATCATGGTAGCCCCTGAGACCCAGGTCGTGAAATCAGCCTCAGGATCAACTCCTAGCTCGGCAACATACATAGGAATAGAAACACAGTGTAATATATTAGAGGTAATGGTGATCGGCGGACGGGCCCCTGAGAGAGGGTCGTGAGAAGTCACCGTGATATATCAGCTTGATGCCGGATAAGTCCCATATGGTACTTATTGTCGTCCGAAGACGCGCTTGTCCATAGTTCGGTTATGCCGAACACTGAGCACTTTGAATTTTCTGCATTGAATAGGCAATGCAGTAGCCCCCGAAACACTGGTCGGGTGGCAACACCATATTAGGGGATCGATGTGCCCCTTTAATATTTGTAAATAATGAGCGCAAAGCCCAGTAGCCCCCGAGCCTTAATGTGGGCACGGGTGGCCGAATTAAGGATTGATATCCGTTTGACAGAAAATTTTGTTGTGTTTAACACAAACTTCTCGGAAAGAGAATAAAGATCTCTTAAAAGAGTTTAGAGCTGGTCAAAATCCGAGCTCGCCAAGGTAGTCCCAAGGGGTTTAAAAGATGGAATGCAGTAAACGGATTTTACTCGCAACTTTTATGTGTAATGATTCTATGTATCCAAGTACTTTACATCATTAATGCTTAGATCCGCATTGTACAAAACTTTGTTGACCGACCATCGGCTTCAACCTCCTCGTCCAGTAGCTGGGGAGTGTTTGTCCTACTTTATAAAGCCTTTACAAGGGCAAAGTTTTACGGCAAACAAGGCAATCCGGTCATACAGTTTTATAAACAAAGGTACGCAGAGAGATATGTTATATTACTGTTTAATGTAAGAATCATCTTCCAAAGAAAATAGTCCCGCTATCGGTTCCTTTCCTTGGGTCATCATGTTGATCATGATCATGAAACCTCAGCTCCGATCAATGTGGGAGGAAAATATGGAGGGTTTAGTTTGGGGAAAGTTCCCGGACTATGTGGTTTATAGTGAACCAAAATTTTCACTTCCGTCGTTGCCAACCAATGTGATACTTTAAGATTGCTAGCTTTCGGCTTCACCCAGTCTGACGTACTTACTCGGATGACCCGGTAGTAACAATCACAGAGGTGCTCCCTTTACCACCTGGCCGAACAATCGGGAACAGAGGGGTAAGCACAGGAGCCAGGCAACCCAGCTTGGCCAAAATCTTAAGTCAAATTGATGCATTTTTATGGCTTTATAACGATGATTGCGGAAGGAGGCCGTCGTATATTAAATACAAACACCGATGATATGTTTATTTTGACTCCGTTGCGACCGTTTATCAGTTGAAAGTGGCCCATCGACGTCTTCCACCCCCTCGTAGATGCTACACAGGGTGTTTCCGCAATAACCAAACAGCTCTTAGCTGATGTCTCGGTACCCGAAGGTGGTTGTGTTAGGGGAAACGAGGCAATCAGATATGCAGGCTTTATAACTTTCACTTAGTCATAGGAGCTTAAAGTTGGGAGGCCGGTTACTAGCCCCCGGTTAGTGTTCGCCGACAGCCGAGGTCAAGCCGTAAACACTTCGGCCAATGTTATGAACGACCCATTATTTAACACAGGGTGACCTCTATCGATCTTATAGTCGTCAGATCGCTGACCAGTTTACGCTTATTGTGCGAGTCAGTTTTCGGCTTTCTCCACTGAGGTGCTTAACCATTCGAGCTGGAAGCACAATCGCAATGGTTCTCCCTTTGTGCACCTAGCCGAACAAAGTGGAACATAGGAGGCAAGCACAGGAGCCGGGCAACCCAACTATTGACCGAAGACACAATTCGAAACCGATGCATATATAGCAATATCCGAGAATGTTTTTGCCGAATCTCTAAAGGTGTCCGGCGTTGCACTGCGAGACTTATGCTGGAAACACACAAATAGTTTAAAAGTGCCATAGGCTTGGAAAACCCAACAATTTAGTAAAAACCTGACGTCCGAATTAGATCAAGTGTTCGGTGCCAATCCGAAAATTGGTCAAAAAAGGGGTGCTTCTGTCGTGCATTAATATGACACATCCGATCTCAAGGCCTCAAGCGGGTCAGCCCACGACTGTAACCTCCTATCCCGAAGGCAGAGTACTGCTTGTTAGGCCAGTTTAGCGAACTAAACTCGAACGGCTTTGATAGAGAGACTAGGCTCCCCGGCTATTGACCACACACTCGCGTCGAAAAAAGGAGTGATAGAAAAAGATTTTGCAATGACCAAGAAGAAAACATTTATTATAAAACGGCTCATACTAATTTAAGAGCCCCCGAGTGACTTGGGCAAAAGAATGTTATGTATAATGATTGTATGTACGGAAGTACTTATATCATATCTGTGTTCACCCGAACTTTAAACGCGTCTTAACTGACCATCGGCTTCTCCCTCTTCGGTCAAGGACCGAAAAGTGTTATGTACTCCACCTGTCGAGAATATCGATGGTGTTTCCGATAACCATGCAATCAGGCCATAAGGCTGTAACAGACAAAGCGCGCTCATGGAACTTATGCTATATTACTGACGAAGAGTAAGAAGCATCTTCGAAGAAAATAGTACCTCCACCGATACCTTTCTTCGGTTGCTCATTGTTACTATGAGACTTGTGCAATAGATTTTTTGTACTCATGAGTTCCGTTGTGTGCCGACCATAATTGAAAACAATAAGAGCGCTAGCTTTCGGCTTCACCCAGTCTGAGGTCCGAGCTCGGATGACCCGATCGTGACAATCGCAGAGGTGCTCCCTTTACTCCCTAGCCGAACAATCGGGAACGTAGGGGTAAACACAGGAGCAAGGCAACCCAGCTTGCGGAACACTTAAGTCAACATGGTGCATATTGTGGCGTAATACACAAACAAGGAACGAAGCCATACAAGTATAATCATATGCAAGAGGAAAGGCTTCATAAAGGAAGCCCCCAAGCAAACGGGGTATTTGAATTTGTGTGTCACAAACAAAGTTTTGACAGAGTTTTCACAAACAACTTTTTGCCAAAAAAAGTATAATGCTTGGTCGAACCGAACAAAATTTAAAATTGAAAATTCTGAGCATAAAAGCGACTTAGCTGGTTAATGTGCTCGGTGTCAATGCACGACCCGAGCATACAGTGGGACAAGGTCCCAACCCCCAAGCTGGTCCCGAGGTGGTGGAGCGAAGAGCTCGACACTCCGAAGTGGCGACATAGCACGACCAATGCAGGCCCGCAGTGTGACGCCGAAGTCCCCGGCGTGGGTTAATGAAGTGATGATGAAGCCCTCGGTCCAGCCGAGGTGACGTGGTACGTCGGTACGCAGAGGTGACAGCGCTGCCCGATCCGGATCCTTTATCTGTGCACAGAAAATAGTGCAAGTCGGAGATAATAGGAGTAATAATAAATTAAAAATGTTGCATAATTAATAATTTATGCAAAGTGAGTAATAAAAGACATATGGCCTGTGTGCCGAACACTCGATGAGGTAGAGCTCTCTCAACGATGTCGAAGTCCCCGAGGCAACCGAACACGTCGGTATGGCAACACGACCAACAAGGTGATCACGCGAGCCGATTTACGCCGATTGGGATGACGGCGTCGGCTTGTCGAAGAGACCACGTGACGTAGTCGAAGTCCATTACCGAACCACCATGTGACCGTCGTTAATGTGGCCACCATTTGATAGACCTACGTACAGATGATGGAACAAACCAGAGTAATAATTCCTTGGAAAAAATAAACCCAAACAAGCAAAAATTACTAGGATAAATAACACCTGGTTTATTTGTTGTAGCAATCCGAAGAAAGGTGACTCTCAAAATTGGGAGTCGATCCGCACACCCATTGCCTGATGGGCGATAAAGTGACGGCATGACGATGCTGGCAAAGGTTGGCTTGCCGAGACAAAGCCCTCGGTCCAGCTAACGTGACGAAGCTGGTCGGCTGGTGACGCCGAAGTCACCGGAGTATGTTGATGAAGAAATAGCCAAGTCCCCGGTCCAGCCGAGGTGACGGAGCAGGTCGGTGAGGAGACATTGCAGCTGCCATGTCAACCGAGGTGTTGAAGCAGGTCAGCATGATGGACATCGGCTTCAAGAAGCAACAGTGCGGCCATGCTGACGCAGGTCGTGACTTGTGACGCGGTCAATGCCGACTTGATGAAGTGACCATGCGGCGATGCCGGTGTGCCTGCTCCGTGGTCCGTGGGACAGCAATGTTGGTGATGATTTATCCTTCGCGATGCCAAACTCTTTTTTGGCTTGCCGAGATGATGATCGAAGAAGTTGAGCTCGGCTCAACAAAGCGGCGACGTGTCTAGTGCAGGTCGGCAGCCGTGGAGCAATATTGCCGGACTGGTTTGACACCAGCGTGATGGTGAAGATTACCTCAGAGGAGGCTCGTATTCGCGCAGAAAACAGATCCAAAAATTGGTCCACTCATCGGAAGGTTCCCGGAGTTTGAACCGTCGGATCGAGCTGAAATTTGGAGGGGTGGTAGATATGGGAATTCCGCAGCAGATGAACGGTTGGATCTTCCAAAGGACCACCGAGCTGGCCTCTGGAGACCACGCCCTAAACTCGTCCAGATTCTCGTCCAGATTTGACATGGCTCCGGTATATCGTAGATTGCCAGAGATTCCTCCATTGGAACTCGACGAAATTTGGCATAGTTGTTGTACACTTAATTCCGCACAATTCCATTAAAGGAATCGTCAAAGCGATGCTCGAGGAGGTGGTGGCAGCGGATACAAGTTTGCTGTTCGGAAAAAACAGCACGGTCGCCCGAGGGCAATGTTGACGTTGAGCCCCCGAGCTCCATGGATGATTCTTCCATGATCATGTTAGAGATCGGAGTTGATGTTGACGAAGGCCCTCGTGCCAACATGATGATCGGAGTAGGGCACAGTCCTTGGTTAAGCCAAGGTGGCCAGTCGAGCCAGCGACAAAAGATGCCGACATCGACCATAAAGCTCGGCTCCGATGCGTAGATCGCGCCGGAGACGATCCGAATTCCCATCGCCCCGTGGCGACCGCCAGCAGGCTCTCAATGAAAGCACCAATGTCGGTTCAATATCCGGCGTATCTCGCAGTAGGGGTCCTAAGCTAGGCGTCTGGGAGCGATGGTAACATGGACACGGGGTTTTACCCAGCTTCGGGCTCTCTTGATGAGATAATACCCTACATGCTGCTTTTGATTGTATTCATATGGGTGTAGTACAGAGTATATGTATCTACCACGAGATTGTAGTAATGAATATGAGATTGTCTATTGACTAGCCTGGCCTCGGTTTATATATGCACCGTAGGCCTAGGGTTTAGAGGAGTCCTTGTCTTGGGCGCCAAGTCTTGTAGAATCCTCCTTGTATGCGGCATGTGCTGTCCGAACTGGCCCAATAGTGAGCCGCCATGGGGGTCCTCGGCCCGATCCAGCTGGTCGGGAGACGACGTGGTGAGTACCCCCTAGTCCAGGACACCGTCAGCCACCTCGGAATCCAGCATGCAACCCATGTCCGAAAAGGCGGCGGTGGCCATGGAGCACCTGCTTCCTCGTGAGGTCGCTGAGCGGGAGCTGGAGATGCAGGAGGAGGCGGAGATCGAGGAGTGCCGGGAGGAGGAGTTGCGCATGGCCGAGGTCGAGGTAGAGAACAGTCTGTCCATCGAGGAATCAGCGGTGGAGTAGGAACGCGAGCTCTAGTGCAGCCACTACTACGAGTACTACAACCTTGAGGGCAGCGTCGAGGACGAGAACGAGGACGCGGTCGACTTCAGCAGGGGGGACATGGAGTCCACCAACGGCGGCATGTCGCCAGGATAAGTCATCGACGTCTCATCTCACATCGGCGATGCATAGGCCGGCGCGGCGGTGGATTTGTTAAAATTATGCGTACTTAGGCTTTGTTTTTAATGTTGGTCTTTTGTTTCAGCAATGTTTAGGTCAACTGGCTCTGTTTAATTACTAAAATTGCTAGATTCAGTAAGTGTGGTCTGTCTGCTGTACGCTCTTTTGTGTGCCCAAATTAGCAAGCGATGTTAAATTATGCAATGATGTACCCGGGGAAATTTCCACCAAAATTTGAATTGTCAAACTCATCCCATGCGCGTAAAGCAGAAGAATCGTTTGCGATGCAAACAATCATTCAAAGTGAATGGTGTCCAGCGGCACCGCGCGCAAAGTTTCCCTCCACATTTCCAAAATTTTGGCCTACCACCAAAATATCTAGCCCCACCCCCTTTTCTCCCCGACCACAAGTCACATTTCCCCTGTTTCCTCCTTCCTAAGCTATAGCCGCTTCCTCGCTTGCTTCCTCGCTCTCACCGTCTCGCATCCTACCGTCGGGGTCGCCATGGTCTTCTTCAAATACCTCTCCAGTGGTTCCTCCCCCTCCGACGACTCCTTCACCACCCGGGTATGCCTCTCTGCCCTCTCTCGGGCTATGACTTGGAATGAAGGATTTTTACCCGGCGGTTGATTTGAGTAATTTCTTCCTCTTGTAGCTCCCTAGGACCATCAGTAGCAACAAATGGAGCGGGGTGGCTGAAGATCTATCTGCTCGTTGTCACCATCAATCTCCATGCGTGAAGCTAGTTGCGTTTGAATCTGTGGACAGTGGGATGAAGTTTATGGCATGTGCAGAGAAGGTTAGACCCTCTTTCGTTGTTACAAATCATTTGTTAGATGTGATTTAGACACTTTCACGGTCCCAACCCATTCATACCACACCTTCAACCAAACGCATCCTAAAATAGTGTCACAGTTTGTACCTAGTATCTAAAATTGTTGCCATCTCATCAGCGGTGCCATTAGAAAATTATTTGGCACCGCTTCAGCAGTTTGTGCAGCCAACTTTGGTGTACACATCCGAGCAACCAAGCAGTAAAATACTAAATCTTTATGGCACGAAGGAACTGGGCATCGGAGCAACTAGGTGCTCCGGAGTCCGGGTCCCTGATTTTTTCCACTGCATCGGCTCGCCAGTGCAGGGCACTCGTGTGAGATGTAGCAACAGTTGTCTTTACACCAGTTTTGGCATACATAGTGGACAGACTTAGTGCTATTAGTTCTATGTTACTAAATTTTTGCATGTACACACCTGTTAGTATCAATTTGCTGTCATCCAAACACTGTCGCTATGCTGTTGCAGTTATATTTACCTTCCTCATAAAATTTTCAATTTGTTATTTATTGTACAGGAGTAAGAACTTGTAGCGTTGTTGTAGTTAATTATAGCTTTTGATGTTTCAGAATTTGGTTGTTGTCTCAGTAGCAATTAATTCATTTGCACATTGATCTTTTTGAGAAGATATGTCATAATTAACATGTTTCTTCAGTTTTTCAAAATAAGCATTGGTGATTTTCTATGTTGCTATAAACCCATTTCCCCTACAATTGTTACTGATCTAGTTTTAAATATTATAGGATGAACGAAAGTGTTCTTACTTGGAGTGGGTTGATCAAGAGTGGCCACAGTCTTTGAAGATGTGCCTAGCAAAGCTCTAGAGCATGTATGAGGAAGAGAACAGAGGTAGGCTTAGAGAAAGTGTTGTCAACGCTGAAGAATATTTGAAGATGCGGGATAAAAAGAGGAAGGTGGAGAATGAGCTCAGATTTTTTAAACCAGACTTCGCTAAGATGGTGTTGGCGAAGGAGGAGGCACTTTCCCAGTTGGCCAGTGGAAAACAGGTTCTTACTGAACTGAAAGCAGAGGTGGATAAGACGAGCCGGGATGATCTCGATTAGGGAAATGAATATATTGTTCTAATATTGTGCTTATGAAGTTGAACTAGCTATATGTTGTACTGTGCTGTTTTCAGGTAGCTATCATACTGTGATGTTAAAATATATTTATGTGCCTGATATGAAATTGGCAAACAACTATTCGATATGAAATGTGAATTTGTGTAATACTGGAATTATTAATTGTAAACTAATAAACCTGCTAAACATGTGATGGAACTTTGCAAACGGTTCTAGCAGTAAAAGCGCCTGTGATGAATAGTCCAATGCCACACAGTTTTCTTCATCAAATCGTGTGTGATGTAGTTGATAAAAAGCAAACGATTAACCACGGCAAAGCGTGTGTGATAGTTACACCTATCACACACGAGCCTATAAAAAATCTATGTGGGATGTACATACGAATGAAAGTTTTCTCTGGATTGACTGTGTGGGATGTACATTCGAACGGAAACGTTTTCACTGGATTGACCGTGTGGGATGTACATACGAACGAAAACATTTTCCCTGGATTGACTGTGTGGGATGTATATAAGAACAGAAACATATTCCTTGGATTGACCGTGCGTGATATACATACGAACGGAAATGTTTTTCTGGGATTCACCGTGTGGGATGCACATATGAATAGAAATGATTGGGTTTCGATGCCTCACCCGATCGCACACGAGCTCATTTTGCCCCAGTCTGTATCCCAGGAGGGCCTATCCCCGACGGTTTCTGGGTCGTGTGGGAAGGACCCTCCTATCGCCCACACTCACTTGGCGACGGTTCCAAATGCCGTCGCGAAAAGGGGTTAAAAACCGTTTGTATAGCACTGACGCGCACTAGTGTAGGTCATTCGATAGGACCGTTTAGGGTCGATAGCGCCATCATTGACCGCATCATGCATGTCGCTTAGGTTGTGGATGAACGGATGAAGGTTCTAGTTTAGGCAGCATTGCTGATAGCTCTGGTTCAGGCCTGGATCATGTTGGTCCATAAGAGAGCTATTCATAGGAATGAGAAACCTCTCATCCGGTATGGTCCGATGTTAATTCGGGATCAGGAGAGGATAGCAAAATCTAAACTACATCTACAACTGCAATGACACAGAGGCTCTGTGGATGCTTCGAATGAGAAGAGCACCTTTCGCCAGGCTTGTGCAGACGTTCAGGAGCAGGGGGCTACTTGAAGATAGCATCGACACCACTGTGGAAGAGCAAGTGGCCATGTTCTTCCATGCACGTAGATGTTGTCTTTTTACCCTGCATTTGCTCAACCAGGCTGATACGTCTCCAACATATCTATAATTTATGAAGTATTTATGCCATGTTTACAAAAAATTTATATGGTTTTGGTATTATTCGATTATAACTAACCTGGACTGACGCTGTTTTCAGCAGAACTACCGTTGTGTTGTTTTTTGTACAGAAATAAAAGTTCTCGGAATGGGCTAAAAATTTACGGTGATTTTTATGGACCAGAAGAGACCCATGGAGCACCGAAGACAGGCCAGGAGATTCACGAGGGCACGACAAGCTTGAGGGGCGCGCCCCGCGAGCTTGTCGCTCCCTCGTGGGCCCCCCCTGACGTGAATCGAACGCCAAATAATCCTATGAATACCCAAACCCCCAGAAAGAACCCTAGATGAGAAGTCTCGCCGCTGCAAGCCTCTGTATCCATGAAAAGTCAACCGGGACCCTGTTCCGGCATCCTGCTAGAAGGAGAAATCATCACTAGAGGCCATCTTCATGATCCCGTTGGCCACCATAATGAGGAGGGAGTACTTCACCTCGGCGCCGAGGGTATGTACCGGTAGCTATGTGTTTGATCTCTCTCTATCGTGTTCTTGATTTGGCACGATCTTGATGTACCACGAGCTTAGTTAATATAGTTGGATCATACTCTGTTTCTCCCTCTCTATCTTGTTGCGATGAATTGAGTTTTTACCTTTGAGGTTTTATTATTATCGGATTGAATACTTTTATGGATTTGAGAACACTTGATGTATGTCTTGCATGTGGATACCCGTGGTGACAATGGGGGTGTTCTATTGATTCACTTGATGTATGTTTTGGCACTCAACTCGCGGATTCCTGAGGTGACATTGGGGTAATCTATGCATAGGGGTTGATTGATACGTCTCCATCGTATCTACTTTTACTAACGCTTTTGCTCTTGTTTTGGACTCTAATTTGCATGATTTGAATGAAACTAACCTGGACTGACACTGTTTTCAGCAGAACTACCATAGTGTTGTTTTTGTGCAGAAATAAAATTTCTCGAAATGGAACGAAACTTTTTGGAGAATTATTTCAGAATATATAAAAAATACTAGAGCCAAGAACCACCGGAGGGGGGCCCCTGGGTGAGCACAACCCACAAGGCACCCCCCTCCAGGTGCGCCCAGGTGCGTTGTGCCCACCTGGTGGCCCCACAGACCCCAAAACCAATGCTATAAAATCCTATTTTTGGAGAGAAAAAATCAAGGAGAAAGTTTCATCGCGTTTCACGATATGGAGCCGGCGCCACCTCCCGTTCTTCACCGGGAGGCCAGATCTGGAGCCCGTTTGGGGCTCCAGAGAGGGGGATCTTCGGTCTTCGTCATCACCAACCCTTCTCCATCGCCAATTCCATGATGCTTCCCACCGGGAGTGAGTAATTCCTTCGTAGGCTCGCTGGTCAGTGAGGAGTTGGATGAGATCCATCATGTAATCGAGTTAGTTTTGTTAGGGCTTGATCCCTAGTATCCATTATGTTCTGAGATTGATGTTGTTATGACTTTGCCATGCTTAATGCTTGTCACTTTGGGACCGAGTGCCATGATTTCAGATCTGAACCGTTTATGTTTTCACCATTATATCGATGTTCTAGATCCGATCTTGCAAGTCATATTCACCTATTACGTGTTATGATCCGTAAACCCTGGGGTGACAATAGTCGGGATACTTTCCAGTGATGACCGTAGTTTGAGGAGTTCATGTATTCACTATGTGTTAATGCTTTGTTCCGGTTCTCTAGAGGACTTCATATCCCTTAGTTTCCTTATGGACCCCGCTGCCACGGGAGGGTAGGACAAAAGATGACATGCAAGTTCTTTTCATAAGCACGTATGACTATTTATGGAATACATGCCTACATTATATTTATGAACTGGAGCTAGTTTTGTATCACCCTAGGTTATGACTATTATATGATGAATATCATCCAATGAATTCACCGATCCAATGCGTACGAATTTTTTACATATTGTTCTTTCTAAGTTACTACCGATGTTGCTACTGTTACACTTGCTACAAAATCATTGCTATCACTGTTGTCGTTACTGCTACTATTATCACCGCTATCAAAACTATCATATTACTATGCCACTGATCATACTACTGCAGATATTTAATCTCCAGGTGTGGTTGAATTGACAACTCAGCTGCTAATACTTGCAAATATTCTTTGGATCCCCTTGTGTCAAATCTATAAATTTGGGTTGAATACTCTATCCTCAAAAACTCTTGCGATCCCCTATACTTGTGGGTTATCAAGAACTTTTTCTGGCGCCGTTGCCGGGGAGCATAGCTATATTTGTTGAGTCACTTGGGATTATTATCTATTTATCACTATGAAGAATCTCAAGGATACAAAAACCATGCTCATTCCCTCTAGGACGAGGGGAGGTAAGGAACTGCCATCACACTCTGCACTTGATTCACCTTCTGTTTTTTTAGTAGACTTGCAACACCACCACATGTTATTAATCCTGATATGTCGCAAGTTATCGATGATGCTACTTCTGCTATGAAGGCTACTCATGATGATGCTAGTACCTTGCTTGATGATAATATGCTACTAGGTGAATTTCTCGATGAACAACTTGCTAGAGCTAAAGATATTGAGAATGCAGAAACGGATGAAATTATTGAAACTAATGAAGTAATTGAAACTGAAAATCTTGAAACACCTATTAGACCTAGCTCTCCTAGATATGAATTTCCTAAGATACCTGAAGGTTATGTTATGGATGAGGGGATAGCTAGAGATTTTCTTGCTTGCAATGATAGAGATGTTCTTAAGAAATTACTATGCAAACTAACGGAGAAATCTTTGGATGCTAGAATGAAATGTGATCCTAAGTTTGCTACTTCATCTATCTTTGTTGATGATAAGAATTATGAATTCTCTGTTGACCCAGAGTTAATTACTTTGGTTGAATCTGATCCTTTCCATGGCTATGAATCAGAAACTGTTGTGGCACATCTTACTAAATTAAATGATATAGCCACCCTATTTGCTCATGATGAGAAGATTCGATTTTACTATATTCTCAAGTTATTTCCATTCTCATTAAAGGGTGATGCTAAGATATGGTACAATACTCTTGCTCCTGGTTGTGTGCGTAGTCCCCAGGATATAATTTATTACTTCTCTGAAAAATATTTTCCCGCTCATAAGAAACAAGCCCCTTACAGGAAATATTTAACTTTGTGCAAATTGAAGAAGAGAGTCTCCCACAAGCTTGGGGGAGGCTTCTCCAATTGCTTAAATGCTTTGCTTGATCATCCTCTTAAGAAAAATAAAATACTTGATATCTTCTATAATGGACTAACCGATGCTTCTAGGGACTTCCTAGATAGTTGTGCTGGTTGTGTTTTCAGGGAACAAATTGTGAACAAGCTAAGGAATTATAGAATAATATATTGAAAAATTATGGTGATTGGACTCTTCCTGAACCACCTCCAAAACCCACTCCGAACAAGAGGGCTATCTTATATCTCAGTCCTGAAGATATGCAGGAGGCAAAGAAATCTATGAAGGAAAAAGGTATTAAAGCAAAGGATGTTAAAATTTTACCTCCTATTAAAGAAATACATGGACTTGACACACCACCACCAAAGGTGGTAGAGGTAAACTCTTTAATGAAATTTGATGAAAGTGATATCCCTTATAATAAACATCCTAGTCAATGCCTTTATGAGTTTGACAACTACATTAAAAACAAGATCACTTCAATGAAAATGTTATGAAACAATTGAAATACAACTCTAATATGATTGCTCGCTTGAGTGACGTGTTATTTAGAATTACTAATGATGTAAGAGGTGTACGAAAACATGCTTCAATGGTTCAAACTCAACTAGAACAAGTTGCTAAATCTCAAAAAAAATTGCTTGAAGAAATGAACAACAATATAAATGATCATGTTGTTAGAGTAATGACTAGAGGAGGTAGAATGACTCAGGAAGCACTTTATCCTGGGGGTCATCCCAAAAGAATTGAGCAAGACTCTCAAAGAATTAACACTGATGCACCTAGTCCTTCCAAAAAGAAGAAGAAAAAGAAAAATGATAGGACTTTGCATACCTCTAGTGAACCCGAAGTAGAAAAACCTCCTCGTAATAATAATGATGTTTTTATTTCTGATGCTGGCACTGGTACGCGTCGGTGCTATACAAACGGTTTTTAACCCCTTTCCGCCACGGCAATTGGAACCGTCGCCAAGTGAGTGTGGGCGATAGGGGGGTCCTTCCCACACGACCCAGAAACCGTCGGGGATAGGCCCTCCTGGGACACAGGCTGGGGCAAAATGAGCTCGTGTGCAATCCGGTGAGGCATCGAAACCCAATCATTTCCCTTCGTATGTACATCCCACATGGTGAATCCCAGGAAAACATTTCTGTTCGTATGTATATCACACACAGTCAATCCAAAGAATACGTTTCTGTTCTTATGTACAGCCCACACAGTCAATCCAGGGAAAACGTTTCGTTCGTATGTATATCACACACAGTCAATCCAAGGAATGCGTTTCCATTCTTATGTACATCCCACACAGTCAATCCAGGGAAAACGTTTCCGTTCGTATGTACATCCCACACAGTTTTATGTGTTGGCTCGTGTGTGAAAGGTGTAACTATCACACATGCTCTGTCTTGGTTAACTGTTTGCTTTTATCAACTACATCACACACGATTTGATGAAGAAAACTGTGTGGCATTGGGCTATCCATCACAAGTGCTTTTACTGCTAGAACCGTGCAAAGTTCCATGACACATTTAGCAGGTTTATTAGTTTACAATTAATAATTCTAGTATTATGCAAATTCACATTTCATATCGAATAGTTGTTTGCCAATTTCATATCAGGCACATAAATATATTATAACATCACAGTACGATAGCTACATGAAAACAACACAGTACAACATATAGCTAGTTCAACTTCATAAGAACAATATATTCATTTCCCTAATCGAGATCATTGAGGCTCGTCTTATCCACCTCTGCTTTCAGTTCGGTAAGAACCTGTTTTGCACTGGCCAACTGGGAAAGTGCCTCCTCCTTCGCCAATGTCGGTGTACAAAAGTAGGGGCTCTCTTTTATACCGCTTTACTTGTGCGTGGGTACTTAGAGCCGCGCCTGTGACCACACTTAGCAGAGCAGAGGAGGGAAGCAGAAGTACAAGACTACCAAAGCGGTGCTCCAACCAAGGGCGCAGAAGACAGAGCAACAAGATGGGCTTTCCCCCGGCAAGACCCTTGCCGGGGCAAGTCGCCCCAACGCCAGCATTGCAACCACCCTTGAGCCTGAGAGTTCCGACACCATCGACAACATTGGATCCAAGGCTCGAGAAGTGCCTGCATGGTGGCATGCAGATCTTTGTGAAGACAGTGAGCCTACAAATCCTAGATGAGGACCAGGAGACAAGACAACCGCAAGGCTCCTTGCCGAGGGTGCCCACGAGGCCCCGGCAAGGCACCTTGCCAAAGACACCCGCAAGGCCCCGGCAAGATTCTTGCCGAGGGCGCTCACAGGGTCCCGGCAAGACCCTTGCCGGCAAAAACCACAAGACCGCGACAAGCCCTTGCCGCCCCATCGCCGCCCCCGAACAGCGGCCAACCCACCAACTAAAGCAAGTACCCACATGGCAGTACGTGGGTACTGATCCAATTAGTCAAGCATCTGCGTGGTGACATGCAGATCTTCGTGTAGACCCTACCACCACGCCAACTCAGCAGCCTGCCAGCCTACATGGCGCTGCATGCCTCGTTGGCCTAGACGTGTGTCGAAGCAAGACGGGGCGGCGACGGACTGGACGGGCCTTGTTACCACCCCCGATAAAGCAAGGGGACACCTCAGGAGCGCATTTAATGTGTTTTGTCCCGTAATGACAGGCGATAAGCTTGTGCACTGTACGTACCTTTCCACCTCCTGTGTGCCACTGTGGCGACCCCTTTGACTATAAAAGGGGCCCGAGGCATAATGAGGAAGGATTCAGATCTTTTGGACGACGCACACACCGTAGCTAGTTCACACCGTAGCTTGTGAACAGGCGGAAAACGTTTCCGTTCGTATGTACATCCCACATAGATTTTTTATAGGCTCGTGTGTGATAGGTATAACTATCACACACGCTCTGCCTTGGTTAATCGTTTGCTTTTATCAACTACATCACACACGATTTGATGAAGAAAACTGTGTGGCATTGGGCTATCCATCACAAGTGCTTTTACTGCTAGAACCGTTTGCAAAGTTCCATCACACATTTAGCAGGTTTATTAGTTTACAATTAATAGTTCTAGTATTACACAAATTCACATTTCATATCGAATAGTTGTTTGCCAATTTCATATCAGGCACATAAATATATTTTAACATCACAGTACGATAGCTACCCGAAAATAGCACATTACAACATATAGCTAGTTCAACTTCATAAGAACAATATTAGAACAATATATTCATTTCCCTAATCGAGATCATCGAGGCTCGTCTTATCCACCTCTGCTTTCAGTTCAGTAAGAACCTGTTTTGCACTGGCCAACTGGGAAAGTGCCTCCTCCTTCGCCAACACCATCTTAGCAAAGTCTGGTTTAAAAAATCTGAGCTCATTCTCCACCTTCCTCCTTTTATCCCGCATCTTCAAATATTCTTCAGCGTTGACAACACTTTCTCTAAGCCTACCTCTGTTCTCTTCCTCATACATGCTCCAGAGCTTTGCTAGGCACATCTTCAAAGACTGTGGCCACTCTTGATCAACCCACTCCAAGTAAGAACACTTTCGTTCATCCTATAATATTTAAAACTTGATCAGTAACAATTGTAGGGGAAATGGGTTTATAGCAACATAGAAAATCACCAATGCTTATTTTGAAAAACTGAAGAAACATGTTAATTATGACATATCTTCTCAAAAAGATCAATGTGCAAATGAATTAATTGCTACTGAGACAACAACCAAATTCTGAAACATCAGAAGCTATAATTAACTACAACAACGCTACAAGTTCTTACTCATGTACAGTACAGAACAAATTGAACATTTTATGAGGAAGGTAAATATAACTGCAATAGCATAGCGAAAGTGTTTGGATGACAGCAAATTGATACTAACAGGTGTGTACATGCAAAAATTTAGTAACATAGAACTAATAGCACTAAGTCCGTCCACTATGTATGCCAAAACTGGTGTAAAGACAACTGTTGCTACATCTCACACTAGTGCCCTGCACTGGCGAGCCGATGCAGCGGAAAAAAATCAGGGACCCGGACTCCGGAGCACCTAGTTGCTCCGATGCGCAGTTCCTTCGTGCCATAACGATTTAGTATTTTACTGCTTGGCTGCTCAGATGTGTGGACCAAAGTTGGCTGCACAAACTGCTGAAGAGGTGCCAAATAATTTTCTAATGGCACCGCTGATGAGAAGGCAACAATTTTAGATACTAGGTACAAACTATGACACTATTTTAGGATGCGTTTGGTTGAAGGTGTGGTATGAATAGGTTGGGAACGTGAAAGTGTCTGAATCACATCTAACAAATGATTTGTAACAACGAAAGAGGGTCTAACCTTCTCTACACATGCCATAAACTTCCTCCCACTGTCCACAGATTCAAACACAACTAGCTTCACGCGTGGAGATTGATGGTGACAACGAGCAGATAGATCTTCAGCCACCCCGCTCCATTTGTTGCCACTGATGGTCCTAGGGAGCTACAAGAGGAACAAATGACTCAAATCGACCGCCAGGTAAAAATCCTTCATTCCAAGTCATAGCCCGAGAGAGGGAAGAGAGGCATACCCGGGTGGTGAAGGAGTCGTCGTCGGAGGAGGAACCACTGGAGAGGTACTTGAAGAAGACCATGGTGACCCCGACGGTAGGATGCGAGACGGTGAGAGCGAGGAAGCGAGCAAGGAAGCGGCTATATCTTAGGAAGGAGGAAACAGGGGAAATGTGACTTGTGGTCGGGGAGAAAAGGTGGTGGGGCGGGGGTAGATATTGTGGCGGTAGGCCAAAATTTTGGAAATGTGGAGGGAAACTTTGCGCGCGGTGCCGCCGGACCATTCACTTTGAACGATTGTGTGCATCGCAAACGATTCTTCCGCTTTACGCGCACGGGATGAGTTTGATAATTCCAGTTTTGGTGGAAATTTCCCCGGGTACGTCATTGCATAATTTAACATCGCTTGCTAATTTGGGCACACAAAAGAGCGTACAGCAGACAGACCACACTTACTGAATCGAGCAATTTTAGTAATTAAACAGAGCCAGTTGACCTAAACATTGCTCTAACAAAAGACCAGCATTAAAAACAAAGCCTAAGTACGCATAATTTTAACAAATGCGCCGCCGCGCCGGCCTATGCATCGCCGGTGTGAGATGAGACGTTGATGACTTGTCCTGGCGACATGTCGTCATTGGTGGACTCCGCCGTCGATGACTTGTCCTCGTCCTCGGCGCTGCCCTCAAGGTTGTAGTACTCGTAGTAGTGGCTGCGCCAGAGCTTGCGTTGGTACTCCACCGCCGATTCCTCGATGGACAGACTCTTCTCTACCTCGACTTCGGCCACGCGCAACTCCTCCTCTCGGCGCTCCTCGATCTCCGCCACCTCCTGCATCTCCAGCTCCCGCTCGGCGACCTCATGAGGAAGCAGGTGCTCCATGGCCACCGCCACCTTTTCGGACGTGGGTTGCATGTTGGATTCCGAGGTGGCCTGGAATATCTTGGTGTGTGCATCCTCGATCTTGGCATGGATGGCCTCGACTCGGGCCAGGGCGACATCGGCGGCACGGACGGCAGCTCGAGCGCTCGCGGCGTTTGCAGCCATCGTCGCAGCAGCTGCTGCAGCCGTCTCGGCTGCTGCAGCTTCCCTGTCGGCTGCCGTAGACGCCCTCTCGGCAGAAGTGGCCGCGCTCAACGCGGATGCAGCGGCACTCTCGGTGTACGCGGCCGCGCTCTCGGCGCAGGCGGCGGCGCTCGGGGGGACGCGACCATCGTACGGGCCTTCATGAAGCGTTTCCACAGCGTCATCTTTGCAAGAAGGGGGTGCAAGAATGGGGATCAGGATTCGTGGATTCGGGGGTTGCCGGCACTGGAGCAGACGAGCCGACGAAGCTTAAGGAGGCAGACTTAAATAGACCCAGATATTTTCATCGCAAACGGTTCGTACAAAACAACTGTGTGTGATGTTGTAGATATTTTTTTATCAGCTGTGAAAGACGAATTTGGAGTAAAGTGGCAACGGATGGTGTTTTAAATGTATGAGAAAATTTGTAGTACTAATACAACTGTCATGTCAAATTTTGGAAAATTCCAGGGGTCATTTGACCTTTTAAGACATTTAATTGATTTTCTAGCCATTCAATGACCGTAATTGAAATTTGAACTACATGTACATGCAACAGCTAACCATAACGGTTTGAAAAGTCATATTTTGTGTACTTGTGTGCGATTTAATTCCATGTGCAGTAAATTGGAAGGAATTTTCACATATTGGTCTAACGGCTATGACACAATTAAGCATGGAGTGCCATGGCATTTAAATTCCAAAAAATTAAAAAAAAGCAGAAACACATGAAACCTTGCTTGATGTAATGTCATGCCACCAAGATGATGTGGTAAACAAATTGGCCTGTGTGACGAAAGTTTGGACACACCCCCCTCACAAACCGGAGCAACTCACTAGAAGGCTCGTGGTTCCGAGAGGAAACAATGTATGTTCGATGACGAACGGGAGATAGCTTCCTCTTACGGCCATCAAATTTTTTCTACGTGTAACGTGCACTAATACAACTGTCATGTGAAAATTTGGAAATTTTGAGGTGTCATTTGACCTTTTGAAGACATTTAAGTGATTTTCTAGCCATTTAATGACCGTAATTCAAATTTGAACTACATCTACATCCAAAGGCTAACCATAACGGTTTGAAAAATCATATTTGTGTACTTGTGTGCGAGTTAATTTCATGTGCAGTAAATTAGAAGGAATTTTCAAACATATTGGTCTCACGGCATGGACACATGCATGGAGTGCCATGGCATTTGAATTCCAAAAAATTAAAAAATATCAGAAAAACATGAAACCTTGCTTGATGTAATGTCATGCAACCAAGATGATGTGGTAAAAAAATTGGCCTGTTTGACGAAAGTTTGGACACACCCCCCTGATGACCCACAAGTATAGGGGGTCAATTGTAGCTCTTTTTGATAAGTAAGAGTGTCGAACCCAACGAGGAGCAGAAGGAAATGACAAGTGGTTTTCAGCAAGGTAATGTTTGGAAGTGCTGAAATTGTAAGTAATAGAGTAGTTTGATAGCAAGGTAGTTTGTAACGAGCAAGTAATGATAGTAGTAACAAAAGTGCAGCAAGGTAGCCCAATCCTTTTGAGGCAAAGGACAGGCCAAAACGGTCTCTTATAATGAGCAAAGCGTACTTGAGGGTACACGGGAATTTCATCTAGTCACTTTCATCATGTTGGTTCGATTTGTGTTCACTACTTTGATAATTTGATATGTGGGTGGATCGGTCCTTAGGTGTTGTTCTTACTTGAACAGACCTCCTACTTATTATTAACCCTCCCGCGAGCATCCACAACTACGGGAAAAGTATTAAGAATAAATTATAACCATAGCATTAAACTTTTGGATCCAATCGGTCCCTTACGGAATAGCGCATAAACTGGGGTTTAAGCTTCTGTCACTCTCGCAACCCATCATCTAATTACTACGCCACAATGCATTCCCTTAGGCCCAAATATGGTGAAGTGTCATGTAGTCGACTTTCACATGACACCACTAAGGGAATCACAACATACATACTATCAAAATATCGAACACATATATAGTTCACATGATTACTTGCAACATGATTTCCCCCGTGACCTCAAGAACAAAATTAACAACTCACAAATGATAATCATGCTCAAGATTAGAGGGGTATTAAATAGCATAATGGATCTGAACATATAATCTTCCACCAAATAAACCATATAGTAATCAACTACAAGATGTAATCAACACTACTAGTCACCCACAAGCACCAATCTATAGTTCCGGTAACAAGATTGAACACAAGAGATGAACTGGGGTTTGAGATGAGATGGTGTTGTTGAAGATGTTGATGGAGATAGCCCTCCCCAAGATGGGAGAGTTGTTGGTGATGATGATGACGATGATTTCCTCCTCTGGGAGGGAAGTTCCCCCGGCGGAATCACTCCGCCGGAGGGCAAAGTGCTCCTACCCAAGTTTCGCCTCGAGACGGCGGCCCTCCGTCCCAAAAGTCCTCTCCTTATTTTTTTCTAGGTCAAAATGACCTATATACCAGAAGATGGGCACCGGAGGTGGACCTGGGTGAGCACAACCCACCAGGGCGCGCCTGGGCTCCCTGGCATGCCCAGGTGGGTTGTGCCCACCTGGTGGGCCCCCTCTGGTACTTATTTGTCCAATATTCATCATATATTCCATAAAAATTCTCAGTGGAGTTTCAACTTGTTTGGAGTTGTGCAAAATAGGTAGCCTGACGTAGCTTTTCCAGGTCCAGATTTCCACCTGCCGTAATTCTCCCTCTTTGTGTATACCTTGCATATTATTAGAGAAAAGGCATTAGAATTACTCCAAAAAGCATTATTATGGATAAAACATCATAAATAACAGTAAGAAAACATGATGCAAATTGGACGTATCAACTCCCCCAAGCTTAGACCTCGCTTGGCCTCAAGCAAAAACCGAAATCGAAAAACATGTCCACATGCTTTGAGAGAGAGGTGTCGATAAAAACAAAATACGGACATAGAAGCATCATGTAGATTATTATAACAGCAACCAATTTAAACATAAGGCTTTTATCATAGAGCTTTTAGCATAGACTTCTCATGAATAAGTGACAGTTCATCACACAATCAAAGTATAAAGCATAAACTCTATTAGAAACTAACAAACTATGTTCTTAGTCAACTTTGCAACTACAATTCATCATATTTTCAGGAAGGGTCACGTATCGGAGCCTTTAGAAAAGTCCACATACTCAACCATCATATAGTCTTCTATGATTGCTAACACTCACCGCATACACATGAGCAAAACGTTTCAACCAAAAACATAGAAAGATAGGGGCTTATAGTTTCGCCTCCCAACGTATTCACCTCGAAGGTGATGTCAACAATAATAACTCATGTCACCCATATTCAACTGGACATATGTGCCTAGATCTTTCCTCACCACATGATGCTTGCCATAGGAGAAGATAAAAAAGGTATAGAGAGAAAACTTTGACTCTTTGCATAAAAGTAAATACATAAAAAGTAAAAGATAGGCCCTTCGCAGAGGGAAGCAGAGGTTTCCATGCGCTTATTTGTTTGTATGCTCAACCCCTTAGTGCAAAAGAACGTCACGTTGCATTGCCCCTTATGATCGCGGCCTTTATTATGGAGTCTGTCGCTTTTATTCTTCACCATCACAAGTTTGTGCAACACTCAATTTTCTCTTACACTAAATGATCTCACACATTTAGAAGCAATTTTTATTGCCTTTTTGCACCGATGACAACTTACTTGAGGGATCTTGCTCAATCCCTAGGTAGGTATGTGATACGTCTCCAACGTATCTATAATTTTTTATTGTTCCATGCTATATTATATTCTGTTTTAGATGTTTATTGGGCTTTATTATACAATTTTATATTATTTTTGGGACTAACCTATTAACCGGAGGCCCAGCCCAAATTGCTGTTTTTTTGCCTATTTCAGTGTTTCGAAGGAAAAGGATATCAAACGGAGTCCAAACGGAATGAAACCTTCGGGAATGTGATTTTCGGAACAAACGTGATCCAGAGGACTTGGAGTCTACGTAAAGTAATCAATGAGGAAGGCACGAGGCAGGGGCGCGCCTACCCCCCTGGGCGCGCCCTCCACCCTCGTGGGCCCCTCATTGCTCCACCGACGTACTTCTTCCTCCTATATATACCCATGTACCCTGGAAACATCATATACGGAGCCAAAACCCTATTTCCACTACCGCAACCTTCTGTACCCGTGATATCCCATCTTAGGGCCTTTTCCGGCGCTCCGCCAGAGGGGGCATTGATCACGGAGGGCTTCTACATCAACACCATAGCCTCTCCGATGTGTGAGTAGTTTACCTCAGACCTTCGGGTCCATAGTTATTAGCTATATGGCTTCTTCTCTCTCTTTGGATCTTAATACAAAGTTCTCCTCGATTTTCTTGGAGATCTATTCGATGTAATCTTCTTTTGCGGTGTGTTTGTCGAGATCCGATGAATTGTGGGTTTATGATCAAGTTTATCTATGAACAATATTTGAATCTCCTCTGAATTCGTTTATGTATGATTGGTTATCTTTGTAAGTCTGTTCGAATTATCAGTTTGGTTTGGCCTACTAGATTGATCTTTCTTGCAATGGGAGAAGTGCTTAGCTTTGGGTTCAATCTTGCGGTGTCCTTTCCCAGTGACAGCAGGGGCAACAAGGCACGTATTGTATTGTTGCCATCGAGGATAAAAAGATGGGGTTTATATCATATTGCATGAGTTTATCCCTCTACATCATGTCATCTTACTTAAAACATTATCTGTTCTTATGGACTTAATACTCTAGATGCATGCTGGATAGCGGTCGATGTGTGGAGTAATAGTAGTAGATGCAGAATCGTTTCGGTCTACTTGTCACGGACGTGATGCCTATATACATGATCATACCTAGATATTCTCATAACTATGCTCAATTCTATCAATTGCTCGACAGTAATTCGTTTACCCACCGTAATACTTATGCTATCTTGAGAGAAGCCACTAGTGAAACCTATGGCCCCTGGGTCTATTTTCCATCATATTAATCTTCCAACACTTAGTTATTTCTGGCACCGTTTATTTTTTGCAAACTTTACTTTTACTCTTTATCATAAAAATACCAAAAATATTATCTTATCATATCTATCAGATCTCACTCTCGTAAGTGACCGTGAAGGGATTGACAACCCCTTTATCGCGTTGGTTGCGAGGTTCTTATTTGTTTGTGTAGGTGCGTGGGACTCGTGCGTGGTCTCCTACTGGATTGATACCTTGGTTCTAAAAAACTGAGGGAAATACTTACGCTACTTTACTGCATCACCCTTTCCTCTTCAAGGGAAAACCAACGCAATACTCAAGAGGTAGCAAGAAGGATTTCTGGCGCCGTTGTCGGGGAGATTCGCGGCAAGTCAAGCCAAGATTTGATTTCCCGTCAACGAGCCATTTCTGGCGCCGTTGCCGGGGAGTCTACGCACAAGTCAAGACATACCAAGTACCCATCACAAACTCTTATCCCTCGCATTACATTATTTGCCATTTGCCTCTCGTTTTCCTCTCCACCACTTCACCCTTGCCGTCTTATTCGCCCTCTTTTTCCGTTCGCCTCTTTTCGCTTGCTTCTTGTTTGCTTGTGTGTTGGATTGCTTGCTTGTCACGATGGCTCTACCTAGATCTGGTGATCTTCACCTTAAAAGGTAGAAGAGATAGAAAGCAACGTTATGAGTTTTATGACTTTACAATTTGAGCATAATAATTTCTTTAGAAACGATCTTAAGGAACAAAAAAGTTTTATGGGATATATGAATAAAGAGCTCGATGATATGTCTAAGGAATTTGATGGTTTGAAATCGCAGATTGCTCACCTCGAAAAATTAATAGCTGAAGTTTCGAATAAGCAGGCCACCTTAGTTAATCAGATGGCTGTTAAACCGGAATTTTTTTGTGAGAATAAAGATGAAGATCTAAAAGTTATTGATGTGTTTCCTATTAAATCTTTGTTTTGCAATATGAATCTAGATAGTGATGGCACTGGAGATGAGTTACCTTTACCTAGAAGGTGTCCCAAAAATTCGGAGTTTTGGATCTCGATACGAAATTTGGTAAAAGTGGGATTGAAGAGATCAAAACTTTAGATATTAATGAACCCACTATTTTGGATTTTAAGGAATTTAATTATGATAATTGCTTTTTGATAGATTGTATTTCCTTGTTGCAATCCATGCTAAATTCTCCTCATGCTTATAGCCAAAATAAAGCTTTTACTAAACATATCGTTGATGCTTTGATGCAATCTTATGAAGAAAAACTTGAGTGGGAAGTTTCTATCCCTAGAAAAATTTATGATGAGTGGGAACCTACTATTAAAATTAAAATTAAAGATCATGAATGCTATGCTTTATGTGATTTGGGTGCTAGTGTTTCCACGATTCCAAAAACTTTGTGTGATTTGCTAGGTTTCCGTGAATTTGATGATTGCTCTCTAAACTTGCACCTTGCGGATTCCACTATTAAGAAACCTATGGGAAGAATTAATGATGTTCTTATTGTTGCAAATAGGAACTATGTGCCCGTAGATTTCATTGTTCTTGATATAGATTGCAATCCTTCATGTCCTATTATTCTTGGTAGACCTTTCCTTAGAATGATTGGTGCAATTATTGATATGAAGGAAGGAAATATTAGATTCCAATTTCCGTTAAGGAAAGGCATGAAACACTTCCCTAGAAATAAAATAAAATTACCATATGAATCTATTATGAGAGATACTTATGGATTGCCTACCAAAGATGGCAATACCTAGATCTATCCTTGTTTTTATGCCTAGCTAGGGGCGTTAAACGATAGCGCTTGTTGGGCAACCCAATTTTATTTTAGTTTTTTGCCTTTTGCTTCTGTTTAGGAATAAATATTTGATCTAACCTCTGATTAGATTTGTTTTATGTTTTAATTAGTGTTTGTGCCAAGTTAAACCTATAGGATCTTCTTGGATGATAGTTATTTGATCTTGCTGAAAATTCCAGAAACTTTCTGTTCACGAAAATAATTGTTAAAAATCACCAGAACGTTATAAAATATTGATTCCAATTGCAGTAGATCAGTAAACAAATTGTCTAGGTCTTCCTATTTTGGTAGATTTTTCTGAGTTCCATAAGTTTGCGTTAGTTACAGATTACTACAGACTGTTCTGTTTTTGACAGATTCTGTTTTTCGTGTGTTGTTTGCTTATTTTTATGAATCTATGGCTAGTAAAATAGTTTATAAACCATAGAGAAGTTGGAATACAGTAGGTTTAACAACAATATAAATAAAGAATGAGTTCAATGCAGTACCTTGAAGTGGTGTTTTGTTTTCTTTCGCTAACGGAGCTCACGAGATTTCCTGTTGAGTTTTGTGTTATGAAGTTTTCAAGTTTTGGGTAAAAGATTTGATGGATTATGGAACAAGGAGTGGCAAGAGCCTAAGCTTGGGAATGCCCATTGCACCCCAAGATAATCTAAGGACACCAAAAAGCCAAAGCTTGGGGATGCCCCGGAAGGCATCCCCCCTTTCGTCTTCGTCCATCGGTAACTTTACTTGGAGCTATATTTTTATTCACCACATGATATGTGTTTTGCTTGGAGCGTCTTGTATGATTTGAGTCTTTTATTTTTATTTTACCACAATCATCCTTGCTGGACACACCTTTTGAGAGAGACACACATGATTCGGAATTTATTAGAATACTCTATGTGCTTCACTTATATCTTTTGAGCTATATAGTTTTTGCTCTAGTGCTTCACTTATATCTTTTAAAGCGCGGTGGTGGATTTGTTTTATAGAAACTATTGTTCTCTTATAATTCACTTATATTATTTGGAGAGTCCTACAAAACAGCATGGTAATTTTCTTTAATTGTGAAATTAGTCCTAGTATGCTAGGTATTCAAGATTAGTAAAAACTTTCTTATGAGTGTGTTGAATACTAAGAGAAGTTTGATGCTTGATAATTGTTTTGAGATATGGAGGTAGTGATTTTAAAGTTGTGCTAGTTGAGTAGTTGTGAATTTGAGAAATACTTGTGTTGAAGTTTGCAAATCCCGTAGCATGCACGTATGGTAAACGTTATGTAACAAATTTGAAACATGAGGTGTTCTTTGATTGTCCTCCTTATGAGTGGCGGTCAGGGACGAGCGATGGTCTTTTCCTGCCAATCTATCCCCCTAGGAGCATGCGCGTCGTGCTTGGTTTTTGATGACTTGTAGATTTTTGCAATAAGTATGTGAGTTCTTTATGACTAATGTTGAGTCCATGGATTATACACACTCTCAACCTTCCACCATTGCTAGCCTCTTCAGTACTGTGCATTGCCCTTTCTCACCTTGAGAGTTGGTGCAAACTTCGCCGGTGCATCCAAACCCCGTGATACGATACGCTCTATCACACATAAACCTCCTTATATCTTTCTCAAAACAGCCACCATACCTACCTATTATGGCATTTCCATAGCCATTCCGAGATATATTGCCATGCAACTTTCCACCGTTCCATTTATCATGACACATTCATCATTGTCATATTGCATTGCATGATCATGTAGTTGACATCGTATTTGTGGCAAAGCCACCATGCATATTATTTCATACATGTCACTCTTGATTCATTTCCCATCCCGGTACACCCCCGGAGGCACTCATATAGAGTCATACTTTGTTCTAGTATCGAGTTGTAATCATTGAGTTGTAAATAAATAGAAGTGTGATGATCATCATTCATAGAGCATTGTCCCAAAAAAAGAAAAAAAAGAAAGGCCAAAAAAAGGCCCCAAAAAAGAAAATAAAAAGGGGCAATGCTACTATCTTTTTCCATACTTGTGCTTCAAAGTAGCACCATGATCTTTATGATAGATAGTCTCTTGTTTTGTCACTTTCATATACTAGTGGGAATTTTTCGTTATAGAACTTGGCTTGTATATTCCAACAATGGACTTCCTCAAATGCCCTAGGTCTTCGTGAGCAAGCAAGTTGCATGCACACCCACTTAGTTTCTTTTGTTGAGATTTCATACATTTATAGCTCTAGTGCATCCGTTGCATGGCAATCCCTACTCCTCACATTAACATCAATTGATGGGCATCTCCATAGCCTGTTGATTAGCCGCGTTGATGTGAGACTTTCTCCTTTTTGTCTTCTCCACATAACCCCCATCATTATATTCTATTCCACCCATAGTGCTATATCCATGGCTCACGCTCATGTATTGCGTGAAAGTTGAAAAAGTTTGAGATTGCTAAAGTATGAAACAATTGCTTGGCTTGTCATCGGGGTTGTGCATGATGAGAGCATTCTTGTGTGACGAAAATGGAGCATGACCAAACTATATGATTTTGTAGGGATGAACTTTCTTTGGCCATGTTATTTTGAGAAGACATAATTGCTTAGTTAGTATGCTTGAAGTATTATTATTTTTATGTCAATATTAAAATTTTATCTTGAATCTTCCGGATCTGAATATTCATACCACAATTAAGAGGGTTACATTGAAAATTATGCCAAGTAGCATTCCACATGAAAAATTCTGTTTTTATCATTTACCTACTCGAGGACGAGCAGGAATTAAGCTTGGGGATGCTTGATACGTCTCCAAAGTATCTATAATTTCTTATTGTTCCATGCTATATTATATTCTGTTTTAGATGTTTATTGGGCTTTATTATACACTTTTATATTATTTTTGGGACTAACCTATTAACCGGAGGCCCAGCCCAAATTGCTGTTTTTTTGCCTATTTCAGTGTTTCGAAGGAAAAGGATATCAAACGGAGTCCAAACGGAATGAAACCTTCGGGAACGTGATTTTCGGAACAAACGTGATCCAGAGGACTTGGAGTCTACGTAAAGTAATCAACGAGGAAGGCACGAGGCAGGGGGCACGCCTACCCCCTTGGGCGCGCCCTCCACCCTCGTGGGCGCCTCGTTGCTCCACCGACGTACTTCTTCCTCCTATATATACCCATGTACCCTGGAAACATCATATACGGAGCCAAAACCCTATTTCCACCGCCGCAACCTTCTGTACCCGTGAGATCCCATCTTGGGGCCTTTTTCGGCGCTCCGCTGGAGGGGGCATTGATCACGGAGGGCTTCTACATCAACACCATAGCCTCTCCGATGATGTGTGAGTAGTTTACCTCAGACCTTCGGGTCCATAGTTATTAGCTAGATGGCTTCTTCTCTCTCTTTGGATCTCAATACAAAGTTCTCCTCGATTTCTTGGAGATCTATTCGATGTAATCTTCTTTTGCGGTGTGTTTGTCGAGATCCGATGAATTGTGGGTTTATGATCAAGTTTATCTATGAACAATATTTGAATCTCCTCTGAATTCTTTTATGTATGATTGGTTATCTTTGCAAGTCTCTTCGAATTATCAGTTTGGTTTGGCCTACTAGATTGATCTTTCTTGCAACGGGAGAAGTGCTTAGCTTTGGGTTCAATCTTGTGGTGTCCTTTCCCAGTGACAGCAGGGGCAACAAGGCACGTATTGTATTGTTGCCATCGAGGATAAAAAGATGGGGTTTATATCATATTGCATGAGTTTATCCCTCTACATCATGTCATCTTACTTAAAACATTATCTGTTCTTATGGACTTAATACTCTAGATGCATGCTGGATAGCGGTCGATGTGTGGAGTAATAGTAGTAGATGCAGAATCGTTTCGGTCTACTTGTCACGGACGTGATGCCTATATACATGATCATACCTAGATATTCTCATAACTATTCTCAATTCTATCAATTGCTCGACAGTAATTCGTTTACCCACCGTAATACTTATGTTGGGGAACGTAGTAATTTCAAAAAAATTCCTACGCACACGCAAGATCATGGTGATGCATAGCAACGAGAGGGGAGAGTGTTGTCCACGTACCCTCGTAGACCGACAGCGGAAGCGTTATTACAACGCGGTTGATGTAGTCGTAAGTCTTCACGATCCGACCGATCAAGTACCGAACGCACGGCACCTCCGAGTTCAGCACACGTTTAGCTCGATGACGTCCCTCGAACTCCGATCCAGCCGAGTGTTGAGGGAGAGTTTCGTCAGCACGACAGCGTGGTGATGATGATGATGTTCCACCGACGCAGGGCTTCGCCTAAGCTCCGCAACGGTATTATCGAGGTGTAATATGGTGGAGGGGGGCACCGCACACGGCTAAAATATCGTATATCAAGTGTGTATAGAGGTGCCCCCTGCCCCCGTATATAAAGGAGCAAGGGGGAGGCCGGCTGCCCTAGGCGCGCCAAGGAGAGGGGGGGAGTCCTCCTCCTAGTAGGAGTAGGACTCCCCTTTCCTAGTCCAACTAGGAAAAGAAGGGGGGAAGGAAAGAGAGGGAGAGGGAGAGGGAGAGGGAAAGGGAGCTGCGCCCCCATCTCCTAGTCCAACTAGGATTCCTCCTGGGAGGGGGCGCGCCACCTCCTGGCTGCTGCCCTCTCTCTCCCCTCTAGGCCCACTAAGGCCCAATACTTCCCCGGGGGGTTCCGGTAACCCTCCGGCACTCCGGTTAAATCCGAAACTTCTCCGGAACACTTCCGGTGTCCGAATATAGTCGTCCAATATATCAATCTTTATGTCTCGACCATTTCGAGACTCCTCGTCATGTCCGTGATCACATCCGGGACTCCGAACAACCTTCGGTACATCAAAACATACAAACTCATAATGTAACTGTCATCGTAACGTTAAGCGTGCGGACCCTACGGGTTCGAGAACTATGTAGACATGATCGAGACACCTCTCCGGTCAATAACCAATAGCGGAACCTGGATGCTCATATTGGTCCCCACATATTCTACGAAGATCTTTATCGGTCAAACCGCATAACAACATACGTTGTTCCCTTTGTCATCGGTATGTTACTTGCCCGAGATTCGATCGTCGGTATCTCGATACCTAGTTCAATCTCGTTACCGGCAAGTCTCTTTACTCGTTCTGTAATACATCATCCCGCAACTAACTCATTAGTCACAATGCTTGCAAGGCTTATAGTGATGTGCATTACTGAGTGGGCCCAGAGATACCTCTCCGACAATCGGAGTGACAAATCCTAATCTCGAAATACGCCAACCCAACAAGTACCTTTGGAGACACCTGTAGAGCACCTTTATAATCACCCATTTACGTTGTGACGTTTGGTAGCACACAAAGTGTTCCTCCGGTAAACGGGAGTTGCATAATCTCATAGTCATAGGAACATGTATAAGTCATGAAGAAAGCAATAGCAACATACTAAACGATCGGGTGCTAAGCTAACGGAATGGGTCAGGTCAATCACGTCATTCTCCTAATGAGGTGATCTCGTTAATCAAATGACAACTCATGTCTATGGCTAGGAAACATAACCATCTTTGATTAACGAGCTAGTCAAGTAGAGGCATACTAGTGACACACTATTTGTCTATGTATTCACACATGTATTATGTTTCTGGTTAATACAATTCTAGCATGAATAATAAACATGTTATCATGATATAAGGAAATAAATAATACTTTATTATTGCCTCTAGGGCATATTTCCTTCAGTCTCCCACTTGCACTAGAGTAATTAATCTAGATTACATAGTTATGATTCTTACACCCATGGAGTCTTGGTGCTGATCATGTTTTGCTCGTGGAAGAGGCTTAGTCAACGGGTCTGCAACATTCAGATCTGTATGTATCTTGCAAATTTCTATGTCTCCCACCTGGACTAAATGCCGGATGGAATTGAAGCGTCTTTTGATGTGCTTGGTTCTCTTGTGAAATCTGGATTCCTTTGCTAAGGCAATTGCACCAGTATTGTCACAAAATATTTTCCTTGGTCCCGATGCACTAGGTATGACACCTAGATCGGATATGAACTCCTTCATCCAGACTCCTTCATTTGCTGCTTCCGAAGCAGCTATGTATTCCGCTTCACACGTAGATCCCGCCACGACACTTTGCTTAGAACTGCACCAACTGACAACTCCACCGGTCAATGTAAATACGCATCCGGTTTGCGATTTAGAATCGTCCGGATCAGTGTCAAAGCTTGCATCAACGTAACCACTTACGATGAGCTCTTTGTCACCTCCATAAATGAGAAACATATCCTTAGTCCTTTTCAGGTATTTCAGGATGTTCTTGACCGCTGTCCAGTGATCCACTCCTGGATTACTTTGGTACCTCCCTGCTAAACTTATAGCAAGGCACACATCAGGTCTGGTACACAGCATTGCATACATGATAGAGCCTATGGCTGAAGCATAGGGAACATCTTTCATCTTCTCTCTATCTTCTGCATTGGTCGGGCATTGAGTCTTACTCAATCTCACACCTTGTAGTACAGGCAAGAACCCTTTCTTTGCTTGATCCATTTTGAACTTCTTCAAAACTTTGTCAAGGTATGTGCTTTGTGAAAGTCCTATTAAGCGTCTTGATCTATCTCTATAGATCTTAATGCCTAATATATATGCAGCTTCACCGAGGTCTTTCATTGAAAAACTCTTATTCAAGTATCCCTTTATGCTATCCAGAAATTCTATATCATTTACAATCAGTAGTATGTCATCCACATATAATATCAGAAATGCTACTGAGCTCCCACTCACTTTCTTGTAAATACAGGCTTCTCCAAAAGTCTGTATAAAACCAAATGCTTTGATCACACTATCAAAGCGTTTATTCCAACTCCGAGAGGCTTGCACCAGTCCATAGATGGATCGCTGGAGCTTGCACACTTTGTTAGTTCCCTTTGGATCGACAAAACCTTCCGGTTGCATCATATACAACTCTTCTTCCAGAAATCCATTCAGGAATGCAGTTTTGACATCCATTTGCCAAATTTCATAATCATAAAATGCAGCAATAGCTAACATGATTCGGACAGACTTAAGCATCGCTACGGGTGAGAAGGTCTCATCGTAGTCAATCCCTTGAACTTGTCGAAAACCTTTTGCAACAAGTCGAGCTTTATAGACAGTAACATTACCATCAGCGTCAGTCTTCTTCTTGAAGATCCATTTATTTTCAATGGCTTGCCGACCATCGGGCAAGTCAACCAAAGTCCATACTTTGTTCTGATACATGGATCCCATCTCGGATTTCATGGCTTCAAGCCATTTTGCGGAATCTGGGCTCACCATCACTTCTTCATAGTTCGTAGGTTCGTCATGGTCTAGTAACATAACCTCCAGAACAGAATTACCGTACCACTCTGGTGCGGATCTTGATCTAGTTGACCTACGAGGTTCAGTAATAACTTGATCTGAAGTTTCATGATCATTATCATTAACTTCCTCACTAATTGGTGTAGGTGTCGCAGAAACTGATTTCTGTGATGATCTACTTTCCAATAAGGGAGCAGGTACAGTTACCTCATCAAGTTCTACTTTCCTCCCACTCACTTCTTTCAAGAGAAACTCCTTCTCTAGAAAGGATCCATTCTTAGCAACGAATATCTTGCCTTCGGATCTGTGATAGAAGGTGTACCCAACAGTCTCCTTTGGGTATCCTATGAAGACACATTTCTCCGATTTAGGTTCGAGCTTATCAAGTTGAAGTTTCTTCACATAAGCATCGCAACCCCAAACTTTAAGATACGACAACTTTGGTTTCTTGCCAAACCATAGTTCATAAGGTGTCGTTTCAACGGATTTCGATGGTGCCCTATTTAGAGTGAATGCAGCCGTCTCTAAAGCATAACCCCAAAACAATAGCGGTAAATCAGTAAGAGACATCATAGATCGCACCATATCTAATAAAGTACGATTACGACGTTCGGACACACCATTACGCTGTGGTGTTCCGGGTGGCGTGAGTTGCGAAACTATTCCGCATTATTTCAAATGTAGGCCAAACTCGTAACTCAAATATTCTCCTCCACGATCAGATCGTAGGAATTTTATTTTCTTGTTACGATGATTTTCAACTTCACTCTGAAATTCTTTGTACTTTTCAAATGTTTCAGACTTATGTTTCATTAAGTAGATATACCCATATCTGCTCAAATCATCTGTGAAGGTGAGAAAATAACGATATCCGCCACGAGCCTCAATATTCATCGGACCACATACATTTGTATGTATGATTTCCAACAAATCTGTTGCTCTCTCCATAGTTCCGGAGAACGGTGTTTTTGTCATCTTGCCCATGAGGCACGGTTCGCAAGTACCAAGTGATTCATAATCAAGTGATTCCAAAAGTCCATCAGCATGGAGTTTCTTCATGCGCTTTACACCGATATGACCTAAACGGCAGTGCCACAAATAAGTTGCACTGTCATTATCAACTCTGCATCTTTTGGCTTCGACATTATGAATATGTGTGTCACTACTATCGAGATTCATTAAAAATAGACCACTCTTCAAGGGTGCATGACCATAAAAGATATTATTCATATAAATAGAACAACCATTATTCTCTGATTTAAATGAATAACCGTCTCGCATTAAACAAGATCCAGATATAATGTTCATGCTCAACGCTGGCACCAAATAACAATTATTTAGGTCTAAAACTAATCCCGAAGGTAGATGTAGAGGTAGCGTGCCGACGGCGATCACATCGACTTTGGAACCATTTCCCACGTGCATCGTCACCTCGTCCTTAGCCAATCTTCGCTTAATCCGTAGCCCCTGTTTCGAGTTGCAAATATTAGCAACAGAACCAGTATCAAATACCCAGGTGCTACTGCGAGCATTAGTAAGGTACACATCAATAACATGTATATCACATATACCTTTGTTAACCTTGCCATCCTTCTTATCCGCCAAATACTTGGGGCAGTTCCGCTTCCAGTGACCAGTCTGCTTGCAGTAGAAGCACTCAGTTTCAGGCTTAGGTCCAGACTTGGGTTTCTTCTCCTGAACAGCAACTTGCTTGCTGTTCTTCTTGAAGTTCCCCTTCTTCTTTCCTTTGCCCTTTTTCTTGAAACTAGTGGTTTTACTGACCATCAACACTTGATGCTCCTTTTTGATTTCTACCTCCGCTGCCTTTAGCATTGCGAAGAGCTCGGGAATTGTCTTATTCATCCCTTGCATGTTATAGTTCATCACGAAGCTCTTGTAGCTTGGTGGCAGTGATTGAAGAATTCTGTCAATGACGCTATCATCCGGAAGATTAACTCCCAGTTGAATCAAGTGATTATGATACCCAGACATTTTGAGTATATGCTCACTGACAGAACTATTCTCTTCCATCTTGCAGCTGTAGAACTTATTGGAGACTTCATGTCTCTCAATTCGGGCATTTGCTTGAAATATTAACTTCAACTCCTGGAACATCTCATATGCTCCATGACGTTCAAAACGTCGTGGAAGACCCGGTTCTAAGCCGTAAAGCATGGCACACTGAACTATCGAGTAGTCATCAGCTTTGCTCTGCCAGACGTTCATAACTTCTGGTGTTGCTCTTGCAGGAGGCCTGGCACCTAGCGGTGCTTCCAGGACGTAATTCTTCTGTGCAGCAATGAGGATAATCCTCAAGTTACGGACCCAGTCCGTGTAATTGCTACCATCATCTTTCAACTTAGCTTTCTCAAGGAACGCATTAAAATTCATCGGAACAACAGCACGGGCCATTTATCTACAATTAACATAGACAAGCAAGATACTATCAGGTACTAAGTTCATGATAAATTTAAGTTCAATTAATCATATTACTTAAGAACTCCCACTTAGATAGACATCCCTCTAATCCTCTAAGTGATTACGTGATCCATATCAACTAAACCATGTCCGATCATCATGTGAGATGGAGTAGTTTCAATGGTGAACATCACTATGTTGATCATATCTCCTATATGATTCACGCTCGACCTTTCGGTCTCCGTGTTCCGAGGCCATATCTGCATATGCTAGGCTCGTCAAGTTTAACCTGAGTATTCCGCGTGTGCAACTGTTTTGCACCCGTTGTATTTGAACGTAGAGCCTATCACACCCGATCATCACGTGGTGTCTCAGCACGAAGAACTTTCGCAACGGTGCATACTCAGGGAGAACACTTTTATCTTGAAATTTTAGTGAGAGATCATCTTATAATGCTACCGTCAATCAAAGCAAGATAAGATGCATAAAGGATTAACATCACATGCAATCAATATAAGTGATATGATATGGCCATCATCATCTTGTGCTTGTGATCTCCATCTCCGAAGCACCGTGCTTGTGATCTCCATCTCCGAAGCACCGTCATGATCACCATCGTCACCGGCGCGACACCTTGATCTCCATCGTAGTATCGTTGTCGTCTCGCCAACTAATTACTTTTACTACTATCGCTACCGCTTAGTGATAAAGTAAAACTATTACATGGCGATTGCATTTCATACAATAAAGCGACAACCATATGGCTCCTGCCAGTTGCCGATAACTCGATTACAAAACATGATCATCTCATACAACAAATTATATCACATCATGTCTTGACCATATCACATCACAACATGCCCTGCAAAAACAAGTTAGACGTCCTCTATTTTGTTGTTGCAAGTTTTACGTGGCTGCTACGGGCTTAGCAAGAACCGTTCTTACCTACGCATCAAAACCACAACGATAATTTGTCAAGTTGATGTTGTTTTAACCTTCGCAAGGACCGGGCGTAGCCACACTCGGTTCAACTAAAGTGAGAGAGACAGACACCCGCCGGTCACCTTTAAGCAACGAGTGCTCGCAACGGTGAAACCAATCTCGCGTAAGCGTACGTGTAATGTCGGTCCGGGCCGCTTCATCTCACAATACCGCTGAACCAAAGTTTGACATGCTGGTAAGCAGTATGACTAATATCGCCCACAACTCACTTGTGTTCTACTCGTGCATAGCATCAACGCATAAAACCAGGCTCTGATACCACTGTTGGGGAACGTAGTAATTTCAAAAAAATTCCTACACACACGCAAGATCATGGTGATGCATAGCAATGAGAGGGGAGAGTGTTGTCCATGTACCCTCGTAGACCGACAGCGGAAGCGTTATTACAACGCGGTTGATGTAGTCGTACGTCTTCATGATCCGACCGATCAAGTACCGAACGCACGGCACCTCCGAGTTCAGGACACGTTCAGCTTGATGACATCCCTCGAACTCCGATCCAGCCGAGTGTTGAGGGAGAGTTTCGTCAGCACGACGGCGTGGTGACGATGATGATGTTCCACCGACGCAGGGCTTCGCCTAAGCTCCGCAACGGTATTATCGAGGTGTAATATGGTGGAGGGGGGCACCGCACACGGCTAAAATATCGTATATCAAGTGTGTATAGAGGTGCCCCCTGCCCCCGTATATAAAGGAGCAAGGGGGAGGCCGGCTGCCCTAGGCGCGCCAAGGAGAGGGGGGGAGTCCTCCTCCTAGTAGGAGTAGGACTCCCTTTTCCTAGTCCAACTAGGAAAAGAAGGGGGGAAGGAAAGAGAGGGAGAGGGAGAGGGAAAGGGGGCTGCACCCCCCTCTCCTGGTCCAACTAGGATTCCTCCTGGGAGGGGGCGCGCCACCTCCTGGCTGCTGCCCTCTCTCTCCCCTCTAGGCCCACTAAGGCCCAATACTTCCCCGAGGGGTTCCGGTAACCCTCCGGCACTCTGGTTAAATCCGAAACTTCTCCGGAACACTTCCGGTGTCCGAATATAGTCGTCCAATATATCAATCTTTATGTCTCGACCATTTCGAGACTCCTCGTCATGTACGTGATCACATCCGGGACTCCGAACAACCTTCGGTACATCAAAACATACAAACTCATAATGTAACTGTCATCGTAACGTTAAGCGTGCGGACCCTACGGGTTCGAGAACTATGTAGACATGATCGAGACACCTCTCTGGTCAATAACCAATAGCGGAACCTGGATGCTCATATTGGTTCCCACATATTCTACGAAGATCTTTATCGGTCAAACCGCATAACAACATACGTTGTTCCCTTTGTCATCGGTATGTTACTTGCCCGAGATTCGATCGTCGGTATCTCGATACCTAGTTCAATCTCGTTACCGGCAAGTCTCTTTACTCGTTCCGTAATACATCATCCCGCAACTAACTCATTAGTCACAATGCTTGCAAGGCTTATAGTGATGTGCATTACTGAGTGGGCCCAGAGATACCTCTCCGACAATCGGAGTGACAAATCCTAATCTCGAAATACGCCAACCCAACAAGTACCTTTGGAGACACCTGTAGAGCACCTTTATAATCACCCATTTACGTTGTGACGTTTGGTAGCACACAAAGTGTTCCTCCGGTAAACGGGAGTTGCATAATCTCATAGTCATAGGAACATGTATAAGTCATGAAGAAAGCAATAGCAACATACTAAACGATCGGGTGCTAAGCTAACGGAATGGGTCAGGTCAATCACGTCATTCTCCTAATGAGGTGATCTCGTTAATCAAATGACAACTCATGTCTATGACTAGGAAACATAACCATCTTTGATTAACGAGCTAGTCAAGTAGAGGCATACTAGTGACACACTGTTTGTCTATGTATTCACACATGTATTATGTTTCCGGTTAATACAATTCTAGCATGAATAATAAACATTTATCATGATATAAGGAAATAAATAATACTTTATTATTTCCTCTAGGGCATATTTCCTTCAGTCTCCCACTTGCACTAGAGTAATTAATCTAGATTACATAGTTATGATTCTTACACCCATGGAGTCTTGGTGCTGATCATGTTTTGCTCGTGGAAGAGGCTTAGTCAACGGGTCTGCAACATTCAGATCTGTATGTATCTTGCAAATTTCTATGTCTCCCACCTGGACTAAATCCCGGATGGAATTGAAGCGTCTTTTGATGTGCTTGGTTCTCTTGTGAAATCTGGATTCCTTTGCTAAGGCAATTGCACCAGTATTGTCACAAAAGATTTTCATTGGTCCCGATGCACTAGGTATGACACCTAGATCGGATATGAACTCCTTCATCCAGACTCCTTCATTTGCTGCTTCCGAAGCAGCTATGTATTTCGCTTCACACGTAGATCCCGCCACGACACTTTGCTTAGAACTGCACCAACTGACAGCTCCACCGTTCAATGTAAATACGTATCCGGTTTGCGATTTAGAATCGTCCGGATCAGTGTCAAAGCTTGCATCAACGTAACCACTTACGATGAGCTCTTTGTCACCTCCATAAACGAGAAACATATCCTTAGTCCTTTTCAGGTATTTCAGGATGTTCTTGACCGCTGTCCAGTGATCCACTTCTGGATTACTTTGGTACCTCCCTGCTAAACTTATAGCAAGGCACACATCAGGTCTGGTACACAGCATTGCATACATGATAGAGCCTGTGGCTGAAGCATAGGGAACATCTTTCATCTTCTCTCTATCTTCTGAAGTGGTCGGGCATTGAGTCTTACTCAATCTCACACCTTGTGGTACAGGCAAGAACCCTTTATTTGCTTTATCCATTTTGAACTTCTTCAAAACTTTGTCAAGGTATGTGCTTTGTGAAAGTCCTATTAAGCGTCTTGATCTATCTCTATAGATCTTAATGCCTAATATATATGCAGCTTCACCGAGGTGTTTCATTGAAAAACTCTTATTCAAGTATCCCTTTATGCTATCCAGAAATTCTATATCATTTCCAATAAGTAATATGTCATCCAGATATAATATTAGAAATGCTACTAAGCTCCCACTCACTTTCTTGTAAATACAGGCTTCTCCAAAAGTCTGTATAAAACCAAATGCTTTGATCACACTATCAAAGCGTTTATTCCAACTCCGAGAGGCTTGCACCAGTCCATAGATGGATCGCTGGAGCTTGCATACTTTGTTAGTTCCCTTTGGATCAACAAAACCTTCCGGTTGCATCATATACAACTCTTCTTCCAGAAATCCATTCAGGAATGCAGTTTTGACATCCATTTGCCAAATTTCATAATCATAAAATGCAGCAATAGCTAACATGATTCGGACAGACTTAAGCATCGCTACGGGTGAGAAGGTCTCATCATAGTCAATCCCTTGAACTTGTCGAAAACCTTTTGCAACAAGTCGAGCTTTATAGACAGTAACATTACCATCAGCGTCAGTCTTCTTCTTGAAGATCCATTTATTTTCAATGGCTTGCCGACCATCGGGCAAGTCAACCAAAGTCCATACATTGTTCTCATACATGGATCCTATCTCGGATTTCATGGCTTCAAGCCATTTTGAAAATACGATTTGGGTTTAAGGGTTTTTTGATGCACAAGTACTATCTCTACTTAGTGCGGAATTTTTCGCTAGCAAAGATAGGGGGCAAGCACCACATGTTGAAGGATCTATGACAATATAGCTTCTATGTGAATATGAACAAACATAAATCATTACGTTGTCTTCCTTATCCAACGTCAACAATTTTGGCATATAATATTTTGATGGGGGCTCACAATCACAAAAGATTTCCAGGATAGTGTATTTATATGTGAATCTTCTCTTCCCTTATTAATTCTTTCATGAATTGCATCATTGACCAATGCTATGTTTGTCAATCTCTAATAAAATTTCCTACTTATACTTTTCCTTATGTGGTGTCATCGCCTACCGTAAGATTAGCATATGATAATTTTAATTTATTTCCTTTCTTTTTATTGCAACATGAAAGTAAAGAAAGCAAAAACTCAAACTAAACTTTATTATATATCTCACACATGATTACAAGGATAGATCACTAAGCAAGCTCTCGAAAAGAAAGGATCAGACTAAACTTTTGTTCATCTAAAGCAAAAGATCAAACTAAAATAAGTAAAGGCAAAATATAGTGGGGGTGATACGATACCGGGGCACCTCCCCCAAGCTTGGCGGAAGCCAAGGGGAGTGCCCATACCCGATACTCAATTTTCTTTTGGTGATGAAGAAGGTGGTGATGAGGTAGTGGTATTCTCCAATATAACCATGAGTAGATCCTTCAAACCTTGAATCTCCCGAAGGGCTCGATGAAGTAACTCACTGCTTTTCTTCACCTCAGCCATTATGTGTTTATTTTCTAGGCCCCAGGGGTTTGTTCCTGCATTGCTTTCTCTTGGGCGAGATATGTCCCAATTGGATGGTATGTGCACACGAGGAGTATTCTCGAACCCATAATTGTGAATCAAATTTTGAAAATTGTTACGATGTAACCTATGTAAAGGCCTTCTTGGTGGGAGTCCTTCATGCACTTCAAGACTCCCTTGTGATGGCAACCTTTATTATGCAATCTGTCGCTTTTATTCTTCACCATCACAAGTTCGTGCAACGCTCAATCTTCTCTTACACTAAATGATCTCACACTTTTAGAAGCAATTTTTATTGCCTTATTGCACCGATGACAACTTACTTGAGGGATCTTGCTCAATCCCGAGGTAGGTATGGTGGACTCTTGAAATAAGATTTGGGTTTAAGGGTTTTTGGATGCACAAGTAGTATCTCTACTTAGTGCGAAATTTTTGGCCAGTAAAGATAGGGGCAAGCATCACATGTTGAAGGATCTATGACAATATAACTTCTATGTGAATATGAACAAACATAAATCATTAAGTTGTCTTCCTTGTCCAACGTCAACAATTTTGGCATATAATATTTTGATGGGGGCTCACAATCACAAAAGATTTCTAGGATAGTGTATTTATATGTGAATCTTCTCTTCCCTTATTAATTCTTTCATGAGTTGCATCATTGACCAATGTTATGTTTGTTAATCTCTAATAAAATTTTCTACTTATACTTTTCGTTATTTGGTGCCATCACCTACCATAAGATTAGCATATGATCTTTTTCTTTATTTCCTTTCTTTTTATTTATAACCTTCCTTTTTATCGCAACATGAAAGTAAAGAAAGCAAAAACTCAAACTAAACTTTATTATATATCTTGCACAGGATTACAAGGATAAATCACTAAGCAAGCTCTCAAAAAGAAAGGATCAAACTAAACTTTTATTCGTCTAAAGCAAAAGATCGAACTAAAATAGTAAAAGCTAAAAGATAGTGGGGATGATACGATACCGGGGCACCTCCCCCAAGCTTGGCGGAAGCCAAGGGGAGTGCCCATACCCGATAATTACTTTTCTTTTGGTGATGAAGAAGATGGTGGTGGCGATGAAGTAGAGGGTTTTTCCTTCTTACTTAGCTTACGCTTGAGGATGGAATTTTCCTCGTTCAATTCACCGACCTCCTGTTCAAGCTCCGGTACCTTTTTGCATAGATCTTGCTTATTCTCCTGCAAAAGATAGTAAGGTATGAACTGAATCTTAGGCCTCTTTGGTTTCTTTGGGAGGCTTGACTTCTTGAATTCCGCATGCATGTCCCCAGGTTGAGGTAATGGAGGTTCGTCCTCATCCGAGCTCATCTCCTCCCTTTCCCTAGGATAATAGTCTTCCTCTTCCTCCGTGGTCCAGCCATAGTGCTCTACATCCCCATAGGACTTGGGGTTCGAGATGAAATCAGCAGCATAGCTTTCACCCTCGGAGTCTTGGGATGACATGATTTCAGATCTGACAGGAAAACAGCAAGAAAAGAGAACAGAAGATTTCTCTGTGATACGGTGGTCAATAGGTTCGGGGAGTATATAAAGATTTTTTATCTTGGGGGAGAAGCAAAAGGAAGAAAAACGGAGTCCGGAAGGTGCCCCACGTGGGCACAACCGACCTCGGCGCACCTGGCAAGCCAGGCGTGCCCTGGTGTCTTGTGCCCACCAGGGTACGCTTCCTGGAAGTTTCTTATTTTCCTAATTTTCTAAATATTCCAAAACTGACAAAAAATATTTTTGAGGATTTTTCGGAGTCTGTTTACTTACCGTATCAGGTACCTCCTTACTTCCACGATTCTGGAGTGTTCCGGAAGGACTCTTTTATGTGTTCTTCCGGTGTCAAAGTTTGGGTAATATTGCTTTCAACATTAATGGGCGTACCTGAGATATAATGTTTTATTCGTTGCCCATTAACAACCTTTGGGTTAGTACCTTCGGCATTATTTATTTTGATAGCTCCAGACCGATAAACCTCCTCGATAACATAGGGTCCTTCCCATTTTGAGAGGAGTTTTCCTGCAAAGAACCTGAAACGAGAGTTGTACAAAAGAACATATTCTCCAACTTTAAACTCAAGCTTTTGGTTTCTTTTATCATGCCATCTTTTAACCTTTTCTTTAAACAACTTGGCATTTTCATAAGCTTGGGTTCTCCATTCATCTAATGAGCTAATATCAAATAACCTCTTTTCACCGTCAAGTTTGAAATCATAGTTGAGTTCTTTGATTGCCCAATATGCTTTATGTTCTAATTCAAGAGGCAAATGACAAGCTTTTCCATAAACCATTTTATAGGGAGACATACCCATAGGATTTTTATATGCTATTCTATAAGCCCAAAGTGCATCATCTAATTTCTTAGACCAATTCTTCCTGGACCTATTGATAGTCTTTTGTGAAATAAACTTTATTTCTCTATTACTAAGCTCAACTTGACCACTAGACTGAGGATGATAAGGTGATGCAATTCTATGGTTAACATCATACTTGGCAAGCATTTTACGGAAAGCATCATGAATAAAGTGTGAACCACCATCAGTCATTAAATATCTAGGAACTCCAAACCTTGGGAAAATAACTTCCTTAAGCATTTTAATAGAGGTTTTGTGATCAACACTATTGGTTGGAATAGCTTCTACCCATTTAGTAACATCATCAACAGCAACCAAAATATGTGTATACCCATTAGAGGAAGGAAAAGGTCCCATGTAATCAAATCCCCAAACATCAAATGGTTCAACAACAAGTGAATAATTCATAGGCATTTCTTGACGCTTACCGATATTACCTATTCTTTGGCACTCATCACAAGATAAGACGAACTTACAGGCATCCTTGAAGAGAGTAGGCTAATAAAATCCAGATTGCAATACCTTGTGAGTAGTTCTATCTCCAGCATGATGCCCTCCATATGCTCCGGAGTGACATTTTCGAAGGATTTTTCCCTGCTCATGCTCAGGTACACAACGTCTAATAATACCATCTACTCCTAGTTTATAAAGATGCGGGTCATCCCAAAAGTAGTGTCTTAAATCATAGAAGAATTTTTTTTTCTTTTATTAGTATGTAAAGCTAGGTGGTAAATATTTAGCAACAATATAATTAGCATAGTCAGCATACCAAGGAGTATTATGAGCAACATTTATTGCAGCTAACTACTCAGCAGGAAAACTATCATCAATAGGTAGTGGGTCATCAAGCACATTTTCAAGCCTAGACAAGTTATCAGCTACGAGGTTCTCAGCTCCTTTTCTATCAGTGATATGCAAATCAAATTCTTGTAGCAAGAGAACCCATCGAATAAGTCTAGGTTTAGCATCTTTCTTTTCCATAAGATATTTAATAGCAACATGGTCAGTGTGAACAATTACTTTTGAATCAACAATGTAAGATCTAAATTTATCACAAGCAAACACCACTGCTAGGAATTCTTTTTCAGTAGTAGCATAAATTCTTTTGAGCACTGTCTAGAGTTTTACTAGCATAATGAATAACATTCAATTTCTTATCAACTCTTTGCCCTAGAACAACACCAACAGCATAATCACTAGCATCACACATAATTTCAAAAGGCAAGTTCCAGTCAGTTGGTTGAACAATAGGTGCAGAAATTAAGGCTTTCTTGAGTGTTTCAAAGGCTTCAAAACAATCTTCATCAAAAACAAAAGGGACATCCTTTTGCAAAAGGTTTGTGAGAGGCCTAGAATTTTTAGAGAAGTCTTTGATAAATCTCCTATAGAAACCAGCATGACCTAGGAAACTACGAATACCTTGGACATCCTTAGGACATGGCATTTTCTCAATTGCATCAACCATAGCTTTGTCCACTTCAATACCATTTTCAGAAATTTTATGACCCAAGACAATACCTTCATTAGCCATAAAGTGGCACTTCTCCCAATTCAAGACAAGATTTGTTTGTTCACATCTCTGCAAAACTCGATCAAGATTGCTTAAACAATCATCAAAAGACTTCCCATAATTAATAGAGAAGTCATCCATGAAAACTTCAACAATCTTTTCACAAAATTCAGAGAATATAGCAGTCATACATCTTTCAAAGGTAGCAGGTGCATTGCATAAACCAAAAGGCATACGTCTATAAGCATACATTCCAAAGGGACAAGTAAAAGTGGTCTTTTCTTGATCAGGTTGAGAAACATGTATTTGTGAAAAACCAGAGTATCCATCAAGGAAGCAAAAGTGTGTGTGCTTAGATAATCTTTCTAACATTTGATCAATAAAAGGCAGAGGGTAATGATCTTTTCTAGTTGCTTTATTTAATTTTCTAAAATCAATTACCATTCTATAGACTGTAACAATTCTTTGTGGAATAAGTTCATTCTTATCATTAGGAACAACAATAATACATCCTTTCTTAGGAACACAATGAACAAGACTTACCCATCTACTATCAGCTATAGGATAGATTATACCTGCTTCCAGAAGTTTTAATATTTCCATTCTTACCACCTCTTTCATCTTCGGATTTAACCGACGTTGGTGATCAACAACAGGTTTAGCATTAGGTTCCATATCATTCTTGTGCTAACATAGAGTGGGACTAAGGCCCTTTAAATCATCAAGAGTATATCCAATAGCAGCTTGGTGCTTCCTTAGAACTTTCAATAATCTTTCTTCTTCATGTTCTGAAAGGTTAGCACTAATAATAACAGGATATATCTTCTTTTCATCAAGATAAGCATATTTTAGAGCGTCTGGCAATTGTTTTAATTCAAACATAGGATCACCTTTAGGTGGAGGAGGACCTCCTAGAGTTTCAACAGGCAAATTGTGTTTAAGCAGAGGACGTTGTTCAAAGAAAATATCATCTATTTCATTTCTTTCATGCATATGTAAGTCATTTTCTTGGTCTAGCACATATTGTTCTAGAGGATCAGTAGGAGGCACATCAATAGAAGCAAGACCAATTATTTCATCCTTACTATGAAATTCTTTTTCATGAAGCTTTCTACTAAACTTGGAGAAATTAAATTCATGAGACTCATCACCAAAACTAACACCGACAGTTTGTTTCTCACAATCTATTCTAGCATTAACGGTGTTCAAGAAAGGTCTACCAAAGATAATGGGACAGAAGTCATCTTGTGGGGAACCAAGAACAAGAAAATCAGTAGGGTATTTTATTTTCCCACACAAGATTTCAACATCCCTAACAATCCCAATTGGTGATATAGTATCTCTATTAGCAAGTTTAATAGTAACATCTATGTCTTCTATCTCTGCGGGTGCTATGTCATTCATGATTTCTTGATATAAGGAATAAGGGATAGCACTCACAGTAGAACCTATGTCACATAAACCATGATAACAGTGATCCCCTATTTTAACTGAGACAACGGGCATGCTAACAACAGGTCTGTGTTTATCCTTTTTATCAGGTTTGGCAATTCCAGCAGCTTCTTCACAGAAGTAAATAACATGCCCGTCTACATTTTCTTCCAAGAGATCCTTAATCATAGCAATACTAGGTTCTACTTTAATTTGTTCATTTGGTTTAGGTGTTCTAATATAACTTTTGTTAACCACAGTTGAAACTTTAGCATGTTCCTTTATCCCAACAGGAAAAGGTGGTTTCTCAATATAAGCAATAGGAACAACTGGATCAACATTATAAATTATGGTTGACTCTTTAATTGGTACCGGTTCTTTAGTTTCTTATTTAATAGGTGGGTGATATTTAAATCACTTCTCCTTAGGGAGATCAACATGAGTAGCAAATGATTCACAAAAGGAGACTACTATCTCAGAGTCAAGTCCATATTTAGTGCTAAACTTTTGAAAAGCATCGGTATTGATAAAAGATTTAACACAATCGTACTTAAGCTTAATACCAGACTCTTTTACCTTCGTCGATTTCCCAATCTTCAGAGTTGCATTTAATTCTTTCCACAAGATCCCACCGGAATTCAATAGTCTTCTTCATGAAGGAACCAGTACAAGAAGTATCAAGCATGGATCGATCATCACGAGAAAGCCGAGCATAAAAATTCTGAATAATAACTTCTCTTGAGAGCTCATGATTGGGGCATGAATATAACATTGACTTAAGCCTCCCCCAAGCTAGAGCGATACTTTCTCCTTCACGAGGCCAAAAATTATATATGTAATTCCGATCACGATGAACTAGATGCATAGGATAAATTTTTGCTGGAACTCCAATTCCATGATCCAATATCATCGCATAGCCTATACCATGCCAATGCTTTTACCTTCAAAGATAAAGGGAAAACCTTTTTCATAACTTCATCTCCAGGTAAACCTGCAAGCCTAAACAATCAACAAATTTGTTCCACATATATCAAGTGCATATCAGGATGTTCGGTTCCGTCTCCTGCATAAGGATTAGCTAGCAGTTGTTCTATCATACCCGAAGGAATTTCATATTCAATATTTTCAGTAGGAGCAGTAGGTTGAGGGGTTGCTAATTGTGGTTCCGGTCGAGGTGAAGATACCCCGAACAAACCCCTCAAAGGATTGTTCTCCATAGTAACAAGTGACAATAAATTTGAGCACACTATATGAATGTTTCCTTACCAAATTCCACTTACCAAAGGTGCTTCACTCCCCGGCAACGGCGCCAGAAAATAGCATTGATGACCCAAAAGTATAGGGGATCAATTTTAGCTCTTTTCGATAAGTAAGAGTGTCGAACCCAACGAGGAGCAGAAGGAAGTCACAAGTGGTTTTCAGCAAGGTAATGTCTGCAAGTGCTGAAATTGTAAGTAATAGAGTAGTTTGATAGCAAGGTAATTTGTAACGAGCAAGTAACGATAGTAGTAACAAAAGTGCAGCAAGGTAGCCCAATCCTTTTGAGGCAAAGGACAGGCCAAAACGGTCTCTTATAATGAGCAGAGCGTTCTTGAGGGTACACGGGAATTTCATCTAGTCACTTTCATAATGTTGGTTCGATTTGTGTTCACTACTTTGATAATTTGCTATGTGGGTGGATTGGTGCTTAGGTGCTGTTCTTACTTGAACAAACCTCCTACTTATGATTAACCCTCTTGCAAGCATCCGCAACTACGGGAAAAGTATTAAGAATAAATTCTAACCATAGCACTAAACTTTTGGATCCAATCGGTCCCTTACGGAATAGCGCATAAACTGGGGTTTAAGCTTCTGTCACTCTCGCAACCCATCATCTAATTACTACTCCACAATGCATTCTCTTAGGCCCAAATATGGTGAAGTGTCATGTAGTCGACGTTCACATGACACCACTAAGGGAATCACAACATACATACTATCAAAATATCGAACACAGATCAAGTTCACATGATTTCTCCCGTGACCTCAAGAACAAAAGTAACTACTCACAAATGATAATCATGCTCAAGATCAGAGGGGTATTAAATAGCATAATGGATCTGAACATATAATCTTCCACCAAATAAACCATATAGTAATCAACTACAAGATGTAATCAACACTACTAGTCACCCACAAGCACCAATCTATAGTTCCGGTAACAAGATTGAACACAAGAGATGAACTAGGTTTGAGATGAGATGGTGCTGTTGAAGATGTTGATGGAGATAGCCCTCCCCAAGATGGGAGAGTTGTTGGTGATGATGATGATGATTTCCCCCTTCGGGAGGGAAGTTCCCCCGGCGGAATCGCTCCGTCGGAGGGCAAAAGTGCTCCTGCCCAAGTTCTGCCTCGAGACGGTGGCGCTCCGTCCTGAAAGTCCTCTCCTTATTTTTTCTAGGTCAAAATGACCTATATACCAGAAGATGGGCACCGGAGGTGGACCTGGGTGAGCACAACTCACCAGGGCGCGCCTGGGCTCCCTGGCGCGCCCAGGTGGGTTGTGCCCACCTGGTGGGCCCCCTCTGGTACTTATCTGATCCAATACTTGTTTGGAGTTGTGCAGAATAGGTAGCCTGACGTAGCTTTTCCAGTTCCAGATTTCCAGCTGCCGGAATTCTCCCTCTTTGTGTATACCTTGCATATTATGAGAGAAAAGGCATTAGAATTACTCCAAACGCATTATTATGGATAAAAACATCATAAATAACAGTAAGAAAACATGATGCAAAATGGACGTATCACCCCCTCACAAACCGGAGCAACTCACTAGAAGGCTCGTGGTTCCGAGAGGGAACAATGCATGTTTGATGACGAACGGGAGATAGCTTCCTCTTACGACCTTCAAATTGTTTCTACGTTTAACGTGCACTAATACAACTGACATGTGAAAATTTGGAAAATTTCAGGGGTTATTTGACCTTATAAAGACATTTAAGTGATTTTCTACCCATTTAATGACCGTAATTCAAATTTGAACTACATCTACATGCAACGGCTAACCATAATGGTTTGAAAAATCATATTTGTGTACTTGTGTGCGAGTTAATTCCATGTGCAGTAAATTAGAAGGAATTTTCTAACATATTGGTCTCACGGTATGGACACATGCATATGTATGCATGGAGTGCCATGGCATTTTAATTCCAAAAAAATTAAAAAAAGATCAGAAAAACATGAAACCTTACTTGATGTAATGTCATGCCACCAAGATGATGTGGTAAAAAAATTGGCATGTTTGATGAAAGTTTGGACACACACCCCTCACAAACCGGAGCAACTCACTAGAAGGCTAGTGGTTCTGAGAGGGAACAATGCATGTTTGATGACGGACGGGAGATAGCTTCCCCTTACGGCCTTAAAAAAAATTCTACGTTTAACGTGCACTAATACAACTATCATGTGAAAATTTGGAAAATTTCAGGGGTCATTTAACCTTTTAAAGACATTTAAGTGATTTTCTAGCCATTTAATGACCGTAATTCAAATTTGAACTACATCTACATGCAACGGCTAACCATAACGGTTTGAAAAATCATATTTGTGTACTTGTGTGCGAGTTAATTCCATGTGTAGTTAATTAGAAGGAATTTTCAAACATATTGGTCTCACGGCATGGGCACATGCATGGAGTGCCATGGCATTTTAATTCCAAAAAATAAAAAATGACCAGAGAAACATGAAACCTTGCTTGATGTAATGTCATGCCACCAAGATGATGTGGTAAAAAATTTGGCCTGTTTGACGAAATTTTGGACACACACCCCTCACAACCCGGAGCAACTCACTAGAAGGCTCGTGGTTCCGAGAGGGAACAATGCATGTTTGATGACGAACGGGAGATAGCTTCCTCTTACGAGCTTCAAATGTTTCCTACGTTTAACGTGCACTACTACAACTGTTATGTGAAAATTTGGAAAATTCTAGGGGTCATTTGACCTTTTAAAGACATGTAAGTGATTTTCTAGCCATTTAATGACTGTAATTCAAGTTTGAACTACATCTACATGCAACGGCTAACCATAACGGTTTGAAAAATCATATTTTTGTGTACGTGTGTGCGAGTTAAAAAATCATCAGACGATGTAAATATCTAGTGTTTAAAAAAATAAAATGTAAAGATCTGCCAAGACAACCGCCCCCACACGATTGGCACTCTATCTCGCGGCTCGAGGTTTGGTACGTGAGTGGTGGGGTTCATTAATCAGACACGGTTCTGTATTGGAAACCGTCAGCTATTATGTTCACACACGGATTCTGCTGCGGGAATCGTGTGTAATTCAAACTACAGTACTCGTAAATTCCGGCGACCTCTGCTTCCCTCTGCGGAGGGCCTATCTTTTAAAATTTTAGTATTTATTTTTATGCAAAGAGTCAAAGTTATTCTCTCTACTCATTTTTATTTTTTCTCTTTTGGCAAGCATCATGTGGTGAGGAAAGATCTAGGCACATATATCTAGTTGAATAAGGGTAGCATGAGTTATTATTGTTGACATCACCCTTGAGGTGAATACGTTGGGAGGCAAAACAATAAGCCCCTATCTTTCTATGTGTCCGGTTGAAACGTTTTGCTCATGTGTATGCGGTGAGTGTTAGCAATCATAGAAGACTATATGATAGTTGAGTATGTGGAGCTCTTAGTTAAACTCTGTTGAATAAGTTAAATTGCAATTGCTTGATGACTAAGAACATAGGTTGTTGAGTTTCAAGAGAGTTCATTGTTTGAACCTTAACATGTGAATTGGTTGCCACTATAACATGAGAAGTTCCATAAGAAAGAATTGATGTTATGATGCTAAGAAAAGTGATTGAAATTGTCATTGATCAAACTTATGCACTTTGCTAGCATTCTCACTCATAAATTATTTCTTTTATCATTTACCTACTCGAGGACGAGCAAGAATTAAGCTTGGGGATGCTGATACGTCTCCAACGTATCTATAATTTATGAAGTATTCATGCTGTTATTTTATCATTCTTGGGTGTTTTACAATCATTTTATAGCAACTTTCTATCATTTTTTGGGACTAACCTATTGACCCAGTGCCCAGTTGCTGTTTTTTGCTTGTTTTTTACATCGCAGGAAATCAATACCACACGGAGTCCAAACGCAACGAAACTCCACGGGGAATTTTTATGGGCCAGAAGACATCCACTAGGCCAGAGCTGCACCTGGGGGATGCCCCGAGGGGGCCACAACCCACTAGGGCACGCCAGGCCCCCCTGGCGCGCCCAGGTGGGTTGTGCCCACCTCGTTGGCCTCCTGCACCCCTTCTTTGCACTATAAATTCCCAAATATTCCGAAACCCATCGAGGTTACCCTAGATCAAAAGTTCCGCCGCCGCAAGGCTCTGTAGCCACCGAAAACCAATCTAGACCCATTCTGGCACCCTGCCGGAGGGGGGAATCATCTCCGGTGGCCATCTTCATCATCCCGGCGGCAACCACGATGAGGAGGGAGTAGTCCACCCTTGGGGCTGAGGGTTTGTACCAGTAGCTATGTGTTTAATCTCTCTCTCTCTCGTGATTCCTATCATGGGCTTTGTTAATATAGTCGGATCATATGATGTTTCTACCCTCTATACTCTTGTTATGATGAATTGAATCTTTACCCTTCAAAGTTTTGTCTTGTCGGATTGAATATTTAGAGATGAGAACACATGATATATGTCTTGCAATATGAATACTTGAGGTGACAATTGCTGTATCTTATTGATTCACTTGACATATGTTATGGCATTCAACTCACGGATTCCCGCGGTGATATTGGGGTAATCTCTGCATAGGGGTTGATGCACGTTTTTCTCCGACGGAAACTTTGGGGTCTCTTTATAGTTCTTTGTGTGGATTGAGTATTATGAATATGAATTTGCTTTGGTGTTATTCTAGTATAAACTCTAGGATAGATCGAACGGAAAGAATAGCTTTGTGTTATCTTAGTACAAACTCTTGAATAGATCGAACGGAAAGAATAGCTTTGAGGTGGTTTCGTCCCCTACAAACAATTCCTATCTTTTGTTCTCCACTAATAGGAACTCGAGAGTGATTCTTTATTGCACTTTGAGGGATAATCATATGATCCAACTATGTTAGCATTGTTGAGAGGTTGCACTAGCGAAAGTACGGACCCTAGGCCTCATTTTTAAGCATTGCAATACTGTTTTTGTGCCCGTTTACTATTTGCTACCTTGCTGTTTTTATTTATTCAGATTATAAAATTATATTTCTACCATAAATATTACACTTTTATCACCATCTCTTCGCCGAACTAGTGCACCTATACTATTTGCCATTGTATTGGGTGTGTTGGGTACACAAGAGATTTCTTGTATTTGGTTGCAGGGTCGTTTGGGAGAGACCATCTTCATCCTACACCTCTCACGGATTGATAAACCTTAGGTCATCCACTTGAGGGAAAATTGCTACGGTCCTACAAAACTCTGCGCTTGGAGGCCCAACACGTGTCTACAAGAATAAAGTTGCGTAGAAGACATCAAGCTCTTTTCTGGCGCTGTTGCCGGGGAGGTTAGGTAAGCGGCACTCACATCCCATCAACGAAGCTGTTTTCTGGTGCCGTTGCCTGGGAGGTGAGTGCATGAAGGTATATCTTTAGATCTTGCAATTGAATCTTTTAGTTTCTTGTTTTATCACTAGTTTAGTTTATAAAAGAAAACTACACAAAAATGGAATTTAGGTTGTATCATATTATTGATCATCTTTATAATATCTTTCTTGAAAATGATGGTTTAGAAAATTGTGCTCAATTACTAGAAGAAGAAGTCAATAAAATGGTTGGCACAAAATATTTGAATGATGAGCATGATTGCAATGTTGTTAGTATGAATTCTTTGAATATCCAAAATGCTAATGATGGTTGCACAAGTCATGGCAAAAATGTTTCTTATAAGCATGTCACTTTTTGTGGAGTGAATTGGGAGTGCCTTTGTGCACCAGAAAGGGAAGATATATTTTGTAATAAGCATAAATAATTAAAAACAAAAAGTTTGCAAGAGAGGCTAGATGATTGTGCTGAAAGATGTAATTTTTTGGCCATCCTTGTGAACTTTGCACTGAACATGGTCAATTAAATCTTCAATGCAGATTCTTTCATGATCAAATCGTGTCCAAACATTGTGATAACTTGATTACCCTTGAGCATCATAAAGAGCTTAGTCTTCTTTCGGGGTATGAAGAAATGAAACGTATAACTAAGGGCATTCCAAAATTTAATCTCAAGAGATTTCTTGATTTTGATCTAGAGGAAATTTATATATTTTGTGCAGTGAATTTCATTGAGAATCCTTATATTGCCAACTATCTAAAGTCAAGAAAACAAATAGAATATGAAGAGAGTACTAATGAAAGGGAAAATATTTCCCAAAACCCTCCTAGTGTTTATTATGATGAATCAGGTAACGAGGAGGAGCTTCCTATCCAACCAATCTCATCAATAAGAAGCTTGAAAAGATTAATTAAACCCACACATGATGTGGTGAAGAAGAAGAAAAGAAGAAAGAAGAGAGGTAAAAAGGTATCTCTCTCAAATAATGTTGCTCCTATTATTGTTGTGCCTCATGAAAATGAATCAAAAATAATTGTGGAAGATGATGCACTTGATGATGATATTGCTTCTATGTCTTATGGCACAATGTCCGAGAGCACTATGGATGATGATTTTGTTATGACTATTGCTTGTTGTGATGATTATGATTGGGAAGATAATGATACTTCTTATAATCTTGGAAATCTTTTTGGCACCAACTTGGGAAATATTGATGATAGCAATTGTTATACCATTGGTGCTATTCATACTATTAATGATGAGAGTGATTATGCTTATGATATGCCAAGCCACAAGCTTGGGGATGCTATGTTTGATGAGAATGGCATGTTTGAGAATTTATTTGCTGCAATTAATGTTTGTCCCAAGCTTGGGGAGGCTATGTTTAATGAAGATGATCTTTTTAGCCCCCTACTTTGAATGACCAAACTTATTTTGATGATATCATGCCTCCTATTTATGATGATTACATTGATAAAAGTGGGTTTGGAAGAGTGTCAACTCTAGGTAGTAGTGATCCCACTATTTTGGAGGGTGTTGAATCTTATTACAATATTGATGAAAGTGGATTTGGAGAGGTCACGACTTTATTTAGTGATACATCCACTATTTTGGAAGAGGTTTCAATTGATTATGACAATGAAGTTGCTTTCTATGATGATTATTATGATGACATGTATGCCATAGAGAGTAATGAATTTTCTATGCTTGTGGATCATGAAAATAATGCTTTATGCGGCAGAGCTTTGGGGGCGGGCCCGTCGTCGTGCGGAGGAGGTGTACGAAGACAGGTACTTCACGAGGAAGGTCAAAGGCGTTGGGCACCTCGTTGCTGCGTGAAGGTGGGCCGATAAGCTCCAGCGTGCCACCGACAAGGAGCTCCGGTGGGTGCCCAATGAAATGGCAAGATTGTTCATGCTCGTCCTCCAGCAAGAGGCAGATCGGTACGTCAAGTGCCGTGAGGCGGAGGAGGTGGAGTACTGCCTCCGCACTGGGAAGACTCTGCGCACCAGGGAGCTGCTGGCATACTGGCCCCAGGAGGGATTATTAGTTTTAGTATTGTCCGTTTTCAATTTATGCATTGTACCTAGTAGTTAAGTATCATCACGTATATGTGATGATATTATAAATATATTCTGTGATGAACTAATGAACAATTAATATATACATATATTATGAATTCCATTTTCTATCTGTTTTTGTATACTAATTTGAATCTAGTTGTTATCATCCACATATACAGAATGGAAAGCGTATATACACACATTGAAACAGAACATATAAGAACAGAAAACAGAGTACACACATTGAAACAGAGCAATACTATGATTGCTGTGAATACATAGCTATCCACGTCGAAACGACTCAACAAAATAAAACGCGTCCATGAGACCATGACCAGCAGCCCTTGCCTACGGTAGCTCTTGGCTCTGCCTGAACTCGTGCAGGCGTTCGTCCAAGCGGTGGACACGCTCGCGGTACATCTGGAGCGCGATCTTGAGCTCCAAGTTGGCTATTTCATCGGAGATCACCAGCTCGAGGATGCGAAGACCACGACCCTCTACTGCGCCCAGGTGGACACCTGGGCCAAGGAGGCGGTCGAGCCTACCGACCAGCGCGTTGGCATCGAGCGGGCCGCGGACAAGGCGAACGGCGCGACCCATGCGAACGGCGCGGTGGGCGTCTGGTGCAAGTACGGCGCAGAGGGCCTCTGCCCACTCCTGGCGAGGAATGGGGGTACTAACGGGACGTGTACCCAGCTGTGACACCGTGTCGACAGCAGGCAAGCGCCGATGGATCCGCGCGCCGCGCCTTTCGCTCTATGGCGCACCGCACCTCTCGCTCAGCGGCGCTCCAACGGTCTCGCCATGCGGCGAGTCGCACCCTATCGGCGCGGACGCACCTAGCTTGCTCTGCGGCGTGCCATCGATCATGTTGTGCGGCGAGCTGTAGCCTCTCGGCGCTGACATGCCTATCTTGATCCGCGCCGCTCAAGTGCCATGCGCCAAGGGTTTGCTCAACCCTGGCGATGACACGCATCACGGCGTCGTCCATCACATTGCCGGGGAGCGCCTCAGCCTCGATGGGCCGTGACGCCTGCTCATTTTCCTCGTCGACGAGGTTGATGGCAGAGGCAGCGCTTTGGTGGGTTGGCATGCTTGGAAAAGGTGGATGTGCTACAGGCTGCGCTTGTCGCCTCCGTGCGTCGCGCACCGCCTAGGTTTATGTGCAATATCGCTGGGTGGCGGGAAACATGTGAGGAAATGGCGGGAAATGGTGGCATGTTCATAAAACGCCATCAATTAATGGAAACTTAGCATTGAAGGAACATCGAGCTAGCATAAGAAGTAGATGATGATCAGATGAACACGGACAACACTAGGGAACCAGTCGGTGATGAATTCATCAATCGCAAACGGTTGTATACTAGCAAGCGTTTGCCCAGAACACGCACAGCTTATTCCAACACAAATAGGTCGAATGGATCAACTATATGCCACGTATCGCACATTGTCAAAAAGTAATGCGGTAGACCTTCTTTAACATGTGTTAAAAAAACAAGGACCTCGAGGTTAATTTAACTGATGGGATGGATCATAGAGGTCATTTAATTTGACCTTTATGACCCATCCTATCAGTTAATTTAACATCAAGACAACTTCCCATCCAGTCACCCATCTTATGGCTGCTCCAGCCTGAGCACAGTTAACTTTAGAGTTCTCTTAGATGAGCTATTGGTGGAACAGCTAGTCCTTGCTGATATAGGATGCCTCTTCGGATCCTTATGGCCAATAGATGTTGTGTAGACAGAGCATATCACATACGTCTTATTAGAAGCAAACGTCTGTGTTATTATCGGTCTTCGCACACATTTCTGTTTACAGACCTGTTTGCCGTGTATCGCACACATCTTGTTAAATTGAACCATTTATGTTCTCTTGTCTCAAAGCAAACATTTCATCCAAATGAACCGTATGCCGTATATCGCACACACCTTGATCTGGCTGACCGTTTCTTTTGTGTTGCCCAATCACAAACAGTTCATCCGAGTGAACCGTATGCTGTATAGCGCACACACCTTCATCTGGTTGCCCGTTTCTTTTCTTCTTCCTCATCGCAAACAGTTCATTGAACTGGACCGTATGCCCTACATCGCACACGCAACTAAAATCTGAACCGTTTTTGATGTGCCTGCCATCGCAAACGTTTTGCACCTTTTTTGACGGTTATTTTACACCGCCGTTTGCAATTATTGCATCACACACAGTTTCGTCGAAGGGTCTCTGATCATAGTGTCGCGTTAGCAGCATCCTGCAGTAGTGGGAAACTCAATCTGGTAATGAACAATCATCTAGTGATAATGAAAAAGATAATGACGATGTTCATGAAGACACTCAACCAGACAATGATAAATAACCAGATAATGATGTTGAAATAGAACCAGCTGTTGATCTTGATAACCTACAACTTAAAAATAAAAGATATGATAAAAGATACATTGTTGCCAGAAAACATGGAAGAGAAAGAGAACCATGGGTTCATAAACCCATGCCCTTTCCACCTAAATCAACTAAGAAAAAGGATGATGAAGAATTTGAATGCTTTGCTGAAATGATTAGGCCAGTCTTTTTGCGCACTCACTTGACTGATATTTTAAAGATGGCCCCTTATGCAAAATATATGAAAGACACCATCACTAATAAAAGAAACATACCTGAAGCTGAAATCTCTACCATGCTTGCTAATTATTTTTTTAAAGATGGAGTACCTAAAAAACTTGGAGATCCGGGAATACCAACTATACCTTGCTCCATCAAAAGAAATTATATCAAAACTACTTTGTGTGATTTAGGAGCTGGTGTTAGTGTTATGCCTTTCTCCTTATACAAAAGACTTGATTTGAATAAACTCACACCTACTGAGATATCTTTGCAAATGGCTGATAAATCAACTGCCATACCTATCGGTATTTGTGAGGATGTGCCCATTGTTGTTGCAAATGTTATTATCTTAACAAACTTTGTTATACTTGAGATGCCCGAGGATGAAAACATGTCGATTATCCTTGGTAGACCCTTTCTGAATACTGCAGGGGTTGTTATTGATTGCAATAAAAGCAAGGTCACTTTTCATATCAATGGTAATGAACATACGGTGCACTTTCTGAAGAAACAATTCCAAGTGAATGGTATTAATGTTATTGAAAAATCTCTGACACTCGCTATTGGAAGTTTTGAACTACCTCTACCTACTGCCAAAAAGAAATATGAAATGCTTATTGTTGGGTACATGCATATCCCCGTTGAGATAACTTAGTGTTTTACGGAAGTTCTTAGGTTTCATGCTAATCGAAGGTGGTTGTTAATAATACTTGATCAACCTTATTAATGGATCATTTTTTAGAGGTATGAAGTTGATGAATTTAGTAAGCACCACTTTCTGCTCCCAACTTTTATTTTCTGTTTTTCTTAGTTAAATAAAATAAAATGCCATGTGTTGTTTGTTTTTTGAATTTCCTGTGCAATAAGAAATGACCCCAAAATAAAAGTGCTCAGAATGCCCTGAAAGTTTAACACGATTTTTCTGAATATTTTTGAATTTTTAGTACAAATAACATCAGAAGGGGGGTGCACCAGGTGGGCACAACCCACCTGGGCACGCCAGCAGCCCCAGGCGCGCCCTAGTGGGTTATGGTCCCCACATGGGCCCCCTCACTTATCTCTTTAGCCCGTGGCATCACCTACCTCCAGAAAAACCACCATTGCTCTCTCTCGTGTTCTTGCTCTCAAACCCGCGGATTTTGATCTCTTTGCTCAAAGCTCCATTGCCTGGGCCTGCTTTGTTTGATTCTATTGCCAGGGGCGGATACAGGATCATGCCTGAGGACATTATTGCCTACCGGAATGCCCAGGTAGTGGCTGAGGAGGAACCTCAGGAGTGGGACGCTCAGGTGCCTGATGTCTACTACGCAACTTTATTCTTGTAGACACGTGTTGGGCCTCCAAGCGCAGAGTTTTGTAGGACAGTAGCAATTTTCCCTCAAGTGAATGACCTAAGGTTTATCAATCCGTGAGAGGTGTAGCATGAATATGGTCTCTCTCAAACAACCCTGCAACCAAATACAAGAAATCTCTTGTGTCCCCAACACACCCAATACAATGGCAAATTGTATAGGTGCACTAGTTCGGCGAAGAGATGGTAATAAAAGTGCAATATGGATGGTAGAAATATATTTTTATAATCTGAATAAATAAAAACAGCAAGGTAGCAAATAGTAAACGGACACAAAAACGGTATTGCAATGCTTGAAAATGAGGCCTAGGGTCCATACTTTTGCTAGTGCAATCTCTCAATAGTGCTAATATGATTGGATCATATAACCATCCATCAAAGTGCGATGAAGAATCACTCCAAAGTTCCTATCTAGCGGAGAACATAAGAATAAATTGTTTGTAGGGTACGAAACCACCTCAAAGCTATTCTTTCCATTCGATCTATTCAAGAGTTCGTACTAAAATAACATAAAGCTATTCTTTCTGTTCGATCTATCCTAGAGTTCGTACTAAAATAACACCAAAGCAAATTCATATTCATAATACTCAATCCAACACAAAGAACTTCAAACAGTGCCCCAAGATTTCTACCAGAGAAACAAAGACAAGAACGTGCATCAACCCCTATGCATAGATTACCCCAATGTCACCTCGGGAATCCGCGAGTTGAGTGCGAAGACATATATCAAGTGAATCAATACGATACCCCATTGTCACCATAAGTATTCAATTGCAACACATATATCAAGTGTTCTCAAATCTATAAAAGTATTCAATCCGATAACAACGAAATCTCAAAGGGAAAAACTCAATTCATCACAACAAGATAGAGAGGGGAAAACACCATGTGATCCGACTATATTAAAAAAGCCCGCGACACATCAAGATCGTGACATCTCAAGAACACGAGAGAGAGAGATTAAACACATGACTACTGGTAAAAACCCTCAACCCTGAGGGTGGACTACTCCCTCCTCATCGTGGTGGCCGCCGAGATGACGAAGATGGCCACCGGTGATGATTCCCCCTTCGGCAGGGTGCCGGAACGGGGTCTAGATTTGTTTTCGGTGTCTACAGAGCCTTGCGGCGGCGGAACTTCTGATCTAGGGTTATTTCTGATGGTTTCTCTATTTATAGGATTTTTTGGCGTTGGTTTCACGCGAAGATGGGCCTCGGGGTGAGCACAACCCACCGGGGCACGGACAAGGGCCCAGGCGCGCCCCAGTGTCTTGTGTCGTACTCCTTCACCTTCTGGTCCTTCCACGAAGCTTCGGGGGTCTCTTTTGTTCCAAAAAAATCGTCAAAAAGTTTCAGCTCATTTGGAGAACTTTCATTTCTGCACAAAAACAACACAACGGTAGTTCTGCTGAAAACAGCTTTAGTCCGGGTTAGTTCCATGCAAATCATACCAAAACCATATAAAACTGTTGTAAACATGGCATGTATACTTCATAAATTATAGATACGTTGGAGACGTATCAACATCCCCAAGCTTAATTCCTACTCGTCCTCGAGTAGGTAAATGATAAAAGAAATAATTTATGAAGTGTGAATGCTAGCAAAGTGCATAAGTTTGATCAATGATAATTTCAATCACTTTTCCTAGCATCATAACAGAAACTCTTTCTCATAAAATTTATTATGATAAAGTAGTAGTTGAAAACAGAATTTTTGTTGTGGAAAGCTACCTATCATATTCATCATATAATCTTTCCTTGAATGATTCAAAGCAATAGTCTATAATTTGACATGAGGACATCAATACTCAAGCATATCAACAAGCAACCATGTCTTTCAAAATATCAACGCTAAAGAAAGTTATCCCTAGCCCATCACGCTCAATCATTGATCCATTCGCAAAACACACTCGCATATTAGCTACATCCAATGCTCAAGTACGATCATAGTGCCCCTTAGTTGGTGCTTTATAAGAGAAGATGGAGATTGAAATAAAAATAAAAAATGCATAAAGTAAAAGAAAGGCCCTTCGCGGAGGGAAGTAGGGATTTGTAGAGGTGCCAGAGCCCAAAGCAAAAATTGAGAGATAAAAACATTTTGAGAGGCATACTTTTCCCACCAACGAAAATGACTTAGAGCTCCCAACACTTTCCATGCTAGATATATCATAGGCGGTTCCCAAATAGAAAATTAAGTTTATTCCTTTTTCCACCATACTTTCACTTTCCATGGCTAACCGTATCCACGGGTGCCCTCCATACCAACACTTTCCAAGTAATTTATTATTTGACAACATAAAGTAAATTCATTTTTCATTTTGGGACTAGGCATCCCTAATACCTTTGCCTTACTCTCGTGCAATGACAAGTGAATAAACACTCATCGTGAGAATAACACATCTAGCATGGAAAATATTGGCCACCCCTCACCGCCTCGCGAGCGGTATGAGCACACAAAAGCGAAATTTATTTTGAAAATTAGAGATGGCACATACAAATTTGCTTAGAATGGCAAAAGAATACCGCATATAGGTAGGTATAGTGGACTCATGTGGCAAAACTGGTTTAAAGGATTTTGGATGCACAAGTAGTGATCATACTTAGTGCAAAATGAAGCCTAGCAAAAGATTGAGAAGTGGCCAACCAAGAAACGAATAATCTCATAAGCGAGCATTGAGCATAATTAACACCGAATAATGCACCACAAGTAGGATGTAATTTCATTGCACAACTATAGACTTTCATGCTTGCATAGGGAATCACAAACCTTAACACCAATATTCTTACTAAAGCATAATTACTCATCAACATGACTCATATATCACATCATCATATCTCAAAACTATTACAAGGAACCAAGTTTATTTTGTCCAATGATCTTCATGAAAGTTTTTATTATATCCTTCTTGGATATCTATCACTTTGGAACTAATTTTCATATGTTGCTTTTGATAAGCTCAAAAAAATATAAGTGAAGATCATGAGCATAATATTCCTTTCTCTCAAATTAATTTAAGTGAATCAAGAGATAATTTCTTCAAAAATACTAAAGCACACCATGCTCAAAAAGATATAAGTGAAGCACTAGAGCAATTCCATAGAAAAGAGCTTCGTTGACGGGATGTGAGCGCCGCTTACCTAGCCTCACTGGCAACTATTTGAGGACTCTATTTTATTTAAAAACTTTCAGATCTAAATGTTTTATTGAAACAGCAAGCAAAATGAAAATAAAATGACATTTCAAGGATAGCACAACTCATGTGAATAAGCAAAAACTTAGGATCAACCGATACTAACCGATAATTGTTGATGAAGAAAGGTGGGATGCCTAACGGGGCATCCCCAAGCTTAGATGCTTGAGACTTCTTGAAATATTATCTTGGGATGCCTTGGGCATCCCCAAGCTTGAGCTTTTGCGTCTCCTTAATTCCTTTTATATCACGGTTTCCCTAAATCTTAAAAACTTCATCCACACAAAACTCAACAAGAACTCGTGAGATAAGTTAGTATAAACCAATGCAAAAACCTTATCATTCTCTACTGTAGAAAATCAATAAAATTATTATTCAACATTGCATACTAAATGTCTCTGCACATTTAATACTCCTATCCTCAAATAGTGTCATTAAACAAACAAACATATGCAAACAATGCAAACATAACAGCAATCTGCCAAACCAGTATAGTCTGTAAAGAATGCAAGATTCATCATACTTCCCTAATTCCAAAAATTCTGAAACAAATACCAAGCCGTAGAAAATTTATTATAGCTTACTATGCAAAAAGTTTCAACATTTTATCACATTCTGAATTTTCTAGGGAATTTTTGCAACAGCGATAAACTTTCTGTTTTGAAACAGCAACAAGTATACTTGCAAAATAAGCATGGTGAGGGCTATCCTTGACATTATAAATAACAGCAAGCAAATCCTAACAAAATAAAATGACTCTCCAAGCAAAACTCATATCATGTGACGAATAAAAATATAGCCTCAAGTGAGGTTACCGATAATGTTGAAGACGAAAGAGGGGTTGCCTTCCGGGGCATCCCCAAGCTTAGTTGCTTGGATGTTCCTTGAATATTACGTTGGGGTGCCTTGGGCATCCCCAAGCTTAGGGTCTTTTCACTCCTTATTCTTCTCATATCGATATCCCAACCAAAACTTGAAAACTTCAATCACACAAAACTTAACGGAACTTCGTGAGATAGGTTAGTATGATAAAGAGCAAACCATTTCACTTTGGTACTGTCAAATACAAGATTCATAATTTTTTCCACACAATTCCTACTGTAGCATATCATTTCCACAATTTATATTGAGCAATATAAGCCATAGAAACTAGAAAACAAGCAATCTATGCATTGAAAACAGAATCTGTCAAAAACAGAACAGTCTATAATGATCTGTAGAATAACCATACTTCTGCTACTCCAATTTTTTTGAAAAAGTTAGGACCACGTGAGCAATTTGTATATTAATATTCTGAAAAAAGAATCAACTCAAAATCACTCTTCTGTTAAAAATAAGAATTATTTTCGTGAGCGCAAAAGTTTCTGTTTTTCAGCAAGATCAAAGCAACTATCACCCAACATGATCCCAAAGGATTTACTTGGCACTTTATTGAAACAAAAGCTATAAAACATGATTAATACAGTAGCATAATCATGTGAACACAAAAAAACAGTAGGTAAAAGTGTTGGGTTGTCTCCCAACAAGCGCTTTTCTTTAATGCCATTTAGCTAGGCATGATGATTTCAATGATGCTCACATAAAAGATAAGAATTGAAACACAAAGACAGCATCATGAAGCATATGACTAGCACATTTAAGTCTAACCCACTTCCTATGCATAGGGATTTTTGTGAGCAAACAACTTATGGGAACAAGAACCAACTAGCATAGGAAGGCAAAACAAGCATAACTTGAAAACTTTCAACTTAAAGAGAGGAAACTTGATATTATTGCAATATGTAAAAACATATGTTCCTCTCTCATAATAATTTTCAGTAGCATCATGAATGAATTCAACAATGTAACCGTCACATAAAGCATTCTTTTCATGATCTACAAGCATAGAAATTTTGTTGCTCTCCACATAAGCAAATTTATTCTCATCAATAGTAGTGGGAGCAGATTCAACAAAATAACTATCACATGATTGGAAATTAAAATCAAGATGACAAGTTTCATGGTTATCATTACTCAATATAGCATACATGTCATCACCATAGTCATCATAGATAGCAACTTTGTTATCATAATCAATTGCAACCTCTTCCAAAATAGTGGATTCATTATTAAATAAAGTCATGACCTCTCCAAATCCACTTTCATCAATATAATCATCATAAATAGGAGGCATGCAATTATTATAGAAAATTTGCACATCAAATCTTGGGGCACTAGAAATATCATCTTCATCAAACATAGCATCCCCAAGCTTATGGCTTTGCATATCACTAGCATCATGGATAATCAAAGAATTCATACTAACAACATTGCAATCATGCTCATCATTCAAATATTTTGTGCCAAACATTTTATTGACTTCTTCTTCTAACAATTGAGCACAATTCTCCGATCCATCATTTTCAAGAAATATATTATAAAGATGAATAATATGATGCAACCTCAATTCCATTTTTTGTAGTTTTTTTACGAACCAAACTAATGATAAAACAAGAAACTAAAAGATTCAATTGCAAGATCTAAAGATATACCTACAAGCACTCACCTCCCTGACAACGGTGCCAGAAAAGAGCTTGATGTCTACTACGCAACTTTATTCTTGTAGACATGTGTTGGGCCTCCAAGCGCAGAGTTTTGTAGGACAGTAGCAATTTTCCCTCAAGTGGATGACCTAAGGTTTATCAATCCTTGAGAGGTGTAGGATGAATATGGTCTCTCTCAAACAACCCTGCAACCAAATACAAGAAATCTCTTGTGTCCCCAACACACCCAATACAATGGCAAATTGTATAGGTGCACTAGTTCGGCGAAGAGATGGTAATAAAAGTGTAATATGGATGGTAGAAATATATTTTTATAATCTGAATAAATAGAAACAAAGACAAGAACGTGCATCAACCCCTATGCATAGATTACCCCAATGTCACCTCGGGAATCCGCGAGTTGAGTGCCAAAACATATATCAAGTGAATCAATATGATACCCCATTGTCACCACGAGTATTCAATTGCAAAACATATATCAAGTGTTCTCAAATCTATAAAAGTATTAAATCCGATAACAACGAAATCTCAAAGGGAAAAACTCAATTCATCACAACAAGATAGAGAGGGGAAAACACCATATGATCCGACTATATTAAAAAAGCCCGTGATACATCAAGATCGTGACATAGCAAGAACACGAGAGAGAGAGAGAGAGAGAGAGAGAGAGATTAAACACATAGCTACTGGTACAAACCCTCAGCCCCGAGGGTGGACTACTCCCTCCTCATCGTGGTGGCCACCGGTGATGATTCCCCCTCCGGCAGGGTGCCGGAACAGGGTCTAGATTGGTTTTCGGTGGCTACAGAGCCTTGCGGCGGCGGAACTTCTGATCTAGGGTTATTTATGATGGTTTCTCTATTTATAGGATTTTCTTGCGTTGGTTTCACGCGAAGATGGGCCTCGAGGTGAGCACAACCCACCGGGGCACGGACAAGGGCCCAGGCGCGCCCCGGTGTCTTGTGCCCTACTCCTTCACCTTCTGGTCCTTCCACGAAGCTTCGGGGGTCTCTTTTGTTCCAAAAAATCGTCAAAAAGTTTCAGCTCATTTGGAGAACTTTCATTTATGCACAAGAAACAACACAACGGTAGTTCTGCTGAAAACAGCGTTAGTCCAGATTAGTTCCATGCAAATCATACCAAAACCATTCAAAATTGTTGTAAACATGCCATGTATACTTCATAAATTATAGATACGTTGGAGACGTATCAGTGCCAGCACCCCAACACTTCAGCATGGGATCGGATGGCTACTACGAGTGATGATTACCAAGCTAGGCCAAAAGCCTAAGTTTGGAGGAGTATGTATTTCCACTAACATTACATTCATGTTCACACATTTCATTCCAGTTGTCGGTGTTCACACTTTTTCATTGTATCATCCATGCTATATTTATTTTCTCGCTTTCTTCTTTTGTGTTTCAAAAACTATGAGAAAATCAAAAAAATATTTCTTGCTTCTTTTCGGTTTTTCTTTCTAAGTTTAGTTAGTTTTAGTTTCAAAAATAAAACCCAAAAAGATTTCCTTGTTCTTCTTTTTCTTGTTGGGAGCTTTCCCGTGTAAATAGTTTTTCTCGTTTTTGTTTTTCCTTTTCTTTAATTTGCTTTCTTCAAGAAAACCTAAAAACTCTAAAAATGTTTCAGTGTGTTTCTCTGAAATTCTTTTCTTTTTATTGAGTCATACCAAGGAGAAGACCACGATGAAAATGTTGAGTGGCTCTCATATGCATTATTGTTGATCTAACAAAGAGCCCATATTACCTTGTCTTGTCCTCTTGAATAGAAGGTTTGCAGATTCTAGCTTAGCCCACAACACTCTTGCACTATTATTATTTCCATATCATTCGGTCATGCAAGTGAAAGGCAATAATGACGATATTTGATGAACTGGCTGTGGTAGAGAGAAACGGGTATGAACTCGACGTGTTCTATTTTTGTAAATATGTTTAACCTAGTATCCGTGATTCAGCATATTATGATCAAACATGTTTGCAATGACAATTAGAGATTATAGTTTCTCATGCCATGCCTAAGTAGCTAGGACTGGATGATGATTTATCTTGGATGTCAACATGCATTAAAATGATTGTGATGTAGTATGATGATATGGTATCCTCCTCTAAATGTTTCAAATGGCTTGACTTGGCACATGTTTATGCATGAAGTTGAATCAAAACCAACATAACCTCTACGATATTTATGTTCATGGTGTCCATATCCTACTCATGCTAGTGTTCAATGTTAATTATGCACAACGCATGTTCATGGCCGTTTTCGCTCTCTAGCTGGCCGCTTCCCAATCTATTTGCTAGCCTTCGCCTGTACTAAGCGAGAATACTGCTTGTGCATCAAAATCCTAAAACCCAAGTTATTCCAGATGAGTCCATCATATCTACCTATATGCGGTATTACCCTGCCGTTCCAAGTAAATTTGCATGTGCCACCTCTAAAAACTTCAAATAAACATTTGTTTTTGTGTGCCTAGATTGTTCATAGAGCGACAGGGGTAGTCAGTCTCCTCCATGCTAAGTGGGTTATTCTCATGATGAGTGTTTATTCAGTCGTCCTTGCACGAGAGGAGCGATAATAGGGATTCCCAGTCCCCAAATCAAAAATTGCAAATACTTAAACAAAACTCCCCCAGGACTGATGTTGGTATGGACGGTACCCATGGATCCGGCTAGCCGTGGAATGTGTTTGTTGGTGGAAGGTGGAGTAAACCTTTACTTTTTATCGCTTGGGAACCGCCACTAATGTGTTTAGCATGGAACATATTGATAACTTTTGGTCCTGAAGTAAACAGGAAGGGTGCATTTCCCAAAATTTCATTTATCTCTATTTTAAAAATCTGAGCTCTAGCACCGCTGCAAATCCCTGCCTCCCTCTACAAAAGTACTATCTATTTACTTTTATGTTGAGTCGTCACCTTCTCAAATAAGCGCCAGATCTGAGAGCACTATTGTCATCCTCATGCTTTATGCGTAGTTAATGTTGGATGCATCATGACTGGATCTTTTCTACCATGAATTACAATGTTTAATCGCTGCTTGAACTTTGGAGGTGCTCTGCATTTATGTTTTGCGGTCTCAGAAAGGGCTAGCGAGATACCATTGTTGTCATATTACATCATGGTTGTTTTGACAACGTGTTGTCATTTGAGATATTTTATTATTGCTCGCTAGTTGCTTATGCCATTGATACGAGTTAATATAATTTTTAAGAGTTATTGTTGACATGGTTAGTCATGCTGAAAACTTGGGTGCTACTTAAGCTTATTTATGTAAACAAGAACAAAAGAGTTCATAAAAGTTTTTTTTCACTTTCAGTTTATCAATTAAATTGCTTGAGGACAAGAAAGGGTTTAAGCTTGGGGAGTTGATACGTCTCCGTCGTAACTACTTTTTCCAACGCTTTTGCTCTTGTTTTGGACTCTAATTTGCATGATTTGAATGAAACTAACCCGGACTGACTGTGACGCCCCTGATTCAATCGTACACTAATCATGCACGCAAACGTGTACAATCAAGATCAGGGACTCACGGGAAGATATCACAACACAACTCTAAAACATAAATAAGTCATACAAGCATCATAATACAAGCCAGGGGCCTCGAGGGCTCGAATACAAGTGCTCGATCATAGACGAGTCAGCGGAAGCAACAATATCTGAGTACAGACGTAAGTTAAACAAGTTGCCATAAGATGGCTAGCACAAACTGGGATACAGATCGAAAGAGGAGCAGGCCTCCTACCTGGGATCCTCCTAAACTACTCCTGGTCGTCGTCAGCGGCCTGCACGTAGTAGTAGGCACCTCCAGTGTAGTAGGAGTCGTCGTCGACGGTGGCGTCTGGCTCCTGGGCTCCAGCATCTGGTTGCGACAACCAGGAAGAAAAGGAAAGGGGGAAAGAGGGAGAAAAGCAACCGTGAGTACTCATCCAAAGTACTCGCAAGCAAGGATCTACACTACATATGCATGGGTAATTGTGTAAAGGGACAATATCGGTGGACTGAACTGCAGCATGCCAGAATAAGAGGGGGATAGCAAGTCCTGTCGAAGACTATGCTTCTGGCAGCCTCCATCTTGCAGCATGTAGAAGAGAATAGATGGTAAGTTCACCAAGTATCATCGCATAGCATAAACCTACCCGACGATCCTCCCGTTGTCGCCCTGTGTGAGAGCGATCACCGGGTTATATCTGGCACTTGGAAGGGTGTGTTTTATTAAGTATCCGGTTCTAGTTGTCATAAGGTCAAGGTACAACTCCAGGTCATCTTGTTACCGAGGATCACGGCTATTCGAATAGATAAACTTCCCTGCAGGGGTGCACCACATTACCCAACATGCTCGATCCCATTTGGCCGGACACACTTCCCTGGGTCATGCCCGGCCTCGGAAGATCAACGCGTCGCAGCCCTACCTAGGCACAACAGAGAGGTCAGCACGCCGGTCTAAATCCTATGGCGCAGGGGTCTGGGCCCATCGCCCATTGCGCACCTTCATGTAGCGAACGCGGCCGGAAGCAGACCTAGCCTCCCTAATACAAGAGCAGGCGTTCGAGTCCAATCCGGCGTGTGCCGCTCAGTCGCTGACGTCACGAAGGCTTCGGCTCGACGTCGAGTGCCCATAACTGTTCCCGCGTAGCTGGTTAGTGTGTATAGGCCAGTGGCCAGACTCAGATCAAATACCAAGATCTCGTTAAGCGTGTTAATTAATGTAACCGCGGACGCCGACCAGGGCCAGGCCCACCTCTCTCCTAGGCGGTCTCAACCTGCCCTGTCGCTCCGCCACAAAGATCCACCCAGAGGGCCGTCGGGACAAAGGTCCTTTCAGCCCCCAATCCGTGAATCACTCGCGAGTACTCCACGAGCCGACCCGACTTTAGTCACCACATGTATCATGTATAAAGTATATAGTATATACCCGTGATCACCTCCCAAGTGATCACGGCCCGATAGTATAGCATAGCAGACGGACAAGAATGTAGGCCCATAGATGGAATACTAGCATCCTATACTAAGCATGTAGGATTGCAGGTAAAGGTAACAACGGTAGTGGCAAAGACAGGCTATGCAGCAGAATAGGATTAACGGAAAGCGGTAACATGCTACACTACTCTAATGCAAGCAGTATAGAGAAGAATAGGCGATATCTGCTGATCAAGGGGGGGCTTGCCTGGTTGCTCTGGCAAGGGGGGGTCGTCAACACTGTAGTCGTACTGGGTAGCAGCGGCGTAGGTCTCGGTGTCTAACGAGAGAAGAGGGGGACGAAACAATAAATATAATGCAAACATAAGCATGATGATGGATGACATGACAATGAGCGGCGCTAGGTGTGCCCTATCGTGGTAGTATGTGATACCGGTGAAGGGGGGAAACGTCCGGGAAAGTATCCCCGGTGTTTGGCGTTTTCGGACAGATGAACTAGAGGAGGAAAGTTGTGTGTTCGCTATGCTAGGTATGTGTGGCGGACGAACGGGCTACGTATCCGGATTCGTCTCGTTGTTCTGAGCAACTTTCATGTACAAAGTATTTTCATCCGAGCTACAGATTATTTTATATTAATTTTTAAAGATTTAATTCATTTTTAGAATTAACAGAATCAATTTAATTAGAAAATGCAATTATCACGTCAGCATGATGTCAGGGTGATGTCAGCAGTCAGCTAGTCAGTTGACCTAGTCAAACTGACATTTCGGTCCCACTGTCATTGTCTAAGATTAACTAAGCAGGTTTAATTAGTTTAATTAATTGATTAGGTTAATTAAACTCAATTAATTAAGTTAATTAATATATATATTTTTTTTTAATTCTTTTTATATCTTTTTTTAAAACGTTTTGGGGGTGGGACCCCCTTGTCATAGGCCCCTGGGGGGCCTAGCGGGCCGGGCGTGCGGGCGCTGGCACCCAGCCCGAACGGGCGCCGTGCGGGAGCGAGCGCCGACAGCGGGCGAGCAAGGGCCAGTGGCAGCGGGCGCATGGCGGCCGCGGAGTGCGGGCAGGGGAGCCCGGGGGTGCGGCGGCGCGGGGCAGGACGCGCTCAGGGCGGTGATGCGTGCTGGGGGCGAGGCACGGGTCGCGGGCGGGCAAGGGCCGGCTGGCAACGGGGCGGCGTGGTCTAGCGGGAGCCGTGCGCGTTGGACGGCGCGTGGTCGACCACGGCGGGGCAGGGACGCCGTAGCGGGGCGAGGAGCAGGGACGCGACCATGCGGCTCGCGGTCAGCATGGGGGGTGCGAGGCAGAGTGCGGCGGCAAGTAGTTGCGGAGGCGGGGCGGCGCGGCTGGAGCGGAGCGGGAGCCGCGGCGGGTAAACGACGGGCGTAGCCGGGCGCGGCCACCGCGCGTGTGAGCGGCCAGGGCGAGCGGCGGTGCTAGGCGGATGGCAGCGCGGGGGGGCACGCGGGCAAGCGCGCGCGAGCAGCGGCGAGGGCGCGGGTGCACGAGGGGCTGCGTGTGGGAACGACGGGCGCGGGGCAGGGGCTTGAGGAGCACAGCCAGAGCAGCGGCAGCGCTCGCGAGCTACGGCACGGGAGCGGAGAGCCGCGGCGGAGGGCGTGCGACAGAGGAGAGGAGAGGTCGGGGCTCACGCCAGTAGTGTAGGGTTCGGGGCAGTGGGGCGCGGGGAGGATGTCGGGGTAGACGCGACGTAGGGGAGGACGACGGCGCCGGGGTCGATGACGAGGTGGCTGTGGCGGAGGCGTTCCGCGCGGCGGCAAGGCTACGGGGAAGGTCGACGGGGTCGGGGCGCCGTGGGGAGGTTCGTCCCCCGATCCCGATTTGGACCGGGGAAGGGGAGAGAGACGAGGGGATCGTGGGGAGGGGGAGTGGGGCGACCGGTAGCTAGGGTTACGGGTGAGGGGGTTATGGAGGGGCGGCTGGGCTGGTCTGGTTGGATGGCCAGCTGGGCTAAGGCCCAGCGCGGGGGGGGGGGGGGGGGGGGGGGTCCTTTTGTTTTGATTTGTTTTATTTCTTTTCTTTTTATTTATTCTTTCCTGTTTTATTTTAGTTGCAATTTATTTTAGTAAAATATACACTTAGTATATAAATTAGTATTTCAACTTAGTCCGCAGTCACAAAAAGTCTAGACCCCAAATAACTTAGTTGGAAATTTTATTAATTATAAAAGGTATTCAAATAATCGTTTTTGCAACTGTTTTACTTAATATAGTGCACTTATATTCTTTACAGAAGTGTGGTTTCTTCACCAATATTTAGTATGGAATATTTGCCACAACCCCAACATTTTTCTTTTATTGTTTGAAAACTTTTGTTGTTTGGTTTTACTTTGAAATTTTGAACTGGGTTTCGAACTGACCCGAGTTTATCAACAGTAACCGAGGTGACGTGGCATCATTAGCGGAGGTTCACTGTAGCTTAACTACCCGGGCGTCACAATTCTCCTCCACTACAAGAAATCTCGTCCCGAGATTTAAGAGGTGGAGTAAGGGGGAAGGGATTTGGTTACAAAATTCTAACGGATCTTCTCGGTCTTGGTTGCTCTTCTCGAAGAGGTCGGTCCATTAAGTTGATGTCTTCATTTCTCTGCTTCAGGTCATCATGATGAAGTAGGCATCCTTCCTTCGGGAACTCCATCGTACTTACAAAAGAATAAGGGGGGTATACCGGTAGAACGGACCTCTGCAAGGTTGACTATCTGGTAGATAACATCGGGGAAGGAGGCAGAAGTAACTCTCGAATTAAACCCTCCGAAAATATCGAGAGCAAAGTAAGGAGGTATTTTGGGAAGTTTCGAGCGGGCAGGCAAGCGTTCGATGCCTGAAACAGGGCGTGAAAGGGGCTCAAAGCAATCGGGAATAGGTATTGCGTCTTATACCAGAATAGATCAATAGGCAGGTGGCCCGTCAATTACATACAAAGTCAAGCGCGAGGAATAACTTTGACAACAGGGTGTACAGGAGAGTTAGGTTTCGATCCTGTGGAACTGTGGGCTATGGGCCCACCATGTGGGTTAAAAATAGGAGCGGATACATATTGCACGGTCATGATAGCAAGGCATGTCAGAGAGTAGGATGTCAGTTATGTCGGCAACAACGTTGGTACCAAGAGCGAGGGACGAAGAGAACCATTTTCCTGCTCGTTGAACGAGGCAGACCAATAGGCAAAGTTCTCGTCCATCGGTGGTTACCAGAATGTCATCAACAATAGTAATAGGGTCTTACTGACAGAGTGGTACAACAAGGTGCTTACCTAAGCAGGGAATTATCACTGCTCAGTTAAGTCAGATTACAAGAAAGGTTAAACAAAACAATGGAAAGGAAATATGATTATCAGATTAAACAGAACAATGAAAAGGAAAATGTGTTTAAACACATATTTCAGGGGGCATATCCTTCCCAAGGACAAGCAAAGCATGATAACCATGACGAGATATAATGTAGAAAACCCTTTAGGTAAGGGGAGAGAAATTTCATGACATTATCCATACAACGGTGTTTGGATAATTGAGCAGGAAACATTTAGCATTGTGCTTCAAATGTTCTTATTGAAAATCGGAGTACCACATACATGCTTCGAGATAGCATTGACATGGTCTTCAGGCAAAGGTCAGACTTTGGATACACAAAGGATTCATCAGGAACAACTTATAGTATAAGTCTTACAATTTCCCCATGGAAGAATGGCTAACCTTGTTAAAAAGGAAACTATAACAATAGGGCCTCCGGACAGGTGTGCTAGGCATGACATCACCTTGTTATAACTCTGGGGAATATGTTCCAACCATCATATCTGACCGAGATTCAGATCTGATTGGTGTCAGGATACCTCAGACTCAGGATGCCTGAGAAGAAAAGGTGCAGCATGAATTGATGAGATGACATTGTAAGATTCTCGGAAGATGAACTGTGGAAGCGAGTTCCAAAACAAGAGTTCATCATTAAACCAATGAGAGGATGTGGAGGTGGCTGATGTACTCAGCGACAACTCATCGAGATTTCCAAAAAGATGGGTTTCCACAGTTATGTAAACAAGGAGATAAACATTTGTCAGATCAAATGATATGATGATGTATGCTCGAGGAAAACATACACAATTAAACATTGGTTGAAAGGTGCACCCGAAATATGGGCTTAGGGTGCATGATCGATGTTAGAATGGTTATTCAATAACCAACAATCTAAGAATGAACTATCAACCATTAACTTCAAAGCAATAGGGTTGCTAGAAGTACAGAATCCAAGCAGCACCGTTCACTTGTTGGTGTCCCGGTTAGAATCAACACAGGGACCAAGAAATAAACGGAGATGGCGAGAAGTATCACTGGTATCAAGAATTCTTATTAGGTGTTGAAATTCTCACGGCGTTCTTGACATAAAATATGGTAATACTCCAAGGTAAAGAAAAACAAATGCTAGATAGCAAGGAACTCAAGATATAACACAAAACACGAACAAGTTTGTGTTGGAAAGAAGGCAAGAAAGTAGTCGATGACAACACAAATTACCGGGGGACAAGGATGACAATCCCCATCAGAAATTCGATTGCTATCCTGGAAGAGCTCGAATTGTTGATGATGATCACGACACAATTGTCAAGAGATTTCAGGAAGGTGTAATCGATTGACGATGACATCAAGTCAAAGGAATGATGAAGCAAGAGGTTATTGGAACCACGGTTACAACACAAACTCGAAATCAAGCTTGTTGTTTAAGGTGAAAGGATATGACGAGCAAGATCGACGTAAGCTTAGCTATCGTCGCAAATTGTGCTCCCGGAAGAAGGACCAGATAGCACAGTTAAAATTAGCACTATCATGATAGCCGATCAGGCTAGGATTGACATGCTCGAGTTCAAACCCGTAAGCAATGACGATTAATAGGAGTTGTCAAATGGTAGTGCGGACTCGAATCAGTTATCAGTGTCCTTGAGTGGTTATCAACTTAGAACCCAGGAAAAATTGGAAGCAGTGAGAATAATGCTTGATGAAGAACTGATAAGAAGTTATGTAGTTCTGTGATATTCCAGAGATACTAGGGTGTAATACCCGACAGTAGATCAAAGTAAATGTTGGACTGGTGTATTGAACCACAGCAGACAAGTGCTTAAACTTGCCTGACAATGGAATCATAGAAGAACATCTAGTCAGAACCACAACTGCAAAAGGCCGGATCCCAGATATAAGAACTTATACCAAGGGAATAATTAATTTAAGAGAAGCTTTAATGATAAGATCTACATCGTGTCCATGGGCATGAACAAAAGTTCAAGGTCGACTCCCACTTCTTCAATGCATAACCGTTCATTTACTGCTCTAGATAAAAATGATTTCAGTGTCAATACCTACCTGGTGAATTACTAGAGGAGTATGACCCGTGAAAAACTTTCGGGTTCACACAGATTAAGGAAGGCATAGGTTCAACCCATCGGGGCTTCTTAGAACATATACCATGAACTTCAGGAGTAAATAGCACAAGCTCAAAAGTAGAGCATGGTTTACAAAAGTAGAGGATACAATTTACCAAAGGCATTATGTATCAGGTAAAGAACTCACAAGAATTTTGGTTGTGAAGGACACTATCGGATAATAACCCGGCAATGGGTATGGCGGTCCACAACGGGGCTGATGTGAGTATCGGTACTCAATCAAAGGAAGAAGGAATGCCAAGGCATCGGATTATAGAAACAACTGACTAATTAAAAGCTTAATGCAAAGAATTTTATGATTTCCAAATCAAGGGATCAGAAGAAATCGTTCTGATCGAAAATGAATAAGTTCAATAGACTTAGAAGCACAACCAATCAAGGCATTAATTGGTCAAGAACCAGCTCATATCCAAATGACGTCTGAGCCGGAAGGATAATCCTAGGATTCGACTGATGATTGTGAACATTCACAACTTATTGTATCAATGGACTCAAAAATGATAGTGACAAAGGATGCCAATAAGATTATTATACTTATGGGATTAACCATAATGCAAGCAAGCAAGAATTTCAAGAACAACAGGCTGTTGAGGATTTTCGAAAGATCAAATAGTATTTTCAAAGGCTTATGCGAAACACCTGAACAACTGAGAATGAGCGAATACTCAATAAGTGCAAGGAATTATCCATAGGGGTATTCATGTGGCAAAGATGTGTAAGGCAGTAAGCTCAAAGGATTCTCGGAACAACGAAGAGTAGTACGTTGCACCTTGTAATAACAAGATCAATTGGATTGAATGTAAGAATGGCAGGTGTATGCAGTTATCCATAAGGATATAACAGTGGTAGGGAATTTGCAAAGGCGGTGGGCACAAGTGTCTCGGAAGATCATCGTAGAGTATCTTCGAAATATTCTGGCGCAATATGCGATCATCTGTGATAAGGGGCTCTCCGGAAGAAAGTAGTTACGAGAACCTAGAGTCAGATTTAGTAAAATCATTTAACCCGAATAGAAGAGAGATCAGAGTCCCGGAGTAAAGATCGAGGAGTAAAAGATCCTAGTACCACCCAATGGCGATGTGGGCCCGTAAGACACACAACCATGTTAGTAAAAAGTTTTGCAATGTCTAGACTCGACTTCGGCCAGGGAGTGAGGAAGGGGGATTCCTACAGGCAGTCGGCTCTGATACCAACTTGTGACGCCCCCGATTCAATCGTACACTAATCATGCACGCAAACGTGTATGATCAAGATCAGGGACTCATGGGATGATATCACAACACAACTCTAAAACATAAATAAGTCATACAAGCATCATAATACAAGCCAAGGGCCTCGAGGGCTTGAATACAAGTGCTCGATCATAGACGAGTCAGCGGAAGCAACAATATCTGAGTACAGACATAAGTTAAACAAGTTGCCATAAGATGGCTAGCACAAACTGGGATATAGATCGAAAGAGGAGCAGGCCTCCTGCCTGGGATCCTCCTAAACTACTCATGGTCGTCGTCAGCGGCCTGCACGTAGTAGTAGGCACCTACAGTGTAGTAGGAGTCGTCGTCGACGGTGGCATCTAGCTCCTGGGCTCCAGCATCTGGTTGCGACAACCAGGAAGAAAAGGAAAGGGGGAAAGAGGGAGAAAAGCAACCGTGAGTACTCATCCAAAGTACTCGCAAGCAAGGATCTACACTACATATGCATGGGTAATTGTGTAAAGGGACAATATCGATGGACTGAAGTGCAGAATGCCAGAATAAGAGGGGGATAGCTAGTCCTGTCGAAGACTACACTTCTGGCAGCCTCCATCTTGCAGCATGTAGAAGAGAATAGATGGTAGGTTCACCAAGTATCATCGCATAGCATAAACCTACCCGGCGATCCTCCCCTCGTCGCCCTGTGTGAGAGCGATCACCGGGTTATATCTGGCACTTGGAAGGGTGTGTTTTATTAAGTATCCGGTTCTAGTTGTCATAAGGTCAAGGTACAACTCCGGGTCATCCTGTTACCGAGGATCACGGCTATTCGAATAGGTAAGCTTCCCTGCAGGGGTGCACCACATTACCCAACATGCTCGATCCCATTTGGCCGGACACACTTTCCTGGGTCATGCCCGGCCTCGGAAGATCAACACGTCGCAGCCCTACCTAGGCACAACAGAGAGGTCAGCACGCCGGTCTAAATCCTATGGCGCAGGGGTCTGGGCCCATCGCCCATTGCACACCTGCACGTTGCGAACGCGGCCGGAAGCAGACCTAGCCTCCCTAATACAAGAGCAGGCATTCCAGTCCAATCCTGCGCGCGTCGCTCAGTCACTGACGTCACGAAGGCTTCGGGTGATACCACGACGTCGAGTGCCCATAACTGTTCCCGCGTAGCTGGTTAGTCTGTATAGGCCAGTGGCCTGACTCAGATCAAATACCAAGATCTCGTTAAGCGTGTTAATTGATGTAACCGCGGACGCCGACCAGGGCCAGGCCCACCTCTCTCCTAGGCGGTCTCAACCTGCCCTGTCACTCCGCCACACAGATCCACCCAAAGGGCCGTCGGGACAAAGGTCCTGTCAGCCCCCAATCCGTGAATCACTCGCGGGTACTCCACGAACCGACCCAAGTTTAGTCACCACATGTATCATGTATAAAGTATATATATACCCGTGATCACCTCCCAAGTGATCACGGCCCGATAGTATAGCACAGCAGACGGGCAAGAATGTAGGGCCATAGATGGAATACTAGCATCCTATACTAAGCATGTAGGATTGCAGGTAAAGGTAACAACAGTAGTGGCAAAGACAGGCTATGCAGCAGAATAGGATTAACGGAAAGCAGTAACATGCTACACTACTCTAATGCAAGCAGTATAGAGAAGAATAGGCGATATCTGGTGATCAAGGGGGGGCTTGCCTGGTTGCTCTGGCAAGGAGGGGTCGTCAACACTGTAGTCATACTGGGTAGCAGCGGTGTCGGTCTCGGTGTCTAACGAGAGAAGAGGGGGAAGAAACAATAAATATAATGCAAACATAAGCATGACGATGGATGACATGACAATGAGCGGCGCTAGGTGTGCCCTATCCTGGTAGTATGTGATACAAGTGAAGGGGGGAAACATCCGGGAAAGTATCCCCGGTGTTTCGTGTTTTCGGACAGATGAACCGAAGGGGAAAGTTGTGTGTTTGCTATGCTAGGGATGTGTGACGGACAAACGGGCTACGTATCCGGATTCATCTCGTCGTTCTGAGCAACTTTCATGTACAAAGTATTTTCATCCGAGCTACGGATTATTTTATATTAATTTTTAAAGATTTAATTCATTTTTAGAATTAACAGAATCAATTTAATTAGAAAATGCAATTATGAGGTAAGCATGATGTCAGGGTGATGTCAGCAGTCAGCTAGTTAGTTGAACTAGTCAAACTAACATGTGGGTCCCACTGTCATTGTCTAAGACTAACTAAGTAGGTTTAATTAGTTTAATTAATTGATTAGGTTAATTAAACTCAATTAATTAAATAATTAATTAATATTTTTATTTTAAATTCTTTTTTATATCTTTTTAAAAAACGTTTTGGGGGTGGGACCCCCTTGTCATAGGCCCCTGGGGGGCCTAGCGGGTTGGGCGTGTTACGAGCGTGCGAGCGCTGGCACCCAGCCCGAACGGGCGCCGTGCGGGAGCGAGCGCCGACAGCGGGCGAGCAAGGGCCAGCGGCAGCGGGCGCGCGAGCGCATGGCTGCCGCGGAGTGCGGGCAGGGGAGCCCGGGGGTGCGGCGGCGCGGGGCAGGACGCGCCCAGGGCGGCGATGCGCGCTGGGGGCGAGGCGCAGGTCGCGGGCGGGCAAGGGCCGGCCGGCAACGGGGCGGCGTGGTCGGGCGGGAGCCGTGCGCGTTGTTCGGCGCACGATCGACCACGGCGGGGTAGGGACGCCGTAGCGGGGCGAGGAGCAGGGACGCGGCCACGCAGCTCGCGGTCAGCATGGGGGGTTGCGAGGCAGAGTGCGGCGGCAAGCAGCAGCGGAGGCGGCGCGGCGCGGCTGGAGCGGAGCGAGAGCCACGGTGGGGCAAACGGCGGGCGTAGCCGAGCGCGGCCACCGCGTGTGTGCGCGGCCAGGGCGAGCGGCGGTGCTAGGCGGATGGCAGCGCGGGGGGCGCGGGCAAGCGCGCGCGAGCAGCGGCGAGGGCGCGGGTGCACAAGGGGCTGCGTGTGGGAACGACGGGCGCGGGGCAGGGGCTTGAGGAGCACAGCCACAACAGCGGCAGCGGTCGCGAGCTACGGCGCGGGAGCGGAGAGCCGCGGCGGAGGGCGTGCGACAGAGGAGAGGAGAGGTCGGGGCTCACGGAGGTAGTGTAGGGTTCGGGGTAGTGGGGCGCGGGGAGGATGTCGGGGACGACGCGACGCAGGGGAGGACGACGGCGACGGGGTCGACGACGAGGTGGCCGTGGCGGAGGCGTTCCGCGCGGCGTCAAGGCGACGGGGAAGGTCAACGGGGTCGGGGCGCCGTGGGGAGATTCGTTCCCCCGATCCCGATCTGTACCGGGGAAGGGGAGAGAGACGTGGGGATCGTGGGGAGGGGGAGTGGGGCGACCGGTAGCTAGGGTTATGAGTGAGGGGGTTATGGAAGGGCGGCTGGGCTGGTCTGGTTGGATGGCCAGCTGGGCTAAGGCCCAGCGCAGGGGGTCCTTTTTGTTTTGATTTGTTTTATTTCTTTTCTTTTTATTTATTCTTTCCTCTTTTATTTTAGTTGCAATTTATTTTAGTAAAATATACACTTAGTATATAAATTAGTATTTCAACTTAGTCCGGAGTCACAAAAAGTCTAGACCCCAAATAACTTAGTTTAACATTTTATTAATTATAAAAGGTATTCAAATAATCGTTTTTGCAACTGTTTTACTTATAGTGCACTTATATTCTTTACAGAAGTGTGGTTTCTTCACCAATATTTAGTATGGAATATTTGCCACAACCCCAACATTTTTCTTTTATTGTTTGAAAACTTTTGTTGTTTGGTTTTACTTTAAAATTTTGAAATTTTGAACTGGGTTTCGAACTGACCCGAGTTTATCAACAGTAACCGAGGTGACGTGGTATCATTAGCGGAGGTTCACTGTAGCTTAACTACTCGGGCGTCACACTGACGTTGTTTTCAGCAGGACTACCATGGTGTTGTTTTGTGCATAAATAAAAGTTCACGGAATGGAACAAAAAATTTGGAGAACTATTTCAGAATATATAAAAATACTGGAGCCAAGAACCACTGGAGGGGGCCCTGATGACCCACAAGTATATGCGATCAATTGTAGCTCTTTTCGATAAGTAAGAGTGTTGAACCCAACGAGGAAGATGCCTAGTGGTGGGAAGGGGCTGATGCCTTCCCACCCACCCACGTTAAAGGCATGGTACTTGCAATTTGGGTTTGTTGCACCAATTATACTATAGGGGGTTCCCTTATAGTCTTTCTGTCAAACAAACCAACGAGGAGCAGAAGGAAATGACAAGTCGTTTTCAACAAGGTAATGTTTGCAAGTGCTGAAATTGTAAGTAACAAAGTAGTTTGATAGAAGATAATTTGTAACGAGCAAGTAACAATAATAGTAACAAAAGTGCAGGAAGACAGCCCAATCCTTTTGAGGCAAAGGACGGGCCAAAACAGTCTCTTATAGTAAGCAAAGCGTTCTTGAGGGTACACGGGAATTTTATCTAGTCACTTTCATCATGTTGATTTGATTCGTGTTCACTACTTTGATAATTTGATATGTGGGTGGACCGGTGCTTAGGTGTTGTTCTTACTTGAACAAACCTCCTACTTATGATTAACCCCCTCGCAAGCATCCGCCACTACGAGATAAGTATTAAGAATAAATTCTAACCATAGCATTAAACTTTTGGATCCAATCAGTCCCTTACGGAATAACGCATAAACTAGGGTTTGAGCTTCTGACACTCTTGCAACCCATCATCTAATAACTACTCCACAATGCATTCCCTTAGGCCCAAATATGGTGAAGTGTCATGTAGTTGACGTTCACATGACACCACTAAGGGAATCACAACATACATACTATCAAAATATCGAACACATATCAAGTTCACATGATTACTTGCAACGAGATTTCTCCCGTGACCTTAAGAACAAAAGTAACTACTACAAATGATAATCATGCTCAAGATCAGAGGGGTGTTAAATAACATATTGGATCTGAACATATAATCTTCCACCAAATAAACCATATAGTAATCAACTACAAGATGTAATCAACACTAGTAGTCACCCACAAGCACCAATCTATAGTTCCGGTATAAAGATTGAACACAAGAGATGAAATAGGGTTTGAGATGAGATGGTGCTATTGAAGATGTTGATGGAGATTGCCCTCCCCATGATGGGAGAGTTGTTGGTGATGATGATGATGATGATTTCCCCCTCTGGGAGGGAAGTTCCCCCGGCGAAATCGCTCCGCCGGAGCGCAAAAGTGCTCCTGCCCAAGTTCCGCCTCGAGACGGCGGTGTTCCATCCCGAAAGTCCTCTCCTGATTTTTTTCTAGGTCAAAATGACTTATATACTAGAAGATGGGCACCGGAGGTGGGCCAAGGGGAGCACAACCCACCAGGGCGCGCCTGGGCTCCCTGGCGTGCCCAGGTGGGTTGTGCCTACCTGGTGGACCCCCTCTGGTACTTATTGGCTCCAATATTCCTCATATATTCCATAAAAAATCTCTGTAAAGTTTCAGCTTGTTTGGAGTTGTGCAGAATAGGTGGCCTATGTAGATTTTCCAGGTCTAGATTTCCAACTGCCGGAATTCCCCCTCTTTGTGTGTACCTTGCATATTATGAGAGAAAAGGCATTAGAATTACTCCAAAAAGCATTATTATGCATAAAAACATCATAAATGACAGTAGGAAAACATGATGCAAAATGGACGTATCAACTCCCTAAGCTTAGATCTCACTTGTCCTCAAGCAAAAACCGAAATCGAAAAACATGTGCACATGCTTAGAGAGAGAGAGGGGTGTCGATAAAAACAAAATACGGACATAGAAGCATCATGTAGATTATTATAACAACAACAAATTTAAACACAAAACTTTTACCATAGAACTTTTATCATAGACTTCTCATGAATAAGTAACAATTCATCACACTATCAAAGTATAAAGCATAAACTCTATTAGAAACCAACAAACTATGTTCTCAGTCAACTTTGCAACTACAATTCATCATCTTTTCAGGAAGGTTCACGTATCAGAGCCTTTAGGAAAGTCCACATACCCAACCATCATATGGTCTTCTATGATTGCTAACACTCACCGCATACACATGAGCAAAACGTTTCAACCGGACACATAGAAAGATTGGGGCTTATAGTTTTTCCTCCCAACGTATTCACCTCAAGGGTGATGTCAACAATAATAACTCATGCTACCCGTATTCAACTGGACATATGTGCCTAGATCTTTCCTCACCGCATGATGCTTGCCAAAGGAGAAAAATAAAAAGGAATAGAGGGAAAAACTTTGACTCTTGCATAAAAGTAAATACATAAAAAGTAAAAGATAGGCCCTTCGCAGAGGGAAGCAGAGGTTGCCATGCGCTTATTTGTTTGTATGCTCAACCCCTTAGTGCAAAAGAACGTCACGTTGTATTGCCCCTTGTGATGGCAACCTTTATTATGCAGTTTGTCGCTTTTATTCTTCACCATCACAAGTTCGTACAACGCTCAATTTTCTCTTACACTAAATGATCTCACACTTTTAGAAGCAATTTTTATTGCCTTATTGCACCAATGACAACTTACTTGAGGGAGCTTGCTCAATCCCTAGGTAGGTATGGTGGACTCTTGAAAATAAGATTTGGGTTTAAGGGTTTTTGGATGCACAAGTAGTATCTCTACTTAGTGCAGAATTTTTGGCTAGCAAACATAGGGGGCAAGCACCACATGTTGAAGGATCTATGACAATATAACTTCTATGTGAATATGAACAAACATAAATCATTACGTTGACTTCCTTGTCCAACGTCAACAATTTTGGCATATAATATTTTGATGGGGGCTCACAATCACAAAAGATTTCCAGGATAGTGTATTTATTTGTGAATCTTCTCTTCCCTTATTAATTCTTTCATGAACTGCATCACTGACCAATGCTATGTTTGTCAATCTCTAATAAAATTTCCTACTTATGCTTTTCCTTATGTGGTGTCATCACCTACCATAAGATTAGCATATGATATTTTTAATTTATTTCCTTTCTTTTTATTGCAACATGAAAGTAAAGAAAGCAAAAAACTCAAATTAAACTTTATTATATATCTCGCACACGATTACAAGGATAGATCACTAAGAAAGCTGTCGAAAAGAAAGGATCGAACTAAACTTTTATTCATCTGAAGAAAAAGATCAAACTAAAGTAAGTAAAGGCAAAAGATAGTGGGGGTGATACGATACTGGGGCACCTCCCCCAAGCTTGGCGGAAGCCAAGGGGAGTGCCCATACCCGATACTCAATTTTATTTTGGTGATGAAGAAGGTGGTGATGAGGTAGTGGTATTCTCCAATATAACCATGAGTAGATCCTTCAAGCCTTGAATCTCTCGAACGGCTCGATGAAGTAACTCACTGTTTTTCTTCACCTCAGCCATTATGTGTTTATTTTCCGGGCCCCAGGGGTTTGTTCCTGCATTGCTTTCTCTTGGGAGATATGTCCCAATTGGATGGTATGTGCACACGAGGAGTATTCTCGAACCCATAATTGTGAATCAAATTGTGAAAACTGTTACGATGTAACCTGTGTAAAGACCTTCTTGGTGGGAGTCCTTCATGCACTTCGAGACTCTCTTGATTATTTGATGATTTCATAGCTTGATGAGGATTAGGATGAGTGGAGATGCGAGCCAATGTGCCTCTCTCGAAAGCCGGAGCATGAACCCCAAAAGGATTTTCCTCCCCGTCCTCCATAGCAACCTCTTCAGCTTCCTCTCTCCTTAGATCCGCCTGAACCAACCCTGCATCTTCCTCTCCGTTGTTGGGAGGTGAGGAAGACTGATGTCTGCTAGAACTATGTCGGTATTTCCCCAAAGAGGAAGGGATGATGCAGCACAGCGACGGTAGGTATTTCCCTCAATGATGAGGCCAAGGTTATCGAACCAGTAGGAGAACCAAGCAACACTACGTAAACAGCACCTGCACACAAATAACAAATACTCGCAACCCGACGTGTTAAAGGGGTTGTCAATCCCTTTCAGGTAACGACGCCAGAAATTGGCACGTGGACGGGAGAAAGTTGTAATAAATTGATAGATCGAACGCCAAATAAAATAAATTGCAGCAAGGTATTTTTGTATTTTTGGTTTAATAGATCTGAAAATAAAAGCAAATAAAAATAGATCGCAAAGGCAAATATAATAAAGAAGAGACCCGGGGGCCGTAGGTTTCACTAGTGGCTTCTCTCGAGAAAAATAGCAAACGGTGGGTAAATGAATTACTGTTGGGAAATTGATAGAACTTCAAATAATCATGACGATATCCAGGCAATGATCATTATATAGGCATCACATCCAAGATTATTAGACCGACTCCTGCCTGCATCTACTACTATTACTCCACACATCGACCGCTATCCAGCATGCATCTAGTGTATTAAGTTCATGGAGAAACGGAGAAATGCAATAAGAACGCTGACATGATGTAGACAAGATCTATTTATGTAGAAATAGACCCCCATCTTGTTATCCTTAATAGCAACGATACATACATGTCGTTTCCCTTTCTGTCACTGGGATCAAGCACCGTAAGATTGAACCCATTACAAAGCACCTCTTCCCATTGCAAGATAAATAGATAAAGTTGGCCAAACAAAACCCAAATATCGGAGAAGAAATACGAGGCTATAAGCAATCATGCATATAAGAGATCAAAGAAGACTCAAATAACTTTCATGGATAGAAAGATAGATCTGATCATAAACTCAAAGTTCATCCGATCCCAACAAACACACCGCAAAAAGAGTTATATCATATGGATCTCCAAGAGACCATTGTATTGAGAATCAAACGAGAGAGAGGAAGCCATCTAGCTACTAACTATGGACCCGTGGGTCTACAAAGAACTACTCACGCATCATCGGAGAGGCACCAATGGACATCATTAACTCCTCCGTGATGGTGTCTAGATTGGATCTGGTGGTTCTGGAACTTGCGGTGGCTAGAATTGATTTTCGTCGACTCCCCAAGGGTTTCTGGAATATTGGGGTATTTATAGAGCAAAGAGGCGGTTCAGGGGGCCCCCGAGGTGGGCACAATCCACCTGGGTGCGCCTGGGCCTCCATGCGCGCCCTGGTGGGTTGTTCTCCCCTCAGAGCACCCCCAGGTGCTTATCTGGCCCACCGGATGTCTTCTGGTCCAAAAAAATCCACCAAAAGTTTCGCTGTGTTTGGACTCCGTTTGGTATTGATTTCCTGCGATGTAAAAAACATGCAGAAAACAACAACTGGCACTTGGCACTATGTCAATAGGTTAGTACCGAAAAATGATATAAAATGACAATAAAATGATTGTAAAACATCCAAGAATGATAATATAACATCATGGAACAATCAAAAAATATAAATACGTTGGAGACGTATCAAAGACATGATGCTGGCCTAGTTGAATCTGTCAGAAAACAGCAAGGAAAAGAAGAGAGAAGATTTCTCCGCGATACGGTGGTTAATAGGTTCGGGGGGTATATAAATATTTTTTATCTTGAGAAACAAGCAAGCAGTAGAAAAACAAAGTCCGGAAGGTATCCGCGGTGGGCAGGCGCGCCCTGGTGTCTTGTGCCCACCAAGGTGACCTTCCTGGTTGCTTCTTATTTTCCTAATTTTTGTTATATTCCAAAACTGACAAAAAATATTTTTGCGGATTTTTTGGAGTCAGTTTACTTATCGTATCACGTACCTCCTTTTTCATGATTCTGGAGTGTTCTGAAAGGACTCTTTTATGTGTTCTTCCGGTGTCATAGTTTGGATAATATTACTTTCAACATTAATGGGTGTACCTAAGAAATAATGTTTTATTCGTTGCCCATTAACAACCTTCAGGTTAGTACCTTCGGCATTATTTATTTTGATATCCAGAATGATAAACCTCCTCGATAACATAGGGTCCTTCCCATTTGGATAGGAGTTTTCCTGCAAAGAATCTAAAACGAGAGTTGTACAAAAGAACATATTCTCCAACTTTAAACTCACGCTTTTGAATTCTTTTACCATGCCATCTTTTAACTTTTTCTTTAAATAACTTGGAATTTTCATAAGCTTGGGTTCTCCATTCATCTAATGAGCTAATATCGAATAACCTCTTTTCACCGGCAAGTTTGAAATCATAGTTGGGTTCTTTGATTGCCCATATGCTTTATGTTCTAACTCAAGAGGCAAATGACAAGCTTTTCCATAAACCATTTTATAAGGAGACATACCCATAGGATTTTTGTACGCTGTTCTATAAGCCCAAAGTGCATCATCTAATTTCTTAGACCAATTCTTCCGGGACCTATTAACAGTCTTTTGAAAAATTAATTTTATTTCTCTATTGCTAAGTTCAACTTGACCACTAGACAGAGGATGATAAGGTGATGCATTTCTATGGTTAACATCATACTTGGCAAGCATTTTACGGAAAGCACCATGAATAAAGTGTGAACCACCATTAGTCATTAAATATCTAGGGAATCCAAATCTTGGGAAAATAACTTCCTTAAGCATTTTAATATAGGTGTTGTGATCAGCACTACTGGTTGGAATAGCTTCTACCCATTTAGTAACATAATCCACAGCAACCAAAATATGTGTATACCCATTAGAGGAAGGAAAAGGTCCCATGTAATCAAATCCCCAAACATCAAATGGTTCAATAGCAAGTGAATAATTCATAGGCATTTATTGACGCTTACCAATATTACCTATTCTTTGACATTCATCACAAGATAAGACGAACTTACGGGCATCCTTGAAGAGAGTAGGCCAATAAAATCCAGATTGCAATATCTTGTGAGCAGTTCTATCTCCAGCATGATGCCCTCCATAAGCTTTGGAGTGACATTTTCGTAGGATTTGTCCCCGTTCATGCTCAGGTATGCAACGTCTAATAATACCATCTACTCCTTCTTTATAAAGATGTGGGTCATCCCAAAAGTAATGTCTTAAATCATAGAAGAAATTTTTCTTTTGTTGGTATGTAAAGCTAGGTGGTAAATATTTAGCAACAATGTAATTAGAATAGTCAGCATACCAAGGAGTGTTATGAGAAACATTCATTGCAGCTAACTGCTCATCAGGAAAACTATCATCAATAGGTAGTGGGTCATGAAGGACACTCTCCAACCTAGATAAGTTATCAGCTACGGGGTTCTCAGCTCCTTTTCTATCTATGATATGTAAATCAAATTCTTGTAGCAAGAGAACCCATCGAATAAGTCTAGGTTTAGCATCTTTCTTTTCCATAAGATATTTTATAGAAGCATGGTCGGTGGGAACAATTACTTTTGAATCAACAATGTAAGATCTAAATTTATCACAAGCAAACACCACTGCTAGGAATTCTTTTTCAGTAGTTGCATAATTTCGTTGAGCACTGTCTAGAGTTTTACTAGCATAATGAATAACATTAAGTTTCTTATCAACTCTTTGTCCTAGAACAGCACCAATAGCATAATCACTAGCATCACACATATTTTCAAAAGGCAAGTTCCAAACAGGTGGTTGAACAATAGGTGCAGAAATTAAGGCTTTCTTGAGTGTTTCAAAGGCTTCTAAACAATCATCCTCAAAAACAAAAGGAATAGCCTTTTGCAAAAGATTCGTAAGAGGCCTAGAAATTTTAGAAAAGTCTTTGATAAATCTCTTATAGAAACCAGCATGACCTAGGAAACTACGAATACCTTTGATATCTTTAGGACATGGCATTTTCTCAATTGCATCAAACTTAGCTTTGTCCACTTCAATACCTCTTTTAGAAATTTTATGGCCCAAAACAATACCTTCATTAACCATAAAGTGGCACTTCTCCCAATTCAAGACAAGATTTGTTTGCTTGCATCTCTGCAAAACTCGATCAAGATTGCTTAAACAATCATCAAAAGACTTCCCATAAACAGAGAAGTCATCCATGAAAACCTCAACAATCATTTCACAAAAGTTAGAGAATATAGCAGTCATACATCTTTGAAAGGTAGCGGGTGCATTGCATAAACCAAAAGGTCTATAAGCATACATTCCAAAGAGACAAGTGAAAGTGGTCATTTCTTGATGAGGTTGAGAAACAGGTATTTGTGAAAAACCAGAGTATCCATCAAGGAAGCAAAAATGTGTGTGCTTAGATAATCTTTCTAGCATTTGATCGATAAAAGCCAGAGGGTAATGATCTTTTCTAGTTGCTTTGTTTAATTTTCTAAAATCAATTACCATTCTATAGCATGTAACAATTCTTTGTGGAACAAGTTCATTCTTATCATTAGGAACAACAGTAACACCTCCTTTCTTAGGGACACAATGAACAGGACTTACCCATCTACTATCAGCTATAGGATAGATTATACCTGCTTCCAGAAGTTTTAATATTTCCATTCTTACCACTTCCTTCATCTTCGGATTTAACCGACGTTGGTGATCAACAACGGGTTTGGCATCAGGTTCCATATTAATTTTGTGCTGACATAGAGTGGGACTAATGCCCTTTAAATCATCAAGAGCATATCAAATAGCAACTCGGTGCTTCCTTAGAACTTTCAATAATCTTTCTTCTTCATGTTCTGAAAGGTTAGCACTAATAATAACAGGATATATCTTCTTTTCATCAAGATAAGCATATTTCAAAGTGTCTGGCAATTGTTATAATTCAAACACGGGATCACCTTTAGGTGGAGGAGGACCTCCTAGAGTTTCAATAGGCAAATTGTGTTTGCAGAGGACGTTGTTCAAAGAAAATCTTATCTATTTCATTTCTTTCATGCATATGTAGATCATTTTCATGGTCTAGCAAATATTGTTCTAGTGGATCAGTAGGAGGCACAACAATAGAAGCAAGACCAATTATTTCATCCTTACTAGGCAATTCTTTTTCATGAAGCTTTCTACTAAACTTGGAGAAATTAAACTCATGAGACTCATCACCAAAACTAACACCGACAGTTTGTTTCTCACAATCTATTTAGCATTAGCGGTGTCCAAGAAAGGTCTACCAAAGATAATGGGACAAAAGTCATCTTGTGGGGAACCAAGAACAAGAAAATCAGTAGGGTATTTTATTTCCTCACACAAGACTTCAACATCTCTAACAATCCCAGGTGGTGTGATGGTGTCTCTATTAGCAAGTTTAACAGTGGCATCTATTTCTTCTATTTCAGCGGGCGCTATGTCATTCATAGTTTCTTGATATAAAGTAAAGGGAATAGCACTCATGCTAGCACCTATGTCACATAAACCATGATAATAGTGATCTCCTATTTTAATTGAGACAACGGGCATGCCAACAACGGGTCTATGATTATCCGTTTTATCGGGTTTGGCAATTCTAGTAGCTTCATTATAGAAGTAAATAACATGCCCATCTATATTTTCTTCCAAGAGATCCTTAACCATAGCAGCACTAGGCTCTACTTTAATTTGTTCATCAGGTTTAGGTGTTCTAATATAACTTCTGTTGACCACAGTTGAAACTTTAGCATGCTCCTTTATCCTAATAGGGAAAGGTGGTTTCTCAATATAAGCAGTAGGAACAACTGGATCAACATTATAAAGGATAGTTTCCTCTTTAGCTAGTTCCAGTTCTTGAATTTCTTCTTTAATAGGTGGGTGATATTTAAACCACTTTTCTTTAGGGAGATCAACATGAGTAGCAAATGATTCACAAAAGGAGGCTACTATCTCAGAGTCAAGTCCATATTTAGTGCTAAACTTTTGAAAAGCATCAGTATTCATAAAAGATTTAACACAATCATACTTAAGCTTAATACCTGACTCTTTACCTTCGTCGAGTTCCCAATCTTCAGAGTTGCGTTTAATTCTTTCCAAAATATCCCACCCGAATTCAATAGTCTTCTTTATAAAAGAACCAGCGCAAGAAGTATCAAGCATGGATCGATCATTTATGAGAAAGTCGAGCATAAAAATTCTGGATAATAATTTCTCTTGAGAGCTCATGATTGGGGCATGAATATAACATTGACTTAAGCCTCCCCCAAGCTAGAGCGATACTTTCTCCTTCACGAGGCCAAAAATTATATATGTAATTCCGATCACGATGAACTAGATGCATAGGATAATTTTTTTTGTGGAACTCCAATTTCAATCGATTCCAATTCCAAGATCCAATATCATCGCATAGCCTATACCATGCCAATGCTTTTCCCTTCAAAGATAAAGGGAAAACCTTCTTCTTAACTTCATCTCCAGGTAAACCTGCAAACTTAAACAATCCGCAAATTTGTTCCACATATATCAAGAGCATATCAGGATGTTCGGTTCCATCTCCTGCATAAGGATTAGCTAGCAGTTGTTCTATCATAACCGAAGGAAATTCATATTCAATATTTTTAGTAGGTGCAGTAGGTTGAAGGGTAGCTAATTGTGGTTCCGGTCGAGGTGAAGATACCCCGAACAAACCCCTCAAAGGATTGTTTTCCATAGTAACAAGTGACAGTAAATTTCAACACACTATATATATAAATGTTTCCTTACCAAATTCCACTTACCAAAGGCGCTTCACTCCCCGGCAACGGCGCCAGAAAATAGCCTTGATGACCCACAAGTATATGGGATCAAATCTAGCTCTTTTCGATAAGTAAGAGTGTCGAACCAAACGAGGAGCAGAAGGAAATGACAAGTGATTTTCAGCAAGGTAATGTCTGCAAGTGCTGAAATTGTAAGTAATAGAGTAGTTTGATAGCAAGATAATTTGTAACGAGCAAGTACCGATAATAGTAAAAAAAGTGCAGCAAGATAGCCCAAAGGACAGGCCAAAACGGTCTCTTATAGTAAGCAAAGTGTTCTTGAGGATACACAGGAATTTCATCTAGTCACTTTCATCATGTTGATTTGATTCGTGTTCGCTACTTTGATAATTTGATATGTGGGTTGACCGGTGCTTAGGTGTTGTTCTTACTTGAACAAACCTCCTACTTATGATTAACCCCCTCGCAAGCATCCGCTACAACGAGAAAAGTATTAAGAATAAATTCTAACCATAGCATTAAACTTTTGGATCCAATCGGTCCCTTACGGAATAGCGCATAAACTAGGGTTTAAGCTTATGTCACTCTCACAACCCATCATCTAATAACTACTCCACAATGCATTCCCTTAGGCCCAAATATGGTGAAGTGTCATGTAGTCGACATTCACATGACACCACTAAGGGAATCACAACATACATACTATCAAAATATCGAACACATATCAAGTTCACATGATTACTTGCAACAAGATTTCTCCCGTGACCTCAAGAACAAAAGTAACTACTCACAAATGATAATCATGCTCAAGATCAGAGGGGTGTTAAATAGCATATTGGATCTGAACATATAATCTTCCACCAAATAAACCATATAGTAATCAACTACAAGATGTAATCGACACTACTAGGCACCCACAAGCACCAATCTATAGTTCCGGTACAAAGATTGAACACAAGAGATGAGCTAGGGTTTGAGATGAGATGGTGTTGTTGAAGATGTTGATGGAGATTGCCCTCCCCAAGATGGGAGAGTTGTTGGTGATGATGATGACGATGATTTTCCCCTCCAGGAGGGAAGTTCCCCCGCGGAATCGCTCCGCCGGAGGGCAAAAGTGCTCCTACCCAAGTTCCGCCTCGAGACGGCGGCGCTCCGTCCCGAAAGTCCTCTCCTGATTTTTTCTAGGTCTAAATGACTTATATACCAGAAGATGGGCACCGAAGGTGGGCCGAGGGGAGCACAACCCACCAGGGCGCGCCTAGGCTCCTTGGCGCGCCCAGGTGGGTTATGCCCACCTGGTGGGCCCCCTCTAGTACTTATTGGCTCCAATATTCTCATATATTGCATACAAAATCTCCGTAAAGTTTCAGCTTGTTTGGAGTTGTGCAGAATAGGTGGTCTGACGTAGCTTTTCTAGGTCCAGATTTCCAACTGCCGGAATTCTCCCTCTTCGTGTGTACCTTGCATATTATGAGAGAAAATGCATTAGAATTACTCCAAAAGACATTATTATGCATAAAAACATCATAAATAATAGTAGGAAAACATGATCCAAAATGGACATATCAGGCCCCCTGGGTGAGCACAACCCTCCAGGGCGCCCCCCCTCCAGGCGCGCCCAGGTGGGTTGTGCCCACCTGGTGGCCCCGAAGACCCTGAAACTGACGCTATAAAATCCTATTTTTGGAGAAAAATCAAGGAGAAAGTTTCATCGTGTTTCACGATACGGAGCCGCCGCCACCTCCTGTTCTTCATCAGGAGGCCAGATCTGGAGCCCGTTTGGGGCTCCGGAGAGGGGGATCTTCGGCCTTCGTCATCACCAACCCTTCTCCATTGCCAATTCCATGATGCTCCCCACTATGAGTGAGTAATTCCTTCGTAGGCTCGCTGGTCGGTGAGGAGTTGGATGAGATTCATCATGTAATCGAGTTAGTTTTGTTAGGGCTTGATCCCTAGTATCATTATGTTCTGAGATTGATGTTGTTATGACTTTGCCATGCTTAATGCTTGTCACTTTGGGCCAGAGTGCCATGATTTCAGATCTAAACCGTTTATGTTTTCACCATTATATCTATGTTCTAGATCCGATCTTGCAAGCCATATTCACCTATTACGTGTTATGATCAGTAAACCCCGGGGTGACAATAGTCGGATACTTTTGGTGATGACCGTAGTTTGAGGAGTTCATGTATTCACTGTGTGTTAATGCTTTGTTCTGGTTCTCTATTAGAAGGAGGACTTAATATCCCTTAGTTTCCTTATGGACCCTGCTGCCACGGGAGGGTAGGACAAAAGATGTCATGCAAGTTCTTTCCATAAGCACGTATGACTATTTACGGAATACATGCCTACATTATATTTATGAACTGGAGCTAGTTTTGTATCGCCTAGGTTATGACTGTTATATGATGAACATCATCCAACGAATTCACAAATCCAATGTCTATCAATTTTCCACATATTGTTCTTGCTAAGTTACTACCGTTGTTGCTACTTTTACACTTGCTACAAAATCATTGCTATCACTGTTACCGTTATGGTTACTATTATCACTGCTATCAAAACTATCATATTACTGTGCTACTAATCATACCGCTGCAGATATTTAATCTCTAGGTGTGGTTGAATTGACAACTCAGCTGCTAATACTTGCAAATATGGCTCCCCTTGTGTCGAATCTATAAATTTGGGTTGAATACTCTACCCTCGAAAACTATTGTGATCCCCTATACTTGTGGGTTATCATTGATGCATGTTTTCTTCCTACTTTCTGCAGTAGAAATCTTTTCTTTGTGTTGGATTGAATATTATGAATCTGAAGTTGTTTGATGCATATCGAATAATCAATTCACGAATACTTGTGGTGAGACTGGAGTATCTTGGTGACATTAGAGTTGGTTGATCCATATCATATGGTGTTATTTTAGTATGAACTGTGGGGTTGTTTGTGACACTTATAGGAATAGCTCAATAGATTGATCGGAAAGAATAACTTTGAGGTGGTTTCGTACCCTACAACAATTTCATCTTATGTTGTCTGCTAGATAAGAACTTTGGAGTGACTCTTTGTCGCACGTTGAGGGATTGTTATATGATTCAGTTATGTTAGCATTGTTGAGAGATTGCACTAGTGAAATTTGAACCCTAGGCCTTTTTTCTAAGCATTGCAATGTCGTTTGTGCTCTGTTTTGTTACTTGCTACCTTGCTATTTTTATATTTTCATATTACAAAAGCCTATATCTACTATCCATACTACACTTGTATCACCATCTCTTCGCCGAACTAGTGCATCTATACAATTTGCCATTTGTATTGGGTGTGTTGGGGACACAAGAGATTTCTTGTATTTGATTGCAGGGTTGTTTGAGAGAGACTATCTTCATCCTATGCCTCCCACGGATTGATAAACCTTAGGTCATCCACTTGAGGGAAAAATTGTAATGTCCTACAAAACTCTGCCCTTGGAAGCCCAACACGAGTCTACAAGAATAAGTTGTGTAGTAGACATCAAGCTCTTTTCTGGCGTCATTGCCAGGGAGGTGAGTGCTTGAAGGTACATCTTTAGATCTTGCAACTGAATCTTTTAGTTTCTTGTTTTATCACTGGTTTGGTTTATAAAAGAAAGCTACAAAAAAATGGAAGTGAGGTTGCCTCATATTCTTTGTCTTTATCATGTCTTTCTTGAAAATGATGGATTGGAAAATTGTGCTCAATTGATAGAAGAATAATTCAATAAAATGTTTGGCATATCTTTGAATGATAAGCATGATTGTAATTTTGCTAGTATGAATTCTTTGAATACCCATGATGCTAATGATATGAAAAGCCATAAGCTTGCGGATGCTATGTTTGATGAAGACGATAGTTTCAGTCCCCCATGTTTTGATGAGCAAATTTGTTATGATGATTGCATGCCTCCTATCTATGATGATTGCAATATTTATGAAAGTGGGTTTGGAAGAGTGTCAACTTTAGATAATAATTATCCCAATATTTTGGAAGGTATTGAATCTTATTACAATATTGATAAAAGTGGATTTGAAGTGGTCATGACTATATCTAATGATGAATCCACTATTTTGGAAGAGGTTTCAATTGATTATGTGTCGGGGGAATGACACCTATAGGATCACGAGGATCCCTTCTACGGTTGGCGGGGCGCGGGGCTATGGAAAGAGCGGGTTTGGGAGATCAACACGGGGCAATTTTATCCAGGTTCGGGCCGCAAGCGATGCGTAATACCCTACTCCTGCTGGTTTGTGTTTATCTGGTGTTCTTGGACTAGCTACAAAGCGTGCAGGGTCCAAAAAGTCTGAATCCTTGCTCAGTATGCCTCAGGCCTCCTTTTATAGTCAAAGGGGTCGCCACAGTGGCACACAGGAGGTGGAAAGTATGTACAGTGTACAAGCTTATCACCTGACATCACAGGACAAACGCATTTAATGCGCTACTTAGGTGTCCTCTTGCTTTATCGAGGACGGCAACGAAGCCCGTCCCGTCCGTCGCCGCTTCGCCTTGCTTCGACACATGTCCAGGCCAACGAGGCATGCAGCGCCATGTAGGCTGGCAGGCTGCTGAGTTGGTGCGGTGGCAGAGTCTTCACGAAGATTTGCATGCCACCATGCAGGTGCCTGCCTTGTTGGCGGGCTGACTGCTGTGTTGGAACGGCGGTGGAGCCTTGGCAGGTGTGGGCCTGGCTGCGGCCCCGCAGATGTCCCCGGCAAGGGTCTTGCCGGGGTCTCGCAGGTGTCCCCAGCAAGGGTCTTGTCAGGGGTCTTGTGAGCGTCCCCGGCAAGGATCTTGCTAGGGGTTTCCGTCTTCTGGTTCTCATCTAGCCTTGTATGTTCTTGGTCTTCACAAAGATCTGCATGCCACCATGCAGGCGCCTCCCGAACCTTGGTTCCAATGTCGTTGATGGTGTTGGAACTCTTAGGCTCCAGGGTGGTGGCCCCACTGGTGTTGGGTAAGTTGCCCCGGCAAGGCTCTTGCCGGGGCTATGTAAGCTGCCCCGGCAAGGCTCTTGCCGGGGAAAGCCCACCTTGTCCCATTGCTCCTCGCGCCTCTGGCTTGGCGCTGCTCTGGTTGTCTTGTGTCTTCGCTTCCTCTGCCCCGCCAAGCGTGGCCGCAGGCATGGCTACAACTGCCCGCGCACAAGTAAAGGGATACAGAAGGCCCCTACTTTTGTACACCGATAGGAGCCCCCGGGCCTGGGCCACACATAAGCGCAGAGCGTTGTTTGGCCAGGCCCAGAACGGTGCGCGGGCATGCGTGGCAGAGTCTTTACTGTGGTAATTCCTTCGCCAGTTGCGCTTCCCCACGACCTGTGTTGAATGTGTGACGTGGGGATCGTGCGTGGAGTGGTTGCAGCACGCTTGCGTCACATCGTGGCGGATAGTAAAGAGGCGGCTCGCACCTTCCCCATAAAAGGAGGAAAACGCAGGGGCGTGGCTCATTTACTAAGTGGACTCGGGTCGTGGCCTTCAAGGCGCCCGCGCCCCACGATCACGGGGTGGAAAACAGTCGCTTCACTTGTCTTCTCGATTCTGGCCCTCTTGCCACGTGTCCTCCATGCCCCAAGGAGGGTAGGTGGTGGACGCGGAGGGCACGGGCCTTAATGCCGAGGCGGGAAACCGGGTCGTCGCTGATTGGAGCAGCGGGTCGGTCCCGATTCCCCGCGCCCCTGGCGGCCGGATTGGTTAAGTGGGGCGGCCGTCCTTAGATTGGGGAGGCCAAGCCCCGGCCCCGCCCCTTTATAAGAAGGGGAGGGGGATGGCATCCTTCAATCCTTCAACATTCATCTCCTTTAATCTTGACTCCTTCCTTCCCTTTGCTATGGCGAGGGGGCGCGTCGGCGCTCCAATGGCAGCGACGAGGGTCTCCGCTCGACTGCGCGCCCCTCCTCTCTAGGAGCTCGTGGTGGCGGAGCCCGCCACGAGAGGAAGAGGGAGGGGGCGAGGCCGAGCCACCGTGGCGCTCGGGGGAGAGGAGGACGGGGCGGCACACCGGCCGCACCTCCGCCAACGGCTCTTCCCCCAATGGAGGGCCATGTCGGAGACCAACCCCGCGAATTCTTCATCAAGCTGCACAAGCCAGTGTGCGGTCGCCTCCGTCTCCCCACTCCGTTCGCTCGGGAGATGGAGCTCGACCCGCCACAGGCCTTGAGGCTGCATATGAGGGGCTGCGGGAATGGCAATATGCGGGTCGACGTCGACTTTCCCGCCCCTCACGTCATGTATCTCCGCCGTGGGTGGAAGACCTTCACCCATGCCCATAGCCTATCGGAGGGGCTCGTCTTCCACTTCGCATTGACGGAGAGCGGCCTGCTTTCCGTCAAGGTCTTTGGGTGCTCGGGAACTCGCCTAAGGTGTTGCGTGGAGAGCTCCACTGACGACGAAACCTCCTCCTCAAGCGAGAGTGACGAGGAGGACAGCGACAGCGATGATGAGGGGGTCAAGCGGAGGACGCTGACTCCGACTCCGACTGACCGCGTCCTGCCGAGGGCCTTCCTCATCAAGCTCTCCATCGGCGCGTTCCCCGTTGCTCCCTTTTTGCCTTCACCTACCGCACCTGGGAGGAAAAGGGCAAGAACGGAGATCACGGGGCACTTATCTTTCTTTTAAATTGTAGGCACTTGCCAAATCTTAATCTCTAGAAAATGTAATCTCCCGAGCCCATGCTTGTGTCCTGTAACCTCTGTTCTTGCATCAGCATGTTAATGAAAAAGTCTAGCCTTGTCGGGAACCCGTGCACGCGTACGTTCATGCGGAGGCGAAATGCCTCCTTAGTGTAAATAAACGAGTCCTCCCGGCAAGCCGCCTTGCCGGTGCCCTTTGCGCCTGCCAGAGAATCATATCTGCCGGGTTACAGACAAAGGGTCCAGCCCCCCGTCCACCTCCTTTTAGCAACGGCTACTACGACCACTCCGACCGAAGCAGCGCTCGGGCCGAAAATGGGAGCACCCGAGTTTTTAAAGAAGAGTGGCGAGGTTTTCTAATGCACAAGTCATAGGTTACAAACACAAATGGGCAAGAGATAAACTTTATCTGTTTGGTTTGCCGGGGATCGCCGTGCCGGGCGGTCTTCTCAACTTCTTGCCGGAGCCGGGTCCTTGGCGGGATCGCGCGTCCTTGCCGTGGCTGGAAAGAAGAGAGGGCAAGAGAATGGAACCTCGGTGGTCCACTAACATTTATTGGAATCAAAAAGCAGTACAGTACCCTGGACAAGCATGCATATACATATACACATAAACATGGAAATCGACAGGAAACTATACATACTAAGGGATTCCTTTCCCTGACTGCGCACAAGGTCTGCGCCTGGCTCTGTACATAGGGTTACATGCCTTGCCGGCAAGGCTAGTAAAAAATGGGGGTCGCCGGGGCTCCCGGCAACCGCGCCTTAGGGGTAAAACTTGCGAAGATGTTCGATATTCCAGGAATTGCTCACCGGAATGCCATCTTCGGTCCCCAGGCGGACTGCACCAGGCCTGGTGACTCGTATTACCCGATAAGGGCCTTCCCACTTCGGCGTCAACTTGTTTGAATTCTTGGCGGATTGAATCCGCCGAAGAACAAGGTCGCCTTCCTCAAGGCTTCAGGCATGAACCTTGCGGCAATGATAGCGGCGCAAGGCTTGCTGGTAGCGAGCGGCTCGCACAGCAGCCCGAAGACGATCTTCCTCAAGGAGTGTCGCATCCTCTTGGCGCAACTGCTCTTGCTCAATCTCATCATAAGCGAGCACTCGAGGTGACCCGTATATGAGTTCCGTGGGGAGATCTGCTTCCGCCCCGTATACCAGGGCAAAGGGTGTCTGGCCAGTGCCTCGATTTGGCGTCGTTCTGATCGACCAAAGAATCGTTGGCAACTCAGCAATCCAGCGCCTTCGGCACTTATGCAGCTTGTCAAAAGTTCTGGTCTTGAGGCCCCGCAGCACTTCTGCATTCGCCCTCTCAGCCTAGTCGTTACTTCTGGGATGAGCAACAGAAGCAAAACAGACCTTGTTGTCGAGGTCTTGAATGTACTGCATGAAGGTGTGGCTTGTGAACTGTGTGCTATTGTCAGTGATGACCCTATTGGGCACACCGAAATGGCAGACTAGCCCCTTGAAGAACTTGACGTCTGACTGCGCCGTCACCTTTCTCACCGGCTCCACTTCCGGCCACTTTGTGAACTTGTCGATTGCGACGTACAAGTACTCAAAGCCCCCGACAGCACGGGGAAAAGGGCCCACTATATTGAGCCCCCAGACTGAAAATGGCCAGGAAAGAGGGATGGTCTGAAGAGCTTGAGTTGGTTGATGAAGCTTCTTTGAATGGAACTGGCACGCTTCACACTTGGTTACTAGTGCAGTCGCATCCTGGAGAGCGGTGGGCCAGAAGAAACCTTGCCGGAATGCCTTGCCGGCAAGGGCTCTCGACCCTATGTGGGAGCCACACATGCCTCCATGTATCTCTGCCAACAGCCTCAGTCCGCCTTCCCGAGGAATGCACTTCAACTTCACGCCATTCGGTCTCCTTCTGTATAGGGCATCATCCACAAACTGGTACATGCTGGACTGACGGGCTACTTTCTCTGCCTCTTCCTGCTCCTCGGGGAGCTCTCCTGTTTGGAGGAAACGGACGGTGGGCTGCGCCATGCTGGAGCTTGGGGCTCGACGGCAAGGACTAAAGGCCCATCTTCGGCCGTAAGGGCAGCTGCCTCTATGGCCAGGGCTTGAGGCCCTGCCCGGGGTTGCTGCTCTCCGGCAAGCTTGGGGCACCCAACAACGTCCTTGCCGGCGGCTCCTGGGAGCTCAGCAGGAAAGTACTTGTCGGGGCCCGCCTTCCTTCATTTGCTCTGTCCTGCTGATGGTTCAACGGATGGCTGAGTTAATTGAAGCACAAAGGTACCTGGTTCCACAGGCAACTTGAGGGCAGCGCGTTTTGACAGGTCGTCAGCAATGCCGTTCTCTGCTTGGGGAACATGCTCTGCTTGCAATCTGTCAAAGCGCTCTTCCAACTTCCTCACTTCATCCACATAGGCCTCCATCAACGGGCTCTGGTAATCCTTGTTCACTTGCTTGACGACGAGCAGCGAATCACCTCTGATGATGAGCTTCCTAATCCCGAGGTCTGCCGCGATCCTGAGACCGGCCAACAATCCCTCGTACTCCGCCGTGTTGTTCATTGATTTTTCCCGGGGAAAGTGTATCTGGATTATGTACTTGAGGCGCTCTCCGGTGGGTGCGACGAGTAGTACACCGGCACCAGCACCTTGGAGTGAAAAGGCTCCATCAAAGTACATAATCCATTCACTTCTCGTCTCCTTGCCGGGAAGGGTGGTCTCTTGAATCTCCTCGTCGGGCGTTGCGGTCCATTGTGCTATGAACTCTGCCAAGGCTCGGCTCTTGATTGTTGAAGTACTTTCAAACTTGAGGCCAAAGCTTGACAATTCCAAGGCCCACTCCACAATCCTCCCGGTTGCATCCGAGTTGTGCAGGATTCATTGCAACGGGAGGCGGGTGACGACGGTGATCTCATGTGCTTGGAAATAGTGGCGCAGCTTTCTAGAGGCCATGAGGAGGCCGAAAAGTAGCTTCTGCATACCAGAATATCTTGATCGAGCCCCCTGCAGGAGGGAACTGACAAAATAAACTAGGTGCTGCAGCACCTTCTTCTTCTGTTTCACTTCGCCCATCTGCGCAGACACTGCCTTGCCGGGGAGGACTCCGGCCCACCATCCAACAGCTCCGCTGCTACTGCTGCTTCTTCCTCAAGTTCCCTCTGCGCCACCAGCGCAGCACTAACCACTTCATTTGTTGCTGCTAAGTATAGCAGGAACGGCTCTTGTGGTTTAGGCGCGCCTAGTATTGGCGCAGAGGAGAGGTACCTCTTCAAATCTTGCAGTGCTGCCTCTGCCTCCGGAGTCCACTTTACTGGACCCGCCTTTTTCAAAACTTTGAAAAAGGGGAGGGCGCGCTCAGCAGATTTGGAGATGAACCTACTCAGGGCAGCAACGCAGCCGGCGAGCCTACGGACATCTTTGACCCATTTTGGTGCCTCAATCTGCTCAATTGCCTTGATCTTGTCGGGATTTGCTTCGATTCCGTGTTGAGACACAAAGAACCCAAGAAGTTTGCCGGAGGGGACACCGAACACGCACTTCTCTGGGTTGAGCTTGAGGTTGATCTTGCGCAGATTTGCAAATGTTTCTTCTAGATCTTGCACGAGCATGGCCATGTCCTTGGTTTTGACCACTATGTCGTCCATACAAGCTTCCATATTTCTATGTAGCTGGGGCTCAAAACCAATTTGGTCCGCTCGGGCAAATGTCGAACCAGCGCTCTTCAACCCGAAAGGCATTCATACAAAACAGTACGTACCACATGGGGTGATGAACGCGGTCTTTTCTTCGTCTTCCTTCACCATGAAGATCTGGTGGTATCCTGAATAGGCGTCGAGGAATGGCAGCAGGTCACACCCGGCAGTGGAGTCCACAATCTGGTCGATGCATGGCAGAGGGAAAGGATCCTTTGGACAGGCTTTATTGATATCTGTGTAGTCAATACATAGCCTCCATTTCCCATTTGCCTTATGCACCACCACTGGATTGGCCAACCACGTGGGGTGGAGCACTCCTCTAACAGGCATGCCGCCTCCAACTTCCTGATCTCCTCGATCATGAACTCTTGTCGCTCCAAAGCTTGCTTCCTGACCTTCTGGTTGACAGGCCGCGCATGAGGACAGACAGCAAGATGGTGCTCAATCACCTCCCTGGGAACACCGGGGATGTCGGATGCTTGCCATGCAAACACATCGACATTCGCCCGCAGGAAGGCGATGAGCGCGCTTTCCTATTTGCTGTCGAGGGTGGATCTTATAGTAAAAGCCCCGCCCGTGTTGTCCTCCTTGACAGACACCTTCTTGGTTTCTGGTGGTGCAGCTTTGGATTTCTTGCTATTGCCGGTGGAGCTCTCTAGCACGTCCTCGACGGGAGCGCTGCACTCCGAAGAGGCGCGCTTGCCGGAGTGGGTGCCAGAGGTCTTGCCGGAAGAGGTCTCGCCGGAAGGGGTCTTGCCGGCAGAGGTCTTGCCGGCCTTCTTCCTTCCCGGGGCTTCAGCGGCAGGAGCAAGTGTCTTGGCGGCAGCTGCTGCAACTGCCTCTCGGTAGATTTGGTCGGCGCAGATAAGCGCGTCTTTCTTGTCAGAGGGGACGGTGATGATGGTCAGCGGCCCCGGCATCTTTAATGTGTTGTAGGTGTAGTGTGATGCCGCCATGAACTTGGCCAGTGCTGGGCGGCCAAGGATCCCATTGTACGGCAAGGGGATCTTGGCGACATTGAAAAGGATCTTCTCCCTCCTATAGTTCAGCTCGCCCCCAAACGTAACGGGCAGCATGATTTTACCTTTTGGCTGGCTCCTTCCTGGGTTGACCCCTTGAAACGTGCCCGTCTCCTCAAGATCTCCATCAGGAATCTGCAACCTCTTGATCACATTGGGCGAGATCAAATTCAGACCGGCCCCACCGTTAACCAGCACTTTTGTCACTTTGAGGTAGTGTATTGTTGGTGAAACCAACAATGGCAAACGCCCGACCGCAGTTGTGCGATCAGGGTGGTCCTCGGTGTCAAAAATGATGGGCATGCAGGACCACTTCAGTGGCTTCTGGGCATCGAACGATGGCTCCACCGCAGTGACCTCGCGCGCCCACTGCTTCAGTTGGCGGTGTGAGGTGTGCAACGAGGCGCCACCGTCGACGCACATGGCCTCTGTAGCTTTTTGGAACTCGTGCTCACTGGACTCGTCGTCCTCGTCATGATCATCATCTTCCTCCTTATCGTGGCCCCGAGCAGGCCTCTCTTGTTGATTATCTTTGTCGCGGCGACCTCCTTGGCCGCCACGCTTCTTGCCGGACCCCTCAGCACCATCCTGACCCTTCTCCTTGTCCCGCCTTTCATATTCAGCTTACTGCTTTTCTGCAAGCATCTCAACCTGTCGGCAGTTCTGGAGGTCATGGCCCTTGGTGCGGTGGATCTTGCCGTACTGCTTGTCGGAGCCTCCTGGCTTGCCGGCAGCCGCCAAGGCCCGGCAGGCGGCACACCCGGCAACCTCCTTGCCGGGGTCATCAGCCTTGGCCTTCTTGGCGGCGCCGGGGTCGCCTGATCCCTCAGCGGCAAGCACAGTCTTGCCCTTATGCTTCCTACTGCGACGCTGGCCCTTCTTTGTCGGGGCAGCATTGTCTTCGTCAGTGGAGTCGGTTTCCGCGTCGGCATCCTCGCCGGGGTACTTCCTTCCTTCCTCAGCCCGAGCACATCTATCAGCCAGAACATAAAGTTTGGCTACATCCTTGACCTTGTTCATCGCCAGCTCTTCACGCATCTTGCGGTTGCGTATGTTATGATGGAACGCATTGATGACAGCAGCGGGATGAACATCTGGGATGGTGTACTGCACACGGCTGAATCTTTGTATGTACTTACGCAGGGACTCGCCATCCTTCTGGGGGATGACATGCAAGTCACTTGCCTGGCCAGGAGCTTGGTGGCCTCCGGTGAAGGCGCCAACAAACTCGTGGTACAGATCCGACCAGGAAGAGATGGAATCCACTGGCAGGTGCATCAACCACTACATGGCGTTGGGCTTAAGCGCCAACGAAAAGTAGTTGGCGAGCACCTTGTCGTCGCGAGCCCCGCCGGCTTGCATCACGATGGTGTAGATGCTGAGGAACTCCGACGGGTGAGTCTTGCCATTGTACTTTTCCCCAACATCAGGCTTGAACATACGGTGGGAGGGCCACTAGAACTGCCACAGCTCTTGGGTAAAGGCTGGACAACCCACCTCGTAAGGCAGGTCGCCGGGTGGTCCATAGTAGGCCCCGCACGCCGATCTGACTGATGGCGTCTCTCCCACTGTCGCTCGATGGTGGTTCGAGCATCTTCCTGAGCTCGCTCCCGAAGGACTTGGCATTGGTCGTGGCGGGCTCGCGGGTCGGACGACGTCGTAGAAACGTCGCCGCGGGCGTCGGCCCGGTGAGCCAGCGGCTGCTGTCATGGCCGGGGGGGGGAGTGCATCGTGGTCGCAGCATCCCCGGTCCTCCTACCACTGGCACGCGTCGGCTCACCAGAACGCCGGCACGAGGGTCCCGCTGGGTGTGGCTCATCTTTGTTGGCGAAGCTGACGAGGCTTCGAATGGTGGCTCTCCACTCGTCGAGCTTCTCCGCGGCGGGCGGGAAGTCGAGGAGCAATTGTACGCGCGCCAACGCTTCTGCTGGCGTGGGTGGTGGCGAAAGCTGTGTGGACCGTGACGTGCTCTGACTTCTAACCACATTAGAAGGAGCTCTATCACGGTCGCGCGCCGCTTCTGCCAGCATCCCAATGCGCACGCTGGCCCGATGCGCCCTGAGAGTGACGCAAAGGGCTCTTCCCGCGGCGGCGCCCAGGGGCACCGACGTCGCGATGTTGCTCATCGCGCTCGGCCTGGGAAGGCCACGGCGCAGGCGCCGGCGCGGGCGTCTGGGAGGTCGGTGCGCCGCCTGTGGGCAGCACAACCCCGTCCCCGGGCCCAGCGGCGTGTGGCTCGTCGTCTTGGACCCGTACAGCGCCTCTCCCTGGCTCCGATCGCCAGAGTGTCGTGGACGGGCCGGCCCCGGGCGACCCGATGGCAGTGATCCCCTTCTTCTTGGGGGCCATGGTGATGATGAAGTCGATATGCTAACTTCCAAACCGGATTTTCACAGCTTGCGCCCCCTACCTGGCGCGCCAAAGATGTCGGGGAAACGACACCTATGGGATCACGAGGATCCTTTCTACGGTTGGCGGGGCGCGGGGCTGTGGAAAGAGCGGGTTTGGGAGATCAACACGAGGGAATTTTATCCAGGTTCGGGCCGCAAGCGATGCGTAATACCCTACTCCTGCTGGTTTGTGTTTATCTGGTGTTCTTGGACTAGCTACAAAGCATGCAGGGTCCAAAAAGTCTGAATCCTTCCTCAGTACGCCTCAGGCCTCCTTTTATAGTCAAAGGGGTCGCCATAGTGGCACACAGGAGGTGGAAAGTATGTACAGTGTACAAGCTTATCGCCTGACATCACAGGACAAAACGCATTTAATGCGCTACTTAGGTGTCCTCTTGCTTTATCGGGGACGACAACGAAGCCCGTCTCGTCCGTCGCCGCTTCGCCTTGCTTCGACACGCGTCCAGGCCAACGGGGCATGTAGCGCCATGTAGGCTGGCAGGATGCTGAGTTGGTGCGGTGGCAGAGTCTTCACGAAGATCTGCATGCCACCACGCAGGTGCTTGCTGAGTTGGCCCGGAAGCTGCACGTCGCCACGCAGGTGCCTGCCTTGTTGGCGGGCTGACTGCTGTGTTGGAACGGCGGTGGAGCCTTGGCAGGTGTGGGCCTGGCTGTGGCCCCGCAGATGTCCCCGGCAAGGGTCTTGCCGTGGCCCCGGCAAGGGTCTTGCCGGGGATCTTGTGAGCGTCCTCGGCAAGGATCTTGCCGGGGGTTTCCGTCTTCTGGTTCTCATCTAGCCTTGTATGTTCTTGGTCTTCACAAAGATCTGCATGCCACCATGCAGGCGCCTCCCGAACCTTGGTTCCAATGTCGTTGATGGTGTTGGAGCTCTTAGGCTCCAAGGTGGCAGCCCCGCTGGTGTTGGGCAAGTTGCCCCGGCAAGGCTCTTGCCGGGGCTACGTAAGCTGCCCCGGCAAGGCTCTTGCCGGGGAAAGCCCACCTTGTCCCTTTGCTCCTCGTGCCTCTGGCTTGGCACTGCTCTGGTTGTCTTGTGTCTTCGCTTCCTCTGCCCCGCCAAGCGTGGCTACAACTGCCCGCGCACAAGTAAAGGGGTACAGAAGGCCCCTACTTTTGTACACCGACATTATGACAACAAAGTTGCTATCTGTGATGATTATTGTGATGACACTTATGATATAAAGAATAATGATAACCATGAAACTTTTCATCCTGATTTTAGTATTCAATTTGATTATGTCAATCAAGTATCACATGATAGTTATTTCATTGAGTTTTCTCCCACTCCTATGAATGAGAAGAAATTCACTTATGTGGAGAGTAATAAATTTTCTATGCTTGTAGATCATGAAAAGAATGCTCTATGTGATAGTTATATTGTTGAATTCATTCATGATGCTACTGAAAATTACTATGAGAGAGGAACATATGGTTTTAGGTATTGCAATAATACCAAGTTACCTATCTATGTATTGAAAGTTTTGAACTATTGTTTGTTTTACCTTCCTATACTAGTTCATTCTTGCTCCCATAAATTGTTTGCTCACAAAATCCCTATGGATAGGAAGTGGGTTAGGCTTAAATGTGCTAGCCATATGCTTCATGATCCTCCCTTTATGTTTCAATTCTTTACTTTTATGTGAGTATCATTGAAATCATCATGCCTAGCTAAAAAGGCATTAAAGAAAAGCTCTTGTTGGGAGACAACCCAACAATTACCCCTAATGTTTTTGTGTGTTCACATGATTAAGCTACTATAGTAATCATTTTTTATAGCTTTTGTTTCAATAAAGTGCCAACAAAAGCCTTTGGGATAGTGTGGATGATAGTTGACTTGATTCTGTGCAAAAACAGAACTTTTGCGTTTAGTAGTAGAATTGTTGAGATTTTGCTGGAGCATGATAAAATTCTGAAATTTTGACACATGATCGATATACAATCAACCGGCGGATCTTCTCGCCGCATCCGCCGCTCGCGCGGCCGTCAGATCGCAACCCATCAACTGACGCGTGTCCTGTGGTCCATCCACCACCGTCGCCCAGGAGCCTTCCTGGAATCTTATCCAAACTCTCCCCTCCACTCATTTCGTTCTCAGTTGCAAGTTGCAATCACATCTCCGTCTTCTCCGCCTCACTCCACCAGTGTGCCGCTCCTCTCATAGCTTCTCGTCTCTCCAATGTGTGCTGCTTGAATGCGATGTTGCTCTAGGCAAGGGCCATAGCAACGCTGCTGCAAAGGAGGTTCGCCGAGACCGAGCGCTGCATACCGGCCATGGCCTGCTGCGAGCCGACAGTCGGCGTGCTGCTTGTCGGCCATGCGGGGCGCTGGAAACTGGGGAGACTATGAGTCGGCGGTGATCAACGCTACAAGTGGGGCATATATGTGTCGCGGGTTGTTGCAACAAGATGCATCGGCCACCTGCTCGCCACGTGAGGTGTTGACGGCAAAGTGTCGGTCCTATGGTGCTAGCAACACGATGTGTCACCGGTGCTAACCGTGACGGCGAACGACAATTGTGTTAGTGCTGCTGCGACCCAGGGACGTTTCTGCAACATGATCTCGGTTGCAAAAGTTTTCTGAAACATGATCTCTATTTAAAAAAATCTTTAACATGCTCTTTGTTGCAATAGTTTTTCGCAACATAAACTCTATTGTAAAAGTTTCTGCAACATCATCTATGTTGTGAAGTTTTTCTTGATTCACATCGCAGGCGACATTATCTTTTCAGTGAAAAAAATTCTGCAACATCGTTCATGTTGCAAAAGTCCTCCCACAACATCATCTATGTTGCCAAAAAGGTGAAGATGAGAATAATAATTCCGCAGCACCACCACTGTTGCAAATGTCCTCCCGCAACATTATATATGTTGCAAAAAAGGTTGAAGACAAAACAAAAAAATTCGGGCGAAAAATAACGCTTTGATGGTTTCGCAACAAAGCAATTGTTGCAGAGCGAGTTGCGCAACATCTCCCTTGTTGCAATTTCCAAACATGCATCATTTAAGAGATCAGGCGGCTATTTATAGTTCAATCCAATGACGCGGGAGGTAGCGGATCTCTTAAAACGATCCACCGGCTCACGCGTAGCTTCCATACAACTTGCCTATGTTGTCCTAATTTTTTAGAATTGTTGGAGTAACAGAAATATGGTCATTGTTCAGATCATTACAGACTATTCTGTTTTTGAAAGATTCTATTTTTGGTGCATAGTTTGCTTGTTTTATAGTTTCTATGACTTACATTGATCAATATAAATTATAGAAATTATAGGGTATAGTAGGTATTATGTAATAAAAAATTAAAACTTGTCTTGACAGTACCAAAGTGAATGATTTGCTCTTTATCATACTAACCTATCTCACGAAGTTCCGTTAAGTTTTGTGTGATTGAAGTTTTCAAGTCTGGGTGAGATATCAATATGAGGAGAATAAGGAGTGGCAAGACCATAACCTTGGGGATGACCAAGGCACCCCAAGGTAATATTCAAGGAAGACCCAAGCATCCAAGCTTGGGGGTGCCCCAGGAGGCATCCCCTCTTTCGTCTTCAACATTATTAGTAACCTCACTTGGAGCTATATTTTTATTCATCACTTGATATGTGTTTTGCTTGGAGCGTCATTTTATTTTATTAGGATTTGCTTGTTGTTATTTAGAATGATGTTTTATGTCTTTTATTTCAATAAAACTGTCAAGTATAGCCTTTAGCATGCTTATTTTGCAAGTCTATATGTTGCTGTTTGAAACAGGAAGTTTTCCATTATTATCTGAATTCTTCAGGAAAATCAGAACGTGATAAAATCTTGAATTTTTTACACAGTATGCTATGATAAATTTTCTACAGCGTGGTAATTTTTCAGAATTTTTTGGAGTTAAAGAAGTATGAATCTTCTTGCATCCTTTATAGATTGTCCTGTTCAGACAAATTGCTGTTATGTTTGCATTGTTTGCATATGTTTGCTTGTTTAATGATCCCATTTGAGGATAGGAGTATTAAATATGCAGAGGCATTTAGTATGCAATGTTAAATTATGAATTTAGTGATTTGTAACAGTAGAGAATGATAAGATTTTGCATTGATTTATACTAACTTATGTCACGAGTTCTTGTTGAGTTTTGTGTGGATGAAGTTCTTAAGATTTAAGGAAGCTGATATGAGAGGAATTAAGGAGACACAAGAGCTCAATCTTGGGGATGCCCAAGGCATCCCAAATTAATATTCCAATAAGTATCAAGCATCAAAGCTTGGGGATGCCCCGGTAGACATCCCACCTTTCTTCTTCAACAACTATCGGTCAGTTTTGGTTGAGCCTAACTTTTTGCTTCTTCACATGATATGTGCTATTCTTGGAATGTCATTTTATTTTGTTTTGTTTGCTGTTTGAATAAAATACTTAAGATCTAAAAAAAATTAAAAGAGAGAGTCCTCACATAGCTGCCTATTTACTTAACTACTCATTTGATCTTCACTTATATCTTTTTGGAGTAGTTTGTCGAACACTCTCATGCTTCACTTATATTATTTTGAGAGCTGATAATAGTGATGACAATTTGCACAAGCTACGAAATTGGTCCTAATATAATGAATATTCAAAAGGGATATAATAAAAACTTTCAGTATATCATTGGATATGATAAGTTTGATTCCTTGCAATAGTTTTGCGATATGGAGATGATAATATGTGAGTTATGCTAGTGAGTAATTGTGCTTTAGTAAGAATATTGGTGTTAAGGTTTGTGATTCCCTATGCATGCACGTAAAGTCAATAGCTATGCAACGAAGTTATATCCTACTTATGGTGCATTATTCAGTGTTAGTTATTTTAATGCATGTTTATAACCATTTTAGTTTTATGGTTGGTTGCTTCTCATTCTATTTGCTAGCCTCCATTTGTACTAAGCGAAAATACTGCTTGTGCATCCAACTCCTTAAACCCAGAGTTGTGCCAAATGAGTCCACCATACCTACCTATAATCGGTATTTACATGTTGTTCTAAGTAAATTTGCATGTGCCAACTCTAATCATTCAAAAAAATATGTTTTATGTGCCCGTACCACTCATGAAGCGGCAGGGGGTGGCCAATATTTTCCATGCTAGGTGTGTTATTCTCACGATGAGTGTCTATTCACTTGTCATTGCACGAGAAAGTTGCAAGGTAATAGGGATGCCCAGTCCTGAAATGAAAAAAAATAACAATAATAAATCCCTTGGAAAGTGTTGGTATGGAAGGCACCCGTGGATACGACTAGCCATGGATTGTGAAAGAATGGTGGAAAGGAAATAAACTTTATTTTCTGTTTGGGAACTACCTATAATGTGTTTAGCATGGAAGATATTGGGAATTCTCGGTCGTTTTCGTTGACACGAAAAACATGCCTCTCAAAATAATTATTTCTCTCTATTTTAAACCTTGAGCTGTGCCACCTCTGCAAATCTCTGCTTCCCTCTGTGAAAGGCCTATCTGTTTTACTTTTATGCAATTTTTTCTTTTTATTTTGAGTCTCCATCTTCTCTTTATAAAGCACCAACTGAAGAGCACTATTGCCATACTTTGCATTGGGTGTAGTTAATATTGAGTGTGTTTCATGAATGGATCAATGACCGAGCATAATGGGCCAGGGACAACTTTTTTTAGCATTGATATTTTGAAAGACATGGTTGCTTGTTCGTATGCTTGAGTATTTATGTTTTCATGTCAAATTATGCACTATTGCTTTGAATCACTCAAGTCCAAATATCCATGCCACAAAGAAAAGATTATATGATGAATATGATAGGTAGCATTCCACAACAAAAAATTCTGTTTTCAATTGCTACTTTATTATGATAAGTTTTGTGAGAAAGAGTTGTTGTTATGATGCTAGAAAAACTGACTGGAATTATAATTGATCAAACCTATGTACTATGCTAGCATTCACACTTTATAAATTATTTCTTTTATCATTTACCTACTCGAGGACGAGTAGGAATTAAGCTTGGGGATGCTGATGCGTCTTCAACGTATCTATAATTTATGAAGTATTCATACCATGTTTACAATAATTTTATATGGTTTTGGTATGATTTGATTAGAACTAACCCGGACTGACGCTATTTTCAGCAGAACTACCATGGTGTTGTTTTTTGTGCAAAATAGAAGTTCTCGGAATGAACTGAAAATTTACGGTGATTTTTTATGGACCAGAAGAGACCCACGAAGCACCAGAGCTAGGCAGAAGAGCCACAAGGGCACAACAAGCCTAGGGGGCGTGCCACCCCACTAGGGTGCGCCCCTCGAGCTTGTCGCTCCCTCATGAGCCCCCCTTGACGTGAAACCGATGCCAAAAAATCCTATCAATGCCCAAACCCCCAGAAAGAACCCTAGCTAAAAAGTTTCGCCGCCGCAAGCCTCTGTATCCACAAAAAATCAATCGGGACCCTATTCGCGCACCCTGCCGGAAGAGGAAATCATCACGGGAGGCCATCTTCATCATCCTGGCAGCCACCATGATGAGGAGGGAGTAGTTCACCCTCGGGGCTGAGGGTATGTACCAGTAGCTATGTGTTTGATCTCTCTCTCTCTCTCGTGTTCTTGATTTCGCACGATCTTGATGTACCGCGAGCTTTGTTAATATGGTTGGATCATATGGTGTTTCTCCCTCTCTATCTTATTGTGATGAATTGAGTTTTTATCTTTGAGGTTTCACTATTATCGGATTGAATACTTTTATGGATTTGAGAATACTTGATGTATGTCTTGCATGTGGATACCGTGGTGGCAATGGGGTGTTCTATTGATTCACTTGATGTATGTTTTGGCACTCAACTCGTGGATTCTCGAGGTGGCATTGGGGTAAGCAATGCATAGGGGTTGATGCACGTTTTCGTCCTAGTTTCTCCGGTAGAAATCTTGGGGCACGATTTGAAGTTCTTTGTGTTGGATTGAATATTATGAATCTGAAGTTGTTTGATGCATATCGAGTAATGAACTCATGAATAATTGTGGTGACATTGGAGTATTTAGGTAACATTAGTGTTGGTTGATGCGTATCATATGATGTTATTTTAGTACGAACTCTAGGGCTGTTTGTGACACTTATAGGAATAGCTCAATAGATTGATCGGAAACAATAACTTTGAGGTGGTTTCGTACCCTACAACAATTTCATCTTATGTTGTGCGCTAGATAAGAACATTGGAGTGATGATACGTCTCCAACGTATCTATAATTTTTGATTGTTCCATGCTATTATATTATCCATGTTGGATGTTTTATATGCATTTATATGCTATTTTATATTATTTTTGGGACTAACCTATTAACCTAGAGCCTAGTCCCAGTTTCTGTTTTTTCCTTGTTTTTGAGTTTTACAGAAAAGGAATATCAAACGGAGTCCAAACAAGCTGAAAATTTACGGTGATTTTTTATGGACCAGAAGAAGTCCACAGAGCATCAGAGTTGGGCCAAAAGAGTCCCGAGGTGATGACAAGGGTGGAGGGTGCACCCCCTGTCTGGACGCTGCCTCGTGGACCCCCTGACGTGAAACCGACGCCAAAAATTCTTATAAATCCCAAAACCCCCAGAAAGAAACCTAGATCGGAAGTTCCGCCGCCGCAAGCCTCTGTAGCCACGAAAAACCAATCGGGAGCCCGTTCCGGCACCCTGACAGAGGGGGAGACCATCACCGGAGGCCATCTTCATCATCCCGGCGGTCTCCATGACGAGGAGGGAGTAGTTCACCCTCGGGGCTGAGGGTATGTACCAGTAGCTATGTGTTTGATCTCTCTCTCTCTCTCTCGTGTTCTTGATATGGCACGATCTTGATGTACCGCAAGCTTTGTTACTATAGTTGGATCATATATATGGTGTTTCTCCCCCTGTGCCTTCTTGTGATGAATTAAGTTTTACCTTTGAGGTTTCACTATTATCAGATTGAATACTATTATGGATTTGAGAACACTTGATGTATGTCTTGCGTGGGATACCCGTGGTGATAGTGAGGTGTTCTATTGATTCACTTGATGTATGTTTTGGCACTCAACTCGCGAATTCCCGAGGTGACATTGGGGTAATCTATGCATCGGGGTTGATGCACGTTTTCTTCCTTGTTTCTCTAGTAGGAATCTTGGGGCACTCTTTGAGGTTCTTTGTGTTGGATTGAATATTATGAATCTGAAGTTGTTTGATGCATATCGTATAATTGACCCACGGACACTTGTGGTGACATTGGAGTATCTAGGTGACATTAGGGTTGATTGATGTGTGTCATATGGTGTTATTTTACTATGAACTCTAGGGCTGTTTGTGACACTTCTAGGAATAGCCCAATGGATTGATCGGAAAGAATAACTTTGAGCTTGTTTCGTACCCTACAAGAAATTTCATCTTATGTTCTCCATGATAGGAACTTTGGAGTGACTTTTGTCGCACGTTGAGGGATTACCATATGATTTAATTGTGTTATCATTGTTGAGAGAACTTGCACTAGTGAAAGTATGAACCCTAGGCCTTGTTTCCAAGCATTGCAATACCGTTTTCGCTCACTTTTACCACTTGCTACCTTGCTGTTTTTATAATTTCAGATTACAAAAACCTATATCTACTATCCATATTACACTTGTATCACCATCTCTTCGCCGAACTAGTGCACCTATACAATTTACCATTGTATTAGGTGTGTTGGGGACACAAGAGACTCTTTGTTATTTGGTTGCAGTGTTGTTTGAGAGAGACCATCTTCATCCTACGCCTCCCACGGATCGATAAACCTTAGGTCATCCACTTGAGAGAAACTTTCTACTGTCCTACAAAACTCTACGCACTACAAAAAAAAGACACATCCGTGACATTTTGGGCCGAACGAAAAGAAAATTCTGTCATACTTATGACACTTCTATGACGATAATTGTGAAAAAACCCAGTATCATCATAGATGTGGTGGGTTCCTACTTCTATGACAAAAAAATCATGACAGAAAATGGGCTTTTCGTCCTGGGCGGGCCAGAGACGCAGCTGCATGACATTCTTTGGGTCGTCCATGACGGAAAAAACCGTGGTAGAAGCGAGGGCGAGGAAAATATCGGGGTGTTCTCGGTTATGGTGGGTGGTCGGGGCCGAGCGATGCGCGTTTCTCTCGTACACGCACGCGCGTGGGTGCGAGGCGTTGGGCTCTAATTGAACCCGAGCGAGGCGTTGGGCTCTCACTGAACCCGAGCGATTGCACTGCAGGCTACGCATTACTGAACCCGAGCGACCGATCGATGGCTGTTAACTGAACCTGTCTTGGAATTGTCACGGCAGATGTCCTAGCAAAAGGACTTAGTCGTGAGGCCAGCGCATCTATGTGGTAGCTTGAGAGGGGTTGATTGGGACGAGAGACGCGAGGCGGATCATCACACAAGACAAGGATTTAGACAGCTTCGGGCCCCGGGAAACATCATCCGGTAATAGCCCTACATGATGTTTGTGGCTAGGTCCCATTATCATCACAAGGGAGTCGCCGGTAAACCGGCTCTTTGTGTCTAGCCCTAGAGATTGTTTCTTCTTGCTTGTCCCTCTTTGGGGATCCCTGCCCCTCCTTATATATGTTGAAGGGGCGGGTTACATGTGGAGTCCTATTAGGATTAGGACTAGTCTATCTCTAATATAAACCGGATACAAGTCCAGGTCTTAACTCCGTATAAGACAAATATTCCTCACGCCTTTCCTCTTAAACCGGCCCACCATAACATGAGCCGGCCTTCTGTGCCTTGGGCCTTGTCACCGTGTGTCCCGCCCGCCGGGTTACCAGTGAATCATAATGTTCAGTCAGGTTGCTTGTAAACCGTCTGGTCTGTGCGGGTCGCCGGTGAATCGCCAAGTGTCAGCGGGGTCTCAAATAAACCGCCAAGTCCGGCCGGGTTATACTTCCGGCCGGTTTACGCCGCGGGGTATATCCCCGACATTAGCCCCCAGTTTAATTTGGATTTATCCATGTTAAACTGATCCTGTAAAGTAAACACAAGAACAAACTTGACAGATTATGCTCCGGGTTAATAATTCTTGTAAACCGGCACCTGATCATCCTTAATTCCTTATCATTTCCTTCTTCTAGAAAATCCAGGTCAATAAGCCAGCTTCATACTCAATTTGCTGACATTGGTTTCTCATAGAGAAATATTGTGAAGAATAATCCACTTGAGTCGGCTTCCAAAGCACCGGCTTAAGAAATATTGGTCTTGAAATACTCATCTGATATTCAGCCGGGTTGAAGATGTAAAACTTGCAGGTTTAATATTACTAAAATTGCCGGTTTATAAATATGGATGGCACCGAGTCATAATTGTTACCGACGCCGGGTCAATCTGGCTTGCTCAGAACTAAGAATTTGAAGATTTTTCTCCCTTATATCCATATTACCTGTAGCCCCCAAGTCTTGAGCAGAACAAAGTGATGGCTTAAGACTTGTTTCCATATCATTACTGCCACTTTGAAGAAATCCATGTTGTTCATCTCAGTCACTAGTAAAAACTGAATACTCCATATATGTAGCCCCCAAGTGCCGGGTCATTATGCAATAATGAGCAGGGACTTTATAAGTATGATCATGTAGATTTGAACAATAACGTGTAGCCCCCAAGGGCCGGCTCAGTAAGATAATATTGAGCTGGTACTTTATATATGCTTCTTTGAAAAGAACATCATATAATGTAACCCCCATCATGGGGCTTGAACCCACGTCCACAAGGTTAAGAGCTTTGTGCTTTACCAACTGAGCAATGGACCTTTCAATATAATGGTTTTAAAACTTGTGTACCTTGAATTGTTGACAGGAGCAATTGGTAGCCCCCAAGGGCCGGCTCATTATGATGTGATGAGTCGGGTCTTCAATAAGGCCAATAAAAATGACTTTGCTTTAGCCCCCAAGTGTCATGGTGCATGCTTGCAGCGACATGAGACTTGCATATTTGATATAATCTCAATTTGAATAATGTAGCCCCCAAGTGCCGGGTCGTAAGCCTACAGCGACTCGGGACTATTCCTTCCATTGTGGAATAAATCATATCCATCGATAAAATAATATACATTGCGCTAAAGCGACTTTGAAAACCTCAATCATAATATTGGTTATTGATAAAAATCCAGCCATGTTGGCTATTTGAATAATATAACCCAATGATTTATAAGCGCATGATTCCAATGGCGCAATCCAAATATATATTGGCGACTTATAGTCCAAAGCCAGGCCGGGTTAACAAACACCGGATAATTTCTCATCATATACTAGCGACTTATCGTCTTAAAGCCAGGCCGGGTTAACAAACACCGCTGATTTATAATTATGCTTTATTCAACCTGTTTCTGCATACAACAAGTTTAAAGTGTCTTGGCGGTTTACTGCCGGACAGGTCATAATGCCCAACATATAACCTGGGTTTATAACCAAGGCTGCACTTAAAAATAACCAAATATGAAATATATCATACCTGTGACATTGAATCACATCGTTGGTTTACCAACTTTTTGGTGGTGAGGGTGACAACCCCACTCTTGAGTAATAATAACTCCTTTCATATTGTGCCAGTTTATGATAAAACCGTACCGGGTTGTGATAAACACCGGATTAACCATACATAATACTAGCGACTTATAGTCAAAACCAGACCGGGTTAAGAAACGCCGGATTATAATTGATCATGTACTGACAACTTGTAGTTGAAAGCCGAACCGGGTTGATGAACACCGGTTTAAAAAACCCTCATAATTCTTATCAAAAGAGAGAAAAACTTGGCAAATAAAAGCATATGAAACTTATAGTCGAGGCTTTTCACGGGCTGCCAGGCCCCAAATTCGACAGCAAAAAATCTCCAAACAACATTGTGAGTTGTGCTCAGTTGGTGCCTATGTTTGAGCTGTTGTTTTACAACACTCTCTTTGGCCCCGGATTGATGTGGCTTTGAGCCGATCAAAAGGTGTGACTGTGGTTCGGATACGACCAAGCCCCCAAGTGATGTTGTGGCATTGCGCCGATCAAGAGGTGTAGCTATGGTTCGGGTACGACCAAGCCCCCAAGTGATGTTGTGGCATTGCGCTGATCAAGAGGTGTAGCTATGGTTCGGATACGACCAAGCCGCCAAGTGATGCTGTGGCATTGCGCCGATCAAGAGGTGTAGCTATGGTTCGGATACGACCAAGCCCCCAAGTGATGTTGTGGCATTGCGCCGATCAAGAGGTGTAGCTATGGTTTGGGTACGACCAAGCCCCCAAGTGATTTTTATATAAAGCTTTGATAAGCTGAATCAAGGGGTAAACCGGACGCCGCTTTATGAACAGAAACCCCCATGTAACCACCCATGATAAGCCAATAAGGCAGCATACCCATGTTTGAACCGCGCATCATGGCTGCAGGTCCTCTTCGGCAACCTTTAACTTTTTGCAAGAGATAAATTCTTCTTGAACCAGGATTTTGAACCGGATATTGAGAGCTTCAAAGTTTTGTGGGAGACATCTTTCCCTTGAACCGGATTTTAAACTGGAAACTTCATTTTCAGCCGGAAATTTTCTGACAGCCTTTAAACTCGAACTTGCGAGAAGTTAATTCCTTTTTGAACCGGAAATGCTTAAACCGGATTTGAGAGCTTCAGAGCTTCGACAGATTTCCCTTGAACCGGATTGTAAACCGGATATTTGAGAGCTTCAGTGAGACTGACTTCCCTTGAGCCGGATTTTAAACCGGAATCTTTTTTGATGATCCGGAACTTCTTCATTGAGCCGAGATTTTGTAACTGTCATATACTTTCTAAGCCGGAAATTTTCTGACGGCCTTCAAATAACAGTAGCCTCCGGGACCGGGTTATCTTTCCCTCCATGGTCCTGGGGTTCTTGTAGTTGCTGAAACTGGCAAGATTTGGTGAGTCATGTCATCGTAGCCCCCGAGTCTCAAGGTGACTCGAGGAGTTGGCTTGAGATTCTCCATATTTGACCGTGATATAACCCGGCATAAATTGTATATCATTGGTGTTGATAGCACGATGTGAATCCACGGAAGGTTGAGGTGACTGTGGCAGGTTATAAATGATCCCGTATGAGCCGTGTCAGCAACTCGGCCAATGGTTCCTTCCAACTCGCGATTTGAAGTTAACCAAACTGTAGTGGCGACGACTTGTGCACCTGCCCATTGAGCCACCAGTGCAAACGGCGGTTGATAGTATGTGATAATTTGCCTCCATTTTGTTGAAAGAAAACCGGGCTACCCAAGCTGTGACTTCTTCATACTCAATAAACAGCTCATGCAGACAGGTGCGGCCCGGTATGTTGATGTAGACCAGGCCGCGATAGACGGACGACAAAAGACGACCGTGACTTCAGAGGCGGCACAGACAGATGAGTCGGCCGCGGCGTTGTAAGCCGGCACGGGCGGGCGAGTTAGCCACATCATATTGACGTAAACTGGTCTGTAGAATGGCAGCTTGCACATATATTCATCGAGCTTGATCGCATGGTAAAATACTTAGCGCATTATAATGGTGGCGTGAGTTATACATCCATGACACAGCCATAGCTTTTTGAAGTGAACAATTGTCCTGCACAAACAATATTGCAGACCAAGGCAAAGATAAACTGCTCTTTGACAAAAATAATATGTGCTAATAAAATATATTTTAGATGGATATCACCTGATGTGTTTAGGCTGGAAATAACCCGTCATGAAGTTGATGATCACTAGGTGAAACTGAAATCACTCACGGGTGAGTTGGCCGCGGAAGCAGACAGACGAGTCGGCCCGGTGTTGTAAGCCGGTGCGGACGAGCAAGTTTTCCTCCGCGTTGTAAGCCGGCGAGGACGCGTGAACCGGCCGCGAGGGCGGACGGGCGAGTCGTCCGTGGCGTTGTAAGGCGGTGCGGATGGGCGAGTCGGCCGGCGCGTTGGTGTAAATTGGACCACGATACGCGTGTCCGTGAAGCTGTGCGGCACAGCCGAACGTGCATCCCCGGTATAACACCACTTTTGTAATGAATAATTTCCTGTATATAACAACACTATAGGGCAGAGTGGTTGTTTTCACAAAAATTAACAAGTATTTACTGATAAAAAGTAAACTGGATGGATATCACCTGGTGCATTGGTACGACAAATGATCCGTACGCGGTGTCCGTAGATAACCTCTGTTCTTCTTAACAGTGCGGGATTAATCTGCCTGTCCTCCCACCAAGCAGGTACCCCAAGGCGGAGGTGGCAGGCCGGCAAGTTGTTGTGGGGTCGTCCGGATTTTCCTCCAGCCCATAGTGACTCGGTAGAGGCTGCGGCCACACGGCCGTAGTAGCAAGACCCGCCAGCGGAGACGGAGGGCCCGATGCAGTGCAAGATGGAGGCGGTTTGACGGCAGCAACTTAGCAGCGGTTTCACATAGAACAGCTCAAGGTGGAGATCAGCATAAATGTCAGTTTGAAACCCACGCGGCTCTGAACGGGGGTGAACGGCGATTTGCACGCCGCGAGCGACTCGGCAATGGAGCAGAATCCGGGTCGTGGTCTTCTTCCCTTTGAAAAACTTGAACAAATACTACTAGTAGACTCACGTACTAGCACTCACGGCTGGCCTGATCAAAAGAATGATTAAAAAACGAATCTGGACCTTGCTGTACAGATTACTCCTTCCAAAAATCTGAGTTTTCACGTGGACTGATTTGACACGACGTCCGGCGGTTTGCAGCACAATTTCTGTCGATCTCGGCAACACGCAACTGTGGCAGCAAAAAATTGATCTTTCATCTGGATTCGACGGAACGCCCAGACACGTGCTCTCTGTAACTTGACGTGCTGTTCGGAACCAAAAAACTGCAGCTTGACGTGACAAGCGCTAGCACTAGTAGCCGGCTGATCGAAGTACTAGTTCTTGATCGGTAATGAAAGCACAAAACAATTCTGCTTAGCTTCACGTGAAAGCCCTTGGGACTCGAAACAGCGGCAGCGGTTGATTCTCTCAAAACAGCAAACGGGACACTGCGTACTCGGGGCTTCAAGCGTATATACGCAGCAGTGGCAACTTGCGGATCGATATGACGCGGCGTATGGCGGCTCAGTGGAAATCCTGTCAGCTTTCTTTATCAATCTGGCTTCGGTTCGTCAGGCCGCGTCGGCGGCGGCGCACAGGATGCCGAACCCTAGCTTCTCTCGTTTCAAACTTGTATATGCCGCCGTTGAAAAAAACTTTTTCAATCTTTGACTAATGAACTTCATAGTTGACATGAATTTTTCCACGCCGGCTCTTGCTGATCTGGCAGGTCGTAGCTTCTCGAACCTTAAAGAGATCCCTTCAAGAACTCAACACCACTGTGCGCAGGCCCCACGGTGGGCGCCAACTGTCATGGAATTGTCACGACAGATGTCCTAGCAAAAGGACTTAGTCGTGAGGACAGCGCATCTATGTGGTAGCTTGAGAGGGGTTGATTGGGACGAGAGACGCGAGGCGGATCATCACACAAGACAAGGATTTAGACAGCTTCGGGCCCCGGGAAACATCATCCAGTAATAGCCCTACATGCTATTTGTGGCTAGGTCCCATTATCATCACGAGGGAGTCGCCGGTAAACCGGCTCTTTGTGTCTAGCCCTAGAGATTGTTTCTTCTTGCTTGTCCCTCTTTGGGGAGCCCTGCCCCTCCTTATATATGTTGAAGGGGCGGGTTACATGTGGAGTCCTATTAGGATTAGGACTAGTCTATCTCTAATACAAACCGGATACAAGTCCAGGTCTTAACTCCGTATAAGACAAATATTCCTCATGCCTTTCCTCTTAAACCGGCCCACCATAACATGAGCCGGCCTTCTGGGCCTTGTCACCGTCTGTCCCACCCGCCGAGTTACCAGTGAATCATAATGTTCAGTCAGGTTGCTTGTAAACCGTCTGGTCTGTGCGGGTCGCCGGTGAATCGCCAAGTGTCAGCGGGGTCTCAAATAAACCGCCAAGTCTGGCCGGGTTATACTTCCGGCCGGTTTACGCCGCGGGGTATATCCCCGACAGAACCCGATCGAGCGATTCCTTCGCTACTGCTACTAACTGAAGACGATCGATGCTGCCTCTGGATGAACAGTGAGCGTTGCTGGGGGGGGTTTGGATGAACAGTTCTCGGTGGGGGTGGATGAACATGACCCCGTCGTGTTGCCTCCGGATGAACAGGACCCCGATCGATCGAGCCGGTTGGGGCTGGATGAACAGGACCCCGTGGAGGGCTGGATGAACAGGACCACCCCGTGGAGGGCAGGATGAACAGTAGACGGTGGAGGGCTGGATGAACAGTAGCCCGTAGAAGGGTGGTTGAACAGGAGCCCGTGGAGAGGGCTGGTTGAACAGTAGCCGGTGGAGTAGCGCACGGTGGAGGCTGGATGAACAGGAGCCCGTGGATGAACAGTCGCAGGTGGAGGCTGGAGGAGGTCGACGGTGGATGAACAATAGCCCGTGGAGGCTTGAGGGCGTCGACGGTGGAGATGAACAGTATCCCGTGGAGTCCCGTTTTGCGGTACGCCACACCCCTCCCGATGAACAGGACCCCCGTTTCGACCGTAGCACTCCAACACAAGTCCGTTTCCTCCGTTCTGCGGTACACCACACCCCTCCCGATCAACAGGACCCCCGTTTCGACTATAGGAGGTCCGTTTCCTCTGTTTTGCGGTTCGCCAGACCCCTCCCGATGAACAGGATCCCGTTTCGACCGTGGTCGGTCTAACACAAGGCCGTTTTCTCCGTTCTGCGGTACGCCAGGCCTCGTTTCCATCGGCTATTCCGTCCAAGCCCTCCTGATGAACACGACGACAAATTCCATTCCGACCCAGCCGGTTGGCTCCCCATGAACACGACGACGACGTTGTTTCTCCGGTCTGACCCAGCCATGTACACGAGCCCTGGCCGTACGTACGCACGAGTAGGCATTCGAGACCCCACCCGTATGTACGTACGTGGCCGTATTTACTTTCTTGCACCCTGGCCGTTGTACGTACGTGTACATGCTACGTGCGTGCCTCTACTATGACACGTGCGCGCCTCTACATCGACCAGTATGTACGTACATGTTCGCGACCAGAATGACAACACTATGCACGCTTTGACTAGGTGGGTCCCGAATGTCAGGCACTTCCTTGCGTGCGAATATGTAGCTGGTGGGTCCCAGCAGTCAGGGGGGCGAATCATTTTTTTCTGCCCGGACGCACTTCCTTGCGTGCGAAGATGTAGCTGGTGGGTCCCAGCAGTCAGGGGGAAACATTTTTTTCACGAAATACGGTGGCTCGTCCGGTGGGTCCCCGCTGTCAGGTGGAGGAATAATTATTTTGCGCGTAATAAGGAGGCACTTCCTTGCTGCGGCCGTGGACCCAGCTATCAGCCTCTCCACGTACAGTACTCTTCCGATGAAAGTCGGTTGTTGACCACATTGTCCACACCGCGCCGAGAGGACCAAGGCAGTGGACGACGGCGAGGCCTAGGAAGGGGACGACGCGGAGCCAGGGAAGACGCAGCAGTGGATGCCCACGCGGAGAGGAGTATGAGGGTTCACTGGTTCGGCTGCGGTGTGAGGCTGTCGTCGCCGCAGAATAACAGGGGGTGTGGGTGAGTAGAGGGATGGCCTGGCCAGCGGTGGGAGTAGTAGGGGGCGGTGAGGCCTCCGCGGCATCGCAGCTGGCCACGGGAGGCAGGAGCACGAGGCACGGCCGGCGCTGGTTTGGGCGGCTAGAGCAAGAAGACCAGAGGTTGAAGAAGCACTACGGTCGTTGGATGGACATCGTACGGTCACTGGAGCTAGAATCATGCATATTGACTAAGTTGACAAAGCCCTCCGTCCCCGTCAACTTAGTAGGCCCACAAGTCAGCCTGCCACTATACTGGGTCCCAGCTAGCAGGGGGAGTATTCATTTTTTTGTGCGTAATAAGGAGGCACTTCCTTGCGTGCGAAGATATAGCTGGTGGGTCCAAGCTGTCAGCGGCGGTAACGTTATTTTCGCGAAATACAGAGGCCCTTTCAGTGGGTCCCAGATGTCAGGTGGAGGAATCATTATTTTGCGCGTAATAAGGAGGCATTTCCTTGCGTGCGGCCATGGACCCAGCTGTCAGCCTCTCCACGTACAGTCCACTTCAGATGCATGTCGGTCGTTGACCACGTTGACCAGGCCGCGCCGAGAGCACCAGGGCGATGGACGATGGCGAGGCCTAGGAAGGGAACGACACGGAGGTAGGGAAGACTCGGCAGTTGTTTCCCATGCAGAGGGGAGTACGACTGTACGAGGGTTTACTGGTTCGTTTGCCGTCGCCGGAGAATAACAACAGGTGTGGGTGAGTAGAGGGATGGCTAGGCCAGCGATGGGAGTACGGTGGGGCGGTGAGGCCTGCACGGCAGCACAGCCGGCCGCGGGGAGGAGGGAGCAGGCAGTCCCGTCGGCGCTTGTTTGAGCAGCTAGAGCAAGAAAAGCAGAGATTGAAGAAGCACGACGGCCGTTGGATGGACATCCAACAGTCACTACTTGTGCGTCAACCTTTTTTTAGGAAAGCCTCAAATCTGTGGAAAACATCATACAGCCCATCTGCCATTATTTCTAATAATTTACAGCCCATTTGCTAATTCTTAAGGGTTTTTTTGGAGCCCATATTCTTTTTGTTAGCATTACAGCCCATATTGTGGCCACGGTTAAAAAATTATACGAAATTTTGCATATTTCGGTGCGGTCCGAACTGTTTTTAATCCCAAAATTTCGAGTCACATTCAAACTGATTTTAAAAATAAATGTATATCAATATAAAATCCAACAAATTGTCCACGCATAAAAATCAATGCAATTTAAAATCTCGAAATGAAAAAAAGAAATTTGAAACTAATTGTCGGTTTGAAGTGTTTTAAAAATGTACAGCCCATTTCTCATTACTGATAGGCCATTTTCTCGGCCAGCCGAATGAAGCTCTCCTCGTCTTGAAAGATTTGCAGCCCAACAGGCCTGACAAAGCGACTTACTTGGCAAATCACAAAAAAACTGGGTTGTGGCCGTGGACCCAACTGTCAGCCTCTCCACGTACAGTACTCTTCCGATGGAAGTCGGTCATTGACCACATTGACCACGCCGCGCCGAGAGTACCAAGGCGGTGGACGACAGCGAGGCCTAGGAAGGGGACGACGCGGAGCTGGGGAAGACGCGGCAGTGGATGCCCACGCGAAGAGGAGTACGAGGGTTCACTGGTTCGGCTGTGGTGTGAGGCTGCCGTCGCCGCAGAATAACAGGGGGTGTGGGTGAGTGGAGGGATGGCCTGGCCAGCGGTGGGAGTAGTATGGGGGCGGTGAGGCCTCCACGGCAGCACAGCCAGCCACGAGAGGCAGGAGCAGGTGGCACGACCGACGCTGCTTTGGGCGGCTGGAGCAAGAAGACCAGAGGTTGAAGAAGCACTAAGGCCGTTGGATGGACATCGTACGGTCACTGGAGCTAGAATCGTTCATATTGACTAAGTTGACAAAGCCCTCTGTCCCCGTCAACTTAGTAGGCCCACAAGTCAGCCTCCCACTGTGGTGGGTCCCAGCTGGTAGGGGGGTATTCATTTTTTTGTGCGCAATAAGGAGGCACTTCCTTGCATGCGAAGATATAGTTGGTGGGTCCGACCTGTCAGCGGAGGAAACGTTTTTTTCGCGAAATATAGAGGCCCTTCCGGCGGGTCCCAGATGTCAGGTGGAGGAATCATTATTTTGCGCGTAATAAGGAGGCATTTCCTTGTGTGCGGTCGTGGACCCAGCTGTCAGCCTCTCCACATACAATCCACTTCTGATGGATGTCGTTCGTTGACCACGTTGACCACGCCGCGCCGAGAGCACCAGGGCAGTGGAGAACGGCGAGGCCTACAAAGGGAACGACACGAAGCCGGGGAAGATAGGGCAGTGGCTACTCACGCGATGGAGAGTATGAGGGTTGACTGGTTTCGGCTGCCGTCGCCGGAAAATAATAGGAGGTGTGGGTGAGTAGAGGGATAGACAGGCCAGGGATGCGAGTATATGATGGGGCCGTGAGGCCTGCCCGGCAGCACAGCCGGCCACGAGAGGCGGGAGCAGGCGGTTCCGACGGCGCTGGTTTGGGCGGCTGGGGCAGGACGATCAGAGACTGAAGAAGCACGATTGCCGTTAGATTGACATCTAACGGTCTGACGCTGGTAGAGTCGATTGTTGACTAAGTTTCTTTTCTGATAAACCTTGTGTACGCATGAACTTAGTAGGCCCACAAGTCAGCCTCCAAATCTGTGGCAGACAACATAGAGCCCATTTGCTATTTTTTAATAATTTGTAGCCCATTTGCTAATTCTTAAGTAATTTATTACAGCCCATTTTCTGCCCAGGACCACGGTCAAAAAGTTCAACCTTATTTTGCATATTTCGGTGGAGTCCGAACTTTTGTAATCCCGAAATGATAAACATTTTTTTAAGAACTTATTGATTTGCCAAAAAATCATTTTGTTTTTGTAAGCAAATAAGACGTGGGACAGTAGAGTTGGTTTAAGGGAAAACCAGTGGTAAAAAATCATCGCTGGGAGGGAAAACAACAGCAAAAATAAGGATGTAAATATGAAAAGTGAATTTTATGTATTTTCAATATAATGATACGTGTATATGAACTAGCAAAACTATAGGTAGAGATTAGAAAACGGATGTAGGACATGCGTTTCAAGAGGAAAATAGCACTGGGTTGTGTGTTTGATTCAGTAAAAAAAGTGCATGTGAATGTTGTAAGACAAAATATAACTAACGCTGGCGAGCCAGAGGCCAGTAGATACTTGCTGGATCTTTGTGCCCCGTTGTCGTCATGGGTTGGGCCTGTTAAAAACAAAACCAAGCCTGGGCAGTCTACAGCCCAGTTGAAACTTGCTCGACCTGAAAAAACAATATACGTGCTCAATAAACGAGAGAATTCTGCAAGTACAGATTGATAACTGGGATGCAGCAGGGATATTGTTTTTCATCGTGATAATAAGAGCATGCACTTGTTTCAAAAAATTTGGAGAATTGGAAATTCGAACGGCAGGTGCTTATGCTACCCATCAAATAAAAATCAGGTGCCTGAAAATTCGTTTCGAAACAAATGATTCAGCTTTATATCCACGTCGACCCTCGGCATGATGGTTGGAAGCAAATGCCAAGTTCATACCAAAAGATCGTTAACAACAATACCAACTTGCGGACGACAAGGTAGTACAAGTACCAATACCAAACTAACTTAATCTTTTTACTCCTGGCCCTAGTGTTCGTCTGGTAGAAAATCTTGCAGAGGACCAGCTCCCGCTCCTTCTCTTGCTCCAGGTCCCCGAGGTGGTACTGGTGCATCACCCAGTTGGTCCTCTGCTGGTCGAAGTTCTTGTTGGTGTGTAGCACCAGAACCTTTTTGCTACCCATCTGCCGGCCATTGACCATCACCGGCAAGGTATTGCCGGTGTTGTGCCACATCGCGTGCATGCCGCACTCTGACTGTATCTTGCGAAGCGTCCACGTGCCCCTTTTGAACGCCCTAGAATTGCTCTGGAAGAAATGCTTGCTTAGGCCACTCAGTGTGATACCTGCAGTATTGTCGAATACAGGTTTTAGTGTACGTAGTTGGCATTTTCATAACATCTTTGGCATGTTGCAGTCACTTGTTTCACTTTTTATTAACTCTCAAATTGTAATTGCTTCACTAGGTCTGCATCTAAAAAGAAAAATAGAGCTATAAACAAAGGAATATGTTTGTGCAACTAGACGGCCGATCAGTGTCTTACCTGGAAGTTTCTCAGAATGGGTGTAGCATATGTCGTGCTCGCTGTCGATGGTTGGTATGAACAAATCGATGAGAGGGTGAGATCTCGCGCTGCCAGCACTCACTTTGGCCTCAAGGTGCTCGATCAGCTCCTGATCTGTGGGATCGAACTTGACGCCAGCCGGCAGCACCGGCCAATCCTTCTTCGACTTGCACGGGTAAATTCCAGTTATATGGTACTCAATGTATGATCAATCGACTGTTTTAAGTGAATGATGAAAGATTTTGACAGATAAGTGGTACTCCAAATCTGAAGTCCAGAATACCCGAACACGCCGCCGGGATTTTTGTGTCACCTCACGCGCAGCGTGTTGTCACGTCAATTCAATGTGTGGACATGATGAATAATTTGACCGACGTATACTAGTACTGCTACTGTACTACTTACTAGTCGTATTTAGTGTCACATTTTAACCATAGGTTTAACTAACAAGTACGCACTTGAAGCCTAAGTGATATATATATATATATATATATATATATATATATATATATATATATATATATATATATATATATATATATTGCACAGCATCTCCATCATCATTATCAGTACATCCTGCGCAGGTGAGTTAGGATGCACTTGATCCCAGAAAGGTATCTATCCTTCAAACCAGAGGAGTGCTTCAAACTAACAATAGTACATAATATCCAACAAAAGAGGGTCGTGCTACAGCAGCAGAATACATGGCTCAGTCTACATATCAGTACGAATCAAGTTGTGCATATTTGCTGTTGGCATGAACCACATCGCCGCATGTCGGGTTTGCAAAAGCCATCCATCGCATGGAAGCTTGATGCCTTTCACACACTGAAGATTATCTGGCAACAAGCTGTGTCGACGAATCTCTGGATATGGTGATTCATGAAACCCATGGTATGATGTGTAAACACAGTCCCCCCGACGAATGGAAGTTGCATAGCACGGTAATCATCGCCGGTGATATGATCAATGATTGGTTGGATGATCGAATAATTGAGCCGGGGGAACATGGAGTGGTTGCCGAGGCTGTAAATCCGCCTCCAGTTGAATACGCCTAGCCCAACGGAGCTGGGATCTTTCTCGAACACGAAGCAGCCATAGCCATCAATGTCACGAACGCCCCAGGCATTGTACTGCATGTGGTTTGATGAAATGGTTTGGTCAATTTGGTACGTGCAAATGAGCATCAAATGACCACCGTCAGCTGAACGAGCGATAAACCACCACCCATCGGCTGGTATGATTCCAGGTCCTGGAATCATGAAGGCCAGCGCATTTGCGTCTGCTGCAACAATTCAAATTGGAGACCAAAAGGACAAAAATAAACAATCATGTTCAGAGTATGTGTGGAATTAAGATTATTATAACAGTGACACATATCATAGACAGAGAATTGCAATGCCGTGGTCATAATCATACCCCAAGTTAAAAAAATAAGCCAATGGCTTTCATATTCTAGCAATATATCATGGTTCAAACATCATGTAACAATGAGAGGAAAACAGATATGACAGGGCCTACTCATATTCTACCATAGCACTTACTACAGTTATCATATCAACTCTAAGCAATAACATGCGTTGTTATAAAAATCCTGGAAATGAGAGTAACATATAGCAATCATGAGGTTATACTCATAATATCTATTCTAACAATCATTAGATACCAATTGTTCTCATATCAACTCTAACAATAACATGTGTGGTCATAAAAATCTAGGAAATGAGAGAAACATATAGCAATGATGTGTTTATAGACATAGTATATATTCTAAGTTTGTAACAATGAACAGGCAGTCGTATTCTTAAGGTAAAGATGAGATGAGATAGAACAATTACACGACGATAGATTCCACCAGTATAGGCAGCCAATCTGTGTGTCGACCGCATAAACGATGCCATCGTGCACTATAGCATCAGACAGAAGTGTTGGGTAAAGAGGATCGACGATGATCCATAACCATGTATGGCGACCGGATTCCAGATAGACTAATCCCATGTTGAACACGGCAATGAGCTTGTAATCCATGTAGTCTTCTGATGGTGTGGGCACTTCGCAGATTACAACCTTCAGCAAACAGAGGTCGAGCCAAAAGCTCAACGCGTCTCGTGCGTAGTAGGCAGGAGTGTCCGGCGGGCCGCGAGGCTCGATGGCGGCGGTATCCAAAGATGGAAGGGTGATCTCTCGCTGGGTGTAGATATCAACGAGACGCCACAGACTACCGGATTGGTGGATGAGGACGATCCAGTTGGCCTTCATGCCCACCCAGTAGTGGTCGCGCATGAAGGACAGGTGGACGGGTAGTGGTAGCATGTCGAGGGGCACCACGGCAACCTCTGTAGGATCGTCAAGTCGGTGTTTGGGCCACCTGCGAGGATCGGGCATCAGCAAGCAGGGTGTCTTGAAAAGAGTCGGCCGGTTGCAGACGAGTAGACGGTACAAAGACACCGAGCATGCGGCCAGACAGACGGTGCTGAGTAGGTCCATACGATTATAGATATGCTCCAAGAGAACATCGGGAGGGAATTCCAATCGCGGCTCTGCGTGTCAGTCGGTTCTGCCATTGGGGTTTTCGGTGCCTGCGAGCCAGCGGGGAACTGTATTCGGGCGGGCGAGCGAAGAAACTTCTCCTCGTGTGGCCGAGCAGTGAGCGGGGGGATATGGTACGCGCGAGCTACCAAGGAAGATAGCGCGGGCGGGCAAGCAGAGAGCGGGGGCAAATGGTGTGCGGCCGACGATGGGGAAGAGAGGAGGAAGAAGAGTGGAAGACGGGGAAGAAAGTGCATTAAATCTCAATTCTACTACTACTACCAGGATATACCGTCCTTCGGAGTGTAAATAGTTACACCGATGACATATGTGTCTACCACAAGATGGCTCATATGTCAGTTAATGGAGGACAGAAGCGTGCTCTACTGGCAAACATGATGGCAGTACTGGGTAAGGTTGATTTAGTAACACCAACACGCTGGTTCAGCTTATTAATTAAGTGGCCCATCTGCTGCAGCGTGTATTGTCACTTCACTGCGAAGACTAGTTGAATAGTTCTCTCTAACCGAGATGGGGAATAATGGATCGCGAAGACTTCCTTTCTACATTATCCCTATGCCTCTACGCTCACTTCACTCATTTTTCTCCGTACGTGGTCACTTGTTGAAATCTCTAGAAAGACAAATACTCCATATTTGGGAACAGAGGGAGGATTTTACTCTGTATTTGGGAACAGAGGGAGTATCACCATATGGAGGGAACAGAGGAAGCTTGAAATATGAACATGTCAATGGGAGGGAGTAAGCCCCATGCATGCATGCATGCAACATGCAACACTCACACGTACACATGGACGCACGCAACACTCATGCACCCATGCAGCAAACAGCACACGACGCAACACACATGCTCATGCTCAAGTGCTCAACCTACTCCCTACATCCGTGAAAGACTGTACATTTAGAGATTTACACATTGACCAGGGCATAATTAATGCCCAAAAGTAGCAGACTTATGTGCGCATGCGACCATTGAGACAAGAAGATTAAATGAAGGTCGTTGCATGCTGTAATTAAGGATAGACATGTAGCCTATACCTAGAGCACAAGTTGGTGCATTAGTCAATCAATATCGATTTAGATTAAAGGCTAAATGCATTGGAAGTGTAGATGTACTACACTCTTTGTTTTTTAGCTGATTTCTTTGCTCTGCCAACTGACAGGTGGGACCCAGAAACTAGGTGACAATTTAACCAGTCAACAAAGTGCCACGTCGACTATGTGGCCGGTCAGTAGGGTGCAATACGGTGCTCTACGATGAGCTAGTGATCGTATAATCACCGCAAAACTATATATAGTGACCGTAAAGAGCGTATTGTTACATACGTTGACCGCCAGTGTATTTTTCTTGTTTCAAATTAAGCCACATTAACTGGAAAGGACGCAGTATGGACTAGTACTAGTACTGCTTTGATGTGTCCCGTCAACTAGCCGAACGAGGAGAAGCTTGCTTACTACGCCTCTCCCTCGCCCACACGCTCGATGGTTCGCAAGACGAGGAGAGGGTTTTGACTACAGCGACCTCTCCCTCTCCCTCTCCCTCGCCCTCGCCCTCGTGGTGGATGTGCAGCAGTTCAATCGGTGTCAGATTGCCAGAAGCATAATGTGTACTGTAGTATCATCATTGTTGGACCTTCCGAAGAGGCGAAGAGCCAAGTGCAAGGTTCACACGAGTACGAACTGTTGAACCTCCCGAAGAGGCAAAGAGCCAAGCGCAAGGTTTTATAGGAGTTGTCGTCCTAGTAGGAGCGTACGACAACTATAGCGAACGATGCTACTGTATGATGCCGCCATGTCACGTATATCCAAAGCTGTGCCACCTTTTTTTTCTCAAAGAGCGTGTTGGAGCCCGTGCAACAACCACACAAGTTGCACGTACACATAACACATTTAATAGTAATAAATTCTAAAGGACAAATGCCAGTATGCCACACAAGTTCATCTCCAATTCATGTGATAAATTTGTGCACGACTAGTCTACATATATTCACAGCGCTACCGTTCACAATTTACCGTACTCCACTTACACGTTATAGATGGGCTACATGTCCTCCTCCAGGTTCCAGTCCCAGGTGTTCTTCATGGATGGCACGATCCATAGCGGTGGGCAACGGGAATCATTGTTGCAGCTTTCTAGTCCGGTTCCACACGATGGAGACTCCTCCAAGCTGAAGCGGCATAAATCAGGGATAACGTGTCCCAGCATGTCGTTCATCCGGCGGTGCGCACTGAAGACACAACCATGCTTCATGAACGGCAGGCCTTCCGTGTCGTGCACGGAAGGTGGCATCCTCTTCACAATGGGGTAGCTGTCCCCAATGAAAAGCGAGTACTCTCCAAGAGTGTTCCTCGGCACCCACGTAGCATCACAGGGGTCGAACTCGGCGCCGTTCATCTGGTACACGCGGCATCTCAGATCTGGACACATGGTGACGTACATAGTCAAGGTCCATGCATAATAACGTTGTGCTCAAATATGGTGGTCAGTAATACTGTGCAGCAAATAGTACTACTCCGGTATAGAGGAAGTAAAATAACTGGCTTATTATATATAGCCACTCTTGGCTACATGGATGAGATAGTAAGACATGGAAAAACAAAAATGGTGGCAGCTAGTGGGTTCAAGTCTTCAAGGGCCTAGCTAGCTATACGCGTCCTCCAAGGTAAAAAGTACTCCTACTAGTACGTAAGTAGAGTACTAGTACAACAATGAAAGAGAAGGCGAGAGGGTTAAAAAATGGAATACCTGGGTAGATGGTGACGGTCCGATCGTGGTAGATTGTGTGACCATGTTGCACATCAGTGGTACCATGGGTAATGACTGCTAAGATAGTTGATCCCAATATGCCAAAGTCGGCTACAAGGTTCCAGGTTAGACCGAATCGCGGATGCAAATGCACATCCAGGATCGGCGATCTTATTTTGATCGCGGGATGACTGGTCCCTGCAAAATAATGGAGTACCGTTAGGGATGCAAATGATGGTTTGTGCATTCCGTTTGAAATCTCCCGTACCATAGGATGGCAACCAGATGAAACAAGTCCCCTGGCTTGTCACCGCGAAGATGCGGCCTAGATGGCGCATGACGTCTTCGAACATGTAGGGGTACAAATCTGTCGCCGCCAACATGCGCCAGCCTCTGCCGTTACTGCCTCTTGCATTGATGGCAATCCTTATGTCGAACACCGCGATGAGATGGTAATCGTCGTAGCCGCGTCGCTTTGTCGGCGGGTCCGCAATTGCTATCTTCTTCAATCTCATGTAGGCATCATCATACGTATTCAAGCCCAGCCAGTCCGGAAGGCCGATCCCAATGGTGGAGAAGGGGTCTACCGAAACGGCCGCACTGCTGTGGATGTTGTGCAAAATGATGGTGGTATCCGGCCGGAGGTATGCAAGCCAATCTTCGTTGGCACCGACCCAGACCTATATATAAGATGGTGGGCAGCGGAGAAATTACGGGATGGAAATGGAATAACTAAGTACTACATGATCAAACTCCATTACTGACCTGCTCATCGGACAAAATCCGACTACCTCTCAACGTCGGCAACTCTAGCGGAGTCAACGTGCAACCATGGCCAGGGAGCGGTGGACTGTTCGAAGGATTGTCCCATAGAAGAACCTTCTCCTCGAGGACGCATGGAAGACCAACAAGCATGGCCTTTTCCCAAGCCATTTTAAGCACCGTCTTGAAAAAGTTGGTGCAGGAAGCACCGAGTCTTGCGGCGGTGAGGACGTCGGAGCGGCGTGCGATTTCTCCCAGAGGATCGTCGTCCAAGGTCTCCCAGCCCCGACGAGGAGAAGAAACGCCTGGCGAATCCATGGGAGCAGCGACGAACTGCCTTCTCTTCGGGGGGAGGGGAACTGGCGAGGAGGAGATAAGAGCGTAGTAACCGCAGGGCCTCATCCCTTCCAACTGTAGATCGTTCCTTCCAACTGTAGCGAAGGGGTGAGGCTATTATTTACTACTAGTACTAGCATTATGGGACGTTATGGGATTGCATTATACTGTAAATAATAGCACTAGTAAGAAATTTTTGGCACTAGCTAGTAGTTTTTGGCGTGGATTAAGAAATTTTGGGTATGTTTTTGCTATTTTTTGTACACGCCAACTAGTGTCAAAAAACGCCTTACATTATGTGATGGAGGAGTACGTACTCATACTGTAGCAGTACTAGTACTACTTTCTCAACTAGTAGTGCGAGGGTACTACTAGTGTTATGTACTGTACTTCTAGTATAGTGCACCAGTTTTGAACTCTTGAATCTCAGGGCCAAGGAGCTACAGTTGGAAGTGGAGGGTACTACTGTTCTCTAGAACCATCGCTGTACTATCAATGCAGGGAAAGTACACCTGCGTAGTGGCCTAGTGGGTACTCTCGGTGCTCTATTCAGCCACTCCTCTCACGTAGCTGGCCTACTCAGCCGCTCCTCTCACGCACACACTAGCAGCCTGTTTATCAGCGACGGTTACTGCGGGGGCAGAACATTTGAGTTATTTGATACAGCGAGACTAGGCTTTTCGCTTCCATTTGTGGATGTGTAATGGATCTCGTCGAACTTTGTTAGTAGTTCCTTCTTTATGAATGAGATGAAGCAAAGCTTTTGCCTCCGTTTAAAAAAAACACGTCAAGAGGAATTTCTTTTATAGTAGAGCCGATAATGGAGTGAAGTCCATGCGTGCAACGCCACAAGCTACAGAGTAGTAGTAGAGCACTTTACGTACAGAGCCATATTGCACAGTTCCCAATGCCCCGCTAGGCTTTTCCGGCTCCTCGGGCTTAATTGGGAGGCGCTTGTTTAAATATGCTACTAGCTGATGAGGAAGCTGCAAGCGAGGTGCGGCTAGGGCGAGCACACGAGCCACGAGATGCTGGGAAGAAAAACCCGTTCACGTGGCTAGGCTATCCAGTGCACCCAGATTGTGGTGCCGCACGTCCGTTTGACTCAAACTACCCGTGTAAAATATTGGCTCGCAGCGAAGTTAGTATTTTAAAAAAAGGCCGCCGTGCGTTCGGCCAGGATCGAACCCACAAAACGAGGCATACACTCCCGCGACCACTAGTAGTACTCATTGGAGTACAACGCAACCTAGAATCGCCTTTTGTCGCTAGTAGTACATTGTTCCTTACAAGAAACCACTAATAATGCCAAGAAACTACTACCACTTGCATACGTGGCAGACTTAAGATAAGATACTTATCAACCATTGTACATGCTCTTACCAACCAGCCCTACCAAGAAACGACTACTCTACAAAGTGCCGCTATAGGCACGTTTCAACCCATGGCCCTGTTTGGATACATTTGTTGTCAATCTAACCCTGCCATCCAAACACCACTTTGGGTAGAGTTAGTTCAGGGTTAGAATCTAACCTCTGACTTAGAGTATCCAAACAGGGCCCATGTCGCCCATTAAGTCAACGCCTTCTATTCGACCGGGCGTTATGACTTGCGGGACCTACATGTCAGTCTGCACAAAAATCGCCGAGTGACCTCCTACCTCCGGCCCGTCCACCTAGTCATCCTCGGCCATGGGACGCAGCTACCGCCACCGGCAGAAGGCGAGGTCAAAACCGCCGGCGGTGCGGAGCCCATCTTGCGGCAGCCCGGATGCCAGCTCCGTCCGGCGTTCGCGACCCCTAGCTAGCCAAGATAGCTCCGTCCAGCTGCTTGTCTGCAAGGTTTGCTAGCTAGATTGGCACGGCGGTGCGGTAGCTTGCTCACGCGCGCCACGCTAAGGCCAGCCATCTGGCTCGAGCGAAGGCCAGCGGGGCGGCTTGCTCGCTCGTGAGTCACGCTCGGGCCAGCCTGCCAACCCGTGCGGAGGCCAGCGCGGCGTCCGGCCCTTCCGGCGGAGCGGCGACCAACTCGCTCATCACCGGCGCCACCGACAAACACGCATCAGTACTGTTTGAAGTAATGTTCAGGAAAAATAATGATTTGAGGGGGAATAACAGGATAGAAGGTCAGATGTGGGTCCCTCGTGTCAACGGTCAAACAAAATGTGTTGGTTTAAGCTGCCTCGTCAGCACGGACGTGTGGGCCAACCCTGTCATAAATGGGTTTAAACTAACCTAATCGGTAGGTAGTAGTTTTTGGCGTGGATTAAGAAATTCTGGATATGTTTTTGCTATTTTTTGTACAATAGATTCTTCCTAGGGCTGGCTGAAAGTGGTAGTTTTTTGTTAAATACTCTACATATTGTAAGTAGGAGTGAAAGTTAAGCTTTGGAACCCAATAAGCAAGGCTAGTTACATAGTGCATATGTGTACATGATTGAAAGTAAATATCAACCATGAGTGACTAATATCTTGATGGAAAACTCGAAACTATGGAATACTAGGGAAAAAATTGCATGGTTGGAAATACTAGCAATGTTCATGTGCGTTGCAACGAATCATAATTAGAATAATACTTATTCACAAACTTGATACAAAACACTCTAATTTTGATATACATATATCACTAGAGATATATTATGTTTTAATTAGAATATATTCCTTGGGCTGTTTTGGTGAGGTCAGGGAGGGATGTGGTTGGTTTTAAGATACTAATTATGGGTTTTTCTGCAAATTGGTAGACAAGTGGGATGTTGGTGAGAAAAGGCAACAACTTACCTCACAGACGTTAGATGTAGATCTAACGGTCACAAACGACGGATGGCAGACACACCATCATCACCAACTTAGTCTTCTGTAGGAGTACTAGCAAGATCCGTGCATTGCACGGAACATCAAGATGCATTTTTTATATAAAAACACTCGTTGTGATTGACCCATGCGGGAGTAATCCCATGTGTAAAAACTAATGATATCTCGAGAAATAGGAGATAAGGTGAAGAGGGGTGGGGCGTGGTGGTGATTGGTGGTCGGACTGAGCGGATGCATGGGGATTGACGACGCCGGCAGCGGCCACCAGGCCAGTTTGTTCCAGAGGCTTCCTTTCTTAATTGCTCAACAATGAGGTTGTTGGAGATAAGGATGAACGAGGGAAGGCCTTGTCTGCAAATGTGGAGAGGGGTGCGGGTATCTTTTAGTTTAATTTCCATCAGTCAGATATAGATCGGATGGTCTATATTGCAAGATGGCACGCGTACCATCATCACCAACTCGGTTTTTTATAAGAGAAGAAATATAAGTATGGAGATACAAACGTATTATCGATACTTGTTTCCGTAAACTAGCATCTACATTCTATTCAACGCCTCAGCATGTGAGGCCTTAGCACAATGACTTCTCGACTGTGTAAAACAAAGGTTTTCCCGTCGCCGATAAGGAGGGGGTGACGGCGGCGCGCTTTTTGGCTTGCTCTAGTCCTAGTAGTCATACTAGGTGGTCTAAGCACGTGTAGATTTATTCTTTTTCACGTCTCGTGTTCGCCGTACTGCCACGACTGTTGATGAATAGACGGTAAGTTATTCACGGGGAAATCCTTGTTGAGCGTGTTTGCGAGAGAGAGAGAGAGAGAGAGACAGTGTGCATGTGTGATATGTCTAGAGACTGAGGCAATGATAACATATTCTTTATGTCTATGTGTGTGGAGGATAGAGAGAGACATGTACATGGGGCTTTGTGTTGTGTAACGTGGAGACACATATACATAATTAGAGAGTGAGTGTGCGAGATACACATGCGGACATGGGGAGAGATGAGGATCCAGATTAATGGGTGTTTGAGCGTGTCTGTGTGTGTTTGTGCGCGCGTTTGTTTGTGATAGGGAGTGTGTGTATGTGGAGTAGAGAGACCACTAATGATGTAAACCTAGTATAAGGGAAGGGGGAATGGTGTGACATGTGTAGTAGCGGGATAGCATGGGTGCGGGCGGGGGGAGTAGACTATTTGGAAGAGACATTGATTGTGTGTGGGAGAGGGGTGTGAGAGCGAGAGAGAGAGAGAGAGAGAGAGAGCTAGCGACGGAGAGAGAGAGAGAGAGAGAGAGAGGAAGAGAGGGGGCGTTTGTGTCCATAAATGGCATACAGATAAGGAGACAATGTTGATGTTGTTTGAAATTGGCCTATGTACGGAGACGCAAGGGAAGCGAGTCATCGTGTGTGTGATAGGGACTTCATGAGAGATCTAGAATAGATGGTGTAGAGAACAATGTGTGAGATCGAGAACGATGATACATTAGGGAGCTATGGAAAGAGTCATGGCATATATGTATACAGGGAGGAGCTGGGGCGGGTCCGCATGTGGGAGAGATAGAAAGAGGAGAGTGGTGCACAAGGAGACAAAGTGTGCTTGTTTTGGAGTGGGGGTGGTGTGTGAGGTGAGTGTGCGAGAACCACATAACTAGGGAGATAGACGTTTGGGGGCGACATTTTGTGTGTATGGGAAAGATACACTCTACATAGTGCGTGTGCTTGGGAAAGAGAGATGCCGGGAGACCTAGCTAGAGAGTGGGGGAAGAGATGTGTGCATGCCCAAGAGACAAAGTGATAGAGACCTATATTGGGGTCCGGACTTTAGAAGAGAGAGGGGTGTTAATGTGCTCGTGTGTTGGTGTTTGGGGGAGAGAACGACTTCTCTGTGTGTGGGGGGCGACGAGGGGGGGGGGGTTGGCTTCAGATAAAGAGTGAGGTGTCTATATTTGAGGGACTTTAGCGTAATTGAGATATACATGGTCAATAGTGTGTGCACTCAAGGTTGATCAATTTGTTTCACAGTTTGGACTATGAGATAACAATACTTTTGAACATGCGTGATATACTTTGATGTACCAGAATTACAAACCTAAGATTGGAATTTTGGAATTCGACTCCATCATTAGCTTTTGTAATTCATTTAAATGGAGGTACATTTTTAAGCCGGGATTTCGTGATTTCAAATTCATATATCAAACCTAGAGATATACACATACGGGCATGTTCAAACTTTATAATCATCCACTTTATTCATACACATACACATTTTTGCTTTTGTCATCATATTTAGGATAAACACATTTGGAATTTCATTTGAATTGGACCATATGATGGTATTTGCTTGTAGTAGCTCAATGATCCATATTTGAATTGAATGGACAATCTAAGTTTCGAGTTGGAGACATTGATTTTCAAAAACTTGCACTTTTTTGCGTGCAAAACAAACAAATTCTTGGCCATGATATCATAGTCGGCCGTACAAGAGCAGAATATAATTTCAGGCGCCAAAAGCTTTCAAACTTCCCGCTCACATCGAAATATCTCGCGCCCGAAAGTTTAGCCATGCAATATTCCTGTTTTACCCCTGCCACATGAACGGAAAAGGGCTGCTTTGGTAACTCCATTGTTTTCCCCTCTTTGCCGCCAACATTCTTCCCCAGAGCCCCTCCCCTTCCCCTCCCCGACCCCCCCAACCACGGCAAGCCGCAGCGGTGGACCTCACACCCCGACGGATCTACCTTCCGCACCTTGGAACCCCCAACTGCCAACTCACCACTTCACCGGAGCCGCTTCAGCGACTGGCTTGTACACCGCTCCAGATCTCCTTGACCGCCATCATGGTCCACCGCACCGGATCTGCTTAACCGGCGCCCTCGTCCACCACAGTGTAGGCCCTTCACTGACTCCCTCGTCCGTCCCTTCGCTGGCCCTTCATACAAGCCCTCGTCCGCTGCAACAGATCCGCCTCACCAAAAGCACTGTACAACGCGCTCGCCGAAGCCTTCGTCCACTGCACCGGACCCGCTCCACGGACGCCATATTCAACTCCACCGGCCCTGCTTTACCAACGCCACAGCCTCATCAGGTTATTTCGATCTGTACTCCTTCGGTTTTTCTCTTTATCGTGCAACTGTTCACTTACCACAGATGAGCTTTCTTGTATGTCGACAGGCGCCGCAACCGTAGCACCGAAGCCGCTTCAGCGACGGCGACAGCCGGCCCAAACTCAACCGCAACACGAGCACCATCGACGATCCTTAGCTATCAAGTATGCCAACGATACCCATACGCCGCCGAGAATCAGGTACTATTATCCAACAGTCGGCGCCTACGTTCACTTTCTTAGCATAAGCACCACACCTTTGAATTTCTTCAGGGCATCATTCAGTTTTTCATGAGACGCGTTATTCTGCTTGCACCTGTAGGGCCATACTTCTGGCAGTGAACATGTTACATGTGCTAAATTACATACCAGTGCACATATAGTTAATATGCTTTAGTTTTGTCCTAAGTATTACTGTACTTCCTAGATATCACTGCCTACTATTTTACTTCTTGCATGCTATATTTATGATAATGGTGTTGTTCTGATGCCACCTGTTGGTTCCATCAGACTGCTTCATGTTCTCTATGCTTAATTACACATCAGCAAACTAGCATGTGGTTCCGCTGGTTTTTGTTTGTTTTACCCTACATTTTCTGATGCTAGCTATTACATCACTGCTACGAGCCTCTGTTCATTACTTTTGTGTGTGTTCTTGATCTTCCCAAGTTGCATGACTAATTTGATGCTTCTATTAATTATGGAGCTGCCAACCCCATCAAGCAAAATATTTGTTCTTTTGGGGCTGGCACCTCGAACAAGCATAAAAATAGAGGGAAGCAGATATATTGTCGTGTATGCACACACCCTTCTTTCATTAGTTTAGATGAACCATTGATGATCAATTCGAACCAGTGCATGCGATTAAAATTAATTTTACCTAAATAGAGGGTGCAGAATAAACTACAACAAGTAGATTTGCAACCACGGGATGCTGACAATATCTTCAAAGAACATTGCAACAGCAGCGAGGCTTCACAGCAACATATGGTAAGCCAGTGTGTTTTAGTACATGTGAAATGTAATGTGTGTGGGCTGCTTTCTTGGCTTGTGCCCTCAACCTGTAATCCTACAGAATAACAAATAGTTCAATTGTCTGCTTTGTTGTATTGCTTAATTCGAATGCTTGTTTGTTACTTGTTACGCTATACCTGAGTTGGCCAATATGTCAGCAGTGCATGTTGTACTATCATAAAGAAATGCATGCCTAGTTCATTTGAGTCCTTAACTTTTCCTCTGAATTTCATCACAAGACTGTCTTCGTAATTTATATGAGGCCACAATGTTAAGTGCTTTCTGAGATTATTTCAACTGCTTAGATGCCTTGGCAACTTAAATATAGCGGTGGTACACTCCCTTTCAACTAGGGATGTCAACTGGGTCCCGTTTAATCCCGATTAAAGTCCACTAGTGGTATGATAGTTCAAAAGAGTTTTTGTTTTTTGAGGAAAATGAACCAGGGAGCTGGCAAAAACTAACTAGATGGGACTGGCGGATGTCGTTTATTTTCCACTTACATCCCTAGTTTCATCTTACCATTTTAATTTCTTTTCGGCTGATTCTGCTTCGAACCATTTAAATATAGCTTGCCATGCTCGGCAATAATTCGTATGTCGTTTACCATGTAAGCTTATTGCCTGGATCATGTGATAACTATCTCTTACTTATGTTCAGCAGAAACCTTTCAGGATGCCGTTCAGACTAGGACACAATGTACAACCCCAGAATCTATTTGTGGAAGCAGTGCGCCATCCATGTTACCAGATGGTAGCAGTTCAGAGGCAACACCGCCGGAGAGCAGTCTGAGCACAGATATTATAGTTCTTGAGGCTCTACTAGAGGCAGAAAGAGATGGTGTGGCTGCCATGAATGAGGTAATCTCGATCTTGAAGCTGGAAATTATGCAATTAGCTGCACGCATTATGCAAGCAACCCAAGAATTGGAGGAAGTAAGAATGTTGCATTTGAAGACGGAGAAGGTCCTGCTGCTTCTGCTATCTGAAGCCCAGGGTAATCCAAGTTCTTCTTTAGATAGCAGTTGAAATTGTCATTAGATTATTGTACTTGCATGTTGTGTCATGTCTCTGAATGGATTATGTTGTAAGACCCCCTATGTTGTCCATGTGTTGGAATGATCCGAATTTTTTAGGCGAGGTAATCCTCAGTACTTGTATGATTGACATAAGGTGAACTATTTTTTCGTGTGAGCATATTGTATTGGATGAAATAACTGTTTGACTCAAAGTGTATCCAACCTACTGAATTCGAAGATCACGGCATTTCTAAATCATAATCATATATAAAGTTGGAATAAATCTTTGTTGTGGTTTTGAAGAAATAAATAACAAAACGTAGAATTATCTGTGGATATTCGTAATCGAATAAAAATTGGATTTAGTTGCCAGGGCCCAGGGCAAACGTGAATGCTAATTCTCCCAAGTTTTGAACGAAGCGGCTAAACACCCACTATCATTTGTGGGCTGCCCGAAGCAAGTGTTTGCAAGATGGAAATTACTGTCTACCCCTGACACTTGACATCCTTATCGACCAGATTTACACTGCTGTCGATAGGGGTAGACTAGTAACTTCAATCAGACGTGACACGACGGCCTCTGAGCCCATTCAGACACGGTGGGCGGCAAACGTGGGCGGCAAAACACATTTGATTCAAGCTCGTCCGAAAGACATGTATCTCTCCCTCCATTTCCCCATTCATCCACGGTGGGCGGGAAAACAAACTCTCCTCGTCCGAAATCGATGTAGGCTAATATTTTAAATAGGGGCAGATGTGTAGCTTCCCTCAGACGTGACACAACCGCCCTACCTGTCAACCCCGTTCATACACCGTGGGCGCCAACCGTGGGCGGCAAAACACCCTCTCCTCGCCCGAAATCGTTACCGGCAAATATTTGGGAGATGCGAGATTACCGTCCTATCCCCAACCGACGTGATGTCCGAAATTTTAAACGGGGGATAAGTTCGTAACGTTGCCACATTTCAGACAAGCGCTTCCCAAAGTTTGAGATCCCCCCTCCCCTCCATTTCCCCATTCATACACCGTCGGCGCCACGACAACCTCCCCACTGCGGCCAGCCTCCTCCGTCCGCCACCCCATCCTCCACCTTGTCGGAGCCGCTACCCCTACCCCGTCATCCACTGCAAGAGATGGACGTCTCTCATCCACGGCGCCGGACCAGGATCCTTTCATCACGTCGTCTCGCTTCATCGGTGCCATCGTCCACTTTGTCGTTGCCGCTCCTACGACTGCCTCGTCCACGGCAATAGGATTTATCCCCCAACCCGGCCGTCTGCCATCTAAAGTCTTCTTCCCCGCCGCCGACAGCCATCGCACCCGCAGCACCCTCAACGTATCAGCAGGGGCCTACACGGCGTCGCAAGAGAGGTGGTACTCTTCCATATGTGCTTAAGTTATTGATCTCACCCGGAAAATAGATCTTCAATTGTTTACTGTACTTTTCTTGTCCGTACCAAATCGTAGTAGCTAGTTGAATGCAAACATTGGTTGCGAAGTAGCTTTGTCCGGTTTGCACCTTCAGATCCGCCATGTCATGGTCACTATACTCGTAAAGCTTATGGTTTCCCCCCTTTATATTCACTACCATCATCGTAGGTGCTTCACTACTTCGTGTTGTGCTAGCACTGCTCCTCAAGACCTCAACCCATCAAGCGAAACAATATGCCACTCATAATTCCAAAGCTTACGTGTTGAAATACGACTCTGATATGATGCTCATATTACTAAAACAGAGAACATTTAATTGGTCACCTAATGTTCCTATATTCGTTTCGGAAAGCATGTGCGCCACCCACTGGTCCAGCTAGTTCCACTTTCCTGATTTTACTCTTGATGCTTAGGGTTTTCCCCTTTTATCTACTCTACTATGATCTGCGTAGGTGCTTTCTGTCATACTAGCATTACTCCACCCTTCAAGCTAAACAACACAACACTCAAAATTCCAAAGCTTAGTTGTTCAAATATGATTGTGATATGATACTGATATTAGTTAACAGACACATTTAATTGGTTAGCTAAAGGTCCCACTTGAGTTTCCAAATGCATGTCGCGACATATAGAGAGACAGCAGAATTGCATTTCTTTATCACTTGTTGATTGTACTTTCTTGTCCATACCAAATCTTAGTTGTTATTTCAAAGCAAATATCGGTTGCTAACTACCCTTTGCGCGGTTTGCAGCTTCAGATCTGCCATCCCACTACCACGGTCAACACTATACTCATCATGCTTACGGTTTCCCCATTTTATGATGACCACGATCAGCCTACGTGGTTTGTGTCGTAATAGCACTGCTCCACCCATCGAGCTAAACAAGCTTAGTTGTACAAATTCAAATATGATATTATGTTGATATTAGTAAAACTGAGAGATGTTTAATTGGTCAGCTAAATGTTCCTAGTTTAGTTTCGAAATGCATGTGAGCCACATATGGAGAGACCGGAAGGAATAGTATTTCTCTGTGCGCTCTGGTTCATCATGGGTGGCCAACTGACATAGTATAGAAAGACTTGTAATATCTTCAATCTGCTTGCTCTTCTGCTCTTCTTTAAGATGATCCTCTTCTCTTGCGGTCGACTGGTCAGGTCGAGTTATTCTCCCTTAGTATATTTTGAATCTGTCAGGTCAGGTCGACTTGTTCTTCTTTACTATATGTTGAAGCTGTCATCTGCAAAGTATCATCACTTCTGGAGCTATCATATTTTGAGTAGTAGGCCACATTATATTAATGCACACACCAAATTACAGCATGCATGGCACCTCTTAGAAGAATTGCAGAGATAGCACAAAGGGGTTTACAGGGAGGAAGTATTGGATTAGAATCACTTCTGCATTACAAAGATAATCTCACTTGTTTTTATGTTTTCATGCATGTCAGGTATTGAACATTATCAAAATGAATATGAGAATGGGCGCACGAGAGGAATATTGCGGAACAATCCACTGGCTAACAAACTTGGCATGGTGGAGGATGGCCTATCTTATTCACCCATCAAGGTGCATGCTCTAACTTGGCAAGGTTGTATTGGTCGCACATATTTTGCATCTAACCTCTTGCATTACTTCTACTTTGTTACACCATCTTCTTAGTTTAAGCATCATATATGAGTATATGCCATACCTATCCATTTTCTGTATCTATTCCATGTGTCGTCATACTATGTTTTTCCAGTCAAATGTTGTTCTTTCGTAATAGATGTCCAAAAGGAAGAGGGTGATTGCAGATCCTCAAGGAGTACAAACTAGGTATTTGGAAAAGGTAGTGATACCTGTTAAATCAGATAGATCAGCACCCACAGAAAACACAGGCCCAACTGTAACAGACTTTACCCCTACTCCAGTGGCCAAACCCCTATTAGAACTGCTGACAGTCCAGCGTCAGGTACTGTCTATGATATCAATTCAAAATTTGAACTCCTAAATTTCTGCATGTGCCTTACCTTCTCTCTTGTCTGAAAACTAATTTCAGATGAATCTCCTTGCTCAAAGGATCATAGGATCTCACGACAATACTGGGCTCTGCATTGCTCTTGTCAGTACATCTTGCCCTTTGTCAGCATACTTACACTCATTGTTGTTTGATTATGTAGCATCACTGTAAATGTTCGCTTCTTTATCCTCCCTTTGCTTGAAATTATAAGATCTATATTTACTCTTAGATAAATGTAGAATTAACACAATGGTTATGAAGTTTTGGATTGCTCATGTAAGTACCTGTTGTCATGTACTCCCTCTGTATCAAATTAATTGTTGATCAATTGGATGTATTTAGAACTTAATAGTGCTAGATACATCCATTTGAGCGACAACTAATAACGGACGGTGGTAGTATTACTGTACATGCATCGCGAGATAATTGATTGTCTAGCATTACTCTGCATCTTATCTGCCCTGCCCTCCACTTTCTCTAAATTATCATATCTACATTTACTCTTACCAAAATGTTGAATAAAGCCAATGCCACTGCACACGTTGATGTCTGCATTCCTCTTGTCAGTACCTTTTGCCTTGTAACGCTATACTTAATCAATTGCTATTTGATTATGTATCATCAGTCTGCACCTAAGCTTCATTATCCTCTATTTCTTCCAATATTATTTGATCTATATTTACTCTTTGCAAAATGTAGAATAATGGCAACGCTTATAAAGAATTTACTTTGGGGAATTAATTGAATTATCTTTCCATCAACATGGAGAAGGGCTTTGTCCAGCCCGTGTTAACATGTAATGTAAGTTCATCCTTCTCAAGCCTTCAAACTTTGTTCTAGTATAGATTTGGATAGGCATCATTTCCTCCACTGTTGTTTACATCTGATTGGATGTTTGCAACAACTACCAGTTTTAAATTGTAGTTGTAAAAACATGTTCCTTATGCAGAACAGATCCATTTATTTGCTTATATAATTGTGAAACCTGTTACGTGTCTCCTTGTTTCTCTTTCAGAGTCGTATCTCTTATGCCAGGCAGAACTTTAGGAAAGATAGTGAGCCAAACCATCTTGAGGACAGCGAGATGACCCCAAGGTCTTGCCTTGATGAAGACAGTGAGTTGAAGCTACTCACCAGCAGGTGTGAGACAACCTCTGTGCAGTCGCTGCCTCAATCAGTTCGACTTCTTCAATCTCAACTTAAAGCGGAAAGGCTTGCTTCAGCTCAGCTCCGACTTGAAGTCAAAGATGTAATGAAGATGTCAGTGGACTGCCTTGCGCACTATGGTGCCATACAGCTAGGGATGAAGCATCTATCGTTGACACAACGGAGGTCTCATCAGCTTGTTCGGCTGCTTGCAGGGCCCGAGCTTGCCAGGTCTAGTGCCTTCTGAAGTGCTCTCAATTTTGTATATTCTTTTGTCGGCGCGTTTATATGCACTGGTGGCGACCTTTGATGCCCAGTGTATGTAATCCGCGGTCATGTTGCGCTTTATTATCACCGGTAGCGAACTTTGATTCCCAGTGGATGTAATATGCCGTAATTTCTTTGCTGTATAGTCTAGGTTTATTCTTTGGTCGGTATGCTGTAATTTAGGCCGGAAGGTTCAGTGGATCTCAGTGTTGTCGGTCTTCAGGCCGGCCTGTTACTCATATGGGCCAAAACGTGGGCCTATAATCATCTTGGGCCATTAGCAGGTCTAAACCTATAGTAGTTTCCCGCCTTTAACAGGCCATGGGCTACATATTTACTGTAGTGACACTAGGCTTCCTACGGGCCGTAGTAACAATGGGCCTTCTACGGTCCGTAGAAACAATGGGCCTTCTACGGTCCGTAGAAACAATGGGCCTTCTACGGGCCGTATCATCAATGGGCCTTAGACGGGCCGTATGATCGATTAGCCAAACATGGGCCAAAAACAAACCGCATTATGGCCGTAAACGGGCTAGAGTTGGAGTTGTCCGTTCATGGGCCGTCCATAATGGGCTGTCGTTAATAGGTCATATTTGATGGCGCTATGAAAACGGCCCAATGTATTAACGGGCCACAAACGGGCCGACTGTAACCACGGGCTGAATTTGGCCCACAAGCAGAAAATGGCAGTAACGGGCCGTAAGTAACCGAATGCTGGAAATGAGCCCAAGAATAAATGGGCCCTGAGAAGGCCGAAAGATAACATGGGCTGCAAACGGCCTAATGGATTAATGGGCCGTTAATGGGTATAAAGTGATACACTGTTTATTACGGGCCAGTTTCACCACGGGCCGTTAATGGGCCAAGAGTTACAAAGGGCCTCATATGGGCCGAAAGACGTCATGGGCCATACATGGGCCGGAACTTAAAATGGGCTGGAATCATATTGGAGGCCCCAGATGACGCTACTGGGCCTAATTCGGATAGGTCGTAACGGGCCCTGGGTTAGCGGGTTGTAAATGGGCTATATGCGAACATGCCGTTAACAGGCTTTCCGTGCGCCGGCCCGCCACCTTTTGACCAAGTCAAACGGGCCGGCCTTTTCACAGGAATGGGCCTCTGTTCGGCCGTGCCACGTGTCGACGTATCATAGGCGCCTTCGGTCCAATGAGTGGATGACATCTGTCCCAATGGTGAGCCGACACGTGTTTCCTCCAGCCAATGATGATTTTACATGTGGAAAATCCCCATTGGTCGGGGCTGTTAGCGGGTTATCGGATCCAAAACCGGACCCGATAGCTTAACGGCGTTCCGTTACGGTGGATGCCACATGTCGGTCACCCTTGACAAAAGCACTTCTGTGACGCATGATTTATTGTCATGGAAGTGGACACTTCCATGATGATAATTTTGGTAATGTCATGGAACACTTCTACGACAGCACAGGTATGACTATCTTGATTCTGTCATAAAATTGCCATGGATGTACATGCATGACAAAAAACGCGACCTACTGTGACAAACATGTATCATCACGAAAGTGTATTTTTTTTGTAGTGACGCTTGGAGGCCCAACACGAGTCTACAATAAGAAGGTTACATAGTAGACATCAAGTGACTCTTTGTCACACGTTGAGGGATTGTTATATGATTCAATCATGTTAACACTGTTGAGAGATTGCACTAGTGAAAGTATGAACCCTAAGCCTTGTTTCTAAGCATTGCAATACTGTTTGTGCTCCATTTTGTTACTTGCTACCTTGCTGTTTTTATATTTTCAGATTACAAAAACCTATATCTACTATCCATACTACACTTATATCACTTCGCCGAACTAGTGCACCTATACAATTTGCCATTGTATTGGGTATATTGAGGACACGAGATTTCTTGTATTTGATTGCAGGGTTGTTTGAGAGAGACTATCTTTATCCTACGCCTCCCACAGATTGGTAAACCTTAGGTCATTCACTTGAGGGAAAATTAGTACTATCCTGTAAAATTCTGCGCTTGAAGGTCCAACACGGGTCTACAAGAATAAATTGTTTGGTAGACACCACATGCCCAAGTGGGACAAGTATGCAAAATTCCCTAAAAGAGAGATCTGAACCAAACGCATCCCAAGCAATATCATGCACATTTCTCAAACACAAAGATCATCGCATGTCGCCAGTACCACTCCCTTCTCCCAAGTGTGTGCCACTGGATTGCATCCTAGATTGCAAGATATTCGCCCACCTTATCTCCCAAAAGGCTCTAGGTTTTTCATCCATCCCATTTGGATTCATCATCATGAGCTCTCCTTGTCCATCATCACAATCGCTTCTCCTCGAGAAGATGCCTATGCTCCTCCATGTCAACCTTGCGCTTCTCATTTGATTTCATATCTTGCCACACCACCATCTTCTCTTGTTGTTTCTTATTCGCCAACGCCATCTCATTTGCATTGATTAATCCATCAATCTTGTATCTCATGACCTCAATCTCACCCTTTCTCTTTTTGAAAACACGATCCCATAAATTACTTAATTAAAACAAGTTATTACAATATTTCGTTACATCATACGTCGCGCAGGGCGGAACATAATTAAGAACTACACCGTTTGATCTATTACCGAAACGAAATTTTGCAATCTCATATGCCACCAAATTTTCCCGACGGTAGATTTTAGACAACTTAAAGTCTTCGAGAAATCCAACCAAGGCCTTCCCTTCCCTTTCCAAGTCAATGAGGTTGGACCTGTCAAGCATATTAATTTGCAAGAAAAGATGCCATAAAAGAATAATCAGTTTCCAAAATAACGTACATGTGAAGAATAATGCCGATATAGAAGCCGGCAAGGCACGCCCGAAGCTCCACTTCATCCACACTAGAACAAAGCCCAATAAAATCTCAAGAAGAAATAACGACATCGTCTAAGGAGTTCATGGCAATGACCCCCACGCCTACAACATTCATGCACTCCATAGAGTTAGCATCATTGATCTTTATACACTCAGTATTTGAGGACTGCCACACCTCATGCTTCCTTTCAGAATTAGTGTTAGCCCTTAATCCAACCCCCGTACCCTTGTTATTAGAATCCAACTGAGTTGTGAAGTGGCAGGACGAAGGATGACCAATAGCAATCTAGAAAATTAAATAGAGCCGGATATGAATTTCAAACCCTTGAAAAAAATAAATCATTTATTAAATGCCAAGCTCTCCAAAAGATAAATAACATTTGATCACGTAAATCCAGCTGATCCAGCAGAATAAGCAACCAATCCGACCCAAAAAATGTAAATAACTTTTCCCCAAGAATATTCCAAACATCCCTCATAGCCATCCATAGTGCACAAGCCTTTGGACAAATCACAAGAGTATGAAATGTACTTTTCTCTTCCATGCCACAAATCGAGCACATACCTGAAGTAGTGTGATGATGCATAACTCTAATCGCCAAGCTATAAGAAGCGGCATGCCATGTAAAAATTCTAATCTTCTGAGGTACATTGGCCTTCCAAATAATATTGCAAAGTGTTCTGCCACGCCATTGACAACAGTACTAGAGTCCTCCACCACATCCTTATGCTCCTTAAGATTTAGCGCCAGTTTGTGCGCGTTTTTAATAGAAAACTGACAATTCTTCTCATAATGCCAAGCCACAAAATCATCATGACCTGAGGACTATATACGCAACTTCGATATCTCTTCAACATCGTATCAATAGAGATGTCTGATACGTCTCCATCGTATCTACTTTTCCAAACTCTTTTGCCCTTGTTTTGGACTCTAACTTGCATGATTTGGATGGAACTAACCCGGACTGACGCTGTTTTCAGCAGAATTGCCATGGTGTTATTTTTGTGCAGAAATAAAAGTTCTCGGAATGACATGAAACTTCATAGAGATGATTTTTGGAATTAATAAAAAATATTGGCGAAAGAATCAACCGAAGGGAGCCCACACCCTGGCCACAAGGGTGGGAGGCGCGCCCACCCCCCTGGGGCGCGCCCTCTATCCTTATGGGCCCCTTGGACCTCCACCGACCTCAACTCCAACTCCATATATTCACGTTCGGGGAGAAAAAAATCAGAGAGAAGAATTCATCGCGTTTTACGATACGGAGTCGCCACTAAGCCTTGTTCTTCCTCGGGAGGGCAGATCTGGAGTCCGTTCGGGGCTCCGGAGAGGGGAACCCGTCGCCATCGTCATCGTCAACCATCCTCCATCACCAGTTTCATGATGATCACTGCCGTGCGTGAGTAATCCCATCGCAGGCTTGCTGGAAGGTGATGGGTCGGATGAGATTTACCATGTAATCGAGTTATTTTGTTAGGGTTTGATCCCTAGTATCCACTATGTTCTAAGATTGATGTTGCTATGACTTTGCTATGCCTAATGCTTGTCACTAGGGCCCGAGTGCCATGATTTCAGATTTGAACCTATTATATTTTCATGAATATATTTGCGTTCTTGATCCTATCTTGCAAGTTATAGTCATCTACTACGTGTTATGATCCGGCAACCCCGGAGTAACAATAATCAGGACACTTCCCGGTGATGACCGTAGTTTGAGGAGTTCATGTATTCACTGAGTGCTAATGCTTTGGTCCGGTTCTCTATTAAAAGGAGGCCTTAATATCTCTTAGTTTCCAATAGGACCCCGCTGCCACGGGAGGGTAGGACAAAAGATGTCATGCAAGTTCTTTTCCATAAGCACGTATGACTATATTCGGAATACATGCCTACATTATATTGATGAATTAGAGCTAGTTCTGTGTCAACCTATGTTATAACTGTTGCATGATGAATGCCATCCGACATAATTATCCATCATTGATTCATTGCCTACGAGCTCGTTTCATATTGATCTTTGCTTCGTTACTTTTTCCGTTGCCACTGTTACGATTACTGCAAAACTACTACTGTTACTTTTGCCACCGTTACCGCTACTTCCATACTACTTTGCTACTAAATACTTTGTTGCAGATATTAAGTCTTCCAGGTGTGGTTGAATTGAAAACTCAACTGCTAATACTTAAGAATATTCTTTGGCTTCCCTTGTGTCGAATCAATAAATTTGGGTTGAATACTCTACCCTCGAAAACTGTTGCGATCCCCTATACCTGTGGGTTATCAATGTCTGACCAAATTCTCGTCCCATTCAAGAATATACCAGCCATCCATTTAGTCTAGTTCTATTCTTCTTAGCAGAAATATTAAGGCATGAGTTCATGGGGAGCCAGCTATCTCTCCAAATATTTATAATAAAGTCATCTTAGACCGTCCAAATGACACCCTTCTTAAGTAAATCAAGACCATGCATAATATCTTGCCAAGTCACGAAGTCAATTGCAAAAAATATATCAAGAAGAACATAAATATCAAAATATGTATTAGGCACTATATTTATGAATATTGGGAGCACCAGATGAAAGGTGCAAATGAACCACCTTTTATTTTTATTCAAAAAGCAACAATACGCAAAGGCATAGGTTCTATATGTCACGGGAAAATATCTGATAATACCATCCTTCACATGCTACCATGCTACAACTTTCCAAAAGTCACATTTGTATGTTTCAAAATATTATGAAAATGTGTGGATGTTCACAAGACATATCTATAACCCCTCAAAAATTTGAAACACGCATTAAGTAGCAAAAAAGAAAAATCTAGAATGAATAGTGCCAAAAGATGGCAAAACATAAATAGTGTCAGAAATGACACTATTCACATATGGATTTGTCTTTTTTTCCTTTTTTCGAGAAAACGCAAAGACTTTGCGTTTCTTTTCATTGAAAAGTGTGTGTGGGGGGGGGGGGCAGAGTACATGCCTCCTAGGAGGTGATTTGCACTTTATATTACAATGATCTTAGTGGACATCCCAGGTGCTAGGGATCACCAATCAGAGGCTTGAAGCCCCGGGTGCCGGGCTTAGTACAGCCCAGTTCCTAGCCAGTGTGGGGTTCTGCCATGGATATTCGGTCCACTCCAGAATTCCATTCATTTTTCAAACGTAACTCGATTGACTCAATTCACAAACGACAAGGAAGTCAAAAGTGACGCTTACAGGTCGTACGACAATTGCTTCTCTTCCGGGACTACATACATCTTTTCTTTAACAACTACCATACAAGCTATTCGCTTAATACATGCTAGTAGGTAGGCTGGTGGTGGAGTATTTATTTTCATCTTTTTTTGGTCTGTCTGTATTTCGGTTTTGGGATGGTGCGAATCCATCTATCCACCCGAACCCATAAGGCGGCCTCTGCTTTAATTCTCTCGGTTAGCTGATGCACTGATGGTTGATCCCCTTCAAAGACACATGCGTTTCATTGTTTTCAGAACATCCATCTCATCAAGAGTGTTGCGGATGCCAGTCCCTTGCGAAGTGGCTTGGGGGTTAGTGCCTTGGTAGCAAGCCACCATTCGGAGATGGAAGCATCCTGGTCAGGTCGTCTGCACGTCATCCTTCGCCAGAAAAAGGTATCGTGCCATACCTGCCTCGAGAAGGGGCATGTGACAAGTAGGTGTTGCATCGTCTCTGGTTCATGGTCGCAAAGGACGCAGCGGGGGTGGTGCTGTAGGCCACGATGTTGTAGTCTTTAGGCAATCTAGCATCTGTCTAGGTTGGCGAGCCAATGGAAGAACTTCACTTTTGGCGGGGGTCTTCCAGATCAGTGTCGAGGTGCTGCAGCTAGTAGATCCCTGGAAAGTAGCAAGATAGCATCATTGGGCAGTGTACTTCCCGCTCACACTCCATTTTCCACACGAGTTGATCTGGCTCGTCCGAGAGGGTAGTGTGTTGGATCGCATGCCATAGTAGTAGATATTGGATCAATGTGTATTTCAAATTTTGATATGAGATTTTTAGGAGTTATAAACATATGTCTTGTGAACATCCACCAAATATTTTCAGAATCTTTTGAAACATCTAAATGTGAAAATTTTAAATTTAGACCATGGGAGCATGTGAAGGGTGGTATTACTGATATCTACCCTATACATCATTTCGGACCATCGTCAATCTACTTCCTATTTCTCACCATTGTTTACAGTCATAGGGGGAAAACAACAAAAGCATGCAATACTTTATTCACGTGTTGTTTGCTTAAACTTTGAAACTCTGTGGTCTTAGTGACTTGAAATTGCCGCTACTAATATTAAAATCGCATTCTAGAAATCGTGCAATGTCATCATGCAATCTTCTATTAATAGGCCTGGTGTGGTGTACAAATGTGATTATTTTTATTCTATATAAATGGGGATGAAGATGATTAAAGATATCGATCTGCATGCTTATAGATGTGAAAAAAAATTAACGGCACAATTTGCAAATAGATTATTCTATTTAACTAGATCTCACATCTTTTTGTATTTGAAATTAATTTTTGTTGGGGCCTCGATCACCTGAAATTGTGTAGTTTAGAAAAATCTTAGTACTGCATTTTCATTCCATAGGTTTTGTGTGGTGTGAAAATGGGGACGAAGATGATTATACATCGATCTATGATTTGGTACTTGTGTAACGCGAATCATTTCCCCCCAAAAGGTGTGCAATATTCGCCATAGCAAGGAACAAGTATCCTGGTTATGTGTCATCGGATTTCTTTACTTCCACCGCTACTCTGGCGACGGCGGGAGGGAAGGGGTCTTTGGACTTTGTTTTCGGGTGTGTTAAGTAGTCCAATGTCTTAGTTACGTCTTTGCTTGTCCATGGTTTTGGCTTTGACGATGATGATGACATTGTCGAATAAATTTCTCCCAGATCTCTCACTAGGGCAGTCGTTCTCTCGGCTATCGTTGACCTAGGAGGAGGTGTCTATGTCATCTCAGGTCCTTTGGATTTAGACAAGTCTTTTGTGTGTATTCCTGTTGATATTAAGGTAAGGGTCTCCTTCGCCCCGCTCTTTTGGCAGTGGTATGGGCAGCAGCGGGGCCGACGCTTGGAGATTGGGTGATGTTCCTCCAAACATTTTTGGGGCAGCGGATAGGCTGTGCCCTTTGTTTCTTCCCTTGGGGGAGGGGGGGGGGGTGTCTCTGATGCGACAACATTGCACTTTGATGATTCATGCTCCCTTTCCGTCATTGTTGAGAGGCTGACGAAAGTTTTGTTTGAGAGATTGTTTCGCTTTAGGATTTCCAATCTTCACAAGGCTTTTACAATGAGGACTTCTTCTTTGGGGCGTTGGTCTAGCTGGATCTTAGCACGTCAACTTACGACCACATGATAAAATGTCCCGCTGGTTTCGGTGACGGAGCGATGTCTGCGATGCCTTCGGCTCACGCTGGAGATTGAGTTTTGTTTCGCTCTCTGTGAACTTGGTTATACTTTTTCTTAAGATGTCTTGTGTCGCGAAAGTTTTTAATATACGTCGATATTATTTTCCAAAAAATCTACTACTCTCCCAAAAAGATAAACCAGGCAAGTTGAAATAGACTGTCCTTGTTTGTTTATTTATAAAATGGATCCCACTGCCTTTGCTCTTGCCGACAGCTGTTTCTTCTGAAAATGACCTGCCCTATGACGTGCCGCCTTGGCAGCCACAAACCCTCCCCAAATCCCCAATTAACCGAGAGTAAACAAATCTGCCATTCTGTACCCACGACTGCTCTTTCCCTCCCCCTCCGCCTCCGCCTCCGCCTTCCCTCCGACTTTTCCCTCGCCGAAAAACCAATTCCAGGCTCCAGCAGCAGGCAACCTCCAATTTTCCATTATAGTATTGCCCCCGCTAGGGTTCCAGCCGCCTTCATGGAATCCGCGGCCGCCTGCAGATCCTTCACCAGCCGCCTTTTAGGACCGCCTCGCCTCCCGCAGCCGGGAGTGCTTTGTCTTGGGCGCGTCTGGCCGCCTGCGCCGAGGGTTTGAGGTGAGTGGAAGATCCTGGAATTTACCGCTTATTTTCGTGGGGAATTTCCTGTATCTACCAGATCTCGCTCGTGTTTGCACACCCGTTAATCCTTCGACATGGATCTGTGTTTTCGTGGGATAGAAAGTAGAGACATCGGCCGACATTTCATGGATAGGTTGATATGAGTTCGTCAACACTATATCTACACTGTATATTGCCATTTTTTGGAAAAGGAAGGGTTTTATTTTGCATCTAGACTAGATGATTCACGCAACCATAATTCATTACATGTGCTTCCTCAAAAAAAAAAGGTTACATTTGGAGTACTGGATGTGGCAACCATCGGCGGAAGCAACCATGACTATGAGAACAAAGTGTCAGCAAACGCCTAAGAACGATAATTAGTCAAACCAAACCAGTAAGGCCAGAACAGAAACACCAAAAACACCCCGGAAGCAAGTCAACATCTTAATCTTCCAAAGCGATGCCTTCAACAATGGAATATCACATGTCATGCGACAATGTTGCCTGATCCAGCCAATGAAGGATTTTCATCCAATGCAAAAACTAATCTCGTGTGCAGGCACACCCTGTTCTGGCATGTTGGATGAACTTGTTGTCATACCTTAGGCCGCACGAGTGAGGAAGCGACGCCACATCTAGAGGACACACCTAAAGTGGAAGCTAAACACGTCAATCCGAGTGCACATACCATTCTTCTCGAGTCCAACCAGTGAAGACCAGATTGTCAACCTTGAAGAAGATGCCTTAAGCAAAAGAGATGGCGTGTGTCCGTCGTTGTTGGATCCGACCAGTGAAGGGTCTGATCATGGGTTTCGGCCTGGAAAAATCATGGATCGGTATTTGAAGCACCAAAAGGGCAAAAACACAACATCGTATCCAATTGATTAATACCAGATTGTGTTCCGTGAGCTGTGCCACCCACACGCCTCAACCAAAACCACCAGGATTTCCTCTTAACGAGTTGTGACGCGAGGGGAAGACATTGAACTAGACCAAGGCGAGAGAGGAGAAGCCTCTCGTCGACGTCGGGAGCAGATTGTAGGCCACACCAATGGTTGCGGGGTGAGAGGATGTGGTGGTGGCTCCTTCAGAGGGAGCCCTAAGGCGCCCCTGGATAGCGCAGAGGCGCCTAGGGAGCATTCGGTTTATACATTGTGTACATTGTTGTGGTACGCTTTTCTAGATGCAAGTTCTGCCAATCAGAAGAAGGTGATGGTGCCTTTTTCTGGTGGGAATTATTTGTTCTAAATAGAGCCTAGTTTGTGTCAATAGCTTCTTATATACTACCTCTGTACCAAAATATATGACGTTTTATATTTTGGTATGGAGGGACTACAAACAAAGGTCAGAAGCTGCCGTCGATTTATGTAATGCTTATTATTTTATTCGCTAATTTGTGTCGAGAAAAGATATTTCTTGGCCAGCAAAAACAGGGTGTTAAGTTATCTAGATGCCTTATATATACACTTACTTTGCATCTTTTGATCATTGTGAAATATTTTGATAGTTGTAATATTTTTGCGCAGTTATTGCATGTGGTGGCACCAAGCATGAGGCGACAACTGCATTACTTGCAAGGAAGTTACAAGTAAGAAATACATACTGTTATATTGTACATGATGAGATTGTTCTTTATTCTAGTTCATATTTGTGGTTTACTAAAAATTTCTGGACAACTGATTATTAGCTACTGTATTCCCAAATGTTATATAAGCTGAGAATCTTGCTGGAGACTATGTAGGTTGGATATCATAGTTCTGTGTCAAATATTGCGAAGCTGAATCAAGAACGAAGTGGTGAAACCTGACCATAAATTCCTTTCGTACGACCAGAATACACTAAGGGATCAGTAAGAACTCCGGAACCTGTAAGAACTCTTAGATCCTTGCCCTATACAAGAATCTAGGTCTGAACAGTACCCTAGTGTCTAATCCTGTCGAACACTCCAATTGCTTACACCTTTTACTTTGGGTGAGATACTGACGCCTTGTGGTTTCCTTGTTATAAGCGAACAATTATAATTGCTGTATGGTCCTCTTGACCTCCTCTGAAGAGATATTGGCAATCAAGATTCTACAAAAGCCCTTATAAACATGGCACCTAATATGATAAGATACGTGTCACTTTCCTTAACATGGTGGAATAATCAATTCATCATACATCCTCCTCTGAACAGCTGAAGCACTAAGAGTTTGAGAGAAAGGGTGTTTAAATCTCTTGTTGAGTTGGGTCTCACTTTACATATATATTGCCTTCCCATTTGCATTTTCCTTTTCTCTGTACATCATTTTAAGGTTCAAATTGTCTTTAGAGAGCGAATCATTTGGCTGTGTTTATATTTGGAGCAGTTAGTTTTTCTAGTTCTGGACCTCTTGTGCTGCTCTGCATTCCATCCTTTTGATGTAGTGGGCTAAGTTAAAGATTAATGCGGATATTTGGCTCGAAATTGTAGGGCGCTATCACATTAATATCACTGGCACCTCTTGATCCACAGATCTGTAGCTTTAAAAAAAATGTCAATTAACTATTTTTCTGATATCATGCGAATTCTTCTGGAAGTTTGGGAGTCAGTCACAACATAATACCTTGTTGCGTAGTCATATGTTTTCTTCAGTGTGATGTTTATTTTCCCTGACTTCCATATTTTCCTTGTGAATAAGGTTTCTTGGTAAGGAATTGACATATAAAGATAGCAGCATTTTTATGTATGATACCATGTATTGAAGTGCATCAACAGCAGGGTTAACCCTTCTACTTAGGCTCTGCCAGTCCTCCATGGCATATTGAACTGACCCTGGGGATAGCTACCCCTCTAATCCCATTGTAGGATTGATTGCTTGGGGATATGTGCCAGCATTGTTTAGCATCTGCCATCATGCAGGTGTATAGTAAACTATAGATTTAATAAAGTCTCTTAGAGCAACTCCAACGCGCCGACCCAAATGGACGAGCGCTTTGTCCGCCTTTTGTCCGTTTGGGTCGGCCGTCCACTCGTCGTTCGCCCTGTTTTTCGTTTGGTCGACAGTGCGCCCAATGGGCGGACCCATTTTAGCCCGCGCGGCTGGCTTGCCGTCGTTTTGCAAACATAAATTCAAACAAAATACAAACATTTCACATGGTTACACAAGCAAACAAACATAGCATAGTTCACAAGCCAAATAAATATAGCAGAGTTCACAAGCCAAATAAATATGTCAAAGTTTACAAGTAAAATAAAAATTAAATTGTCTCAAATACTTAAAAAAAAAGATACATCTATTAGTTGCCAGCGTGAGCCCACATATGGTCAACCAAATCATCTTGCAGCTGAATGTGAGTTTTGTTAGGAAAGCAACTTATCTTTATTGAAGGCCCAAGAGGCCTATATATATTACACAAGACTTGGGGTGCAAGGGAAGTAAACATAGACTAATAAGGACTCCTAGACCAATACTAATACTCCTTAACACCCCCCCTCATATGCAAAGCGTATGCAATAGCATTGCATTTGAAGAAGTGTAATACTAGAAATAAAAAATGATAATCCAAATCCGCGTCTTGAGAGTGTCGTCGTAGCATGAAGAGTCTTCAAAACCTGTCGAGTCACCAAAGGGGGATAACGAAGAGATGGCACATCAGAGGAAGACACCGCATCAATAGAAGATACAAGAGAAGTATCAAGGGAAGATGGGTCGTCAAAAGAAGATGGCACATCAAGAAAATGAAGCATTGCTTAAAGAATCATGGCCCATGAAAACCGACGGTGAAAGAAGCTCGGCGGCAAGAGAATGGCTTAGATCAACAATGCAAAGAGAGGCCACAAAAATCCTATACAGAGGACAATGAGCAGAAAAAGGCTGACGAACATAGGTATGGTGGACTCACATGGCATGAGAAAACACAAAATATCAACGGATTTGGTGGACGCAGCGGAAATTATAGAAAACTAGGAAGCTAAAAAGCACACATGAACTAGATACTATGGCAGCAAAAGAAAAAATCATGGTGCCGAGGGCCAAAGACCAAGTAGAGCTCCCGTGTTGCGCTCCTGACTGTGAAGAGGGCCAAGCAGAGCTCCCGTGTTGTGCTCCTGACTGTGAAGATGGTGGTCTCTCTTGAGCTAGAAGAGTCAACAACAAGACCGGCAGAACCTGGCGAAGAACCCGAAGCTGCAAGCAGACTCTTAAATCGCACAATATCCTGCTCAGCCAGGGACACTGCTGAAGGAGTCGGAATAGAAGCACAAGTCCCTGAAGAAGATATGCGCCCCTGGCGCATGTGCCGCTTCTTCAGAAAGCACTCAGACTCGGGATGGCCATCCTTGTTGCAGTAGCCGCAGTGAGAACGAGAGCGGCGCTCACCACTAGGAGAAGTGGGCAGGAGTGGCAGAGCACTGGAGCATGAAAGAGGCGGTGTAGTAGAAGCTCGAGCAGCAAGCACAGAGGGAACCTCAAGTAAACCGGCACCATGTAGGCGAGTCTCTTCAGCTCGAATCTCAGAAAGCGCCTCCATAAGAGTAATACGGCCACGGGCAAACAACTGAGCGCGCCGTGGCTCAAATTCCGGACGAAGTCGAGACAAGAACTCATAGATGCGATGAAACTCCAAGTTGGCCCGCACAACTTGGCAACACTGACAAGTACGACAACCAATAGTTGCAGACTCATCAGCAAGCTTAGCGGCATCCTTAGCAGCCTGAGGAGCATCCGCTGCAAGGGACAATGGCGTCGGCAGAGTAGGAGCCACGGGAGGAATCGGGTGCGGCGGACAAGAGACCTCGCCAGATAGAACACCCTAGAGACGAATACCACGCATATGAATGCGGAAGAAGCCAACAAACTCATTGTAGTTTGTACCATCAAAAACCACCGGGCAACGGGGAACGACGACATAGCCTGATGACATCCTACCTTTTTTTTTTACTCAAAGCAAACCAGCCTCAGATGGAAGCAACATGGCGGCCGGCGGTGGAATACGCAGACGAACGAGCAGAACAGGGCCCTCATGTGGCTTGTAGCAGCAGCCTAACAGCAGCAGTAGGAAAGCTAGCTGCAGGCGCAAGAGACAAACACCAACAGCTAGTAGCAGCCAGCAGTAGCGGACAGTAGAGAGCTCCACGTAGCAGCTAGCAACACAACGTAGCAGCAGCTACGGAACACCAGCAGGTAGCAGCTAGCAGCAGCGGTCCTTGGTGATAGCAGATCGAGGGGAGCAGCGGTGGGAGTCCTCGTGGGCGTGGGCGGACACAGACGGAGGTTGTTGGATGGAGGCGGGTCCTGATCTGGATCGAGGGACTTGCGGCAGCCGTCACGGGCGGCGGACATGGTGGTTAACCGGACAGGAGAATCAGCACGCAAACATGTGGCAGAGATAAGCAGCGACGGTCGGGCAATAGAAGAAGCAGCGACCGTGCGAGATTGGATCGGGAAGCACTAGTTGCGCGTGTGAAAAAAATAACCTAGGCTCTAATACCATGTTAGGAAAGCAACTTATCTTTATTGAAGGCCCAAGGGGCATATATATATTACACGAGACTTGAAGTGCAAGGAAAGTAAACATAGACTAATAAGGACTCCTAGACCAATACTAATACTCCTTAACAAGTTTCCCAATCACGCATTTGATGATGAAATTGGGTGAAATGTGCAAACGTTGCTGCTCCTCCATGCTCAGGCACAACATTGTCACCGTGAAACTGAAACCCTTGGTCGTAGATACGTTCCGGGTGCTCATCTTCTACGAACGATGCCCCATTGAGATTGGAGAACACCAAAGGCACGCTCCACATCCTTCGCAGCACTCTCTTGCTCTTGTGCAAATCTCCTCCTCTTCTCTCCTACAGGGTTGGAGATTGTCTTCACAATAGTAGTCCACTAAGGATAGATACCATCAGCTAGGTAGTATCCTTTGTTGTAGTTGTGGCCGTTGATGTTAACATTCACCGGCGGGCAGTTGCCTTTGGCAAGCCTTGCAAACACCGGAGAGCGTTGAAGCACGTTGATATCATTGTGCGATCCGGCCATGCCGCCTTGACATGGCCCCTATATTGCCCCTGCCAAGCAGAAGGGTAGTTCTTCCACTCCCAGTGCATACAGTCTATGCTACCAAGCATCCTCGGGAAGCCCTTGCTGGCATTCATCGCCAACAAGCGGGCTGTATCTGCAACATTTGGCTCTCTCAAGTACTCGGGGCCAAACATTGCAATCACAGCCTTGTAGAACCTGTACATGGACTCTTGGCACGTGGACTCGCTCATACGGATGTACTCATCAATGAGATCACCCGGAACTCCGTTTGCAAGCATCCGAATAGCTGCGGTGCATTTTTGATAAGAGGAGAATCCAATCTTTCCAAGGGCATCCTCCTTACACTCGAAATATTTATCGTACCCGACCACCCCCTCTCGAATATGGTTGAAAAGGTGCCTAGCCATGCGGAAACGTCGCTGGAATTGGTGATGTTTGAAGAGAGGGTTGGGTGTCTCGAAGTAGTTCTTCCAAAGAAGGAAATGGCCGCGGCGGTGGTGGCGCGACGGTGGTGGCGGTGACGTGGGAAGGTGGCGTGCTGCGGGGGATGTATGTGGGTGAGGACTGCTGGCGAGGGCACCGGAACTGGGCGGCGGTGGGGCAGGACGGCCGGGGGCGTGCTTTTGGTAGGAAGAGAATGAAGCCACCGACAGGTGGGCTAGGGGGAGCAGTGTCACACGCGTCCGTTTCGTGTCCGCGCTGAAGTAAATGAGGCTCAAATTTGGGCCGGGAATGAGTCGACAGGCGGACGAAAAGCGGACGCACGTCCGTTTGGGTCGGCGCGTTGGGCTGACTTTTGTGACCGTTTTGAGCCAAACGGACATGGGTGGACAAAATGGGTCGCCCGGTTGGAGTTGCTCTTAAGTATAGTCAAACATCAAAAGCTCACATAATGTCCAGCAAACAAGATACCTATGTTGGGTGTGCATCTGTATCTAAGAAGCCGTGGATTGTTTGTTTTGTCCTTTTAGTTTGCAGTAGAAGGTAGTAGGACGGCGGGTATGAACCATGGCAGCGCTCTTTTCAGCAGTGGCATCATCGTCTTGGCCATTTATGTGGTTCTCGTCTCTTGTCTTTGGTTCATCGTGGTGTTCTAGGGTCTGTCTTCGGTAACGCTTCGTTGGATTGTCAGTGAGTTAGTGTCCTAGCGCTCTTTTTATCTCGTTCACTATGATGTTTGGGGTCCGGCTCCCTTCGCTTCGAAAGAGGGTCATCACTACTATATTATCTTTATAGACGATTTTTCTCGGTACACTTGGATATATTTCATGTCTTCTCGTAGTGAGGTCTTGCCGATATACAATTTTTTTGCTGCCATGGTTCATACCCAGTCCACCCCTATTCGGATTTTTCGTGCAGATTCAGCTAGTGAGTATATCTCCCATGAGGATTCCTTGCTGAGCAGGGTACCCTTACTCAGTTCTCTTGCCCTGGTGCTCATACTCAGAATGGTGTGGCTGAGCGCAAGCATCGTCACCTTCTTGAGACGACGCGTGCCATAATGATCGCCGTCTCTCTTCCGCCTCACTTCTAGGCTGAGGCTGTTACCACTTCCACCTATCTCATCAACATTCGGCCATTTGCTGCTCTACAGGGTGGTATTCCTCTTGAGCGTCTTTCTGGTCGTTCTCCTGATTATTCGGCGCTTTGTTTGTTTGGTTGCGTTGCTATGTTTTGCTTGCCCCTCGTGAACGCACCAAACTGACCGCTCAGTCTGTTGAGTGTCTTTCTCGGATACAGTGATGAGCATAAGGTCTATCGGTGTTGGGATCCTGTCGGTCGTCGGATGCGTATTTCCCGGGATGTTACCTTTCATGAGTCCCGCCCTTTCTACCCGCGTCCATCCTCCTCGGCCTTCTCCATAGAGGACATCTCTTTTCTTATGTTTCTGGATACACCTCCCTTTGTGCCCGGTATTCCTTACTCCTCGTCCCGTTGTTGCAGATCCGACCCCGTCCTCTCCTACAGTTTCTTCTCCCACAACGCATAACTCTCCACCTTCATCACCGACACCTTCCCCTTCTCCACCTTCATCACCGATACCTTCTTCGTCACCACCTCCAGTGGTTCCACCTCTTCCCTCTGTTCCTTTCCATTCTACTTGTCGTCCATGTATTGTGGATGAGTCTACTGATGTCCCCTCTACTTCTAGTGTGTCGTCTTCCTCCTCTTAACCGACTTATGGTCTTCGTTCTCGGCCTTGTCCACCCCCTGACAGATATTCTCCTTCTCGCTATGGTCTTTCGACCATTCTTGAGCCAAATTCTTATCGAGATGCTGTTGTTCATCCTGAATGGCAGTTTGCGATGGCTGAGGAGGTTGCTGCCCTTGAGCGCACCGACACGTGGGATCTAGTTTCTCTTCCTCCCGTTGTTTGTTCCACCACTTGTAAGTGGGTCTACAAGATAAAGACTCGCTCTGATGGTTCTCTTGAGCGTTATAAAGCTCGTCTTGTTTCTCATGGCTTTCAACAGGAGCATGGTCGTGATTACGATGAAACTTTTGCTCCTGTGGCCTATATGACCACTGTCCACACACTTCTTGCCGTGGCCTTTGTTCGCCATTGGTCTGTGTCTCAGCTTGATGTGAAGAATGCCTTTCTAAATGGTGAGTTGCGTGAGGAGGTTTATATGCAGCCACCACCTGGGTATTCTGTTCCTGATGGCATGGTTTGTCGTCTTCGTCGCTCTCTCTATGGCCTTAAGCAAGCCCCCCGTGCCTGGTTTGAGCGCTTCGCCTCTATGGTGACCGCAGCTGGTTTTTCCCCACTGCTCATGATCCAGCATTGTTTGTCCACCTTTCTGCTCATGATCCAGCATTGTTTTGTTTGTCCACTGGCGACGATTTCGAGTACATTGCCTTTGTTAAGGCCCGTCCCAGTGAGCAGTTCCTAATGTCTGATCTTGGTCCTCTTCATTACTTTCTTGGGATTGAGGTTTCCTCCACCTCTGATGGCTTTTTTATTTCCCAAGAAAAGTATATCTAGGATCTTCTTGCTTGTGTGGCTCTTAGTAATGAGCGCATCATTAAGACTCCTATGGAGCTCAATGTTCACCTTCGCGCTTCTGATGGTGAGCCCTTGTCTGATCCGACGCGTTATCGTCATCTTGTTGGGAGTCTTGTCTATCTTGCTGTCACTCAGCCCGGATATCTCCTATCCTGTCCATATTCTAAGTCAGTTTGTTTCTGCTCCCACTTCAGTTCACTCTAGTCACATTCTACGTGTTCTACGATATCATCGTGGCACGATCTCTCATCGTCTCTTTTTCCCCGTTCCAGCTCGTTACAGCTCCAGGCCTATTCTAATGCTACGTGGGCTAGTGATCCTACTGATTGCTGTTCACTTTCTGCTTACTGTGTTTTTCTTGGTGGTTCTCTCATTGCCTAGAAGACGAGGAAACAGACTGCAGTTTCCCGTTCGAGTGTGAAGACGGAGTTACGAGCTATATGGCTCTTTTGACTGCAGAGGTGACTTGGTTACGATGGTTACTCGAGGATTTAGGCGTTTCTGTTACTACATCTACCACCCTCTTGTCAGACAGTACATGCGCTATCAGTATTGCGCGGGATCCCGTGAAGCATGAACTTACCAGGCATATTGGTGTTGATGCTTCTTATGTGCACGCTGCTGTGCAAGATCATGTTATTGCTCTTCAGTATGTGCCTTCTGAGTTACAGCTAGCAGACTTCTTCACGAAAGCCCAGACTAGAGCACAACATAGATTTTACCTCTCCAAACTTAGTGTTGTCGATCCACCATGAGTTTGAGGGGGGGGGGGGGGGGGGGGGGATGTTAGAGTTATATTAGTGATGTCTTTTGGCCTTTTGCATTCTAGTTTCTTGGCATTCTTTTGTAGCCTTTTGGCATCCTCATGTATGTGTATATATGCTGGCTTTGACCTCCAAATAATACAGTTGCTTTCATAACATAAGCATCCGTAGCTAAGATATCATAGCCTTTTGTAGTTTTGTTTTGGTTTGTACTGGAAGATACGGCATGCCTCTAATCATCTGTGGCCAATATACCATTGACTATTTGCAGCACAATGTATCTTGAGAAAGGTCCCTATCCACATACGATGCTAATGGTGAATCAATGATACTAATCAGCACGTATAATGGTACCATGTGTTGGCGGTTCACGGAGATCCGTATGTACGAATAGGCATTGGATCATCGGGGGAAGCTACCCCCTAGGATAGAAAACCCACTCTTGAAAAGAAAGTTGCAGGAACCTATGAGCTACCACCTTCATGACACCATGGAAGCCCATTTCAAGTTGGTTCACCAAAGTTTGGAGATCACTTTCAGTTAGGCCAGATTTTTTTCTACCATCAGTTGCCTGTACTGTATGCGTAGAACAGAGTTATTCCTTGGGATAAATTGATTTGACGAAACATTCAAGCTAGTTAAAAAAACCATTGTACCATCCTATCTAGAAACCACTGATTGATTCTGTAAGGAAAACTGCTTTGCTTTCCGATGCTGAATGCACTTGTCATTTGAAATGAAAAGGTTTTGTCCGTGGCCTGGTTGCAATATTTCAGTTTTGTTTGAGATAGTGCTTATGTGATTTTGTTGTGATATCTAAATAAAGAGGCAACTTTGAAAACCATTTGCTTTACACTAATATGCCATTTGACTCTTTGCAGAATCTATGGGTCATCATAAGCGTGACTTTCTTGCAAGTTGTGCAGTTGCTGTCTCAAGCTTGCTGACTCCGTTTGCCAGACTGCAATGTGAAATAGGAAATTTAGTCAGGTTCTCTCTCTTGACCAATAAATCAATTTTCAGATGCATTAATAACTAGGTAACTACGTGAACATAATGTTTGATGGCAGAGGTCCCTTTTTAGCCCTCTCTATTATGTTTTTGGTTAAACCTACTCCAGTTTTAGCGAATGAATGATCATATAAATAAGTTTGAGGAAACATTCGACTCTAAACTATTCACTCTTGTAAGTACAGCATCATGTTTAACTCTTTAGTTCTGGTCTTCTACTGCCACAGTTTGTTAACCACTCTTAGCTGTATATAACGTACTAAAGCAAGCAACGTGTTTTGGTTCTGTCCTTCTACTCCCACAGTTTGCTAACCACCCTTTGGTTTGATACAATTTGTTTTTACCAAATTTTGGCATTGTCCATATAATTTTGTCCCCAGTTACGGCTTGTTTGATTTAACGCCAAGGTTAACTCATCAAGATAGCGTAATGCAAATAATGTGGCAAAACAAGTTGGATTTGATTTGTAGCCTACCGAATCCAAATTTTGGTAAAGCAACTTAGCATAGCACCTGGTTAGCCACAAAAATGTCAGCCATTTTTTTGCCACTAACCATTCTCTTTCATTTGGCTTACCGTCAAATATAAAGGCTAGAGAATTCCTTATTTAGCACCCCTAAATTTTGTTTCTTATTTGACACTGAAAACTTTTTTTTCCTATCTCAACACCAAGTCTAAATTTCGTGCCCTTTATGACACTTCAGTCCATTTTCCCATCTAACGCCGTTAAATTGCATGTAAAAAGACACTTTTGCCCTTCATGTCATATGTGACCAAATTTTTAATAGATGTTAAATATAAAAAAAACACATGTCTAGCTCAACTGGCCCCGCAGCCGTGCCAGCAACTACATAGTTTTTTTTTCTTTTTCTTTTTTTGTGGGAAAAGCAACATAGCTTTATTTGTAACATTGTAACATATAGTGTACTACATTTGCATTTATGCTTAATCATTCAGAAGACATCTGCCAAAAAGAAACTATTGAAGCTGTCATAAAACACAAGTACTATAACATTAAACTACCAATTCTTACCAGCATCAAATTTTTCGCCATTCTAGCTAGACCTTCCTGTTTTGTAAACAAGGCGAACACAAAATGACCATGGTTGTTTGCATTTCGAAGATTAGTGATTTTATTTGGTGCCTCCACATGTTCTAGTGAGGGATGTGAGATTTAGTGGCGCACCTTTATGGCCACTAAACACCCCTGGTAGCTTATTCACAATGTGACGCAGATCTATGATTCTCCTAAACCCAGATTTTTATTAAGTGGATCTAGGTACTACTAGATACATGTAACATTTGAATATATTTCTTTACATTCTTTGTGGTTTGATTTTCTCACTGATGCTGGAGTTTCCTCATCAAAATAGAATCAACATATCGGGCTATGAGCAAGTCCCCCTTAAGGGTCTCAAGGTATTTTATAACCGATAATAAGTTACAGCCCGCATAGAAACCTAACTTTAAGTGGGATGGCATGCATGCACGTTGCGGTGATCATATCATACATATAATGCACTGCCATATTTTCGCGGATGGGACATACTTGGCATCATACATATAATGCACTGCCATATTTTCGCGGATGGGACATACTTGGTTGATTGTTGGTCTGATTTGTATCAAATTTGTATGTGTAATATAATCATTAAATGTACCTGAAGTGAATTCAGGAAAGTTATTCATTTGTATTGTTTTATTTTTATCATGTTTTTGATTTGCTCGTAATTTTATAATTTCGTGAGGATAATAAACACACAAGTGACCAACTACTACATGCATCTATGATCACCAGGAAATGCCTAAATGATCCAATAAATGGTTGAATTGGGCCACTTATCTCTTCTTAAATATGTTGAAGGATATTGGGAACGTATTCTTAATTTTGAGGTAAGTTGGGTTTGTAATTTTCTTATTTAAAAATCATTTATGTGCAACGTTTGGTAGAGATTTAATATATATAATGTGATCCAAATGGTAATGAGGTGTAATTTTCAAGTATTAGTTTATCATATCCGTTGTTTTCGACTAAAAGTAAATATTCAATGTTATTTTCAGAACTTGTTTCCAGATGTAAAACTTTAATCGGATATCTCTATACTTAAAAGAGTACTAGTGGATTAAGGATACAAGAGTGCATCCTAAGTTGCAATGGTTGTATCCACGGGAAGAACAATTATGTGTCTACCAGAACCTCCAATTGATGCACCATGTGAAGTCATGTTGACATTTTCTTTTCTCTTTGGTAAGGTTATGGAATAAATTTTGTTTCCCCTAGTATTGTGTTAGTGGTGTATATATTCACTAAACAAGGTTCTTCCATACCTCTGTTTCCATATGCCGCTGCACCATCATCCACTGCCATGTTGAGGTGGTGGAGATTAGCAGGCAGCAGTCTTTGTGGCGTTGATGGGGAGGTGTCTTCGCGGTGCTGATTGGGAGGTTGAGACCTCGTGGAATCCATGTTCTCAGGCGGAGGCTAAGTTGGCGATTTGCCACTGCAGTTGTGAATCAGCATAAGAGATGGCACACTTCCGGTGTAGGTGCCGAGGGCCTCGCTAGATCCAGATGGATTGTTGGAGCCGCAATCTCGCTCGCCACTCTGCAGGGGTTGTTAAGGTTGATGGCGAGCCTCTACAGGGTGATGTAGTGCCATTTTTTCTTTGAAAAAACTCAGACTTTATTCATCTGTAATAAGTAATAAGTGCATCATTTGTGAGGAGCATTACAATTTCATTTAAAGGCTCCTCAAACCAATCGGAAGTCAAAGAAAATCTAGCTGGAAATCAGGGTGATGTAGTGGCAGAGGAAAGGCTGACGGGACGAAATGACCCTCCTTGCTTGATCAGGTTATGTATGGTGTTCCTGGTGGTGATGGAGTTGGGCACGGTCTGAAACCGATCACATGGAAGAAATATGGTTGTAGCGGGGTAGGTACTTCATCGATGACGTTTTGCAAGCACCAAGCAGCATGGTAGCGTGAGCACTAGTGTTGCCGGCGAGCCATGACATGTTTAGTCCGACGAGCAGCCGAACGGGGAAGGACGAGGCAGCCAAAGCATTCACCTCCTAGTGCTGGTGACGGCCGGGGTGCTTGGTACCGGAGCGCCCGGACCAGGGTGTTGCATTGAGCATGTGTCGTATACGTTGACAACGATGATGATCTGACGCATAGGGGTGGTGCCGATGGCCACACCCCGTACCTGCGCGGTGTCAGTGAGCACCCATGTTGATGTGGTAATGGTGGATCCCGTCTCTATTTGGTAACGCCGATCATGAGCAAAAAGAGGGCAAAACGAAGCAGCAGAAGTTAAGGCAAGGGTGTGCGAGGCGATCCACGCTATTCTTAATTTCTCTTTTTTTTGAGGGAAATGTTGCTAATTTATTCATAGTTCGTAGCTCCCTCACATGTTACCTCCGAGCGAATACACTCGGGAGAAACATGGAGCCAACATTTACATAAGGCATTACAGCAACCGTTCCTAGCTAAGATATGTGCGACCTTATTCGCTGACCCGCACCCAAGCAACCTTAAAATCATCAAAAGACCGAAGCAACCCTTTGATCTCTTCAAGTAGTTGCCCATTAGCTGAGAGATCTTAATTTCTCTTCTTAAAATGATGTGTTAATGTACATTAATATTTTCATTTTTTTCACGACAAAATGATGGGGACCATAATCCGACTAGATAAGCATCCGACGAGTGAGGGTCCAGCATGAGAGGAAAGATATCATCATGTACGGGTGGTTAATTATGTCAACTTTTCTTGATTTGACAGAATCAATATATCTATATTTTTTTGAGACAAATCAGTATAAAGGATGGTGTGTTTCTCTAACATTTTGGTCCGTCCACACGGTAGCAGTAAAACTCGTTTCGTTTTATATACAGGAAAAATACTTCATATGTTGTCACTCGGCTGGGCCTTCACCTGGGCCATGTAAGCCGATTGGCTGGGCCTCCACCTAACGAGCTCATCACTCGGATGCCAAAAGACAGAATTCGTTTATTAATTAATAATCCTATTTGATTCTCAGAAAACTGATCTATCTTGCTTTTTTACACAAATTTCCTGATTTATATCCGCCTATGAGTAACAAGAATCAACAAGTTGACCAACCAACACACAAATGATATGGTGTGGGGTGTGTTTACTTGAGAGAATCGTAGAAATTAAATTCATCTGTGGCTAGATTAACAAAGAAATTAAGTTCGTTGGGGACTAACACATACTCCCTCCGTCTGAAAAAATTTGTTTTTTAAATGGATGTATCTAGCATTAAATTAGAGGTAGATACATCCATTTAAGAAACAAGTTTGGGACAAACTTTTTTGGACAGAGAGAGTATGTGCCAATGAAACATTTCATGGGAATCTAACCAGAGAGAATGCATGCATATAAATAACTTCAAAGTGGGAAAAGCTAGAAGCAAGAAAAAGCGTGCATGCCGCATGCATAACAATCAAAGAGGTGCGTGTCCTCGATGGAGGCAAGCTAGGAGTACATACATGATCCGGTCAACTGCCGCTTCAAAGAGGTGCGACTCTTTTTTATTTTTGCAAAGAGGTGCGACTCAATAAATCCTTCGGGGGTCCAAACAGGCTGCCAAATTTATCTTCAAAATCAATTCTTCCTTAGTCAACTATTAATCTTTTTTTATTCTTTATGAGAAAAACAAGTCTAGATCTCGGTGTCTGACTACCTGCCGGCTGCCGAATTTGTGTTTAAAAATAATTCTTTTGGAGTCTAAGTGTTGGATTATTAATTCAATTTTTGTTTTTTACGAGGAAAAAAAGTTTAGATCTTGGAGTCTGCCTACATGTCGTCGTCGAGTGCCACTGTTAGATATTGTCATAACACGCTGATGAACGTTTTGATGGAAACGCTAATTTTCTTTCCCTTTGCAGCACATAGGTATGTGTGCTAGTACCGGTATAAAAAGATCCGAAGAGGCAGACCCAAAGTCTCGGCCATCAAACTATGGCAACAACGACCTACATTATTTTAATGGCGAGTGCTCAACATGTTTAATGTGCAATTAATACCATATACCAAATATGAACATCTATGTTAATCACATAATTAACACATACTAGGGTTTAGACACGATCAATTTCCTCTTCAATATCAACATAAGGCTGGTTGTAATGAGGAGTATTATATACTAGTATCATGCATATGATACTAGTATATGATACTACCTCCGTAATGCATAGTATCATAAGTTAGTATCTTAGGTTGCCTTATTAATTGCCATGCATGACACAAATTAGTGCAACATTTAATATGATACGGTATCATGATATGATACCACATCCTCTCTTTCGTTATTTAATTCTGTGCCACATCATCCAAAAAGTCTATAAGCATGCATGATACCACTTATGATACTCCCATTACGACCAGCTGGTAGATTATTAGACTAACTTGTGCTAGATACATCCATTTGAAGGACAAGCTTTTTTGGATGGAGGGAGTACTAGATAACTCGAAAACAAAGGAGCTTATTCTCACCTTAGCTATGCGACATAAAAACATCACTGGTATATACTTTCAACGATAATATTGCAATTCCTTTTTTGTAGGTAGAATATATAAGTTCTTCATATAGATATGAAATATGAAGTTTACTCCTACATAAGATAATCAGTTTTGCTAGAACTCATCTAGCTGAGTTTTAGTTATGTCTCATTCACTTTTATAGATTGGATGTGATGCTATAAGATGCGTGTGTGCTGATGTGGGTTGGTACTCCTTTTCCATCTGTTTTGTCTTTCAGATGAATGAGACCAAATTATGTCTCATCTAAATGAGTTCTAGGTACTCCCATTTTTTTAACCCTTGGAGTGGTTTGAGATCTCCAATGCTATTGCAAGCTTGCCGCATAGCTCGACGATATAGTTGGCATCCCCGTAGCCGATGGGTACCATGGTTACCTGGTCGACTGAGGTGATCATCGGTGCGCCGGATTTGTTCTGCCCGATGATGAACCTGTATAACATTTTAGTCCACGAAAGACCGTACAGCTCGCCGTTGCAGAAGGCGATGTCTTTGAGTGTAGGGAATCCGTGGTCCACCCACCCGCACCCTCGTGTGACTAGTAAAATGCCCGTGCGTTGCCACGGACTTTTGAAATATTTTGCTGGAGCTATGTGAACATAAAGCACGTTAAATTTCACGTGTAGAGAATAGATATCATGGGCCCAATCGAGTAACAATTTAAATCCACTTCACTTGCAATGTTAATTGATAGCAAAAAGGCAATTTGACCTTGGATACATATAGAACGATTATCCAACTAAAAAGTTGTTACAAATTAAGATCTACTATTTGATGCACTTAAGAAATCTCGCACAATATCAGAAATTTTGTTTTTATCTTCACTGGCATGATATTCGAGCAAGTATAATAAAAACATCTTCCTGAACTTGTACCCATTATGCACAAGCAATATATGCAGTTAGCACAAATACTTCACGTCAAAGGGATTAAAATGTCTAACAGAGAATACCATCGTAGAAACCGGATGAAGTAATTCTTTACCATTCCACCAGAGCATAAATAAATAATAGCCAGACAAATCTCGGTAATTTCCTAAATTAATATTATTTTGAATATAGTGATAATAGAAGTAAAATGTATTCGTATGGTCACAATGCATGGAAATTTGAAGGGAGTGCCTTTGCGATTAACTAACAAGAAATGTATGTTTTAGTCGAGCTCGATTGCCGCTGGTCTTCCTCCAAGTGTTTGTCTTTTTCTTCACCCGTCGATCCAACCACCTCCACTACGCCACAATAGAGAGCATCTACATCCGAGCACCACAAACTGCCCCTATACGCCCGGTCGAAAGGCCCGGTCAGAAAAACCGACGCAGACCGATGACTCATAACAACCCTATAGGCATGGGTTGTCTTGCACCCATCATATCTAACCAAAATCTGGAGCGGATATAGGAAGGCCGCGTCCGCCACATTAGCCTGGCCCATGCTAGCCCGCGTCGACCACACTTTGTTCCCACTAAAATCCCCACCCGGAGCAAACCCTAACTCCACTTCACTTTCAATCCGCACTCCGTCGATTCACCTCCACTCCACGTCCATTCCCCTCCCCCTCTCTGTCCCAATGTCGACACCGACGGCGCCAGAGGTGACAGATCCGGCAAAAGAGGATGACTGGGATGCCTTTGTTCGCGAGGCGGAGGGGGACAAGGAGGAGTGGCCCTCCACATCGCGCTATAGCGGTCGTGGGTTGACATGCAAGGCGCCAGCAGCCTCGCCTATAAACATACCAAGAGTAATGTTTCCAATCATTAAATACTTAGTAAATCCTCAAATACCATCTTACAATCCACCGGAACATAGTAGCATCACATCCTTTCTATCTCACAGTCCTCGTATCATTCTAGATATAGGTTTATGTCATTGTGTGAGATTTTCCTAGATGGATCACACCAGTAAGCTTAGCTATTTCCAATATCACCAATCGAACATATAAAAAGTGTATCAACTTACATAGTATAAAAAAATTGGGTCTTCTCAAACTTGCTATATCGACCAAAAATTACCAATTTGCCCGCTGTTAAGGAAGTAGAATAAGTGTCACTGGTCCCAGCAGTATATTGTTTATTCTACGTTGTCAGTGCTAGCACGACCAACATGATAAAAGTGGCAAAACCCTCTGAGCTTGTCGTTACCACCGGTCCACCGCAACAGCCCATGCTCTCAATACTTAGTTCATCGAGTTGTGTCATTAACCATTACTTAGTTCATGAAAATACCAACAATATTATGACCTGGATATAGTAAATTAGCAGGCTAACATAATACAAAGGTAACATGAGATTACCTCAGCAATATCTTAATTATGTTTTCATCAAAGATCTACATGCTTAAATTTCTGCATTCTGATTAAGAAAAACTAAAGGCTCTTTCTTGAAGTATTGACACCTGATCACTCGCCTCAATTTTTTATCTTCAAATTTCCAACTTGGCATTTGCTTAGTTGTTATGATAATCCTGCTAGTACAACTGTGAAAAATAGGAATCACCATGGTGTTTTCATTTGAAAGAAAGAAACACCACCAGTCATGAGGCCCTTAAGGAATCATGACATGACCTGAATCTGATTTGCTACAAGATATTTGTCCTTCCTCATATTCAGATCAAGTGGGCAAAACTCCAAACGAAACGATGTACGCATGAAAGAAACACTATTTTTGGCATTTGCTAAATAATCATGGGAGTACATAGAAAACAGAAGATGATTTGGGGCTTCAGGGTCCAGTAGTATATATATTGCCTTTTGCTTACGTGTTTGATGTGAACCGCCGATGAAGAAAAATGCGACCATTCTGAAGTATGATTTGTCGGGTTTGTAAGGGAGCTTCGCGTGCCTTACTCATAAATTGAAAACCCCAACGATTGTAATGGGAGATGTCCTCCAAAATATTACAGGAATGGACCTTTGAGAAGCTCAGTAGAAACAAAGGTGAAAAGATGGAGATGTAGTCACTTCATTGTCAGACTCATTATTAACAAAAACAAAGGTTGGTAAAAAAGAGTGTCTATCTATAGTCTCCAAGTCTTTGATTTACCTGAACAAAGGCTACAGAAAGAATATACCAGCACAACACCTATCTGCAGCAGCTTTCCGCGGAGTTTCTGAAAATGCATAGCAGAAGGACAAGCAAATTGTCAGATACCAAGCAACTTGTCATAATAATTTGCATGGGAGTTCAAAAAATTGTGTGGGATCTCCATTGCCTGGGTAACTAAACCAGGAGGTTAATATTCCAAACTTCTCTACCAAGCTATATCATTTTGGTAGCTTATTTTTGCTTTCTAGATTGACCAGCTAAGAAATGATTTAGAGTTAGCTTGTACTATTCCCTCCAGAATTGCTCTGTGCAAATTGAATCAATAATCAATCAGAAGAAAAATATCAGCAAAATGTGATTATTTAGATGAAACAAGAGGCGGTGGTTGCCAACCTACTCCCATAAGTTGAGCACCACCATGCCGGCGTGTACGATGAGCACGACAGTGCCGACGTTTTGGAGAAAAAGGGTTCTCCAGCCACATAGACCCACCAACACCAATTTATTACATCAAAGAGGCTAACCAAGTCAACGACCCTGTTGTGTTCTTGGCTCTTGAACTTTTCTCTCTAGCATTTTGGCGCTTATAACGTGTTCTTGCTTATAGTAACTAACCAACTGAATCAAAATTCGTTAGTAGTTACCATTCCCACTGTCTGTAACAATCATAGCACATTTAGCAATCAATCGCTAGCAACAAGCATATCACTGTCTACAACAAGCCTAACATGCCCACTTTTAAAGGACACAACACTACAGAGCTCACAACAAACAATTCATATTGGGTAGAACTTCACAGTTTAGGTGGCGTCCGACCAACAAACTGCACATCAACAAAAATTGGAGCTCACCTTGGTGATCGGCAGTCAGGGCATCCACCTTCGCTTGTGGTGCTGGAGATCGGCGGCCGACGAGTAGGATATTAAACACGGCGACTGGGAGGAAGGGTCACGGCTGAGGTTGACGAAGCAGTTTACGGAAGCGGCGTCCGGAGGTTGAAGATGCAGTCGATGATGATGTTTGTGGATGCATCAGCTCGCAGCCTCAGACTTGACCTCGACGTGCAGCGATGAGGACCGGCGGGCACCGATCGCCTTAAGCTTTCCCACGCCTACTGCACTGGGGACACCTCACTCTCTCGCCAACGCTGGCGCTACCAGCTCATGTTGCAAGCTCCGCAATCGACCAACAATCGTCGCGACAGTCTCCGGTCACCGCCAATGTCCGGCGGCGTGGGCCCGACGGCGGGGGGCATCGCGCTGCCATCGATGGGGCAGCCGCCCCCGCCGCAACACCTGGAGCCCACCTCGCCCACGGCGCGCCCGCACCACCACTACTACCTCTTCTCGGGGCATCTAGGAAAATAAATGCATCCGACAGACTAACAACTTTCAGGAAATTAGACACATGACTGGACTGAATACATCAAATCCTTATCATTTTAGCTAACCACTTAATTACCTCCATTATCAGTAATTCAACTACTCACCTTAGAGCTAGTACTGAACTTCAGTGTTTATTATGTGCAATCACAATCGTATCAACCAAAGAACCATTACCACACTACTGTTGACAGCATGCTTGATTCGACCACTTGATGCATGAGTAAAAGTACTTAGATGGCCGAGTTTCAAAAATTTCTCGGTAAACCAAAGGGATCAGCGAATGTAACCAATCATGGTAGGAAACACAAATACAAGTAGAGTTCGACACATCTACTGGTAAAAACTGCAGACGGATGCATTAGATCCTCTCATGATTTTCAGTCTCTGGCATTTAGTGCTAAACAAACTGCATTAAAATTTTAAGGTCAGAAATTGTTGGAACTTTTAAAACTTGACTTGTTCAGTTCACAGCCTATCTGTGTATGAAAGGTGTAACAGTAATATAACACGAAGGCCACATGCATGATTTTTCACTGAAAGAAGGAAAAGGTCGACACATATAAATATATATCTCCAAACTTCCTTATCAAAGATGAAAATAAGTAGTTCATGCATCCTAATGCAATTTAATTTTTGTTATTAGCAGCATAGTAGTGTTTGTTTGGCAATGAATATCCTTGCCTCAATTTGCAACTTGCAAGTGGATGCATATGCAGGATTGCTAATTTAGCAAAGCTTGGGCCTCATACCCGAGGATTCAGAGAGAAAAGCAACAAGATATTGAGCATCGTAGAACTGGCTCAGTTATGAGACCAGCCTGGCAAATTCGTTGATAGGAAATTGACAAGCTTCTTCTACAAGTAATCTAAGGCTGGCTCAGCCTTAGAATGTACATGTCTAGTACTCTTCTACTGCAAGGTATATTACATGTCTAGTACAGAGATAAAACTTGACAAGCTTCTTATTCTTCTTGTACAAGTTATATTACATGTGTAGTACAGAGATAAAATTATAAATTATTTCCATGAACCAAGACTTCGAAGCAAGCATGAATAAAGTATAGGCAGCACAGATCATGTAATGTTAATTGTGTCAAGAACTAAATTTTCCTTGGTTGTGAGCGAGATTGTCAGCAAATTAGTTTGAATTGTACCTGCATTGCCACAGTGAACCGCTCCTTAGGATCGGGGTCATAGGCCTCAATCTGTTTGGTAGTCTTATTGGTGAAGTAGCCCACAGAGAGATCGTTTTGGGCGAAATGGAAGGTGTACAGTGCCTTGGAGAAGTACTCGGATTTGGGTAGGATCTCATGATAAATTCCACCTGTAGAGCAAAATATAAAAAATTACTGTCGCGTTCTCTGAAATCTGAATGAAAATATGGAATATGACACGCCTTCACTCCTCACCCGTTCTGTTATACACGAACTGGCTTCTCTTGGTGAATTGTTCCAACTCCCAGGTCTGCACATCCAAGTAGATCGGGCTGTAAATGAATGTCCAAAAAAGTATGAGGCTGTAATTGAAGATGAATATACCCCAATTAGATAGCTGTGACTGAGAGTCTGAGATAGATGATGCACTGACATATGTACCGGCCGGCCGGCACCTCCGCGGAGATTTAATGAAAGACATTAGACATGATTGCACGGTATCAGGGAGGGACGAAGCTACATTACTCTCTCGCCGTGATTCAATACTGTCATACATGTAGCTCTCTTCTGCTTTGACATTGACCAAAACTACTGCACCTAATTACACTGGTCATACATGTACGTTCACATAAAGAAGAGAACGAAGCATCTCACAAATTTGACTACAAGAGGAAAAATACGCCACCGCCAATCCAACTCGACATGGCACGAATTCATCATCAGAGCACGTAAATTTCATTAGCTGGTACCATGAACCAAAATGATTAAAGAAACCCTGCATAAGCATCTCTGAAACATCCAACAGGAGACATGTGCACGCATTATGTATTTCAGTACCAATATAATGCAGCACAAATCTAACTATGTGAGGAAATAGACAGGGCTCAAGTGAAAATCATTTTACCTGAGCCAATCTCTCCTGCCTCCTCGCAATATTCCTCTCCCTGCTAGCTAGCCTTGCTCTTGGCACGCTTGGCCTCAAACTGGTCAGAGAGGGTCTTCTCTCTTGCCTTCTCAGCCTTGGACTTGTGGATACTCTCCATGAGGACCCTCTTGTTCTTGAACATGTTACCTTGACCTTCAGGTACATGTCATGAAACATGCAAGCATCTCAACACGCTGGGCGCCAAGGCCGTGCTGGCCTTCTCGACCACCGTGCCGCTCTTGGAGATCGCCTTCGCCGTCCTGCTCCTCCCCTACCTTTTCCTGGCCACGCTGGCCTTCCCGCAAGCGCCCTGGGAAGCCCAACCCGTCCTTGCCCGTCTTCCTCGGCCTCGCGCGCCTCCTCCTCGCCGCGCACACCATGGGCGGGTTCCTCGTTGGTGCCGCGCTCCCGGCGCTCTACGTCCTCGACGGCCTCCGGTCCGGGGACACCACGGGGATCACCGCCGCAGCCCCGCACGTGTTCCTGCTCTCCGCGCAGGTCTTCATCGAGGGGCTCACCGCCGCGGTCCCGTGGCGGTTCTCGCTCCCCGTCAGGGCCGCCATACCGGTCATGTACAACACGCGCAGGATGTTCGTGGCAGGGGAGTGGCTCCGGCAGGAGATGGAGGGGGTGACTGCGGTGACGGGAACGGAAGGGGGCGGAGCGGCAGGAGGCTAGGTGGGTCGAGGAGTTCCCCTGCGGCGGCGTAGGATACCTAGTGCGCATCGGACGACGATTCTGGCGGCTGCTATTGGCTGATGGCGATCACCTTCACGGCTGAGATGGACCACGCCGAGGAGTGGACTTGGCTGACGGGGACACGATCTAGGAGGAGCATGTAGAGGAGGGCTGGGGGAGAGGAGGATAGATCGTGTCGTGTGTGTTCTCTTTTTGCCCCAACGTTCATTGCGTTGTGGACTGGTGGAGGAGGAGCGGCAGACAACAATACTCAGTTATTTGTTTCCTAATTAATGTGATCGAGCAATTTAAATTAAGGTTAATTAATTTAGATTTGGTCTTTAGAGATTGATCGTGATTGATTATTTCACATAAAGACATTCCTCAATAACTTGTGCCAGAATGAAAAGTTCTGATCCGTTCAGATTTTTTTTGTTGTGTGTGAGGGTGACGCGAAACTAAACCGATGGGATGGGGGAGGTGACGAAAAAAATCAGCGAAAAAAAACATGAAGACTATTCACCAACTGCTTCATTAGAAGTAGAGATCCACCCACCATCCGCACCACCGTCCTCCAGGCTGCCACACCTATAAAGACCTATCTTGCACCCTGTGGTGGTTATCGCGGCAAAGGATGCAGCCTTTTGAGACAGGATCCTCCGAGAAGATGATTTTTTGAACGGAGATCTTGTGAGGGGCTTGTCTAGCAAAGCATGTACATGTAAAGTCCCGAGAGAGCAGCACCCGGCCGCGGACGAAGAGGTTCACGACCACGATCCGGGAGCCGGTGGCGGCGGCGACCCAGCCACCGTCGTGGGACCCCACGATCTGCCTGCACTTGGGGAACCCGGGCAGCGGGGAACGCAGGACCCTGCCGTCCTCCGGGCTGTACGCCCGCGTCATCCGGTCGCGCCGGCCATTGGCGGTCGACGGGAGCAACAGCGGGATAGCCGGTAGCTTCGGGTGCCACAACGCGACGGCACGCCACGACGTGCAGACGGCGGCGAAGCGGGCGCGGTCGTACGCCGAGGCGCACCGGCGGTAGATCGCCGCGAGGAGGTCCGCGGGGAGCCCTTCGGCGCCCGCCATGCATGGATCTCGATCGACTCTCGTAAGCGGGATTGTGTTTCTTCTGGTCAAACTTGCCCTCAAAAGAGGGCGTGTTGGTTGTGTCTTCGGCACGGGAGTATTATACTTGATTAGCTAGGATCATTTTTTTGCAAATAAGATTATCTAGGATCATAACAGAACGCGCACAAAAATGCTAGACCTACGGTCGTCCATTTACGTAATCATTAGGAAACCTTCCTTCTTAAAACCCTACGTAATTCCCGTACAATGACGTACGTAAGTGTAGCATTGCTCGAGCGCAGCACGGCACCTGACAAGACGTACGTACATGTTCGTGTGTACTTACGATTTGAGAAGTTCTATCATGCATACCGTATGTGGCACCAGGCACAAATAATTTTGTGGACTCAGGGTGGGCCAACGCTGGCAAATCTGACTTGGCCGCCACGTCCGGACGCGTCCGAACCCCACCTCAGATATGAGCTGGGTATGCTATGTTTTTGGAGACCTCCTAAACAACACATTTGCGCTAGGTTTTTTAGGGATTTACACTAGTAAGGGGAAGCCGCGCTTATGGATAATGCGCGGTTGGACCGGCCCATTAAAAGCAACTCTTTATCAATCGGTCCCTTCACCGGCTCAGTGCCTCGCTCAAACCGGCTTGCATAGGATGAGAGTTTGAATTTTTTAACCACTGACTGTTTGACCCACAACGGTTAACCGTTTGACCCATTGATCGCTGACTTCTCAAAGAATTGGAAAAATCATGAATTTTAAAAAGTTCATAAATTTACAAAGAGTTCATGATTTTAAAAAGTTCAAAATTTTGAAAAAGTTTTCCAATTGTTATAAAGTTCACAAGATTTTTTTTCATGAATTTGTAAAAGTACACATTTTTTATAAAAAAAGTTAATGAATTTGAAAAAACTTTTGTGAATAAGAGAAAGTTCAACAATTTGAATAAATCCCCGAATTTGGAAAGAAAAATATGAATTTAAAAAATAATTTTTTATGAAAATTAAAACAAAACAGGAAGAAACAAAATACAAAAGAACCGGCCACAAAAAAAACGATAGAAGAACCGCACTACCGCTATAGTCCTAAGTGAGCCAGCCCGTTCGGTTGGAGGGTGTGTGCGTTCTGCGTTCCATGCGCTTAAGGCACCAAACGCCAAATAAGATTTGGGTATTATGGTCTGCACGTTTAGACAACGTTTATCTACACTGTTATTCACTTGAATTCGTAGATCAAAGGTTTACGGTTACAAACTCGCTTCGGGTGGGTCTAGTTTTTACAAAATTTGGAACATTGTAGGGGCGAACAACACTGTGTCTTTAACAATGCATAAGAACCGCATGTGATCATTATTAACCGTAATCTTTTAACAGTACAGGAAGCGTGACTCAACCAACACAACCACAAGAAGCGACCCCTACAGCGACTTCAACGACGACCAGAAAAGACTACTAAAAACAAAACCTAGAGACCTAGAGGAACAAGGACTCCAAGCACTTGGCTCCCGCTCTGAACTGTTGGTTGACATCACAAGAATGTGTCAGTTGATCTACATTTGTTACAAACACTCGGTTATTTCTCTCCTTGCAAATAGACCAAGCAAGACATATGCAACAGTTGAGCTTCTTCCTGTCCTCAGGTCTACTCCGCTTCTGGCGAATGACCTCCACTCACAAAGGAAGGTGTTGATGGTAGGAGTGACCGCGGCAAATCCAGCCTAGGTCAACACCCTGTTCCAAATGATATTATAGATGGAACAACCAACTAGAAGATGATCTGCATCTTCTGAGCCACTCGAGCCAAGAACACAATTGTCAATATGGGAGATACCACGTTTGGCGAGTCCATCAGCAGTCCAGATCCCCTTTCTAACCGCAAGGCAGACAAACAACTTACATCTTAGCGGAGCCCATGTCGCCCAGATGGCCCTTGAAACGCGGCGACCCCTCAAACCAGCCTGTGCCTGCGGAGCGAGAAAAGAAATTACGATTTTGCTTCCGTGAGAGACCGTGCCTCTTGGAAACGGAAAAAACACATTTTTTTGCTTTCACGAGAGGCATGATTTTATTTTCACGACTGACGCGGTTTTGTTTTCGCGAGAGGAATGACCATGCCTCTCGGAAACGAAAAAACATGTTTTCATTTTCTTTTTCCTTTTTTTTGGAACATAGACGCTAGTAGCGTCCGGCTTTAACTTAATAAAACCACTAGGCAGAATCCACACATAAAGTCTTACAAGCCAAATAAAGACAGTCAACGAGCACATGGCTCAGGATATAGCTAAGAAGATCGCAGCCACAAGTTCAATATCACAAATGCGAAACATCAAGGCCAAAGCTAGCAAAACGAGGAGGTCTCATGGTGCAGCCATCATCCCTTGCCGCGCCTTCACCATGGTTGTCTTGATCAGCTCCATAGTCTTTTTCATGCGCTCGATGTCACGCTTCTTCCCCAGCGGTGCCCATACCTGAAGAAAAATATGACATTTGAAGATAATATCAGCGGGGTGGGCCGGGAACTTGTGTTCAATCGTAATTTTGTTTCGAACCGTCCAGAGGGACCAAAGTAGCGCCCCAACGCATCTCCACACAATCCTAGCATTGGCCCCTCTTTGCGACGTTAAGATAGATAGCATGTCGTGACTAGACTGTGGATTCCAATTTTGATTGAAGGCGTCTCGCACCGCACTCCACGCAAATCTAGCGAGCACACAGCCAAAGAACACATGGTTCGTGTTTTCCCCTAAGCCGCAGGTGGTGCACTTGCCGTCCGCCGGCCCATTTCGTTTGGCAACGTTATCCGACGTAGGTAAGCGGTTGCGAAACATTTGCCATAGGAAAATCTTGATTTTGAGGGGAATGTCAGCCTTCCATAGCCCCCTAGCTATATCTAGCGTAGTACCCTCGGATAGCTTGTCATATAGGGACTTGACCGTAAATCTATTTGAAGTGGTCAACTTCCACGAGATCGTGTCCGCCCCATTACTACGGGTCAACCCTCCCAAGTTAGCCGACAAAGCGTCCCAGCTAGCGGCCTCCATAGTCTCTAGATTCCTAATGAAAGAGATGGCTGGAGGTTGGACGCGCAAAGCATCGGCCACCATAATGTTGGTGTCCGTTGCCAATTGGTATAGTTCCGGATGTGATTGCCATAACGGCTCCTGACCCCACCAATGGTCGAGCCAGAAACGTGTGGACTTGCCATCGTTTACCCGGAACTGCGCACCCACTATAAACGCCGGTCGTACCGCTTGGATCCCGTTCCAAAAGGCTGAGCCGTTGATTTTAGCCTTGAACAAATTCCCCTCCGGGAAATATTTAGCTCGGAGGATGTCTGCCCAGAGCCCCGACTCGTTTTGGGCGAGACGCCACCACCACTTAGTTAGCAGGGCCACGTTCATGAGTTTAGAGTTCGTAATACCTAGGCCGCCAAATTTTTTTGGCCTACACACCGCTGCCCATTTCACTAAGTGGTACTTGCGCTTGGTCCCAGCTCCTTCCCAAAAGAACCGGGAACGTGGAGTATCGAGTCTTGCGTGAACCCCATCCGCCAGTAGGAACATCCCCATTGTGAATATAGGAAGGGAAGATAAGCTCGAGTTGGTTAGGATGAGCCTCGCCGCCGAGGACATAAACCTACCCCTCCAAGGGCTCACTCTGTTAGCGACTTTCCCATACAGCGGTTCCCATTCCGCTATGGTAAGTTTCTTGGTCGAGATCGGGAGGCCCAAGTATTTAATCGGAAAGCTCCCTAGCTTGCAATTAAGTAGATTCGCAATCCGCGTGCTAGCTAGATCATCCATCCCAATGGTGATCACTTCGCTCTTCAGAAAGTTGATCTTAAGCCCTGATAAAATCTCGAACGCAAGTAGAAGTAGCTTGGTGGTAGCTATGCTGTGGTCGTCGGGTTCGAATAAGAGCATCGTATCGTCTGCGTATTGCAGATGCGTGACCCCACCCGGAATAAGGTGAGCTACGAGCCCTTTAATGTGCCCCGCTACCCTAGCTTTATTAATCATGGCCACCAGGGCATCCGCAACAAAGTTAAAGATGAGTGGGGAGCTTGGGTCTCCCTGACGGAGACCACGCTTGTTACGAAAGGACTTGCCCATTGTGCCATTGATATTGACCGCCGTGTGCCCACTACACACGAGGTGCATGATGTGATGTACGAATCCTGCTTCAAAACCCTTTTTGAGGAGGACTTCTCGCACGAACTCCCAATTGACGCGATTGTACGCTTTCTCGAAGTCTAATTTGAGCAGCACTCCCTGTGCCTTGGTCCGTTTCAACTCGTGAACGATCTCTTGTAACGCAATTGGTCCCTCGAGGATGTTGCGGTGTTTGAGGAAACCCGTTTGACTAGAGCTAATCACTCGTTGAGCGACCGGAGCCAAGCGCGAGGCATAAGTTTTCGCACAAATTTTGAATGGAACGTTGATCAAGGTAATGGGTCTAAAGAGCTTAATGTTATCCGCCCCTTTCACCTTAGGAATAAGGCTAATGGCTCCATAGTTCAACCGAGATAGGTCCACCGTGCCTAAAGCGAAGCCGTTGACAATATCGTAAAACAAGTGCTTAAGGCAGGGCCAAAACTTCTTAAAGAACTCTACCGTCCAACCGTCCGGCCCAGGCGCCGTGCTCGTTTTCATGCCGTGTAAGGCCTGGTTTATTTCCTCAGGAAGGAAAGCAAGGGCTAACCTATCGTTCTCTTCCTGCGACACACGCTCCGCGGTATCCCACAGATCACCGCGCAAGCGTAAAGGTTTTTCAACGGCCGTCCCCAAAAGGCCTATGAAAAACTCGTAGATATGAGCCACGATTTGGTCCTGCGTCAACATGACACCTTGGTCTGATTGGAGACGCAAAATGGTGCATTTCCTTTTCCGCCCGTTCGCGTAGGCATGGAAATATCCTGTGTTTGCGTCTCCTTTCGTGACCCATTTGACTCCGCCCCTGCGTCGCCAATATTCCTCTTCTGCGCGCAAAATCGCCGTTACTTGATTTTCTAATGCGTACCTATGTGCCCACTCGGCCTCCGAGAAGGGCCGGCGATCTGCCTCCATATCTATCAGCGCAATAGTCTCAACTATGCGCGCGCGCTCTTTCTTGGACTCGCTACCGTGGTTAGCGCCCCACCCTCGCAGGAAGGCACGCAACTTGCCAGCAGCCGCGACCCAACTCTCTGCTGGACCGCGTTGGGGCCCCAGATGAGAACAAATCGCAGCCCAACGCTCTACCACCATCTGGGCAAATCCCTCTGCTTCGAACCAAGCCGTTTCGAAGTAGAACCTAGGGCTACGGCGGATGAGATCCTCCCCTGAGGAAAATATCAGCGGAACGTGGTCTGATCCAATGCGCGTCTCCGCCACGAGGGAGCACATGGGGAACAACACCTCCCACTCCGGCGTAAAAAAGACCCTATCCAGCACGCTACGGACCGGCTGCGTTTGTTTGTTAGTCCAGGTATATCTGGCACCAGTCCGTGCTGCTTCCCGCAATGCTGCTGCCGCAATGGCATTATTGAATAAGGACACCCTCGTCCAGTCAATATTAGCATTATTCTTATCCGCCCCCGAGCGAATTAAGTTAAAATCTCCCCCTACCACCACAGGGAGGTTGATTGCCCTTTTGGCCCCAACCAGGTTGATCAGTTCTAGCAGGAACGCTGGCGATCTGGAGTGGTCGGCAGGCCCATAGACACAAACGACCACCCACGACAAACCAGATACACGATGTTTAATAGTAGCAGATAAAAGGAAAACACCAACATCCCAATGCAGAACATCACATACATCCTTATTACAACCCAACAGAATGCCACCAGAGTGACCGACAGAGGGAACCCAATGCCAATCAAAACGTTGTAGAGGGTCATAAGCAAGCAATTATCTGAAGGTAAAATCAGTTTTAATCATCTCTTGTAGCGCTACCACGTCAATATGTTCTTTGGCCATGTATTCTCTAAGCTGCGTGCGCCGACCACCGTGGCCACAACCACGGATATTCCAGAACATGTACCTCATCTAAATCACCCTGTTACGTAGGCGCACACCCCGAGAGGTCACCGCCTTCGCCACTCTCTTCCTAGCCGTCGCTCGGCCATTGGAAGGAAGGACACCAGCTTCCCTAGCTAGTGTCACCTCGTCGGGCACTCTCTCGTCACCAGCCTCTACTGGCACAATGGCTAACTCGTTGTTGCTAGCGCAGCGCACGGCGGCGGCCGCCAGCGCAGCCTGCGCCTCTTCCCTAGCATGCACAAGTGATATAATTTCGGACTGAGACCCTCGGGTCTCCACCCCGCAGTCATCTAGAATGCTCACCAGGTGCTCATCCGAGAAGGCATTTAGAATGCGGAAAGATGGCAAGGGATTACCTGCGGCGTCCATGTTCTTGTCGGCGATGCGGAGTTTGGCGCTCTCCAAGGAAGAGAGATCGCCGAGCTTGGCCTTGGCCCGAACGCTAGGAGCGCGCTGCACCACCGGGATTGCCTTGGTGCGCCTGGCCTTGTTGTTAGTTCCCGTCGTCCCTAGCGCTGCCCCCAGCTCACCACCAAGGTCAGAATTCTCCACCTCCGTCACCACCATCGCCTGCTTGTTAGCCAGTTTCCTCCCCGCCGTTTTCTTAGGTTGCCTGCCCCCGCTGTTGGAACCCCGACGCGGAGCAGGCGTAAGGTCAGCAGCCTCGATCACCACGCAACCAGAGTCTGCCCCCACGGCCACTGGAGAGGAAGAGGCTGGAAGAGAGGCAGCAGAGGAGACCCCGCCCGCGCCAGTCAGAGTCGCCGCCACCTGGGTCGGGGCAAGGTTGGTCCCGTACTCGTTGAAGGAAAGCTCCAGCGACCTGGCTAGCGGAGGCCCGCTCACCGCGGTGTCCTGAGTCGCCACCCCCATGGCACCAATCTCAGCCGACAGCGCACCCAGCTTGTCCCAAGTTTCCGTGTCGATGGATGTGTCCTGGATGCTGTCGTCTTGATCCTCTCCCCTGTCTTGCATCTTGGTATCCTGGTTCTCCGCACCACGAGGGCCGCCCTCGCACCCTTGCGGCTCCATGCCTGGTTCAGCCCTGCCATGTTTTTCATTGCCCAGCGTCCGAGCGCCCGGATTCGCGTCCTTGGCAGGAGGGTTGGCAGGGCCGGCTCCCAGCACGGCCCGCTCACCACCCCTTTTGGGCAGGGTCTCGCGCTCCACCTTGATTTGGTATCCCTCGTGGTTGAACCACACCTCGACGACACCATTCAGCTTCTCCGGAGCTTTGCAAGCAAGCTTCATCCGAACAGGCCCCAACCTGATCAGAGATAGTTCATCGACCACAATTGGCCGGCCCAGCATCCGGAACCCCTCCCTGATGCGGTCTTCACGCCTATGCTTCTTTGGGATGCCATGGAGCCGCACCCAAGTCTCCGGCATCACCATGGGCTGGACCTCCTCGTGTAGCATGTCGCGCACACGCGCAGTGATGTCATTGATGGACAAAAACAACTTACCACTAGACTTCGCCATGTGTAACAGATCTGCAGAAGGAAAGACCACCACGAAGTCGTCATCACCCACTTGTGTTACCTGCCAATCCCAGTCTCCTGTCACCATGTGCTTCAGTTCTTGTTTGAGGATCCGAAGATTAAGCTTCCCCAGCTCCGCAGATAGGATGGCCGCGTTCTTGATGCGAGCATCGATGGGGGCTTCGGTCTCGTCCGCGTCCTCGAACTCTAGGCAGAAAAATCCTTCCCCAGATATGGCACTTCCCATGATTTGAAGGTGAAGCTGCCGGCCCCTCGTCGGACAGTGAGCGGACGCGTGCCCTTCTTCCTTGCAGAGCACACAAAGGGGCAAGAACTTGCACTGGGATTGGAAGTGGCCGGGGCGCCCGCACTTGAAGCACTCCACGTCCGGTGCCACCTCCACTGGGATGGGTTCCTCCGCCGTACCCTTAGGTGCAGAGGGCAGCGCCACCGCCAGTGGATCTGCACGCGGCTTCTTGGCCATTGGGTCCCCGTGGCCCCCACCACAGTTGGGATGCGCCTCATGCTTCCTCTCAAGCTCTCGTCGCCGCTGCTGAACCTTCTTTTTCTTCTTGCGCTCCTGCTGCTGGATCCACCACGGGGGAGGAGGACCCCAATCCCCCTCACGCCCGCCATGGTCACGAGATCCGCCACGTTCTTCTCTGGCCTCGCGGCCACCCGAACGCTCGCGCATCACGCGCTTCGCCTTGTCGCGCAGTTCCCGCTCCCTATGCCGTTCCGCCTCCGGATCTGACACCTCCATCGGCCGCTTGTCCGCACGCCTATCCCCCATCACCACCGCCGCGAAAGATTGGAGAAGGGGGGAGGAGGGGGGTAGATCTGGATCGTGCGGGCGGAGTGAGCGAGGCGCCGCACCTCGCGAGTGGTGGCTGGAAACCCTAAACAGGGATCCAGGCAACCCCTCCTCACCCACTTATAGCCAGTGGTCGGGCCAGTGCCGGGCCGAGACGCGTTGGGCCGTTGGGGCACTTGAGGCCGCGGGTCCGAGGCCGTCTCCAGGCCCAGTCCCACTGGAGGGTCAGAAAACGCCCCAGCCTGTCCCCCCAGCCCAGGCCCAGAACCCACAGCCAGCCCCACACCCGACGTCAGCCCAGGGAAGGCCCCCACCATCGGCCCATCCGGCCCAACCCTAGGGCTTGGTGCCGAGCGCATCGTCTCCGGACCGCACGGCGCCCCCGCCGCCTCCGCCGCCGGCGCCGGCAGGCACGGCCAGTCCTCCCTGGACAACTCCGTCTGCGCCACCATCAGGCTCGCCGCCGCCTTGGCTCGAATACACGTCGCCGCCCCCGACGAACCGCCAGCACCCGAGCCCGAGCTGCACGCCCGCGACGACAGCCAGATGCGTGAGGCCATGGATCTGGAGCCACGGCCGCCCGGCGCGAAGCGTCTCCCACGCCCCGAGCTCGAAGCCACACCGCTCTGCTTCGCCGCAAAGGCCACGAAATCTCCAATCGACGGCCCTGCAGGCACCGCGCACAGGCCCCGCTCCGGATCCAGCTCCCCGCCACCGTCCTCCTCCTCCGAGTCCTCCGCCGCCAGCGCCCAGAAGCGGTTGTGGCGACCGCCGTCCCCCGCTGCAGGTGAGCCGGCGCGGCCCTCCCCGCCGCTCACCTGTAGTTCGCTCGCGCTGCGCCGGACCACAGACCAGCCCGCCGTCCCCTCCGCGGATGGCTGCCACACCGCAGCAGGCGCGTCGCCCATGCTGTCGCCTCTCTCTCGCTCCCCACCCACGTTCGTCGCCTCTTTTTTTTCCTTTCACGAGAGGCATGGTTTTGATTCCGCAAGAGGCACGGATTTTCTTTCGCGAGAGGCACGGCCGTGCCTCTCGGAAACAGCTTTCGGAGAGGAAAAAAAGTGCTCCTTGGTGTGGTTTTTTCGTCCCTCTTTTTGTGAAAAAAAGTTCATCAAAACCTATCGACATGGTATCTTGTTTTGAAAATCTTGGCGCGAGAAATCCAACGGTGAAAATGGTTCGGGATTTAAATATTTTATTAACATGGGGAGGTGAAAGTGATCTTTGAAAGGAGTACTTCGCAATTAAAGATTGACTCATGGGGATTCGCTCCCAGGTCATTTAGATTGTGCATGGAGCCGCAAGTCACTGCGTCATTGTTGACTCCGTGTTTGCATAGGAGGTGCACATTACTTGAGGAAAAGACAGGAGTTTTTTATCTCTTCTTTTTTTCTTCTTTTTTGGTTTCTCTGGTTCTTTGTTCGGTTTTCTTATTTCTTCTCCGGTTTGTTTCGTCATTATACTTCATTTTTTCTTTTGGTTTCTCTTCATCTTTTTTCACAGTTTTAGCGTTTTTCTTTTCTTTCTCACTTTCCTTCTTGTATTCTTCTATGTTTTTGTTTTTATTCATTATTGATTTGTTTCTTTGATTTTATTTTTCATTTTATTTTTTATTTTAGTTTATTTTGTTTCCTTTTCGGGTTTCATTTATTTGGTTTTCCTAGTTTCTTTTGGTTTTCACTCTATACTTTTTATATGTCAACAACATTTTTCTAATACACATTAAATTTTTCCAAATACAAACTGTTTTTTATATATAATCAATATTTTTCTATACACATTTTAAACAGTTTTCAAATGCTTTATTACATTTTTCAAATACAATATGAACATTTTTTGTATACATGGCCAACATTTTTCCTATACGCACTTTAAACTTTTTCCAAACACAAGATTGACATTTTTCTAATACATCGTCACCTTTTTTTGTATGAACATTTAACATTTTTAAGTGCTTTATCAACATTTTTCAAATGCAAGATTACATTTTTAATGCATGGTCTAAATTTTTTATATTACACATTTAATATTTTTCAAATGCTTGATAACATTTTTGAAATACTTGTTCAAAATTTTCGAAATGCTTGATTATTATTTTCATATACATGATCAAAAGATTTTATATTTTTTAATACCTGGTCAACATTTTTTCTATACACATTTAACATTTTTCAAACACTTGATTAACATTTTCAAATACTTGTGTAACATATTTTAAATACACGATCAATTTTTTTCACACTCATTGTATATTTTTTGTATACAAGGTTTTTCCCTATACACATTTAACAATTTTAACATTGCGAAAAATATATTTTGTAATATATATGTTTACAATTTTTGGAAGTGTAAATAAAAGTAAAAAACAGAAATAAAAAAGAAAACAAAAGGTAACAAACAAAAAAAACATGCAGTGCCCTCGCGCGAGCTGTGCCGGCCTATTTAAGCCACTGCCTTCAGCGAGAGCTCTATCTCGCTTGCACCGAGACATAGTCGCGCCGATGTTTTAGGGTATATCGGAAACCTCTTTTGCGGTATGGACCTTTACATGATCTGCTAGAGATGTTCTCAGTCCAACAAGGGAAAAAAAAGTGCTAGAGAGACCTCGCCTAGAGGCTCAATAGCACATGTTTTCCATGGAGACATGGGGCGGGATGGGGAGGGAACAAGAAAGAAGCGAGCAAACACTTGAGGGTAACCGTCATTACAAACCGACGGGTGGGGTTGTAATACATAACTTATTTTCATATATACCATTTTAAGTTATATTTATTTTTCTATGGCAGCACACGGGCATTTAGTTAGTAGTAAAATAACCTAGTAGGTTCCACAAAAATGGGCAAGAGAAGAATTTTTTTTATTGCGACAAATCAATATTTACATCCATGAGAAGGACATAGATGCATTACATACAACCAAGCCAAACAGCTAATTCCAAGCTATGACAATGGCACTTGATGCATATGAATTTTATTGAGGATTGGTATTGAACCATAGAATAATATGTATGCTTCCATTGCAACATACAAACTCTTTTGCTACTAATAGTAAGGATAGCTCAGCAGGTTCCACGAAAATTACCAAAAGAAGCAAGTTTCATTGCGACAAATCGTACTAATTCAGATCCATGAGAATGACAAATATGCATTGCATGGCAACCAAGCCAAACAGCAAATAGCTATAACCAGAACGCCACGGGAGAAAACTGCAGGAGATTCCTAGCCACTCGACATGACTTGGTGGTGCGACGGGTGGTGGGTTGCAGCTCTCCCTCATGGCTGTACTTGAGACCAAAAATGGTGATATAGAGCATGAAGCCATCAAACTCCAGTTCTTCCGTCTCCACAAGGCAAAACCTGGCGTTCCCCATGTACGCGAGGGTGGCACCCAGGCTCCCCGGGTGCTCAAGGAAGAGCTCGTCCTTGGACATCTTCCAGTCCGGCTGCGCGGCGAGCGTTCTGCTGCGGGACGGCACCCGGCAGGCGCAGACGTAGCCGTCCTTGCGAAGGCCGACCCACGCGTCCAGCTCGCCGTCGAAGTAGCCCTGATTTCGGAAAGGCAACACCCAGTCGCCATGAGACCTCCATTTATGGTTCTTGGTGTCGAAGGAGTAGGTGTGGTGGTGTGTGTCACGGTTGTTTCCACAAGACACGAAGAGAGTGCGTCCATCGGGTGCATGGCATAGGCGGTGATCACGGCTTGGCGAGAACCACCTCGACCTGCCGGGAGAAGAGCTCCTTCTGCTGCCCGGTGAGCACGAGCACGAGCCCAGGGGAAGCTCTGTCAAGGACCTCATACATTTCCAGGACGTATATGAGCTTCTCCGGCGAGCACGTGCTGGTGAACCCGTCTGCGAATCTGAGCAGGATATAAGATCTCCGCTTCGCCATGGCCATGAGGTAGTCATTCTTGAACCTGTCGAAGGCGCCGTTGCTCTGCGCGTGGAGCTGCGTTTGCATAGCGACGAGGGCCTTCCCCACCAGTTTGGTCGCCAGGATCCACCGCTGGATCATGTCCTCCGCTGTCCACCACTTGACGTTCTCGTAACTGATCGATTCGTCAGTCTCGGCCTCCCGAGAGCATCTCATTTGGATTTGGAGAATCCACAAGAACCTGCTCCAATCAATGGTCACAATATTCCAGTTCATCAGCTCCGAGAGAAAGGAGTCCAAATGCCAAATTCAGATCTAATATGGGGGATTACAGAGCATTTGCAGAATCAAAGAAGCCAGCTAGCACACCTGTCCAAAACTTCGCAGGGAGCGTCGGCGAACGTGTGGAGAAGCTCCTTCGTGTAGCCGGCACGGATGACACGCAGTGAGATCTCATGGAGGACAGACAAGCTCGCCGGGCAGATCAGGGCGAGCTCATCCGGAAACTCCCCGTCCGAGAAGACATCAGGCCCCGCCGGCTGGCTCCCAGACGCGTACAGCTCATCGACGGTGCCGGAGCTCAACTCGGCCGTGCTGGTTCTCACCGTGCTGGCCGTGCTGCCGCCGGTTAGGAAGGCGAACGACGACGATGCGCCACGGGCCGCTGCCAATGAAACGGAGAGCTTGTGGACGGCGAAACGGAGGCCGCTCCTGCCTTCGAGCTGGGAACCGTCCCACACCCTGAGGCTGAGGAACTCCTCCATGAGGCACGACATGGCGGCACGGAGGCCATGGGGAACGCGTGCATCTCCTTGAGGAAGACTATCTCGTCGACCGCGGCGAGGAGGCCCTGGTTGGTGCAGGTCGCCTGCGCGTCCCATATACCGACGTTGGTGCCGTCGCAGGATGGGCGGCGGCGCTCGAACTCGAGGATGACGCGCTCAGCGACGGCGAGCCGGTCCTCCGCTCGCGTTGTTGTCCCATCAGCAGCAGATGCCAGGTCTTCGACGGCCTTCCCTGCCGCGGCGCCCATGCACAGGTCGGAGCGGCGAGCAGAAGCGGCGCTCTGCTGTCTGCGGTGTTGCCGGAGCCGGACCTTGACCCGAAGACTTGGTTGTTGACTTGTAGGTTGATCCAGAGACCGAATGGGGAACTGAGGTGGACCTCGATCTGCTCTGTGGGAGTTGGGGCTGAGCACCTTTTCTCGTTTGGCGCAACGGGTTTGTAAGGCTCAATTCAAAAATTTCACCAATCAAGATAGATGGAGAGTGATGAAATACTTTTTGTAATTTGCAAAAGCATCCAATCATTGCTCTTATTTTTCTAAAAAAATTATGTTTACCAATGTATTAATTATAATGCATGCATGCATAAAATACATGCATTGGTCATTTTTTCTCTTAATATTTGCATGCAATTATTTAATGCACCTTGCAATCTGAACTTGTGAAGAGGAACAATCAAACTGAGCCTCATGAAATGGAAAAACTAAGATTTTGAGATAACCCTATAAACCGGAAAGGAGGGAGTAGAAGTGAATGATTCTCATTGATTGTGTACAATTCTGTGAGAGTATTTCTAACCGCAAGCAGCGGTTGCTAATGCGTGAGACATAACAGTAACTGCACTGAGCAGTTGCTAACATGAGAGAGGAAATACAACTGCTTCTAGCAGTTAGAGAGTACATAGTCGATTCCTAAGTCGGTTCCTTAATTAGCACATGATAATTAGTAAATTAACAAGTGCTCTAATTCTATTCCTAACAACCCCCCCTTGGATCATGCATCTTCTAGAAGAATCCATCATCTAGTGCTTCTTGTATATTTCATCATCTAGTGCTTCTTGTATAATCGTCATCTTGCTTGAGAATCATTTCTGCAATTTAAGAACCTCCCCCAAAAACCCCGTGGGAAAAATATGAAGAGTGATAGATACACCATTGAAAACTCGTTTTAAAACCCTGTGGGAAAAATATAAGAGAAAACGATATGGTATAATTTATATTGCCTCATTAAAAACCTTTTATGAGAAAACTGATGCAAAAACTCATAAAGGAAAAGAGTACAATAATTATTATCTGATGATAACTAAAGGGTTATAATTCTAGGAGTTTTCTCCCCCTGAAATTTGCAAATCTCGAAAACGTCTCATACCAATCCTGTGAATAAAGTTCTGGAATGTTGAATTTGGTAAAGACTTTATGAACAAATCTGCTAGATTGTCACATGATTTGGTTTGCAAAATATCAATCTCTCCATCTTTCTGTAATGAATGAGGAAAGAACAACTTAGGAGAAATGTGTTTTGTGATATTACTTTTTATATAACCCATTTGCATTTGAGCAATGCAAGCTGCATTATCTTCATAGATAATAGTTGGTGATCCTAATGAACCAACACCACACGAAGTTTGAATGTGGTTAATCATCCTGCGAAGCCATACACATTCCTTTGAAGCTTCAAATAATGCAATTATTTCAGAATGATTAGTGGAAGTTGCTACGAGAGTCTGTTTTTGTGACTTCCATGAAAAATCAGTTCCACCATATAAGAATACGAAACCTGTCTGTGACCTAGCATTGTGACGATCAGATAGATAGTCAGCGTCAGTATATCCTACCATAGTCATATCTTGGTTTTTCTGATAGAATAATCCAAGATATTTTGTGCCATGTAAATATCTAAAGATATTCTTTACTCCTGTCCAATGACGTTTTGTTGGAGCTGCGCTATGTCTAGCTAGTAAATTTACCGCAAATGTAATATCAGGCCTCGTGCAATTTGCAAGGTACATTAGCGCACCAATGGCACTGAGATACGGGAACTCAGGTCCTAATATCTCTTCGTCATCATCCCGAGGTCTAAAAGGATCTTTATTCATATCAAGGGATCTGACAACCATGGGTGTTTTGGTTGGATATGATTTATCCATATTGAATTTTTCCAAAACCTTTTGAATATAAGCAGGTTGGTATACTAAAATTCCCGAGGGAAGATGCTCAAGCTGTATGCCCAAATCTTTCATCTCAAATTCCATCATTAAATGGTTGCGTGCTTCTTCTATATCACGTGTATTCCCAATGATATTGAGGTCATCAACGTACACTGAGATGATGCAAAATCCATTTAAGGACTTCTTTATAAATACACAAGGGCAATCATCATTATTTGAGTATCCTTTCTGAATAAGGAACTCCCTCAGTCGGTTATACCACATTCTACCTGACTGTTTTAAGCCATAGAGTGACTTTCGTAATTTTACACAATATGCGTTGCGATTTGCTTTTGGATTCAGCATTTTAAGTCCTTCAGGAACTTTCATATATATGTCCGATTTGAGTGACCCATACAAGTATGCTGTCACTACGTCCATTAACTGCATAGATAAATTCATTTGTACTGCCAAAGATATTAAGTATCGAAACGTTATTCCACTCATTACAGGAGAGTATGTGTCATCGTAATCGATGCCAGGTCTCTGCGTGAACCCTTGTGCTACAAGCCTCACTTTGTATCTCACCACCTCATTGTTTTCATTCCTTTTTCAAACAAAACTCATTTTGCTCCCACAGGGAAGACATTCCGAGGAGTAGGTATTACTGAGGAAAATACCTCTCTTTTGTTGAGCGAGCGCAGTTCTGCCTCAATTGCTTCCTTCCATTTAAGCCAATCAGGGCCGCTTGAGGCACTCCCTGACGGTCTTTGGTTCTGGATCCAGTTGAAGGGTTTCAGCAATTTCAGAGGCAAAATATATGTCGACAATTGTAGCCTCTCTGTTGTATGATTCTCCTGATTCTATATAGTTTATGGAAATTTCTTTTATACCTTCACACTCTATGTTATTTCCCACAACAATAGAGTCATGGTGTTCCGATGTCCCATCTATTATGTTTGTATGCGCATTTATGTTGGGTTCTAGACGTTGAGCATCTGGTTGGTGTCCTTCAACTTGAGGTTGAATTGTATTTACTCGTAGAGGATTTGATTTCCTCTGTTTCCGCGGAGGCTTTTGAGAAGCTATATTCCGGCTAACCAGACTTCTCCCCTCTTACTCTCATTTGGGGTTTGAGTGGTTTTAATTGGTAGCTCCACTCGTTCTGGTGCATTAACAACGGGAATATGTGATTTAGTGACACCTTTATGGTCAGTAAATGCATTTAGCAGATTATTTGCAATGTGTTGCAAATCTATAATCCTCTGAACTTCAGTTTCAGATTCTTTAGTACGTGGATCTAAGGACTGGATGCCTGCTACATTCCAATCTATTTCCTGGCATTCTTTGTGGTTTGATTCTTCCCCTAATGCCGGGAAATGGTCCTCATCAAAAATAGAATCATCGTATCGAGCAGTAAACAGGTCCCCTGTAAGAGGTTCAAGATAATTTATAATTGACGGAGAATTATAACCCACATAGATCCCAAGCTTTCTGTGGGGCCCATGGTTGTACACTGGGGTGGTGATATCGGTACGTATACTGCGCAACTGAATTTTCGCAGATGGGATATACTTGGCTGAGTGCCACAAACTAGTTGCAGTGGGGAGGTTGTGTGATATGTGGTTGGTCTGATTTGTATCAGATCTGCGGCGTGTAATACCGCATGTGCCCAACAAGATGTTGGAAAATTACAATTCTTTTAATAATGGTCGAGGAATTAATTTTACTCTTTTGATGAGAGATTCAACCAATCCATTTTGAGTATGAACATAAGGCACATAATGTTCTAAATTAATGCCCATAGCCATGCAATAGTCACTAAATGCGCGTGAAGAAAATTCAGCAGCATTATCCATTCGAATTATTTTTATCTTATTTTCGGGATGGTTTGCTCTTAATTTGATAATCTGAGCAATTAACTTGGCAAATGCATGATTATGTGTGGATAATAGACACACGTGTGACCATCTAGTAGATGCATCTATGAGTACCATGAAATACCTAAAGGGTCTTGATAGTGGTTGAATTGGACCACATATATCTCCTTGAATGCGTTTAAGGAAATTTAATGACTCATTTTTTAATTTAAGATAAGATGGTTTTAGAATTAATTTCTCAGTTGCACATGCGGTGCACACAAAATCTGATGATTTGAGGAATCTTTTAGTTGGGAGGCTGTGACCAATAGAATTGTTAATAATTTTTCCCATCATCCCTATGCCAGGATGACCAAGGCGATCATGCCAAGTCTTGCATTTATCAAGGTCTTGAAAAATTATTTTAATACGCAACATGTGGTACGGGTTTTATATAACTGTAATATAATCCAGATGAGAGTGAGGGGAATTTCTCAAGAATTTGTTTCTCAGACCAATTGCTCTTTGTTAAAAGCAAATATTCAGTATTATTTTCAGAGATAGTTTGCACATGGAAATTATTTGATCGAATGTCTTTGAAACTTAGAAGGGTGCGTGTAGATTCGGGATACAAGAGTGCAACCTCAATTACAATGATAGTACCCATAGGCAGGAAGAGTGTGGCTCGTCCTGAACCAATAATTGACACACCGCGACCGGCAATGGTCATAATATTCCCTTATCTCTTAGTTAGAGTTTGGAAATATTGTATTTCCCTTAATATTGTGTTAGTGGTACAACTGTCCACCAAACATAGTTCTTCTTCCATTGGATTATCTTCCCGTAAAATCTTTCCCGTGATGGCTCTCTGTCGCTCTCGGCAGAGCAAGTACTGATAACGTGTGAAGTGAAAAAGTGATTTGCCAGAAGTGAATGATTCTCATTGATTGCGCACTATATATACATGGAGCGGTTACAATTCTGTGAGAGTATTTCTAACCGCAAGCAGCGGTTGCTAATACGTGAGACATAAAAGTAACTGCACTGAGCAGTTGCTAACATGAGAGAGAAAGTACAACTGCTTCTAGCCGTTAGAGAGTACGTAGTCGGTTTCTAAGTCGGTTCCTTAATTAGCACATGATAATTAGTAAATTAAAAAGTGCTCTAATTCTATTCCTAACAGGGCCCACTAGTTAAGCAAAAAATTGGGTGCGCGTCCTCGCTTGTGTCTGCGGGGTTCCAAACCCGCACTGATGCTGATGCAGTGTCTATGGCTCGCTTTGACCAGCTCAATTAAGACAGTGTGACGGCCCAAAGCCAGCGCCTGACGCGCTTAATGGGACGGCCTAGCGCGCTGAGCATACATCGTCCACGTCTCCCATCCCCAACCCCGCGCAAAAGCCTGGTACTTTAGTACCACCTCGCTGCACGAGGGATCCGTCGACCGGCTTAAATAGCCGGCGAGCCCTGAACACCGAGCTCCTCTAAAAAACATGATGTCCTGCCGACGCCCATTGCGGGCCTGGCTCCGTCGTTACCCAGTCAGAAAGGTCGTCCCTTGTCGCCCGTTTAGGCTTGATTCAGGACGGGCTTAGTAGGGGCAAACCCTATTTGGCGCTGCAGGCACCGGTTACTAGTGTTTCTGCAAACCGGCGCCTGCAGCGCCCCCGCACTAGGCCGGCCCATCTACGGTTTCTTTCTCTGTGTTAAAATCAGCAAACAAATGTGCGTGTTAACTAACTAACCCATGATTCGGACCTGGGTCCTCCCACACACAGTACCGATGGTGTAACCAGCGACCATCACGCGGGATGTGGTAAAATTAAGTTTTTCCTTTTTTCATTCATTCTTTTCGATTTTCCTTTTTTGTTTTCCCTTTTCATTTTCTTTTTTCCTTTTTCTTTTTTCTTCCGGGTAGATGAATTATTTGCAAATACGTGAACATTTTCTTCAAATAGATGATTTTTTTAATTTGATGAACTTTTTCAAACTAGATGATTTTTTTTCAAAATGAATGAACTTTTTTTTTCAATTTCTATTAACTTTTTTTTCCAAATTGTGAACGTTTTTCTTCAGATTGATGAACTATTTTCATTTTCAATGAACTGGTTTTGAAAATCGTGAACTGTTTTTCTAATTCGATGAACTTTTTTTAAAACTTGATGATTTTGTTTTCAATTTGGATGAGCTTTTTCCAAATTCGATGAACTTTTTTTAAATCGATGAACTTGTTTCCAATTCGATGAACTGTTTTCAAATTTCATGAACTTGTTTCCAATTCGATGAACTTTTTTCATATTCGATGAACTTTTTTTCAAAGTTGATGAACTTTGTTTCAAACTCACAACCTTTTTTCTATGTTGTACTCTTTTCAAATTCATAAACTCGTTTCGAGTTTGCAATTTTTTAAAAAATATATTGAACTTTTTTAAGTAATGGACTTCTTTTGAATTCATGAACTTTTTTTGATTACATGAACATTTTTTATTTTTGGTGAACCTTTTTTCAATACGTGAACTTTTTTTGCATGTTCGTGAACATCATTTGAAATTTGTGAACGTGTTTTCAAATAATTGGAAAATTTAATTTTACAGTGTACCACGCAATAAATAATGTGTCTACCTTTGTGTTCTTTAAGGTTTCGCACTGTAAATATCCACTTGCAGTTCAGTTTGCCGATTGGTTAGCTCACTGTACCAAAGGGGCGATGGAACGAGTTCGAATCCTAGCCCGTAGGCATTTTTTGCGGGTTTTGTTTTGGCGCTGCGCGCTCGTGAGCCGGCCCACCGAGACGCTGCTGTGAGCGCCAGTTGCAGCAACCAGCGCCTGCAGCGCTGTATAGGAGGTCTCCTTAGTAGGTTTAGGCCCCGCAGCTCGAGCGGGCTTTTTTTACATAAATTATAACCTTCGTCCGGCTTGGCGGGCATTTTTATTTAAAAGAATTTCATATATAGATTTCAAACGCGCCATTTTCTAAGAGATCCAAAAAAATTAAAACGAACAAATTTGGACATAATTCATATTTTTAGGATCTTTTACAAAGATTGGAACGAAATTTGAACTAAAACTTTTTTAAACAACTAATCTACTCACCGTCCCTTGCGTCGTCCAGCATGACGAAGTCGAGCTCGCAGCCATCGTCGTCGCCCGGGACACCTTCGTCGTCGTTGCTGCCGCCCGCGCCGAGGAAATCGAGGTTGTTGTCTTCCTCGTCACTGACATCGCCTTCATGGATAGCTGTGAGCGCCAGTTGCAGCAACCGGCGCCTGCAGCGCTGTATAGGAGGTCTCCTTAGTAGGTTTAGGCCCCGCAGCTCGAGCAGGCTTTTTTTACACAAATTATAACCTTCGTCCGGCTTGGCGGGCATTTTTATTTAAAAGAGTTTCATATATAGATTTCAAACGCGCCATTTTCTAAGAGATCCAAAAAAATTCAGACGAACAAATTTGGACATAATTCATATTTTAGGATCTTTTACAAGATTGGAACGAAATTTGAACTAAAACTTTTTTAAACAACTAATCTACTCACCGTCCCTTGCGTCGTCCAGCATGACGAAGTCGAGCTCGCAGCCATCGTCGTCGCCCGGGACACCTTCGTCGTCGTTGCTGCCGCCCGCGCCGAGGAAATCGAGGTTGTTGTCTTCCTCGTCGCTGACATCGCCTTCATGGATAGCTGGAGGGCCTTGTTCCACCCCGGCATGTCATTTGGATCGTCAGGCACGCGAGGCGAAACCCACCCCTAAGCTGCCGCAGACTTGCGGATGGCCTAGAAGAGGTCGGACATGTCATCGGGGTCGCTGGCCTCTTTGAGCGCCGCTAGCTTGGGTGGGATCTCCGGCGCAGGTTTGCGACAACCGCAGGCGTAGCCGGAGGCTGGAGCGACCACCGCAGGAGCAACATGAGGCAGGGCGGAGGAGGATGGACATGTCGCGCCACGCCAGCCCGACAGCGTGCAAGTTTCCGCCGATGAGCCTCCACGATGACCTCGTCGAAGTTCTTCCCCACCCAAAATTCACGTCGGCCATACGCGTTGCACTGGTCGTCGTGACGCTACCGCTGCTCGTCGCGGGGGATGGTGGTGCCCTCGACCGTGTAGCCGCCGACATTGATGCCAGCCCGACGGCAGGCTGGCGGCGCAAGGATGTCGTACCGTGCCAGATCTTCTGCCTGATCCAGCGTCAACGACAAGGGACAGGACCCCATCGGAGCCACCCCACGTCGACGGCTGTTGCCGGCCCCATCACTGCTCGACATCTTCACCGGGTCGTGGGTAGCGTGAAGTTGTGATGGATCTGACGGGGGAGGGAGGGGGAGGGCTTGTGCATCGCCAACGCGACGTACTGGGGCTATTTATAGCCAGGCCCGGCCGGAGGCCGTGTTGGAAATATGCCCTAGAAGCAATAATAAATAGGTTATTATTATATTTCCTTGTTCATGATAATCGTTTATTATCCATGCTAGAATTGTATTGATAGGAAACTCAGATACATGTGTGGATACATAGACAACACCATGTCCCTAGTAAGCCTCTAGTTGACTAGCTCGTTGATCAATAGATGGTTACGGTTTCCTGACCATGGACATTGGATGTCCTTGATAACGGGATCACATCATTAGGAGAATGATGTGATGGACGAGACCCAATCCTAAGCCTAGCACAAGATCGTGTAGTTCGTTTGCTAAGAGCTTTTCTAATGTCAAGTATCATTTCCTTAGACCATGAGATTGTGCAACTCCCGGATACCGTAGGAATGCTTTGGGTGTACCAAACGTCACAACGTAACTGGGTGGCTATAAAGGTGCACTACAGGTATCTCCGAAAGTGTCTGTTGGGTTGGCACGAATCGAGACTGGGATTTGTCACTCCGTGTAAACGGAGAGGTATCTCTGGGCCCACTCGGTAGGACATCATCATAGTGTGCACAAAGTGACCAAGGAGTTGATCACGGGATGATGTGAGTTACGGAACGAGTAAAGAGACTTGCCGGTAACGAGATTGAACAAGGTATCGGGATACCGACGATCGAATCTCGGGCAAGTAACATACCGATAGACAAAGGGAATTGCATACGGGATTGATTGAATCCCCGACATCGTGGTTCATCCGATGAGATCATCATGGAACATGTGGGAGCCAACATGGGTATCCAGATCCCGCTGTTGGTTATTGGCCGGAGAACGTCTCGGTCATGTCTGCATGGTTCCCGAACCCGTAGGGTCTACACACTTAAGGTTCGATGACGCTAGGGTTATAGGGAATAGATATACGTGGTTACCGAATGTTGTTCGGAGTCCCGGATGAGATCCCGGACGTCACGAGGAGTTCCGTAATGGTCCGGAGGTAAAGATTTATATATGGGAAGTCCTGTTTTGGTCACCGGAAAAGTTTCGGGTGATATCGGTAATGTACCGGGACCACCGGGAGGGTCCCGGGGGTCCACCAAGTGGGGCCACCAGCCCCAGAGGGCTGCATGGGCCAAGTGTGGGAGGGGACCAGCCCCAGGTGGGCTGGTGCGCCCCCCCACAAGAGGCCCAGGGCGCAAGAAAAGGGGGAAGGGGGAAACCCTAGGCTCAGATGGGCCTAAGGCCCATCTAGTGGGGCGCCCCCTCTCTCCCCCCTCTTGGCCGCCCCCCAAGCCCCATCTAGGGCTGGCCGCACCCCTTGGGGGGGGGAACCCTAGATGGGGGCGCAGCCCTCCCACTCCCCTATATATACTTGAGGTTTGGGGCTGCCATAGACACGAGAACGTCTCTCTTTCGGCGCAGCCCTACCCCTCTCCCTCCTCCTCCTCTCCCGCGGTGCTTGGCGAAGCCCTGCGGGATTGCCACGCTCCTCCATCACCACCACGCCGTCGTGTTGCTGCTGGATGGAGTCTTCCCCAACCTCTCCCTCTCTCCTTGCTGGATCAAGGCGTGGGAGACGTCACCGGGCTGCACGTGTGTTGAACGCGGAGGCGCCGTGGTTCGACGCTTAGATCGGAATCAACCGCGATCTGAATCGCGACGAGTACGACTCCCTCATCCGCGTTCTTGCAACGCTTCCGCATCGCGATCTACAAGGGTATGCAGATGCACTCCCCTTCCCCTCGTTGCTAGATTGCTCCATAGATTGATCTTGGTGATGCGTAGAAAATTTTGAATTTCTGCTACGTTCCCCAACAGTGGCATCATGAGCTAGGTCTATGCGTAGTTTCTATGCACGAGTAGAACACAAAGTAGTTGTGGGCGTCGATGTTGTCAATTCTTCTTGCCGCTACTAGTCTTATCTTGTTTCGGCGGCATTGTGGGATGAAGCGGCCCGGACCGACCTTACACGTACGCTTACGTGAGACAGGTTTCACCGACTGACATGCACTAGATGCATAAGGTGGCTAGCGGGTGTCTATCTCTCCCACTTTAGTCGGAACGGATTCGATGAAAAGGGTCCTTATGAAGGGTAAATAGAAATTGGCATATCACGTTGTGGTCTTACGTAGGTAAGAAACGTTCTTGCTAGAAACCTATACAAGCCACGTAAAAACTTGCAACAACAATTAGAGGACGTCTAACTTGTTTTTGCAGCATGTGCCTTGTGATGTGATATGGCCAGAAGATGTGATGAATGATATATGTGATGTATGAGATTGATCATATTCTTGTAATAGGAATCACGACTTGCATGTCGGTGAGTATGACAACCGGCAGGAGCCATAGGAGTTGTCTTTATTTTTTGTATGACCTGCGTGTCATTGAATAACGCCATGTAAATTACTTTACTTTATTGCTAAGCGCGTTAGCCATAGAAGTAGAAGTAATCGTTGGCGTGACAACTTCATGAAGACACAATGATGGAGATCATGATGATGGAGATCATGGTGTCATGCCGGTGACAAAGATGATCATGGTGCCCCGAAGATGGAGATCAAAGGAGCAAGATGATATTGGCCATATCATGTCACTATTTGATTGCATGTGATGTTTATCATGTTATGCATCTTATTTGCTTAGAACAACGGTAGCATAAATAAGATGATCCCTCACTAAAATTTCAAGAGACGTGTTCCCCCTAACTGTGCACCGTTGCGAAGGTTCGTTGTTTCGAAGCACCACGTGATGATCGGGTGTGATAGATTCTAACGTTCGAATACAACGGGTGTTGACGAGCCTAGCATGTACAGACATGGCCTCGGAACACATGTGAAACACTTAGGTTGACTTGACGAGCCTAGCATGTACAGACATGGCCTCGGAACACAAGAGACCGAAAGGTCGAGCATGAGTCGTATAGAAGATACGATCAACATGGAGATGTTCACCGATGATGACTAGTCCGTCTCACGTGATGATCGGACACGGCCTAGTTTGACTCGGATCATGTATCACTTAGATGACTAGAGGGATGTCTATCTGAGTGGGAGTTCATTCAATAATCAGATGAACTTCATTATCATGAACATAGTCAAAAGGTCTTTACAAATTATATCATACGCTTTAGTTCTACTGTTTAAGATATGTTCCTAGAGAAAATTTAGTTGAAAGTTGGTAGTAGCAATTATGCGGACTGGGTCCGTAAACTGAGGATTGTCCTCATTGCTGCACAGAAGGCTTATGTCCTTAATGCACCGCTCGGTGTGCTGAACCTCAGCGTTGTCTGTAGATGTTGCGAAACATCTGACATACACGTTTTGATGACTACGTGATAGTTCAGTGCGTAATGCTAACGGTTTAGAATTGTGGCACCAAAGACTTTTTTGAAACGTCGCAGAACATATGAGATGTTCCGAAAACTGAAATTGGGATTTCAGACTAGTGCCCATGTCAAGAGGTATGAGACCTCTGACAAGTTTCTTAAGCCTGCAAACTAAGGGAGTAAATTTCAATCGTTGAGCATGTGCTCAGATTGTCTGAATACTACAATCGCTTGAATCGAGTGGGAGTTAATCTCCCAGATGAGATAGTGATAGTTCTCCATAGTCACTGCCACCAAGCTAGTAGAGCTTCGTGATGAACTATAACATATCAGGGATAGTTATGATGATCCTTGAGCTATTCGCGATGTTTGACACCGCGAGAGTAGAAATCAAGAAGGAGCATCAATTGTTGATGGTTAGTAAAACCACTAGTCTAGAAGGGCAAGGGCAAAAGGGATACTTCATGAAACAGCAAGTCATTTGCTGCTCTAGTGAAGAATCCCAAGATTGAACCCAAACCCGAGACTAAGTGCTTCTGTAATGAGGGGAACGGTCACTGAAGCGGAACTACCCTAGATACTTGGTAGATGAGAAGGCAGGCAAGGTCGACAGAAGTATATTGGATATACGTTATATGAATGTGTACTTCACTAGTACTCCTAGCAGCACCAGGGTATTAGATACCGGTTCGGTTGCTAAGTGTTAGTAACTCGAAATAAAAGCTGCGGAATAAACGGAGACTAGCTAAAGGTGAGATGACGATATGTGTTGGAAGTGTTTCCAAGGTTGATGTGATCAAGCATCGCATGCTCCCTCTACCATCGAGATTTGGTGTTTGCGTTGAGCATGATTGGATTATGTTTATCGCAATACGGTTATTCATTAAGGGAGAATAATGGTTACTCTGTTTATTTGAATAATACCTTCAATGGTCTTGCACCTAAAATGAATCTCGATCGTAGTGATACACATGTTCATGCCAAAAGATATAAGATAGTAATGATAGTACCACATACTTGTGGCACTGCCACTTGAGTCATATTGGTATAGAACGCATGAAGAAGCTCCATGTAGATGGATCTTTGGACTCACTCGTTTTTGAAAAGAATGAGACATGCGAACCATGTCTATTGGTATATATGCATGAAGAAACTCCATGCAGATGGATCGTTTGGACTCACTTGATTTTGAATCACTTGAGACATGCAAATCATACCACATGGGCAAGATGACTGAAAGGCCTCGTTTTCAGTAAGATGGAACAAGAGAGCAACTTATTGGAAGTAATACATTTTGATGTATGTAGTCCAATGAGTGCTGAGGCATGCAGTGGATATCGTTATGTTCTTACTTCACAGATGATTTGAGTAGATGCTGAGTGTATTTACTTGATGAAACACAAGTCTGAATTATTGAAAGGTTCAAGTAATTTCAGAGTGAAGTTGAAGATCGTCGTGATAAGAGGATAAAATGTCTATGATATGATCATAGAGATATCTGAGTTACGAGTTTGGCACACAATTAAGACATTGTGGAAAGTGTTTCACAATTAATACCGCCTGGAACACCACAGTGTGATGGTGTGTCCGAACATCATAACTGCACCCTAAAGGATATGGTGCATACCATGATGTCTCTTATCGAATTACCACTATCGTTTATGGGTTAGGCATTAGAGACAACCGCATTCACTTTAAATAGGGCACCACGCAATTCCGTTGAGACGACACCGTATGAACTTTGGTTTAGAGAAACCTAAGTTGTCATTTCTTAAAAGTTTGGGGCTGCGACGCTTATGTGAAAAAGTTTCAGGCTGATAAGCTCGAACCCAAAGCGGATAAATGCATCTTCATAGAATACCCAAAACAGTTGAGTATACCCCCTATTTCAGATCTGGAAGCAAAAGTAATTGCTTCTAGAAACGAGTCCTTTCTCGAGGAAAAGTTTCTCTCGAAAGAATTGAGTGGGAGGATGGTGGAGACTTGATAAGGTTATTGAACCGTCACTTCAACTAGTGTGTAGCAGGGCACGAGAAGTTGTTCCTGTGGCACCTACACCAATTGAAGTGGAAGCTTATGATAGTGATCATGAAACTTCGGATCAAGTCACTACCAAACCTCGTAGGACGACGAGGATGCATGCTACTTCAGAGTGGCACGTGATCCTGTCTGAGATATCATGTTGTTGGACAACAATGAACCTAAGAGCTATGGAGAAGCGATGGTGGGCCCATATTCCGACAAATGGTTAGAAGCCATGAAATCCGAGATAAATGGATTTTTAAGAAGAAGACGGAGATGGACGGTAATGTTACCGTCTATGAAGCTCAAATTGTGGAAAAGAGTATTTTCACAAGTTCAAGGAGTTGACTATGATGAGATTTTCTCATCCGTAGCGATGCTTAATTCCGTCGGAATCATGTTAGCATTAGCTGCATTTATGAAATCTGGCAGATGGATGTCAAAACAAGTTTCCTTACCAGTTTTCGTAAGGAAAGGTTGTATGTGATACAATCAGAAAGGTTTTGTCGATCCTAAGGATGCTAAAAGGTATGCTAGCTGCAGCGATCCTTCTAAGGACTGGAGTAAGCATCTCGGAGTTGGAATGTACGCTTTGATGAGATGATCAAAGATTTTGGGTTTATACAAAGTTTATGAGAAACTTGTATTTCCAATAAAGTGAGTGGGAGTGCTACAACATTTCTGATAAGTATATGTGAATGACATATTGTTGATCCGAAATGATGTAAAATTTCTGGAAAGCATAAAGGGTTGTTTGAAAGGAGTTTTTCAAAGGAAGACCTGGATAAAGCTGCTTACATATTGGGCATCAAGATCTATAGAGATAGATCAAGACGCCTGATGATACTTTCAAAGAACGCACACCTTGACATGATTTTGAAAGAGTTCAAAATATATCAGCAAAGAAGGAGTTCTTGGCTGTGTTACAAGGTGTGAGTATTGAGTAAGACTCAAGACCTGACCACAGCAGAAGAGAGAGAAAGGACGAAGGTCGTCCCCTATGCTTTAGACATAGGCTCTACAGTATGCTATGCTGTGAAGTGTGCCTTGCCATGAGTTGGTCAAGGGGTACAATAGTGATCCGGGAATGGATCACATGACAGCGGTCGAACTTATCCTTAGTATCTAGTGGACTAAGGAGTTTTCTCGATTATGGAGGTGAAAAGGAGTTCGTCGTAAAGGGTTACGTTGATGCGAACTTTGACACTAATCCGGATGACTCTGAGTAGTAAACCGGATTCGTATAGTAGAACAGTTATTTGAAATGGCTCCAAATAGCGTGTGGTAGCATCCACAAGATGACATAGACATTCGTAAAGCACACACAGATCTGAAAGGTTCAGACCCGTTGACTAATAACCTCTCTCACAAGCATAACATGATCAAACCAGAACTCACTGAGTGTTAATCACATAGTGATGTGAACTAGATTGTTGACTCTAGTAAACTCTTTGGATGTTGGTCACATGGTGATGTGACCTATGAGTGTTAATCACATGATGATGTGGACTAGATTATTGACTCTAGTGCAAGTGGGATACTGTTGGAAATATGCCCTAGAAGCAATAATAAATAGGTTATTATTATATTTCCTTGTTCATGATAATCGTTTATTATCCATGCTAGAATTGTATTGATAGGAAACTCAGATACATGTGTGGATACATAGACAACACCATGTCCCTAGTAAGCCTCTAGTTGACTAGCTCGTTGATCAATAGATGGTTACGGTTTCCTGACCATGGACATTGGATGTCCTTGATAACGGGATCACATCATTAGGAGAATGATGTGATGGACGAGACCCAATCCTAAGCCTAGCACAAGATCGTGTAGTTCGTTTGCTAAGAGCTTTTCTAATGTCAAGTATCATTTCCTTAGACCATGAGATTGTGCAACTCCCGGATACCGTAGGAATGCTTTGGGTGTACCAAACGTCACAACGTAACTGGGTGGCTATAAAGGTGCACTACAGGTATCTCCGAAAGTGTCTGTTGGGTTGGCACGAATCGAGACTGGGATTTGTCACTCCGTGTAAACGGAGAGGTATCTCTGGGCCCACTCGGTAGGACATCATCATAGTGTGCACAAAGTGACCAAGGAGTTGATCACGGGATGATGTGAGTTACGGAACGAGTAAAGAGACTTGCCGGTAACGAGATTGAACAAGGTATCGGGATACCGACGATCGAATCTCGGGCAAGTAACATACCGATAGACAAAGGGAATTGCATACGGGATTGATTGAATCCCCGACATCGTGGTTCATCCGATGAGATCATCATGGAACATGTGGGAGCCAACATGGGTATCCAGATCCCGCTGTTGGTTATTGGCCGGAGAACGTCTCGGTCATGTCTGCATGGTTCCCGAACCCGTAGGGTCTACACACTTAAGGTTCGATGACGCTAGGGTTATAGGGAACAGATATACGTGGTTACCGAATGTTGTTCGGAGTCCCGGATGAGATCCCGGACGTCACGAGGAGTTCCGTAATGGTCCGGAGGTAAAGATTTATATATGGGAAGTCCTGTTTTGGTCACCGGAAAAGTTTCGGGTGATATCGGTAATGTACCGGGACCACCGGGAGGGTCCCGGGGGTCCACCAAGTGGGGCCACCAGCCCCAGAGGGCTGCATGGGCCAACTGTGGGAGGGGACCAGCCCCAGGTGGGCTGGTGCGCCCCCCCACAAGAGGCCCAGGGCGCAAGAAAAGGGGGAAGGGGGAAACCCTAGGCTCAGATGGGCCTAAGGCCCATCTAGTGGGGCGCCCCCTCTCTCCCCCCTCTTGGCCGCCCCCCCAAGTGTTGGGATTCGTAGCATAATTTTAAAATTTTCCTACGTTCACCAAGATGCATCTATGGAGTATACTAGCAACGAGGGGAAGGGAGTGCATCTACATACCCTTGTAGATCGCGAGCGGAAGCGTTCCAATGAACGTGGATGACGGAGTCGTACTCGCCGTGATCCAAATCACCGATGACCGAGTGCCGAACGGACGGCACCTCCGTGTTCAACACACGTACGGTGCAGCGACGTCTCCTCCTTCTTGATCCAGCAAGGGGGAAGGAGAGGTTGATGGAGATCCAACAGCACGACGGCGTGGTGGTGGATGTAGCGGGTCTCGGCAGGGCTTTGCTAAGCTTCTGCGAGAGAGAGAGAGAGGTGTTGCAGGGGAGGAGGGAGGCGCCCAAGGCTGTTGTGTGCTGCCCTCCCTCCCCCCTTTATATAGGCCCCCTGGGGGGGCGCCGTCCCCAAGAGATGGGATCTCAAGGGGGGGGGGGGGGCGGCGGCCACAAGGGGGGAAGGGGTTGCCTTGCCCCCCAAGGCAAGGGGGAACTCCCCCCTAGGGTTCCCAACCCTAGGCGCATGGGGGGAGGCCCAAGGGGGGTGCCCCAGCCCACTAAGGGCTGGTTCCCTTCCACTTTCAGCCCACGGGGCCCTCCGGGATAGGTGGCCCCACCCGGTGGACCCCCGGGACCCTTCTGGTGGTCCCGGTACAATACCGGTAACCCCCGAAACTTTCCCGGTGGCCAAAACTGGACTTCCTTTATATAATTCTTCACCTCCGGACCATTCCGTAACCTCTTGTGACGTCCGGGATCTCATCCGGGACTCCGAACAACTTTCGGGTTTCCGCATACATATATCTCTACAACCCTAGCGTCACCGGACCTTAAGTGTGTAGACCCTACGGGTTCGGGAGACATGCAGACATGACCGAGACGCCTCTCCGGTCAATAACCAACAGCGGGATCTGGATACCCATGTTGGCTCCCACATGTTCCACGATGATCTCATCGGATGAACCACGGTGTCGAGGATTCAATCAATCCCGTATGCAATTCCCTTTGTCAATCGGTATGTTACTTGCCTGAGATTCGATCGTCGGTATCCCAATACCTTGTTCAATCTTGTTACCGGCAAGTCTCTTTACTCGTACCGCAATGCATGATCCCGTGACTAACGCCTTAGTCACATTGAGCTCATTATGATGATGCATTACCGAGTGGGCCCAGAGATACCTCTCCGTCACACGGAGTGACAAATCCCAGTCTCGATCCGTGCCAACCCAACAGACACTGTCGGAGATACCCGTAGTACACCTTTATAGTCACCCAGTTACGTTGTGACGTTTGGCACACCCAAAGCACTCCTACAGTATCCGGGAGTTGCACGATCTCATGGTCTAAGGAAAAGATACTTGACATTGGAAAAGCTCTAGCAAACGAAACTACACGATCTTTTATGCTATGCTTAGGATTGGGTCTTGTCCATCACATCATTCTCCTAATGATGTGATCCCGTTATCAATGACATCCAATGTCCATAGCCAGGAAACCATGACTATCTGTTGATCAACGAGCTAGTCAACTAGAGGCTTACTAGGGACACTTTGTGGTCTATGTATTCACACATGTATTACGATTTCCGGACAATACAATTATAGCATGAATAATAGACAATTACCATGAACAAAGAAATATAATAATAACCATTTATTATTGCCTCTAGGGCATATTTCCAACAGTCTCCCACTTGCACTAGAGTTAATAATCTAGTTACATTGTGATGAATCGAACACCCATTGCGTCCTGGTGTTGATCATGTTTTGCCCTAGGGAGAGGTTTAGTCAACGGATCTGCTACATTCAGGTCCGTATGTACTTTACAAATATCTATGTCTCCATTTTGAACAGTTTCACGAATGGAGTTGAAGCGACGCTTGATATGCCTGGTCTTCCTGTGAAACCTGGGCTCCTTTGCAAGGGCAATAGCTCCAGTGTTGTCACAGAAGAGAGTCATCGGGCCCGACGCATTGGGAATCACCCCTAGGTCGGTAATGAACTCCTTCATCCAGACTGCTTCCTGTGCTGCCTCCGAGGCTGCCATGTACTCCGCTTCACATGTAGATCCCGCCACGACGCTTTGCTTGCAACTGCACCAGCTTACTGCTCCTCCATTCAAAATATACACGTATCCGGTCTGTGACTTCGAGTCATCCAGATCTGTGTCGAAGCTAGCGTCGACGTAACCCTTTACGACGAGCTCTTCGTCACCTCCATAAACGAGAAACATATCCTTAGTCCTCTTCAGGTACTTCAGGATATTCTCGACCGCTGTCCAGTGTTCCTTGCCGGGATTACTTTGGTACCTTCCTACCAAACTTACGGCAAGGTTTACATCAGGTCTGGTACACAACATGGCATACATAATAGACCCTATGGCCGAGGCATAGGGGATGACACTCATCTCTTTTATATCTTCTGCCGTGGTCGGGCATTGAGCCGTGCTCAATTGCACACCTTGCAATACAGGCAAGAACCCCTTCTTGGACTGATCCATATTGAACTTCTTCAATATCTTGTCAAGGTATGTACTCTGTGAAAGACCAATGAGGCGTCTTGATCTATCTCTATAGATGTTGATGCCTAATATATAAGCAGCTTCTCCAAGGTCCTTCATTGAAAAACACTTATTCAAATAGGCCTTTATACTTTCCAAGAATTCTATATCATTTCCCATCAACAGTATGTCATCCACATATAATATGAGAAATGCTACAGAGCTCCCACTCACTTTCTTGTAAACACAGGCTTCTCCATAAGTCTGTGTGAACCCAAACACTTTGATCATCTCATCAAAGCGAATGTTCCAACTCCGAGATGCTTGCACCAGCCCATAGATTGAGCGTTGGAGTTTGCATACTTTGTTAGCATTCTTAGGATCGACAAAACCTTCCGGCTGCATCATATACAACTCTTCCTTAAGGAAGCCGTTAAGGAATGCCGTTTTGACGTCCATCTGCCATATCTCATAATCATAGTATGCGACAATTGCTAACATGATTCGGACGGACTTCAGCTTCGCTACGGGTGAGAAAGTCTCATCGTAGTCAACCCCTTGAACTTGTCGATAACCCTTAGCGACAAGTCGAGCTTTGTAGATGGCCACATTACCATCTGCGCCCGTCTTCTTCTTAAAGATCCATTTGTTTTCTATGGCTCGCCGCTCATCGGGCAAGTCAGTCAAAGTCCATACTTTGTTTTCATACATGGATTCTATCTCGGATTTCATGGCTTCTAGCCATTTGTCGGAATCCGGGCCCGCCATCGCTTCTTCATAGTTCGAAGGTTCACCGTTGTCTAACAACATGATTTCCAGGACAGGGTTGCCGTACCACTCTGGTGCGGAACGTGTCCTTGTGGACCTACGAAGTTCAGTAACTTGATCTGAAGTTTCATGATCATCATCATTAACTTCCTCCCCAGTCGGTGTAGGCACCACAGGAACATTTTCCCGCGCTGCGCTACTTTCCGGTTCGGAAGGGGTGACTATCACCTCATCAAGTTCCACTTTCCTCCCACTCAATTCTTTCGAGAGAAACTCCTTCTCTAGAAAGGACCCGTTCTTGGCAACGAAGATCTTGCCTTCGGATCTGAGGTAGAAGGTATACCCAATAGTTTCCTTAGGGTATCCTATGAAGACACATTTTTCCGATTTGGGTTCGAGCTTTTCAGGTTGAAGTTTCTTGACATAAGCATCGCATCCCCAAACTTTTAGAAACGACAGCTTAGGTTTCTTCCCAAACCATAATTCATACGGTGTCGTCTCAACGGATTTAGACGGTGCCCTATTTAAAGTGAATGCGGTAGTCTCTAAAGAATAACCCCAAAATGAGAGCGGTAAATCGGTAAGAGACATCATAGATCGCACCATATCCAATAGAGTGCGATTACGACGTTCGGACACACCATTTCTCTGAGGTGTTCCAGGCGGCGTGAGTTGTGAAACTATTCCACATTTCCTTAAGTGTGTACCAAATTCGTGACTTAAATATTCTCGACCACGATCTGATCGTAAGAATTTTATTTTCCTGTCACGTTGATTCTTGACTTCACTCTGAAATTCCTTGAACTTTTCAAAGGTTTCAGACTTGTGTTTCATTAGATAGACATACCCATATCTACTTAAATCATCAGTGAGAATGAGAACATAACGATATCCTCCGCGAGCCTCAACACTCATTGGACCGCACACATCGGTATGTATGATTTCCAATAAGTTGGTTGCTCGCTCCATTGTTCCGGAGAACGGAGTCTTGGTCATCTTACCCATGAGGCATGGTTCGCACGTGTCAAATGATTCGTAATCAAGAGACTCCAAAAGTCCATATGCATGGAGCTTCTTCATGCGCTTGACACCAATGTGACCAAGGCGGCAGTGCCACAAGTATGTGGGACTATCGTTATCAACTTTACATCTTTTGGTATTCACACTATGAACATGTGTAACATCACATTCGAGATTCATCAAAAATAAACCATTGACCAGCGGGGCATGACCATAAAACATATCTCTCAAATAAATAGAACAACCATTATTCTCGGATTTAAATGAGTAGCCATCTCGAATTAAACGAGATCCAGATACAATGTTCATGCTCAAAGCTGGCACTAAATAACAATTATTGAGGTTTAAAACTAATCCCGTGGGTAGATGCAGAGGTAGCATGCCGACGGCGATCACATCGACCTTGGAACCATTCCCGACGCGCATCGTCACCTCGTCCTTCGCCAGTCTCCGTTTATTCCGTAGTTCCTGTTTTGAGTTACAAATATGAGCAACCGCACCGGTATCAAATACCTAGGATCTACTACGAGTACTGGTAAGGTACACATCAATTACTTGTATATCACATATACCTTGGGTGTTGCCGGCCTTCTTCTTGTCCGCTAAGTATTTGGGGCAGTTCCGCTTCCAGTGACCACTTCCCTTGCAATAAAAGCACTCAGTCTCGGGCTTGGGTCCATTCTTTGACTTCTTCCCAGCAACTGGTTTACCGGGCGCGGCAACTCCCTTGCCGTCCTTCTTGAAGTTCTTCTTACCCTTGCCCTTCTTGAACTTAGTGGTTTTATTCATCATCAACACTTGATGTTCTTTTCTGATCTCCCCTTCCGCTGATTTCAGCATTGAATATACCTCGGGAATGGTCTTTTCCATCCCCTGCATATTGTAGTTCATCACAAAGCTCTTGTAGCTTGGTGGAAGCGACTGGAGGATTCTGTCAATGACCGCGTCATCCGGGAGATTAACTCCCAGCTGAGACAAACGGTTGTGCAACCCAGACATTCTGAGTATGTGCTCACTAACAGAACTGTTCTCCTCCATTTTACAGCTGAAGAACTTGTCGGAGACTTCATATCTCTCGACCCGGGCATGAGCTTGAAAAACCAGTTTCAGCTCCTCGAACATCTCATATGCTCCATGTTTCTCAAAACGCTTTTGGAGACCCGGTTCTAAGCTGTAAAGCATGCCGCACTGAACGAGGGAGTAATCATCAGCACGCTGCTGCCAAGCGTTCATAACGTCTTGGTTCTCTGGGATTGGTGCTTCACCTAGCGGTGCTTCTAAGACATAATCTTTCTTGGCTACTATGAGGATGAGCCTCAGGTTCCGGACCCAGTCCGTATAGTTGCTGCCATCATCTTTCAGCTTGGTTTTCTCTAGGAACGCGTTGAAATTGAGGACAACGTTGGCCATTTGATCTACAATACATAGTGTAAAGATTTTAGACTAAGTTCATGATAATTGAGTTCATCTAATCAAATTATTTAATGAACTCCCACTCAGATAGACATCCCTCTCATCATCTAAGTGAAACATGATCCGAGTTTAACTAGGCCGTGTCCGATCATCACGTGAGACGGACTAGTCAAGATCGGTGAACATCTCCATGTTGATCGTATCTTCTATACGACTCATGCTCGACCTTTCGGTCCTCCGTGTTCCGAGGCCATGTCTGTACATGCTAGGCTCGTCAAGTCAACCTAAGTGTATTGCGTGTGTTCCGAGGCCATGTCTGTACATGCTAGGCTCGTCAACACCCGTTGTATTCGAACGTTAGAATCTATCACACCCGATCATCACGTGGTGCTTCGAAACAACGAACCTTCGCAACGGTGCACAGTTAGGGTGAACACTTTCTTGAAATTATTATAAGGGATTATCCTACTTGCTACCGTCGTTCTAAGCAAATAAGATGCAAAAACATGATAAACATCACATGCAATCAAATAGTGACATGATATGGCCAATATCATCATGCTCCTTTGATCTCCATTTTCGGGGCACCATGATCATCTCTGTCACCGGCATGACACCATGATCTCCATCATCATGATCTCCATCATTGTGTCTTCATGAAGTCGTCACGCCAACGATTACTTCTACTTCTATGGCTAACCCGTTTAGGAACAAAGTAAAGTAATTTACATCGCGTTATTCAATGACACGCAGGTCATGCAAAATAATAAAGACAACTCCTATGGCTCCTGCCGGTTGTCATACTCATCGACATGCAAGTCGTGATTCCTATTACAAGAATATGATCAATCTCATACATCACATATATCATTCATCACATCTTCTGGCCATATCACATCACATAGCACTTGCTGCAAAAACAAGTTAGACGTCCTCTAATTGTTGTTGCAAGTTTTTACGTGGTTTGTAGGTTTCTAGCAAGAACGATTTCTTACCTACGTATGACCACAACGTGATTTGCCAATTTCTATTTACCCTTCATAAGGACCCTTTTCATCGAATCCGTTCCGACTAAAGTAGGAGAGACAGACACCCGCTAGCCACCTTATGCAACTAGTGCATGTCAGTCGGTGGAACCTGTCTCACGTAAGCGTACGTGTAAGGTCGGTCCGGGCCGCTTCATCCTACAATGCCGCCGAAACAAGAAACGACTAGTAGCGGCAAGAAGAATTGGCAAACTCAACGCCCACAACTGCTTTGTGTTCTACTCGTGCATAGTAACTACGCATAGGCCTGGCTCATGATGCCACTGTTGGGATTCGTAGCATAATTTTAAAATTTTCCTACGTTCACCAAGATGCATCTATGGAGTATACTAGCAACGAGGGGAAGGGAGTGCATCTACATACCCTTGTAGATCGCGAGCGGAAGCGTTCCAATGAACGTGGATGACGGAGTCGTACTCGCCGTGATCCAAATCACCGATGACCGAGTGCCGAACGGACGGCACCTCCGCGTTCAACACACGTACGGTGCAGCGACGTCTCCTCCTTCTTGATCCAGCAAGGGGGAAGGAGAGGTTGATGGAGATCCAACAGCACGACGGCGTGGTGTTGGATGTAGCGGGTCTCGGCAGGGCTTTGCTAAGCTTCTGCGAGAGAGAGAGAGGTGTTGCAGGGGAGGAGGGAGGTGCCCAAGGCTGTTGTGTGCTGCCCTCCCCCCTTTATATAGGCCCCCTGGGGGGACGCCGGCCCCAAGAGATGGGATCTCAAGGGGGGGGGGGGCGGCGGCCACAAGGGGGGAAGGGGTTGCCTTGCCCCCCAAGGCAAGGGGGAACCCCCCCTAGGGTTCCCAACCCTAGGCGCATGGGGGAAGGCCCAAGGGGGGCGCCCCAGCCCACTAAGGGCTGGTTCCCTTCCACTTTCAGCCCACGGGGCCCTCCGGGATAGGTGGCCCCACCCGGTGGACCCCCGGGACCCTTCCGGTGGTCCCGGTACAATACCGGTAACCCCCGAAACTTTCCCGGTGGCCGAAATTGGACTTCCTATATATAATTCTTCACCTCCGGACCATTCCGGAACCTCTCGTGACGCCCGGGATCTCATCCGGGACTCCGAACAACTTTCGGGTTTCCGCATACATATATCTCTACAACCCTAGCGTCACCGGACCTTAAGTGTGTAGACCCTACGGGTTCGGGAGACATGCAGACATGACCGAGACGCCTCTCCGGTCAATAACCAACAGCGGGATCTGGATACCCATGTTGGCTCCCACATGTTCCACGATGATCTCATCGGATGAACCACGGTGTCGAGGATTCAATCAATCCCGTATGCAATTCCCTTTGTCAATCGGTATGTTACTTGCCCGAGATTCGATCGTCGGTATCCCAATACCTTGTTCAATCTCGTTACCGACAAGTCTCTTTACTCGTACCGCAATGCATGATCCCGTGACTAACGCCTTAGTCACATTGAGCTCATTATGATGATGCATTACCGAGTGGGCCCAGAGATACCTCTCCGTCACACGGAGTGACAAATCCCAGTCTCGATCCGTGCCAACCCAACAGACACTTTCGGAGATACCCGTAGTACACCTTTATAGTCACCCAGTTACGTTGTGACGTTTGGCACACCCAAAGCACTCGTACGGTATCCGGGAGTTGCACGATCTCATGGTCTAAGGAAAAGATACTTGACATTGGAAAAGCTCTAGCAAACGAAACTACACGATCTTTTATGCTATGCTTAGGATTGGGTCTTGTCCATCACATCATTCTCCTAATGATGTGATCCCGTTATCAATGACATCCAATGTCCATAGCCAGGAAACCATGACTTTCTGTTGATCAACGAGCTAGTCAACTAGAGGCTTACTAGGGACACTTTGTGGTCTATGTATTCACACATGTATTACGATTTCCGGACAATACAATTATAGCATGAATAATAGACAATTACCATGAACAAAGAAATATAATAATAACCATTTATTATTGCCTCTAGGGCATATTTGCAACACCAAGACCCATCTAGGGCTGGCCGCACCCCTTGGGGGGGGGGAACCCTAGATGGGGGCGCAGCCCTCCCCCTCCCCTATATATACTTGAGGTTTGGGGCTGCCATAGACACGAGAACGTCTCTCTTTCGGCGCAGCCCTACCCCTCTCCCTCCTCCTCCTCTCCCGCGGTGCTTGGCGAAGTCCTGCGGGATTGCAACGCTCCTCCATCACCACCATGCCGTCGTGTTGCTGCTGGATGGAGTCTTCCCCAACCTCTCCCTCTCTCCTTGCTGGCTCAAGGCGTGGGAGACGTCACCGGGCTGCACGTGTGTTGAACGCGGAGGCGCCGTGGTTCGGCGCTTAGATCGGAATCAACCGCGATCTGAATTGCTACGAGTACGACTCCCTCATCCGCGTTCTTGCAACGCTTCCGCATCGCGATCTACAAGGGTATGTAGATGCACTCCCCTTCCCCTCGTTGCTAGATTGCTCCATAGATTGATCTTGGTGATGCGTAGAAAATTTTGAATTTCTGCTACGTTCCCCAACAGGCCGGTGACCGGAGTAAAGGCGGCCTCAGGAGACAGCGAGACCCGGCATCAATGATGGCCTCGGGAACCGGCGAGACGTCTCGCAACGCCCAAACCTCCGTCCACACGGCACGTCAAGGATGACGTGACGGGTTAAACTCACTGCCCATCGCCCGTCGGCCACGCGACATGACACACGTCCGGTTCTACCACGTGCCACAACGTAACCCACACATATGCAGCGTTCCCGACGCGCACACGACTGGTTGGGTGTGTGTATTCGTACATACATGGCGGGCGTTATCGCGCGACATCTTTTATAAATAAGACCATCATATCATTTCTTATGAAGGGATAAGGAGTAATTTCAGCAGTTTATGTGTTTAGGAGGGTTTACCGAAGCAGAAGGGTAGTAGTCTCATGTCTTAGTTAGATTGTGCAATGAGAATTTTGGGGTTCTGGTAGTGTACTCTGATGAATGATGATGAAAGAACTGTTGGAAATATGCCCTAGAGGCAATAATAAATGGTTATTATTGTATTTCTTTATTCATGGTGATTGTCTATTGTTCATGCTATAATTGTATTGTCCGGAAATCATAATACATGTGTGAATACATAGACTACAATGTGTCCCTAGTAAGCCTCTATTTGACTAGCTCGTTGATCAACAGATAGTCATGGTTTCCTGGCTATGGACTTTGGATGTCACTGATAACGGGATCACATCATTAGGAGAATGATGTGATGGACAAGACCCAATCCTAAGCATAGCATAAAAGATCGTGTAGTTTCGTTTGCTAGAGCTTTTCCAATGTCAAGTATCTTTTCCTTAGACCATGAGATCGTGCAACTCCCGGATACCGTAGGAGTGCTTTGGGTGTGCCAAACGTCACAACGTAACTGGGTGACTATAAAGGTGCACTACGGGTATCTCCGAAAGTGTCTGTTGGGTTGGCACGGATCGAGACTGGGATTTGTCACTCCGTGTGACGGAGAGGTATCTCTGGGCCCACTCGGTAATGCATCATCATAATGAGCTCTATGTGACTAAGGCGTTAGTCACGGGATCATGCATTGCGGTACGAGTAAAGAGACTTGCCGGGAACAAGATTGAACAAGGTATTGGGATACCGACGATCGAATCTCGGGCAAGTAACATACCGATTGACAAAGGGAATTGCATACGGGATTGATTGAATCCTCGACATCGTGGTTCATCCGATGAGATCATCGTGGAACATGTAGGAGCCAACATGGGGATCCAGATCCCGCTGTTGGTTATTGACCAGAGAGGCGTCTCGGTCATGTCTGCATGTCTCCCAAACCCGTAGGGTCTACACACTTAAGGTTCGGTGACGCTAGGGTTGTAGAGATATGTGTATGCGGAAACCCGAAAGTTGTTCGGAGTCCCGGATGAGATCCCGGACGTCACGAGGAGTTCCGGAATGGTCCGGAGGTGAAGAATTATATATAGGAAGTCAAGTTTCGGCCACCGGGAAAGTTTCGGGGGTTATCGGTATTGTACCGGGACCACCGGAAGGGTCCCGGGGGTCCACCGGGTGGGGCCACTTATCCTGGAGGGCCCCGTGGGCTGAAGTGGGAAGGGAACCAGCCCCTAGTGGGCTGGGCGCCCCCCTCATGGGCCTCCCTCCTGCGCCTAGGGTTGGAAACCCTAGGGTGGGGGGCGCCCCACTTGCCTTGGGGGGCAAGGCACCCCCCTTGGCCGCCGCCCCCCCTCTAGATGGGTTGTGGCCGGCGCCCCCCCTCCCAGGGGGCCTATATAAAAGGGGGGGAGGGAGGGCAGCAAGATCTCAGCCTTGGGCGCCTCCCTCCTCCCCTGCTACACCTCTCTCTCTCGCAGACGCTTGGCGAAGCCCTGCCGAGATCCCGCTACATCCACCACCACGCCGTCGTGCTGCTGGATCTCCATCAACCTCTCCTTCCCCCTTGCTGGATCAAGAAGGAGGAGACGTCGCTGCACCGTACGTGTGTTGAACGCGGAGGTGCCGTCCGTTCGGCACTCGGTCATCGGTGATTTGAATCACGGAGAGTACGACTCCGTCATCCACGTTCATTGGAACGCTTCCGCTCGCGATCTACAAGGGTATGTAGATGCACTCCTTTCCCCTCGTTGCTAGTATACTCCATAGATGCATCTTGGTGAGCGTAGGAAAATTTTAAAATTATGCTACGATTCCCAACAGTGGCATCATGAGCCAGGCCTATGCGTAGTTACTATGCACGAGTAGAACACAAAGAAGTTGTGGGCGTTGATGTTGCCAATTCTTCTTGCCGCTACTAGTCGTTTCTTGTTTCGGCGGCATTGTAGGATGAAGCGGCCCGGACCGACCTTACACGTACGCTTACGTGAGACAGGTTCCACCGACTGACATGCACTAGTTGCATAAGGTGGCTAGCGGGTGTCTGTCTCTCCTACTTTAGTCGGAACGGATTCGATGAAAAGGGTCCTTATGAAGGGTAAATAGAAATTGGCAAATCACGTTGTGGTCATACGTAGGTAAGAAACGTTCTTGCTAGAAACCTACAAACCACGTAAAAACTTGCAACAACAATTAGAGGACGTCTAACTTGTTTTTGCAGCAAGTGCTATGTGATGTGATATGGCCAGAAGATGTGATGAATGATATATGTGATGTATGAGATTGATCATATTCTTGTAATAGGAATCACGACTTGCATGTCGATGAGTATGACAACCGGCAGGAGCCATAGGAGTTGTCTTTATTATTTTGCATGACCTGCGTGTCATTGAATAACGCCATGTAAATTACATTACTTTGTTGCTAAACGCGTTAGCCATAGAAGTAGAAGTAATCATTGGCGTGACGACTTCATGAAGACACGATGATGGAGATCATGGTGTCATGCCGGTGACGAAGATGATCATGGTGCCCCGAAGATGGAGATCAAAGGAGCATAATGATATTGGCCATATCATGTCACTATTTGATTGCATGTGATGTTTATCATGTTTTGCATCTTATTTGTTTAGAACGACGGTAGTAAATAAGATGATCCCTTATGATAATTTCAAGAAAGTGTTCACCTTAACTATGCACCGTTGCGAAGGTTCGTTGTTTCGAAGCACCACGTGATGATCGGGTGTGATAGATTCTAACGTTCGCATACAACGGGTGTTGACGAGCCTAGCATGTACAGACATGGCCTCGGAACACACGCAATACACTTAGGTTGACTTGACGAGCCTAGCATGTACAGACATGGCCTCGGAACACGGAGGACCGAAAGGTCGAGCATGAGTCGTATAGAAGATACGATCAACATGGAGATGTTCACCGATCTTGACTAGTCCGTCTCACGTGATGATCGGACACGGCCTAGTTAACTCGGATCATGTTTCACTTAGATGACTAGAGGGATGTCTATCTGAGTGGGAGTTCATTGTGTAATTTGATTAGATGAACTTAATTATCATGAACTTAGTCTAAAATCTTTACACTATGTCTTGTAGATCTAATGGCCAACGTTGTCCTCAATTTCAACGCGTTCCTAGAGAAAACCAAGCTGAAAGATGATGGCAGCAACTATACGGACTGGGTCCGGAACCTGAGGATCATCCTCATAGTAGCCAAGAAAGATTATGTCTTAGAAGCACCGCTAGGTGATGCACCAATCCCAGAGAACCAAGACGTTATGAATGCTTGGCAGCAGCGTGCTGATGATTACTCCCTCGTTCAGTGCAGCATGCTTTACAGCTTAGAACCGGGTCTCCAAAAGCGTTTTGAGAAACATGGAGCATATGAGATGTTCGAGGAGCTGAAATTAGTTTTCCAAGCTCATGCCCGGGTCGAGAGATATGAAGTCTCCGACAAGTTCTTCAGCTGTAAAATGGAGGAAAATAGTTCTGTAAGTGAGCACATACTCAGAATGTCTGGGTTGCACAACCGCTTGACTCAGCTAGGAGTTAATCTCCCGGATGACGCGGTCATTGACAGAATCCTCCAGTCGCTTCCACCAAGCTACAAGAGCTTTGTGATGAACTTCAATATGCAGGGGATGGAAAAGACCATTCTGAGATATATTCAATGCTGAAATCAACGGAGGTGGAGATCAGAAAAGAACATCAAGTGTTGATGGTGAATAAAACCACTAAGTTCAAGAAGGGCAAGGGTAAGAAGAAATTCAAGAAGGACGGCAAGGGAGTTGCCGCGCCCGGTAAGCCAGTTGCCGGGAAGAAGCCAAGGAATGGACCCAAGCCCGAGACTGAGTGCTTTTATTGCAAGGGAAGTGGTCACTGGAAGCGGAACTGCCCCAAATACTTAGCGGACAAGAAGGCCGGCAACACCAAAGGTATATGTGATATACATGTAATTGATGTGTACCTTACCAGTACTCGTAGTAGCTCCTGGGTATTTGATACCGGTGCGGTTGCTCATATTTGTAACTCAAAACAGGAACTACGGAATAATCGGAGACTGACGAAGGACGAGGTGACGATGCGCGTTGGGAATGGTTCCAAGGTCGATGTGATCGCCGTCGGCACGCTACCTCTGCATCTACCTACGGGATTAGTTTTAAACCTCAATAATTGTTATTTAGTGCCAGCTTTGAGCATGAACTTTGTATCTGGATCTCGTTTAATTCGAGATGGCTACTCATTTAAATCCGAGAATAATGGTTGTTCTATTTATTTGAGAGATATGTTTTATGGTCATGCCCCGCTGGTCAATGGTTTATTCTTGATGAATCTCGAACGTGATGTTACACATATTCATGGTGTGAATACCAAAAGATGTAAAGTTGATAACGATAGTCCCACATACTTGTGGCACTGCCGCCTTTGTCACATTGGTGTCAAGCGCATGAAGAAGCTCCATGCAGATGGACTTTTGGAGTCTCTTGATTACGAATCATTTGACACGTGCGAACCATGCCTCATGGGTAAGATGACCAAGACTCCGTTCTCCGGAACAATGGAGCGAGCAACCAACTTATTGGAAATCATACATACTGATGTGTGCGATCCAATGAGTGTTGAGGCTCGCGGAGGATATCGTTATGTTCTCACTCTCACTGATGATTTAAGTAGATATGGGTATGTCTACCTAATGAAACACAAGTCTGAAACCTTTGAAAAGTTCAAGGAATTTCAGAGTGAGGTTGAGAATCAACGTGACAGAAAGATAAAATTCTTACGATCAGATCGTGGTGGAGAATATTTAAGTCATGAGTTTGGTACACACTTAAGGAAATGTGGAATAGTTTCACAACTCACGCCGCCTGGAACACCTCAGAGAAACGGTGTGTCCGAACGTCGTAATCGCACTCTATTGGATATGGTGCGATCTATGATGTCTCTTACCGATTTACCGCTCTCATTTTGGGGCTATGCTTTAGAGACTGCCGCATTCACTTTAAATAGGGCTCCGTCGAAATCCGTTGAGATGACACCGTATGAATTATGGTTTGGGAAGAAACCTAAGCTGTCGTTTCTAAAAGTTTGGGGATGCGATGCTTATGTCAAGAAACTTCAACCTGAAAAGCTCGAACCCAAGTCGGAAAAATGCGTCTTCATAGGATACCCTAAGGAAACTATTGGGTATACCTTCTACCTCAGAGCCGAAGGCAAGATCTTCGTTGCCAAGAACGGGTCCTTTCTGGAGAAGGAGTTTCTCTTGAAAGAATTGAGTGGGAGGAAAGTGGAACTTGATGATGTGATAGTCACCCCTTCCGAACCGGAAAGTAGCGCAGCGCGGGAAGATGTTCCTGTGGTGCCTACACCGACTGGGGAGGAAGTTAATGATGATGATCATGAAGCTTCGGATCAAGTTACTACTGAACTTCGTAGGTCCACAAGGACACGTTCCGCACCAGAGTGGTACGGCAACCCTATCCTGGAAATCATGTTGTTAGACAACGGTGAACCTTCGAACTATGAAGAAGCGATGGCGGGCCCGGATTCCGACAAATGGCTAGAAGCCATGAAATCCGAGATAGGATCCATGTATGAAAACGAAGTATGGACTTTGACTGACTTGCCCGATGATCGGCGAGCCATAGAAAACAAATGGATCTTTAAGAAGAAGACAGACGCGGATGGTAATGTGACCATCTACAAAGGTCGACTTGTCGCTAAGGGTTATCGACAAGTTAAAGGGGTTGACTACGATGAGACTTTCTCACCCGTAGCGAAGCTGAAGTCCGTTTGAATCATGTTAGCAATTGCCGCATACTATGATTATGAGATATGGCAGATGGACGTCAAAACGGCATTCCTTAACGGCTTCCTTAAGGAAGAGTTGTATATGATGCAGCTGGAAGGTTTTGTCGATCCTAAGAATGCTAACAAAGTATGCAAGCTCCAGCGCTCAATCTATGGGCTGGTGCAAGCATCTCGGAGTTGGAACATTCGCTTTGATGAGATGATCAAAGCGTTTGGGTTTACACAGACTTATGGAGAAGCCTGTGTTTACAAGAAAGTGAGTGGGAGCTCTGTAGCATTTCTCATATTATATGTGGATGACATACTATTGATGGGAAATGATATAGAATTCTTGGAAAGTATAAAGGCCTATTTGAATAAGTGTTTTTCAATGAAGGACCTTGGAGAAGCTGCTTATATATTAGGCATCAAGATCTATAGAGATAGATCAAGACGCCTCATAGGTCTTTCACAGAGTACATACCTTGAGAAGATATTAAAGCAGTTCAGTATGGATCAGTCCAAGAAGGGGTTCTTGCCTGTATTGCAAGGTGTGCAATTGAGCACGGCTCAATGCCCGACCATGGCAGAAGATAGAGAAAAGATGAGTGTCATCCCCTATGCCTCGGCCATAGGGTCTATTATGTATGCCATGCTGTGTACTAGACCTGATGTAAACCTTGCCGTAAGTTTGGTAGGAAGATACCAAAGTAATCCCGGCATGGAACACTGGACAGCGGTCAAGAATATCCTAAAGTACCTGCAAAGGACAAAGGATATGTTTCTCGTTTATGGAGGTGACGAAGAGCTCGTTGTAAAGGGTTACGTCGACGCTAGCTTCGACACAGATCTGGATGACTCAAAGTCACAAACCGGATACGTGTATATTTTGAATGGAGGAGCAGTAAGCTGGTGCAGTTGCAAGCAAAGCATCGTGGCGGGATCTACATGTGAAGCGGAGTACATGGCAGCCTCGGAGGCAGCACAGGAAGCAGTCTGGATGAAGGAGTTCATTACCGACCTAGGGGTGATTCCCAATGCGTCGGGCCCGATGACTCTCTTCTGTGACAACACTGGAGCTATTGCACTTGCGAAAGAGCCCAGGTTTCACAGGAAGACCAGGCATATCAAGCGTCGCTTCAACTCCATTCGTGAAAGTGTTCAAAATGGAGATATAGATATTTGTAAAGTACATACGGACCTGAATGTAGCAGATCCGTTGACTAAACCTCTCCCTAGAGCAAAACATGATCAACACCAGGACGCAATGGGTGTTCGATTCATCACAATGTAACTAGATTATTGACTCTAGTGCAAGTGGGAGACTGTTGGAAATATGCCCTAGAGGCAATAATAAATGGTTATTATTGTATTTCTTTATTCATGGTAATTGTCTATTGTTCATGCTATAATTGTATTGTCCGGAAGTCTTAATACATGTGTGAATACATAGACTACAACGTGGCCCTAGTTAGCCTCTATTTGACTAGCTCGTTGATCAACAGATAGTCATGGTTTCCTGACTATGGACATTGCATGTCATTGATAACGGGATCACATCATTAGGAGAATGATGTGATGGACAAGACCCAATCCTAAGCATAGCATAAAAGATCGTGTAGTTTCGTTTGCTAGAGCTTTTCCAATGTCAAGTATATTTTCCTTAGACCATGAGATCGTGTAACTCCCGGATACCGTAGGAGTGCTTTGGGTGTGCCAAACATCACAACGTAACTGGGTGACTATAAAGGTGCACTATGGGTATCACCGAAAGTGTCTGTTGGGTTGGCACGGATCGAGACTGGGATTTGTCACTCCGTGTGACGGAGAGGTATCTCTGGGCCCACTCGGTAATGCATCATCATAATGAGCTCTATGTGACTAAGGCGTTAGTCACGGGATCATGCATTGCGGTACGAGTAAAGAGACTTGCCGGGAACGAGATTGAACAAGGTATTGGGATACCGACGATCGAATCTCGGGCAAGTAACATACCGATTGACAAAGGGAATTGCATACGGGATTGATTGAATCCTCGACATCGTGGTTCATCCGATGAGATCATCGTGGAACATGTAGGAGCCAACATGGGTATCCAGATCCCACTGTTGGTTATTTACCGGAGAGGCGTCTCGGTCATGTCTGCATGTCTCCCGAACCCGTAGGGTCTACACACTTAAGGTTCGGTGACGCTAGGGTTGTAGAGATATGTGTATGCGGAAACCCGAAAGTTGTTCGGAGTCCCGGATGAGATCCCGGACGTCACGAGGAGTTCCGAAATGGTCCGGAGGTGAAGAATTATATATAGGAAGTCAAGTTTCGGCCACCGGGAAAGTTTCGGGGGTTATCGGTATTGTACCGGGACCACCGGAAGGGTCCCGGGGGTCCACCGGGTGGGGCCACCTATCCCGGAGGGCCCCGTGGGCTGAAGTGGGAAGGGAACCAGCCCCTAGTGGGCTGGGAGCCCCCCATGGGCCTCCCCCCTGCGCCTAGGGTTGGAAACCCTAGGGTGGGGGGCGCCCCACTTGCCTTGGGGGGCAAGGCACCCCCCTTGGCCGCCGCCCCCCCTCTAGATGGGTTATGGCCGGTGCCCCCCTCCCAGGGGGCCTATATAAAAGGGGGGAGGGAGGGCAGCAAGATCTCAGCCTTGGGCGCCTCCCTCCTCCCCTGCTACACCTCTCTCTCTCGCAGACGCTTGGCGAAGCCCTGCCTTGATCCCGCTACATCCACCACCACGCCGTCGTGCTGCTGGATCTCCATCAACCTCTCCTCCCCCCTTGCTGGATCAAGAAGGAGGAGACGTCGCTGCACCGTACGTGTGTTGAACGCGGAGGTGCTGTCCGTTCGGCACTCGGTCATCGGTGATTTGAATCACGGCGAGTACGACTCCGTCATCCACGTTCATTGGAACGCTTCCGCTCGCGATCTACAAGGGTATGTAGATGCACTCCTTTCCCCTCGTTGCTAGTATACTCCATAGATGCATCTTGGTGAGCGTAGGAAAATTTTAAAATTATGCTACGATTCCCAACAAGAACATGTGGTGCCCCCATGTTTGGTTTTGGTAATTGACGACAATCTCTATGGACTAATGGTTGCCTTGAGTTATATTTGAAGGTTTTGTCCATAGGCTTTTCTTGGAGTACATGTGTTGGTTTCAGGAGAGTTTGTGTTGACGAAGGTGCTATTAAGGAATTATCCAAAGATTGGTCATGTGAGAGTTGAGCTTATTGCAAGCATGTCTTGAAGAAGAAGATTGTGTGATCATTCATGTTTACCTTCAAGACATCATCCCAATGAAGAGAGTTGGAAAGATTCTAGGTTGATCAAGACTAAGTCAAGAGTGAATCAAGTTGATCAACTCACAAAGCGTAGAAGATGTACCGAGAGGGATCAAGTGATCCCATGGTATGGTAAGCATTGTCCATTGTGCTTTGTGTACTAACCCATGGTCTATGTGAGAGTTCTATGTGGGGTTAGGTACGTGTTCATGGGCTTGCGTCAAGAGGAAGATATCACTCAACCCATGGAGAGGATGACATCAAGTGGTGATCGTCATCAAGATTGCCATGTGCAAGTTCAAGTGGAGCATCACGAAGAGATCAAGTGCTTGAAGCTTGCCGTCCATTATGGTGACAATGGACTTGTGAAGATGTGCCGAAGAGTGGCTCACCCATAGTGGACTATGGGGGAGTAATCATCTAGTCTTCATCGAGCCAACGCAATCAAGAAAGGTGGTCCAACTTGAGGGAGTCAAGATCGTCATCATCTAGCTCAAGTAGACCATGTGCAAGGCAAAGGTTTGCCCTTGATAGGTTTTCTATTTTACCGGTCTCATGGTGGTAGTTGGGAGACCGGGTTATAGGATCGATAGCCGTACTATCAAGGGGGGCTCTCAAGTGAGTAGCTTGATCGTATCGTTCGTCGAGAGCTCAAACCATTGCATCCTTGCATCATGTTTCTTGGTTCTTGTTTGGTTCTCTTTGTGAGTCTTAGAGCTTATGGTCATCTTGATGACAAGCTTGAGTTCATCGAAAACGGAGCTTGCATGCGTCTTCTATGATGTTTTCGATGTTGGAGGTTTTACCGGTCTTATCCGAGGAAGGGTTCTCACCATTTTCTTTTGGGCCTTTTCTCATTTGCTTATTATTGGTATTTCTATCAAGATTGTGTTATCCCTTGTCGCTAGCTTTCCAACAAACTTGGTTTCGTCGAATTCGGAGTCCGTTTGCAGAAGTTGTGTCAGTTTTGGTGTTCTGAAAAGCCTGCAGCGGTACTACCGCGGACAGGAGCGGATGTAATTTTTTACTACCGCTCTTGGGAGCGGTACTACCGCTTGGAGCAGTACTACCGCGACTACTTCCGTGGCTACTTCCGCTCGGGACCAAAAACTCGTCACAAGTCCAGCGGTGGTAGGCACGGATGTAATTTTTTAGTACCGCTCGCAAGCAGTAGTACCGCTACCCTTATCAATAGTACCGCTACCCCTAGCGGTAGTACCGTGAGGTCAAGCGGTACTACCGCTCCGATGGTTCTTATGGCTTTTTTGCCTCCTCGCTGTTGTGTTTCAAAGGGCTACTACCGCCCTAGCGGTAGTACCGCTCCTTGGAGCGGTAGTACCGCTCGGTGCGGGCTGTGACCATAACGGTTGAATTTTCCCCCACCTATAGAAGGGGGTCTTCTTCCCCAATGAACCTTATCCTTTGAGCTCGTGTTCTTCCCCCATTGTTGAGCTTCTTCGAGCTTGCTAACTCTCAATCCCTCCACGGATTCTTGCTAGTTTTTGAGGAAAAAGAGAGAGGCGATCTAGATCCACATTTCCACCAATCACTTTCTCCTCTATCTGAGGGGAACCCCTTGGATCTAGATCTTGGAGTTCTTGGTGTTCTCCTTCTTGTTCTTCCTCTCATTTTCCTCCCTAGCATTAGTTGCTTCGGTGGGATTTGAGAGAGAAGGACTTGGGCACTCCGTGTGCCCTTGCCATTGCATTTGGTGCATCGGTTTGAGTTCTCCACGGTGATACGTGGAAGTTACAAGTTGAAAAGCTTATTACTCTTGGGTGCTTGGTACCCTTGAGCTTGTTCCTCTTGGGTGCTTGGGCGCCCTAGACGGTTGGTGGTGTTCGAAGCTCAATCATTGTGGTGTAAAGCTCCGGGCAAGCGTCGGGGTCTCCAATTAGGTTGTGGAGATCACCCCGAGCAATTTGACGGGTTCCGGTGACCGCCCCCTAGGGTTGCCAAAGTGTACGGGTTCGGTGACCGCCCCCAAGGGTCGCCATTTGTACGGGTTCGGTGACCGCCCTCAAGGGTCCCTTAGTGGAATCACGACATCTTGCATTGTGCGAGGGCGTGAGGAGATTACGGTGGCCCTAGTGGCTTCTTGGGGAGCATTGCGCCTCCACACCGCTCCAAACGGAGATTAGCATCCGCAAGGGTGTGAACTTCGGGATACATCGTCGTCTCCGTGTGCCTTGGTTATCTCTTAACCGAGCCCTTTACTTATGCACTTTACTTTGTGATAGCCATATTGTTTCTTGTCATATATCTTGCTACCACCTAAGTAGTTTTTCTTGCTTAGCATAAGTTGCTGGTGCACATAGGTGACCCTAGTTGTTGAAGGTTTTGTGCTTGACAAATTAACCGCTAGGTTTATTCCGCATTTGTTCAAGCCTCAACCGTAATTATTTTAAAGCGCCTATTCACCCCCCCTCTAGGCGACATCCACGATCTTTCAATTGGTATTAGAGCCTCGTCTCTCTTTGTTAGGCTTAACCGCCTAGAGAGTAAAGATGTCGACTAGGGGATTAGGATTCTCTAACACTCTTAGTTTTGATGGCACAAATTTTGATGTTTGGGTAATTCGCATGCTTAATCTCTTTAGGGTCATGGACCCAAATTTAGAGCGAATTGTAGATATGGGTTTTTCTCCTCCAAAGGATCCCCAAAGATTATCTTTAGAGGATGAGAGAAACTCTTATCTCAATGCTCAAGCTTCTAATGTGCTTTTCGATGCTTTGAGCAATGTAGTTATATTTCAACTCATGCCGTTCCGGGATGCTCATGAGTTGTGGACAAAGCTTCAAGATAAATATTGTGTGTCCAAGATTTGTGGGGATGATTGTTCTCCCTCCACCTCCGGCCGTGTTGCCTTCTCAACTTCTTCTACTTCACCTACATGTGGATTTCCACAAGGTAATGTTATGGTGAGTAGTGTTGGTCATTGCAATGATGATAGTGTGCTTATCATTGATGACTCTTCATCACTATCTTATTGCAATGCTCCATCTTTGGACTTTAACACTTTGTGCACCTTACATGTTTCACATGCTTGTGTTGATAGTCCGTGCATATCATGTAGAAATTGCTTGAATAAATCTCATAATGATATGCTTTCTATATCTTGTTGCCATGATAAAAATGCATGTATTTCCTCGAGTTGTTGTGCTAACAATGTAGAGGAAACCCAACACTCCATGGAACAAGATGTGGCCTCAAATGGTGTTTCAAGGGATCCTACATCATCATCTATTTCTTTATGCCTTATTGCTAAGGCTTCAAAGGTATCTCCTGTTGGAAATATGCCCTAGAGGCAATAATAAAATGGTTATTATTATATTTCCTTGTTCATGATAATTGTCTATTGTTCATGCTATAATTGTGTTATCCGGAAATCGTAATACATGTGTGAATACATAGACCACAACATGTCCCTAGTGAGCCTCTAGTTGACTAGCTCGTTGATCAACAGATAGTCATGGTTTCCTGACTATGGACATTGGATGTCATTGATAACGGGATCACATCATTAGGAGAATGATGTGATGGACAAGACCCAATCCTAAGCATAGCACAAGATCGTGTAGTTCGTTTGCTAGAGCTTTTCCAAATGTCAAGTATCATTTCCTTAGACCATGAGATTGTGCAACTCCCGGATACCATAGGAGTGCTTTGGGTGTGCCAAACGTCACAACGTAACTGGGTGGCTATAAAGGTGCACTACGGGTATCTCCGAAAGTGTCTGTTGGGTTGGCACGAATCGAGACTGGGATTTGTCACTCCGTATGACGGAGAGGTATCTCTGGGCCCACTCGGTAATGCATCATCATAATGAGCTCAATGTGACCAAGTGTTTGGTCACGGGATCATGCATTACGGTACGAGTAAAGTGACTTGCCGGTAACGAGATTGAACAAGGTATTGGGATACCGATGATCGAATCTCGGGCAAGTAACGTACCGATTGACAAAGGGAATTGTATACGGGATTGATTGAATCCTCGACATCGTGGTTCATCCGATGAGATCATCGTGGAACATGTGGGAGCCAACATGGGTATCCAGATCCCGCTGATGGTTATTGACCGGAGAGTCGTCTTGGTCATGTCTGCATGTCTCCCGAACCCGTAGGGTCTACACACTTAAGGTTCGGTGACGCTAGAGTTGTAGAGATTTTAGTAGGCGGTTAACCGAAAGTTGTTCGGAGTCCCGGATGAGATCCCGGACGTCACGAGGAGTTCCGGAATGGTCCGAAGGTAAAGATTTATATATGGGAAGCCCTATTTTGGCCACCGGAAAATGTTCGGGATTTTTCGGTATTGTATCAGGAAGGTTCTAGAAGGTTCCAAAGTGGGGCCCATCTGCATGGGGGGACCCACATGAATGTGGGTAGTGGGGGCAAGGCCCCACACCCCTGGTCAAGGCGCACCAAGATCCCACCTTAGAAGGAATAAGATCATATACCGAAGGGATAAAATCAAGATCCCTAAAAAAGGGGGATAACAATCGGTGGGGAAGGGAAATGATGGGATTTCTTTCCCCCACCTTTGCCAACGCCCCAATGGACTTGGAGGGCAAGAAACCAGCCCCCTCCACCCCTATATATAGTGGGGAGGCGCATGGGAGCAGCACCCCAAGCCCCTGGCGCCTCCCTCTCCCTCCCGTGACACCTCTCCCTCTCGCTAAGCTTGGCGAAGCCCTGCCGAGATCCCCGCTGCTTCCACCACCACGCCGTCGTGCTGCTGGATCTCCATCAACCTCTCCCTCCCCTTGCTGGATCAAGAAGGAGGAGACGTCTTCCCCAACCGTACGTGTGTTGAACGCGGAGGTGCCGTCCGTTCGGCGCTCGGTCATCGGTGATTTGGATCACGACGAGTACGACTCCATCAACCCCGTTCACTTGAACGCTTCCGCTCGCGATCTACAAGGGTATGTAGATGCACTCCTTCCCTCTCGTTGCTAGTAAACTCCATAGATTGATCTTGGTGATGCGTAGAAAATTTTAAATTTCTGCTACGATCTCCAACAGTGGCATCATGAGCTAGGTCTATGCGTAGTTTCTATGCACGAGTAGAACACAAACTTGTTGTGGGCGTAGATGTTGTCAATTTTCTTGACACTCCTAGTCTTATCTTGTTTCGGCGGCATCGTGGGATGAAGCGGCCCGGACCGACCTTACACGTACGCTTACGTGAGACAGGTTCCAGTGACTGACATGCACTAGTTGCATAAGGTGGCTAGCGGGTGTCTGTCTCTCCCACTTTAGTCGGATCGGATTCGATGAAAAGGGTACTTATGAAGGGTAAATAGAAGTTGGCATATCACATTGTGTGTGACGCTCCCGATTTGACCGTACACTAATCATGCACGCAAATGTGTACGATCAAGATCAGGGACTCACGGGAAGATATCACAACACAACTCTACAACATAAATAAGTCATACAAGCATCATAATACAAGCCAGGGGCCTCGAGGGCTCGAATACAAGTGCTCGATCATAGACGAGTCAGTGGAAGCAACAATATCTGAGTACAGACATAAGTTAAACAAGATTGCCTTAAGAAGGCTAGCACAAACTGGGATACAGATCGAACGAGGCGCAGGCCTCTTGCCCGGGATCCTCCTAACTAACTCCTGGTCGTCGTCAGCGGGCTGCACGTAGTAGCAGGCACCTCCAGTGTAGTAGGAGTCGTCGTCGACGGTGGCGTCTGGCTCCTGGGCTCCAGCATCTGGTTGCGACAATCAGGTATAGAAAGGGGAAAAGAGGGAGAAAAGCAACCGTGAGTACTCATCCAAAGTACTCGCAAGCAAGGAGCTACACTACATATGCATGGGTATATGTGTAAAGGGTCATATCGGTGGACTAAACTGCAGAATGCCAGAATAAGAGGGGGGTTAGCTAATCCTATCGAAGACTACGCTTCTGGCAGCCTCCATCTTGCAGCATGTAGAAGAGAGTAGATTGAAGTCCTCCAAGTAGCATCGTATAGCATAATCCTACCCGGCGATCCCCTCCTCGTCGCCCTGTTAGAGAGCGATCACCGGGTTGTATCTGGTACTTGGAAGGGTGTATTTTATTAAGTATCCGGTTCTAGTTGTCATAAGGTCAAGGTACAACTCCGGGTCGTCCTTTTACCGAGGGACACGGCTATTCGAATAGATAAACTTCCCTGCAGGGGTGCACCACATAACCCAACACGCTCGATCCCATTTGGCCGGACACACTTTTCTGGGTCATGCCCGGCCTCGTAAGATCAACACGTCGCAGCCCTACCTAGGCACAACAGAGAGGTTAGCACGCCGGTCTAAACCCTATGCGCGCAGGGGTCTGGGCTCATCGCCCATTGCACACCTGCACGTTGCGTACGCGGCCGGAAGTAGACCTAGCCCCCTTAATACAAGCGCGAGCTTACGGTCCAATGCGGCGCACGCCACTCAGTCGCTGACGTCACGAAGGCTTCGGCTGATACCACGACGCCGGGATACCCATAACTACTCCCGCGTAGATGGTTAGTGCGTATAGACCAAATGGCCAGACTCAGATCAAATACCCAGAACTCGTTAAGCGTGTTATTCGAAGTAACCGCGAACGCCGACCAGGGCCAGGCCCACCTCTCTCCTGGGTGGTCTCAACCTGCCCTGTCGCTCCGCCATAAAGTAACAGTCGGGGGCCGTCAGGAACCCAGGCCCACCTCTACCGGGATGGAGCCACCTGTCCTTTCAGCCCCCTCATCAGAATCACTTGCGGGTACTCCTCGAGCCGACCCGACTTTAGTCACCACATGTGTCATGTATATAAAGTATACAGTATATACCTGTGATCACCTCCCGAAGTGATCACGGCCCAGTAGTATAGCACGGCAGACGGACAAGAGTGTAGGGCCTCTGATGGAACACTAGCATCCTATACTAAGCAGTAGGATAGCAGGTAAGGGTAACAACTGTAGCAACAATGACAAGCTATGCATCAGGATAGGATTAATCGAAAGCAGTAACATGCTACACTCTTCTAATGCAAGCAGTATAGAGAAGAGTAGGTGATATCTGGTGATCAAGGGGGGGGGGGGCTTGCCTGGTTGTTCTGGCAAGTAGGAGGGGTCGTCTTCGATGTAGTCGAACACACGAACATCGACAGCGGTCTCGGAGTCTACCGGAAAAAAGTAACGGAGGGGGAACACAATAAATAACAGAGCAATCAAATGTAACACAAAGCAAGACGCGGCGATACGTTGTGCTAGGGGTGACCTAACGTAGGGATAGGTGATACCAGCGAAAGGGGAAACATCCGGGAAAGTATCCCCGGTGTTTCGCGTTTTCGGACAGATGAACCGGAGGTGAAATGTTAACGGTTTGCTATGCTACGGATGTGTGGTAGGCGAACGGGCTGCGTATCCGGATTCGTCTCGTCGTTCTGAGCAACTTTCATGTACAAAGTATTTTCATCCGAGTTACGGATTATTTTATATGATTTTTTTAAAGATTTATTCATTTTCTGATTTTAATTATTTATTTAAATCCAACATTATCCAGAATAGTGCACGCTGATGTCAGCATGACATCAGCAGTCAACAGGGGAGTTGACTGGTCAACTGACATGTGGGTCCCGGTTGTCATAGACTACTAACTAATTAACAGTTAGTTATATTAGTTAGCAGGCTAATTAAGTTTAAATAGTTATCTAAATAGTATTAATTAAGTTAATTAATTAATTGTTTTTTATCTTTTTTTTAACAGGGGCTGGGCCCTAGCAGTCAGTGGCCCAGAGGGCCAAAGCGGGGGCGTGGGTGGCCGGTGTGGGCGAAGGGGTGCCCGCACGCCCGAGGCGACCAGGGGAGGAGGCGCGGCCGCGGTGGCTGCCGGAGCAGGGCGGCGCGACGAGGCCAGGCGGGACGGCGCGAGTAGAGCCGCAGCAAGGGCACGACGACGCGTGGTGTGTGTGGCGGGGCGGCGAGGTAGTTGCGTAGGGGCGGTGTCCGGCGCGGGGGCCTGCGGAGGTGAGGCGAGCGCGGGAAGAGGAGTCTGGAGGCGGGCGGTGTGCAGGCGGTAGCGGGGCCGCGTGGCGTTGGCCTACTGGGGGCGTGCTGAGCACGGCGCGGGGCTCGGACGCGAGCCGTGCGTGCGGTGGCCGCGGTGGTGAGGTAAACGACGGCGATGAGCACGGCCGTGGCGGGGCAGAGCTCGCACGTGCGGCGGGCGCGGTCGGCGTGAGCACGGGGAAGGCGTGCACGGCACTACGACGTCTGAGAAGGGAAAACAGGGGAAGAAGGGGAATCGTGGTGGTTGCTCACATGGAGCGCTGGGAAGGGGGCGGCGTGGCTCGATAGCGTCCGACGAGGAGGAGGATGGGGACGAGCGACGGTGGGGAGGAGATCCGGCGAGGAAGCGGTCCGGCGAGGCGGCTTCGGGCGACGGCGAGGTTCAGCGGCGTCGGGTCATCAAAGTCGGCGAGGTAGCTCTGGTTGGCGGTGAGGCGCGGTCGGAGGGCAACGGGGCGCCAGGCTCGGGTGCCGGTGTGGACGACGATGGGGAGGGGGTTGCTCCAACGCCGCTGGAGGAGGCGAAGCAGGGGAGGCGGCGGCGCCATGGCCCTCCGCCGAGCAATGGATGACGCGAGGAGCTCCTCTCCCTGGCGCGATATGTGCGTGCAGGTGTGGGAGAGGCCGAAGGGAAGCGAGGGAGGGAGAGAAGGGGATCGAGCATAGCGTTCTGTGATGCGCGCACGCGCGCGGGTGTGTGTGGCGGCGCACGGGAGGGAACGAGAGCATCGGGGGTGAGGGCTAGGGTTAGGGCGCAAGTGGGGGCGGCTGGGCCGACTGGACCGGCTTGGTGGGTCCAGAGGCCAGCTGGATCGTGGCCCAGTAGGGGGGGGGCTTTCTTTTTATTTATTTATTTTGCTTTGGTTTTCTTTTATCTATGTCCTTTTTACTATTTTATTTCACTTTCTATTTACTATAGTTTTATAAAATACTAAATTAGTTCCTAAAATAGTGTTACTACTTATTCTAATGTCACAATAACTTGGGCTCCCAAATAAATTAGTTTAATATTTTATATCTTATAAAAAGCATTTAATTATCGGTTTTAGATGCTGTTTTGCTCATTCTAGAGTATTTACACTTTTTATAAAAGTGTGGTTTCTCCTCCATTATTACTTAGGATTTATTTGTTCCATTTCGAACAGTTTAGTTTTAATGTTTGAAAACTTTTATCGTTTTCCTTGATTTTGAATTTTGAATTTGAACGGGATTGAATCATCGGGAGATTAACAACAGTGATCGTGGTAATGTGGCCCCATTAGTAGGGAATTACTGTAGCCTAATTATCCGGGCGTCACATTGTGGTTTTACGTAGGTAAGAAACGTTCTTGCTAGAAACCTATAGAAGCCACGTAAAAACATGCAACAACAATTAGAGGACGTCTAACTTGTTTTTGCAGCATATGCCTTGTGATGTGATATGGCCAAAAGGATGTGATGAATGAAATATATGTGATGTATGAGATTGATCATGTTCTTGTAATAGGAATCACGACTTGCATGTCGATGAGTATGACAACCGGCAGGAGCCATAGGAGTTGTCTTTATTTTTGTATGACCTGCGTGTCATTGAATAACGCCATGTAAATTACTTTACTTTATTGCTAAACACGTTAGCCATAGAAGTAGAAGTAATCGTTGGCGTGACAACTTCATGAAGACACGATGATGGAGATCATGATGATGGAGATCATGGTGTCATGCCGGTGACGAAGATGATCATGGCGCCCCGAAGATGGAGATCAAAGGAGCAATATGATACTGGCCATATCATGTCACTATTTGATTGCATGTGATGTTTATCATATTTTGCTTCTTATTTTCTTAGTACGACGGTAGTAAGTAAGATGATCCCTTATAATAATTTCAAGAAAGTGTTCCCCCTAACTGTGCGCCATTGCGAAAGTCCGTTGTTTTGAAGCACCACGTGATGATCGGGTGTGATAGATTCTAACGTTCACATACAACGGGTGTAAGACAGATTTACACATGCAAAACACTTAGGTTGACTTGACGAGCCTAGCATGTACAGACATGGCCTCGAAACACAAGAGACCGAAAGGTCGAACATGAGTCGTATAGAAGATACGATCAACATGAAGATGTTCACCGATGTTGACTAGTCCGTCTCACGTGATGATCGGACACGGCCTAGTTGACTCGGATCATGTTTCACTTAGATGACTAGAGGGATGTCTATCTGAGTGGGAGTTCATTGAATAATTTGATTAGATGAAGTTAATTATCATGAACTTAGTCTAAAATCTTTACAATATGTCTTGTAGATCAAATGGCCCACGCTAATGTTGCCCTCAACTTCAACGCGTTCCTAGAGAAAACCAAGCTGAAAGATGATGGCAGCAACTATACGGACTGGGTCCGGAACCTGAGGATCATCCTCATAGCTGCCAAGAAAGATTATGTCCTAGAAGCACCGCTAGGTGACACACCCATCCCAGAGAACCAAGACGTTATGAACGCTTGGCAGCAGCGTGCTGATGATTACTCCCTCGTTCAGTGCAGCATGCTTTACAGCTTAGAACCGGGGCTCGAAAAGCGTTTTGAGTAACACGGAGCATATGAGATGTTCGAAGAGCTGAAAATGGTTTTCCAAGCTCATGCCCGGGTCGAGAGATATGAAGTCTCCGACAAGTTCTTCAGTTGTAAGATGGAGGAAAATAGTTCTGTCAGTGAGCACATACTCAAAATGTCTGGGTTACACAACCGCTTGACTCAGCTGGGAGTTAATCTCCCGGATGACGCGGTCATTGACAGAATCCTTCAGTCGCTTCCACCGAGCTACAAGAGCTTTGTGATGAACTTCAATATGCAGGGGATGGAAAAGACCATTCCTGAGGTATATTCAATGCTGAAATCAGCGGAGGTGGAGATCAAAAAGGAACATCAAGTGTTGATGGTGAATAAAACCACTAAGTTCAAGAAAGGCAAGGGTAAGAAGAACTTCAAGAAGGACGGCAAGGGAGTTGCCACGCCCGGTAAGCCAGTTGCCGGGAAGAAGCCAAAGAATGGACCCAAGCCTGAGACTGAGTGCTTTTATTGCAAGGGAAGTGGTCACTGGAAGCGGAACTACCCCAAGTACTTGGCGGACAAGAAGGCTGGCAACACCAAAGGTATATGTGATATACATGTTATTGATGTGTACCTTACCAGCACTCGTAGTAGCTCCTGGGTATTTGATACCGGTGTGGTTGCTCATATTTGTAACTCAAAGCAGGAGCTGCGGAATAAACTGAGACTGGCAAAGGACGAGGTGACGATGTGCGTCGGGAATGGTTCCAAGGTCGATGTGATCGCCGTCGGCACGCTACCTCTACATTTACCTACGGGATTAGTTTTAAACCTCAATAATTGTTATTTAGTGCCAGCTTTGAGCATGAACATTGTATCAGGATCTCGTTTAATTCGAGATGGCTACTCATTTAAATCCGAGAATAATGGTTGTTCTATTTATATGAGAGATATGTTTTATGGTCATGCCCCGCTGGTTAATGGTTTATTCTTAATGAATCTCGAACGTAGTGTTACACATATTCATAGTGTGAATACCAAAAGATGTAAGGTTGATAATGATAGTCCCACATACTTGTGGCACTGCCGTCTTGGTCACATTGGTGTCAAACGCATGAAGAAGCTCCATGCAGATGGACTTTTGGAGTCTCTTGATTACGAATCATTTGACACGTGCGAACCATGCCTCATGGGTAAGATGACCAAGACTTCGTTCTCCGGAACAATGGAGCGAGCAACCAACTTATTGGAAATCATACATACTGATGTGTGCGGTCCAATGAGTGTTGAGGCTCGCGGTGGCTATCGTTATGTTCTCACTCTCACTGATGACTTGAGTAGATATGGGTATGTCTACCTAATGAAACACAAGTCTGAGACCTTTGAAAAGTTCAAGGAATTTCAGAGTGAGGTTGAGAATCAACGTGACAAAAAAATAAAGTTCTTACGATCAGATCATGGAGGGGAATATTTGAGTCACGAATTTGGCACACACTTAAGGAAATGTGGAATAGTTTCACAACTCACGCCGCCTGGAACACCTCAGCGAAATGATGTGTCCGAACGTCGTAATCGCACTCTATTGGATATGGTGCGATCTATGATGTCTCTTACCGATCTACCGCTCTCATTTTGGGGCTATGCTTTAGAGACTGCCGCATTCACTTTAAATAGGGCTCCGTCGAAATCCGTTGAGACGACACCGTATGAGTTATGGTTTGGGAAGAAACCTAAGCTGTCATTTCTAAAAGTTTGGGGATGCGATGCTTATGTCAAGAAACTTCAACCTGAAAAGCTCGAACCCAAGTCGGAAAAATGCGTCTTCATAGGATACCCTAAGGAAACCATTGGGTATACCTTCTACCTCAGATCCGAAGGCAAGATCTTTGTTGCCAAGAACGGGTCCTTTCTGGAGAAAGAGTTTCTCTCGAAAGAAGTAAGTGGGAGGAAAGTGGAACTTGATGAAGTACTACCTCTTGAACCGGAAAGTAGCGCAGCTCAGGAAGATGTTCCTGTGGTGCGTGCACCGACTAGAGAGGAAGTTAATGATGATGATGATCAAGGTACTTCGGATCAAGCTCCTACTAAACTTCGTAGGTCCACAAGGACACGTTCCGCGCCAGAGTGGTACGGCAACCCTGTTTTGGAAATCATGTTGTTAGACAACGGTGAACCTTCGAACTATGAAGAAGCAATGGCGGGCCCAGATTCCGACAAATGGCTTGAAGCCATGCAATCCGAGATAGGATCCATGTATGAAAACAAAGTGTTGACTTTGACAGACTTGCCCGATGATCTGCGAGCGATAGAAGACAAATGGATCTTTAAGAAGAAGACAGACGCGGATGGTAATGTTACCATCTATAAAGATCGACTTGTCGCTAAGGGTTATCGACAAGTTCAAGGGGTTGACTACGATGAGACTTCCTCACCCGTAGCGAAGCTGAAGTCCGTCCGAATCATGTTAGCAATTGCCGCATACTATGATTATGAGATATGGCAAATGGATGTCAAAACGGCATTCCTTAACGGCTTTCTTAAGGAAGAATTGTATATGATGCAGCCGGAAGGTTTTGTCGATCCTAAGAATGCTAACAAGGTATGCAAGCTCCAGCGCTCCATCTATGGGCTGGTGCAAGCATCTCGGAGTTGGAACATTCGATTTGATGAGATGATCAAAGCGTTTGGGTTTACACAGACTTATGGAGAAGCCTGTGTTTACAAGAAAGTGAGTGGGAGCTCTGTAGCATTTCTCATATTATATGTGGATGACATACTGTTGATGGGAAATGATATAGAATTCTTGGGAAGCATAAAGGCCTACTTGAACAAGTGTTTTTCAATGAAGGACCTTGGAGAAGCTGCTTATATATTAGGCATGAAGATCTATAGAGATAGATCAAGACGCCTCATTGGTCTTCACAAAGTACGTACCTTGACAAGATATTGAAGAAGTTGAATATGGATCAGTCCAAGAAGGGGTTCTTGCCTGTATTGCAAGGTGTGCAATTGAGCATGGCTCAATGCCCGACCACGGCAGAAAATAGAGAAAAGATGAGTGTCGTCCCCTATGCCTCGGCCATAGGGTCTATTATGTATGCCATGATGTGTACCAGACCTGATGTAAACCTTGCCGTAAGTTTGGTAGGAAGGTACCAAAGTAATCCCGGCATGGAACACTGGACAGCAGTCAAGAATATCCTGAAGTACCTGAAGAGGACTAAGGATATGTTTCTCGTTTATGGAGGTGACGAAGAGCTCGTCGTAAAGGGTTACGTCGATGCTAGTTTCGACACAGATCTGGATGACTCTAAGTCACAAACCGGATACGTGTATATTTTGAATGGTGGGGCAGTAACCTGGTGCAGTTGCAAGCAAAGCGTTGTGGCGGGATCTACATGTGAAGCGGAATACATGGCGGCCTCAGAGGCAGCACAAGAAGCAATCTGGGTGAAGGAGTTCATTACCGACCTAGGAGTTATTCCCAATGCGCCGGGCCCAATGACTCTCTTCTGTGACAACACTGGAGCTATTGCCCTTGCCAAGGAGCCCAGGTTTCACAGGAAGACCAGGCATATCAAGCGTCGCTTCAACTCCATTCGTGAAAATGTTCAAAATGGAGACATAGATATTTGTAAAGTACATACAGACCTGAATGTAGCAGATCCGTTGACTAAACCTCTCCCTAGAGCAAAACATGATCAACACCAGAACTCTATGGGTGTTCGATTCATCACAATGTAACTAGATTATTGACTCTAGTGCAAGTGGGAGACTATTAGAAATATGCCCTGGAGGCAATAATAAAATGGTTATTATTATATTTCCTTGTTCATGATAATTGTCTATTGTTCATGCTATAATTGTGTTATCCGGAAATCGTAATACATGTGTGAATACATAGACCACATCATGTCCCTAGTGAGCCTCTAGTTGACTAGCTCGTTGATCAACAGATAGTCATGGTTTCCTGACTATGGACATTGGATGTCATTGATAACGGGATCACATCATTAGGAGAATGATGTGATGGACAAGACCCAATCCTAAGCATAGCACAAGATCGTGTAGTTCGTTTGCTAGAGCTTTTCCAAATGTCAAGTATCATTTCCTTAGACCATGAGATTGTGCAACTCCCGGATACCATAGGAGTGCTTTGGGTGTGCCAAACGTCACAACGTAACTGGGTGGCTATAAAGGTGCACTACGGGTATCTCCGAAAGTGTCTGTTGGGTTGGCACGAATCGAGGCTGGGATTTTTCACTCCATATGACGGAGAGGTATCTCTGGGCCCACTCGGTAATGCATCATCATAATGAGCTCAATGTGACCAAGTGTTTGGTCACGGGATCATGCATTACGGTACGAGTAAAGTGACTTGCCGGTAACGAGATTGAACAAGGTATTGGGATACCGACGATCGAATCTCAGGCAAGTAACGTACCGATTGAGAAAGGGAATTGTATACGGGATTGATTGAATCCTCGACATCGTGGTTCATCCGATGAGATCATCGTGGAACATGTGGGAGCCAACATGGGTATCCAGATCCCGCTGTTGGTTATTGACCGGAGAGTCGTCTCGGTCATGTCTGCATGTCTCCCGAACCCGTAGGGTCTACACACTTAAGGTTCGGTGACGCTAGAGTTGTAGAGATTTTAGTACGCGGTTAACCGAAAGTTGTTCGGAGTCCCGGATGAGATCCCGGACATCACGAGGAGTTCCGGAATGGTCCGGAGGTAAAGATTTATATATGGGAAGTCCTATTTTGGCCACCGGAAAATGTTCGGGATTTTTCGGTATTGTACCAGGAAGGTTCTAGAAGGTTCCGAAGTGGGGCCCACCTGCATGGGGGGACCCACATGAACGTGGGTAGTGGGGGCAAGGCCCCACACCCCTGGTCAAGGCGCACCAAGATCCCACCTTAGAAGGAATAAGATCATATCTCGAAGGGATAAGATCAAGATCCCTAAAAAAGGGGGATAACAATCGGTGGGGAAGGGAAATGATGGGATTTCTTTCCCCCACCTTTGCCAACGCCCCAATGGACTTGGAGGGCAAGAAACCAGCCCCCTCCACCCCTATAATTAGTGGGGAGGCGCATGGGAGCAGCACCCCAAGCCCCTGGCGCCTCCCTCTCCCTCCCGTGACACCTCTCCCTCTCGCTGAGCTTGGCGAAGCCCTGCCGAGATCCCCGCTGCTTCCACCACCACGCCGTCGTGCTGCTGGATCTCCATCAACCTCTCCCTCCCCTTGCTGGATCAAGAAGGAGGAGATGTCTTCCCCAACCGTACGTGTGTTGAACGCGGAGGTGCCGTCCGTTCGACGCTCGGTCATCGGTGATTTGGATCACGACGAGTACGACTCCATCAACCCCGTTCACTTGAACGCTTCCGCTCGCGATCTACAAGGGTATGTAGATGCACTCCTTCCCTCTCGTTGCTAGTAAACTCCATAGATTGATCTTGGTGATGCGTAGAAAATTTTAAATTTCTGCTACGATCTCCAACATCTCCTACTTTGAACCCCTATATGTCTCTTGATGATGATGTTAATGCTAATGATGATGAGGATAATGATGAAGAGAATGATAGTGTTGCCTCCTTAAAAATTAAGGGGGAAATGATTTTTAAAGCTCTTCATAAAAATAAAATTGCTTGTTCCAACTTTATGGAAATCATGTCCATTGCCATTGAGGGCAAGAAATATATTGAGGAGTTGGAACCTCATCTCGAGGAGCATGAGGTCACCATTGAAAAAATGGAAGGTCATGAGCGTGATTACGCTAATGAGATTGCGGACCTCTCTCAAGCTCTTGAACTTGAACAAACCACCAAGGAATCTCTTGAGGAGACTTTTGCTCTAGAATTATCTAGAGTGAGGGAATCTCGTGATAGAGCTCTTATGGTGGCCAATGATTTTGAAACTAAAAATTCTAAGCTTGAAGTTGCTCATGCTAGACTCCTTGAGGATTTTGAGCACCTTGAAAATGGCTCAAGGGTCATTAAGGGTGAGCTCATCAAACTCACCGAGTCTCATGCTCAACTTGAAGCTTCTTATTTAAAAGAGCTTTCCAAGTTGTCCTCTCCTCTTGTTGTTAATGATGATGCTTGTGCTACTAACTCTATTACTTGTGAAGCATCCATTTTGAAGGAGAATGTTGAGCTACGGGCTCAAGTTGAGTTGCTATCTAGCAATTATGGGAAATTGGAAGAAAGTCATGAAAAACTCTCAAGCTCTCATGATGATCTTCTAGTATCCCATAATGTGCTAAAGATAGCTCATGAGGCCATGATTGCTAAGGTAACATCTAGTGAGCCTCATGTGGATACTAGCACTACTTCTAGTCAAAATGCTATGTTGCCATGTGCTAGTCCTTGTAATTCATCTACTCACAATGTTGGTACATCTTGTGATGAATTTCTTTCCTTGCCTTGTTGCTCTAACGATGAAGCTTATACTCCCTCTAGTACTTGTGTTGAGACTAACCATGTAGAGAAAATCAAAGAGCTCAAGGCCCAAGTCACTTCTTTGAAGAAAGACTTGGAAAAGAGTCATGAAGGGAAATTCACACTCAACAATATCTTGAGTGTGCAAAAATCCCCCAATGACAAAGGTGGACTTGGATCCAACTCCAACAAGAAGAAGAAGTCCAAGATGAACAAAAAGAAGGGCCAAGAACAAGTCAAGAATTCGGCCAAGATTGTTTGCTTCAAGTGCAAAGTAGAAGGGCATCATGTTAGATCTTGCCCATTGAAGAAGAAGGCCATTAGTGACAAGCAACAAGGGAAGCGGCCACAAGTTCGATCTCATGCTCAACCACAAGTTGAAGAAAGTCCTCTTCCCAAGAATCCTCAAGCTAATGCTTCTCAAGTTGAGAAATCAAGTGAGAAGAAAGTGAAGAGTAGACGTTGCTACTTATGTCGTGAGAAAGGTCACCTCGCCTCTTCATGCACTAGTGGTAACTTATCCAACCCAATTATTATTGATGATATCTATTCTCTTGGGAAGGATAATGTTGGCCATGTGTTTGCCAAATTTGTTGGTGCTCAAAGTGGTGTCAAGAAAAGAACCATTTGGGTAGCCAAGCCTATTGTGACTAACCTCTTAGGACCCAACTTGGTTGGGGACCAACTAGCTCAAACTTGATCAATAGGTGTTGTTGGAGGGCATTGGAGACTTGGCTACATTATGAAGATTTAAGGGGACTTCATCATTCTTATTGTCTCAAGCCAAGTCAATTGGGTTATCAAGTTTCTATTCTAGATCCAATGTGCCTCCTTCCGGTAACTTGTACTTAAATTGTTTACATCAAAAGTTACTTGCCCCTTTGCATGTTTTGGTTTTGTTCCTTGCATGTGGTTGTATATGTTGTGCCTCCAATTTTCTTATCTTGAGTAATCAAGTATGTGTGTGTTGGTTTGCACATCATGTACGTGTGTGTAGTGCGTTGAGCCTTTGCGCATCTTGTTTGTATGTTAGTTGGCTCTTGTGAGAGATTAATGGAACATCCCATTTTGGGGGAGTGATGTGCTTTGTGCACCTCACGGTCCCATAAATGTGTTTACATGAGGAATACCACCTAGTATTGATATTGCAAGCTTATCTAGTCACTATGTGGTATGTCTTCTCATGAGAAATTCAAATTCTAAATAGTCCATTAATTATCTCTTGTTGGATCCTCTTTTTGCCTCTTGTTAAGTTTTCTTTAATTGGTATCACATTATGGGGGAGTAATATGCTATGCATATTACTAGCCTAGAAAATGTGTACATTTGAGATATTGTCACCTAGAATTGATATTGTAAATTATCTTGTTCCTACGTGGCATGTTAGCTCTACAAGTTGCAATTTGCTTGTGTTTGGTGTGAAGATGATGTCGGATATCCTTGCTATCTACCACCGGGAATTATTTCCAAATACTTCTTGTCTTTTGACAATTGGTACTCACTTATGTGTGGTAGAAATTATTGATCATCTTCACGTTGGCGTTTGCTTTTTATTTGCCTTATCTCTTGCCAAGTTTGTGTCAACTCCCATTGTCTTCCGTGCCACTTGAGGATCTTGTTGTTTTCTTGATCTTGTCTAGTGTTTTCCTTGATATAGTGAACGTGGTGATCCTACCTTGTGCATTTTGTATTCAAATGCAAATTCTCTATAATGCACAACTCGTGGGGGAGCTATCCTATTTTCTATAAAACACTAAACTTGTGATCCATTTTAAGTGTGTGTTGGTGGATGGCAAGCCGTTTCTTTTTGGTACTTGTGCCATCATGAAACTTTGTAGAGAGTTTGGTTTGTTTGGAACCATCCTCTCTTTTGGGAGTTTGATATCATTTTGTGGGTTCCAATGGATATCTCATTCCTTGATGTATCTTTTAATGATATCTTCCAAGTGATGATTTCTCCATCTGGTATTCTTTTCACTTGGCATTTCCTTGTATTTTGGTATCCGTTCTTGAAAGTCTTGAGCATGCATATTAACTTCATGTAGTTTCCGTGGCATGCTTTCTCTCTTTGACCCAATATATAGGGGAAACTCCACCAAGTCTCAAATTGGATGAGATGTGCATGAATTTCATTTCCATATCTATATGCACATATTTATGTGGAGTTTGTCCTATGTATTGTTGGTGTTTCTAACTCTTTGGTCCCAATGAGTTTGGGTACCATTTTGTTTGTGTTGTTGTTCTAGGAACAATTGGAGATGCATTGGATGCTCGGCTCACTCACAAGGAAGGTGTTGTCACCATGTGCTTTTTGGAGTCAAGCTAGGATGATCAATGAACTACTTTGTACCTTCAATTGGTATCTACTACATCCTTCCAATGTTAACTCGGTAACAAGTATCTTCATATACTTCATGCACACATTTCTTGCATCAACCTTGTGTAGGTTGTATCATGGCATGTTATTCATTCTCTCTTGTGATACTTGTTTCCTTTCTCAAAGCATCCCAACAATGATCTCTTGTTTCTAGTTGTGATGTCTTTGATGGTTGTGTGGTAGGAATTCATTTATGTACAATAAGACCATATCTAGCCATGTGCTATGCTTCCAAGCAAATATCTTATTGGTATATCTATGACTTCCTTTTGGATATCTTGTTCCTTCGTGTTGTAACTATTTCGGGTGTACATCCTTCTTTGTAGATATATCGTCTACCTAGAACCTTATACACTTGAGAGAAATTACATCTCTAGATGATATCCTTTCTTTCACGTCCACCTTGTCTTTCTTGTTATTTCTTTGGTGGCTCCGTGAAAGCTTTTGCCTTGAGTGCATGTCTTATCTCGTTGCATCTTGATGCACTTCTGTGTGGTGAAGATTATTTTCCTCATGCTTATCTCTACGAGGCATTGCCATCTTAATTGGTATCCCTCGTCTTGATGAGGCTTTCATCTTCTATCTTCACCATGGGTTGTCACAAGTGTTGGTTATTCATTTTGCATTTTTAGTGTGCTTGTGAACCCTTTTGCTTGGTGTGTGTGGGGAGGACATGTCATGCACCTTGTATCTCCACTATCCAAGACTATGTTGATGCGTAATGCTCATTCGTACATTAGTCTTCTCAAGTGCTTTGCCATGACTCACACACATCATTTTGGTTGAGCCTACTCTTAAGTTGCCTCTTTTATATGTTGCTCAACCATTTGTTTGTTGCAAGTGCTAGGCTTTGTTTCCTATATGCTCACTTGCACTTGTTGTGAGTTTCTATTGATTTTCGGGGAGTGATGATCCTATTTTGTGCACTCGGTATCCTAATGCAAATATTGTAAGAAGTGCACAAATCATGGAGAGCTTCACTAGTGTCTTTATAACACTCTGTTGCTCTCTTTCACTTGTCGTGAGGTTCTATTGATCTTGGGGGGAGTGACGATCCTATTTTGTGCTTGTTGTATCCAGTTACAAAACTAAATTGTGCACAAATCATGGGGAGCTTCTCTAGTTTCTCTAGAACACTCCTTTGCTCATATCATAATTTATTTCATTCATGTGGCACGTAGGATCATTGGTCTAGTTGGCTCAATTGATATCCGTTGATTGCTTGCTTCAATTGGTATCTTTTGATTGCTTGTTTCTCTCTTTCTTATGTCTTTGTGGCATATCTTTCTTTTGTAAACTTTGGGCCTAAATATAGTTTGTTTTCCTCCTAGTATTTACCGTCAAACTTGTGTATTGCATTCCACTCTCTTGTTGAGAAATACACAAATTATGGAGGAACACAATTTATATTGGCCTTCTAAGCTTTTCTCCCATTTGGCAATCGATGCCAATGGGGGAGAAGTTTCAGAGAGTTTTGTGGAGAAGTTTAGAGAATTCTCTCCTCTTGCTTTGGTTTTGTTCCTAAGCATTTGCATCTCTTACTCATGCATCATTGGTTGTTGCATTGCATGGTGATGCATAATTCCTTATATAAACTCTCTTGAAAGTGATTGTCATCAATTACCAAAATGGGGGAGATTGAAAGAACATGTGGTGCCCCCATGTTTGGTTTTGGTAATTGACGACAATCTCTATGGACTAATGGTTGCCTTGAGTTATATTTGAAGGTTTTGTCCATAGGATTTTCTTGGAGTACATGTGTTGGTTTCAAGGAGAGTTTGTGTTGACCAAGGTGCTATTAAGGAATTATCCAAAGATTGGTCATGTGAGAGTTAAGCTTATTGCAAGCATGTCTTGAAGAAGAAGATTGTGTGATCATTCATGTTTACCTTCAAGACATCATCCAAATGAAGAGAGTTGGAAAGATTCTAGGTTGATCAAGACTAAGTCAAGAGTGAATCAAGTTGATCAACTCACAAAGCGTAGAAGATGTATCGAGAGGGATCGAGTGATCCCATGGTATGGTAAGCATTGTCCATTGTGCTTTGTGTACTAACCCATGGTCTATGTGAGAGTTCTATGTGGGGTTAGGTACGTGTTCATGGGCTTGCGTCAAGAGGAAGATATCACTCAACCCATTGAGAGGATGACATCAAGTGGTGATCGTCATCAAGATTGCCGTGTGCAAGTTCAAGTGGAGCATCACGAAGAGATCAAGTGCTTGAAGCTTGCCGTCCATTGTGGTGACAATGGACTTGTGAAGATGTGCCGAAGAGTGGCTCACCCATAGTGGACTATGGGGGAGTAATCATCTAGTCTTCATCGAGCCAACGCAATCAAGAAATGTGGTCCAACTTGAGGGAGTCAAGATCGTCATCATCTAGCTCAAGTGGACCATGTGCAAGGCAAAGGTTTGCCCTTGATAGGTTTTCTATTTTACCGGTCTCATGGTGGTATTTGGGAGACCGGGTTATAGGATCGATAGCCGTACTATCAAGGGGGGCTCTCAAGTGAGTAGCTTGATCGTATCGTTCCTCGAGATCTGAAACCATTGCATCCTTGCATCATGTTTCTTGGTTCTTGTTTGGTTCTCTTTGTGAGTCTTAGAGCTTATGGTCATCTTGATGACAATCTTGAGTTCATCGAAAACGGAGTTTGCATGCGTCTTCTATGATGTTTTCGATGTTGGAGGTTTTACCGGTCTTATCCGAGGAAGGGTTCTCACCATTTTCTTTTAGGCCTTTTCTCATTTGCTTCTTATTGGTATTTATATCAATATTGTGTTAGCCCTTGTCGCTAGCTTTCCAACAAACTTGGTTTCGTCGAATTCGGAGTCCGTTTGCAGAAGTTGTGTCAGTTTTGGTGTTTTGAAAAGCCTGCAGCGGTACTACCGCGGACAGGAGCGGATGTAATTTTTTACTACCGCTCTTGGGAGCGGTAATACCGCTTGGAGCAGTACTACCGCAGCTACTTCCGTGGCTACTTCCGCTCGGGACCAAAAACTCGTCACAAGTCCAGCAGTGGTAGGCACGGATGTAATTTTTTAGTACCGCTCGCAAGCAGTAGTACCGCTACCCTTAGCAATAGTACCGCTACCCCTAGCGGTAGTACCGTGAGGTCAAGCGGTACTACCGCTCCGACGGTTCTTCTGGCTTTTTTGCCTCCTCGTTGTTGTGTTTCAAAGGGCTACTACCGCCCTAGCGGTAGTACCGCTCCTTGGAGCGGTAGTACCGCTCGGTGCGGGCTGTGACCATAACGGTTGGATTTTTCCCCACCTATAAAAGGGGGTCTTCTTCCCCAATGAACCTTATCCTTTGAGCTCGTGTTCTTCCCCCATTGTTGACCTTCTTCGAGCTTGCTAACTCTCAATCCCTCCATGGATTCTTGCTAGTTTTTGAGGGAAAAGAGAGAGGCGATCTAGATCCACATTTCCACCAATCACTTTCTCCTCTATCTGAGGGGAACCCCTTGGATCTAGATCTTGGAGTTCTTGGTGTTCTCCTTCTTGTTCTTCCTCTCATTTTCCTCCCTAGCATTAGTTGCTTCGGTGGGATTTGAGAGAGAAGGACTTGGGCACTCCGTGTGCCCTTGCCATTGCATTTGGTGCATCGGTTTGAGTTCTCCATGGTGATACGTGGAAGTTACAAGTTGAAAAGCTTATTACTCTTGGGTGCTTGGTACCCTTGAGCTTGTTCCTCTTGGGTGCTTGGGCGCACTAGACGGTTGGTGGTGTTCGGAGCTCAATCATTGTGGTGTAAAGCTCCGGGCAAGCGTCGGGGTCTCCAATTAGGTTGTGGAGATCGCCCCGAGCAATTTGACGGGTTCCGGTGACCGCCCCCAAGGGTTGCCAAAGTGTACGGGTTCGGTGACCGCCCCAAGGGTTTCCATTTGTACGGGTTCGGTGACCGCCCTCAAGGGTCCCTTAGTGGAATCACGGCATCTTGCATTGTGCGAGGGCGTGAGGAGATTACGGTGGCCCTAGTGGCTTCTTGGGGAGCATTGTGCCTCCACACCGCTCCAAACGGAGATTAGCATCCGCAAGGGTGTGAACTTCGGGATACATCGTCGTCTCCGCGTGCCTCGGTTATCTCTTACCCGAGCCCTTTACTTATGCACTTTACTTTGTGATAGCCATAGTGTTTCTTGTCATATATCTTGCTATCACCTAAGTAGTTTTTCTTGCTTAGCATAAGTTGTTGGTGCACATAGGTGAGCCTAGTTGTTGTAGGTTTTGTTCTTGACAAATTAACCGCTAGGTTTATTCCGCATTTGTTCAAGCCTCAACCATAATTATTTTAAAGCGCCTATTCACCCCCTCTAGGCGACATCCACGATCTTTCAGATGATCATAGTTTTCTGGCCTTCTTTTTGTATGTACAGCGCTCTAGTCTCAGCTGCTTCGGTGAGTACTATGGGATGCACTGGTCTTGGTGATGCATTGCTAGCACTAGGGGCTGGGGCGCCACTTGTGGTGCCTCCTGAGTGGAAGCCAGGGCGCCACCAGCTTGGTAGACACCCATTCTAGCTTTTCCTTTTGTAATTTTGGTAACACATGGACATGACATGTTAGTAAGAAGTTGCACTAATTTTTTAAAAAGGATCTAAGTAAATGACACTTAAATACAAGTAGATTGGGGCATCTTCAATGTGAATCACCAAATGGATACAGTTCGTGGACATCCGTCGAGCGTTAGTCGTTCAACGCAATTTACCAATGGACTTGAACTATTATTTACAACGCAAAAAGGCAGATAGCCAGCACAACAAAACTAAAAACAAAAGAAAAAAGTTTACTAATTCCCACGTCGGAGCCGCCGGCCTCGTCGTTGTTTGCGGCCAACGCCAACCCGCGGAAGCCGCCAACATGTGACCTTTTTGCACGTCGTCGTGGTGCTTGCATGCCTCGTCATCCTCAACCTCAATCTCCTTGAAGAGCCACTCCCACTGTGCAGAGATAACTCGGTCGCTGAATGTGACGAAGATGGTCCAAGGATGGAGGCGGCGCTCGGAGCACAACTGCTCCTCTTCTGCCACTTCATGAGTGCAGGGGGAAACTGATTGACCTCCCAGCTTGGCGCTTGCCAACTAAAAGGGACTTGTTAATTTTGTTCTACAAGTAACTCAAACAAACTTGCATAGAGGGCTTGTAACATCCCAATTTTCAATTTGGATGTTATACATAGATCATCATATGCATATCATATTTTATTTGCATTTTGGTTGTGATCCTAGAAATCTTAAGCAACTCAAGGACCCAATGAGAGAGTTGGAGGTTTCACAAATTTTCATATTTGAATTTAATTCAAATTTGAAAAGAGGATCAATTTGATTTTTATATTTTCTCTCCAATTATTTCCAATAATAAAAATAAATGAGAGAAGATAATATGACTTCTTCAACAGAAGAGAAATATTGGAGAAGGAATTTTAAAATCAAATTATTATTTTATAGGTATTATATTTGCTGTTTTATTTTAATTAGAGAAAAACATGCATTTTTGAAAATTGCATTTTAGTCCAGAAAAATGTTCATCTTGTCCTAAATATTAGGTTTAGACGGTGAAAATTGTTTCTGGAATTTTTAGAACTTCTTTTATATTTTATTAGGATTTTTGTTTGCGGCGATTTTTTTTTAAAAAGTTCCTGGGCCGGCCCAGCCGCAGCCGGGCCACGGCCCAGCTCGCGCGCCGCCTTCCTCCTCGCACGGGTGGAGTCCCCGCCGCCGCTGCCGCCGCCTGGGGAGTCCGGCTCGGACTCCCGTTCCAACGCCCCCTCGCCCAAGCCACCGCCCCTCCGGGCTTTATAAGCCGCCGCCCCGCCTCCCTCTCCTCCTCACCAAGCCACCGCCACCGCCAAGCCGCGCCATGCCGCCGTTCGCCGTCGCCCGCGTGCGCCGCCGCCTCCCCGCGCCGCACCACCGCCTCGCCGTCGCCCCGCCGCCGTCGCGCCGCCACCGGAGCCGCCGGATCTCACCGCCGCTCGCCGGATTTCCGCCGCCGGTTTTCTCCGGTTAAACGGTATAATCCGTTCGGTTTTCCCGGTTTATTTCTTTTAGATCGGTTTTTGTTTTAGTTCTTTAGTTGACGAACGTTCACCCGTTAGTTTCTGTTAACGAACGGATTCGTTCGTTTAGTTCTGTTGACGAACGTTCGTTCCGTAGATTTTTCTTTTTAGTTTTATTTTCGGCCAGGGACCTATCCGTAAATACTTTCATCGCAGATAAGTCCCTGAACTTCAAACCCTCGCTACTTTTTGCTCGTTTATCCAAATCCAGTGAAACCAACGCCAAAATCTTCGTCTCGATCCCCTCTGTTCAGATAATCAACTTGAACATGGTTTTGACAATTTAAAATTTGGTTTCAAGCAGATTTGTTCTTGAACTTCTTTTGATCGTAGTTTGAGTTTCGTAGCTCCGATTCGATTGATCCTTTTTGCAAATCGAAGCTCTTCTCTTGAACTTTCTGTTTAGATCTTTTCATTTGAGTTTTACCCTTTCATATTATGCTTGAGTGCTTATGTATGCTATTGTTTGTTCACGATAGAATTTCCGGAGTGCGAGGCTTGCTACTACGAATCTCTAGGGTTTTCCGATCGTCAGCAAGGCAAGTAACACTTTGATCATATCCCTTTAATACCCAGTTTTTATGCATTAGTTTCAACCCTCAAACATTGCATGAGTAGGATTTGATAACATGTGGGTATTGGGAAGTAGTTGATGAGGTAGAACCTATTGTCTTATATCAAACCCTAGGGAGTTACTACATTATGCTTATACTGCTATGTTATGGTCGTAGACGTGGTTTGGTTTGAGTGATTCATGACAGATGTGAGTGTTATTATGAATTAAGGGATAACTTAAGGTAGCTAATTTAATACACATCTGGGTGGATTGTTTGTGGGCACCTGGGTAATCGAGTGTTGTCCAAGGAGATCCTGGGGCATCTGTGTGATCACCCTATGGTTCTCCACCCAGGCTCAAAGGGATCATAAGATTATTCATGCTAGAAACTTCTCTGTGCAGCCACAAGCCATTATGGGCTCTGGCTTAGTTGAGCAAGTTGTGGGAAATCTTTCCATGCTGGGCTAGCAGATGTAGGGGATTGTAGGTGTACCGGCCTATCTATCGGTTAAGGGGACCTCTTTGGAAAGACTGTGTCTCAGTCATCCGTTTCTCAAACATCATGCAGTGCGAGAAATTCAACGGAGGAGATCGAGTCTTGTGGGGAAAAGTGCGCAAACCTCTGCAGAGTGTACAAACAAATCATGGTTAGCCGTGTCCCCGGTTATGGACATCTTGAGTATCTGGTACTTGAATTATTGATTGGATCTCATAACTTTACTTAATTAATTTGTTGGGTTGATAATGTAATATTTTGGGATTGAGATGGGGTTACCATTGTCAATGTTATCAATAAACTTTGTAGTTAAATAAAATATATTCCTTTGTTGTAGGAAAAAACTAGCTTTATGCAAATGATAACCATAGAGCCTCCACCAGCCATATATGCATGTAGTGATAGCTGTTATATGTTCATTGCTCTATAGTGTTATCTTGCTAGCATATTCCATGTGCTGGCCTACACAGGCTACAACGTATTATGTTGCAGAGTTTTCAGACGAAGAGTAAGGTGCGCTAGGTCGTTGTCATGCACTCAGTTTTGCCGTGGAGTTGGATGGACTCTTATACCTTTGAAGCTTCCGCTGTTATCTTATTTAGATGGCCTTCAGCCATATTATTGTAATAAGTTCTCTTTTGAGACATTCGATGTAATAAGTGTGTGATTGAACTCTGTTATAAATCCTCAAGTACTATGTGTGTCAGCAATACCGATCCAGGGATGACACTTAAGCACAGAGACTTGACCGTCTAAGGTCGGGTCGCTACAAGATGGTATCAGAGCACACGCTGACTGTAGGACGCGATCACTAGGATAAGCCACATGATACTCTTCTCTACTCATTTCTGACTCTTCTCCATTTTCTACTCTATAGATGGCGGACCCAAGGAACAAGTTCACTCAACCAGATGAGGACACCCCTTTTGGACGACACTTGAAGGAAGTCACTAGGTACCGGAGCATCGGAATACCAAGTTTCACCAGGACCTACACCGCCACTTTACCCGAAGAGGAGCGCTGGATGATTCGAGTTCATGTTCCAGGAAGGACGTTCGCACCAGTTACTGAGCCCATAGAGTTTTCCTTTGATGCACCCACCTGGAGCCTAGGAAAGAGCATGTCCGCCCACATCGCCATCGGACGCATCGACGAAGTATATAACGAGGATCTTAAGGACACCATCTACCAGATATGTGGACGCTGAGATGAGCAATGGGAGATGATTAGCACCAGGAAGGATAAATCCATCGCAGCCTACATCCAGGAGTTAAATCATCACATTCGTCGTTAGGAGAACCAGATGTGCGCTAGCATGATAGACACGAAGAAGGTGATGACCAGGAACATGGAGCTAGAAGAGGAACTCAAGTCTACACACGATGGCTATGAAGAAGAAATTGCAGTACTACTGGAGAAGAATGAAGACCTGAAGAAGAAGCTAGGAGTATTCATGGGAGATCCTGAACCTGGGGAGGACAACCATCCCGAAGACTACATCATAATCGACGACACCGACTCCGACCCCGATAGTGATGATGATTATGAAGACGAAGCTGGAGCAGATATCATGGAGTCTTCCACTGATCAAAATTTCTAGTCGACCACCATATTATCAGTAGTATTCCCCCATGTATATAGTAATAGTCCGAGTATTTTGTAACGGTAGTTTAGATCGATTGTATGATCTTGTTTGAATTGAATGGTGTGAAATAAATGTGTTTGTCTCATGTGCATATGGGTAGTGATCTCTCTTTAGACCTCACTCTATTTTATTCTCACCCCTCTAAACCTATCAGATGCCTCTGAGACGTGACCCTAGATTTGTCTTCCCACCGGAGCTCACTAAGTTGATCCAACAGCAGAATGCCTTGATGCAGTTGCTAGTCCAGAACCAAGGCAACAATAACAACAACAACAACAACCCACCGCCACCACCTCCAGTTGACAACTTAGCCCATATTCTGAGGTTGAATCCGCCGGTGTTCTCTAGTAGCACCGAGCTGATTGTTGCTGATGACTGGCTCCGCAAGATTGGAAGGGAGCTGACCACCGTAGGTTGCACAGATGCTGAGAAGGTGCGCTTTGTCGCACATCAATTGGATGGACCCGTAGCCTCATGGTGGGAGAACTACACTGCCACTTTCCCCGTGGCCAATGTCACTTGGGATCAATTTCAGCAAGCATTCCGCATTGCACATGTCTCAGCTGGAGCTATGAGTATGAAGAAGCGTGAGTTTCGTAACTTACGCCAGGGAAATCGTACTGTAGCACAGTACATGGATGAGTTTAATAAGTTAGCTCGTTACGCCCCAGATGATGTGGCCACAGATGCCGCAAAGCAGGAGAAGTTTATGGAAGGGCTGAATGATGAGCTGAGTATACAGTTGATGGTGGCAACATTCACTAACTACCATGAGTTGGTAGACAGGGCTCTTATTATCGAAGGCAAGCAGCAGCAGATAGAGAGCCGCAAAAGGAAGTATGGACAAGGGAAGTACAACTCTGGAGTTCAGCAGAAGCCTCGTTTTACCACAAACTCGGGAGGACATACCCATCATAACCATGGAGGCCATACTCACAATGGAGGAAGTTCACATAACCATAGTGGCCCTAAGAATGGGAATGAAATGGAGGAAACAACAGCCAGAACCGTTCCAACCCAGCAACACCCGCTAAGAAGGATCTAAGTCATGTCACCTGTTACAAGTGCGGGAGGACTGGACACTACGCCAATGATTGTTTTGAGTTGAAGAATGGTAACGGAAATGGAAGTTGTAGGAAGAAGCCCAACCCTTTCACCAGAGGACAGGTGAACCACGTTAACATGGAGGAAGTTGAAGAACATCCGGATGCAGTTATCGGTAAGTTTTTGATTAAGTCATTTACTGCTATTGTTCTTTTTGACACTGGTGCATCACATTCATACATATCGAGGGGATTTGTTGATAAGTTTAAGTTGCCCATCGTAGCCCTTAAGACACCTACGTTAGTAAGCTCACCCGGAGCGGAGTATATGGCAAGCAGAGGATGTTTTTAGATGCCATTAACCATAGGTACGCATGTCTTCCCCTCAGACCTAATAATTTTGGAGTCACAAGGATTGGATGTGATACTAGGCATGGATTGGCTATCGATGTATGGAGGAAATATCGATTGTGCTAGTAAGTCAATTATCCTCACCACCCCAGAGGGTAAAAGGATCAAGTATGTGTATCGGCATGCGTCAAGGAGGACTCAAGTAAATTCACTCTCAGGACTCGTTCAGGAAGAAGTGCCTGTTGTGAAGGATTACCCTGATGTGTTCCCAGAGGAATTACCAGGCATGCCACCAGATCGAGATATAGAATTTTTGATACAGCTGTTGCCAGGCACCGACCCAATATCGAAGAGACCGTACCGGATGCCCGCAAATGATCTGGAGGAAATTAAGAAGCAAATTAAGGAGTTATTGGAGAAAGCTTATATTCGACCAAGTTCATCACCGTGGGGAGCCCCAGTGCTCTTAGTTAAGAAGAAGGATGGATCTTTGAGAATGGTTGTTGATTATCGTGCATTGAATGAGGTCACGATCAAGAATAAATACCCACTACCGATGATCAATGATTTGTTTGACCAGCTGCAGGAAGCCAAAGTATTCTCTAAGATCGATCTTCGATCAGGATACCACCAGCTGAAGATTCGAGAACAGGATATACCTAAGACAGCTTTTACCACAAGGTATGGGCTATATGAGTACACGGTCATGTCTTTTGGATTGACTAACGCCCCTGCCTATTTTATGAGTATGATGAATAAGGTGTTCATGGAGTCCTTGGATAAGTTTGTTGTGGTGTTCATTAATGATATATTGGTGTACTCGAATAATGAAGAGGAGCACAAGGAACATTTGCGATTAGTTCTCGAGAAGCTCAGGGAACATCAGCTATACGCCAAGTTCAGCAAATGTGAGTTCTGGTTGAAGGAAGTTGGATTTCTGGACATGTTATATCAGGAGAAGGTATAGCAGTAGACCCTTCCAAGGTTCAGTCTGTTACGAGTGGTTGGAACCCACTTCAGTTGGAGAAATCCACAGTTTTCTTGGACTCGCAGGATATTACCGGAGATTCATTGAGAATTTTTCCAAGATTGCAAAGCCCATGACAGAGTTATTGAAGAAGGACACCAAGTTCAAGTTGGCCGAAGAATGTGAGGCCAGTTTTCAGGAGTTGAAGAAACGTTTAGTTACAGCCCCAGTACTAATTCTTCCGGATATACGCAAGGATTTCCAAGTGTATAGCGATGCTTCTCGCTTGGGACTTGGAGGTGTACTTATGCAAGACAGAAGAGTTGTTTCATATGCCTCACGACAGCTTTGACCTCATGAGTTAAACTATGCCACGCATGATTTGGAGTTAGCAGCCGTAGTACACACGCTCAAGACCTGGAGACATTTTCTTATTGGAAACTGTTGTGATGTATACACGGATCACAAGAGTTTGAAGTGTATCTTCACGTGGAAGGAGCTGAATCTCAGGCAAAGGAGATGGTTGGAGCTCATAAAGGATTATGATATGAAGCTGCATTATCACCCAGGAAAGGACAATGTTGTAGCAGACGCTTTAAGCCGCAAGAGTTATATCAATACTCTTCTAACCGGAGGATTACCACGGGAGTTAGCCGAAGATCTCAGGGAACTTCGATTGGAGATAGTTCCGAGAGGTTTTGTTGCAGCTTTGGAGGTTCAATCCACATTATTGGGAAAGATTCGAGAAGCCCAGAAGACTGATAAGGAGATTGCGCAGATAAAGGAGAAGATGAGAAAAGGAAAGGCCAAAGGTTTTCGTGAGGATGAGCACGAAACTTTATGGTTTGAGGATCGTATTTATGTGCCCAATGATGCGGAGATCAGGAAGTTAATACTTCAGGAGGCTCACGACTCGCCATAGTCGATTCACCCCAGAAACAGTAAGATGTATTTGGATTTGAAGGAGCGTTTCTGGTGGACTGGTATGAAGAAGGATATTGCCGAGTATGTAGCAGTATGTGATGTATGTCGGAGAGTTAAGGCAGAACACCAGAAGCCAACAGGATTACTACAGCCTATGCCGATACCCAAATGGAAGTGGGATAAGCTTGGCATGGATTTCATCACTGGATTACCCAGGACACAATCAGGATATGATTCTATCTGGGTAGTAGTTGATCGCTTGACCAAAGTGGCTCACATTATCCCCGTGAAAACCACTTATACAAGCGCGAAGTTGGCCAAGATATATATGACCAGGATCGTATGTCTGCATGGAGTTCCAAGGACCATCGTATCAGATAGAGAAACACAGTTTACCTCAAAGTTTTGGAATCAGTTGCACCAGACTTTGGGTACTAGGCTAGAGTTCAGTACATCCTTTCATCCGCAGACAGATGGACATACAGAGAGAGTCAATCAGATTCTGGAGGACATGTTGAGAACTTGTGCGCTAGATTATGGATCTAGTTGGGATGATAGTTTGCCTTACGCAGAGTTCTCATACAACAACAACTATCAGGCTAGTTTGAAGATGGCCCCTTTCGAAGCTTTGTATGGAAGGAGGTGCAGGACACCATTGATGTGGGATGAAGTTGGAGACCGTTAGTTGTTCGGACCGGATTTAATCAAGGAGTCTGAAGAGAAGGTTAAGTTGATTCGTGATAGATTGAAGGTAGATCAGTCCAGGCAGAAGAGTTATGCGGACACCAAATGCAAGGAGGTAGCCTACGAAATCGGAGACACAACATATCTTCGTGTGTCACCACTGCGAGGAGTTAAACGATTTGGAGTTAAAGGAAAGTTAGCCCCAAGATTTGTAGGACCATATAGAGTTTTGGAACGTATGAGAGAAGTGGCCTACAAGTTGGAGTTACCCGAAGGCTTATCGGGAGTTCATGATGTGTTTCACGTTTCCCAGTTGAAGAAGTGCCATACAGAGATGGCCGATATTCCTCTGAGAGATACAGTGCCCTTGGAAGCAATTCAGTTGGAGAGTGACCTAACCTACGAGGAGAAAACCGTCAAGATTCTCGAGTTTGCCAGCCGAGTTACACGCAACAAGGTTATCAAGTTTTGCAAAGTTCAATGGAGCCACCATACCGAGGAAGAAGCCACCTGGGAACGAGAGGAAGACCTACGGAAAGACCACCCACACCTATTTTCTAGCCAACCCGAATCTCGAGGGCGAGATTCATCTTAAGGGGGGTAGGTTTGTAACATCCCAATTTTCAATTTGGATGTTATACATAGATCATCATATGCATATCATATTTTATTTGCATTTTGGTTGTGATCCTAGAAATCTTAAGCAACTCAAGGACCCAAGGAGAGAGTTGGAGGTTTCACAAATTTTCATATTTGAATTTAATTCAAATTTGAAAAGAGGATCAATTTGATTTTTATTTTTTCTCTACAATTAGTTCCAATAATAAAAATAAATGAGAGAAGATAATATGGCTTCTTCAACAGACGAGAAATATTGGAGAAGGAATTTTAAAATCAAATTATTATTTTATTGGTATTTTATTTGCTGTTTTATTTGAATTAGAGAAAAACATGCATTTTTTAAAATTGCATTTTAGTCCAGAGAAATGTTCATCTCGTCCTAAATATTAGGTTTGGACGGTGAAAATTGTTTCTGGAATTTTTAGATTTTTTAAAATATTTTATTAGGATTTTTGTTCGCGGCGAAATTTATTTTATTTTTAAAAAAAGTTCCTGGGCCGGCCCAGCCGCAGCCGGGCCACGGCCCAGCTCGCGCGTCGCCTTCCTCCTCGCACGCGAGGAGTCCCCGCCGCCGCCGCCTGGGGAGTCCGGCTCGGACTCCCGTTCCGACGCCCCTTCGCCCAAGCCACCGCCCCCGGGCTTTATAAGCCGCCGCCCCGCCTCCCTCTCCTCCTCACCAAGCCACCGCCACCGCCACCGCCGAGCCCCGCCGAGCTGAGCCGCGTATTCGCCGTTGCCCGCGCGCGCCGCCGCCTCCTCGCGCCGCACCACCGCCTCGCCGCCGTCGCCGCGCCACCGGAGCCGCCGGATCTCGCCGCCGCTCGCCGGATTTCCGCCGCCGGTTTTCTCCGGTTAAAAGGTATAAAACGTTCGGTTTTCCCGGTTTATTTTTTAGATCATTTTTTGTTTTAGTTCGTTAGTTGACGAACGTTCACCCGTTAGTTTTTGTTAACGAACGGATTCGTTCGTTTAGTTCTGTTGACGAAGTTCGTTCCGTAGATTTTTCTTTTTTACTTTTATTCTTGGCCAGGGACCTATCCGTAAATACTTTCATCGCAGATTAGTCCCTGAACTTCAAACCCTCGCTACTTTTTGCTCGTTTATCCAAATCCAGTGAAACCAACGCCAAAATCTTCATATTGATCCCCTCTGTTCAGATAATCAACTTGAACATGGTTCTGACAATTTAAAATTTGGTTTCAAGAAGATTTGTTCTCGAACTTCTTTTGATCGTAGTTTGAGTTTCGTAGCTCCGATTCGATTGATTCTTTTTGCAAATCGAAGCTCTTCTCTAGAACTTTCTGTTCAGATATTTTCATTTGAGTTTTACCCTTGCATATTATGCTTGAGTGCTTATGTATGCTATTGTTTGTTCACGATAGAGTTTCCGGAGTGCGAGGCTTGCTACTACGAATCTCTAGGGTTTTCCGATCGTCAGCAAGGCAAGTAACACTTTGATCATATCCCTTTAATACCCAGTTTTTATGCATTAGTTTCAACCCTCAAACATTGCATGAGTAGGATTTGATAACATGTGGGTATTGGGAAGTAGTTGATGAGGTAGAACCTATTGTCTTATATCAAACCCTGGAAAGTTACTACGTTATGCTTATACTGCTATACTATGGTCGTAGACGTGGTTTGGTTTGAGTGATTCATGACAGATGTGAGTGTTATTATGAATTAAGGGATAACTTAAGGTGGCTACATTAATACACATCTGGGTGGATTGTTTGTGGGCACCTGGGGAATCCAGTGTTGTCCAAGGAGATCTCGGGGCATCCGTGTGATCATCCTATGGTTCGCCACCCAGGCTCAAAGGGATCATAAGATTATTCATGCTAGAAACTTCCGTGTGCAGCCACAAGCCATTATGGGCTCTGGCATAGTTGATTAAGTTGTGGGAAACCTTTCCATGATGGGCTAGCAGATGTAGGGGATTGTAGGTGTACCGACCTATCTATCGGTTAAGGGGACCTCTTCGGAAAGACTGTGTCTCGGTCATCCGTTTCTCAAACATCATGCAGTGCGAGAAATTCAACGGAGGAGATCCAGTCTTGTGGGGAGAAGTGCGCAAGCCTCTGCAGAGTGTACAAACTAATCATGGTTAGCCGTGTCCCCGGTTATGGACATCTTGAGTATCTGGTACTTGAATTATTGATTGGATCTCATCACTTTACTTAATTAATTTGTTGGGTTGATAATGTAATATTTTGGGATTGAGATGGGGTTACCATTCTCAATATTATCAACAAACTTTGTAGTTAAATAAAATATATTCCTTTGTGGTAGGGAAAAACTAGCTTTTATGCAAATGATAACCATAGAGCCTCCACCAGCCATATATGCATGTAGTGATAGCTGTTATATGTTCATTGCTCTATAGTGTTATCTTGCCAGCATATTCCATGTGCTGACCTACACAGGCTGCGACGTATTATGTTGCATAGTTTTCAGACGAAGATTAAGGTGCGCTAGGTCATTGTCATGCACTCAGTTTTGCCGTGGAGTTGGATGGACTCTTGTACCTTCGAAGCTTCCGCTATTAACTTATTTAGATGGCCTTCAGCCATATTATTGTAATAAGTTCTCTTTTGAGACATTCGATGTAATAAGTGTGTGATTGAACTCTGTTATAAATCCTCGAGTACTGTGTGTGTCAGCAATACCGATCCAGGGATGACACTTAAGCACAGAGACTTGACCGTCTGAGGTCAAGTCGCTACAGGGCTTTAGCAAGAGTGTAGTTCAAATCCATCTCATGCAAATATCAAAAAGATAACAATATGATGAATGATAATCAAGGGAAAATGCAACAGGAAAACTCAATATCGGTTTTCATATGTAATCAACCTTCAAACACAATAGGCAGATGCGACTGAGTAAACTGAAGGTTGGAAATATTTAAGACGAAAACTATGACAGAAAAGCGTGAAACACAGTACAACTGAATTAGCTCACCCCTTCATATGATCTATGGTTAGTGTCATAAGCTCATTTTCTTTAATTTCGAAGGCAACTGCTCTACGAAAATCATCATTGAAGCAATCATATCAGAAATTCGTGAAACTGATTTGTAAAGCTTCATAACTGCAAAATGCAATAACATGTCTATAAATTCAAACATGTCTATAAATTCAAACGTCAGTGGCACAACCACAATGTTGCTAACCCCTTTTCAGATAAATGCAGCGGTATCACAAGACAAAAGGAGAATAAAAGTGCAAAAAAACACTGCATCATGAATCATAGTCTACTTCAATGTAAAAAAAGTAGCATGGAAGTCTACTTCAATGCAATGATAAAAGATAATAATACCTCTCCATAGTAATCAATAACTAATCTCCTATCTGCTTGAGTTCTTCAAGGTGAAGTAGAACTGGTTCATGTATTGTATCCTGATGTGGCCAATGTCAACTGAAGAGAAGTGCTTGTGTAGCTAGCATAACCGGATGCTAAATTTCCATGGACTTCATTACAAACACTCTACGGTCATCGATGCTTGGAAAAAGTAAAGTTGCAATACACATGCTAGCGCAAGAGATAAAGAAAACTCAAAAGATGAGATAAAAATATGGATGTAATTCCACTAAAACATAAAATACCTATTTGTGGAGGAACCCAAATAAAGCATCCTCTAAAATATTTTTCCTCCTAATAAGTAAAATTAAGATCATCGCCTGGATGACAACAACCACTAAAAGACCTCTTAGGAAGAGAATCGCCGGATATTCTAATGATACAAAGCCTGAGAAAAAAAAATATAGAGTGCCCTGCATTATTTTTCAGTTTATAAGGCAGCAATCGGTCTGCCTAAAGCACGAAAAATCAGGCGCCTGGTTTGAAAAATAAAATAACCCTTATTCTTCATGATAGGTCACACACAAGCAAAATCAACATTAACCACTACAAAGGTATTAGGACAATGATACTATGTACGCTAGGTATCTATGCAAGCTCAATCTCATTTTTATGCCATTCGTATGTGAAATAGTCAAGTGTCCTCATTCACCCTAAAATATATATTTGCCAAACCAAGGAATCGTGGATTCCCTAAATCTCTAAGTTAGGCAGATGCTAAGGCATCAAGCCCATTACAAGTTGCCTCGGAAAGGATTACAGGAAATTCCTTTTTTACCAACAAAAATTTCAAAAGATTTCTTTATTCATAGAAATATAAGTGAGTATCTGATTATAAGGGAAATACACCCTCTTAAGGCAAGTATAGTAGTTCATAATGCTCACCTAGCATGCAAAAAACACAGATCAGCCATGTAATCTTCACTGGATGATAGGTTATTACTTTTATTTCCTTGTTTGGTGAAGATGATAAGGTCAACACTGATGGGTCAGGCATGTTGTTCTTCAGAAAATAAATCTGTAAAATACATCACAACACTTATTTTAGCTTTCACAATATTGGCAAATATAACGTGTATCTTTAGAGTCGTCGGCAACACCAAGCTTCAGAAACTCCTTGTAGAATAACAGAAAATACTGATCAATTACTCGCTATTGCCGAGGTGAAGCTAGCAGTTACACAATTAAGTATTCCAGTGTAAGAATAAAAGTAGAACATTTACCTGGCCTCCCATTAAGCTCATGGGCTAGGTGCTGCTGATGGATCAACACTAAGAACAGGAAGTGTGGGTGAACCATCCGACATCAACATATCAGTTAGGATGGATGGAATGTACACTGGATGCATGCCAAAATATACTACATTAAATAATATTAGCACCAAGATGTTTAGATCAACTATTCTATCATTTGGAACATACAATTGAAGAGAACAAAATAAGGTAATTATAATACGCCCATGAGATCATGAAGTTAACACTTGCAGTACTATGCTTTGTCATCGCTTTGATTTCTTCAGTTTGTGTATCAAGAGGAGGATGCGTTCCTACAGAAAACAGCCACCTAACTCAATTTTGGTTTGCTCAAGTTTGGTACAGAATGAACTGCTAACCTAATATTTTTTACGATTCTTAGTAACCCTATCAGCAGGGAAAAGTTCTTGAAAACTTTGATGTGTTAACATAGAACTTTCGTAACAGATTAGAAATTACAATGGGGAAACATTAGTCATCATGTGTATTAATACCGACCTTGACGCCTCCATGAAGCTTGTTAATAATCTTTGTGCCCAATGCTTCATTTTCTACATCTTCTGCAATAGACGTGTTGATCATTCTGGCCATGCCCTTTTCGTTCGTCGACACAGAATCAACAACCATTGGGATACCACATCTCGTATAAATTGCATTCATTCCAGAACCATGCCTATTCTAGAACAAATCTTCCATGTCTCGTATCAGTAAGTATTTCCTTTGTCAGAATAATAGCACATGTTTTACCTGAAAATGTTCAAACATCAGTACAATACAGCCGAGTATTGTACAACTGACTTTATTGTGCCCCCTTCAACAACAGGAAAATTGTGGCATGAAGAAAAACTGATCATTTTCAAAGACTATAGTAGGGTTCATTTGGTAAATGCTCTGCAGAACTATGATAAACTTCCATACATTAGCTCTCGAGTTGCCTGGGTTGTCAGACCAGATATTCGGTACTTCCTTCGCATGTTGCCACGATGAGTACTTCCACCTTTACTCCTCTCGGTGCCTTCTTGATCTATGGTGTATATAAGTACAGAAAGAGCACAAAAATCAGTTTGGAAATAGTAGGCATTGAGCATATTTCAGCTCAAGAAACCCACATTTTATTTGCTCTTAAAAGGAAAAGTTATTTTAGCAGGGAGACCTTAACATGTTCAGCGTCTGAGAGTGGCCTCGAATGGATGTCAGAACGCAGCAGCCGTGCGTCATAATCTATTATACGTAATGGCTCAATGAAAGCCGTCGCTGACATATCTGGAAAAGCACAAAAATGATGAGAAATAAACACATCTTTTCATAAATCGAACAGACAAAGACAAAGAAGAACATAATTTGATATGACAGTTCCAGTGGTGAGATTATTTCCTGTATGCGAGATACTTTACCAATATTGAGTGACAAGCCCATCTGAGTAGGTCGAATGCTCTGGCAAAACCCACACCAGCTCTCTAAGCCGTTGCCGAGGGGTTGCCTCCTGCCCAGGTCAGGCGAAAAGAATGACCCTCCAAATGGCGCATATCTGCCAGATAAACCAAAGCTACCAACCTTTGAGCCGTCGCCCGCCCCCGCCTTTTGAAATTAGAAGTGGTTCCACTACTGTTGATGCCTACATGGATATCCATGGCATTCCAAAGGCTTATTCCTTCTGCTGATCGTTTTATAGATGAAGTTGATTCTCTTTCAGAATAGTAGAATACCATATTTGTCGGAGTAAATGACCATGGGTAGCCTCATCAGCCCCCATGGTATTTCAAGACATCGGGGCTAGCTGCGCCCCTCACACCTTGCGGAAGTGCTGCCGCCTTCTTTGGCCAGCTGGTCCAAGAGGCCGGCTGCTAAAAAGCGGCAAGACCACAGAAGACGACCACGAGGGAGCCAACTCCTAGCAGGCAGCCCCTCGTCCCCTCAAAGTTTGCACCCCATTACCACGACGAGACGGGGTGTGGCTACAGTACAGCCTGCCACCCCCGAATTCGGGGCGGATCGTGGCCACAGTGCGGTGTACCAGGCGGACACCCCTCGCCCGACGCGACACTGTTACCACGCAGTCCATGACATCACCTACGCCAGAGGGAGCCACGCTCCCACGACAGGCGGGCGGAACGGCCTGCAGGCGGCGGGCCCTACCGTCCGCGAGCCACCAGAAGGCGGCGAACCCCAAGCAGACGGCAACAAGGGTAGGCCGACTCCTAGCAGCCGGCCCCTCTCCCCCTTGGAGTCTGTGCGCCATTACCCAGATGAGACGTATCTATAATTTTTGATTGTTCCATGCTATTATATTATCTGTTTTGGATGTTTAATGGGTTTTAATATGCTCTTTTATATTATTTTTGGGACTAACCTATTAACCGGAGGCCGAGTGCCGGTTTCTGTTTTTTGCCTATTTTAGAGTTTCGCAGAAAAGGAATACCAAACGGAGTCCAAACAGAATGAAACCTTCGCGATGATCTTTCTTGGACCGAAAGCAATCCAGAAGACTTGGAGTCGAAGTCTGGAACGCCACGAGGCAGGAGGGCGTGCCCAGGGGGTAGGCGCGCTCCCACCCTCGTGGGCCCCTCGTAGCTCCACCGGCGTACTTTTTTCACCTATATATACTCTTATACCCTAGATCGATACCAGAGAGCCATGAACCCACTTTTCCACCGCCGCAACCTTCTGTACCCGTGAGATCCCATCTTGGGGCCTTTTTCGGCGATCTGCCGGAGGGGGAATCGATCACGGAGGGCTTCAACATCAACACCATTGCCTCTCCGATGAAGCGTGAGTAGTTTACCACAGACCTTCGGGTCCATAGTTATTAGCTAGATGCCTTCTTCTCTCTCTTTGATTCTCAATACAAAGTTCTCCTCGATGTTCTTGGAGATCTATTCGATGTAATACTCTTTTGCAGTGTGTTTGCCGAGATCCGATGAATTGTGGATTTATGAACAAGATTATCTATGAATATTATTTGGTTCTTCTCTGAATTCTTATATGCATGATTTGATATCTTTGCAAGTCTCTTCGAATTATCAGTTTAGTTTGGCCTACTAGATTGATCTTTCTTGCAATGGGATAAGTGCTTAGCTTTGGGTTCAATCTTGCGGTGTCCTTTCCCAGTGACAGTAGGGGCAGCAAGACACATATTGTGTTGTTGCCATCGAGGATAAAAATATGGGGTTTATATCATATTGCTTGAGTTTATCCCTCTACATCATGTCATCTTGCTTAATGCGTTACTCTGTTCTTATGAACTTAATACTCTAGATACATGCTGTATAGCGGTCGATGTGTGGAGTAATAATAGTAGATGCAGAATCATTTCGATCTACTTGACACGGACGTGATGCCTATATTCATGATCATTGCCTTAGATGTCTTCATAACTATGCGCTTTCTATCAATTGCTCGGCAGTAATTTGTTCACCCACCGTAATACATGCTATCTTGAGAGAAGCACTAGTGAAACATATGGCACCCGGGTCTCTTTCTTATTATATTGCATCTCTTTTATTTATATCGCATCTCGTTTACTATTTTGCAATCTTTAATTTCCAATACAACAAAAATACCAAAAATATTTACTTTATTATCTTTATTAGATCTCACTTTTGCGAGTGACCGTGAAGGGATTGACAACCCCTTTATCGCGTTGGTTGCAAGGTTCTTGATTGTTTGTGCAGGTACTAGGTGACTTGCGCGTTGTCTCCTACTGGATTGATACCTTGGTTCTGAAAACTGAGGAAAATACTTACGCTACTTTGCTGCATCACCCTTTCCTCTTCAAGGGAAAACCAACGCATGCTCAAAAGGTACCAAGAAGGATTTCTGGCACCGTTGCCGGGGAGATCTAGGCAGGGTCAAGACATACCAAGTACCCATCATAAACTCTTCTCCCTCGCATTACATTATTTTCCATTTGCCTCTCAGTTTCCTCTCCCACACTTCTAAAACGATTTTCGAAAACCTTTGCCCTTTTCTTCGCCCTCTTCCGTTTGTCTTTTTCGTTTTCTTGTGTTGCCATGTGCCTTCTATGTGCTTGCATCTTCGCTTGCTAAAAATCTATTGTTATGGATCCTCATCCCCTTTCTAATCTTTGTAAGAGATCCAAATATGATGAACCAATTGCTAGTGAGTTGTGTGCACTAGATTATCTTTATGAGGTTTTGCTTGAAATCCGTCAATCTGGAAATTGGGATGAAGTACTTTATGAAGTGATTCATGGTAGATCTTTGAATGAAAAGCATGATTGCAATGATGGTATTATAAATTCTATTAATGTCAGTTGTGCTAACAATATGCAAAACCCTAAGCTTGGGGATGCTAGTTTTGCTATATCCTCTACTTGTTGCAATGATCATGATTGGGGTGATTCTTCTTATGATCTTGAAAATTTATTTAAACCTCATGATGAATATGCTTGCGATAATATTAAAAGTGGGTTTGGAAGAGTGTCAAATCTAGGTAATAATGATCCCACTACTTTGGAGAATGATCAATCTTATGAAATTTTTGATAAAAGTGGGCTTGGAGAGGTCATGACTTTATTTGATGACCCCACTATTTTGGAAGAGTGTCAACTTTGCATGCATGTGGATCGTAAAAAGAAAATTTTACTTGATAGTTATATTGTTGAATTTGATCATGATCATACATGTAATTATTATGAGAGAGGAAAATATGGTTGTAGAAATTTTCATGTTATTAAATTTCCTCTCGTTGTGTTGAGATTGTCAATGTTTTATTCCTCTCCTTTGCATATGCTAGATATTTCTTGTCTTGATAATTTATTTTCCTATAAAATTCCTATGCATAGGAAGTATGTTATACTTAAATGTGTTTTTCACATGTTACATGATGCTCTCTTTGTGTTTTAATTATTATCTTTCCTGCGAGCATTAATAAAATCTTATGCCTAGCTAGGGGCATAAAACTATAGCGCTTGTTGGGAGGCAACCCAATGAATAAATTTTATTTTTGATTTTTTGCTTTCTGTTCTTGTGTGTTTACACAATTATGCTACTGTTATGATTGTGTTTTTTTGTGTTTTAGTTAGTGTTTGTGCCAAGTAGAACCGATAGGATCTTCTTGGGTGATAGTTGTTTGATCTTGCTGAAAAAGACAGAAACTTTGCGCTCACGAAAATAATTGTTAAAATTCACCAGAACGTGATAAAATGCTAATTCTTTTTGCAGAAGATTAATATACAAATTATACAGGTTGTCCTAGTTTTTCAGAATTTTTGGAGTTCCGGAAGTATTCGAACAAATCAGATTTCTACAGACTGTTCTGTTTTTGACAGATTCTGTTTTTCGTGTGTTGTTTGCTTATTTTGATGAATCTATGAGTAGTATCAGGGGGTATGAACCATAGAGAAGTTGGAATACAGTAGGTTTAACACCAATATAAATAAAGAATGAGTTCATTACAGTACCTTAAAGTGGTGGTTTATTTTCTTATACTAACGGATGATACGTCCATTTTGCATCATGCTTTTATATCGATATTTATTGCATTATGGGCTGTTATTACACGTTATGTCACAATACTTATGCCTATTCTCTCTTATTTTACAAGGTTTACATGAAGAGGGAGAATGCCGGCAGCTGGAATTCTGGGCTGGAAAAGGAGCAAATATTAGAGACCTATTCTGCACAACTTCAAAAGTCCTGAACTCCACGGAAGTTATTTTTGGAATTAATAAAAAATACTGAGCGAAGAAAGTACCAGAGGGGGGCCACCCACCATCCACGAGGGTGGGGCGCGCCCTACCCCCTGGGCGCGCCCCCTGCCTCGTGGGCCCCCTGGCAGGCCTCCGGTGCCCATCTTCTTCTCTATGAAGTCTTTTACCCTGGAAAAAATCATAAGCAAGCTTTCGGGAAGAAACTCCGCCGCCACGAGGCGGAACCTTGGCGGAACCAATCCAGGGCTCCGGTAGAGCTGTACTGCCGGGGAAACTTCCCTCCGGGAGGGGGAAATCATCACCATCGTCATCACCAACGATCCTCTCATCGGGAGGGGGTCAATCTCCATCAACATCTTCACCAGCACCATCTCCTCTAAAACCCTAGTTCATCTCTTGTATCCAATCTTTGTCCCAAAGCCTCAGATTGGTACCTGTGGGTTGCTAGTAGTGTTGATTACTCCTTGTAGTTGATGCTAGTTGGTTTATTTGGTGGAAGATCATATGTTCAGATCCTTTATGCATATTAATACCCCTCTGATTATGAACATGAATATGATTTGTGAGTAGTTACGTTTGTTCCTGAGGACATTGGAGAAGTCTTGCTATAAGTAGTCATGTGAATTTGGTATTCGTTTGATATTTTGATGAGATGTATGTTGTCTCTCCTCCAGTGGTGTTATGTAAACGCCGACTACATGACACTTCACCATTGTTTGGGCCTAGAGGAAGGCATTGGGAAGTAATAAGTAGATGATGGGTTGCTAGAGTGACAGAAGCTTAAACCCTAGTTTATGCGTTGCTTCGTAAGGGGCTGATTTGGATCCATATGTTTCATGCTATGGTTAGGTTTACCTCAATACTTCTTTTGTAGTTGCGGATGCTTGCAATAGGGGTTAATCATAAGTGGGATGCTTGTCCAAGAAAGGACAGCACCCAAGCACCGGTCCACCCACATACCAAATTATCAAAGTACCGAACGCGAATCATATGAGCGTGATGAAAACTAGCTTGACGATAATTCCCATGTGTCCTCGGGAGCGCTTTTCTCTATATAAGAGTTTGTCCAGGCTTGTCCTTTGCTACAAAAAGGATTGGGCCATCTTACTGCACCTTATTTACTTTCATTACTTGTTACTCGTTACAAATTACCTTATCACAAAACTATCTGTTACCGATAATTTCAGTGCTTGCAGAGAATACCTTACTGAAAACCGCTTGTCATTTCCTTCTGCTCCTCGTTGGGTTCAACACTCTTACTTATCGAAAGGACTACGATAGATCCCCTATACTTGTGGGTCATCAAGACTCTTTTCTGGCGCCGTTGCCGGGGAGTCTATGCATAAGTCAAGACATACCAAGTACCCATCACAAACTCTTATCCCTCGCATTACATTATTTGCCATTTGCCTCTCGTTTTCCTCTCCCCCACTTCACCCTTGCCATTTTATTCACCCTCCTTTTTCGTTCGCCTCTTTTTCGCTTGCTTCTTGTTTGCTTGTGTGTTGGATTGCTTGCTTGTCACGATGGCTCAAGATAATACTAAATTGTGTGACTTTGCCAATACCAACAACAATGATTTTCTCAGCACTCCGATTGCTCCTCTTACCGATGCTAAATCTTGTGAAATTAATGCTGCTTTGCTGAATCTTGTCATGAAAGATCAATTCGCCGGCCTTCCTAGTGAAGATGCCGCTACTCATCTAAATAGCTTTGTTGATTTGTGTGATATGCAAAAGAAGAAAGATGTGGACAATGATATTGTTAAATTGAAGCCATTTCCTTTTTCGCTTAGAGATCGTGCTAAAACTTGGTTTTCATCTTTGCCTAAAATAGTATTGATTCTTGGAATAAGTGCAAAGATGCTTTTATCATTAAGTATTTTCCTCCCGCTAAGATCATCTCTCTTAGAAACGATATTATGAATTTTAAGCATCTTGATCATGAACATGTTGCACAAGCTTGGGAGAGAATGAAATTAATGATACGTAATTGCCCTACACATGGTTCGAATCTATTGATGATTATACATAATTTTTATGCCGGATTGAATTTTGCTTCTAGAAATCTTTTAGATTCGGCCTCGGGAGGCACTTTTATGGAAATCACTTTAGGAGAAGCTACTAAACTCCTAGATAATATTATGGTTAATTATTCTCAATGGCACACTGAAAGATCTACTAGTAAAAAGGTGCATGCAATTGAAGAGATTAATGTTTTGAGTGGAAAGATGGATGAACTTATGAAATTATTTGCTAATAAGAGTGTTTCTTCTGATCCCAATGATATGCCTTTGTCTACCTTGATTGAGAATAATAATGCATCTATGGATGTGAATTTTGTTGGCAGGAACAATTTTGGTAACAACTCTTATATAGGGAGCTTTAATCCTAGGCCGTATCCTAGTAATTCCTATAATAATCATGGTAATTCCTACAACAACTCTTCTGGAAATTTTAATAAGATGCCCTCTGATTTTGAGACTAGTGTTAAAGAATTTATGATTTCTCAAAAGAATTTCAATGCTTTGCTTGAAGAAAAATTGCCTAAGATTGATGAATTGGCTAGAAACATGGATAGAATTTCTCTTGATGTTGATTCTTTGAAACTTAGATCTATTCCACCTAAGCATGATATCAATGAGTCTCTCAAGGCTATGAGAATTTCCATTGACGAGTGCAAAGAAAGAACCGCTAGAATGCGTGCTAAAAAAGATTGCTATGTGAAAGCGTGTTCTTCTAGTTTTCATGATAATAAGGATGAAGATCTAAAAATGATTGATGTGTCTCCTATTAAATGTTTGTTTTGCAATATGAATCTTGATAATGATGGGACTGGAGATGAGTCAACTTTAGTTAAAAGGCGTCCCAATGATTCGGAGTTTTTAGATCTTGATGCAAAAATTGGTAAAAGTGGGATTGAAGAGGTAAAAACTTTACATAGCAATGAACCCACTATTTTGGATTTCAAGGAATTTAATTATGATAATTGTTCTTTAATAGATTGTATTTCCTTTTTGCAATCCATGCTAAATTCTCCGCATGCTTATAGTCAAAATAAGGCTTTTACTAAACATATCGTTGATGCTTTAATGCAATCTTATGAAAAAAAGCTTGAATTGGAAGTTTCTATCCCTAGAAAACTTTATGATGAATGGGAACCTACTATTAAAAATAAAATTAAAGATCATGAATGCTATACTTTGTGTGATTTGGGTGCTAGTGTTTCCACGATTCCAAAAACTTTGTGTGATATGTTAGGTTTCCGTGAATTTGATGATTGTTCTTTAAACCTGCACCTTGCGGATTCCACTATTAAGAAACCTATGGGAAGAATTAATGATGTTCTTATTTTTGCAAATAGGAATTATGTGCCCGTAGATTTCATTGTCCATGACATAGATTGCAGTCTTTCATGTCCTATTATTCTTGGTAGACCTTTCCTTAGAACGATTGGTGCAATTATTGATATGAAAGAAGGGAATATTAGATTCCAATTTCCGTTAAGGAAAGGCATGGAACACTTTCCTAGAAATAAAATTAAATTACCTTATGAATCTATTATGAGAGCTACTTATGGATTGCATGCCAAAGATGACAATACCTAGATCTATCCTTGCCTTTATGCCTAGCTAGGGGCGTTAAACGATAGCGCTTGTTGGGAGGCAACCCAATTTTATTTTTGTTTCTTGCTTTTTGGTTCTGTTTAGGAATAAATATTTGATCTATTCTATGGTTAGATGTGTTTTTATGTTTTAATTAGTGTTTGTCCCAAGTAGAACCTTTGGGAAGACTTGGGTGAAGTCTTGTTGATCTTGCTGTAAAAAACAGAAACTTTAGCGCTCACGAGATTAGCTACAACTTTTTACAGGAGAGTGCTATTTAGTTGATTATTTTCGGAGATGATTAATAGATTTATTCCTCACGTCCAGAAATTTATTTTAGAATTTTTGGAGTTATATAAGTATACGTTTGATACAGATTACTACAGACTGTTCTGTTTTTGACAGATTCATTTTTTCGTGTGTTGTTTTCTTATTTTGATGAATCTGTGGCTAGTATTGGAGGCTATGAACCATAGAGAAGTTGGAATAAAGTAGGTTTAACACCAATATAAATAAAGAATGAGTTCATTACAGTACCTTGAAGTGGTGTTTTCTTTTCTTTCGCTAACGGAGCTCACGAGATTTTCTGTTAAGTTTTGTGTTATGAAGTTTTCAAGTTTTGGGTAAAGATTTGATGGATTATGGAACAAGGAGTGGCAAGAGACTAAGCTTGGGGATGCCCAAGGCACCCCAAGGTAAAATACAAGGACAACCAAAATGCCTAAGCTTGGGGATACCCCGAAAGGCATCCCCTCTTTTGTCTTCGTCCATTGGTAACTTTACTTGGAGCTATATTTTTATTCACCACATGATGTGTGTTTTGCTTGGAGCGTCTTGTATGATTTGAGTCTTTGCTTTTAGTTCACCACAATCATCCTTGCTGTACACACCTTTTGGGAGAGACACACATTAATCGGAATTTGTTAGAATACTCTATGTGCTTCACTTATATCTTTTGAGCTAAACAATTTTGCTCTAGTACTTCACTTATATCTTTTAGAGCACGGTGGTGGTTTTATTTTATAGAAATCATTGATCTGTCATGCTTCACTTATATTATTTTGAGAGTCCTTTAGAACAGCATGGTAATTTGATTTTGCTATAAAATTAGTCCTAATATTATAGGCATCCAAGTTGGATATAATAAAACCTTTCGTAAGTGCATTGAATACTAGGAGAAGTTTGATACTTGATGATTGTTTTGAGATATGGAGATAGTGATATTAAAGTTGAGCTAGTTGAGTAGTTGTGAAATTGAGAAATACTTGTGTTGAAGTTTGCAAGTCCCGTAGCATGCACGTATGGTAAACGTTGTGTAACAAATTTGAAACATGAGGTGTTCTTTGATTGTCATCCTTATGAGTGGCGGTCGGGGACGAGCGATGGTATTTTCCTACCAATCTATCCCCCTAGGAGCATGCGCATAGTGCTTGGTTTTTGATGACTTGTAGATTTTTGCAATAAGTATGTGAGTTCTTTATGACTAATGTTGAGTCCATGGATTATACACACTCTCAACCTTCCATCATTGCTAGCCTCTTCGGTACCGTGCATTGCCCTTTCTCACCTTGAGAGTTGGTGCAAACTTCGCCGGTGCATCCAAACCCCGTGATACGATACGCTCTATCACACATAAACCTCCTTATATCTCCCTCAAAACAGCCACCATACCTACCTATTATGGCATTTCCATAGCCATTCCGAGATATATTGCCATGCAACTTTCCACCGTTCCGTTTATTATGACACGCTTCATCATTGTCATATTGCCTTGCATGATCATGTAGTTGACATCGTATTTGTGGCAAAGCCACCATGCATATTATTTCATACATGTCACTCTTGATTCATTGCCCATCCCGGTACACCGCCGGAGGCATTCATATAGAGTCATATTTTGTTCTAGTATCGAGTTGTAATCATCGAGTTGTAAATAAATAGAAGTATGATGATCATCATTAATAGAGCATTGTCCCAAATAAAAAAAAGAGAAAGTCCAAAAAAAGGAGGCCCAAAAAAAATAAAAAAGAAAAAAAGAAAAAAAGGAAGAGAAATAAAAAGGGACAATGCTACTATCCTTTTTCCACACTTGTGCTTCAAAGTAGCACCATGATCTTTATGATAGAGAGTCTCTTGTTTTGTCACTTTCATATACTAGTGGGATTTTTTTATTATAGAACTTGGCTTGTATATTCCAACAATGGGCTTCCTCAAATGCCCTAGGTCTTCGTGAGCAAGCAAGTTGGATGCACACCCACTTAGTTTCTTTTGTTGAGCTTTCACACATTTATAGCTCTAGTGCCTCCATTGCATGGCAATCCCTACTCCTTGCATTGACATCAATTGATGGGCATCTCCCTAGCCCGTGGATTAGCTGCTTCAATGTGAGACTTTGTCCTTTTTTGTCTTCTCCACACAACCCCCATCATCATACTCTATTCCACCCATAGTGCTATATCCATGGCTCAAGCTCATGTATTGGGTGAAAGTTGAAAAAAGTTTGAGATTACTAAAGTATGAAACAATTGCTTGGCTTGGGGTTGTGCAAGATGAGAGCATTCTTGTGTGACGAAAATGGAGCATGACCAAACTATATGATTTTGTAGGGATGAACTTTCTTTGGCCATGTTATTTTGAGAAGACATAATTGCTTGATTAGTATGCTTGAAGTATTATTATTTTTATGTCAATATTAAAATTTTATCATGAATCTTTCGGATCTGAACATTCATGCCACAATAAAGAAAATTACATTCAAGAATATGCTAGGTAGCATTCCACATCAAAAATTCTTTTTTTATCATTTACCTACTCGAGGACGAGCAAGAATTAAGCTTGGGGATGCTTGATACGTCTCCAACGTATCTATAATTTTTGATTGCTCCATGCTATTATATATTCTGTTTTGGAAGTTTAATGGGCTTTATTATACACTTTTATATTATTTTTGGGACTAACCTACTAACCCAAGGCCCACATCAAAAATTGCTATTTTTTTGCCTATTTCAGTGTTTCACAGAAAAGGAATATCAAACGGAGTCCAAACGGAATGAAACCTTCTGGAGCGTGATTTTCGGAACAAACGTGATCCAGAGGACTTGGAGTGGACGTCAAGAAATAAACGAGGAGGCCACGAGGCAGGGAGGCGCGCCTGCCCCCTGGGCGCGCCCCCACCCTCGTGGGCCCCTCGCAACTCCACCGACCTACTTCTTCCTCCTATATATACCCATATACCCCGAAACCATCGAGGAGCACCACGAAACCCTATTTCCATTGCCTCAACCTTCTGTACCCGTGAGATCCCATCTTGGTTCCTTTTCTGGCGCTCCGCCGGAGGGGGAATCGATCACGAAGGGCTTCTACATCAACACCATAGCCTCTCCGATGATGTGTGAGTAGTCTACCACAGACCTTTGGGTCCATAGTTATTAGCTAGATGGCTTCTTCTCTCTCTTTGGATCTCAATACAAAGTTCTCCTCGATCTTCTTGGAGATCTATTCGATGTAACTCTTTTTTGCGGTGTGTTTGTCGAGATCCGATGAATTGTGGGTTTATGATCAAGATTATCTATGAACAATATTTGAATCTTCTCTAAATTCTTTTATGTATGATTGGTTATCTTTGCAAGTCTCTTCGAATTATCAGTTTGGTTTGGCCTACTAGATTAATCTTTCTTGCAATGGGAGAAGTGCTTAGCTTTGGGTTCAATCTTGCGGTGCTCGATCCCAGTGACAGCAGGGGAAATGACATGTATTGTATTGTTGCCATCGAGGATAAAAAGATGGGGTTTATATCATATTGCTTGAGTTTATCCCTCTACATCATGTCATCTTGCCTAATGCGTTACTCTGTTCTTATGAACTTAATACTCTAGATGCATGCTGGATAGCGGTCAATTTGTGGAGTAATAGTAGTAGATGCAGGCAGGAGTCGGTCTACTTGTTGCAGATGTGATGCCTATATACATGATCATGCCTAGATATTCTCATAATTATGCACTTTTCTATCAATTGCTCGACAGTAATTTGTTCACCCACCGTAATACTTATGCTATCTTGAGAGAAGCCACTAGTGAAACCTATGGCCCCCAGGTCTATTTTCCATCATATTAATCTCCCGTCAACTAGCTATTTCTGTCACCGTTTATTTTGCAATCTTTACTTTTAAACTTTATCATAAAAATACCAAAAATATTATCTTATCATCTCTATCAGATCTCACTTTTTCAAGTGGTCGTGAAGGGATTGACAACGCCTTTATCGCGTTGGTTGCAAGGTTCTTATTTGTTTGTGTAGGTACGAGGGACTTGCGTGTGGCCTCTTACTGGATTGATACCTTAGTTCTCAAAAACTGAGGGAAATATTACGCTACTTTGCTGCATCACCCTTTCCTCTTCAAGGGAAAACCAACGCATGCTCAAGAGGTAGCAAGAAGGATTTCTGGCACCGTTACCGGGGAGTGAAGCGCCTTTGGTAGGTGGAATTTGGTAAGGAAAAATTTATATAGTGTGCTGAAATTTACCGTCACTTGTTACTATGGAAAGTAATCCTCTGAGGGGCTTGTTCGGGGTATCTTCACCCCGACCAGTAGAGCAAAGAGTTGCTCCTCAACCTACTGAACCTACTGAAAATGTTTACTTTGAAATTACTTCAGGTATGATAGAGAAACTGCTAGCTAATCCTTTTACAGGAGATGGAACATTACATCCCGATTTGCACCTAATCTATGTGGATGAAGTTTGTGGATTATTTAAGCTTGTAGGTATGCCCGAGGATGTTATCAAGAAGAAGGTCTTCCATTTATCTTTTAAGGTAGAGGCATTGACATTGTTTAGGCTATGTGATGATATGGGATCATGGAACTACAACCGATTGAATTTGGAATTTCATCAGAAGTTCCTATGCATCTTGTTCATCGTGATTGTAATTATATATATAATTTTTGGCCTCGCGAAGGAGAAAGCATCGCTCAGGCTTGGGGGAGGATTAAGTCAATGTTATATTCATGCCCCAATCATGAGCTCTCAAGAGAAATGATTATTCAAAATTTTTATGCTCGGCTTTCTCTCAATAATCGCTCCATGCTCGATACTTCTTGTACTGGATCTTTTATGATGAAGACTATTGAATTCAAATGGGATTTATTGGAAAGAATTAAACGCAACTCTGAATATTGGGATCTCGACGAAGGTAAGGAGTCAGGTATAACACCTAAGTTTGATTGTGTTAAATCTTTTATGGATACCGATGTTTTCCGTGAATTTAGCACTAAATATGGACTTGACTCTGAGATAGTAGCTTCTTTCTGTGAATCCTTTGCTACTCATGTTGATCTCCCAAAGGAGAAGTGGTTTAAATATAATCCTACCACTGAAGTAAAAGTAGTTGCACTATTAAAGTTGAAGAAAATACTATCACTTATAATGACCCTGTCATTCCTACTGCTTATATTGAGAAACCACCTTTCCCTGTTAGAATAAAGGATCATGCTAAAGCTTCTACTGTGGTCAACAAAAGTAATATTAGGACACCCAAACCCCCTGAGCAGATTAAAGTTGAACCTAGTATTGCTATGGTTAAAGATCTCTTGTCTGATAATATTGATGGGCATGTTATTTACTTCTGCAATGAAGCTGCTAGAATTGCTAGACCGGATACTAAAAATAAACATAGACCTGTTGTAGGCATGCATGTTATTTCTGTTAAGATAGGAGATCATTGTTATCATGGCTTATGTGATATGGGTGCTAGTGCACGTGCAATACCTCACTCTTTATACAAAGAAATTATGCATGATATTGCACCTGCTGAGTTAGAGGAAATTGATGTTACAATTAAGCTTGCCTAGAGACACTATTTCACCAGTTGGGATTGTTAGAGATGTTGAAGTCTCATGTGGGAAAATTAAATATCCTGCTGATTTTCTTGTTCTTGGTTCCCCACAAGATAGCTTTTGTCCCATCATATTCGGTAGACCCTTCTTGAATACTGTTAATGCTAGGATAGACTGCGAAAAGGATGTTGTTACTATTGGTATGGGGGATATGTCTCATGAGTTTAACTTTGCTAAATTTTGTAGACAACCCCGTGACGAGGAATTGCCTAGTAAAGATGAAATTATTGGTCTTGCTTCTATTGCCGTGCCTCCTAATGATCCTTTAGAACAATATTTGCTTGACCATGAAAATGATATGTTTATGAATGAAAGAAGGAAAATAGATGAAGTATTCTTTAAACAGGGACCTATTTTGAAACACAACTTGCCTGTTGAAATCCTAGGGGATCCTCCTCAACCCAAGGGTGATCCCGTGTTTGAGCTTAAACCATTACCTCATACTCTTAAATATGCTTATCTTGATGAGAAAAAGATATATCCTGTTATTATTAGTGCTAACCTTTCAGAGCATGAAGAAAAGAGATTATTGAAAACTCTGAAGAAGAACCGTGCTGCTATTGGATATACTCTTGATGATCTTAAGGGCATTAGTCCCACTCTATGCCAACACAAAATAAAATTGGAGAAAGACGCTAAACCAGTTGTTGATCACCAACGACGGTTAAATCCTAAGATGAAAGAAGTGGTAAGGAAAGAAATACTAAAGCTTCTGGAGGCAGGTATAATTTATCCCGTTGCTGATAGTCAGTGGGTAAGTCCTGCCCATTGTGTCCCTAAGAAGGGAGGTATTACTGTTGTTCCTAATGATAAAGATGAATTGATCCCACAAAGAATTGTTACAGGTTATAGAATGGTAATTGATTTCCGCAAATTAAATAAAGCTACTAAAAAGGATCATTACCCTTTACCTTTTATTGATCAAATGCTAGAAAGATTATCCAAACATACACATTTTTTCTTTCTAGATGGTTATTCCAGTTTCTCTCAAATACCTGTGTCAAAAGAGGATCAAGAAAAGACCACTTTTACTTGCCCTTTTGGTACCTTTGCTTATAGACGTATGCATTTTGGTTTATGTAATGCACCTGCTACCTTTCAAAGATGCATGATGGCTATATTCTCTGATTTTTGTGAAAAGATTGTTGAGGTTTTCATGGATGATTTTTCCGTATATGGAACTTCTTTTGATGATTGCTTGAGCAACCTTGATCGAGTTTTGCAGATATGTGAGGAAACTAACCTTGTCTTGAATTGGGAGAAGTGCCACTTTATGGTTAATGAAGGTATTGCCTTGGGGCATAAATTTTTTGAAAGAGGTATTGAAGTTGACAAAGGTAAAGTTGATGCTATTGAAAAGATGCCGTGTCCCAAGGACATTAAAGGTATAGGAAGTTTCCTTGGTCATGTCGGTTTTTATAGGAGGTTCATTATACTTCTCTAAAATCTCCAGGCCTCTGACTAATCTCTTACAAAAAGGTATTCCTTTTTTCTTTGATGATGATTGTGTAGAAGCATTTGAAATACTTAAGAAACCTTTGATTTCTGCACCTATTGTTCAGCCACCTGATTGGAATTTACCCTTTGAAATTATGTGTGATGCTAGTGATTATGCTGTAGGTGCTGTTCTAGGACAAAGAGTTGATAAGAAATTAAATGTTATCCAATATGCTAGTAAAACTCTAGACAATGCCCAGAGAAATTATGCTACTACTGAAAAAGAATTTTTAGCAGTTGTATTTGCTTGTGATAAGTTCAGACCTTATATTGTTGATTCTAAAGTAACTGTTCACACTGATCATGCTGCTATTAAATACCTTATGGAAAAGAAAGATGCTAAACCTAGACTTATTAGATGGGTTCTCTTGCTACAAGAATTTGATTTGCATATTATTGATAGAAAGGGAGCTAAGAACCCCGTTGCATACAACTTGTCTAGGTTAGAGAATGTTCTTGATGACCCACTACCTATTGATGATAGCTTTCTTGATGAACAATTAGCTGTCATAAATGCTTCTCGCATTGCTCCATGGTATGCTGATTATGCTAATTATATTGTTGCTAAATTTATACCACCTAGTTTCACATACCAGCAAAAGAAAAAGTTTTTCTACGATTTAAGACATTACTTCTGGGATGACCCACACCTTTATAAAGAAGGAGTAGATGGTGTTATTAGACGTTGTATACCTGAGCATGAACAGGAACAGATCCTACGCAAGTGTCACTCTGAAGCGTATGGAGGACACCACGCTGGAGATAGAACTGCGCATAAGGTATTGCAATCCGGTTTTTATTGGCCTACTCTCTTCAAAGATGCCTGTAAGTTTGTCTTATCTTGTGATGAATGTCAAAGAATTGGTAATATTAGTAGACGTCAAGAAATGCCTATGAATTATTCACTCTTTATTGAACCATTTGATGTTTGGGGCTTTGATTATATGGGACCGTTTCCTTCCTCTAATGGGTATACACATATTTTAGTTGCTGTTGATTACATTACTAAGTGGGTAGAAGCTATTCCAACTAGTAGTGCTGATCATAACACCTCAATTAAGATGCTTAAAGAAGTTATTTTTCCGAGGTTTGGAGTCCCTAGATATTTAATGACTGATGGTGGTTCACATTTTATTCATGGTGCTTTTCGTAAAATGCTTGCTAAGTATGATGTTAATCATAGAATTGCATCCCCATATCACCCACAGTCTAGTGGTCAAGTAGAATTGAGTAATAGAGAGCTCAAATTAATTTTGCAAAAGACTGTTAATAGATCTAGAAAGAATTGGTCCAAGAAACTTGATGATGCATTATGGACCTATAGAACTGCATACAAAAATCCTATGGGCATGTCTCCGTATAAAATGGTTTATGGAAAAGCATGTCACTTACCTCTCGAACTAGAACATAAGGCATATTGGGCCATTAAAGAGCTCAATTATGATTTCAAACATGCCGGTGAGAAGAGGTTATTTGACATTAGCTCACTTGATGAATGGAGAACCCAGGCCTATGAGAATGCCAAACTGTTTAAAGAAAAAGTTAAAAGATGGCACGACAAAAGGATACAAAAGCGTGAGTTTAATGTAGGTGATTATGTGTTGCTATTCAACTCTCATTTAAGTTTTTTTGCAGGAAAAATTCTCTCTAAATGGGAAGGTCCGTACGTTATCGAGGAGGTCTATCGTTCCCGTGCCATAAAAATCACCACCTCCGAAGGCACAAATCCGAAGGTGGTGAACGGTCAAAGAATCAAACATTATATCTTAGGTAATCCTATAAATGTTGAAACTAATGTTATTGAAACCATAACCCCAGAGGAATACATAAGGGACACTTTCCAGAATGTTTCAGACTCTGAAAAGGAATAGGTATGTGGTACGGTAAGTAAACCGACTCCAAAATAGTTCTAATGGCATTTTTTCTCTGTTTTGGAATATTTAAGAAAATAGGAAAATAAGAAGTAGTCCGGGAAGGACACGAGGCGTCCACGAGGGTGGAGGGCGCGCCCCCTGCCTCGTGGGCACCTCGTGTGCCCTCCGGACTCCGTTTTCTTGGACGATACTTCTTTTGGTCGGTAAAAATTCATTATATAATCTCCCGAAGGTTTTGACCACCGTACCACGCAAATATCCTCTATTTTTGTTTTGAGCTGTTTCTGTAGCAGGTTTGGAGCAAGATGTCATCTTAGGATTCCGACGGAGAGAGCTATGTCTCACATCTCGTTGCTGACCCAAAGACCTATGGGGATCTATCTCCTTGTGGTCGAACTACAGATGATGAAGAGGATGCTCATTTGAGTTCGGAGGAGGAGGATGTCCCTCTACCTCAACCTGGGGATATTGTAGCGACCCGACTCTTTAAGAGTCGAAGTCTCTGTGCTTACCGTGCTAGTCCCTGGATCGACTTGCTAGCACACACAATACTCGATGAAATAACAGAAATAACACACATCTCTTTATTACATCGATAGTCCAGGAGCCATACATTTATTACAAAAATAGGGCATAGAGCCAATAAACAAATACTGCGGAAGCAAAGTAGTAAATGAGTCCAACTCCACGAGCAAGGTTGAGTGTAGAACATCGACCTATAGCACCTTAATCCTCGTCAGATATATCTGCAACGTGATAAGTTGCAGCCATATAGGTCAGTACATTGAATGTACTGGCAAGTCACATCATAAGTGTAAAGAACCTACTTGTACATGCAATATGGCTGGTGGAAAGCTCTAAGTTTAGTTTTTTTTCCATAAAGCTAGTCTTTCCCTATTAGGAAAGATGTTATTCTACTACTACACATTTGCATAGGATGAGTTGGCAAACCCAATTCCATCCGTTCCCAAGTTTCATTCAAAACCCAACTGTTTAATTAAAGGTGAGGAGATCTCCCGACATTTCCACTACTAGATGCTCAACTTGTCCGTAACCGGGGACACGGCTAATCGATTAGGTTGACACTCTGCAGAGGTTGCGCACTTTTCCCAACAAGACTCGACCACCTCCATGATCGGAAGATCGAGACATAGTCTTTCGAAAATGTTCCCCCTTAACCCACGGATAGGCCGGCACACCTACATCATTCTACATCTGCTAGCCCATCCCGGAAGGGGTCACACTAACTACTCAACTAAGCCAGAGCCCATATTGGCTTGTGGCTGCACACGTAAGCTTCTAGACATGAGAATACGACTGATCTCTTTGAGGTGAGCGGACGGTCCACTAGTGGTGCACCACCATGGATTTCCCATGCGTGCCCCATTGTACTTCGCCACCATTCCAAGAAGTTTCCGCCCAGGTAGTTCATTAATTATCTTAGGTCCTATTTACGACATTGTCACTCATACGTTACAATGATCACTCCCCAATCCACGTCTACTTAGTGAAGCAACATAATGTAAAACGATGGCGACAATGTTATAAGGTTCAGACCTACCTCAATGAACTACTGGGTGAAAAGCATAGTCACGCGGCATCAATTCCTACCATGCAGTCCCACCGCAAAGAACTAAGTGCATAATAAAAAAACATAGGTAATGAAACATGATCAAGATGCAACTTGCCTTGGTACTGCTGGTTGAATTCTAAAGACTGATAATATTCTGCTTCGCACTCCGCGCAATCTATCGCAAAGAAGATAAACAAACATAAGCAAACATTTCAGAGAACCAAGAAGAACATGCAAAGCAAAAAGTCTCGGAAAAACCAAATGAACAAACAACACACTTAACTAGCACAAAAATATTGTAAGTGCAAAACAACATAGGCCTATGGTTCACGAAGTGATGTGAACTATAGTGCATAGTATGCATACTAGTAAAAATATTAATGGACGGATTCTAGTGTGCGAAAATTATTGTGACAAAGGTCCAGGTGATAGGGTTTGGCTACTTTGACAGAATGCAAAAAGAATCAACTTAATCGGAGCTACGGTTTGAGAGATATGGCCATTTGAAGTTCGAATTCGAATCTGAATAAATTCAAATTTGAATCTGACAAAAGTTTACCAAAAGGATACCACTGGATAGATCTAAACATAACGAAGAATTTTCTGCTGGTGTCATCGAGTTTGGATCTACGGTTAAAAAGTTGTGGCTACTCGAAGTTCAGGGACTAATCTGCTAATTACAGGGACTAAACAGAGAAGAAAACTATCGCAACCAAGTCCCTGGCCACGTGGCAGATTCCTACTGGCCGAAAGATGTTCGCCGCGTAGCTTATACAGTGGACGGCCACAATCTAAGAAAATCGGTGGCGGCGCCTAACTTAAACAAAAACCGATCGGTTTTTAGAAATAAACCCGCGGTTAACCGCGTACCGGTTCAACTAAAAAAAACTACCCTAATCTAATCTGGGCCATCGGTGATCGATCTAACGGGCGGGAGTGGGGCGGCGACTTACAGCGGCTGGCGACGTCTGCGACGAGCAGAGGACGGCGGCGCGGCGTCGGGCGGTGGCGGGGCAGCGGCTACGGCGGTCCTCGGCGTCGGGGAAGAAGACGAGGAGGTGCGGCGCGGCGTGGGCGTCCGGATGGTGGTGTCAGGGCTCCTCAGGGGCATCGGGGATCGGCGAGACGAAGGAGGTGGTGCTCCGTGGGCTCCGGCGAGGTCGGGCGTCGTCTCCGACGGGACCTAGGCGAGGAAAAGGTGTCAAAAAGACGAGCAAGTTCACGGTGGCACGATTGACGAAGGAACAAGGGCTCGGTGTGGTTTACTGGCAGCGGAATGCTCCGGCGACGTCCGTTCGGCCGGCGAGATCCAAGCGGCGACTGCGGGCGGTAGGAGCGGCGTGGGAAGAAGCGAGATGACGAGGTTGGAAGAGGGGGTGCAGGGGCATTTATAGGCGAGGTCAGAGGGCACGGGAGCTGCGGATAAGCTCTATCCGAGCGCGAGGCGGCCGACGGTTGCGGGTGGCGAGGCGCGGATGTTTATCCCGCGCGGTGCGGGAGGTTGGGGACGGGCTGACGTGCGGGGCGCGCCTGGCAGCGGCAGCGAGAGGAGGCGAGCGAGGGCGAGCGCGGAGCGGTTGACCGGTGCGGGAGGCATCGGGCGCTGGGGTGCTGGGGCGCTGGCCTTGGGCCAAATGGCCAGCTGGGCCGGTTGGGGCGCTCCTGGGCCGAACCCAGTTTCGGTCCAGGCTGCGGTGAGTGCGTGCGTGCGTTTTTTTGAACCGAAGACTAAAGTGGCCTTAAACAATTCAAATGAATTAATAAAAACAACACAATAATTTCTAAAATAACTATACAATATTTAGAGCCTATGAACATTAACTTAAGCATAGAATATTTTGAAAATATTTCCTAATGCAATTAATGCATTTCTTTGCAGATAAAATAAATACCAATAAACTCCAAAACTTCAAATAATATTCAAAATAAAATTTCCCACTGTTTTATAAATTTGAGGAAGTCATCTTATCCCCTCTCATTTGTTTTTCTCGAGTGAAAAAATATTATTTGAATATTTCAAAAACTCCAAAATGCAAAGAAATATGATATGCATTGAATGATTCTATTAACATCCAAATTTAATAAAAATTGGAATGTTACAAACCTACCCCCCTTAAGATGAATCTCGTCCTCGAGATTCGGGTTGGCTAGCAAAAAGGTGTGGATGGTCCTGTCTAAGATCTTCCTCTCGTTCCCAAGTAGCTTCCTCCTCGGTGTGGTGACTCCACTGAACCTTGCAGAACTTGATGATCTTGATACGAGTGATTCTCTCTGCAGTCTCAAGAATCTTAATAGGTTTCTCCTCATAAGTCAGATCATTCTCCAACTGAATTGCCTCCAGTGGCACTGTATCTCTCAAAGGAATGTCCGCCATCTCTGCATGACACTTCTTCAGCTGGGAAACATGAAACACATCATGAACCCCCGACAAAGCCTCTGGTAATTCCAGCTGGTATGCAACCTCTCCTCTACATTCCAGAACTCTGTATGGTCCCACAAACCGTGGTGCTAACTTTCCTTTGACTCCAAATCTCTTAATACCTCGAAGTGGAGACACCCGAAGATATGCTCTATCTCCCACTTCATAGATCACTTCCTTGCGTTTAGCATCGGCATAACTTTTCTGTCTTGACTGAGCTATCTTAAGTCGGTCACGAATCAACTTGACCTTCTCCTCAGAATCCCTAATCAAATCAGGTCCAAACAATTTGCGATCTCCAACTCCATCCCACATCAAAGGTGTCCTGCATTTCCTGCCATACAATGCCTCGAAAGGGGCCATTTGCAAACTGGCTTGGTAGCTGTTGTTTTACGAGAACTCTGCGTAGGGTAAGTTATCATCCCAACTAGACCCATAGTCTAGCGCACAAGCTCTCAGCATGTCCTCCAGAATCTGATTGACTCTCTCTGTCTGCCCATCAGTCTGTGGATGGAAGGCTGTACTGAACTCTAGCCTGGTACCCAAAGTTTCATGCAACTGATTCCAAAACTTTGAGGTAAACTGTTTTCCTCTATCTAATACGATGCTCCTCAGAACTCCATGCAGACATACGATCCTGGTCATATATATCTTTGCCAGCTTAGCACTTGTATAGGTGGTCTTCACTGGAATGAAGTGAGCAACCTTGGTCAAACGATCCACTATCACCCAAATGGAATTATAACCTGAACGGGTCCTGGGTAATCCCGTGATAAAGTCCATACCAAGTTTATCCCATTTCCAATCATGTATCGGCAATGGCTGAAGTAAACCTACTGGTTTCTGATGCTCCGCCTTTACTCTTTGACATACATCACATATTGCCACATACTCGGCAATCTCTCTCTTCATACCGGCCCACCAAAAACTTTCCTTCAAGTCCAAGTACATCTTGGTGTTGCCTGGGTGTATCGAATATGGTGAGTCATGAGCCTCCTGAAGAATCAACTTCCTGATCTCCGGGTCATTGAGTATGCAAATCCGTTGCTCAAACCATATGATTCCATTTTCATCCTCACGGAATCCTTCTGCTTTCCCTTTGCTCATCATTTCCTTTATCTCAGCAATACCTTGGTCCAACTTCTGGGCCTCTTTGATTCTTCCCAACAAGGTGGACTGTACCTCAAGTGCGGCAACATAACCTCTTGGAAATATTTCCAACTGAAGGTCTCTAAGCTCATCACATAACTCCTGAGGTAAACCTCCTGCTGTAAGGGTATTAACATAACTCTTACGGCTCAAAGCATCCGCCACAACATTGGCTTTTCCTGGATGATAATGCAGACTCATGTCATAATCCTTTATAAGTTCCAACCATCTCCTTTGCCTGAGATTCAACTCCTTCTACATGAAAATGTACTTCAAACTCTTGTGATCCGTGTAAACATCACAACGATTCCCAATAAGATAGTGTCTCCATGTCTTGAGCGCTTGCACTATGGCTGCCAACTCCAAATCATGTGTGGCATAGTTCAACTCATGAGGTCGAAGCTGTCGTGAATCATAAGCTACAACCTTTCCCTCTTGCATAAGAACACCTCCAAGTCCCAGACGTGAAGCATCACAATACACCTGAAAGTCCTTGTGCACGTCAGGCAGGATTAGCACTGGGGCTATGACTAATCGCTTCTTCAACTCTTGAAAGCTGGCTTCACACTCTTGAGTCCAAACGAACTTGGTGTCCTTCTTCAACAACGCTGTCATGGGCCTTGCAATCTTGGAGAAATTTTCAATAAATCTCCTGTAATACCTGCAAATCCAAGGAAACTGTGAATCTCCCCAACTGTGGTGGGTGCATTCCATTCTGTGACTGACTCTACCTTGGTAGGGTCCACTACAATCTCTTCACCTGACACAACATGTCCAAGGAATCCGACTTCCTTGAGCCAAAACTCACACTTGCTGAACTTGGCATAAAGTTGATGTTCTCTGAGCTTCTCCAAAACCAAGCGTAGATGTTCAGCATGTTCCTCCTCATCTTGGAGAAAACCAATATGTCATCAATGAATACCACAACGAACTTATCCAAGAACTCCATGAACACCTTGTTCATCATGCTCATAAAATAGGCAGGGGCATTAGTCAAACCAAAGGACATGACTGTATACTCATAAAGCCCATACCTTGTGGTAAAAGATGTCTTGGGTATATCCTTCTCACGGATCTTCAATTGGTGATAACCCGATCAAAGATCGATCTTGGAGAAAACACTAGCTCCTTCTAGCTGGTCAAACAAGTCATTGATCATCGGCAGGGGATACTTGTTCTTGATGGTCACCTCGTTCAAAGAGCGGTAATCCACACACATCCTCAAGGTTCCATCCTTCTTCTCCACTAAGAGTACTGGGGCTCCCCAAGGTGATGAACTCGGGCGAATATACCCTTTCTCTAGCAACTCCTTAATCTGTTTCTTGACTTCCTCCAAATCATTAGCGGGCATCCGATACGGCCTCTTGGAGATAGGTCCTGTACCTGGCAGCAACTCAATCTCCCGATCTGGCGGCATACCCGGTAACTCCTCCGGAAATACATCGGGATAATCCTTCACCACTGGTACTTCTTCCTGGACAACTCCCGTAAGAGAGTTCACCTGAGTCCTCTTAGGCTTAAGCCTAGATACATACTTGATCCTCTTCTTCTCTGGGGTGGTGAGAAAAATCGATCTACTAGCACAATCAATGTTCCCCTCATACTTGGACATCCAATCCATCCCTAGGATTACATCCAACCCTTGCGACTAGTATGATCATGTCTGTGGGAAAAACATGTCCCCCTATGTTCAAAAGCAACTGGAAACATCCCTGACTAGCCATAGACTCGGCTCCTGGGGAACTCACTAGAATGGGTGAATTAAGAGCTATGGTAGGCAACTTATGTTTATCCACGAATCCCCTTGATATGAATGAATGCGATGCACCAGTGTCAAAAAGAATGAGTGCTGGAAATGAATTAACCAAGAACTTACCAATCACTTCGTTAGGCTGCTCATAGACCTCCTCCACATTGACATGATTCACATGCCCCTTAGTGAAAGGATTAGGCTTCTTGCCTCCAGAATTCCCATTTCCATTCCCATTCTGCTGCCCGGGATACTCATTGGAGTAGTGCCCTGTCTTCTTGCATTTGAAGCAAGTGATGTGACTCAGATCTTTCTTCATTGGTGTAGAAGAGTTGAAATGCTGCTGGTTGCCATTCCCTCCATTGCCATTGCCATTTCCATGCTTATGACCATGGTGGTTGTGTCCATTTCCTCCATGCTGAATGTGGCCTCCATGGTTATGATGATTCCCTCCAAACTTGCTAGTGCCTGATCCAGAACTTCCTGAGTACGGGCCGTAGCAGGGTTTTTGTTGAACTCTAGAGTTATACTTCCCGTGATCGCACTTCCTCTTACGATTCTCCATCTACTGGTGCTTGCCTTCGAGAATGGTAGCCTTATCAACCAGCTCCTGATAGTTCGCAAAGGTCGCCACAGTCAACTGAACTCCCAACTCATCGTTCAGTCCCTCCAGAAACTTCTCTTGCTTGGCTGCATCAGTGGCCACGTCCTCTGGGGCATAACGAGCCAACTTACTGAACTCATCAACATACTGGGATATCGTGCGTCCTCCCTGGCGCAAGCTGCGGAACTCCTTCTTCTTCAGACTCATGGCTCCAGCTGAGAAATGAGCAGTGCGGAACGCCTGCTGGAACTGAGTCCAAGTCACACTCTCCAAGGGGTATGTGGTGGTGTAGTTCTCCCACCAAGCAGCGGCCGGGCCATCCAGCTAATGGGCGGCAAACTTCACCTTCTCAGCATCATTGCATCCTGCCATGGCCAATTCCCTTCCTATCTTGCGGAGCCAGTCATCTGGGACAATCGGCTCTGTGCTGCTGGAGAACACGGGTGGGTTCAGCCTCAGAAAACGGGTAAGACTGTCAACTCGGGGTGGCGGCGGTGGGTTGTTGTTGTTGTTCTGGTTCTGAATGAGCATCAACATAAGAGCATTCTGCTGCTGGATCAATTGCGTGAGCTCCGGCGGAAAGTTGAATCCGGGGTCACGTCTTGGAGGCATCTGATGGGTTTAGAGTGGATGGGGAGTTAGAATAGAATGAGGCCTAGTGAGTAAAATCACACTACCCATATGCACATGATAGCAATAAAACTTCAAATCACTCCAATTCAATTTCAAACAAAGAGGTTCGCACAAATAATCAAACCTAAGGTAAGCCATGTCACAAGATTTGACAAGGTCTTACAAATGAAGTAAAACTAGTCGGATAACGAAATCGAATTTCTAACTCTCATGGTGGTATAAAATCTAACTCTCATCGGATGAAGAGCAGTCAACCATGTTGACATCAGGTGTCCTTGCATCACTGTCTGTGTCGTCATCTCCAAGCTCATCATCCTGGTCCTTGTCCTAGCTGACGTAATCTCCATAAGAGTGATCCTCCTCGATGTTTTCTCCCTCATCCAGCTTCTCCTCGGCCTCCTCAAGCTCAAGCTTCAGGTGGTCGATCTTCTCCTGTAGGGCGTCCAACTCTCCCTCGTGCTCGATGCGAGCATCCTGGAGTTCCTCCTCGAGATCGGCCTTGCGAGTCATGATGTTCTTGATGACGATCATGTTGTCAGACAGCTCCAGCTCCATCATACGAATGTGATCCTCCATGTCCTGGATATGGGATGCTATCGTCTCGTCCTCCAGGGTACGCACCACATCTCCATTTGCGTCGTGGCGTCCGTACATCACGAAGGAGGTCTTCTTGAGGTCCTTGTCATACTCCTCCCGAATGCGTCCGAGAGCAATGTGAGCAGCGATACCCCTGCCCAAGCCCCATGTTGCAGTATCCACATGGAAATCAATGGGCTTGGTGCGGTTTCCGAGGATGCGTCCGGGGATATGGGCATCAATCCTCCAATGCGTCTCCTCGGGCAAGGTGGCAGTGAAGGTTCTAGTGAATGTGGGAAGCCCAATCTTCAGGTGCTTCACGATCTTCATCAGCTGCCGTCCAAAGGGCATGGTCTCATCGGGCTGCTTGAACTCAAGAATGGCGGACGACATCTACATTTTGAAAGAGAGAAGAAATTAGTACCGAAGTAGAGAAGGTACGAGACCAAAGGATATATAGGGAAAGTGAAAAATATAGTTTTTATCCTATGGCTTTTCCATTTTCTAGGGGTCGCGTCCTACAGTCAACGTGTGCTCTGGTACCATCTTGTAGCGACCCGACTCGTTAAGAGTCGAAGTCATTGTGCTTACCGTGCCAGTCCCTGGATCGACTTGCTAGCACACACAGTACTCGATGAAATAACAGAAATAACACACATCTCTTTATTACATCGATAGTCCAGGAGCCATACATTTATTACAAAATAGGGCATAGAGCCAATAAACAAATACTGCGGAAGCAAAGTAGTAAATGAGTCCAACTCCATGAGCAAGGTTGAGTGTAGAACATCGACCTATAGCACCTTAATCCTCGTCGGATATATCTGCAACGTGATAAGTTGCAGCCATATAGGTCAGTACATTGAATGTACTAGCAAGTCACATCGTAAGTGTAAAGAACCTACTTGTACATGCAATATGGCTGGTGGAAAGCTCTAAGTTTAGTTTTTTGCATAAAGCTAGTTTTTCCCTATTAGGAAAGATGTTATTCTACTACTACACATTTGCACAGGATGAGTTGGCAAACCTCCACCCGTTCCCAAGTTTCATTCAAAACCCAACTGTTTAATTAAAGGTGAGGAGATCTCTCGGCATTTCCACTACTAGATGCTCAACTTGTCCGTAACCGGGGACACGGCTAATCGATTAGGTTGACACTCTGCAGAGGTTGCGCACTTTTCCCCACAAGACTCGACCACCTCCATGATCGGAAGATCGAGACATAGTCTTTCGAAAATGTTCCCCCTTAACCCACGGATAGGCCGGTACACCTACATCATTCTACATCTGCTAGCCCATCCCGGAAGGGGTCACACTAACTACTCAACTAAGCTAGAGCCCATATTGACTTGTGGCTGCACACGTAAGCTTCTAGACATGAGAATACGATTGATCTCTTCGAGCCTGAGCAGATGGTCCACTAGTGGTGCACACCATGGATTTCCCATGCGTGCCCCACTGTACTTCGCCACCATTCCAACAAGTTTCCGCCCAGGTAGTTCATTAATTATCTTAGGTCCTATTTACTACATTGTCACTCATACTTTACAATGATCACTCCCCAATCCACGTCTACTTAGTGAAGCAACATAATGTAAAATGATGACGACAATGTTATAAGGTTCAGACCTACCTCAATGAACTACTGGGTGAAAAGCATAGCCATGCGGCATCAATTCCTACCATGCAGTCCCACCGCAAAGAACTAAGTGCATAATAAAAAAAACATAGGTAATGAAACATGATCAAGATGCAACTTGCCTTGGTACTGCTGGTTGAATTCTAAAGACTGATAATATTCTGCTTCGCACTCCGGGCAATCTATCGCAAAGAAGATAAACAAACATAAGCAAACATTTCAAAGAACCAAGAAGAACATGCAAAGCAAAAAGTCTCGGAAAAACCAAATGAACAAACAACACACTTAACTAGCACAAAAATATTCCAAGTGCAAAACAACATAGGCCTATGGTTCACGAAGTGATGTGAACTATAGTGCATACTATGCATACTAGTAAAAATATTAATGGACAGATTCTAGTGTGTGAAAATTATTGTGACAAAGGTCCAGGTGATAGGGTTTGGCTACGGTGACAGAATGCAAAAAGAATCAACTTAATCGGAGCTAGGGTTTGAGAGATATGGCCATTTGAAGTTCGAATTTGAATCTGAATAAATTCAAATTTGAATCTGACAAAAGTTTACCAAAGGATACCACTGGATAGATCTAAACATAACGAAGAATTTGCCGCTAGTTTCATCGAGTTTGGATCTACGGTTAAAAAGTTGTGGCTACTCGAAGTTCAAGGACTAATCTGCTAATTACAGGGACTAAACAGGGAAGAAAACTATCGCAACCAAGTCCCTGGCCATGTGGCAGATTCCTACAGGCCGAAAGGTGTTCGCCGCGTAGCTTATATAGCGGACGGCCACAATCTAAGAAAATCGGCGGCGGCGGCTAACTTAAACAAAAACCGACCAGTTTTTAGAAATAAACCCGCGGTTAACCTCGTACCGGTGCAACTAAAAAAACTAAACTAATCTAATCTGGGTCGTCAGTGATCGATCTAACGGACGCGAGTGGGGCGGCGGCTTACAGAGGCTGGCGACGTCGGCGACGAGCAGAGGACGGCGGCGCGGCGTCGGGCGGTGGCAGGGCAGCAGCTACGGCAGTCCTCGGCGTCGGGGAAGAAGACGGGGAGGTGCGGCGCGGCGTGGGCGTCCGGATGGTGGCGTCAGGGCTCCTTAGGGGCGTCGGGGATCGGCAAGACAAAGGCGGTGGCGCTCCGTGGGCTCCGACGAGGTTGGGCATTGTCTCCAACGGGACCTAGGCGAGGAAAAGGTGTCAAAAAGACGAGCAAGTTCACGGTGGCACGATTGATGAAGGAACAAGGGCTCGGGGTGGTTTACTGGCAGCAGAATGCTCCAGCGAGGTCTGTTCGGCCGGCGAGATCCAAGCGGCGACTGTGGGTGGTAGGAGCGGCGTGGGAAGAAGCAAGACGGCGAGGTTGGAAGAGGGGGTGCAGGGGCATTTATAGGCGAGGTCAGAGGGCACGGGAGCTGCGGATAAGCTCTATCCGAGCGTGAGGCGGCCGGCGGTTGCGGGCGGCGAGGTGCGGATGTTTATCCCGCACGGTGCGGGAGGTTGGGGATGGGCTGACGTGCGGGGCCCGCCTGGCAGCGGCAGCGAGAGGAGGCGAGCGAGGGCGAGCGCGGAGCGGTTGACCGGTGCGGGAGGCGTCGGGCGCTGGGGTGCTGGGGCGCTGGCCTTGGGCCAAATGGCCAGCTGGGCCGGTTGGGGCGCTCCTGGGCCGAACCCAGTTTCGGTCCAGGCTGCGGTGAGTGCGTGCGTGCGTTTTTTTAAACCGAAGACTAAAGTGGCCCTAAACAATATTTAGAGCCTAATGAACATTAACTTAAGCACATAATATTTTGAAAATATTTTCCTAATGCAATTAATGCATTTCTTTGCAGATAAAATAAATACCAATAAACTCCAAAACTTCAAATAATATTCAAAATAAAATTTCCCACTCTTTTATAAATTGGAGGAAGTCATCTTATCCCCTCTCATTTGTTTTTCTCGAGTGAAAAAATATTATTTGAATATTTCAAAAACTCCAAAATGCAAAGAAATATTATATGCATTGAATGTTTCTATTAACATTCAAATTTACTAAAAATTGGAATGTTACAGATATGCACGTGAAGTTCAAGAAGTCTAGTCTTCCTAAGAGGGCTAAACTGTCTAACAACCGATCTATTCCTTCTCGTTTTCGGCAGAAAAGCAAAGGAGATTTATTTGACAAAATCTTGAAGCTAGAAACGGAAGTCGCTGATTTAAAGGAGGAAATTGCTCTTCTCAAATACAATATGAAAAAGCTGAAGGCACAATTAACTCCATCATCACCACCTCCGAAGAGGGAGACATAATCACATGGGTATGGGCACTCCCCTTGGCAAATGCCAAGCTTGGGGGAGGTGCCCCGGTATCGTATCACCATCACACTCCTATCTTTACCGTTTTTCTTAGTTCGATCCTTTTGGTAATATCTTGACCTAGTAGAATAAAGTTTTAGTATGATTTAGTTTTGAGTTTTGCTTTATGATCCTTCTATGTAATTGAGTCCGTGAGCTATATATAATAAAGATTAGTGTTGAGTCAAGGGCTTGATTATTTTGGTATGATCTTGAGAGAAAATAGAAAGAATAAAAAGAAATAAAGAGATCATATTGATCCTATGGAGAGTAATAACTTCACATATAAAGAGTATGATGAATAAAAGTTGTTGAGAGTTGACAAACATAGTTTTGGTCATCGTTGCAATTAATAGGAAGTAACAAAGAAAGAGAGGTTTTCACATATAAATATACTATTTTGGACATCTTTTATGATTGTGATCACTCATTAAAATATGACATGCTAAAGAGTTGATGTTGGACAAGGAAGACAACGTAATGGGTTATGTTTTCTTATATCCGAAATAAAGTATATTGTCATGGATCATCCAACATGTTGAGCTTGCCTTTCCCCCTCATGCTAGCCAAATTCTTTGCACCAAGTAGAGATACTACTTGTGCTTCCGAATACCCTTAAACCCAGTTTTGCTATGAGTGTCCACCATATCTACCTATGGATTGAGTAAGATCCTTCAAGTAAGTTGTCATGTTGCATGCAATAAAAATTGCTCTCTAAATATGTATGATTTATTAGTGTGGAGAAAATAAACTTTATACGATCTTGTGATATGGAAGCAATAAAGGCGACAGACTGCATAATAAAAGTCCATATCACAAGTGGCAATATAAAGTGACGTTCTTTTGCATTAAGATTTCGTGCATCCAACCATAAAAGCACATGACAACCTCTGCTTCCCTCTGCGAAGGGCCTATCTTTTACTTTTGTATTTTACCTTATACATGAGTCATGGTGATCTTCACCTTTCCTTTTTACATTTTATCCTTTGGCAAGCACCTTGTGTTGGAAAGATCCTGATATATATATATATATATATATATATATATATATATATATATATATATATATATCCAATTGGATGTAAGTTGGCATGAATTATTATTGTTGACATTACCCTTGAGGTAAAAGGTTGGGAGGCAACACTATAAGCCCCTGTCTTTCTCTGTGTCCAATTAAAACTCCATACCCATAAGTATTGCATGAGTGTTAGCAATTGTGAAAAACTAAACGATAGTTGAGTATGTGGACTTGCTGAAAAGCTCTTATATTGACTCTTTCCGATGTTATGATAAATTGCAATTGCTTCAATGATCAAGATCATAGTTTGTTAGTTCTCAATGAAGTTTCTGATTCATACTTGACATTATGAATAGATTATTACTTGAGCATAAGAAATCATATGACAATACCATACATGTTGCTGTTATAAGAATGATCATGATGCCCTCATGTCCGTATTTTATTTTATCGACACCTCTATCTCTAAACATGTGGACATATTTTTCGATATCGGCTTCCGCTTGAGGACAAGCGAGGTCTAAGCTTGGGGGGGTTGATACGTCCATTTTGCATCATGCTTTTATGTCGATATTTATTGCATTATGGGCTGTTATTACATGTTATGTCACAATACTTATGCCTATTCTCTCTTATTTTACAAGGTTTACATGAAGGGGGAGAATGCCGGCAGCTGGAATTCTGGGCTGGAAAAGGAGCAAATATTAGAGACCTATTCTGCACAACTCCAAAATTCCTGAAACTCCACGGAAGTTATTTTTGGAATTAATAAAAATACTGAGCGAAGAAAGTACCAGAGGGGGGCCACCAACCATCCACGAGGGTGGGGGCGCGCCCTACCCCCTTGGGCGCGCCCCCTGCTTCGTGGGCCCCCTGGCAGGCCTCTGGTGCCCATCTTCTACTCTATGAAGTCCTTTACCCCGGAAAAAATCATAAGCAAGCTTTCGGGAAGAAACTCCGCCGCCACGAGGCGGAACCTTGGCGGAACCAATCTAGGGCTCCGGTAGAGCTGTTCTGCTGGGGAAACTTCCCTCCAGGAGGGGGAAATCATCGCCATCGTCATCACCAACGATCCTCTCATCGGGAGGGGGTCAATCTCCATCAACATATTCACCAGCACCATCTCCTCTAAAACCCTAGTTCATCTCTTGTATCCAATCTTTGTCCCAAAGCCTCAGATTCGTACGTGTGGGTTGCTAGTAGTGTTGATTACTCCTTGTAGTTGATGCTAGTTGGTTTATTTGGTGGAACATCATATGTTCAGATCCTTTATGCATATTAATACTCCTATGATTATGAACATGATGATTTGTGAGTAGTTACGTTTGTTCCTGAGGACATGGGAGAAGTCTTGCTATAAGTAGTCATGTGAATTTGGTATTCGTTTGATATTTTGATGAGATGTATGTTATCTCTCCTCTAGTGGTGTTATGCGAACGTCGACTACATGACACTTCACCATTGTTTGGGCCTAGAGGAAGGCATTGGGAAGTAATAAGTAGATGATGGGTTGCTAGAGTGACAGAAGCTTAAACCCTAGTTTATGCGTTGCTTCGTAAGGTGCTGATTTGGATCCATATGTTTCATGCTATGGTTAGGTTTACCTTAATACTTCTTTTGTAGTTGCGTATGCTTGCAATAGGGGTTAATTATAAGTGGGATGCTTGTCCAAGAAAGGACAACACCCAAGCACCGGTCCACCCACATACCAAATTATCAAAGTACCGAACGCGAATCATATGAGCGTGATGAAAACTAGCTTGACAATAATTCCCATGTGTCCTCGGGAGCGCTTTTCTCTATATAAGAGTTTGTCCAGGCTTGTCCTTTACTACAAAAAGGATTGGGCCATCTTGCTGCACCTTATTTACTTTCATTACTTGTTACTCGTTACAAATTACCTTATCACAAAACTATCTGTTACCGATAATTTCAGTGCTTGCAGAGAATACCTTACTGAAAACTGCTTGTCATTTCCTTCTGCTCCTCGTTGGGTTCGACACTCTTACTTATCGAAAGGACTACGATAGATCCCCTATACTTGTGGGTCATCAACGGAGCTCATGAGATTTTCGGTTGAAGTTTTGTGTTGTGAAGTTTTCAAGTTTTTGGGTAAAGATTTGATGGATTTTGGAATAAGGAGTGGCAAGAGCCTAAGCTTGGGGATTCCCAAGGCACTCCAAGGTAAAATTCAAGGACAACCAAAAGCCTAAGCTTGGGGATGCCCCGGAAGGCATCCCCTCTTTCGTCTTCGTCTATCGGTAACTTTACTTGAGGCTATATTTTTATTCACCACATGAGATGTATTTTGCTTGGAGCATCTTGTATGATTTGTGTCTTTGATTTTTAGTTTACCACAATCATCCTTGCTCTACACACCTTTTGGAGAGACAAGCATGAATCATAATTTATAAGAATACTCTATGTGCTTCACTTATATCTTTTGAGCTAGATAATTTTGCTTTAGTGCTTCACTTATATCTTTTTAGAGCACGATCGTGGTTTTATTTTATAGAAATTATTGATCTCTCATGCTTCACTTATATTATTTTGAGTCTTTTAGAACAACATGGTAATTTGCTTTGGCTATGAAATTAGTCCTAATATGATGGGCATCCAAGATATGTATAATAAAAACTTTCATATAAAGTGCATTGAATACTATGAGAAGTTTGATTCCTTATGATTGTTTTGAGATATGAAGATGGTGATATTAGAGTCATGATAGTTGAGTAGTTGTGAATTTGAGAGATACTTGTGTTAAAGTTTGTGATTCCCGTAGCATGCACGTATGGTGAACCGTTATGTGATGATGTCGGAGCATGATTTATTTTTTTGATTGTCTTCCTTATGAGTGGCAGTCGGGGACGAGAGATGGTCTTTTCCTACCAACCTATCCCCCTAGGAGCATGCGCGTAGTACTTTGTTTCAATAACTAATAGATTTTTGCAATAAGTATGTGAGTTCTTTATGACTAATGTTGAGTCCATGGATTATACACACTCGCACCCTTCCACCGTTGCTAGCTTCTCTAGTACCGCACAACTTTCGCCGGTACCATAAACCCACCATTTACCTTCCTCAAAACAGCCACCATACCTACCTATTATGGCATTTCCATAGCCATTCCGAGATATATTGCCATGCAACTTTCCACCGCTCCGTTTATTATGACACTCTTCATCATTGTCATATTCCTTTGCATGATCATGTAGTTGACATCGTACTTGTGGTAAAGCCACCTTTCATAATTCTTTCATACATGTCACTCTTGATTCATTGCACATCATGGTACACCGCCGGAGGCATTCACATAGAGTCTTCCTTTTCTACACGCGGAGGAAGAGGGCGCTAGTTTCGAAGAAAATAAAAACAGGTTTACTCCACCCCTTTTTACTTTTCAAAAAAGATTAACTAATCTAAAGAAAAACAAAAAAGGAATTCCATTGAATTGTATTTTTATTGATCAATTAGAATTGACTTCTAGAACGTATAATTGTCTAAAAAGGGCCAATATATATACACTATTGGACCTTTTGAGTAAGACTGAAGAATTGAGTTGTAATTCTTGAGTTGTAAGTAAATAAAAGTGTGATGATCTTCATTATTAGAGCATTGTCCGAGTGAGGAAAGGATGATGGAGGCTATGATTCCCCCACAAGTCGGGATGAGACTCCGGACAAAAAAAGAAAAGAAAAAAAGAGGCCTTAAAAAAAGAGTAAACGCCCAAATAAAAAAATAAAAAAAGAGAGAAAAAGAGAAAAGGGGCAATGCTACTATCCTTTTACCACACTTGTGCTTCAAAGTAGCACCATGATCTTCATGATAAAGAGTCTGCTATGTTATCACTTTCATATACTAGTGGGAATCTTTCATTATAGAACTTGGCTTGTATATTCCAATGATGGGCTTCCTCAAAATGCCCTAGGTCTTCGTGAGCAAGCGAGCTGGATGCACACCCACTTAGTTTCTTTTTCAGCTTTCATACACTTATAGCTCTAGTGCATCCGTTGCATGGCAATACCTACTCACTCACATTGATATCTATTGATGGGCATCTCCATAGCTCATTGATACGCCTATTGATGTGAGACTATCTTCTCCTTTTTTGTCTTCTCCACAACCACCATTCTATTCCACCTATAGTGCTATGTCCATGGCTCACGCTCATGTATTGCATGAAGATTGAAAAAGTTTGAGAACATGAAAAGTATGAAACAATTGCTTGGCTTGTCATCGTGGTTGTGCATGATTTAAATATTTTGTGTGATGAAGATAGAGCATAGCGAGACTATATGATTTTGTAGGGATAGCTTTCTTTGGCCATGTTATTTTGAGAAGACATGATTACTTTGTTAGTATGCTTGAAGTATTATTATTTTTATGTCAATATCAAACTTTCCTTTTGAATCTTTCGGATCTGAACGTTCATGCCACAATAAAGAAAATTACATTGATAATTATGTTACGTAGCGTTCCACATCAAAAATTCTATTTTTATCATTACCTACTCGAGGACGAGCAGGAATTAAGCTTGGGGATGCTTGATACATCTCCAACGTATCTATAATTTTTGATTGTTCCATGCTATTATATTATCTGTTCTGGATGTTTAATTGGTTTTAATATGCTCTTTTATATTATTTTTGGGACTAACCTATTAACCGGAGGCCCAGTGCCAGTTTCTGTTTTTTTTGCTTATTTTAGAGTTTCGCAGAAAAGGAATACCAAACGGAGTCCAAACGGAATGAAACCTTCGCGTTGATCTTTCTTGGACCGAAAGCAATCCAGAAGACTTGGAGTCGAAGTCTGGAACGCCACGAGGCGGCCACGAGGCAGGAGGGCGCGCCTAGGGGGGTAGGCGTGCCCCCCACCCTCGTGGGCCCCTCGTAGCTCCACCTATGTACTTCTTTCACCTATATATACTCTTATACCCTAGATCGATACCAGAGAGCCATGAAACCACTTTTCCACCGCCGCAACCTTCTGTACCCGTGAGATCCCATCTTGGGGCCTTTTCCGGCGATCTGCCGGAGGGGGAATCGATCACGGAGGGCTTTTACATCAACATCATTGCCTCTCCGATGAAGCATGAGTAGTTTAACACAGACCTTCGGGTCCATAGTTATTAGCTAGATGACTTCTTCTCTCTCTTTGATTCTCAATACAAAGTTCTCCTCGATGTTCTTGGAGAACTATTCGATGTAATACTCTTTTGCAATGTGTTTGCCGAGATCTGATGAATTGTGGATTTATGAACAAGATTATCTATGAATATTATTTGGTTCTTCTCTGAATTCTTATATGCATGATTTGATATCTTTGCAAGTCTCTTTGAATTATCGGTTTAGTTTGGCCTACTAGATTGATCTTTCTTGCAATGGGAGAAGTGCTTAGCTTTGGGTTCAATCTTGCGGTGTCCTTTCCCAGTGACAGTAGGGGCAGCAAGGCACGTATTTTATTGTTGCCATCGAGGATAAAAAGATGGGGTTTATATCATATTGCTTGAGTTTATCCCTCTACATCATGTCATCTTGCTTAATGCGTTACTCTGTTCTTATGAACTTAATACTCTAGATGCATGCTGGATAGTGGTCGATGTGTGGAGTAATAGTAGTAGATGCAAAATCGTTTCGATCTACTTGACACAGACGTGGTGCCTATATTCATGATCATTGCCTTAGATGTCTTCATAACTATGTGCTTTGCTATCAATTGCTCGGCAGTAATTTGTTCACCCACCGTAATACATGCTATCTTGAGAGAAGCCACTAGTGAAACCTATGGCCCCTGGGTCTCTTTCTTATCATATTGCATCTCTTTTATTTACATCGCATCTCATTTACTATTTTGCAATCTTTACTTTCCAATACAACAAAAATACCAAAAATATTTACTTTATTATCTTTATCAGATCTCACTTTTGCGAGTGACCGTGAAGGGATTGACAACCCCTTTATCGCGTTGGTTGCAAGGTTCTTGATTGTTTGTGCAGGTACTAGGTGACTTGCGTGTTGTCTCCTACTAGATTGATACCTTGGTTCTCAAAACTGAGGGAAATACTTATGCCACTTTGCAGCATCACCCTTTCCTCTTCAAGGGAAAACCAACGCATGCTCAAGAGGTAGCAGTGCTGGTCATCAGCCACGACGGAGCCTCTGGCGGGGCCGGCCAGGACCCGCTACAGGCTGCAATGCGGGACCTGTCCGCGCCCATAGCAGCAGACGCCAATGGCGAGACACTGGAAGCCTGCCGCATCGCGCTCCTCGACAGCGCCAGCAAGCTGGTTACCATGAGACGCCTTACCGAAGCCTACCAGCGCGAGATCGACCGTGTCGTCTGCGGCATGCCGGCTGCTGGCGAACCTAGCCGCATGGGCACGGTCCGACAACGCGGCGCGGCCATCGCCAGCATGCTGGGGACCGACCGCCCAGTCTACGCCATGCCAATGGAGAACTTACGCGCTGCCCAGGCGGCAGCAGACGAGCTGGACCACCTGGAGGGTGACGAGCGTCGCTGCATGACAGAGCACGTTTAGCAACTCATCGACGTGGCCGCTGTGCAGCAAGAAGCCAGTCGCCGCGTGGTGGAACCCGGCCAGCAGCCCCCCCCCTCGCCGAGAACACGGCGCGACCTCCCGGACACCGACAGGCGGCGCGCACGACCGAAGAGACCAAGAGTCGGCTGCTAGCCGCAGCCGCACACGCATCACCATCGAGTGCGACCAAGACGGCCGCCCACGAGCAGTGGAACGACGGGACGACCGTCCGCCTCCCCCACGCAGGGAGAGGCGGGTCTCCCCGCCGCCTGTTGAGCATCCGACTCTCGGAGGCCGGCTAGGCCCTCGTGAAGGAGTCGGAGAGAATGACGCCTGCCACCGGATTGACCGACTGGCTCGATCCCTGGTGCTAGAAGAAGAAGATGCAATCGGCCCAGCCTGCTTTGGCCCCCGCATTCGCGATGAGCCCTTTCCCAAAGGGTTCTCGCTCCCTCGAGACACTGCCAAGTACAACGGCTCTGTGAAGCCGGAGGATTGGCTGGTTGACTACTCCACATGCGTCAACATAGCAAACGGCAACAAGCGCGTTGCCGTGAAGTATGTTCCGCTCATGCTCCATGGCACGGCCTGGACCTGGCTGAACAGCCTCAAGCCCTACATCGTCAACAGCTAGATAGACTTCACCGAAGTCTTCATCTGCAACTTCACCAGCACCTACAAGCGGCCGCCCAAGCCTCGCCAGCTTTCTCTGTGCATCCAAGGCCCGACCGATTCCACCCGCGACTACTTGACGCGGTGGGAAGAACTGCGCAACTCCTGCGAAGGGGTGCACGAGGTGCAAGCCATAGAGTACTTCACCGCCGGGTGCAGAGAGGGCACCCTACTCAAGCACCGACTCCTCTGCCATGAGTCGGCCACACTCGACGAGCTGCTGATCATAGCAGACAAGTACGCCACTGCCGACTCCTCCATGAAGTCGGCCGCGTGGACGCATCTGGGAAGGTGCTTCCACCGGCTCCTCAAACACTGGCTGGTGACTCCAGTCGATGCCAGTAGCAAAACGACAACAAGCGCAAGGCCCCGCAGCCGGCTTCCACCAGCCGGCAAGTGGAAATAGTTGAGGACCAGCAGCCAGAGGGGCAGCCCGGCCCCAAACGTCAGAAGAGCGGCAAGCCCGCTTGGTTGCCTGCCTTCTCATTCGAGCAGACCCTTGATGCTCCCTGCAAGTTTCACAGTGGCGCGAAGCCGTCTAACCACACCACCCGGAAGTGCCACTAGATCACCCACTAGATCACCCGAATCGCCAAAGGCGAAGGACTGCCGCCTCCGCCTCCTCAGCAGCCGGCGGCCCAGCCGGTCGCCGCCATCCAAGATGAGTTCCCTGAAGAACACGGAGCTTACGTCGTCTTCACCAACGTGGCAGACGACAGGCACAGCCGGCGTCAGCAGCACCGTGAGGTGAACGCCGTTGCCTCTAAAGTCCTGGAATTCATGCACTGGTCCGAAAGGCCCATCAGCTGGAGCCGCGCCGACCACCCGAAGGTGATGCCTTCTCCGGGTTCCTACGCCCTGGTGCTGGATGCCACCTTTGCAACAGAGAGGCAAGCTGCTCGCTTCTCCCGAGTTCTGATAGACGGCGGTAGCAGCATCAACATCCTCTACCGTGACACCATGGAGAAGTTGTGCATCAAGGAGAAGCAGCTCCAGCCCAGCCGGACTGTTTTCCATGGCATTGTACCTGGCCTTTCCTACTCCCCAATCGACAAGATCAAGATAGACGTCCTCTTCGGAGACAAAGATCACTTCTGCCGAGAGCCAATTTGGTTCGAGGTGGTTGACCTATAGAGCCCCTACCATGCGCTCCTTGGCCGGCCTACTCTGGCCAAGTTCATGGCGGTACCGCACTATGCCTACCTCAAGATGAAGATGTCGGGTACCAAGGGCATTATCACCATAGTCGGCGACTACCAAAAGTCGGCCGCCTGTGCTGCTGCCAGCAGTCGGCTGGCTGAGTCCCTTGTGATTGCAGCTGAGAAGCGGCTCCTAGACCGGGTTGTGGCCATGGCCGGCAAGCAGCCGGACCTGTCGCCAGACCCCAAGGAGTCAGAAGCTCAGGGCTCCTTCCAGCCGGCCAAAGAAATCAAGAAGATCCCCTTGGACCCAGATCACCCGGAGAAGTTCAATGTCATAGGGGCCCACCTTGATAGCAAATAGGAAAGCGAGCTCGTCGATTTCCTCCGTGAGAATCGAGACATCTTCGCATGGTCTCCCATGGACATGCCGAGTGTTCCGACGGGCTTCGCCGAGCACAAACTACATGTCAGATCAGATGCAAAACTAGTCAAGCAACCCCTCCGCCGCCTGTCAGAAGAGAAGAGAAGAATTGTTGGTGAAGAGATAGCCCGGCTTCTCGCAGCCGGCTTTATCATGCAAGTGTTTTTTTTCAGAGTGGATTGCCAACCCAGTCCTCGTACTGAAGAAGAACAACAAGTGGCGCATGTGTATTGACTACACCAGCCTCAACAAAGCCTGCCCCAAAAATCCGTTTGCTCTGCCTCGGATATATCAAGTGATTGACTCCACAGCCGGATGCGATCTGCTGTCTTTCCTTGATGCCTATTCTGGCTACCACCAGATCAAGCTGAACCCGGCTGATCGACTGAAGACCGCCTTCATCACACCATTCGGAGCCTTCTGCTACCTGACCATGACATTCGGCTTGAGAAATGCCGGTGCCACGTTTCAGCGTTGCATGCAGAAGTGCCTCCTCAAGAAACTCGGCGGAAATGCCCACGTCTATGTAGACGATATTGTGGTGAAGACGGAGAAGCGAGGCACCCTCCTGGAGGATCTCAAGGAGATCTTTGATAATCTGCGCCGTTTTCAAATCAAGCTCAACCCAGAAAAATGTGTCTTCGGAGTCCCAGCCGGCCAGCTCCTTGGCTTCCTTGTCACAGAACTCGGCATCGAATGCAACCCTGTGAAGATTAAGGCCATCGAGCGGATGGAGAGACCTGCCCGGCGGCGAGACGTCCAGAAGTTCACCGGGTGCTTGGCATCCATCAGCCGCTTCATCAGTCGGCTGGGCGAGAAGGCTCTTCCCCTGTACCAGTTGATGAAGAAAACCACTCACTTCGAGTGGAACGACAAGGCGGACAAGGCCTTCCTCCAGCTCAAGAAGATGCTGACCACGCCGCCTGTCCTGGCGGCTCCGGCTGCTAAGGAGCCCATGCTCCTCTACATCGCTGCCACTAGCCGGGTGGTCAGCACTGCCATTGTGGTAGAGCGCCCAGAAGACGGAAAAGCACAGCCTGTCCAGAGGCCCGTGTACTACCTGAGTGAGGTGATGTAGGCCTCGAAGCAGAACTACCCCCACTACCAGAAGATGTGCTATGGCGTGTACTTTGCCACCAAGAAGCTCAAGCAGTACTTTCAAGAGCACTCCATCACGATTGTATGCACTGCCCGCTTGCTGAGATCATAGGAAACAGAGATGCATCAGGCCGGGTGGCAAAGTGGGCCATCGAGATAGCTCCCCACACCATCCTCTACCAGCCCCGCACCACCATCAAGTCCCAAGCACTGGCCGACTTCCTCGTCGACTGGGCCGAGACCCAGTATCTGCCGCCAGCGCCGGATTCCACTCATTGGCGGGTGCACTTTGACGGCTCGAAGATGCGCACCGGTTTGGGAGCCGGCATTGTCCTCACCTCTCCCAAAGGCGACAAGCTCAGATACACGCTACAAATTCACTTTGCCGCCTCCAACAATGTGGCCGAGTATGAGGCGCTCGTACACGGACTCCGACTAGCCAGAGAGATTGGCATCCGCCGGATTCTGTGCTACAGTGACTCGGATTTGGTGGTCCAGCAGTCGTCAGGCGATGATAGAGGCAAAGGTGTCCCGTCTTTCGATGAGATGGTGGCTATCGTTTTGGAGGAAGTCGACTTTGACGATCCGACTACGAACGTGCGAGGACGTCGCGCCTTAGCAATCGCTAAACCAACTCCGAGAGGTTATTGACCACGCCGGAGCACGATCAACCTGACCACGAAGGTCTGTTTCCTGCAGGCAAACGAAGAACAAGCAAGAAACTAAGATTGCAATCTGGATATTGCGAATATAATAGGAAAGCTTTATTGATCAAGGTGGGGTTCTGTGACGCCTTTGTCTGGTCGTTGAACACAAACGAAGTACGCGAAGTTGCAGCTATGGCGAACTTTAATCTAAACAAAACCCAAAGTCTAAACGATGCCCTAAGGGCTGTATATATGGAGGAAGAGGGGGGAATTTCGTGGCCCTTGGAGGTGGGGTCCGAAACCAACCCTAACTCTTGTTTCCCCGCACATACGGACTCTAAAAACAGCCTATATTGAAGTATTTCTAAATTACATGGGCCTGGCCCAAAAATAAGGTGACGCAGCACCTAGAATAGCCTCTGGACGAAAATTATGAAGTGGCATCTTGTATATTTCTTCCAAGGCTTCATGCACTCATTATGGTGGCTTCATAGTCCTGAAATCATCACTTGAAACTCTGTTCTTGTCTCCCTTGCGCATGCCATCAACTCCATGCTTGTTCTTGCTCCAATGTTCATCCTTCTCCAAGCTAGGCCCTTCATTTGTAAGCAAAACAAATGTATCCAATTTAGGCAGCATCATATTCTCATGAACATTAGAATCATTACCAAGAAACGAAAGTACTTGGTAATTTAATTGGCGTGCGCGAGCTCTAGTAATCGGTCCAGTATGTATAGTAGTAGAGGCTGTGGGTGTAACAATGGTATTGATGTCCTCATCATCCTCCCCTTCTTGAAATGAAGTCGTCCTCAACGGAAGCTCGTCTTCCTCACCCAAATAAGGCTTCAAATCTGCAATGTTAAAAGTGGGACTAACCCCAAAATCTACAGGCAGCTCAAGTTTATATGCATTATCATTTATTTTCTCTAACACCTTAAAAGGGCCATCAGCATGTGGCATTAGCTTTGATTTGCACAAATCAGGAAATCTATCCTTACGCAAATGTACCCAAACAAGATCTCCAGGTGCAAACACAACATGTTTTCTACCCTTATCTCCCGCAAGTTTATATTTAGCATTCATACGCTCAATGTTTTCCTTAGTTAACTCATGCATTTTTAAAATCAATTCAGCACGTTGTTTAGCATCAAAATTAACCTTCTCCGAAGATGGAAGAGGCAACAAATCAATAGGTGCACGAGGTAGGAAACCATACACAATTTCAAAAGGGCACATCTTAGTAGTAGAATGCAATGAACGATTATAAGCAAATTCAATATGAGGCAAGCATTCTTCCCACATTTTCTTGTTATTATTCAAAACAGCCCTAAGCATGGTAGACAATGTTCTATTGACTACTTCAGTTTGTCCATCAGTTTGGGGATGACATGTTGTACTAAAAAGCAGTTTAGTCCCCAACTTAGCCCATAAACATCTCCAAAAGTGGCTAAGAAATTTAGTATCACGATCTGAAACAATAGTATTTGGCACACCATGCAAGCGACTAATTTCATGAAAGAACAAATCAGCAACATTAACAGCATCATCGCTTTTATGGCATGGTATAAAGCATGCCATTTTCGAGAACCTATCCACGACAACAAATATGCTATCCCTCCCCCTCTTTGTTCGAGGTAAACCTAAAACAAAGTCCATAGATATATCCTCCCAAGGAACAGTAGGTACAGGCAAAGGCATATATAAACCATGATGATTGAGTCATGACTTAGCTTTTTGACATGTAGTGCAGCGAGCAACAAAACACTCAACATCCCGTCTCATCTTTGGCCAAAAGAAATGTGTAGCAAGTATATCCTCTGTCTTCTTCACGCCAAAGTGTCCCATTAGTCCTCCTCCATGCGCCTCCTGCAACAACAAAAGATGAACGGAGCTAGGTGGAATGCATAGCTTGTTAGTACGAAACACGAATCCATCGTTAACGACGATCTTGTTCCATGTTCTACCTTCCTTACAATTCTGCAATACATCTTTAAATTCAGCATCATGCACATATTGATCTTTGATGGTCTCCAAACCAAATATTTTAAAGTCAAGTTGTGAAAGCATAGTATAACGACGAGACAATGCATCAGCAATAACATTTTCTTTACCCTTCTTGTGTTTAATGACATAAGGGAAAGTCTCAATGAATTCAACCCATTTAGCATGTTGACGGTTCAGTTTTGCTTGACTTTTAATGTGTTTCAAAGATTCATGATCAGAATGTATAACAAATTCTTTGGGCCATAAATAATGTTGCCATGTTTCTAAGGTCCGAACAAGAGCATATAATTCTTTATCATAAGTAGAATAGTTCAGACTAGGCCCACTCAATTTTTCAGAAAAGTATGCAACAGGTTTGCCATCTTGTAATAACACACCTCCTAATCCAGTTCCACTAGCATCACATTCAAGCTCAAAAGTCTTATTAAAATCAGGAAGTTGGAGTAAAGGAGCATGTGTCAACTTATCTTTCAATACCATGAAGGCTTCTTCTTGTGCGGTACCCCAAACAAAAGGCACATCCTTCTTTGTAAGCTCATTGAGAGGTGCAACAATGGTGCTAAAATCTCTCACAAAATGCCTATAGAAACCAGCGAGACCAAGAAAACTCCTCACTTGTGTGACCATTTTGGGCTGCGGCCAACTCTCAATAGCTTCAATCTTGGCTTTATCAACTTCAATTCCCTATGGAGTAACAACATAGCCAAGAAAAGATACTCGGTCGGTGCAAAAGGTGCACTTCCCAAGGTTACCAAACAAACGTGCATCACGTAGAGCAATAAAAACAACACGTAAATGTTCCAAATGTTCTTCCAAAGATTTGCTATAAATCAGTATATCATCAAAATAGACTACCACAAATCGTCCAATGAAAGCACGTAAAACTTCGTTCATTAGTCTCATGAAAGTACTAGGTGCATTAGTTAACCCAAAAGGCATGACTAACCACTCATATAAACCAAACTTAGTTTTAAATGTTGTTTTCCATTCATCTCCCAATTTCATATGAATTTGATGGTATCCACAATGCAAATCAACTTTGGAGAATATTGTAGAGCCACTCAATTCATCAAGCATATCATCTACCCTAGGAATAGGATGACGATAACGAATGGTAATATTATTAATGCCTCTACAATCAACACACATACGCGACGTACCATCCTTTTTAGGCACTAGTATAATAGGAACAACGCAAGGACTAAGAGATTCGCGTATATAACCTTTGTCGAGCAGCTCCTGTACTTGACGCATAATCTTCTTTGTCTCCTCTAGATTGGCACAGTATGGTGCACGGTTGGGTAGCGATGCACCGGGAATTAAGTTAATTTGATGCTCAATCCCTCGAATAGGTGGTAATCCTGGTGGCACGTCTTGTGGAAAGACGTCAGCGAACTCCTGCAAAATGTTAGTGATAGCAGGGGGCAAAGAGGAAGGCACGTCCTCGAATGAAAATAATGCCTCTTTGCACACAAAAGCATAGCAAACAGATTTGCTGAAATCTAGCTCATCAATATCAGATTTTGTGGCAAGTAAACATGCACTTTTCAATTTAATTTCAGAAGCAACACTAGATGGTTTATTATTAGGTTTCATTTGTTGCTCAAATTCTTTTGCCACAATTTGATTTTCACTCTTATTTTTCTCTTGTTTTGCTTTATTAGCGCTATTAATATCATCTTTAAAAATGGAATCAGGAGTCATAGGAAGCAAAGTAATATTTTTATCCTTATGAACAAGAGTATACTGATTGTTTCTACCATGGTGTACAGAATTTTTATCAAATTGCCATGGTCTACCAAGTAATAAGGAACATGCTTGCATAGGTACCACATCACAATCAACATAATCATCATATGTAGAGATACTAAAATGCACATGAACAGTACGTGTTACCTTAACCTTGCCGCTGTTGTTGAACCATTGGATGTAGTAAGGATGTGGATGTGGTCTTCTGGTGAGAGATAGCTTCTCCACCATCTCCATGCTAGCCAAGTTGTTGCAGCTCCCTCCATCTATGATGACGCGAACGGAACGTTCCTTCACAACTCCCTTTGTATGGAACAAATTATGCCTCTGATTTTGCTCAGCTTGTGTGACCTGCACACTCAAAACACGTTGAGCAACTAAACATTCATACCTGTCGGCATCTTCAGGAGCCATGTATTGCGTCTCATGGTCAGAATTATCTCCACCGTGTTCTTCACGTGTAATAAGAGCCAAAGTCTCTTCATCATAGTCACTAGCGGACTCATACACACCATCCTCAGTAGCAATCATCACACGCTGAGATTTGCATTCTCTCGCATAATGACCTCTTCCCTTACAACGATGACAAATCATATCACTTGTGTGCCCTGTTGATGCCATGGAAGAAGAAGAGCTCTGTGCAGGCCCGACAGGTGTGCTCTTGGCAGATAGTGGTGGTTGTGCCTGCTTTCTTGTATCACGGTTGGAGATGGCACCTGATGGAGGTGATGGTGTAGTGGAAGTAGAGGATGCACGTGGTGTCCATGATGAATGTCGACCTGCAGAAAAGTTAGTTCGCGCCAATGCCTGTCGATCCTGCACTTCACGTTCAGCTTTACAAGCATGATGGAATAAACTAGTGATATTATTATACTCCTTATACTCTAGAATGGTCTGAATCTCTCTATTTAATCCACCCATAAAACATGCAAACATAGCTTCATTATCCTCAACAATACCACATCTAATCATGCCAGTTTGTAATTCCTGATAATATTCCTCTACAGAATTTTTTCCTTGTCTTAAATGCTGCAATTTTTGGAGTAATTCACGTTGATAATATGGTGGAACCCAATGAGTACGCATAGCAGTTTTCAAAGCAGCCCAAGTAGTTGGAATATTATTCGGATATAATCTATGATGTTTAGACCACCACACACAAGCAAAACTAGTGAAAGCACAAAGTGCAGCAGCAACAATCCCTCCTCGGGATATTCTAAACATGTAAAACATTGTTCAGTTTCTAACTCCCAAGTAAGATATATATCAGGAACATATCTACCCTCAAATGGTGGAATATTTAATTTTAGTTTAGGAAGATGGTCATGATCTCGTACCTGAGCTGGTAATGCAGCCCTACCATTACGATTATTTGCATGTGGACGACCTGGTGCTGGTGGTTGCGCGTAGTTTTGATTTTGATCAACCTCATCCTCGTAATCTCCTGCATCATCCTCCTCCTCATCATCAGCAGGAGCCACAGAAGTATCAACAGCAGCACCAACAGTTTGGCCAGGCTCAAGAGGGACACGGCTCGCTCGGCGGAGGGCTGTTTCCCGCATGGAGGTAGTCGTAGTCGTTGGGTTGTTTTTGGGTTGTTGTTGTTGTTGTTGTTGTTGTTGTTGTTGTTGTTATTGAGTTGTTGTTGTTGTTGGTGTTGTTGTTGTTGTTGTTGTTGTTGTTGTTGTTGTTGTTGTTGTTGTTGTTGTTGTTGTTGTTGTTGTTGTTGTTGTTGTTGTTGTTGTTGTTGTTGTTGTTGTTGTTGTTGTTGTTGTTGTTGTTGTTGTTGTTGTTGTTGTTGCTGTTGGTGTTGGTGTTGCTGTTGTTGCTGTTGCTGTTGCTGTTGCTGCTGCTGCTGCTGCTGTTGTTGCTGTTGTTGTTGTTGTTTGTTGTTGTTGTTGTTGTTGTTGTTGTTGTTGTTGTTGTTGTTGTTGTTGTTGTTGTTGTTGTTGTTGTTGTTGTTGTTGTTGTTGTTGTTGTTGTTGTTGTTGTTGTTGTTGTTGTTGTTGTTGGCAGCAGTCTCGGGGACTGCAGCAGTCGCACCCGGCCCGGGGACATCAGAACCCGGTCCGGGGGCTGCAGCAGCCGGCCCAGGGACTTCAACAACACAGCAAGCGGCGGCCGACTCCACCCCGCCGCCTCCCAACCCAACCGCTCTGGTACCAGTGGCAGTAATGACAGTGGTAGAAGCACCATCATGGGTGCAGCCCATCCTCAACTTCCGGGTGAGCGGGGAGCTACCAGCCGACGAGATCTTGGCCCGGCAGGCGCAACACCGGGCAGCAGCATACACGATAGTAAACAGAGAGCTTGTTAGGCGCAGCGTCATTGCCGTTTTCCAGCGCTGCGTAGAGCCGGAGAAGGGCAAAGCAATCCTCAGAGATATTCACCAAGGCAAGTGCGGCCACCACGCGGCCTCCAGATCGCTTGTCGCCAAAGCTTTCCGCCATGGTTTCTTCTGGCCAACTTCTTTGGACGATGCCAAGGACTTCGTCAAGAAGTGCAAAGGGTGCCAACGATTCACACTACAAAAAAATACACTTCCGTGATGATACGTGTTTGTCACAGTAGGTCGCGTTTTTTGTCATGCATGTACATCCATGACAAATTTATGATAGAATCAAGATAGTCATACATGTGCTGTCGTAGAAGTGTTCCATGACATTACCAAAATTATCATCACGGAAGTGCCCACTTCCATGACGATAAATCGCGCGTCACAGAAGTGCTTTCGTCAAGGGTGACCGACACGTGGCATCCACCGTAACGGAACGCCGTTAAGCTATCGGGTCGGGTTTTGGATCCGATAACCCGTTAACAGCCCCGACCAATGGGGATTTTCCACGTGTAAAATCATCATTGGCTGGAGGAAACACGTGTCGGCTCACCGTTGGGACAGATGTCATCCGCTCATTGGACCGAAGGCGCCTATGATATAGCGACACGTGACACGGCCCAACAGAGGCCCATTCCTGTGAAAAGGTTGGCCTATTTGACTTGGTCAAAAGGTGGCGGGCCGGCCCACGGAAAGCCTGTTAACGGCATGTTCGCATATAGCCCATTTACAGCCCGCTAACCCAGGGCCCGTTACACCCTATCCGAATTAGGCCCAGTAGCGTCATCTGGGCCGTCCAATATGATTCAGCCCGTTTTAACTTCCGGCCCATGTGTGGCCCATGACTTCTTTCGGCCCATATGAGGACCTTTGTAACTCTTGGCCAATTAACGGCCCGTGGTGAAACTGGCCCGTAATGAACAGTGTATCACTTTATACCCATTAACGGCCCGTTATTCCATTGGGCCGTTTCCTGCCCAAGTTATCTTTCGGCCTTCTCAGGGCCCATTGATTCTTTGGCTCATTTGTAGCATTCGGTTACATACGGCCCGTTACTGTCATTTTCTGCTTGTGGGCCAAATTCAGCCCGTCGTTACAGTCGGCCCGTTTGCGGACCGTTAATACGTTGGGCCGTTTTCATGTCAAAAAAACCCGTTGGGCTATTTTCATAGAGTTATCAAATACGGCCTATTAACGGCCCGTTATGGTCCACGAATAGTACGGCCCATGATTGGCGAAATGATGATACGCCCCATAGAAGGCCCATGGATCCTACGGCCCGTATGAGGCCCATAGATAGTACGGCCCGTAGAAGGCCCATGGATCGTACGGCCCGTAGAAGGCCCATGGACCCTACGGCCCGTAGAAGGCCCATGGACCCTAAGGCCCGTATAGAAGGCCGATGGATCCTACGGCCGGACGAAGGCCCATGGATCATACGGCCTGCAGGAGGCCCATGGTTACAACAGTCCGTGTGTTGCCACGATTATTTTGGCCTAGTTACCAAAAATAGGCTATTGTGGCCACTAGAAAAAAACAGAAAAAGAACTGCAGTGACTACAAGAAAACAACTAAACAAGACAATAAGGAAATAAATAAGCAAGCAATTAACGCTAGCCTATTACCGCTATTACACATATTACATCCACTAGGCATCAAAGTTCGCCACCAGTGCAAATATAGGGAACAAAGCAGCACATTACATACACTGGCCGTCAAAATTGGCCACCAGTGCAAATAAACGCGGCAGCAAAACAAGAGCATAACTGAAACAACTTCAGAAGAGCTCAAGAAATATTATCCTGGGTATCCACCATGCTGGCAATAAGCTTAGCAAGCTGATTAGCTTTGTCCTGTTTGGCGCTAAAATCCTCCAACGCTTGCTGTTGCACCAGAAAGTATGCATATGAATGCTCCAGGGACTTCCACAGTCCTTCCGCTTCTTGTCGCAGCACAGCTGATCGATGTCTTTCAGCTTGTAGTTGAGACTCAAGAAACTGAACTGATTCAGACAGTGAGTTTGAATAGCTTGTGCAAGCGGTAGTGGCTAGTAACTCGAACACTAAACCAAGACAGGACTTTGGGGTTGTCTCGCTGTCTTCAAGATAGTCTTCCTTAGCTGTTTTATCAGCTTTGTTGGAGACCAACAAGGATGTGTCACTATCCTGAACCTTATCTGCATTACTTCCTTTACCATTGCTTAATAAGGCACTCTTCCCCAATATTCTGTCAGCATTCTAAAAGAAGAAACAAGCAGACACATAACAAGTTTAGCATGTACTAGTATATGAAACTCATTTCGGTGAACCAGTTCATTAGTAAGGTGGACAGGATTAAACTACCAAGTCTTCTATTGCCAAGTACTAGTACATAATAAAAGCATCAAACAAACATATATCTATGTCCTATGGTCACTGCATTGTCTTGCCAAATCAAAATAGAGACACGGTTCAAATCATATCAGTTCAAGACAAAGCAGCAGTGAAAGAATACAAAGCGTGGGAAACTACACGGCACAACAAGATTTCAGATGGGTACCACGGGTCTACATGTACAACAACACTATTGGCTCTGTTGTGATGCTATAATGTGCATGATATGAAAGTCAACTGTATACACAATTGAAATTGAAATCAGCAGAGCTATTGATAAGAGCAAACCTGTTAAAGAAACATGCGTGAACATACCTGCTGTGCCACTGGAGTTTCGGTTGGATCCTTCAATTTAAAAATAAGTTTGTATGAGTAAATACAGTGATACAAGAGCAAAGCAATCATAGTTTAAAAAGGCATGCCTAAGCGAGCGCTTAAGCGCGCCTAGGCTCTAGGCGTTGGCAAAATGCATTGCGCATAACTACGCATAATCTGTGCATAACTGCGCATAAGCATGCGCTTTGGTCAGTAAAGCGCAAGGCGGTGGGAAAACGCACAATTAACGCCTAGCGCTTTTTTGAACTATGATAGCAATGGAATCTTTAATTAGAACAGTTGTTCTTCAGGTTTAGGCACTTGTTCTACATGAATAGAGTACAGTAAGACGCAAGAATATAATACTTAAAAATAGAAAATGAGCTCATAGACCTTACCACATTCTTGGTTCGGGACCAGTACAGAACAAGGCGTTCCCAGTCATCGTCCAGTAAATGTGTCTCAGGAGAACGTAAGGGAATTTGATGAGTTTCTTTGTCGGTGAAGTACGTTTTCTTCAGGTAATTCCGATACTGCCACCAAGCATTCTTGAAGATAGCAGAGGTATTAGCACAGGTTACCTCATCCTGAGTTTCCAAATCGGTCCTTCTCTATAGAGAAAAATGGGAAAATTTGTTGTATTATAACCATCATGGAGGTAGGATGTATGGGACGAAGCAAAGTAATTGCCATGAATAACATTACTTACACATAACTCCTGGACAAACACCTGCAACTGGCATTTTCCTTCATCTTCAGTATAATATTTCCAAGATGGGAAGATACGCACATACGATTTAACAACATCAAATGCGATAGATGCTAAACTACGACTAGCTGGTTGTGCTTCCTCCACAGGAATAGGCGTACTAACTGGTGGAGTTGGGGTTCGTCGTAATAGTACTGGCCCTTTGGGCACTGGAGCTGCCTTACTAACTGCTCTTGTTTGGGAGCTCTGTGGTGGAGATGGTGCTGTGTCAACAGGAACTGGGTTACTATCGGCTGGGGTTGGGGTTAGATTGGGTGAAGCTGGTTCTCTGTCCATCGCAGTAGGGGTACAATCTGCGAGAGTTTGGGTTATGTGTGGTAGGGCTGGTTCTTGTGCATGTACAACCGGGGTGCTATCTCCACCAAGAGGTAGCACTGTTTTATTTGAAGACCGTGTTTTTAGTCCGCTAGATACTGGCATCACCCGCTCCAATTCAAATGGTTGATAAACAGGAAACATAGTTGAATGTACAGACATTGTATGAGAGACAGATGCAATAGATAGTGTGGAAAAAAGAGGGCATGAAATAGTTGACATGTATATTGTTTAACTAAAATGGATAGCATGACATAATTTCACATATATGATGTCTGTCTAAAATGGATAGCATAGCATAACATAATTCAAAGATATGATGAATAACTAAACAGGATCGCATGACATAATTCACCTACATGTTATCTAAGTAATCAGGATCGCATCATTTAATTCACATATGTGATTTATATGCTAAACAGAGGGCATGCGATATGATGTCTCAACTAAGAACATGGTGTTGAATATTGTGTATATGATGTCTAAACTATGCAATGCAAGACACCGTATGCATGATATGAGCAGTATAACCGTGCCAAGTTAGAGCATACACCTCAGTGGGGGAATAGGAATGGTCATCTGTCTCTGAATCCATCTCTGAGGAGCTATCGAGACCCAACAAGAGATCTGCTTCGACAGGTAGCACTGTCTGCTCTGAAGGCCTTGTTTTCACTCCAGATTTTTCCATCTCCCACCCAAATGGCTGATTCATAGGAAGAGTAGTTTAATGTACAAACATTGTCAACAAATGGAAATGTAATGAAGAAAAGGATGGGCAAGATATCATTCAAATATATGATGCCTGGTTAAACAGGATGGCATTGCACATTTCACATATATTGTGGCTGGCTAAAAGACATGAGACTGCATAATTCCCATATATGATATAGAAACTAAATAGGTGGCATTACAGAACATGTCTAAACTAAGCAGATGACATATATGATGTCAAAAGTAGGCACTGCAAGGCAACATATGCATGATATGACTAACATCATCATGCCAAGGTAGAGCAAACACCTTGGGGGGTAAATAAGAGTGGTCAGCGGCGTCTGAATCCGCCTCGGAACAGATATCTTCCTCTGGATTACAATCTGGAGAGGGGTGGGGAGGGTTTGCCATTGAACCCACCATGGAGTGATGTCTGCATGACATTGTATTGCCGCGCAAAACTCTTCTCTTTTTCTCTACATGTTCAGCATGACTATGTACAATATCTGACATGCATACGAAAAAAAATATGGTGAGATTATGTAAGGAGAGCATGCAGAAATTTAGACTGATGGTAACAACCAGTGGATCGACGTTTTTCCGTTCAACCAAAATAGCCCTAATGGATCGACGTGAATGTATAGTAATAAGTGATGCAATAAGTGTACAACCTCTTTGCCGTAGCCATGTCGACCTCAGCATCATTGGGTTGGTCGCTGAAGCAGTTGAGGCAGAGGTGGCTGTCGGAGGTGTGGAGGAAGATCTGAGGAATCAGTAGACGGCGTCCAGGGCACTGCTCTGTTGTGATGGATCATTCTGTCGTTGGAGCAGCTCCGGTGAGCCGTAAGACGTCAAGGCTGAAGCAGCACAAGACAGACATCGTCAATCTCAAGTGGGATTCTAATAGCATCTCCAATAGATGATGTAAAATGGATGTAAAATTAACATCACCAAAAACCACCTGACTACAACAGATGAGGTAAAAACTGTTGACTCTGAACTTAACTGTCGAAACTGAAATTTACTGTGGAATCTGAATGCTATTGCCGAAACTGAACGCAATGGTAGCAGAGAGGCACTTGACATGTAGTTTAGGGAGGGCCTGCAGTTCATCTTCAACCTGCACCCCCCTGAGCCGCCAGCCACCACCGGCCGAACCGCCGGCCCCAGCGCCGCCTCGCCGCCCCGAAACAACTCGCCACTGCCGTCCCGGCCAGCCCTCTAGGCCCCCCGCCCCCACCCTGAACCCTAAGATAGATAGTGGGGTACCTCTCCGGGGAGCCCCCGTCCCCGCTGCGGGTGGTTCTTCCTTAACTCCGGCGAGCCCCCCAACCCCTGAAAATCGACTGACCCAAAAGTCGATTCAGTCGACTAAAGTGTGGCTTAATTGGAGCAGAGCAGCAGCACGAGCGAGGGGGAGAGCAGCAGCAGCAGCTGGGCGAGCGAGCGACCGAGCGAGAGCCGGAGCAGCAGCGCGAGCGAGAGCCGGAGCAGCAGCAGCAGATCTGGCTGGTATGGACGCCGCCGCCGAAGGGGCCTCGCACTGGGGGAGAGCCGCCATGGAGATGTCGCCCGTGGCACCGGCTTCAAGGTAGCCGCTCCATGGGGGTGCGGGATGGAGCACCGTCGGCGCCGGAAGGTCGAGTTAAGGAGAAGGTGCGATGCGATGAGTGTACAACCTCTTTGGTGGCGCCGAGTAGGCCTCGGCTTCGTCCGAGGAGTCGGTGAGGATGCTGCGGTTCCGGTGGAGCAGGTTAAGGCGGCGCTGTGGGGATGGAGCAGCCGCGATAGACGAGGCGATCGTCGGAGCAGCTCCTTGGAGGTGGAGGAAGGGGCGGCTGAACCGGCGGGACGGCGAGATGGACGACGGATCCTCATCCGGGGAGGTGGACGAGGGACGTCGAGCTATTGCGGTGGACGACGTCGTCGGGGAAGAGGCTCCGGCTGGGCAGCGGTGACGTGGCGGACGGAGGAGGGTGGGGTTTCGCGGCTGGAGCGGAGAGGTTATGGCGGCCTGGGATTTCGAATGGCGAAAAGGGGGCGATGGGAGGGGGTGAAGCATGACTTAGGGACGCGCTTGTCCAAAATGTAGGGTGTGTTACAAAAGTACGCCCCACCGATTTGAACTAGCGGCCATTTTGGCTCAGGGTTAGAAGGGGGATTTCGCGTGTCGGGATTTGGCAACTGGAGGGAGTTTTCGCGCGCGTTGTAATTTCGGGATAGCAAGGCGCGGGTTGTGAAGGCGCCAGTTTTGGGAGCACGATATCTGAATTTTCGGGATATAACAAGACATGGGTTGAATTTTAGGGACAAGCCTAATGTGTAGTAATATTGTACTTGTACGTACCAAATCAATTCGCAATTCCCTCAACCAAAAAGAAAACGAAAGAAATAAAACTATTCACACCACACAAAGAGAGAGTCTTGCCCCGTTTTACAATACAAATGCTATTCAAAGCTACTCCCTCCTTCCATCTATATAGGGCCTAATGCGTTTTTCGATGCTAACTTTGACCAAATATTAGAGCAATGATATATGACATGCAACTTACACAAAGCACACCATTAAATTCGTCTGTGAAAGGTTCTTTCAATGATATAATTTTCACATTGTGTATGTCATGTACTATTAATCTTGTCAATAGTCAAAGGCGGTCTTAAAAATCTCATTATGCCCTATATAGATGGAGGTAGGGAGTATGAATCCATGTTATGTCCGATTAATTTTTTTCACTTGCTGTATAATGCATGTAACCTACTCATACCAACATTTTAGTGCATTCCAAATGTCTATACTACCGCTGCAATTCGAACTAAATTTGAATTCGTTTCTCTATTTCAATAAGAATCTACAATCATGATTGTTGCCAACTTCAACCATCATAGTTTCCTTGCTATCCGCCAGATATAAATCGGACAGCCTATAATGCAGGATGGCAGGCACACCATCAACAACTCCGTTTTTTATAAGAGTAGAGATAAAATATATTAAATGTAGTATAACATGTTCATAACCACACCATGTGTATCACCGTTATATATATTCACACATGCGTCGGTTTGAAACACTATGATAAATTCTTCAAATATCCGAATTCACTTTTTATAATGAAGTATATATGATCTCTATTGTCTTTTACACCCACACAACCCTCTTATCTTTGTAGCTAGCGCTAACTTTCTCTTGTGCATGCACACGCCCGCATCCCTCTCACCCTCCCTCAACATTCTCTAGCTCCATCGCGCAAATTCGTCTTTTCACTTTAGGTCGTTCACCCACGGTGTGTGTAGGCCCCCCAGCTCCTTCTTTACGGCACACATCGATCGATATGCCCTCTCTAGCCAGGTGTGCCTAGCACAAACACAAGCTTCCCCTCTTCTCTTGTCACCGTCCATGCCTCACTCCCACCACTCTTTTCATCGTTCTCGTACTCGCACACTCCTCCCCCTCGATATAGTATGCCTCTCGTACCACCTCCTACATGCATCCCTCTCTCTCTATCCTTCTCCTCGTGCCTCATTTGCTTGTAACACACACATGCATGTATACCGATCGATCTCCCAACATATACCTAGATCGACTTTAACTACCCCCCCATCGATCGACGTACGTCACAAGTTATGTCTCTCCTTTCTCTAACAAAGGGCGATTGATCTTCCTATGTAGTTACGTCTGCTTACCACAGCCACATCGTCCCCCCTCATCATTCGTGCATGCCTCCTGACCCGTCTCTCACACGCACGTGCACAGACAACAAGCAGCCATCTCCTCTCTTATTGATATTGCGGGCGTGCCCTCCGTTTGTCTAGCAAGCCTATCCCACCATTTGTTAGAAGCAACTCCACTACCACCCACTCCAACACTCTAGCTCTGTCTCTCTCCCAACCTTATTCCTCTCCTTCACATATGCATGGATGTCGATCGATCTCTCTTAATACATTAATTGAGTTTCTGGACTTTTAATGTGCATAATCTAAATATGAATTGCATGCACATGCTCCGGTGCACCTAAGTGGGTTGAAAAATCACATGTGTGTCCTTGGTTGAATTTCTAGGTCCCATGGAAGAAATGAGAATGAAATTCAAACATCTGGGCGTCATGACTCGGCCGAGAACATCGAGAAACTTTGTTTTTAAATTCATGTAAATCCAAAACTCGCCTGGAAACCATGAAACTTGGCATGGTGTCATATCATGGCACTAACATGTTGTGGTAAAAAATTGGGCCGATTTGGAAGCTCGTGGTTCTAAGAGGGAACATGCCACCTTTGAGTGTGAAACGATATACGCTGCCCCCCCCCTTGAGTTTCTTAACAAAGGCAACATAGAAATACATTAGTGCCCTGTTAAATTTTGGAATTATTCCGGGTTCGTTTGTCGTTTTTATACATTAATTGAGTTTCTGGTAATTTAATGTGCATAAGTCAAATTTGAACTACAAGCACATGCTCTCGTGCACCAAAGTTGGTTGAAAAATCACATTTGTGTCCTCGGGTGAATTTCTAGGTCCCATGCAAGAAATGAGAATAAAATTAAAACATCTGGGCATCGTGGCTCGGCCGAGAACATTGAGAAACTTGGTTTTAAAATTCTTGTAAATCCAAAACACGTCTGAAAATCATGAAACTTGGCATGGATGTCATGTCATGGTACTACCATGTTGTGGTAAAAAAATTGGCCGAATAGGAACAGATTTTGGTATAAGCTTCTTGCAAACCGAAGCTTCTCTTAAGAAGGCTCGTGGTTCTGAGAGGGAACGTGCCACCTTTGAGTGCGAAACGATATACGTTGCCCCCCTTGAGTTTATTTACAAAGGCAACATAGAACTACATGAGTGCCCTGTTAAATTTTGGAATTATTCTGGCTTCGTTTGGCCTTATTTACACATTAATTGAGTTTTTGGTCATTTAATGTGCATAATTCAAATTTGAACTACAAGCACATGCTCCCGTGCACCAAAGTTGGTTGAAAAATCACATTTGTGTCCTCGGGTGAATTTCTACTCCCTCCTTCCATCTATATAGGTCCTAATGCGTTTTTCGAGGCTAACTTTGACCAAATGTTAGAGCAATAATATATGACATGCAACTTACACAAAGCATACCTTCAAATTTGTATGTCAAAGGAGCTTCCAATAATATAATTTTCATAGTATACATCTCATGTGCTATTAATCTTGTCAATAGTCAAAGGCTGTCTTGAAAAACACATTAGGCCCTATATAGATGGAAGGAGGGAGTAGGTCCCATGCAAAGAATGAGAATAAAATTCAAACATCTGGGCATCGTGGCTCGGTCGAGAACATTGAGAAACTTGGTTTTAAAATCATGAAACTTGGCATGGTGTCATGTCATGGTAGTACCATGCCGTGGTAAAAAAATTGGCCGAATAGGAACAAATTTTGGTATAAGCTTCTTGAAAATCGGAGCTTCTCTCAAGAAGGCTCGTGGTTCTGGGAGGGAACGTGTCACCTTTGTGTGCATAATTCAAATTTGAAATACAAGCACATGTTCCAGTGCACCAAAGTTGGTTGAAAAATCACATGTGTGTCCTCAGGTAAATTTCTAGGTTCCATGCAAGAAATGTGAATGAAATTCAAAATTCTGGGCGTCGTGGCTGGGTTGGAAACATTGAGAAACTTAGTTTTTTAATTCCTGTAAATCCAAAACACGCATGAAAATAATGAAACTTGGCTTGGTGCCATGACATGGCACCAACATGCTGTGGTAAATTTCCAGTCCGATTCGGGAAGGCGCACACATTAACAATCAACAAAGTCATTTTGGAACAAGTGCTGTCGTCACGTTACAATCGGAAACACAAGTATTATTGAAACCGTGGGCGTTCTACTTACTAGTACCATTTACGTGCCACCACGCGTCCCCATTTTTTATTAGCTAGGAGGCGCCGTGCAGGGTAGCTATTTGAGTACGAGAGGCGTGCGATCAGACCCCTGCACGTGCTTATCGGGAGGAGAGCCCTTTGACCTCCATCTGCCGTCCACCTCTCTCCCAAGGTCTCCATTAATGGCGCCCGGGCCTCCGTTTAATGGCGTGGCTATGTCTCACTCGACTGAGATTTAAGAGAGAAAAAAGAAAATCTGAAAGCACGGATCTTGATGTAAGATCCGACGGACCTATATAGCATCTACTGCGACTTATAGCAAGACTGATGAATATATAAGGACGCGGCAGTCCGTGCAGGCCAGGTGCCCTCCCTTGCACTGCAGAAATCAATCGAACATCACATCAATCAAGAAACCTGCACCTTGCTCAATCAGCCGAACGGACGCGGTGTATTCGAACCTCATACACTGGAGGCGTCAAGGGGCGGAGGCACAAGGGGCAGTGGAGCACGGTGAGGTCCATCGAGACCTTAGAGAGCTCCATCCTCGGGTCCTGTTCGGTCTGCATGATCTTGCCCTCCTCGTGCACAACCATATCTCGACTTGGCCAGGGTATTACAAAGCTTTACCGTCACATATTTTAAGGTGCATTAAATCAACACATGCAAGTATCAAAAGGAGAGTCACGGCATGCATGCATGCGTTGTATTTAATGCATCGGTAAACGCAAATTATTGAAATATATCGAGTGCAGTGCTTTGATGTGTCGCGTCAACTCGTACATCAACGAGAAGTTTGATTATCCTCTCCCTCGCAGACTTAACTGCACCTTCCTTTGGCTGTATGACAGGTTGGCCACACACCTGTCGGGCCCACCTGTCATACACGCAAAGGCAAGAGCGTCCCTCCCTCGCCCATGAGCGTGGTGGCTGGCAAGACTAGGAGAAGCTTTCACTGCACGCTCTCCCTCCCGCACGTGGTGGACATGTAGCAGTTCAATCGGTGTCAGATGGCCAGAAGCATACTGTAGTACTCCTCCAGTGCAGTAGTACTCCATCATTGTTCGACTTGCCAAAGAGGCGAAGAGCCAAGCGCAGCCCGAACGCTCGTGTGACAGTTTCATGTGTAGAGTAGTCTAGGATAGCGTGTACCATGCCTGTAAGCTTAAAATCGTTGGGGTCGGCTCCATGCTATGTGGCCGTCTCGAAGTTTAAAAAAAAATTAAAATAGTCTTCTGGCCCTACCTGACACCCTGGTGATTGTAGTTTGCACGCTCATCTGGTCAAGACAGGAATATATATTTTAATTTGTTTTTTTCGAAAAGGGGGGACTCCCCGGCCTCTGCATCAGAACGATGCATACGGCCACATATATTTTAATTTGTGGTGGGTAAATGTTAGAGGTTGCAGCAAATATATTGTACACTATGGGTCTTTCAGCCAAGTTTAGAGGCGAGTATGTGGGGCCAGTGCTATGATGTGTCGCGTCAACTCGTACAACGAGGAGAAGCTTGATTTTACTGCACGCCTTCTCCCTCACCCATGCGCGCGGTTGCTCGCAAACGTGGACAGGCTTTTGCTTAGTAGTACTTCTACAACAAGCTATCTGTCCCACTCGCGGTGGACGGACATGCAGTAGTGGATTCGACACTTTAGAAGCAGTAGTAGTAACATCATTGTTCGTCTTCTTGAAGAGGCGAAGAGCCAAGCGCAAACCGAACGTTGCAGTTGCGAACATTGGAGCACGCATATAGCCAAGCTCTTGCATGAGACAAAATTGCTATGTGAGCCCACTATTGTACTAGTACGTACAACTACTTGCTAGTATAGCCATGTAAACCAGAAAGGAGTATTTGCCCTTCTAGAGATTTCAACAAGTGACTAGACTACACCGAGACGGAGTACATATGGAGCAAAATGAGTGAATCTGCACCGTAAATAAATATGTACTAGTTCTATCGTTTTCCTCTCCGAGGTGCACAATATTGAGTATACTGACTAGTCTCTTTTTGACACGCATTTACGTTTTTTTACATAGTATAGACACAAGCGCTCATATACGCGCGCATACACTCACCCCTATGAACGCACACATGCACGGCACTATCATCTTGAAATTTATGAAGTCACCATAGGCACCTCGTCGTCGACGGGTCCATATGTGCTTGAATGCCAAGGAGGGAGAGGGTAGCGGTTCCGGAGACGTTGAACGGTCAATGATGCATCCTCAATTACATGCAGAGAGAATTAATTGGAGAAGCAGAATAGAGCCAGCACGATGTGAATGCAACAGAGTTTGGACTCTCATATAATAAAGGCGCCCCACCACTCCAATCCATCTACTCCCAAGTCTCTGCGCAACACTGCTCACTCCAATCCAAGACCAAGTGACCAGAAGCCACAAGCACCTATGGAGGCGATGGACGCGAGCAGCAATCGGCTGTGCCAAATCATCCAAGGCGCCGGCCTGCGGCCCCGCACCGCGCAGCATTTCCAGACGGTGCTGGCGACCGCAGGCATCGTAGCCCTCGCCAACGCCGGCTTCGCCTCTCGCATGGACGACATGATGGTCAACTCCATCCGCAAGTTCACCGCCGTCACGAAGCGCGCGGACGACCTTGCCGTACTACTCGAGCCCGCGTGCCCAGGCTCCTCATTGCCTGCCACCCTCATCGGCCTCCATGGTGACGAACTCTTTCAAGCCCTGGTGGCCCTGCAGGTGCCGGAGGTCAAGACGAAGAATGTGCACCTCGAGGCCGCGCTCGCCGCGCAGCGCCTCGCCATGCAAGAAACCGTCGACCTGCACATCCACGTCTACGCCTCGACGGTGTAGAGTGCCCTGAGGTTGAGCACACAGATGATCTACGTACGTTCAAATACGATCAACCGTGCGACAGCAGTTCCAAATCGAGAGGGAAAGGCGAAGAGTCGGTGGACGGTTGCTAGTTTGCCACGGTACACGAAGAGGCGCCCCGACCTACACGTCCTTTCGGAAATTGTACAAAAGGACTCGCCGTCTTCTTACTGCACCTGCCTATGGGTGTATGACACATGGGTCCAACGGGTGGCTGGCCAACCTGTCATACAGCCAAAGGCAGGTGCAGTAGAGGGGCGAGGAGTAGATGGCCAACACGCACGTGAATTCAACGCAGTCTGCACTTCTCATATAAAGGCTCCCGCCAGTCCAATCTACGAAATCCTACGCACCTAAGGGCAAGAGTGATCACTCCAATCGCAAGATCAGTTGACTAGAAGCTAGACCCATGGAGGTGATGAGCGCGAGCATCAGCCGGCTGTGCCAGATGGTCCACGACGCCGGCCTGCATCCTGGCACCGAGGAATGTCTCCAGGTAGTGCTTGAGGCTGCCAGGGCGAGGGGGCGCTTGGACGACAGCTTCGTCTCCTTGTTCGACGAGGTCCTCGTCGGCTTCCTCGACAAGTTCACCGTCGTCAAGAAGCTCGTGGACGACCTTGACGTACGCCTCCAGCCCACACGCCCAGGCTCTGTGATGCCTGCCACCCTCAATAGCCTCTATGGTGACAACCTCTTCGACGCACTGGTGGCCCTGTGACTGCCCGCCGTCGCGCCGGAGAATGTCCGCCTCGAGGTCGCGCTCGCCGCGCAGCGCCTGGCGCAGCAAGACACCATTGACATAATCACCCACGTCTACGCGCAAATCGTCCACAAGGCCTACTACATGCAAGAGGAGGACGACAGGACGCTGGCCTTCTTGGACCGCAGGGCAACCTTGGACGGCATTTTTTAGAAGCACGTTGAGCTTGCCGCCAACGCAACTGCTCCTCACACGTCGGTTGGTGACCCGGTGCACTAGGGCGTGAGGATGTCGTTGATGGATCCGTATGTATGTTTATCTTTCCGTCAAATCCATGTAGTACTATATGGTACTACTAGTAATTATCTTACCTTTCGCATCAACTTCATAATTTTCCTACATACTCCATGCATGAACCGTGCCAGAACCAAACTTCTCATTACTCTAGGGAAAATCGTTATTTCTATCTATCGGTCGCCCCATGGAGCAGAACCAAATTTTACAAGTTACAAGTTCAAAAGGAAAAGCCTGCCGTGTTCACGTCGCACCCCCACAAGGTTTGTCTGGCACGCCGCTCAAGGGGGAATGCGTGCTGTGTTGCATTTTCACTTACAAGTGGGACCGCAGTTGAGCAAACCGACTATCGGCAAACCCCACCCCGCCCACCGCGCGATGGCTGAGAAAACAGGAGGGAGAAGAGATGGCTGTAGCTAGCACGGACTCCAAGAAAATTGGTGTCGGATGGGACTCGTGTGGGTGGCGTGTGCCGTACTGCTAGACATGAATGCTAGTTATGGCCCATGCCACCCCACTATATCGAGGTGCTGGTTACTCCACTATATCGAGTACGTAGAACAAATTTCCCGGAGTCCGTGCTCGGCCCTCCTCTATCTCTCTTCTCAGCCAGCCAGCAGACGCGCGGAGCCCATCGTCTGTTTGCTCATATGCGGTCCCACATGTCAGTGAAAACGCAAGAGGACCCACTGAACCTGCACATCTTTCACCTCGACGTGCTGGTGATGAAAAACAAATCCAATAAAGATGTTCGGTGGCCGCTTTTGGAGTTACTCAAGAGTAGTAAGATTCTATTTACAGTTTAACCCAAGATGCACATCACGTGGTTTCACCTACCACTCTATTTTCTTGCATGACACGACCTGGATGCTGGATGTCCCACGTGTCGGCAAAAGGAGGAAGAACTCGACCAAATCTTCGGTTGTGCTCTCGGATTAGACTAGTTGTGCTAACTTAAAATTTTATTGTGTAGAATGGATGCAAGTTTTGGTATTGGGAAGAAGAGTACAATGATATATTGATAGAGCACAATTTAGTAGATGTTCTAGCACTTTTAGCTAGCATAGAGACTAGAGATGAGACTAGTGCACTTGTTGATAGAATAGAGGCTAGACACGTCTACTTCTTTACACTCGAAGAAGAAAGAAGCACGCAAGATCGAGCCTCCGCAGATCAACAATGAATGCATCGACAAGGCACTAATCCAACTTACAGGAGCAGTTATGGAAGTTGGATATCTTCTAAAATGTATTCTTGTGGTTCTTGTTTTCTTTGGTCTTGCTTTTCTAGTCAAAATTTTGGTGATGTATTTCCATGTACCAAAAAATCAATGATGAAAAAAAGATATGTGAATAGTGCACGTACTCAATGACAGAGCACGGGATGGTAGCCATGGACATGGTCGACCCTTTTTGAAGAGAGTACTAATAAATAACTTTGATGTGTCCCATCAACTCGCAGAACGACGAGAAGCTTGCTTACTACGCCTTCTCCCTCGCCAACGCGTGCGCGGTGGCTCGCAGCACGAGGAGAAACTTTTGCTTACAAGCGGTGGACGTGCAGCAGTTCATTTGGTGTCAGATTGCCAGAAGTACTACTGTAGTACCATCATTATTGTTCGACTTCCGGAAGAGGAGAAGAGCCAAGCGCAAGGTCACCTACTAACCTAGTACAGTACTACTATAGCCAAAGCTGGTCCACCTTTGTAGAGCATGGTTAATAAATATAGGCAGCTCTTGCAGCGGCACATCATTTAGAGCAAGTACTCTCTTCGTAGGAACAAAGGAAGTGAAACAAAAGTTGGAGTGGATGCTATTGCCAATTAAAAGATGATTACATAGGGAAAAAATCCTATAGCATTCTATCCTATGAATCAAACGACCAATGTAGGAAAATTATGAGGGGGGTCTCACCAACAGTGTTCCTGGGCTCGCACCTAACATCACAGTGGTTGAACTTGGAGTCATTCATCTGGTACACGTGGCATCTCAGATCTGGACACAAGGTGACACGACCTCTCACTTCCTCCGCCATTTGAAGTGGCGCGCCGGTGGAGGGCTAGCATACTCCAATATTAGGTTGGCTCTATGTGATGTGGCAACTTCATATACTAACTGGATGCTGGCTATACTACTACGGTACTCACACTCCAAGAAGTGACTCGAAAACCATTCATAAATTGAGTCTATGACATGCATTCGCAACTGAAATGTACCATTCATTAAATACAACAAGTCATCAACACACAACGACAACGAGGATACATGTTGGATTATAGATTATTTCCAACAAAACATTCTAGCAAATACTAAAGTTTTCATCACACAACAAATAACAAGCAATGAAATGAACTTCAACTCAACCAATCCTCGGCGTTGGAAACGCTTGCTTTGAACCATAGTGCTCTGGGAAGGGCCAGCTATTGTCAATATCGAGAGCAACGCAGGACTGATCATCCAGGCTGAAGCGGCATATATCAGGACCAGGGTAGGGAACCACCGAAATGTCCGAGGTATAGATACAGTTGCTTCTCATAAATGGTAGTAACGTTGTGTCAACAGCAGCTGGATCGCCTTTCACCATCATTGGATAGTTTGGTCCAAGGAAGAGCGAGTTTGTTCCAAGACTATCAATACTGAACCAGGGAGAAGGTGTTTGCGCTAGCACACTAGTATCCGTCCTGAATACCATGCAACGGGTGTTGGAATAGGTCAGGAGAGGGCGACCATGGGAGACAACAGCTGCTTCCTCAGTAGTAACAGTCTGAGTGCACTGTATACAGACAAGAAGAGGTGATCCATCGGAATTAGTTGCCAGGCGCCACTGAGTATATAAGTTCTGCTCCTCCTCATGCTCGTGATCATCACCATCATCATCTCCCCCTTGCTTATAAATTTTTTCAAGTATAGGTGGTGGAATGTTCACAGGACCTTGGAAACACAAGAAGAAGGTTAATTAGTAAAGGGAAACTTGCTAACCCGCATGCATGTGGATGAAACAATTATAATTACGGTGGAAGACAAACGTACCGAAACTACGAGGATCCCATGCAAAAACAGTGCCACGAGTGGTGGCAGCAAACACAAGATCCTCGTATTCAATTGCATCACAGTACACATCCGTGTATAGAAACTGATTTTTGAGCAATATCCATCCAGTCGAACCACGAAGGACGGCAACAAGCTTGTCGAAGATAGCAACAACTTGATAGTTCTTGTAATTCCAAGAGCGGTTGGGAACTCGACAAATTGCTATCTTCAGTAGACGACAGTCACCATGATCGTATTTGAACGTACGTAGATCATCTGTGTGCTCAACCTCAGGGCACTCGGAGATTTTTGGAAGTGGAATCCGCTGACGAGTGTACACATTCACAAGTTCCCACTCGCAATTGTACCCAATATAAACAACCCAATCTCCATTTGTGCCAGCCCAGGACTTACCCTTAAGCGATGGCATCTTGACATCACACGTATCATTATCAAGCGGCATCAACTTGCACAAGGCGAGGCCTCCGTCATCCGCGCCCATGCGAACAGGCTTATAGCAAAGAAGATAAGGGAGATCAAACCGCTCCTGGACCCTTGGGTTCCTTGTAATGATGTTATTAGTTGAGTCGAGAATGGGCTTGAACGAACCTGCCATGCTAGCCGAGGTGATGACGTCGCACCGATCAATGAGTTCCCCCACCACGTCATCATTCAGATCGGGGCAAGAATAACGGGGTCGTTTCCGGCTTGTTCCCTCCATGGAGAAGACGATCGAACAATGGCAGAAGGAAGGGTGAAGGCAAATGGAGGAGGGAGGAAGAGCGTGCGACAACAATTCCAAATCGAGAGGGAAAGGCGAAGAGTCGGTGGACGGTTGCCAGTTTGCCACGGTACACGAAGAGGCGCCCCGGCCTACACGTCCTTTCGGAAATTGTACAAAAGGACTCACCGTCGTCTCACTGACATGTTGGAACGGGACCACATGTCAACGAAACATCGTGTGTAATTTCTCGTGCAAAATGCGATCTGGCCGCGTTGGCCCGAGGTGCCGCATTATTTCTCGACTTTATTTTTTTAATGGCGTGCCGTTCAGTTTTGAAGCACGACTAACTGGTACTGTTTGCAGAGAAAATATAAACTACTCTACCACTACTCCACCTCTAGTACTAGTAGTATAAAAAAGATATATAGGTTGGAGCTTCAGAGCTTTCTTGCTAAGGGCTGCCCACTTGCTTCTCACACTATCACCCTCTCTCCAGATCTAAAAAAGACGACCTCTCTCTCCCTCCTCATCGGTGGTCACAGATCCGCCGGGGAACAAAAGGACGTGCAGTATTGACGCACTCGTCGTCGGCGAGCGAGGTCACGCACTGACGACAAGGCCGTCCTCTCAGACCTAGCGCCCGCGCGGGATGGCCTCCGTCCCCAAGCTCGCCGTCGTAGTGCATGTGGAGGACGATGACCACGAGTGAAGCCACTTCCCGCCGACCCTCAGGTATGCTATCGCTTTTCGAACCATACCCTTGTTCTATTGCCCCATCTGCCATGTCGCTGCATGTGGATCTTTTTCCACTCCACCATCTTCCCAATTTGCTACCCTCTGCTCTGCTGGTCACGCAGACGAAAACCAATTTCACTATTAAAGGAAACCCTACTTCATGCAGACTAATCCATGTCTGGGTTGAATAAGGAAAGGAAGGGAGACTGTACTGTCCAAGAGAGTAGGCATCGAACCCGCATCTAGGTTGAGAAGGGGAAAATCAGTAGCTAAGGAATGAGTCTCGTGTCTCTTGGTTGAAGAAGGGTAGAAAGGCATGACAACGCAATAGAGAATGACCAGGTCGATCGGTTTGTTGTCCTCACATAGGAAAAAGGTGGCTAAACATAACAAAAATGGGACGTGATCCACATATGCTGCCTGGATATTTGTTGCTCTGGGCAACCATACCTCCCTCACCACTCTATGCATCCGTGGAGGTACATCGTACTGGTGCGCCCACTGTCCGAATGGGCCTCGCATGCTCTTAGTCTAACTTTTTTGCTGTTAGTATAACGCCAGCAGTCAAGTCAAGCAACGCTACTGCTAAAGTGATGCCACATTTAACTAATGCCGCACTCAGTCTAATGCCACCGATAAATTTAAGCAATGCCATTTAATGTCACTGGATTATTTCAGGGTTAGCTGTTGATTGTGGATGTATTAAAGATTTTTCAACTAAGGCATTCTAATGATGTTGCACAGCCAGTATACCAACGATGAAACTTGTTACTACCTTCATCAGCCTCTGTTGCCTTATTTATTCCTTCAAAAAGGTGGTTAGAAACAGTCTTGCTACCTTTTCCCATTAAGAAATTGGAATGCTTATATTTGTGAGTCTATGCTTCAACTAGTGCCACTTTTATAGTAATCACACTTTCAATATCTATGCAAACAGGGATGCTCGAGTTTAGTGGAACTGCACAAAAAGTCCAACTGGTTCAACATTAGGAGCATGTTTTCTCCCAAACCTTTATATCCAATTGGTGGCACTATGAGCTGTTCATTAAGAAGGTACATGGTTTGCTACTATCTTGCTACTCTTTCTGTACTGTCATTAGATAGTAATACTAGTGGTTTGCATGTGAATTTATTGGCAGGGTGGACCTACATTGGAGGTGCAGGACATGATTCAATGACTGGATGCTCAATTTCGGTTGTATCGATTTCACCTCTTCCATCACTGCGAACATGGATATCCTTGGTTTGATGAAGAATAGGCGCTATATTTCTGCTCTGAACAAGCAAATCAATTCAGTATGAAATTGTCCAGGGCAAAACATGACTGTATCAAATTGTCCATTGCAAAACATGACAGATCTAAGCGGAAGAGACATGTTTAAACCGAAAATACAAGGTGGGGTATATGTTTACTAGCTGCTTGATATTTGTGCAGACAGAGATGTCTGCCCATTGCTATTTAGCTAACACACAAAGAGACCGCAATTTTGGTTGAACTGCACAAGAGAATAGTATAGTCACTGCATGCAGTGCCATTTGAAAATAGACACAGAAAGATTGGATAGTCACTTCATGGACTGCAGAAAAGTAGTACTGTACTATTTATTGGCCAACACTAGGTGCTTCATTGCTTTGGTCTGATTATACAATGGGCATCATTTTGCCTAAGTTAAAGTTTGTATTCCGAAAATAGTCTCGCCGTGTGATCAAGAGAAGACCAAATCATATTGCAGTGGATGTTCCTCCATCATGTGTGGTTCATTCCCATGGTTCCAGCTGTTGGTGAAACCACTTACGTTTGCAAGAGGAATTGTAGACTTCACAAACAAATTTTTCATTCAGTCTGTACTGAATGTTGGCCAAGAGAAGCATCCATGTTAGTAGGAAGAACATATGTTTTTTCTAGATCTTTGCTTTTGGAGCTACATATTTGTATATGATCTGTGAATCATTGAGATGCATTAACATGTTGATCTTATGTATGGGAATCCTACTAGTTGGTTTTAGTTGTGGCTGATCTTTGCTTTTGGAGCTACATATTTGTATATGATCTGTGAATCATTGAGATGCATTAACAGTTCCTTATATCTGTTCGCTCAGTGTTTACAAGTTACCGATCGATCACTAGCTAGCCTACTAATGCGGTCCTGGCTGTTTTAGTTGCGACGCAAGATCCGAAGTGGTAGTTTTTTGAATAGAAATGCCTACCTCTGAAGAAACTGACAAGCTGCTCTGAAGAAAATGCCATGTGAATCTGAAGAAACTGCTAGCAAAAACGTTCTCAAATGCCTTATCTCCCAGCTAAAGTTCATCAATTGATGCCCTCAGCTGCGACTCGTTGCATGCTGCTCCGCGTACTGGCTGCGAGCGATTTTGAGTGCCCGCATGCAGCGGGCCATAATTAAGGCAGCTAACTGATGCGAAAAAGATGTGCTTTAATTATTGTGGGCCTTTTAAATCCATGGAATCATTATTGACAAGGAGGGAGATGATTCGAGTGCACTCGTTTGACCGTAAGGTTGGCGTGCGACCCAGCACGGACGGGACGGAACGACACAGTCAGAATTTCAGTTTCTCTAGTTTTCCACGGCAAGCTGGCGCGCTAAGCCATGCTTGCTTCATTATGCATTGAATTCCGATGACCGTCGCGCTACCTTCCGCTTATAAGTACTGTTTCTCGGCCTTCTATGGTGGCACCGTGACCCAACTCGCCCTATCCTCATAAGCCCCCACCGGCCCGACGTTGCTCGCCACTTATCCTCGCTCTCGCCACGTCCGCCATGCCCCCGCCCGTCAGCGATAGGCGTGGCTGGAGGCGGTCACCGCCGGAACTAGTGTTCGGTTTTTCACCGGAAGGCAAACGGAGGGAGGAGGCATTCTATCGGTCTTCAGATGGCAATGCGGAGATCGAGGACTTGTTGGAGGAGCAGGAGTTGTTGGAGCGCGACCGCTTGGCGGATGAGCAGCGTATCGCCGATTTGCGCCGCCAGCGGGACATGGAGCAGCAGCGCACCGACGCTCTGAGTCGCGAGCAGAGCGCCCGCACGTGGGCCGACTACGTGGAGGCCGGCGCCCGGCAAATAGCCCTGGAGGCTATCGAGCACGCACGCGTTCGCGATGCCGATTTTTACTACCAACTCGTCAAGTGGGTTTCCCGCTTAGAAGCCGAAGCTTCGGTGGACCAGGCCGGCATGGAAAGGGCCAACGCGCGCGAGCAACGCGACCTATCGCACCTCTGGCAAGTCCGAGGCGAGGCGGAGGACGCCGGTGCCGGCGTTTAGCGTGTACCGCAGATGGCGGCCGGCATCGTCTAGTTAGCTAAGAGTAAGTTAGTACTTGTACGCTACTAGAGTATTAGTGGAAGTAGATAGTTAACTTGGCTATGATGGTTGTCAACGTGGAAGTTCAGTACTCTATATGTGGATCAGACCTGTTACTTTGCTCTGAATGTTGAACTTTCCGTTGGAACATATGGAATGGGCTCTTATTTTTTTAAATGGGTTGTATTTGTCCTCCACGGGTTTAGAGGCTGACTTGTGGGCCTACCAAGTTGACGCGTACACAACCAGGAGATGATTGTATGTGGAGAGGATGACAGCAGGGACCCGCCAAGGTCATGGTAGTACGCAAGCAAAGTGCCTCCCTATTTCAATCCAATAAAAAAATGGCTCCTCGTAATGGATTTCTGACATCTGGGTCCCATGCCATTGTCAACGTAGTCAATAAACGAGAGAGTTGCACAACGAGCGGCTGACATCAGGGACCCAGCAGCTCACCCAGTTATTTTTGTTTTGGGTTAATTTGATAAATGCCACTCCAAATCTGGTGTTTCTAAGAAATGCCATTGCAATTTCCAAACTTTGAAAAATGCCATTTCATGCCATCCCCAGTGGCATTTTTTGAAGTCTGGAGTGGCGTTTTTCAATGTTTGCAAATTGAAGTGGCGTTTTCCAAAGTTTGCAAAAATTGCAGTGGCATTTTTCAAAGTTTGGAAATTGCAGTGGCATTTTTATGAATCGCCATATTTGTTGTGGCATTTATCTATTTTTTTAGACGGAAGCAGGGTGTCAACTGGGCTGTGCGGGGCACTCTGGCATGTCTAGACAGCCTTCTCTTTTATGTTTACCACAGACCAGCCCAGTAGTTTTTTTTCTTTTTGAAAATAGCTAGCCCAGTTTTTTAGTGATTTGCCAAGTAAGTCGCTTTGTCAGGCCTATTGGGCTGCAAATATTTCAAGACAAGGAGAGCTTCATTCGGCTAGACGAGAAAATGGCCTATCACTAATGAGAAATGGGTTGTACATTTTTAAAACACATCAAACCGACAATTACTTTCGAATTTCTTTTTTTCATTTCAAGATTTTAAATTGCATTAATTTTTATGCATGGACAATTTGTTGGATTTTATATTGATATACATTTATTTTTAAAATCAGTTTGAATGTGACTCGAAAATTTCGGGATTAAAAACAGTTCGGACTGCACCGAAATATGCAACATTTCGTATAATTTTTTAACCGTGGCCACAATATGGGCTGTAATGCTAACAAAAAGAATATGGGCTCCAAAAGAAACCTTCAGAATTAGCAAATGGGTTGTAAACTATTAGAAATAATGGCAGATGGGATGTATGCTGTTTTCCACAGATTTGAGGCTTTCCTAAAAAAAGGTTGACGCACAAGCAGTGACTGTTGGATGGCCATCCAACGGCCATCGTGCTTCTTCAATCTCTGCTCTTCCTGCTCCAGCCGCTCAAACAAGCGCCGGCGGGACTGCCTGCTCCCTCCTTCCTGCGGCCGGTTCTGCTGCCGCGCAGGCCTCACCGCCCCACCGTACTCCCATCGCTGGCCTAGCCATCCCTCTACTCACCCACACCTGCTGTTATTCTCCGGCGACGGCAGACGAACCAGTAAACCCTCGTACAGTCGTACTCCCCTCCGCGTGGGAAACAACTGCCGAGTCTTCCCTGCCTCCGTGTCGTTCCCTTCCTAGGCCTTGCCGTCGTCCACCGCCCTGGTGCTCTCGGCGCGGCCTGGTCAACATGGTCAACGACCGACATGCATCTGAAGTGGACTGTACGTGGAGAGGCCGACAGCTGGGTCCACGGCTGCACGCAAGGAAATGCCTCCTTATTACGCGCAAAATAATGATTCCTCCACCTGACATTAGGGACCCACCGAAAGGGCCTCTGTATTTCGCGAAAAAAAACGTTACCGCCGCTGACAGCTCGGACCCACCAGCTATATCTCGCACGCAAGGAAGTGCCTCCTTATTACGCACAAAAAAATGAATACTCCCCCTGCTAGCTGGGACCCACCATGGTGGGAGGCTGACTTGTGGGCCTACTAAGTTGACTGGGACGGGGACCTTTGTCAACTTTAGTCAATATGAACGATTCTAGCTCCAGTGACCGTACGATGTCCATCCAACGGCCGTAGTGCTTCTTCATCCTCTGGTCTTCTTGCTCTAGCCGCCCAAAGCAGCGGCGGTCGTGCCGCATGCTCCTGCCTCCCGTGGCCGGCTATGTTGCCGCGGAGGCCTCACCGCCCCCTACTATTCCCACCGCTGGCCAGGCCATGCGGCGACGGCAGCCTCACACCGCAGCCGAACCAGTGAACCCTCGTACTCCTCTCCGCGCGGGCTTCCACTGCCGCGTCTTCCCCGGCTCCCTGTCGTCCCCTTCCTAGGCCTCGCCGTCGTCCACCGCCCTAGTGCTCTCGGCGTGGCGTGGTCAACGTGGTCAAGGAAACAACTTCCATCGGACGTGGACTGTACGTGGAGAGGCTGACAGCTGGGTCCACGGCTGCAGCAAGGAAGTGCCTCCTTATTACGCGGAAAATAAAGATTCCTCCACCTGACAGCTGGGACCCACCGGACGGGCCACTGTATTTCGCAAAAAAAACATTTCCCCCTGACTGCTGGGACCCACCAGCTACATCTTCGCACGCAAGGAAGTGCGTCCGGGCAAAAAAAATGATTCGCCCCCCTGACTGATGGGACCCACCAGCTACATCTTCGCAGGCAAGGAAGTGCCTGACAGTCGGGACCCACCTGGTCAAAGCGTACGTAGCGTTGTCATTCTGGTCGCGAACGTGTACGTACATATATACTGGTGGATGTAGAGGCGCACATGTGTCGTAGTAGAGGCGCACACGTAGCATGTACACGTACGTACAGCGGCCAGTGTGCAAGAAAGAAAATACGGCCACGTACGTACATACGGGCAGGGTCTCGAACGCCTACTCGCGCATATGTACGGCCAGGGCTTGTGTACATGGCTGGGTCGGAATGGAGAAACAGCGTCGTCGTCATGTTCATGGGGAGCCAACCGGCTGGGTCGAAACAGAATGCGTCGTCATGTTCATCGGGAGGGCTTGGATGGAACAGCCGATGGAAACGAGGCCTGGCATACCGCAGAACAGAGGAAACGGCCTTGTGTTCGACCGGCCACGTTTGAAACGGGATCCTGTTCATCGGGAGGGGTCTGGCATACCGCAAAACGGAGGAAACAGACCTCCTACGGTCGAAACGGGGGTCCTGTTGATCGGGAGGGGTGTGGCGTACCGCAAAACGGAGGAAACGGACTTGTGTTGGAGCGCTACGGTCGAAACGGGGATCCTGTTCATCGGGAGGGATGTGGCGTACCGCAAAACGGGACTCCACGGGATACTGTTCATCTCCACCGTCGACCCCTTCCAGCCTCCACGGGCTACTGTTCATCCACCGTCGATCTCCTCCAGCCTCCACCTGCGACTGTTCATCCACGGGCTCCTGTTCATCCAGCCTCCAGCACGCGCTACTCCACCGGCTACTGTTCAAGCAGCCCTCTCCACGGGCTCCTGTTCAACCACCCCTCCACGGGCTACTGTTCATCCAGCCCTCCACCGTCTACTGTTCATTCTACCCTCCACGGGGTGGTCCTGTTCATCCTGCCCTCCACGGGGTCCTGTTCATCCAGCCCCAACTGGCTCGATCGATCGGGGTCCTGTTCATCCAGAGGCAACACCACGAGGTCCTGTTCATCCACCCCCACCGGGAACTGTTCATCCAAACCCCCCAGCAACGCTCACTGTTCATCCAGAGGCAGCATCGATCGGCTTCAGTTAGCAGCAGTAGCGAAGGAATCGCTCGATCGGGTTCAGTTAATAGCCATTGATCGATCGCTCGGGTTCAGTAACGCGTAGCCTGCAGTGCAATCGCTCGGGTTCAGTTAGAGCCCAACGCCTCGCTTGGGTTCAGTTAGAGCCAACGCCTCGCACACACGCGCGTACGTGTACGAGAGAAATGCGCATCGCTCGGCCCCCGACCTCCCACCGTAACCTGGAACTCCCCGAAATTTTCCTCGCCCTCGCTTCTACCATGGTTTTTTCCGTCATGGACGGCCCAAAGAATGTCATGCAGCTGCGTCTCCGGCCCGCCTAGGACGAAAAGCCCATTTTCTGTCATGATTTTTTGTCATAGAAGTAGGAGCCCACCACATCTATGATGATACCGGGTTTTGTCACAATTATCGTCATAGAAGTGTCATATGTATGACAGAAAAAAATTCGTTCGCCCAAAATGTCACGGATGTGTCTTTTTTTTGTAGTGTCAGCTCCAAACAACACCTGCCGGCTTCTGCTCAAGACCATCCCCCTTACTTGGCCATTTGCTGTCTGGGGGCTGGACATGGTGGGCCCGTTCAAGACAGCACGCGGCAGCATGACCCATCTGCTTGTCGCCATGGACAAATTCAACAAGTGGATTGAAGCAAAATCAATCAAGAAGCTGAATGGTCCGACTACTTTGACCTTCATCGCAGATATCACCGTCCTGTACGGCTAACCGCACAACATCATCACCGACAACGGCACCAACTTTGCAAAAGGCGCCTTGGCCCGTTTCTGCGCGACGCAGGGCATCCGACTGGACCTAGCATCCGTTGCCCATCCGCAGTCAAACGGCCAAGTCGAGCGAGCAAACGGCCTCATCCTGTCTGGCATCAAGCCCCGACTGGTCGAGCCACTGGAGCGCTCGGCCAGCTGCTGGATCGATGAGCTGCCGGTCGTCCTCTAGAGTCTCTACACCACGCCAAACAAAGCAACCGGCTTCACTCCCTTCTTCCTCGTGTACGGGGCTGAGGCCGTCATCCCAACTGACATTGAGTTTGACTCACCTCGCGTCACCATGTACACGGAGCCGGAGGCGAAGGAGGCACGAGAAGACGGCGTCGACCTGCTGGAAGAGGTCCGGCTGCTAGCACTCAGCTGGTCCGCCATCTACCAGCAAGGCCTGCACCGCTACCACGGTCGGAAGGTCAAGCCACGATCCTTCCGAGAGGGAGATCTTGTGCTCTGGCTGATCCAGCAAACAGCCGGCTAGCACAAGCTATCGGCCCCTTGGGAAGGGCTCTTCATCATTAGCAAAGCCTTGGGCAACGACTCCTACTACCTCATCAATGCACAGAAGCCTAGGGCACGCAAGAGGGACGATTCCGGCAAGGAAACAGAGCGCCCATGGAATGCAAATCTCGTTTGAAGATTTTACAGTTAATGCAGTATGTACCATGCTACCTTTTTTATTAAGAGCAAAGACATCGCGTGCCTCGAGGAGCACTCGGGGGCTACCCTTTTATCTATATAATAAAGTTTTATGCATGTGAATGTGTTATTTCATTCCTCTGCCCAGCACCGGGTTCGACCAGTCGGCCCGGGGGCTTGCCGCCTTGTGCTATGTTGATGCCACCTGTAGTCGGACAAGTAGTGTGCCGACATCTAAGCCCTCTCTTGCCTTAAGCCGCAGCTCGCAGAGCGACTGTCTGGCTGGCAAGAGCTAAAGGCAGGAAATGGTGTCCACACGAAAAATGACTAAGGAAAAAAGCATCAGCATAGGCCAAGCCGGCTCCTCGCCTCATCGTCCGGCTGCTGAGCAGCCGGCCGGCCGGCTTCTCACTTGACTTGCTACGTTCTACGCGGCCAAAGTACCTGTCTTCCCAAACGGCCAAGGACCTGACCCAGCCATAGACCGTAGAGCGGCTGTCCGGCTGGTAGGGTGGCGGCCAAGGGAAGGCGGCAAAAGAAAAAACCAAAAAAGAGCAGAGAAGCAAGGCAAAGTAAGAAACCGGCAGAGCACAACTTGTGCGAATAAAATTAATTTACATAGCAAAGGCTCATAGCCATCATTCAACAGAGTTTGAATACACCCCGAGCGGGTGGAACTGCGCAAATTTAACAAGCTTGTTCGAAAGATTACAAGAACAGGTAAAATAAGATAAAGTGGCCGCCTAGGCCAGAGGAGCAGCAGGCGGATCTGACAGGTTGGTGGAGGGGGCAGCGCCGGATGGTGGAGCGGCTGACTGGTGGGTCTCGGCTTGGTCGGCGCCGGCAGCAGGCGGCTCACTGGTCGAGGCTCGATCAGGCTGAGGCTGGCCGTCTGCACCGTCGTCCGGTGCGTCGTCTTCGCCTTCCTCATCCTCTTCATCCTCGCCCTCATCGAAGGAGGCGATCTCCTCGGTTGAGTTCTCCCCATCCTTTGGGTTCAACCCGAACCAGTTGGGCGGCGCTACGGCGCCCTCCTTGTCCAGCTCGGGGATGAAGACATCGGTGTTGGCATACTCGGCGATCGCTGCCCCGTGTTGAGTGAGCGCGGGCCCCACCACCACCAGCTCCTCTCCCGCCTCTTGCCGGAAGGTGGCCAGCTGGGCCAGGTTCAGCCCCGGGTACCAAGCCTTGGCGAACTCCAAGGCCGTCCGAGCACCCGCTCGAGCTGCGGAGCCCTTCCAAGCCTCGAAAAGGTCAACTGCTACATCCAACCAGTCCACAGTCCGGCTAGGGGTGCGCGGGACTTGGGCGTCAGGCCAGAGGGCGGACAACACCTGGGACCCGGCGCGCTGAAGGCGGCAGAGCAGGCGGTGGGCCGGCTGCAGGCGCGTCCTGACAGCCAGAAGCTGCTCGTTGAGGTTCCAAGGCACGTTGGGCGGAATCTCCACCCCAACCCTCCTACGCTGCTCGCGCCGCGCCTCGATGGCCTGGCTGACGGTGACGGAGTGACCGGGAAAGAATTCTGCGCAAGAAGAAAATCAAAGATTAGAAGCCGGAAGTCGACTCTTGCAGCAGTCGGCGGCTTCAAAAGAAGAAGTAACTTACCATCGATCATATCCTCGATCTCGCCGTAGCCATCGGTGAGGAACTTCTCCTTCTCGGCCTAGTTCGAGCGTTGCGTCTCGAACTCGGCCGTGAGGGAGTCTTCACGCTCCTTCAGCCTCTGGAGCTCCGCCTTGTGCCGCTCCGCCTGGTCCGCCAGCTCCTTGGCCAGGCGGTCGCACTCCTGAGCCGCCTTGCTGCGCTCCTCCTCCTTGGTGTGCAGCTCGGTTTGGACCTCGCCGAGGCGCTGCTGCAATCTGGCGGCTGCCTCTGCAAAGATACGAAAGAAAAGACATCAACAATCAACAAAGAAGACAAGTGGTTGCCGGAAGATCCGGCCCGAATCTCGGGGGCTACACCCAGCGGGTGCGCTGACGCGCCCCCGCGAGAGAGAAGACGGAGTGCTTACTTCGGCTCTGGTTCAAGTCGCTGGTCCGCTGGGCCAGCTCCTGGACCTGGGAGTTGAAGGCGGCCGCGCGGATGTTGTGGTAGTCCTGCAACGAAGACAACAAAAGAGAAAATAAGTTAGCACTTGGAACTTACCTTGAAGTTTCGAGCCGCTTGCTCAGCAGCCGGCTCGGAACTCGGAGGCTACACCCAGTGGGTGTGCTGGAGCGCCCCCACGGAAGATTACGAGAATCAAAAAACAAGAAGTAAGAAACATACCTGTCATGGAATTGTCACAGCAGATGTCCTCGAGCTAGGACTTAGTCGTGGATCCATCGCAACTAGGAAGCTTGAAGGGGTTATGCGGGACAAGGAACACGAGGGTTTATACTGGTTCGGCCCCTTACGGTGAAGGTAAAAGCCTACGTCCAGTTTGAGGTGATATTGATTAGGGTTACGATCGCCAGGGAGCTAAACAGCTATGCCCGGCTCTCAATGAGGTTGTCCTCGCCCTTGAACCGTTGCCGGGTCGTCCCTTTATATAAGGAGGCTGACGCCCAGCAGCCCTTAGAGTCCCGGCCGGCTCATAAGAACGTCCGGCTCGGACTCTAAACTATACTTGCCTTGCACTACAAGTCTACTATAATAATGATTGTAATTACAGGCTCTAAGCCATATCCGGGTCTCAGCCCATCTCTGGCCCATCGTTTTGAAACTTGGCTCCGGGCTTCTGGCAATGACCATCCGAAGAGTAACCCGGCCCCTCCTGGCGGGTGACTCTAAGGTCTATATCCTCAACATTAGGCCCCAGATTGACTTGAGCCGGCTCGTGTCAATCTTCAACTCTGCCGACAGAGAAAATCTCCGGTTTACCATTCATGTGAAGGACATAACCTGGAGTGACGTCATCCCCTGGACTCCGGATAATCCGCCGTGACGTCATCCTCCATTAAGTCCGTTTTTTACTCCGCCAGATCCGCAACGGATCTTTGCTTTTACTGTCATTCCGAAAATCGAGGCGTCGTGAGGGGGAGATAACCACGCCGTGGTCTCCTTGAATCTCGCGCCCACTTATGACTCTGCCTTATAAATAGGCCGGCCCAACGCTTTCTTCTCACGCTCTCCTTCTTCCTCCTCGCGCCGTCGCTCCTCTGCCCGAGCTCGTGTTCCACCGCCGTCGTCTCGCCTCCGACCGTCGTCAACCTTGGCCGCTGCATCACCCTGACCCGGACCAGACAAACGGCGGCGACTCCCGCTCCTCTTCAGCTCCGGTGAGTCTCCTCTGCCTTGCTAGAACAGATGTGTGGTAGAGTTCGTCTGTGTTCTTCATGTTCGTCACCATAGCCATAAGTTTCGGTAGTTCCTGTAGTCATTGCCCTTGCTGATCTTAACTCTTCGTAGAACCACTGCGGTAGATGTTCGAGATCCACTTCACCTGCCAGAAACCCTCCTTTTACTGCATAAGAACCGTGTTCAACCTCAAGAACTTCTCCTGCATCTGTTTTTTAGGTCTAGAAAATTTTCATTTCACCCGACCACTTTGATCCAAAAAAGTTACTGCAATATGTGAAACCTGTTTTACCACACTTAGTAAAAACTGCAACCCTTGAATATTGGCAGCTTACATTTCCGGCTTAAAGAAAACACACGCCGTAGAACTTCCCGGGTTAAAGAGAACCATGCTCTGTAGAATCCTCCGGCTTAACTGTAGTAAAGCCGTAAATAACCAATTTACTCTGAACCCCCTGCGGCTTAAATAACCCACCGTATCTGAATATATATCATTAGTCCCCTTCATAAGCCGCCATCGTAGTTTGAATGATAATCTCCGGCTTACAATTAACCCGGACACTTTTCTCTTTACCATAGACCACCAACCTTCACCATGCCTCCCAAGGCTCCCATCACTTGCAACTGGATGAGATCCAACGTCACTGAAGAGACCCTGGCCAACTTCGTTAAGTCCGGATATCTGCCCAAGAAGGAAGTGATGTCCTACCGTGCCCCTGATCCGTCAGAAGAAAGACCACAGCCAAGGGACGGGGAGGTAGTGATCTTTGCGGAGCATATGAGCCGGGGCTTCGCACCGCCCGGCTCAAAATTCTTCCGGGACGTGCTCAACTTCTTTGACCTTCGGCCTCAGGATATAGGACCCAACTCCGTATCCAACATCTGCAACTTCCAAGTCTTTTGTGAAGTGTATCTTGGAGAAGAACCGAGTCTGCTGCTCTTCAGAGAGCTGTTTTATTTAAACCGCCAAAATGAGTGCGCCAACGGGCCAAGTCTGGAATTAGGCGGCATCTCTATCCAGCGGCGTAGGGACTGTCTGTTCCCTTACGCAGAGCCGCCGAGCCACCCTAAGGACTGGAATATGACTTGGTTCTACTGCCAAGATACGTCCCCGGCTGAGGAAAACCCGCTGCCTGGCTTTCGCCCAACGCGCCTAGAGCCGACTCATCCACTATCCGACAAACTGACTGCCGCGGAACGCCAGCCTCTGCTTCCAACGATCAATAAGATCAAGGCCCTGCTAGGCAACGGTCTGAACGGAATTGACCTGGTCAGGGTCTGGATCTCTTGGCGGGTGATCCCATTGAGCCGCCGCCCCGGCTTAATGTGTGAGTACACCGGGCGAAAGGATGACCCGCAGAGGCACAGTCGCAATGATCTTCCAGAAGACGTTGCAGAGGAAGAGACCAAGGCTCTTCTAAATGAGAGCTTGGCAGACTGCGGAAGAACCGGGCTAGCCCCCTTCTGCAAGACCAATCCAGCCCCAGCGGTAAGCCGCTAACTTTAATCTTTATCTTCTTCTGCATATAACCTTCAACTGAACCGTTTTAAGAATCAATCATTGTATCTCAGGCTGATGATAAATTCTGGCGGGTCAAATATGACCATGAGGCGGCCAAGAAAGCCCGGAAAGCAAAGAAAGCCGCTAAGAAAGCCGCCCCTCGCAAAAAGGGAAGCAGACCCATTGCTTTGGAGCTATTGCAATTAAGCGACAGCTCCGAGTCAGAGGTAATCCTTAAACTTGTAAATTCTTGCCATATTTATCGTTTGTTGCTGTCCGCCTTATCAACATTTGCTCATTGACAGGATGACACCGGCGCCAATAACCCAGTGGTTGAAGAGGTAACGTCACTTTCCTCCGACTCGGAGCCTTTGCCACAGCTGAAAGTCCGAAGAGTAACCCGGAAAGTAAGCTTTTCACATCCATTAGCTCATCAAGACCCTCAATTTCTTTTGAAGCAGCAGGTTCACGAAAGCCGGCGTCACACCCGGGCCCGCAAGGACACCGACCTCTCCGCCGGATTACCCGACGCAACAAGGAAGCATCGCACTGAGGTTTTTTCTCACCTGTACCCTTTTCATCCGTTGGCGGGTGTCATCCGTCAACCACTCAACTCTTCTGACTCCAATTATCAGGAGACCTCCCCCTCTTCGGGTGACTCCATGCAGTCAAGTCTGCCGGCCTTCAAGACTGCACCCGGGTAATAACAATCTCCTTGCATTATCTGTCTGTAATTACTCTTTGTATGCCTAACACTTCTGCCTTTTCAGTGCCCAGGCAAAGCTCACCAAAAGAGCAAAGAAGACCAGGTCAGCCGGAGTGCCAGACTTGCCTGAGCCGGAGGCGACGGCTCAAGAGCCGCCAGCTGCCTCCGCCCCCGAGGCTACCATTCCCATGGATACGGCGCCTGAAGCCCCTGCCCCAACTACCAAGACAACGACCGAAGCGTCGGTTAACCCGGAGGCCTCCGGCTCTGCCCCACCAGCTGACGACCCGGACGTGGTAATTACCCGGACGGAGTATGTTGAGCCGGGGAGACCGACCGTGCTGGCCAAATGCTCCGCGAAGGGGGAGTTGCTGCAGCCCCACCGGGTGAATCTGGACCTCTCCAGCTACACCGATTTGAGCATTGGAGAGCTCGTTTCTGGCTACATCAGCCAAGTTCACAAGAGCCGGGACGCCGAGATTGCCATGGTCAACCAGATCCAACAAAAATCTGAGGTAACCTTCTGCTGTCTTCTTACTTTCTGCATAGTGACCCTTGTCATGCTAGCCCCCAAGTCGACGACTTATACTTGAATATGTTGTAGACTTAGGTCCCGGCTTACTCAATTGAGCCGGCAGTACGTAGATAGATACGTTCAATATGCATTAGCCCCCAAGTGCCAAGTGTCTTTGCTTGGAAAGCGCGTGGGACTTATATAATGACTGTTAATAACCCGGAAATATATGCAGGCTGTTGGCAAGAAATTAGAGTCGGATCTTGCGGATCTCAAGAGCCGGCTGAAGACACAGGAAATGGAGACCCGGAAGGCAAACGCCAAGTTTGTCTCCAGCATCGCCGCTCAAGAGAAGCTGAAGACCGAATTTGATGCTGAGCGGAAGGCCTGGGCTGAGGAGAAAGCCGCACTGGTGACCCGGGCAGAACAGGCGGAGAAGGCGCTCTCTGAGAAAACCGCCGAGCTCTCCGGCCTAAAGCGCTAGGTTTCCCAAATGGTAGCCACCATCTTCGGTAAGTCGCCTCACCGGCTTTCATCCATGTTAGAATGTTTACATCTCCTGATTCATCCTTGTCACCGGCTTATCTGATGTTCTTTAAACAGGTCCCAGAAGCGCCAACCTTAACCAGAGCGTGGTCACCAAGTTAAAGGCCGTGTACACCCTGGTGGAACAGCTCTACACCGGGTCACAGCGTGCCTTAGCTGTGGTGGCCCTATCCAACGAGGTGCCAACTCATCTAGCCGAAGTCCTGCGCCGGCTCGCAGTTCTGCCGCAGCAGATCCAGGAGCTATGACGAGCATCCGCGAGAGCCGGAGCAATCGCCGCGCTGAGTCGGGCCAAGGCATTCCTGCCGGAGCTAGACCCGGCAGACATCGCCCTGGGTTACCCAAGCCTGAAGGAAGACGGCTCAGCCTTCGACCAGAAGGACTTCGCGGCATGTGTGAAGGCTGTACGCCCGGTGGCCACCCTCATCGGGAACGACACCGACTTAACCAAGTATCAGCCGGGGTACAATGCGGAGAATCAGAGGATTCCAACCCCTCGCTATGAAGCTCTCAATCTGATTCCTCCGGCTCGTCAGCACACCTTCGCCCCGGAGATTGACCCGGCCGGGTTAATTGACGAAGAAGCCCAGTTCGAAGCTCTCAGCGGCATCAACTAGAAATCATCAACCTTCGAAGTCTTGGGGTCAGCCGGAGGAGAAGACAGGAATGAGCCGGGGACTTCAACTCAGCAGGCGTCATAAGTTAGCGGGCGGCTTATCAAACATTGTTCCATCTTTTAGACTTGAAGAATTATTGTAATAGAGTAGGTGCAACAGTTTATCTCTGCCGTGCCATCGTGCACGTTTTTAAATGCGAAAGTCTTTTGAATTTATCTCTTTGATGTTTTTCCGGGTCATAACCATCCCTGTGTTCTTCTCAACCTCAAAAGGTGCCTTGAAGTATCTGCATAGAAAAGGCAAATCACAAGTCTCGAGGCGGCTTACCGCCCTGAGAATCAGGTGTTTGAGATAAATAACTCGGAAGATGAATCAAAAAAGACTGGTCCTTAAGTATACTCTGAACATAGCCGAAATAACACACTGAACAGCCTGTATGCATCTTTCGATTTAAATAACCCGGGCGGCAAGGTTGACACCTTAACTCTGATTTACTTGCCTTAATGACACCCATGACATGCAACTAACACTGTAAACCAAAGTTAAGCCGGCAAGTGAGACCCGGCCATGCATACCTCAGAATAAACTTGTGAAAAAGCAGAAGAACTTAGGGGCTTCCGGTTCGAATACGACCAAAGACCCGGCCCCAAGGGGTTAAGCTAAGATTCGGATACAATCATATAGCCCCCAGTGGGTGTGGCGATGCCAATCAAAAGGGTACCGACAGCTATGTTCTCTTTGGTTCGAATACGACCCATGTTTGAACAGGAAGCCCCCAAGTGATTCTTAAAATTGTTTAACGACGCTGATTCGAATACGATCCACGTCGGTTCTCAAAGGGGTTAAACTATGATTCAAATATGACCAAAGGTAACCTCCCAATGAGCTCGGCACTTTGCCAATCAAGTGGGTATCGACAGCTATGTTCTCTTTGGTTCGAATACGACCCATGTTTGAACAGGAAGCCCCCAAGTGACCTTACTGCTTATGGCTAGATTCGAATACGACCATAAGCCGGATCCTCCTTAAGGTCCGCATGTAAAAAAGCAACACACGCATATTTAGAGGAGAAAAAAGGACAGAGGTCCTGCTTTATTGCTTATCATGATATATACATGTCTGAGATAAATATGTACACCACGAGAGCCGGTAGCTCAAGTGTAGTAAGGCCGAAGCTGAGCTATATTCCACGGCCGACGGGTCTCCTCCTCAGATTTACGCGAATCTTTATGCTCCCGAATATCAATGAGGTAATATGACCCGTTGTGCAAGTTCTTGCTGACCACAAAGGGCCCTTCCCAAGGTGGGGATAACTTGTGTGCATCTGTTTGATCCTGGATGAGCCGGAGCACAAGGTCGCCTTCCTGGAAGACCCGGGATTTGACCCGGCGGCTATGATAACGGCGCAGGTCTTGTTGGTAAATCGCTGAACGGGCTGCTGCCACATCACGCTGTTCGTCCAACAAGTCCAGAGCATCTTGGCGCGCCTGTTCATTATCCGTCTCAACATAAGCCGCCACACGAGGTGAATCGTGACGGATGTCACTGGGGAGGACTGCTTCTGCTCCATAAACCATGAAGAAAGGCGTGAAGCCTGTAGACCTGTTAGGAGTAGTGTTGATGCTCCATAAGACGGAGGGCAACTCCTCCACCCAACAACCCGGCGTCCGTTGCAAAGGGACCAAAAGCCGGGGCTTGATGCCCTTCAGAATCTCCTGGTTAGCTCTCTCAGCTTGACCATTGGATTGGGGATGAGCCACTGAGGAAACATCAAGTCGGATATGCTCTCGTTGACAAAACTCTTCCATAGCTCCCTTGGATAGATTGGTGCCATTGTCATTTATGATGCTGTGCGGAAAACCGAAGCGGAAAATCACCTTTTTCATAAATTGAACCGCCGTGGCTGCATCGCACTTGCTGACTGGCTCAGCCTCCACCCACTTCGTGAATTTGTCAACTGCCACCAAAAGGTGGGTCTTCTTATCCTTGGACCGTTTAAAAGGCCCAACCATATCAAGCCCCCAGACCGCAAAGGGCCAAGTGATTGGGATCATCCTCAACTCCTGAGCCGGCACATGAGCCCGTCTTGAGAACCTTTGGCAACCATCGCATTTACTGACCAAGTCCTCTGCATCAGCGTGAGCCATCAGCCAATAAAAACCATGACGGAAAGCCTTGGCCACAAGAGATTTTGAACCGGCATGATGGCCACAATCCCCTTCATGGATCTCGCGCAAGATCTCTTGACCTTCCTCAGGGGAGATACAACGCTGAAATGCCCCTGAAACACTGCGATGATGCAACTCGCCATCAATAACAATCATTGACTTAGCCCGGCGGGTTATTTGCCTGGCCAGAGTTTCATCCTCAGGCAACTCTCCCCGGGTTATATAAGCCAGATAAGGCATTGTCCAGTCTGGTATGACATGAAGGGCCGCCACCAGTCGTGCCTCCAGGTCAGGGATAGCCAAGTCCTCCTCTGTGGGCAACCGAACCGACGGGTTATACAGGACATCCAAGAAAGTGTTAGGCGGCACCGACTTTCGCTGGGAGCCTAGCCGGCTTAAAGCATCAGCCGCCTCGTTCTTCCTGCGATCAATGTGCTCCACTTGGTATCCCTGAAAGTGCCCAGCAATGGCATCAACCTCGCGGCGATAAGCCGCCATGAGAGGATCCTTAGAATCCCAGGTGCCTGATACTTGTTGAGCCACCAAGTCTGAGTCACCAAAGCACCTTACCCGGCTTAAGCTCATCTCCTTAGCCACTCGAAGACCGTGGAGCAAAGCCTCATATTCAGCCGCATTGTTAGTGCAAGGAAACATCAACCGTAGCACATAATGGAATTTGTCACCTTTAGGGGAAGCCAATACAACACCAGCCCCCGAGCCCTCCAATTGTCTGGACCCATCAAAGTGGATAGTCCAATAAGTGTTATCCGGCTTTTGCTCAGGCACTTGTGACTCTGTCCAATCATTGATGAAATCCACCAAAGCCTGAGATTTAACAGTGGTGCGTGGCACATATTTAAGACCATGAGGCCCAAGTTCTATAGCCCACTTAGCAATTCTCCCTGTGGCCTCTCTGTTCTGGATAATATCACCAAGAGGGGCAGAACTGACCACAGTGATGGGATGACCCTGAAAATAATGCTTAAGCTTCCGGCTCGCCATGAACACACCATACACAAGCTTCTGCCAATGCGGGTACCGCTGCTTGGACTCAATGAGTACTTCGCTGACATAATAAACCGGCCGCTGAACCGGATGCTCCTTACCCACCTCCTTGCGCTCCACCACAATAGCCACACTGACGGCCCGTGCGTTTGCCGCCACATATAGTAGCAAGGGCTCCTTATCAACCGGAGCAGCAAGGACGGGGGGCTCTGCCAGTTGCTTTTTCAAATCCTCAAAAGCGGTATTCGCTACATCATTCCAGACAAAGTTATCAGTTTTCTTCATCAACTGATATAGGGGCATAGCCTTTTCCCCCAAACGACTTATAAACCGATTTAAAGCAGCGATGCGACCCGCCAAACGCTGAACGTCATTTATACACGCCGGTTTAGCTAGGGAGGTGATTGCCTTGATCTTCTCCGGGTTAGCCTCAATGCCCCTGTAAGAAACCAAGAAGCCCAATAGTTTGCCTGCAGGAACACCAAAAACACACTTGGCCGGGTTAAGCATCATCTTGTAGACCCGGAGAGTATCAAAGGTCTCTCTTAAGTCATCTATCAGGGCTTCCTCCTTGATGGATTTAACCACAATATCATCCACGTAAGCGTGAACATTGCGCCTGATCTGTTTATGAAGACAATTCTGCACACAACGCTGGTAAGTCGCCTGTGCACACTTGAGTCCGAAGGGCATAGACACATAGCAGAAGGCTCCAAAGGGAGTGATGAACGCCGTCTTCTCCTGGTCCCTAACTGCCATCTTAATCTGATGATATCCGGAATAGGCATCCAAGAAACTTAAGCGTGCACAACCTGCCGTAGCATCAATGATTTGTTCAATACGGGGGAGAGCAAAAGGATCAGCCGGACACGCCTTGTTCAAGTCCGTGTAGTCCACACACATCCGCCAGGTGCCGTTCTTCTTGAGTACGAGCACCGGGTTAGCCAACCACTCCGGGTGAAAAACTTCAACAATGAACCCGGCCGCCAAGAGCCGGGCCACTTCTTCACCAATAGCTTTCCGCCTCTCTTCGTTAAACCGTCAAAGGAACTGTCTAACTGGCTTAAATTTTGGATCAACATTGAGAGTGTGCTCAGCAAGTTCTCTAGGTACACCTGGCATGTCAGAAGGTTTCCACACGAAGATGTCCCTATTCTCACGGATGAACTTGATGAGCGCGCTTTCCTATTTCGGGTCCAGATTTGCACTGATGCTAAACTGCTGAGAGGAGTCACCTGGAACAAAATCAACAAGTTTAGTCTCATCAGCTGATTTAAATTTCATTGCTGGTTCATTCTCCGTGGTTGGCTTTTTCAGAGAGGTCATATCTGTTGGGTCAATATTGTCTTTGTAAAACTTCAACTCTTCTGTGGCACAAACAGACTCTGCATAAGCCGCGTCGCCTTCCTCGCACTCTAGAGCCACCTTTCTGCTGCCGTGAACCGTAATGGTCCCATTGTGACCCGGCATTTTGAGCTGTAAGTACACATAACACGGCCGTGCCATGAACTTGGCGTAAGCCGGCCGTCCAAATATAGCATGGTATGGACTTCTTATCTTGACTACCTCAAAGGTCAGCTTCTCCACTCTGTAGTTGTTCTCATCACCAAAAGCCACTTCCAATTCGATCTTGCCGACTGGATAAGCCGACTTACCGGCACACCATGGAAGATAGTGTTTGACTGGCTGAGGTTCTTATCGACTAGCCCCATACGACGGAAAGTCTCATAATACAGGATATTGATGCTGCTGCCTCCATCCATGAGTACCTTTGTGAACTTACAACCTCCCACCTGAGGAGCCACCACTAAGGCCAAGTGGCCCGGGTTATCCACCCGGGGAGGGTGATCCTCCCTGCTCCACACTATAGGCTGCTCCGACCACCGCAAGTAGCGTGGAACCGCCGGCTCAACAGCATTAACAGCCCTCTTGTGAAGCTTCTGATCTCGTTTGCACAAACTAGTAGTGAACACATGATACTGTCCACCGCTAAGTTGCTTTGGGTTGGTCTGATAACCTCCCTGCTGCTGTTGATGACCCTGACCAGACTGTTGATTAAAGCCCCCTTGACCGTTCTGAGGACCGGAATTTGAGCCGCCGCCCGGGCCATGAAAGCCGCCGGCGCCTGAGCCGCCGCCCGGCCCATTGTAACTCTTAAAGGCTTTCATGATCGCGCAATCCTTCCACAGATGAGTCGCTGGCTTCTCTCTAGAGCCATGCCTTGGACAAGGTTCATTTAACAGCTGCTCCAGCGTTGGACCTGACCCGCCGCCTCGGGGAGGAGGCCTCCCCTTGCGTCGCTGGTTATTACCTTGGGAGTTGGCGTTGGCTACAAACTCTAGGCTGCCATCGGCCTTACGCTTGCCTCCTCCTTGGTTCCCCGGGTTAAACTGAGGACCCTTGCCATTGCCATTCTTCTTTCCCTTCCCTGCCCTTTCATCGTCTGAAGGGGGATCCTTGGTACCATCGGAATCGGCGTACTTGACAAGAGCCGCCATTAGGGTACCCATATCGGTGCAGTCGCGCTTGAGCCGCCCGAGCTTCATCTTAAGGGGCACAAAGCGACAGTTCTGTTCCAACATTAAGACTGCAGAACCGGCATCCATCTTATCTGATGAATGTATGATCTCCTTGACCCGGCGAACCCAATGGGTCGTGGACTCACCCTCCTGCTGTTTACAGTTAGTCAAATCCACAATTGACATAGATTGCCTGCAGGTATCTTTGAAGTTTTGAATGAACCGGGCTTTCAGCTCGGCCCAAGACCCAACAGAGTTCGGCGGTAACCCTTTCAACCACGTGCGGGCAGTTCCATCTAACATCATGGTGAAATATTTGGCCATGGCCGCCTCGCTGACCTCCAGCAATTCCATAGCCATCTCATCACTCTCAATCCAGGCTGCAGGCTGTAAGTCCGCTGTATAGTTAGGCACCTTCCTAGGGCCCTTGAAGTCCTTAGGTAGACGTTCATTACGGATGGCTGGTACCAAACAAGGGACACCCCCGGTCCTGGTAGAAATACCCACATCAGCGGACGTCGTCGGATAAGCCGGGGGGGTCTGATAAGCCGTCAATTGAGGCGCCTGCTCCGCCTCTTGCCGCACTTGGTCTGTTGCGTAGAAGGCTCCATTATGAGCCGGGCCATGGCCAAGGGGCGGCTCATGGCGTCGGACATTACTTGAACCGGTTGCTGAGACCATGTGCCGGCTGTAACTCGGGCTCTGGCCTGGACGAGGGGTCGAGTGGATCCTGTCGCGGCTGTAGGAGTACGCCTCTTGCTGCGCTAGTGCCGTCTGCAGGAGTTCCCTGACCCGGCGGGTTTCGATGGCCGCCGGAGAGTCGCCGTCAACAGGGAGAGCCGCCAGCCGTGCTGCCGCAGCTACCATGTTCTCCAGCGGGTTATCATAATGACCCGGGGGTATTGGCACATACTGAGGCGGGGCAGGGGGCACCTGGGGAGGCCCCATCACTCGTGGCTGAATAAGGGGTCCCGACCCGGGCGCAATGACCCCTGGCGGGTTACTAGACCCTGCACCCGGCGTGTTGAAGAGATTGCGTGGATCGTAAACCGGCGGGAGTCGGGACTGGGCCTTCTGATGCCTCCTTCTCATGACCTCGTTGGCCGCGTTCTGATCGATCGTGAGTTGGAAGGACTGCGCCTGAATCAGCTGAGTCCGGGCGTCGAGAGCCGCCCGCTCCGTAGCCAGCCTGATTCCTTCTGGTGCAAGATCCTCTTTAGCTTTTATCAGATCCAATTTCAACTGTGCCACCTCCGCATCATGCTGGGCTTGATCCGCCGGGTCAACTGTGGCGGTTAACAGGGCCGTCATCTTGTCCGTGAGATCCATCAGCACCTGAGCCGGAGAAGGCACCGGGTTTCCCGATCCAGCGGCGGGGTTCTGAACAGGCTGCGCACCAGCCATAAAAACTCCAACTTGACTTGGCAGCTCAAAAAGGTCCGGAATACTGTCGCCATCGGAACAACCCATGAGCCTACCATCTTGAAGTTGGTACAACGAGTTTGACTCATCGGTGGACGACTCGCCGTCAGAGCCGGCGGCCGCCTCATCATCGGACCCAGATGGATCAGAGGGCCCTCCATGGATGCATCCCACAAAAGCGCGCCTTAAGGCAGGCCGGGCTCGGGCGGGTCGTGCGCGCTGAGCCATTTCGATGAGATCGGCGCGGAGATCTGGCTCGGGGCTCGGCTCACCAATCTTGCCAATGAAGACATGAATTCCGCCAAAGGGGACCCGGTACCCGTACTCAATTGAGCCGGCGTCGGGGCCCCAATCCGCATCGTCGATGTAGAGCTTGCCGCGACGACTCTTGGTCATCCGGCCCACAGCGTATCCCTTGAGCCCTTCGAAGCTGCCCTTCAAGAACTCAAATCCACCGTGCGCTAGCCCCACGGTGGGCGCCAACTGTCGTGGAATTGTCACGGCAGATGTCCTCGAGCTAGGACTTAGTCGTGGAGCCATCGCAACTAGGAAGCTTGAAGGGGTTATGCGGGACAAGGAACACGAGGGTTTATACTGGTTCGGCCCCTTACGGTGAAGGTAAAAGCCTACGTCCAGTTTGAGGTGATATTGATTAGGGTTACGATCGCCAGGGAGCTAAACAGCTATGCCCGGCTCTCAATGAGGTTGTCCTTGCCCTTGAACCGCTGCTGGGTCGTCCCTTTATATAAGGAGGCTGACGCCCAACAGCCCTTAGAGTCCCGGCCGGCTCATAAGAACGTCCGGCTCGGACTCTAAACTATACTTGCCTTGCACTACAAGTCTACTATAATAATGATTGTAATTACAGGCTCTAAGCCATATCCGGGTCTCAGCCCATCTCTGGCCCATCGTTTTGAAACTTGGCTCCGGGCTTCTGGCAATGACCATCCGAAGAGTAACCCGGCCCCTCCTGGCGGGTGACTCTAAGGTCTATATCCTCAACAATACCCGAACGGCCGTTCGTGTACTGCTGGAGAGCAGAGCCTTGGGCCTGGAACCGGGCCTGGACGTCCTGCTAGGCCGCGTTCAAAACACCCGTTCCGCTCCCAGGCGTCCAGTCTGGTGGGGCGGTACTGGTAGCCTCGGTGTCGGGGCCGATGAGCTAGCAGCCCCGATCTCCAGCGGCCGTGGCGCTGAGGCCGCCCTCTCCGCACGCCGGCGCACCGGAGTACGGGCTGCGGGGGTGGGACCCACCAGCAACTCGCCGCCAGACGGTTTCACCGGCGGTGCTTCAGGCCGACTGCCTTGAGCACCGGCAGTCGGCGCGCGCAAAGCCACCTCCACCTCCAAGATGATGGGGTCGCCCCCTCCCCTCTCCAGGGCCGGCTGGTCGACGCCAACTCCACCAGTCGGTGCCTGGCCTTCCGGCGCTTGCAGCTCCATGTGCTGCGGGTCGACGGGCTCCGGAGCCCGGCTGCGGGACGCCTCCTCTACCTGCCCCTTGGTGGCCGCGTCCGCCTGCTCCTTGGCCGCTGCGTCGGCCCGAGCCTTGGCCGCCGCGTCGACCTCCGCCTTCTCTCGGGCCGCGGCCTCCCGCTCTGCTCGCGCCTCCCGCACATTCCTCTCCGTTGCCTCCTGGAGGTCGGCGAGCGGGTCCACATGGCGGGGTTCGACGGAGCCGTCCACCACCCCAACCACCAAAGAAGACAGGGCCCGCTCGAGAGAGAGCGGGGCCCTATTCAAGCGAAACAAGAAGAACTAAGAAGAAGTTTGCGAGAAAAGAAGAAAAGCAAACGCAAGAAAAGATCAAGTACTTACGCAGACACCATCGGGCGCGGCTTCGGGATCTTCTTGAAGGCAGCTGCCTTCAGGGTCTCCTGCCGCTTGGTCGCGGCTGCCGACTGTTTGGGCCTCTTGCCGGGCCGGGTGCCGAGCGCCCCTGCGTCGGCTGGATGCTTCGAGGAGCCGGCTGCTCCAGATGTCGGCCCCGCAGCACGGCTCGACTCACCGCCGCCTTCGTCATCATCCGGTCATGACCGGATGTCCCCCACCTCGCCGCCTCCTGCAGCTCCGCCTGCGCGGCCGCCGCTCCTCCGGTAGCGTCGTCCTCCTCCAACGCGGCCGCCCCTAGCTCGGGGTCGTCCACGTCGCTGACCTCCTGGTCCGGCATCCACCGGTGATCGGGGTTGATGGAACGCTGCACAGCACCCGGATGATAAGATTAGACAAAGGATATCACGGAAAGAAAAAGTAACAAGGAGAACAAAGAAAGGGTCGGGTTCTAACCCCGGGCGGTGGGTTGGCCCGGCTATAGGGCTCCATGCTGAAGGTCCAGCTCCCCACTTCGAACTGGCTGCCAGAGATGGACTTGACGCGGTAGGCGACCTCATATGCTGACATCTCCTTGGTCGACGTCTGGTTCGGATCCCGGCGGCCGCCCATGTCACAGATGAGGTGGGGCCGGAACTGGAGCGGTAGCACCCGGTGTTGGATGAAGGCGGCCACCAGATCTACCGGCCGGAGTCCCTCCACCTCCGTCAGCACCTCCAGGCACTTGAGAACACGGGTGACGCTAGCCGGCAGCGGCTTTGCCGGCTGCTGGCCCCAGTTGGCTCGCAGCCCAACAGGCGGACCAGCCACGTAGCTCGGCAGGTTGACGAAGTTTCGAGTCGGATCCATGTTGCGGACATAGAAGTATGACTTCTGCCACAACTTGGCCAACTCTAGCACCACGACAAGCGGAAACCGGGGTCCGCCTCCGGAGCGCCGCACGGCGACGCATGCGCCGCACTGAGCTGCCTCGCCCTTGGCCGCGGTGCCAAGTTTGAGGTAGAAGAAGCGCCCCCACAGCTCGAGTATGGGGAGCGTACCAAGATAGCCTTCGCAGAAATTTGTGAAGGCGGAGAGGAGAACTACTGTGTTGGGGGTGAGATGATGTGGCTGCAAGCCGTAAAGGCTGAGGAAGGAGCAGAAGAAGCCGCTCGCCGGCAAGCCGAAACCACGGAGGAAATGGCTCTGGAAGACCACATACTCATCGGGCTCCGGCGCCGGGGAGATCTCTCGCCTCGGCGTAACCCGCGCCCCCACGCAGTCGACGCCGGGCAGCCTCCGCGTGTCGCGAAGAAAGGTGATGTCATCCTCCATGACGTCGGAGCCGTCCCAGTCGCCGGAATGACCGTCCCGCGCCATGGACGCAGTCGCTCTATGGTGCGGCAGCGCGGTGAGGACTTGGGCGCGGTGGCACGGCGAGGGCAGGCGCGGCGGGCTCCTTGGCGTTCGGCGACGAGCAGCATGGAGCAGCGGGGAGCAAAGGAAGAAGAAGAAGGCAAAGGGAGAGGAGGGCGCGTGTGCGCTCTGCCGCCCCTCCTCCCCCTACTTATAGCCCCCCGGCGGTGGAGCCGAGGGGGCAAGACATGGGGGGCGCAGGATTAACTGCGCCCACTCCCCCCACGACCCCGCGTTTCTCGCGCCATGATGGTGTGTATTAACTGCCCTGGGAAGTGCAACCGCCTGCCTCGGCCGCAGCGGATCCGCGCGCGCGCCGAGGCCCTGTAGTGGCGGGCCCGGGCCAGAGGCGACGTCCCGTCGCGCGCGTGGGCTGGCAGGCTAGCCTGGCCTGCTGACGCTGCGTGGCGGGCGAGCAAAGGGCGGCAAGCCCGTCACCCGGCTGACGCGCCAGCCGGCCCCCACCACGACGTTTCGAATCCACCAGGCAGCCAACCTGGTCACAGCCGACTCCCAGCTGCCGGCGCCTCCAGAAGATGGACGAAGCCAGACCACTCAGAGTAGGAAGCTGTTGAGGCTCCTCGTTTTTTCGACCATGGTGCCCCACCAGCTTCGGGGACTACTGTCGGAGTAAATGACCACGGTAGCCTCATCAGCCCGTGATAACCCACAAGTATAGGGGATCAATTGTAGCCTCTTTTGATAAGTAAGAGTGTCGAACCCAACGAGGAGCTAAAGGTAGAACAAATATTCCCTCAAGTTCTATCGACCACCGATACAACTCTACGCACGCTTCACGTTCGCTTTACCTAAAACAAGTATGAAACTAAAAGTACTTTGTAGGTGTTGTTGGATAGGTTTGCAAGAATATAAAGAGCACGTAAATAAAAACTAGGGGCTGTTTAGGTAAAGAAGCAATAAAGTTAGTATAGAGAGTGTGAAAAAGTGGTGGTAGGAGTTGCGAAATTGTCCCTAAGCAATTGACTACTTTACTAGACCGATAGCAAGTTTTATGTGGGAGAGGCCACTGCTAGCATGTCATCCCTGACTTGGAATTCTATGCACTTATGATTGGAACTATTAGCAAGCATCCGCAACTACTAACGTTCATTAAGGTAAAACCCAACCATAGCATTAAGATATATTGGTCCCCCTTCAATCCCGTATGCATCAATTTCTATGCTAGGTTGAAGCTTCTGTCACTCTTGCCCTCCAATACATAGTCCTATCAACATACAACTAACCCTATGGTGTGATCCACGCGCGCGATCATATGATGGGCACCAAAGGACAGCAACATAACCACAAGCAAATTAAACCAATCATAGCAATTCACCAATTACTGATAGGACAACGAAAATCTACTCAGACATCATAGGATGGCAACACATCATTGGATAATAATATGAAGCATAAAGCACCATGTTCAAGTAGAGGGTACAGCGGGTTGCGGGAGAGTGGACCGCTGTAGATAGATGGGGGAAGGTGATGAAGATGTTGGTGAAGATGACGGAGGTGTTGGTGTAGATTGCTGTGACGATGATGGCTCCGGCGGCATTCCGGCGCCACCGAGAGAGAGGGGGAGAGGGCCCCCCTTCTTCTTCTTCCTTGACCTTCCCCCTAGATGGGAGAAGGGTTTCCCCTCTGGTCCTTGGCTTCCATGGCGGCGGAGGGGCGAAAGCTCCTCCGAGATTGGATCTGTCTCTCTGTCTCTCTCTATTTCTGCGCTCCCTGATTCTGCCCTTTCACCGTTTCTTAAATTCCCACAGATCCGTAACTCCGATTGGGCTGAAATTTGGACACGATTTTTATCCGGATATTGGCTTTCTTGCGGCGAAAGAAGGGCACCAACCGCCTTACGGAGTGGCCACGAGGGCCCAAGGCGCGCCTGACCCCTGGGTCGCGCCCCTCACCCTCGTGGGCCCCTCGGGCATCGTCTCGCGTTGATTCCACTTCCCAAAATTCACATATATTCCAAAAAAAGTCTCCGTCAGTTTTTATCCCGTTTGGACTCTGTTTGATATGTATTTTCTCCGAAACAAAAAACATGCAACAAACAGGAACTAGCACTGGGCACTGGATCAATATGGTAGTCCCAAAAATAGTATAAAAAGTTGCCAAAAGTATGTAAAAGTTGTATAATATTGGCATGGAACAATCAAATTATATTGCATCCCCAAGCTTAATTCCTGCTCGTCCTCGAGTATGTAAATGACAAAAAAGATAATTTTTGATGTGGAATGCTACCTAGCATAATCTTGATCATGTAATCTAATCATGGCATGAATATTAAGACATGAGTGATTCAAAGCAATAGTCTATCATTTGACATTAAGACAATAATACTTCAAACATACTAATAAAGCAATCATGTCTTTTCAAAATAACATGGCCAAAGAAAGTTATCCCTACAAGATCATATAGTCTGACTATGCTCCATCTTCACCACACAAAATATTCAAATCATGCACAACCCCGATGACAAGCCAAGCAATTGTTTCATACTTTTGACGTTCTCAAACCTTTTCGACTTTCACGGAATACATGAGTGTGAGCCATGGATATAGCACTATAGGTGGAATAGAATATGATGATGGAGGTTGTGTGGAGAAGACAAAAAGGAAGAAAGTCTCACATCGACGCGGCTAATCAACGGGCTATGGATATGCCCATCAATTGATGTCAATGCGAGGAGTAGGGATTGCCATGCAACGGATGCACTAAGAGCTATAAGTGTATGAAAGCTCAAACTGGAAACTAAGTGGGTGTGCATCCAACTTTCTTGCTCATGAAGACCTAGGGCATTTGAGGAAGCCCATCATTGGAATATACAAGCCAAGTTCTATAATGAAATTTCCCACTAGTATATGAAAGTGATAACTCAAGAGACTCTCTATATGAAGAACATGGTGCTACTCTGAAGCACAAGTGTGGTAAAAGGATAGTACCATTGCCCCTTCTCTCTTTTTATCTCATTTTTTAGTTTTTTGTTTGTTTTGGTGGGCTTCTTTGGCCTCTTTTTTGGGTTTCTTTGGCCTCTTTTATTTTTATTTTTAAAGTCCAGAGTCTCATCCCGACTTGTGGGGGAATCATAGTTTCCATCTTCCTTTCCTCACTGGGGCAATGCTCTAATAATGATGATCATCACACTTTTATTTACTTACAACTCAATATTAAAACTCGATGTCTAGAACAAAGTATGACTCTATATGAATGCCTCTGGCAGTGTACCAGGATGTGCAATGATCTAGCGTAGCAAAGATATCAAAAAACGGACAAACCATGAAAATATCATGCTAGCTATCTTATGATCATGCAAAGCAATATGACAATGAATGCTCAAGTCATGTATATGATGATGATGGAAGTTGCATGGCAATATATCTCGGAATGGCTATGGAAATGCCATGATAGGTAGGTATGGTGGCTGTTTTGAGGAAGATATAAGGAGGCTTATGTGTGATAGAGCATATCGTATCACGGGGTTTGGATGCACCAGCGAAGTTTGCACCAACTCTCGAGGTGAGAAAGGGCAATGCACGGTACCGAAGAGGCTAGCAATGATGGAATGGTGAGAGTGCGTATAATCCATGGACTCAACATTAGTCATAAAGAACTCACATACTTATTGCAAAAATCTATTAGTCATCAAAACAAAGTACTACGCGCATGCTCCTAGAGGGATAGATTGGTAGGAAAATACCAACGCTCGTCCCCGACCGCCACTCATAAGGAAGACAATCAATAAATAGCTCATGCTCCAACTTCGTTACATAACGGTTCACCATGCGTGCATGCTACGGGAATCACAAACTTCAACACAAGTATTTCTACAATCCACAACTACTCACTAGCATGACTCTAATATCACCATCTTTATATCGCAAAACTATTGCAAGGAATCAAACATATCATATTCAGTGATCTACAAGTTTTATGTAGGATTTTATGACTAACCATATGAATGACCAATTCATGTCATCTCTCTAAATAGATATAAGTGCAAGAGAGTTTAATTATTTATACAAAAGATATGCCCACGCTCTAACAAATATAAGTGAAGCAAAAGAGCATTATACAAATGGCGATTTTCTATGTGAAGAGAAACAGGCAATCCAAACTTCAAATGATATAAGTGAAGCACATGAAGCATTCTATAAAGCCATACTCAAAAGATATAAGTGAAGTGCAATGAGAATTCTATAAATCAACCAAGGACTATCTCATACCAGCATGGTGCATAAAAGAAAAGTGAAAACTAAATGCAAAAGACGCTCCAAGATTTGCACATATCGCATGAACGAAACGAATCCGAAAACATACCGATACTTGTTGAAGTAAAATGGGATGCCTTCCAGGGCATCCCCAAGATTAGATGCTTGAGTCTCCTTAAATATTTACTTGGGGTGTCTTGGGCATCCCCAAGCTTGATCCCTTGCCTCTCCTCCTTCTCCTCACATCAAAACCTCCTCCATCTTCGAACACTTCATCCACACAAAACTCAACATAAAGCTCGGTAAGATCCATTAGTATAATAAAGCAAATCACTACTCTAAGTACTGTTGCAAACCAATTCATATTTTGTTTTTGCATTGTAGCTACTGTAATATAAATTTTCCATGGCTTAATCCACTGATAGATATCGATAGTTTCATCAAAACAAGCAATCAATGGATCAAAAACAGAACCTGTCTTAAACAGGACAGTCTGTAGTAATCTGAACATTCACCATACTTATGGTACTCCAAAATATCGTAAAAATTTAGGAAAAATAAACAATTTGTATAGAAAGACAGTGCAAAAAGTTTCAGAACCGTTTGACGTTCGAGTAAAAAATGTAAAATCGCGCACTACAGCCAAAGTTTCTGTTTTGCACCGCACAAACCAACAAGCGATGTAAACATCCTAAAGGCAAATCTTGGCACATTGTTTTTGTTTCTAGACTTTATAAAAGCACACTACAGAAATAAATGACTCTCTAAAACTTTCGGGTTGTCTCCCTGACAGCGCTTTCTTTAAAGCCATTAAGCTAGGCATATAGTGCTCAAGTAATGGATCCACCCGGATCCCAAGGTATATCAAAGCCAATTTTAATTAACAATGATTTGTGATTTAGTAGTGAGCACAAAGTAACATATATCATGCAACAACGAAGTCTAACTCTCTTCCTATGCATCGGCATGTCATAAAAGAACAATTCATGCACACATAGTAAAGGCCAATGCATAGTATAAACAGATTCTTGCAATTTTATCTTATTGGAAACATGGAGAGGCGGAGATGCAGTTCCTCTCTCATAATAATTGCAAGTAGTAGCAGCAAGAACATGCATATTATATCTATCAAAATCATCATGTGTAGTAGTAAAACGCAACCCATCAATATAATCCTTAATAAGGCAAACTTCTCCAATATAGTGTAGTCGGGAGAATTCAAAAATATTATAGGACTATCATGCGTGGGTGCAATAGCAACAATTTCATGTTTAACATAAGGAACTATAGCAAGTTCATCTCCATAAGCATAATTCATATTGGCATCTTGGCCACAAGCATAGCAAGCATCATCAAAAAGGGATATTTCAAAAGAATCAACGGGATCATAGCAATCATCATAGCATTCATCCTTCTGTAAGCACGAAGGGAAATTAAACAATGTATGAGTTGGAGGGTTACTCTCATTGGAAGGTGGGCACGGGTAGCTAATCCGATCTTCCTCCTTTTGCTCTTCACTCTCCTCATCATCTTTTTCATCAAATGAGCTCACAGTTTCATCAATTTCTTCTTCCATAGACTCCTGCAAAATATTAGTCTCTTCTTGGATAGTGGAGACTCTCTCAATAAAATCATCAATATCGGAATTGAATTCATAATTCTCATAGCAATATTTAAGTATAGAAAAATTTCCAGGTCTGTAAACAACATCATCAAGATTTTCACACTCTTTAAACAAAGATTCAATTTCATAAGCACCCATAAAAGCAACGAATTCTTCTATTTGTTCCACATCATAGTAATCATATATACCATTAGCATAAGAAGCCAAGGTTTCATCATCATTAAATTTGCATGAAAAGGGAAGGTGTGGAGCCTTCATCCTAGAGCAACAAGTAAAATCATATCTCAACCATAGTTCCCGAGCATACCACTTCAATATATGAATTTGATCCCATACTAGTTTCCCTTTTTGAGTCAAGCGATAATCCCTAAAGTATTCACGTTGATCCAATGATACTCCCATTATAAAGTTGAATGGGGTTTTCTCGGGATTATCAAAGTAGTACATAATATCTTTCACATAATGAGCATCGAGGGTTTTAGGAAGTTCCCCATCTCCATGAGTAGCAAGTAAACCTAATTTTTTTGGTATTTCGTGTTCCATATCCATAACTAAAGATAGAGAACAGCTTAGAACAGGAAATAAAAATTACTTAGTGATAAAGCAAACAAGCACACACGAGAATATTCACCCCACGCTATAACTCCCCGGCAACGGCGCCAGAAAAAGGTCTTGATAACACACAAGTATAGGGGATCAATTGTAGTCTCTTTCGATAACTAAGAGTGTCGAACCCAACGAGGAGCTAAAGGTAGAACAAATATTCCCTCAAGTTCTATCGATCACCGATACAACTCTACGCACGCTTAACGTTTGCTTTACATAAAACAAGTATGAAACTAGAAGTACTTTGTAGGTGTTGTTGGATAGGTTTGCAAGAATATAAAGAGCACGTAAATAAAAACTAGGGGCTGTTTAGGTAAAGAAGCAATAAAGTTAGTATAGCGAGTGTGGAAAAGTGGTGGTAGGAGTTGCGAAATTGTCCCTAAGCAATTGACTACTTTACTAGACCGATAGCAAGTTTTATGTGGGAGAGGCCACTACTAGCATGTCATCCCTGACTTGGAATTCCATGCACTTATGATTGGAACTATTAGCAAGCATCCGCAACTACTAATGTTCATTAAGGTAAAACCCAACCATAGCATTAAGATATATTGGTCCTCCTTCAATCCCGTATGCATCAATTCCTATGCTAGGTTGAAGCTTCTGTCACTCTTACCCTCCAATACATAGTCCTATCAACATACAACTAACCCTATGGTGTGATCCACGCGCGCGATCATATGATGGGCACCAAAGGACAGCAACATAACCACAAGCAAATTAAACCAATCATAGCAATTCACCAATTACCAATAGGACGACAAAAATCTACTCAGACATCATAAGATGGAAACACATCATTGGATAATAATATGAAGCATAAAGCACCATGTTCAAGTAGAGGGTACAGTGGGTTGCGGGAGAGTGGACCGCTGTAGATAGATGGGGGAAGGTGATGAAGATGTTGGTGACGATGACGGAGGTGTTGGTGTAGATTGCGGTGACGATGATGGCCCCGGCGGCGTTCCGGTGCCACCGGGAGAGAGGGGGAGAGGGCCCCCTTCTTCTTCTTCTTCTTCCTTGACCTTCCCCCTAGATGGGAGAAGGGTTTCCCCTCTGGTCCTTGGCTTCCATGGCGGCGGAGGGGCGAGAGCCCCTCCGAGCTTGGATCTGTCTCTCTGTTTCTGCGCTCCCTAATTCTGCCCTTTCACCGTTTCTTAAATTCCCGGAGATCCATAACTCCGATTGGGCTGAAATTTGGATACGATTTTTATCCGGATATTGGCTTTCTTGCGGCGAAAGAAGGGCACCAACCGCCTTACGGAGTGGCCACGAGGGCCCAGGGCGTGCCTGAGCCCCGGGGCGCGCTCCTCACCCTCGTGGGCCCCTCGGGCATTGTCTCGCGTTGATTCCACGTCCCAAAATTCACATATATTCCAAAAAAAATCTCCGTCAGTTTTTATCCCGTTTGGACTCCGTTTGATATGGATTTTCTCCGAAACAAAAAACATGCAACAAACTGGAACTAGCACTGGGCATTGGATCAATATGTTAGTCCTAAAATAGTATAAAAAGTTGTCAAAAGTATGTAAAAGTTGTATATTATTGGCATGGAACAATCAAAAATTATAGATACGATGGAGACGTATCAGCCCCGCATGGTATTTCAGGACATCGGGCCTAGCTGCGCCCCTCACACCTTCCGGAAGTGCGGCCGCCTTCTTGGGCCGGCTGGTCCAAGAGGCCGGCTGCTAGAAAGCGGCAAGACTATAGAAGACGGCCACGAGGGAGCCGACTCCTAGCAAGCAGCCCCTCGTCCCCTCAAAGTTTGCACCCCATTACCACGACGAGACGGGGCGTGGCTACAGTACGGCCTGCCACCCCCGAATCCGGGGCGGATCGTGGCCACAGTGCGGTGTACCAGGCGGACACCCCTCGCCCGGCGCGACACTGTTGCCACGCAGTCCATGACATCACCTACGCCAGAGGGAGCCACGCTCCCACGACGGGCGGTCGGTACGGCCTGCAGGCGGCGGGCCCTACCTGTCCGCGAGCCACCAGAAGGCGGCGAACCCCAAGCAGACGGCAACAAGGGTAGGCTGACTCCTAGCAGGCGGCCCCTCTCCCCCTTAGAGTCTGTGCGCCATTAACTAGATGAGACGGGGTGTGGCTGCAGTGAGCGCCCGCCAGGCGGCGGGACTGTAGCCACGCTCTCCCCGACAAAGCCTCCATCATCAGGGGCGAGGCTACAGTACAGAGCAGCCGACATGGCCCGCAGGTAGCGGGCCCTATCTGTCGACCGAGAGCACGGCAGTCGGCGGGACCCACCAGGCACGGGCCCCAGCAGCCGGCGACCAGAGACACTAACGGCAGGGTCCTACACCCGGCCAGATTACCATTGTACCCTTGGGGGGTAGGCCTATATAAACCCCCCAGGCCACCCCATGCAAGGGGTTCAGAACCTTAGTTACCAGACACACACGCATAGAGAGAGTGGAGTAGGGCTAGCCTTGTTCTTCTTCCTCCTCTAGCCAAAACAGCTCAAGGAGCAAGCTTGTAGCTACCTTGTTGAGATAGTGATCATGCGGAGACCCCACAGAGCAGGACTAGGGGTGTTATCTCCACGGAGAGCCCCGAACTTGGGTAAGATTCAGAGGCGCGTGCGGTCTCGCTCACTCCCGCTTCTAGAGCCCGGCGACGTACTCTTGTCCCCATCCATGATAAGCCACCCCCTGGCATATGTCGCTAGATATCCCCGACATTTGGCGCCCACTGTGGGGCAAGGTGCACCGTCGTCCGGAGACATGTTCTGGACGGGAACCCTCTTCCTTCCTGGCGAGCGCAGCCAGCCCGGCACGCCCGATGGCGTATGCGCTGACGCGCTGCATGGCGCAGAAGTCGCTTGTGCAGCAAGCTACCTCACTGATCTCATTGGCGGGATCCGCCTCTCCGACAAGCCCGCGCTAGACGCAGGCGCGGCCAGCACCAAGAGCTACCTCGTCGACCTCCTCGACAAGCTCACCATCGCCAACGAGCCCGCCTCCGACCTGGAGTCCGTAGGCTCCACGGATCCGCCCGTCGACATGGTCATCGACGCCGAGGCTGCACCCGCTGACGCCTTCCCCGAGCACGTGGTGATCATCGACGACCCTCTCCCTCACGCAGACAGCGGCGACAGCGCCGTCACGGAGGTGCTGGTCATCAACCACGACGGAGCCTCTAGTAGGGCCGCCAGGACCCGCTGTAGGCTGCAACGCAGGACCTGTCCGCGCACGTAGCAGTAGATGCCAACGGCGAGACACTGGAAGCCTGCCGCGTCGCGCTCCACGACAGCGCCAGCAAGCTGGCTACCATGAGACGCCTTACCGAAGCCTACCAGCGCGAGATCGACCGCGCCGTCTACGGCACGCCAGCTGCTGGCGAACCTAGCTGCGTGGGCACAGTCCGACAACGCGGCGCGGCCATCGCCAGCATGCTGGGGGCCGACCGCACAGTCTACGCCACACCAATGGAGAACTTACGCGCTGCCCAGGCGGCAGCAGACGAGCTAGACCACCTGGAGGGTGACGAGCGTCACTGCATGACGGAGCGCGTTCAGTAGCTCATCGACGTGGCCGCTGCGCAGCAAGAAGCCGGCCGCCGCGTGGTAGAACCCGGCCAGCAGGCCGAGAACCTCCTCCCTCGCCGAGAACACGGCGGGACCTCCCGGACACCGACAGGCGGCGCCCGCGACCGAAGAGACCAAGAGCCGGCTGCTAGCCGCAGCCGCACACGCATCACCATCGAGTGCGACCAAGACGGCCGCCCACGAGCAGTGGAACGACGGGACGACCGTCCGCCTCCCCCGCGCAGGGAGAGGCGCGTCTCCCCGCCGCCTGTTGAGCATCCGACTCTCGGAGGCCGGCTAGGCCCCCGTGAAGGAGTCGGAGAGAATGACGCCCGCCACCGGATCGACCGACTGGCTCGATCTCTGGTACTAGAAGAAGAAGATGCAATCGGCCCAGCCTACTTTGGCCCCCGCATCGCGACGAGCCCTTCCCAAAGGGTTCTCGCTCCCTCGAGACACTCCCAAGTGCAACGGCTCCGTGAAGCCGGAGGATTGGCTGGTTGACTACTCCACAGCCGTCAACATAGCAAACGGCAACTAGCGCGTTGCCGTGAAGTATGTTCCGCTCATGCTCCAGGGCACGGCCCGGACCTGGCTGAACAGCCTCAAGCCCTACAGCTTCAACAGCTGGATAGGCTTCACCGAAGTCTTCATCCGCAACTTCACCAGCACCTACAAGCGGCCACCCAAGTAAAGAATTAATAATGTCATCCACCTTATTTCCGTAAGTTTTCAGCAGGTGGATGTCATGTCGAGTGTTCCCAGCTTACTGCAAAAAGAAGAAGGGAGAGATGCCGGGGTCGGACGTCAGAGCTTGATGGAGAAGAAGTAGACGGGGACCGGGGCTCCCCTGTTGCCGCTCCATGGTTGAGGAGAAGGAGGTCCATGGCGGCGTCCCACGGAGAAAGCCCCCACAGTCTTTCCACCGTTGGCGTGTGGTTGTGGAGTCGGACCTCCGCCGTGGCCAAGCTCGATGACGGCCCGCTGTATCCGCGCGGGGAGATCATGGTGACGAGATTCCTCGTTCCGGGAAGGTCGCAACCAGAGGCTGGAGGAGGTTGGGCTCGGGACAGGAGATGGAGAGGGAACGAGGGTGGCGGCGGCGACGGTAACCCTATGGGAGGAAAAGGAAAAGGAGGGACGCTTCGGTGCGAAGGGAGGCTGAGCACTTGTTTTTGTTTCTCTCAATCGGTACAGTAAATCGCCACAGTGAAAATCGCGGACGTGGCTATCGCGAGAGGGAGCACATTGTGCGTACGTTAATGCTATTAATTAATGGCTGGGTGACTACAAGTTTCAGGCCACTTGACTCCACTCTGACTAGAAGATATGACGTGAATCGTGCATTGGTGAGGACAGGGGCCAACAATTTCTCTCTGGGTTGAATCTTCTTGCGGCTGTTAGCAATGTATTATCGCGCAACGGATGAAAAGAAATGGATCCAAATAAGGTCCGGGGGTATGGTTTAAATAAATGGACCCGGAAAAGAAATAGGAAGGACTTGTACTACTCCAAACCAAGAATCACAATCAGCACGGAATCTATCATCTACATCTTCAGCACCGCATCATGATCGGATTGACGGAAATTTCCAGAAAATGAAAGCAAACGGGAGCTGCAAATTTCAGATAACTGACGGGAAACTGAACTGGGGACATAGTCGGATTCAGAAAAAAGAAAATCCCACGCGTCCTCCATCGCGCAGTGCAGCGGCTTTAAATATCAGCAAAGACCACCTGCGCGTACCACAACACCTTCCCGATCCCGCAGACAAACCTCTCCCAAATCCCAGTCGCCCGCCCGCCCTTTCGTAGCTTGAACCCTAGCGACAGATCGGGCAGCCGCCGGCCGGGATGGAGGGGCTCGACGTCGACGACGTCTTCCACCACTACCGGCTGTGCCCTACGGAAGTGGAGGCCGTCACCTACTACCTTCCACGCCTCCTCTCCGGCGAGACGCTGCACGGCGCCGACAAGCTCATCCACCGCGTCGAAATCTCCGGCTGCGAGCCCAAGGATCTGGCCGCCCGATACGCGCCCGCGCCGCAGGCCGTGAGCAGCGGCGACCGGTTCTTCTTCACCACGTGCAAGAGCAAGAGAGGGAGCAATCTCCAGAGCGTGCGCGGCGCCGGCGCCGGCACCTGGAGCATCCAGAAGACCACGGAGATTTGCCACGCGGGGGTCAAGGTCGGCGAGGTCAAGAACCTGTCCTTCAAGAAGAAGGGCAAGTCCACCGGCTGGGTCATGGAGGAATACCGATGCCTGCTGCCGGAGGCCACCGTCTCCGACGGGGTGAAGGTGTTCTGCAAGATGCACTTGGCTCAGCATGCCCCTGACGCGGCCCGCCAGGAATCGGAAGCGTACAAGCTTCAGCAACAGCAACCAGAGGCCGTGACCCCGAGCACGCACGCGCAGAAGAGGCCACCGCCCGCTGCCGCCGCCGATCCTCATCCGCCGCGCCCGAAGAAGAGGATGCGCGGTGCCGTCCCCGTCCCGGCACCTGCCACACCGTCGTTCTTGATGTATGATGAGGCAGCCAGAGCAATGCATGGCCCGCTGGCTCACACCAACTTCCCTATTCAGTATGCACAAGCATCATGCGAGTCCACTACAACATCCAGCCGCTCCGACGTTGCTCAAGCTCCTGAGATTTCCTCCCAGTCAGATGTGCTGGAGTCCACCCAATCAGTTCCTGAGGCTGGCTCAAGCATTGCAAGGAGCACATCTGAAGAGGGTGTCTTTGAGCCATTGGGGCCTATTTCCGATTTGCCGGATGGGGACGAAGATGGTTTTGATCTTGAAGAACTAATGAGAATGATGGAAGACGACCTAATTGAAGTTGAGCCGGCCACTGGAGCCAACACTGGAGTGGAGATGGGCCAACAGGAACCTCTGTACCTGGATGCCTTGGACCAAGGCGTGCTGGAGGGTATGCTGCAGTCCGATTACCCTGCCTTCCATGATGCTGACAAGGATAAGAGGTACAATACCGCGCCGGATCTTGACGCTCCATCGCTTTAGGGACAGGACCACTTGTCCAAACCGCAGCCGTGCTCCTTCGATCCTTTTGAAGCAGCGTGGAAGGCCGAAGAGGCGCTCGAGAAGGAGAAGAGGTGCAATGCCACGGCCAATCTTCACACTGGAGGGCACAGCAACTTCTTCTCGCCTGCAAGTGTCTATTAAGTCCGATGTTGAAACTGTTTTCAAAGTGTATACGAGGATACTCACTGGCTGATGTATTAGTTCGTCCATGTACGATCGCCACGGATGTACCTCTGAGCAATTTGCTCCACTTGTTCATGCAAGCTAGTAAAATTGTTGTTCTTCTTCTTGCTCCTGCTATCGACGTTCTGAAGTTTGTGTTGACAATTTTGCATGCTGCAGCTCATATTTATTTCGCTTAGTTTCTCTCAGCTGCAAACTTCGTAATTACTCCCTCCGTCGCACAATATAAAAACATTTTTCAAGCTGTGGGACGAGGGAGTAGTAGAACTTCTCATGATTCTGGTCAATTTTTCATGATCAACTACTAAGCTTTGGTTCAGTTCTTTCGCTCACATTTGGTTCTATATGAATCAACTCTGAAGTCTCGTTTTTAGTGAGGTTTTCTCTCTACAATCGTTTTGACAAACTTAGGCAAGTACTTCGACGTGTGTCAACTCTGACTTGAAAACATAATGGTAGTTAAGAACAGAAGACCTTTTTAGTTAAGACTTGAAAAAATAATGGTACTTAGCCATGCAACCTTTAACCTTTACTACCAGCAACAACTGGTCAACCCATCTCAGACCTTCAGTTGAGAGGATAGGTTCTGAAGTAAAAGAGAACCAGGTAAGTACAGGCAGTAAATGTTCTGAAGTCTCAGCTATCACTGCAGTATGCTCTAGCAGTTTATTTTTTTAACTGAAACTTTCCACTCCGTAGTCAGGACGTACAACTAGTGCAGCTTAGATTAAGTTTTACAAGTCTGATTAACTTCTGGATGTGCTTTTGAGAACAGATGTACAATCCGCGATTCATGAGTTGTCAAGCCTGAATTTGCAAATCTTGTTTAACAGTCACACATAACCTTGAGGAACTCTCTCTGAACATTTCACACTTATTTGGTTGGAGAAAGCTTATTTCAGATTAGTTTGACTAGACACCTCGACAGATTTTTCACACGGAACAAATAGAAATGGGATGTCATTGAGGAATTGCTTATCATCGCTGCAAGATTGTGGAAGATGAAAACAAGACCTGTCCAGTCTCTTCATGGATGTAGCTAAAGGAGGTCTCTCGGTAATTCCTCTATCAAGAGGTCAGGGAAGGAGGGAGGTAGTCTGTCACCCGTACTTTTAAAACCGAACCGAACAGGTGGTCGGATCGGAAAAAACCGGAAACAGCGATCCCGGCGTTTTTTAAAGCACATCAGACCGTTCGAGCAAGCGAACCAGAAAAACCGGTTGAACCGGCCGTTTTTTTCAAAAAACCGGTGAACCAGGCGGTTCACAGAAAACTGGCCGGTTCGATGTTCTTTTCAGAAATACCGTTCAATTGACTCGTTTTCGTGCGAACAAGGTTGGGCTAGAATTGAAAAAGGAAAAAAAAAAACTTTTGGTAGGGTTTCTGCCAAATTGGGAGCATTTCTCTCGATTTTGCCCATAGACAAACACTATCGGGCGCCGCCGCTCCCCTCCGCCGGCACCCTTGCCAGGAGGTGCGGCGACGCCGCCTCTCCCTCGCCACTTCGTGCGACAACACCAGGCCACCAGCCCGCGCGCCACTTGTTCTGTGCCCCCTTTGTTGATGGCTGGGGGAGGGGCCGCCGCCGCCTAGTCTACAAAGGCCTCCCACTGTTCAACTCCAATCTCCCTCCAATCCATTCAAGTCTACAAAGGCCTCCCTATGTTCCAGAGTTCAGACCAGGAGCAGCCTAGCAGGAGGACAAGGGTGCCACCTCTGCTACTACTTGATGTTGATGTTGCTTGCTGCTACTACTTGATGTTGCTTACCTTGCTAAATGCTACTATAGTACTATGTTTGAGTTGGAGATTATCTATATGAATTATTTGGATATTAATATGGAGTTGTTGGTTACTCTGTGAACGTGATTACACATTTTTTTAATCTATTGATTGGTGTATTTCTTGATAAAATATATATTATTTTATTTCTATAAAACTGACAATTGAACCGGTGAACCGGCGGTCCGACCAGTAAAAACCTGAACCAACAGCCTTGCCGGTTGGATTACCGGTTTGGTTTTTTAAACTATGTTGTCACCGCAGTACCTCCGCAACCCACCATCACAAGGACAATAATATCCTTCTCGTCCATAAGGGCAAATGTTATGTGGTCTGACTTCACACAACATCGAGAACATTACTAACATAAACATTCAGGGCTCATTTGGTTGCCACGGTTCCCTCAGGAATCCCTTCCTTTTACTTGGGCCCGAAACCCCGGTGGAAACTCACGCTAGGGAAATCGAGTCTGACATTTGGTGACCCAATCCGTGTGGCATGCCAGCCCGAAACCATCTCTTTCCCCGGGAAGAGGTCCACGCCTATGCACTCGAGGAAATTTCCCCGTGTCATCTGCCTCACACTATGCTTGTCCACCTCCTCGTTAAACTCTGCCTTCATCGCCTGCTGCCCCCCCCCTCCCTTACCACCAAATGATCATCCCCGAGGAGGAGATCTCCCCGGTGGAAGGAAGGGGATCCCATGTGCTCTTGAAATTCCTCTATTGGGGTTTTAGCATCCTAGGCTTTTCCCCCTAGCCACCAAATAGAGCCTCAAAGGAGAATTTTTATCCTATCAGCGTTCAACACCTAAACATCCTACCATATCCCCGAGAACTAGGGGTTTTACTCAACATTCAGACAACGAGCATCATAGGGATAATAATGGCAATCATGGATGAACAATCAATATAATGCACATAGGAGGGTTTTTGTATTACAACGAGATGAACAGAGGGATGATGATGGTTATGATAAAGAAGGTTAATGCCGAAGTCTCATTGATCGGATTGATGGTGTGGTGGTATACCCCCCCCCCCCCCCCCTAAAAAAACGGTATAAGGGCAGTATGCTCATTTGTCCAAAAGGTATACCCACCTCCGTATGTGGCACGTATGAGTTGTACGTAGACGTACATAGTCGGTCCGCCGGCCCCACCCGATCCGCCCGCCCATCACGATCCGCGTCCGCTCTCGACCCACCGGTCGATCGCCGCGCCTTGCCCGCCTGTAGTCAACGGTTGGCGCCGCCGGGTGCCGCCGCCTCATTCACCACCCCCCGTCACCCATCATGGCTCTAACATTATCGCAGCCTCCTTGTCGGTAGCGTCGCCGTCCTCGCCGTTGTATGGGTCGCCGTCCTTGCCGCCATCCGTCGTCCTCGTCGGTGTCAGCAGCGTCATCCTCGCCGTCGTTGGCGCCCCTTCCCGCATGGCCCCGACCCCCGTCATCCTCACTGTCGTTGGCGCCCCTTCCCGTTTGTACTCTAAATCATTCACTGCACAACGAAATGGTGCACAAAGTTATTCAGAGCGATTTTGCCTGTGTTAATTTTTCATCGTCATCATATAGTGTCATCAGATTTCATGATGTCTCTGTTCATGTTGTACAGTGTTGGTAGTGATCGGGGACTGTAGATCTAGGTGTTTAAATGGAGGAAGAAACCAGATATGCGGGTGATGAATACGGTAGCGATAATGGCTCTCATACCAATAACGATTGTACTAACAAAGATTAATATAGTAGCAACAAGGAATTGTGGTCGTCATATGATAACTTACCTGTCGAGGACTTCCAAATTCATGAGGATGGTGCATGCAGTGAACGTAAGTGTATGTTGATTTGTGTTTTTATTGGCAAACAACCGCATGGCAACTTAGATGTCTTTCTTTTAAAATCTACAGGAAGATGTAGATGTTCAAACTGAGCATAATTAATGATTTTCAGGAATCTTACACCAATAAATTGAGCCAGTTCGTTGAATATTTTGTATGGCACACAATCATAATCATATGAACTAAGTGATGACAACTTACATGTGTTTATTTGTAATCTTGTGGGAGGAGGTTGATGGTCCTAGTGGGCATGACGACCAGGACGATGATGGTGATGCAGAGATGGACATTGGGCATGCTGAAAACAAGCAAGAGGCACTAGATAGGCATTGAAAGGTTATGGCTATGAATTTTGGTTCACAACTGGAGGCATGTTCTACAACAACCACGTGAAAGAGCATGGATTCAACATCAGAAAAGAGAAGGTGAAACGAGGGAAAGGTCCTTCGGAAAGTATACAATTCAGGTGGTTTCTTTGCTCCAGGGTAGGTAAACAGTAGAGCAAGTTCTTGAACATGGAGGGGCGCAGCCGCAGGCTAAGACCTAAAACTCGGTGCAAGTGCGGTGCGCAATTGGTGGTGAAGTTGAACAGATCATGTGGAGTTTGGTTCATCGTGGCATTTGTTGACGGTCACAACCATGTGCTGGCTGACCGGTTGAGGTCCCATTTCTTTGGTCACATATACGGATAAAAGATTTCCAAAGAGCAAGGATCTTAGCGATGGAAGGAGCTAGGATCAGAAAGCACATAATCATGGATAACTTCATCAACATATATGGTTCATATGATACATCAGAACTATCTACTTATGCATCAGTATCAATAAAGGGGGTTGTGGAGTTTATTGCAGCAAGCTAGCTTTGACTCTTGGCTAACCTGTACTTTTACTACAGTAGTTGAATAAGGTGAGAGAGCGCACACGAGTCCAACTAGCTAGTAACCACGACGATACACCACTATGGATTCTCACTCGTCTCCCTACCAGAAGGCCACCCATAGCGCAAACACTTATCTTGACTTTTTTAAAGCAACCATTAAAGTTGTTTATGAACAATATAAGTTTTCAAGTAGTCCATATAATGTGGGCGCGGCTATTCGAATAGATTCATAACCCTGCACGGTGTACTTCTTAACACATGTGTCCACCACTTAGCGCCTATATGCGACATGTACTCGGCATACTTCAAGCGTACACTACTAGGAAAACCATTACCAGTAGCGCTGGTTTTTTGGCTATTAGTAGCGCGGGCAGGTGCGCTACTGCTACGGCGCTACAACTATTTTTTAGTAGTAGCGCTTGTTTGAACCAGTGATACTGCTATCTATATCTAGTAGTAGCTCTCCCCTGTCCATCGCTACTGCTAATACTAGTAGTGTGCCCCTACAACCAACGCTACTAGTAAGGCAGCGCTGCTACTACTCCAATACCCCACGCTACTGCTAGTATTTTCTTTTTTTATGTTGCTGTATTCGTATTTTTACAGGTTTTATACAATTACAACATACACATACACTGAAACTATATGAAAAAGGAATGTCTCATCATCATCATCGAAGTGGTACAATATAGTCTCATCGTATCAACATAGTCTCAACACAAATGATGTCGATCTCATCATTATCTTGAAATAGCGATACAAGTTAATGATCACATGTCTCTTACATTGTCACCGTAGACACATGTTTCATCATCTACCTAAACTATGACATACGAGATAAGAGCAATCACGATGATCAAAAGCGGTATTACGTAGTAGTTTTTGCAGCGGCGCAGGTTCTGAATCCCTTGTTGTGCTATGAATCTCAAGTAACTAGCTTCGGCTTCCGCTCTGCTATCAAACCCTTTCTGGCTTCCGCCAGAGAAGCCAGAGACTTGGGCCTGACACTCTGGCCACTCATCATACACACCCGGAACATGCCCTACATACACAACATACCACTTCCTCACCATCATTGATCTATATACCTGTCAGAGATGCACACACACACACACACATATATATATCATGAAGCGAATTCAACGAAACAGTTATGAAATGGAAGCAACATATATAGTAAATATAGTTAACAAATTTCATCGTACCGAAAGTAATTAACTAGAGCGCGGCACCATACATCTAATAGTTTCGTCGTACTGAGAGATTCGAAGTTTCGTCGTATAGAAAGTAACAAGTAACTAAACAGACACATTGTTTTTAAGCAGTGGACTCTTCCCATCTGTCCATATCCAGAAGGGTGCACCCAAGCTTAGTGAAAGGCGTCATGTCCTGACGCTGTAGGGCAATGCGGGTTCGGACATCAGCTCGCGATATTGGGCCGCCGTAGAACATCCCGTTCTCTTCGAGGACATCTTTCATGATGATGGACGCAATTTCCTGCTGGATCCGGTAGGAATCATTTCGAAGTTGATTATGCGGCACGGCTCCAAAGGCTTCGGCCCATCTCTGGATATGGGTATCAGATGAAGATTTCATGCAAAGTGATTGCACATCTCTTCTGTACTCCATCATTAGATGGATGACGTAGAATCCATCATTGTCACTTCCTGCCGGTTGCTGGATGCAACAAAAGTCAGTCTTGTGGCCGAAACAAAGACCGGCCTTATTTGTTTTTTTGCATTGGATGTAGCCACCCCGCATGCTGAAGCCCAGCATAGCTCTGTCCAGAACATGCTTTATGTATGTGTAATCTTTCTTCTGTATGTTCTTCGACGGGTCCAAATATAGAGCGCGGGAGTAACGCGGGTAAAGAACGATGAGAACGGCACGACACCGCCCACTGCGCAAAATACACGATCAAGTTAGCCTCCATGCGTGCAAAGTAACTATTGAAATGCACGTATGTGTTATAGTGCTATCCGCGGATGACTTACCTGGGATGATAAGGTAGGAGAATTGTTTCTTTGTCCTTATTGCTGACCAAGAATTCTTCGATGTACTGACTCGCATATTGAAGGTTGGCGTTGTTGATTGACAAGAAGCCCTCATGCATGTAGTATGGGTCCGCGACCGCAAGACCGGTGACTTGCTCTCTCCTGACGATGTAGTTCATGTGCAGCGCATACAGGCGGACGAACGTAAAATCGAGTGTCCTCATTTGAAACATCTGGAAGATGCAATCAAACCTCAGGAAGAAGAGGTCTGCGGGGCATGTGTGGACATACATCTTGCAACTGCTCGACACATGAACCGTATAAAGTGGGTATCTTGGATCATCCGAGGCGAGGAGGCTTCTCTCTGTCGAAAGCACATGGTCATGGAGTCTCCTGAGATCCCCTGCTATGGCAGCTAGTGCATTCACCGGTACCATTGGCTCTCCCGCGACATGGATTAATGGCGCATGTTTCATCGGTACACGGTCAACCTTGGTCGAAGGCGGCTAGCTGCTAGAACCAACATTGCCAGCTTTATTGGATTTTCTCGCCGTCGGTCTCTTCCTCTGCTTCTTCTTGGTGGGCTCAGGTGCTGGTGGGTCTCTCAGACCCTCCCTGAGCACCACCCCTAGTGTTTTCGGGCTCAACATTGGATGACTCTGGCTAATTAGTTGAGCTTGGGTGGAGCCAGCATCTGGAGGCGTGTCCTGCGAGGATTGCATGAACAAAGACTTCTTGCACTCCCGAGGATGTTCCGGCTCTGGTACATGCATCTCATATTCATATGGTTGACTCATTGTTACTTCGTTGTCAAAGGCAGTATTGAGATACTAGAGAGGGTCATCGGCCTCCTCCATGTCATGAGCCATATCCTCTTCCATGGGGCAGATGGCATCATCTGCCGGAACGGTTGGCCCTCCTTCCTCATGTCTCTCGATCTCAGCAAGCAGCACAAACGATGGTTGTACTTGTGTAGGTGGTGTTGTGGTCATACCTTCCTGAGGTCCCGTTGGTGTGCTCCCGGCCACCTCGACACGAAGAAGATTTTTCGGCCACAGGATCAGCCAATTTTTGCATTGGCCAAGCTGCGTGGGGGTCTCGTCATCCTCTCCATTGGTTTGTATCAGACGAGGGAAACCCTCGTAGCCCGCTTTCACACTCGCCACGGAGACCCTTAAGGCGTTATTAGGCATCTGCCGGCGGTGAAACAATCGATCCTTAGGCTTCACTATAGTACCCTTCCCCACATCCACCAACCCGCCCTTCATGTGGTAAAGGAGGATGCACGGAGTGGAGTCGGCCTACAAAGACATATACGTGTGGTGTCAGAGATCCAAAAAGAACGGCAACTGGAGATTAATTAATTAGTTGAGTTGATGAAGGTGCGACGCGTATTTACCGTGAGGGCGTCGAGCTCAGCCAATGTCGACGGCCCGACATTCAAGCCAGAGACGGAGCTAGGGCTGCTGTGAGAGCTGGGTGCAGGAGCAGGTGCTGGAGGAGGTGCGGGTGCGGTTGCCATACTAGGTACGGGTATGGGTGCGGTGTTCATTGAGTTGCTCCTGGTGAAGCTGGGCATGGGAAAATCACTTGGTGGCGCGTTTGGATTTTGTTGCACCCATGTGACCACTGTTGGAATCAAGCTTGTAAAGGCAGCCACCATATCATCTCTACAGGCAGCGATTATCTCAGCTTTGGTCTCAGCTTTTGCTTTCTCCATCGCCCGCGCCACCTTCTCGTCGATAGTCACTTGACTGAACTTCTTTCTCTGTCTTTTGGCCTCGGGGTCCTCGTTATAATAGTACTCCCACGTGGCGCCATCCCCGGCGCCGTGCACACGTCCATATTGCGGCCGCTGGCCGGGCGGGTGTCCCATCATTATGTTCATGGCCCAGTTCAAAGGAGTGTCCCACTTGTACTTCGCCGACGACTGAGTCGACTGAGTCGACGAGTCGCTTTCGGCCGCAAGCTTGTGTTGCTCTCTCTGCAAAATGGATCGTGAATCATTTATGAATGCGACTAGAATGTAGTAGACTTCATTGATTAGAAACTAATATGTAAGGTGGTAAAAGGATAATTACCAGTAATCTCATGAATTTCCTAGTCGGCCCGTCGGTGAAAAAAATCTTTTTTTGGGGGGTCCCTAGAGAATCGGGCCCTGATGAAGTCGTGCTCCTGCTAGTCAGTGAACTCAGCCAATGGGTCTGGGATCCCCTGACGTTCATGTTTTGCGTCCTCCTTAGCCTACATGGGCCTCTTTCCCATGTAACCACGACTTCCAAGGCGGTGGTTCCCCATGTTCTTTGCCTGCAGCTGCTTGCCTCTCTCCGACCTGGCCTTGGCAGTTTCTTCATTGCAAGTCTCCTTGAACTTTTCAAAGTCCTCTATCGTAATTTTTGGATTGTCTGCAACAATCTTGGCGTAGGTTTCATGGTCTACTTCCACTGTTCAAGATATCTTCCGATATTCTGATAAATCGGCCGATTTATCGCTTATCGTGGTCTGACCGATAAGATAAATCGGCCGATAAATCAACCAATATGGCGATAAATCGGGCGATATGCCGATAAACTGGCCGATTTACCCCTTATCATAGGTCGACCGATAAGTTCCCGATAAGCGGTATCCCCAACATTGGTCTACTTCAATCGCCCTTTTCACCCTAGTTTTCCAAGCGCTCAAAACTTCCCTTGGGCTTTGTTGTTGATTTTTTTCATGGCATCATCATCCCATGGGTCGACATCGTCATTCCGACCGGGAAACAGGAATCTTGCGTGCAACCTAGTTAGGAGCAGCTTCTTCAAATTTTCATTCTTCCGTATTTTCGTGGTGTTGATGTTAACTGTATCCCGTAGGATGCATGCTAGTTGGTTGCCGTAACACGCTGCCACTTCCCGCGGCTCTATTGGCTCGAACTCGCCAGGGTGGACCGCCGTGACCACCAGTCTTTCGGTGTCGAGCTCATTTGGGCGTCGTGTCCTCTTTTCCTTCTTTCCCTCACTGGCTTGGGAGGTCCCACCTTCCGTGCTGTAGTTAGAAACATCATCAGCGCCAGTCTCAGTGCCGGTGTCGTTGGTGGCATCAGTGTCGGCGCCGGCGCCACCACCGTCGTCATCCATCATGACAAGGGGGTCCTGACACCCAGCTTGCGGTCTCTCCTGATCCGCCAGAAAGTCGAGGTAGGCGTGTGCTTGACCTAATTGGTACTGAGAACCTACGGCCTCATCGGTGTCGGTCATGTTTCCTAGGGTTCAATGTCGTAGTCGTTTAATTATCGAGCTTTATATAATAAAGTGAATAATGAAAAAAGTGACCTTTGTTTTGCCGAAAATGTCATTTCATTCCCGTCGCGACAAATCTCGAGCACTTGATATGTCCAACTTTCTAGCACAAGTCATGCCGAAATTCACGAAATTTTTTGGCATGACCTTTGCTAGAAAGTGCACATATAGAGCACCTAAATTTGCCGGAATGGAAATGAATCAACATTTCCGGCAAAACATAGGTCACTCGCAACCGGCAAAACATAGGTCACATATAGAGCATCTCACAAGCAATGGGGCAACTCTAAATGGTCTCCAATGGATAGCATTTCATTTCATTTCATAAACTTGTTGCTGTGTCCATCAACATTGCATTCAAATAAAATTGCATACTACTGTAATGGACTAGTTACAGAAATGCAAAATACAATACTTTCTGCCAACTACTTGCTGCCAATACAACTACAGTAACTTCAAGTGCGTAACTACAGTAACTTCAAGTGGGTAACTCCATTTTCTGGATTTTTAAAAATCCTCAATTTCATTTTCATTTACTTTTTTTTGCCTCATGAATTACAAATGGACATCAACTACAATTTTTTTGCCCTAACTAGAGTGGCATCTACTACTTCATTTTCTGAATTTTTTTCTGATTTTTTTTGCCCTAACTAGAGTGGCATCAACTACTTTTTTTCTGAATTTTTTGCCCTAACTAGAGCTAGCTAGAGTGGCATATACTACTTCATTTTCTGAATTTTTGCCCTAACTAAAGAACAACAGGAAAGGAGGGGGTGGCTCACCGCGCGTCGGGGTCAGGGTCACCGGGGCTGAGGGGGTGGCGTCGGGGTCAGGGGGCAGAGGGGGTCCTTCTCCTCCTTGTCAATCTGCAGAGAGACCAAATTTGGTCAGAGAGAGAGACTGTACAGCGGAGGGGCGGCACGGGGGGAGGGGCCGGGCCAGGGGAGCACCTAGGGCAAGAGGCAGCATGGGGGGAGGGAGCGTCGGGGTGGCCAGTGGCTGGCGTCGGGGTCGGGTGCGGCGCGCGTCGACGGCGGCGTGGGCGGGTGCGGGCGTCGGCGGCGTGGGCGGGTGCGGGCGTCGGCGGTGGCATGCGGGAGATCAAGGTCAGAGAAGGGGCTCAATCGAGAGAGTGAGAGAGAGGAAAGAGATAGGAGCTAGCGGACCGGTGTTGTAGGCAACTTAGCTCTAGCGCGTGTTGGCAAAACGCGCTATAGCTAAGTTAGCTATAGCGCTGTCCTAGCCAAAACGCGCTACTGCTAACTTTTTTCCTTTTTTATTTTTATTTTTATTTTTCTTTTCCTTAGCTATAGCGCTGCCCAGGCCAAAACGCGCTACTGCTAACTTTTTTTCTTTTTTTCTTTTTTTTTTATTTTTCTTTTCCTTAGCTATAGCGTTGCCCAGGCCAAAACGCGCTACTGCTAACTTTTTTTCTTTTTCTTTTTATTTTTCTTTTTCATATTCCACAAACTTCCTTCCTTTTTATTTTATTTTTATTTCTCTTTTTATTTGCACTTCTCATTTTCTTATATTTCTTTTGCACTTTCCTTCCTTTAATTTGGTCTGTCGTTGGAGCAATACCATTGTTACCCTTCGGATAATAATTAGTATAATATATATTACATCATTTGACCGCTATCGGCGGTATACAAAATAGCTAGACACACACAAACTTTGTGGATTAGTTTGTCAGCTTGGACGACGACGACGCTTCAGACTGATCTTCTTCCCTCTTTTGTTCGTTGTCGAATAATTGAGCCCATGGTCGTGACTTTTCCTTCTCCAGGGATTAGGATCTTTCATAGGTAATGTAGTCATCATTCTTCTTTTGACGTATGTTTCATCGTCATCAGCATCATCTTCCCTCAGCGGATCACCGTACTGGTCATAGTCTTCCTTGTTGGCGACTCCATTCATTCCGGCGATGCTCCTTTTGCTTCTCCTCACGACAACACGGCTGGGATTGGTCGGATCAGTTATGAAGAAACATTGTGTCACGTGTTTACACTAGTAGAAAACTGGGCTTTGGTCACAGGGCAATATTCACATTAGTCCCGGTTCAGTCACGAACCGGGACTAATGTGAGCATTGGTCCCGGTTCGTGTGGCCAGGGGCCTGCCGGGCCTCGTGGGGGCATTGGTCCCGGTTGGTGGGACAAACCGGGACCAATGGGCCTCGCTCTTGGCCCACCACCATTGGTCCCGGTTGGTGGCTTGAACTGGGACCAGCGGCTCACCCTTTAGTCCCGGTTCGTACCACAAACCGGGACTAAAGGGTTGGTCCTAGTAGCGGCCAGAGTTTAGTCCCACCTCGCCAACCGAAGGGCGCTCACACCGGTTTATAAGCCCGTCCCTCTCTGCCTTGTTGAGCTCCTCTCAAAGTGAAAATAGATGCCCTTATACAGGGAATTTGACCTAAATTCACAGTAAATTTCTTTGAATTTCATAGAAATTTATTATGAATTTAGGTTGAATTTTCTCTATAGGCGCATCTATGTTCATTTTTTATAGTAAATAAAATAAATAAAAATAAATAAACCTTAATAAAATAAAAGAAAATAAACTGTTGTAAATAAAAGAAACCTTAATAAAATAAATAAAAATAGCAGCATAAAATAAATAAAAATAGCAGCAGTAAAATAAATAAAAATAAAATAAATAAAGTAAAATACATAAGTAATTAGAAACAAAATGGAATAAAATAAATAAGTTTTTTGTTGTAAGTAGAAACAAAACAAAATAAATAAAGCAAAAGAGAAAACAAAAAACAGGGAAAAAAAATAATGCCACCTACTGGGCCACCACGGCTTGAATACGACTTGAAACCCATCCATGGGCCAGGATTCAGGCCCGCAGAAGGCCCAGTAGGCCCCACAGGCAAAGAGAACGGTTAGGCCCGAAAGCCTGCAGTTGAGAGGAGCTCGAGAGGGTGGGCGCAGCAGCGCTTATAAACCACTCTCGAGCTCTCTCAACTAGCGAGGTGGGACTAAACTTTTGACGCGGGGCAGCACAAGGCCTTTGGTCCCAGTTGGTGCCACCAACCGGGACTAAAGGGGGCATTGGTCCCGGTTCGTGGCACCAACCCGGACCAAAGGCCTTTAGTCCCGGTTGGTGCCATGAACCGGGACCAATGGGTTGCCTATATATACCCCATCGCCACAGCAGAGCACTCCACAGTGCTCTGTTTTTTCTGGCCGGCGAGGGGAGGGCATTTGGGTGCTCTAGCTCACCTCCTATGCACATGAGGTGTTCGATGAAATGTCTGAGCCACACTAGTTAATCTTTCTCCTCTCGAAACTCGACCTCCGAGCTCCATTTTCCCCGAGATTTTTCTAGGTTTAGCGGTCCGTCACGTCCCGTCCCCGTCTTCATCGCCGTCGATCGCCCGCGTCGATCTCGTCGCCAGCACCACCGTGGTGAGCCTCTTGTTCTTATCTTCTTTCTAAAAGAAAAAAATTCTTACTTTAGATAGATACTTGTCTAATTTTGTTACTTTTATTATTCCTTCTTATTACATAGTGCGGTGGTTTTGGTATCCGCCCCCGTCGGTCCTCGTCCTGTCTATGATTCGGATGTGGTATATATTATGTTTTCATAACTATTTGGTTCATTTATTGTTTATGACAAATATGCCGACCAGTGTGACATAGATTTTATTTATCTAGGAGGTGGCTGAACCGGAAATTCCAACCGACCCTGTTGTCGAGAGGTTAAATTTAGTTGAAGAAGAAAACAATTACTTGAAGGAAAAAATAAAAAAATTGAAGAGGAGAAGATGATATTGGAGTTGCATGTTGCGGATGTCGTCGATGATCACAAGATCAAGATGGATGCAATGGCTTGAAGATTAGAAAGATTAGAAAATATGTCATTCATACCGAGGCTTGGTATCATTATGCCGTTGGATCAATTGTTACCTTGGTTGCGATTATGATCGCATTTGTTTTCGCATTGAAATGTTTTACATAGTTTCAATGTATGGTTTAATTAATTAGATGCTCTGGAGAGCTATATATATGTTGTTAGATGAGAACTATGTATGTACTTTGGTTTTAATGTGATGATGAACTTCTATTAATTTGGTCACTTAATTATCTATTCATGATGTTCTGTAATGGTTTTTGACACACTTAATTATATATAATGCACGCAGATGAACCGGCAATGGATGTACGGTGACAGACACACCTCCGAGTACATTAAGGGCGTGCATGATTTTCTCGAAGTGGCTGAGGCAAACAAGCAGAATGGTTTTATGTGTTGTCCATGCCCTACATGTGGGAATACGAAGTCTTACTCTGACCAGAAAATCCTTCACACCCACCTGCTTTAAAAGGGTTTCATGCCACACTATAATGTTTGGACGAGGCACGGAGAAATAGGGGTTATGATGGAAGACGGCGAAGAAGAAGAGGACGATGACAACTATGTGCCCCCTGAATACGGTGATGCTGCAACGGGGGAAGCTGCTGAAGATCAAGAGGAACCAGACGATGTGCCCAATGATGCTGCAAGGGGGGAAGCTGCTGAAGATCAAGAGGAACCAGTGCCCGATGATGATGATCTCCGCTGGGTCATTGTCGATGCAAGGACGCAATGCGGAAGTCAAAAGGAGAAGCTGAAGTTCGATCGCATGTTAGAGGATCACAAAAAAAGGGTTGTACCCCAATTGCAAAGATGGCAACACAAAGCTCGGTACCGTACTGGAATTGATGCAGTGGAAGGCAGAGAATGTTGTGCCTGACAAAGGATTTGAGAAGCTATTGAAAATATTGAAGAAGAAGCTTCCAAAGGATAACGAATTGCCCGACAGTACATACGCAGCAAAGAAGGTCGTATGCCCTCTAGGATTGGAGGTGCAGAAGATACATGCATGCCCTAATGACTGCATCCTCTACCGCGGTGCGTACAAGGATCTGAACGCATGCCCGGTATGCGGTGCATTGCGGTATAAGATCAGACGAGATGACCCTGGTGATGTTGACGGCAAGCCCCCCAGGAAGAGGGTTCCTGCGAAGGTGATGTGGTATGCTCCTATAATACCACGGTTGAAACGTCTGTTCAGAAATGAAGAGCATGCCAAGTTGATGCGATGGCACAGTGAGGACCGTAAGTAAGACGGGAAGTTGAGAGCACCCGCTGACGGGTCGCAGTGGAGAAAAATCGAGAGAAAGTACTGGGCTGAGTTTGCAGCTGACCCAAGGAACGTATGGTTTGGTTTAAGTGCGGATGGCATTAATCCTTTCGGGGAGCAAAGCAGCAATCACAGCACCTGGCCCGTGACTCTATGTATGTATAACCTTCCTCCTTGGATGTGCATGAAGCGGAAGTTCATTATGATGCCAGTTCTCATCCAAGGCCCTAAGCAACCCGGCAACGACATTGATGTGTACCTAAGGCCATTAGTTGAAGAACTTTTACAGCTGTGGAATGGAAACGGTGTACGTACGTGGGATGAGCACAAACAGGAGGAATTTAACCTGCACGTGTTGCTGTTTGTAACCATCAACGATTGGTCCGCTCTCAGTAACCTTTCAGGACAGACAAACAAGGGATGCCACGCATGCACGCACTGTTTAGATGACACTGAAAGTATATACCTAGACAAATGCAGGAAGAATGTGTACCTAGGCCATCGTCGATTTCTTCCGACCAACCATCAATGTCGAAAGAAAGGCAAGCATTTCAAAGGCGAGGCAGATCACCGGAAGAAGCCCGCCATGCGTACCGGTGATCACATACTTGCTATGGTCAATGATTTACACGTAATCTTTGGAAAGGGTCCCGGCGGACTAGCTGTTCCGAATGACGTTGAGGGACACGCACCCATGTGGAAGAAGAAATCTATATTTTGGGACCTACCCTACTGGAAAGAGCTAGAGGTCCGCTCTTCAATCGACGTGATGCACGTGACGAAGAACCTTTGCGTGAACCTGCTAGGCTTCTTGGGCGTGTATGGGAAGACAAAAGATACACCTGAGGCACGGGAGGACCTGCAACGTTTGCACGAAAAAGACGGCATGCCTCCGAAGCAGTATGAAGGTCCTGCCAGCTACGCTCTTACGAAAGAAGAGAAAGAAATCTTCTTTGAATGCCTGCTCAGTATGAAGGTCCCGACTGGCTTCTCGTCGAATATAAAGGGAATAATAAATATGCCAGAGAAAAAGTTCCAGAACCTAAAGTCTCATGACTGCCACGTGATTATGACGCAACTGCTTCCGGTTGCATTGAGGGGGCTTCTACCGGAAAACGTCCGATTAGCCATTGTGAAGCTATGTGCATTCCTCAATGCAATCTCTCAGAAGGTGATCGATCCAGAAATCATACCAAGGCTAAGGAGTGATGTGGCGCAATGTCTTGTCAGTTTCGAGCTGGTGTTCCCACCATCCTTCTTCAATATCATGACGCACGTCCTAGTTCATCTAGTCGACGAGATTGTCATTCTGGGGCCCGTATTTCTACACAATATGTTCCCCTTTGAGAGGTTCATGGGAGTCCTAAAGAAATATGTCCGTAACCGCGCTAGGCCAGAAGGAAGCATCTCCATGGGCCATCAAACGGAGGATGTCATTGGGTTTTGTGTTGACTTCATTCCTGGCCTTAAGAAGATAGGTCTCCCTAAATCGCGGTATGAGGGGAGACTGACTGGAAAAGGCACGCTTGGAAGGGACTCAATAATATGCAGGGACGGATATTCTTGGTCTCAAGCACACTACACAGTTCTACAGAACTCTACCTTGGTGACCCCGTATGTCGATGAACACAAGAACAGTCTGCGCTCCAAACACCCGGAGCAGTGTGATGACTGGATTACATGTGAACACATCAGGACTTTCAGCGGTTGGTTGGATACACGTCTCAGAGGTGACACCACTGTTTGTGATGAGTTGTACTCGTTGTCCAGGGGACAATCTTCGACTGTATTGACTTACAAAGGATACGAGATAAATGGGAATACATTTTACACGATCGCCCAAGATCAAAAGAGCACCAACCAAAACAGCGGTGTCCGCTTTGATGCAGCAACCGAGAGGGGAAAGGACACATATTATGGTTACATAATGGACATATGGGAACTTGACTACGGACATGATTTTAAGGTCCCTTTGTTTAAGTGCAAATGGGTCAATCTGTCAGGAGGCGGGGTACATGTAGACCCACAGTACGGAATGACAACAGTGGATCTGAACAATCTTGGGTACACTGACGAACCGTTCGTCCTAGCCAATGATGTGGCACAGGTTATCTATGTGCAGGACATGTCTACCAGACCGAGAAAAAGAAAAGATAAGGAAGCGAATACATCATACGATGAGCCAAAGCGCAACATAGTTCTTTCAGGAAAAAGGGACATTGTGGGAGTGGAGGGCAAGACAGACATGTCTGAAGATTATGATAAGTTTCATGAAATTCATCCCTTCAAAGTCAAGGCTGACCCAAGCATCCTAATAAACGATGAAGATTATCCATGGTTACGACGCAATAAGAAAATGACACAAGCGAAGAAAAAGTGAAGACTTTCTCCCGCAACTATTATGATGATACCATGCCAACTTTGTAACAGACGAGTATGATACCATTGTCCGTTTTGTACACGAAGTGCATCTAGTTTTTGCCGTAACCCTCTCAACTTTCTTGCACATGCTATGTGGATGAAATGATGATACCATGCCAACTTTCAACCTTTTCAGAGTTCATTTGAAATGCTTTTCAATTTTAGGGTCTTATAGCTCAAAATAATCAGTAAATGCATGAAAAATAACAAATGAAGCCAGAAAGGGTTGAAAATTGATGATGTGGCTTTGAATGGTGCATTTTGAACACACAAAAAGTCAGGAGTTCAAATAAGTTTTAAAAAATGAAATCCCTTTGTAACAGACGAGTTTCCGTATGAAATCCTGATACTTCGAAAGAGATTGTCCGTTTTGTACACGAAGTGCATTCAGTTTTTGCCGTAACCCTCTCAACTTTCTTGCACATGCTATGTGGATGAAATGATGATACCATGCCAACTTTCAACCTTTTCAGAGTTCATTTGAAATGCTTTTCAATTTTAGGGTCTTATAGCTCAAAATAATCAGTAAATGCATGAAAAATGGTGCATGAAAAATAACAAATAAAATAAATAAGTAATTAGAAACAAAATAATATAAACTTTAATAAAATATATAAGTAGAAACAAAATAAAATAAACTTTAATAACATAAATAAAATTTATGAAACTAAAATTATCAAAGTATTTTCTATTCAAAACATTATAAGCAACCTCTAATATTATTGAAACTAAAATTATATAAAATTGATGCAACTAAAATTATCGAAGTATTTTCTGTTCAAAATCATTGAAAGCAAAAATAATTTTCATAAAGAACTTTTTTTGTTAGAAACTTTAATAGCAAAAAGAATTATCATAAAGTAAAATAAATAAGTAATTAGAAACAAAATAAAATAAAATAAATAAGTTTTTTGTTGTAAGTAGAAACAAACAAAATAAATAAAGCAAAAAACAAAAAACAAAAAACATGCAAAAATAAAAATTATGCCACCTACTGGGCCACCACGGCCTGAATACGACTAGAAACCCATCCATGGGCCAGGATTCAGGCCCGTAGAAGGCCCAGTAGGCCCACAGGCATGTACAGAGAGGTTAGGCCCGTAAGCCTGCTTTAGAGAGGAGCTCGACAGCTCAGGCGCACCGCACCTTATAAACAGGTGCGGCTCTCTCTCAGCTAGCGAGATGGGACTAAACTCCCACCACCACGCCGCTGTGCAAGGCCATTGGTCACGGTTGGTGGCACGAACCGGGACCAATGCCACCCTTTGGTCCCGGTTCGTGGCACCAACCGGGACCAATGCCCCCCCTTTAGTCCCGGTTGGTGCCACCAACCGGGACCAAAGGCCGCCGCTTCCCGCCCTTTGGGCTGCTGAAAAGAGGCCTTTGGTCCCGGTTGGTGGCACCAACCGGGACTAAAGGGGGGCATTGGTCCCGGTTGGTGCCACGAACCGGGACCAATGCTCTGAGTATATAAGAAAACACTTAGCGTTTTTCAGATTCATCTCTGCAGTTGCCCCGCCCCGACGACGCCGCCAGGCTGCCCGAGCTCGCCCCGTCGACGCCGTCGCCGCCCTTTGCTGCCTCGTCGACGCGCAGCCGCCCCTTCCCCGAGCACGCCGCCGGCGGCCCGCCCCGACCACGTCGTCGTCGCCCCAGCTACCCCGACCATGCCGCCGTCGCCTCTGCCTCGCCCTGCCCCGACCACGCCGCCGTCGCCTCTGCCCCTGCCCCGACCACGCCGCCGTCGCCTCTACCCCTGCCCCGACGCGCCGCCGTCGCCTTGGTCAGGGCCGGCACTGCCCCCTTCCTCCCAATTTTTTTCTGCACATATATATGATGTTTTTTTTCCTGATTATATGTATATGTATGAGTATATGTATGTGTGTATATCTGTTTATATGTCCTTTTTTAGATCTTTTTTTGCATTTTTATAAAAATGTATATATGTATGTATATATGTTCTCTGTGTATATATATGTTCATGTATATATGCAAAAGATAGATTTTTAGAAAAGTTAGGATTTTTTTTCTGTTCATAGATTTTTTTGGTGATATTAATTATTGTAGAATATGCAAATGTTTGTATATTCATATGAACAATGCATTAGGCAAAACCTTTACTTTTTTCGAAATTTTCTATTTGAACATTTTTTTATGAATGAGAGGAAAAAGGAAAATAAGAAGAGGAAGAAAGGAGAAGAAGAGGAGAGGAAGAAGAGGAGAAACAAATAAGAAGAGAAAAAAAAAGAAGAAAAAGAAGAGGAGAAGAAGAAAGGAATAGAAGAGAAGAAGAAAAAATAGAAAAAATTCTATTTTTTCTTCTTCTCTCCTCTATTCCTTTCTTCTTCTCCTCTTTTTTTTCTTCTTTTTTTTCTTCGATCTTCTCCTCTATTCCTTTCTTCTTCCCCTCTTTTTATTTCTTCTTTGTTTTCTTATGTTTTATCGGGTCTGTCGTCGTCGATATACCCCTCTCCCGATAACTTCAACACGAGGGGGTCGATATACCCCCTCCCCGATAATATTATTTTCCCATGTACGTATGTCGTTGTTGTCGATATAACCCCCTCCCGATAACTTCAACACGTGGGGGGGTCGATATACCCCCTCCCCGATAACATTATTTTCCCATGTATGTATGTCGTCGTTGTCGATATATATAACTCCCTCCTAGATAACTTCGACATGATGGACGGTCGATATTTATACCCCCTCTCAACCGTGATAACTTATACCACGGGAGCACCCCCCGGCCCTCTCGCTCGACCAAAACTCTCGAGGACACCCAAACCCTAGAAAAAAAAACGATGTCGGTCTCCTACCCCCTCCCGCCGCGCCCCTACCCTTGAAGCGTTGCCGAGGCCACCCCAAACCCAGAATAAGCTAGGTCTACGTTTGCACTAATATATCCACCTGCTGTCATGTTTGTGTAATAATTGCCATGTTGTAATATTTGCAGAAACAATGGAGCATGGACGAGACGAGCAAGTAGAAGAGGTGTTGGGGGACATAATCTTAGCCGGAGGTGATATCTTGTCGTATCTTAACGACAATGATGGTCTGGAAGAACAGGGTGAAGAAGCAGGCTACGGTGATCGAAGAGTGGAGGAGGAAAGACATGATTATGGTGGATCCGGTGACCCAATGCTGGTGCAAGAAGGAGCCCGTGGTGACAGCTCCGGTGACCGAACAGAGTCCGGCCAGGTAAATATATTAGTTAAGCCTGTGCTGACTAGCTAATTGATGCATTCATTGTTTTGGTATGTACACATATTAATTAACACTCGTCTTTCTTCTTTTTTCTAGCCCTCCGGATCGAGCACAACTTCGGTAAAGAGACGAGGCCCGAAGAGAAAGTTGCGCTCGGATGAAAGGTTTGAGATCACAGCAATCGCGCGCGACGGCCAACCGATTGAACCCATCCGGACAAAGGATGCATTTGCTGCTCAGTGCGGGGTTCTAGTTAGGGACAAGATCCCGATCAGCATCCACCAATGGTATAAGCCTAAGAAGGAAGACCCTGAGGTGTCTTATGTCAATGATATGCAGAAAGATGATCTTTGGACTGAGCTGAAGGCTAATTTCACCCTACCGCCAGAGGAGGATCCGGAGAAGCCAGTTAAAGAGCAATTAATCAAGTCTCATGCTCTTAAGAAGATGGCAGACCTATTCAGGAGGTGGAAGAATGAGCTGAAAACGTTTGTCGACAAAGAAGAGACACCAGAATTCATCGGCCGGTATGAGAAGATCAGAGATCACTGGCCCGCATTTGTGGCCCACAAGACATCAAAAAAGAGTAAGAAGATGTCAGCGACAAACAAGATGAATGCTGCGAAGAAGAAGCTTCACCATCGCACGGGGTCAGGTGGCTACCTCAAAGCCCAGCCTAAGTGGGCCAAGGCTGAGAATGATCTGCTTGAAAAAGGGATCGAACCACAGACAATGAACTGGACAGACCGTTGCCGAACTTGGTTCTTCGGGGCTGGCGGAACCTTGGACCCTGTATCAGGGAGGTGCGTTTGGACGAACGAGCTTTTGAGAATACCAGTCAAGAAGATTCAGCAATATATCGATGCAGCGCAGGAAGGGACGTTCGTTCCAGACAGAGAGAACACCGAGCTCACAATGGCCCTCGGGAATCCTGAGCACCCTGGACGGACACGAGGCACGCCAGGCTCCGTTCCGTGGCAGGCTGGTTTTCCGGAAGCACGCGGTTACAAAAGCCAGGAGAGGAGGAAAAAAATGGAGCAGACCCAAATTCAGAAGCTGCACGAAAGGGTTCAAGCGCTAGAGGAACGAGACGGCAATCGACATGCCGAAACTACCCCCGAAGCTACCCCGCCATCTCAGCGGAGAAGCAGCGTGGCTTCCACTGAGCTGCTTTAGCCGGAGCATGTCTTGACGGCTCCTGCTAGCTACCCCGTGGATGCTATCACGGAGTCTCAACATTGCCACCTTATGGCGGAATGGCAGAACTTCAAAGTCAAGGCGGCTGTTGGCTCTGTTTTACCTCCTGAACCCGGCGCAACCTACCACTGCCGGCCGATTCCAGAAGGATATGCTAGGGTGATGGTGGATGAAATAATGGAGGGATTTGAGGACCTCCAGCTTGACCACCCTACCAGTGAAGGGGAGACTCGGCTGGGTTTAGCTCTGAAGACTCCGTGCCTATGGCGGAAGGAGCTCATTAACCTTCCGAACTGGACGCCTCCGACGAGTAAGGGCACTCCACCGCCGCCTCCTCCTCCGGCGAGTGATCAGGGCACTCAGCCTCCTTCTCCGGCACGTGGCGGCACTCCGCCTCCTCCTCCGGCGAGTGGTCAGGGCACTCAGCCTTCTTCTCCGGCGCGTGGCGGCACTCCGCCTCCTTCCCCGCCTGCGCCGGCGTGCCAGAGCAGCCAGCCTCCTCCTTCTCCGCCTCATCAGCAAGGGCGGAAGAGACCCGCCGCCGCTCCGGCTGCTCCGGCGCGTCGTAGTCCTTCTCCTCCGCCTCGTAAGCACGGAAAGAAGACAGCCGCAGCCGCTCCGTCTGCTCTGCCGGCGTCTAGCAGTACAGCTGCCAAAGGCGGGAGGCAATACAGATTCGGTCCTTCTCTAAAGACTCCAGAGAAGTTACCATACGAGAGGACCGAGGAGGAGAACGCGAAGATCGTGCGAGCCGAAGTGAAGAACTTCTTTGAAGGGGTGAAAGCAAAGAAACATCCACCTCCGGAGGAGAAGGTAGATCCGGTGAAAGCGAAGCGCACTCTGGATGCCCTGACAAAACCACCAAAGTCTCCGCCGAAAGGCAACTATGAGCGCATTATTGCAAAGACATTTGTCGAAGCGGAGCGGTCGGGAAGTACTGTCAGTGATCAAAGGTTAAAAGAACGACGAGCTGGGAAAAAAATTGCCCAGCTCGGCGAACAAGCGAACCAATCGTGCCCCCCGCTCAAGGTGTCTAAAGACATCGTCGCTAATGATCCGAGGATGGTGGCCGGTTATAGCAATCTTGGAGATTACCTGCCCGACGATGTACATTATGAAATCATGGAGGTGGACGAACACAAATACCATTAGGGGAAGCCTCTCGTCAAAGATGAAAGATCTCTAACAACGATGATGCGAAGATTACATGATTGGTACATGAAAACCTGCAGAGAGTCTGATGGGATGAATACTTTGACGCTGAGAGTTAAACCGGAGCATGACCTCGTTGGAATTGAACTGCTGAATGTTCCATTTAAGGAGTTCTTCCAGTTTTTCAATCAAAAGGCCCTCGATAAATCAACGATCACTTGCTACTGTCTGTAAGTAGTACTACTTCTGTCATTAAGTCTCTCTATATAGGTCAGCTCTTTCATTGCATGTATTTATAAATATCCTCACTATATTATGCAGATTGAAGATCGCCGAATTGAAGAAAAGACAAATCGGTGATATTGGGTTCATTAATACAAATCTCATAGATGCATATACGGTTGAAAAACATGCCAAAGAAGCCGAGGCCAACTTGCTACGATCGTTGGTATTAAATCAAAACAAAGATATAATACTCTTTCCTTACAACTTCAAGTGAGTGTTACTGTCTTGTGCATATTCGGTTTCCCTTATTAGTCCAGGTTATGGTAATGTAATTGATGACTTATGCATGCATGCGCAGCTTCCACTATATTCTCCTAGAGATTAAGCTTGAGCAGGGAGTAGTAACCGTCTTAGACTCGAGACGAAAAGATCCCCAGGACTATGCGGACATGACTCAAATGCTCTAGAACTAAGTTAAATCGATCATTATCCACCATATCAGCAACTTTGTTCATTTCCTGACATCAAGTAATTGTTTTCTTTGTCTGGCAGGGTTTGGAGAAAATTCACCACAAAAGCTCCGGGACTGCCGAAGAAGCTGCAATTTAGACACCCGAAAGTAAGTACTACAGTAGCATGTTCCGCACATCTCCTAGTGATTCAAGCGCTAGTTTCATCAATACCATTTAGCATGCATGCTTATCAGTTAGATTGACCTCTATTTCTTGTAAAGTGGTTGTGGCAGGAACAAGGGAATGATTTCTGTGGATACTACGTTTGCGAGTCTATCCGCCACACGACCTGTGAGCGGGGCTACTCTGACGAACAATATGAAGTGCGTAAGCAATAATATTCACAATTTTATTTTATTACCATCATTTGTGTCGAGTTTCATTTATTCATATATATATGTATTGACCCCCTTTTTCAAATTAGATGCTTCGGATGCGGGATGAAGTCCTAGCAGAAGATCGTATGCGAGCAATTCAAGAGGAATTGGCGGCATTCTTCCTTGACCACGTGATCGCTGCAAACGGAGAATACTATGTGGACCCTGTGTTCTTACAATTTAATTAGGAGATTATATTGTAAGAGATAATTATTGTATATATGTAGCCGGTAGTGTCAGATAGATATACGAGAACTTGTTGTTCGACCAATCTCTCGGAGAAGGAGAGGTGGTCGATATCACTTCTCTCTGTATGCATATGTTCATGACGATCTTCTGTTTCCTTCATTTGCTTACTAGCTAGCGTGTCTAGTCCTCTCCATACGTATATAGTACGTAGCGTCGACCAAGCACGGAGATAAGAGAGGACACTTCTCTCTATTAATTAGCTAGCTAACACAATATATGAAACACCTAAATTAACCCCCCAAAACCCCCCAACCCCCCCCCCCTTCAAAAAAACAAAAACCCCAGCCCCTGAAATGCTGACGCGTGGATGCCTATTGGTCCCGGTTGGTGACACCAACTGGGACAAAAGGCCCTGCCTATTGGTCCCGGTTGGTGGCACCAACCGGGACCAAAGGCCCCCCTGCCTGGGCTGGCAGCAGCGGCCACGTGGAGGACCTTCTGTCCCGGTTCGTGTAAGAACCGGGACTAAAGGGTTAGGGCTTTAGTAACGACCCTTTAGTCCCGGTTCGAAAACCGGGACAAAAGGCCCTTACCAACCGGGGTAAAAGCCCCTTTTTCTACTAGTGTTAGCGTGTAGCCATGACTCGTTTTTGGTGATGGAGTTGATGGTACTGCTATCGGAGTCGGGTATACACATGGTAGTGAAATGTCGGTTTTCTCTGTGTACATTCTTAGCCCATCTGACATGGAACATCGTCGCGCTATGCAATCCAGAGTAGTTAAGCTCCCATATCTCTTCGACCCTTCCGTAATATCTTTCAATTACATTCCCGGTCATGGCTTCCATCGTGACCCCTGAGTTTTGGTCATCACTGTTTATATCTTTCTCCTCCGTGTAGAACGTGTATCCATTGATATCGTATGCTTGATAAGTCGCGAGGTTGGTCGAGGGGCCATGTGCTAAGGCGTATATGAGTGTTCCGTTCGGACAACCCTCTTCCGGGGGATTAGCCAGAACTCGCTCTTTGAACCAACGCAAGAAAGTGGAGTTGTGGTCTCTAATAACTTCAGCGTCCGTTCTGTGCACCCCACGGTCACGGTACTTCTTTGCGATGGTCTCTTTGTGCAGTGTCACGAAATCTTCTAGCACATCTAGGTGTTGTGGCACTACTAAGTTTTCCCTGTCAAGGTCGTTTTGTCGGCCCAAGCGTAACACATTCACATCCATATGGCTGTTGGTGTGACCTTCGCCTTCGAGCCTTCCACAGTGCTTGTTGACGGGCAAACCAACAACAGGGTCTCCGGTGCCTACTAGATAACTCTCATAGAAAGAGATGCACTCTTTGGTCAGATATCCCTGGGCTATGCTTCCATCTGGACGGGACATGTTACGAACGAATCCTTTGATGACGCCATTCATCCTCTCGAACGGCATCATGATGTGTAGGAATGTCGGCCCTAGGTCGATGATGTCGTCCACGATGTGGACACATAGATGCACCATGACATCAAAGAACGCGGGCGGGAAGTACATCTCTAGCTCATTCAGTATGACAACAATCTCTTCCTGTAGCCTATGGAGTTGCTTCACACTGATCGACTTTCGAGAGATAGCATAAAAAAAGTGGCATAGGTCAGTAAGCATCTCACGCACATGTGTGTCCATAATCCCTCTTAGTGCAACCGGGAGTAACTGCGTCATCATCACATGACAGTCGTGAGACTTCATCCCACTGAACCTTTTTTCTTAGTGTCCAGATATCTTATCTTCCCACAGTATCCGGAACTAACTTTGATTCCGGCAAGGCACTTGAACAATTGATCGACCTCCTTCGGATCTAAGGTGAAGCAAGAGGGGGGCAATATTGTTCTTCCTTCTTGTTTACTTTTTTGCCCCTATCTTCCGTCTCCATCTCCGTCTCGGTCTCCTCTGACGACCTTTTACCGGGCATTTGGAGGTCTTTCCTGATATTCAAAAATTCCAAGTCTTTTCTTGCCTTCGGCCCATCCTTGGTCATCTCCGGCATGTTCATCAATGTTCCAAGCAAACTCTCAAGGATTTTTTTGTGATATGCATTTGATCAAGCCTATGAGGCGTGTCGAGTATGGGCCAGTATTCCAAGTCCCAGAAAACAGATCTCGTTTTCCATACCTTCAGCAGGGGCTCCGGCGCCTTTTTCTTCATCTTTCCCGGCGAGGGGCACTCTTCCCAGTTCTTCAATAACTCATATATTTCTGCACCGCTACGCTTACGTGGAGGACCTCGATGCTCAGCCTTACCATCGAATAGATCTCCACGCTTTCTCCACGGGTCATCCTTCTCGAGCCATCTTTGATGCCCCATTTACACGATTTTCGAAGACCCGCCATCTTTTGATAGCTGCAGATAAGTTGTATCGTCCATGCACCTCGTGCATCCGCAATATCCGTGGCACACCTGGCCGGAGAGATAGCCGTAACCGAGATAGTCCTGCACCTCGTGATCAGCGCGGCTCTCATATAGAAATACTCTCCTTTGCTTGCATCCCATGTCTTGGCCGGCGTTGTCCATAAGGTCTGTAGCTCCTCTTTCAGTAACCCGAGATACAGATTTATATCATTTCCCGGTTGTCTCGACCCTTGAATAAGCATAGCCATGTGTATGTATTTTTCCTTCATGCACAACCAGGGGGAGGTTGTACATCCATACAAACACGGGCCATGTGCTATGATTGGTGTTCTGGTTGCCAAATGGATTCATGCCATCACTACTAGCGCCAAGCACGATGTTCCTTGGATCATTTGCGAAAAAATCAAATTCAGCATTTAATGCTCTCCACTGGCTAGCATCTGCGAGGTGTCTTAGCTTCGGCTCATCTCCGTCATCTGGCTTCACCCTCTCCGCGTGCCAGCGCATAAGCTTTGCTTCCTTAGGATCTACGAAATACCGCTGTAGACGCGGAGTGATCGGAAAGTACCATACAACTTTCTGTGGAGCTTTCTTTCGGGCCTTTTTATATCGTGAAGCATTGCACTTTGGACAGATGGTTTTTTCCGCGTGCTCATTCCGATATATGATGCAATCATTGATGCACTTGTGATATCTAATGTGTGGCAGATCAAGAGGGCACACGATTTTCTTTGCCTCCTCGACACTAGTAGGACACAGGCTTCCAGCGGGAAGAACCTTCTTTAGATACTTCAGAAGCTCATCCAGGCTTGTATCTGTCCATTTGATTTTTGCCTTCGTCTTTAGAAGTTCTAGTGTGAAACTCAAGTGGGTCACCTCGGGATTGCAACCATCATACAAAGGAGTCATCGAGTCTACCTCCAGTTGCGCCAGTTTGGCTTCCTTTCTAGAAGCAACTCTGTCGCTAGTCGTCTTTTTGCGAAGCAGGTCTCGAACATGCGGGTCCCACATGGCTGAACTTAGTAGCGACGAAGACGGTGGCGTGTCCGCGTCTTCTCTGCCTTGAACTGCCTGTTCGGCATCGACATTTCTGAGGCCGTCTTCCTCTTCGGGCACATAATCGGTCATCTCTTCGTCTGGTGGCCCCATGTCGTTATTTCCTGCCCCGTCGACATCCTCATCATCATCATCATCACTTATCCACCGAGTATGGCCATGCATGAAACCATGCATGAGCAGGTGCGCCTTGAATGTGCCACCCTCAAAGGGGTTGAGCCTGACTATTCCTTTGCATTTTCGACACGGACATAAAACATCCTTCAGTCTTTTTTCATAAATGTCGTCCACAGCGGATTGCCAGTATATTTCCACCATCCTTCCATTGACCTTCATGATCACCTGCGCGCGGAGCAAATATTATAACCACGTATATATGCATGCATGGATCAAATTTAAAAATTCGGCATGACCTTCCCTAAACATAGGACATATTGAGTTTGCCCGAAATTCGCCGAAACGGAATTGAATCGACATTCGGCAAAACAATGGCAACTCATGTCACTCACATGCCACACACAATTCGATATATTCATATCGCACATAGTTTCGGTCCTAATCGCAAACACACATATTTCCATTCTTGCACAACTCTTTTTTTGCTCACCTATTTGTCGAGAGGGATATCGAGCACCTTCTTATAATTAGCTAGTAGCTCTAGATAGTGAGGTACCTACATAAATATAGCTCCAACTAGCTAGGGAGAGAGAGAGCTATGAGAGGGAGGAGGGAGGGCATTAATGGAGGGGGTGGTGGAGGGGCAAAAAAGAGAAGGGGAGAGGGGCAAAAGAAAGGAAGAGGAAGGAGGGAGGGCATTAATGGAGGGGGTGGTGGAGGGGCAAAGAAGAGAAGGGGAGGAGGGGAAAAATAAAGGAAGAGAAAGGAGGGAGGGCATTAATGGAGGGGGGTAAGAGGGGCAAAGAAGAGGGGAAGCATTGAAGAACAAGCAAGTGCAAGAGGGAGGGGGGAGAAAGAAAGGGGGAGGAAGAAGAGGGGGAAAAGGTGGCAGATATTTTGGCTGGCAACCATAGCAGTAGCGCGGGGCACCAAAGCGCGCTACTGCTATGTGTGCCAGCCAAAATATCTACTGGTAAGTAAAACTAGCTATAGCGCTTGTCCAAAACCCACGGGTAAAAGATTACACATAGAAGAAGTAGCAGTAGCGCTTCTTGGTGGACAGGCGCTACTACTATTTTCATAACAGTAGCGCTGGTTAGAGTACCAACGCTGCTACTATTTTTTGGCCGAGGGGTGTGGTGTGGCTAACTTACCAGTAGCGTGCCCGCTGGAAACCCATGCTACTGCTAAGCTGTACCAGTACCACGCTTTATAACGGACGCTAGTGGTACTTATCAGTAGCGTGGGGTCCTTAACACGTGCTATTGGTAAACTTCTATGTCTAAGCCTTTTCCTAGTAGTGGTAAGCAGGCATGGTGTAGACCATGCCAGTTAACCGCACGAGATTCTAGCCCAGGTTTATCGTTTATCTAAGGTTGAACCCGCAAAGGAAGTTTGGCCGAAGTTTCTATTACGAACTTCTATTACGGCCTCAAATGATGCATGCAGAGTTCCCAAGCCCACCCTCGGGTAGTATTCTCTTGGTACACCATGCCACGTGCCTTTCCATCCCAAGCCCATCCTGCCAGGTATTGTCCGCTTGTAACACCCTGAGAATCATGCTACAGTAACCCCCTGTGATTAAGCTAATCATGTTGCTAAACAGGGCTTGATCACATTTGAACCACACCCCTATCAAACTCCTAGTTCAAACTTCAAATATAATTAAAGTGAAAAATAAAAGTTTTCAAAAACTCAAACAAAAATGTTCTGTGGGTGCTAAATAATACACTGGCAATTATGGTGGAGAAAACTCCTTTTTATAAAATGCCTAAATACTTTAAATGAAATAAAACAGAAAAGGAAATAAACAAATAAAAAGAAAACAGAAAACAGAAACAGTCAGAGAAAAGAAAAAAAAGGGGGAGCAGGCCTTCCCCCCCCACTGGACCCGTGGCCCATCTGCACCGAACCCCCCCCCCCCCCGGCCCAAACTGGGCCGCACCCCCGCGCCCCCGGCCCCGCCCACCTCCTCCCTCGCCCCTTCCCTGTTCCCCCGACCCGGTCGGAACAGGGGCGCGCTGCCGCCGCACCACCTCGCCGGCGGTGAACCCCGCGAGAGGATAAGGGCGCCAGCGGCCCCCGCTCCCTCAGGCCTCTCTCCCACTCACCCCGCTCACTCCCTCGGCCTCTGCGCCTCTCCCCCGGATCCGCGCCGCTCCCCTCTTCCCCACGCCCGACGCGCTCGCCGCCGTTCCCGTCGTTCTCGCGGCCACCGTGCCCCACTCGCCACCCCGCCGTGTCGTACGACGTCGCCGCCCTCGACTACACCCCCTCCGCCTCTCCGTCGAAGCTCGGAGCCACCGCAACGGCCTCCCCGAGCTCGCCTTCAACCTCGGACGCCGGCGACCCCCTTCTTCCCCGGCGCCGACCTGCTGCTCCTAAGCACCCACGGGCCTTTCTTGCGCCACGCGGTGAGCTCCTCTACCTCCTCCCCCACTCCGCTAGCTCGCCCACGCTCCCTAGCTTTTCCCCCACGCGCGCCCGAATGCCGCGCCGCGGAGCTCGCCGCCGGCGGGTCTCCGGTGACCAAATGGTCACGGGCTCAAGCTCACAGCGCTCCCCACCGCACGTAGAAGCTCCCCAGCCCCTCCGCTTGCTCGACCGCCTGCCGTAGCCCTGTTTCCGTCGGGCACCCGTGCGCGCCGCCGCCTCCGCCGCTCGCCGGCGCCGATTCCGGCCGAGTCCTGCGAAGCCCCGGCCACCCCTGGATGCGGCGCTGCGAGTTCTTTCGAATGGGCCTAGCCCCGTTCCTCCCCGAGCCCCGTAGCGCAATTCCGGCCAACTCCGGCGAGGGACCGCCGCGGTTTTGGTCGCCGGAGTTGCGCTGGCGCCGGCCGCCGACATGGCACACCTGGGGCCACCCCCTGGGTCACTACCAGTGGCCCCCACGGGCCCCAGTTGACTGGGTTGACCCAGTCAACTGCTGACTGGGCAGGCCCAGTCACTGACATGCGGGCCCCGCCGCAAAAATTAAAAAAAGAAAATGTTTTATAAATAAAAATAATTAGTTTAATTAATCTCTCACTGACAGGTGGGCCCAGTAGTTAATTAACTAAAAACTAATTAGTTTAATCCTCTGTTAACCCACTGTCTATGACAGGTGGGTCCCCCTTGTCAGTTTGACCAGTCAACCCGGACTGTTGACCGCTGACGTCACTCATACGTCATGCTGACGTCATATCCCTTTTTCTGTTAATTAAATAATTCAGGAAATTCAAATAAACTTTGAAAATTCATATCTTTTAAACCGTAACTCGGATGAAAATGTTTTCTATATGAAAGTTGCTCAGAACGACGAGACGAATCCGAATACGCAGTCCGTTCGTCCACCACACCTCCCTAACCTATCGAACTAGCAACTTTCCCCCTCCGGTCCGTCTGTCCGAAAACGTGAAACATCGGGAATACCTCCCGGATGTTCCCCCCCCTTCACCGGTACCACCTACTGTCGCGTTAGGACACCCCTAGCACCGCTCACTGTCATGTCACGCATCGTCATGCTTATGTTTGCATTGTATTTACTGTTTCTTCCCCCTCTTCTCTCCGGTAGACTACGAGACCGACACTGCTGCTGCCCAGTTCGACTACGGAGTCGACGACCCCTCCTACTTGCCAGAGCAACCAGGCAAGCCCCCCCCTGATCACCAGATATCGCCTACTCTCCTCTATACTGCTTGCATTAGAGTAGTGTAGCATGTTACTGCTTTCGTTTAATCCTATTCTGTTGCATAGCCTGTCATTGTTGCTACAGTTGTTTCCCTTACCTGCTACCCTACTGCTTAGTATAGGATGCTAGTTTTCCATCAGTGGCCCTACATTCTTGTCCATCTGCTGTGCTATACTATCGGGACGTGATCACCTGGGCGGTGGACACGGGCATATACTTATATATTATATACATGACACCTGAGATGACTAAAGTCGGGTCGGCTCGTAGGAGTACCCGCAAGTGGATCTTTGTGGCGAAGCGACAGGGCAGGTTGAGACCGCCTAGGTGAGAGGTGGGCCTGGCCCTGGTCGGCGTTCGCGAATACTTAACACGCTTAACGAGATCTTGGTATTTGATCTGAGTCTGGCCATTTGGTCTATACGCACTAGCCATCTACGCGGGAGTAGTTATGGGTATCCCGGCGTCGTGGTATCAGCCGAAGCCTTCGTGACGTCAGCGACTGAGTGGCGCGTGCCGTGTTGGACTGCTTTGACGTAACCGTCGTGATCGTGTGGGTTGCTAGGTCTGCTCGCGGCCGCGTTCGCAACGTGCAGGTGTGCTTAGGGCGATGGGCCCAGACCCCTGCATGCATAGGTTTAGACCGGCGTGCTGACCTCTCTGTTGAGCCTAGGTGGGGCTGCGACGCGTTGATCTTACGAGGCCGGGCATGACCCAGAAAAGTGTGTCCGGCCAATTGGGATCGAGCGTGTTGGGTTATGTGGTGCACCCCTGCAGGGAAGTTTATCTATTCAAATAGCCTTGTCCCTCGGTAAAAGGACGACCCGGAGTTGTACCTTGAGCTTATGACAACTAGAACTGGATACTGAATAAAATACACCCTTCCAAGTGCCAGATACAACCCGGTGATCGCTCTCTAACAGGGCGACGAGGAGGGGATTGCCGGGTAGGATTATGCTATGCGATGCTACTTGGAGGACTTCACTCTATTCTCTTCTATATGCTGCAAGATGGAGATGACCAGAAGCGTAGTCTTCGACAGGACTAGCTATCCCCCTTTTAATTCTGGCATTCTGCAGTTCAGTCCACTGATATGCCCCTTTACACATATACCCATGCATATGTAGTGTAGCTCCTTGCTTGCGAGTACTTTGGATGAGTACTCACGTTTGCTTCTCTCCCTCTTTCCCCCTTCCTATCTATCTGATTGTCGCAACCAGATATTGGAGTCCAGGAGCCAGACGCCACCGTCGACGACGACTCCCACGGCACTGGAGGTGCCTACTACTACGTGCAGGCCGCTGACGACGACCAGGAGTAGTTAGGAGGTCCCAGGCAGGAGGCCTTGCCTCTTCGATCGTTGCTACTTTTGTGCTAGCCTTCTTAAGGAAAAACTTGTTTAACTTATGTCTGTACTCAGATATTGTTGCTTCCGCTGACTCGTCTGTGATCGAGCACTTGTATTCGAGCCCTCGAGGCCCCTGGCTTGTATTATGATGCTTGTATGACTTATTTATGTTTTAGAGTTGTGTTGTGATATCTTCCCGTGAGTCCCTGATCTTGGTCGTACACATTTGCGTGCATGATTAGTGTACGGTCAAATCGGGGGCGTCACAAGTTGGTATCAGAGCCGACTGCTTGTAGGAAACCCCCTTCCACACTCCTTGGCCGAAGTCGAGTCTAGACATTGCAAACTTTTACTAACATGGCTGTGCGGCTTACGGGCCCACGTCGCCATTGGGTGGTACTAGTATCTTTTACTCCTCGACCTTTACTCTGGGACTCTGAACTCTCTTCTACTCGGGTTAAACGAATTTACTAACTCTAACACTAGGATCCCGTGACCGCGTTCACCCCAAAGATGGATAAGCCATAGTTGTTTCTTAGAATAGTATTTTGAACAATTCACACACTGTCAATTGACTCCTTTGAAACGTCTTTGCTTTCAGATGGAACCCTCGAGGCAGGTCGTGCGCCACACGACGGCCATTGGTGCCTCGGGATCACCTGCGGTGCTAGCTGAGATGATGACCTATCTGGGTTATCGCTGGCACCCTGAGTACACCGTCTACGAGGAGTACCAGGACTTTAACCAGGAGCAGTACCGTGCCATCGTCCACCTCTACTCTCGGGAGTACGACTCCACTACTGTGCTGCACACCGCACATGGTGTTGGTGTGACCATCGATATGGCTGTCCACGATGCAGCCTATGCTGCTCTGACACGTCTTCGTGGAGAGTGTCGGGAGTTGGACACCTCCCCTTTCAGGCACATTGCTATCGCCTCTGATGTTGGTGCAGAGGGATACTATACTGCTGCCTACTCCACTGTCACCCGAGAGCCCTTCTACCATCAGCACCTGGTTCTGCATGCTGATGGGCTGGATCGAGCTAACCGAGCTCTTCGCCACGAGATGTACACCACCCGTCAGCACCTTTACCGTGCTTTGACGCTGCTGCACCCCTTTGTCCGGTCTGGACAGGTACCGCCTTCTGCGATCTACCCAGCCAGGACCGTGATGCCCCACGGTGTCGGTTGGCCAGAGGTGGGAGGCTACTCTCCCGCACTTGGTCCTCTTCTGCCACCTGAGCGTCGGGCTCTACACTTGAGTATCCGCGGCCCCCAGTCTGCTGACGTCGAGGGCTATTCGTTGCCTCACTACCAGCTGTCGGGCTACGATTACCTCCACAGTACCTCTTGGGACTGATGTAGGCTTGTTTGTAGTGTTAAAGGCATTCGCCGCGAGCCTGTGTGCCGCCTATGATGTTTTAGTCTATGTACTGAACTCTGTGTACTGAACTCTATGCATGACCCCTTTTGTAAGCTATGCCGACTACTATGTAGTAGCTATCGTGCTCCTTTCATTATGCATGTTTCATCATGAATGATTCTTGTCATTGCAAATTTTCTAAATGCTGAACTACCCCTGTTATATATTAGCAGGATGGTTAGACCAGGTGGTCGTGGTCGTGGTGGCGATGCCCCACCACCACCTGAGTACATGGCTTGTATGATCCAACAGTTTGAACTGAACCGCCAATTCATGGAAAATATGATGGCTCAGTTTCCTCGCCCCAATTTGAACCAACAGCCAGCTCAAGTGACTCTTCAAGATTTCATACGCCTCAACCCAACCATCTACCGCAGCTCAACTCAGCCTCTGGATGCTGATGACTGGCTCCGTGACATCACCTATGAGATGGAGTCTGCTGATGTAGCCCCTGCCAGAAATGTCAATTTTGCTTCCTTCTTCTTGAAGGGACCCGCAGCTCAATGGTGGGACAGCCACAGGCGTACTCTGCCAGCTGGAACAATCATCACCTGGCCAGACTTCCAAGCTGCTTTCCGTGCCCGCTTCATTCCTCAGGGAGTCATGGACCGGAAGAAGCGTGAGTTCCGCAACCTCACCCAAGGCAACAAAACTGTCGAAGCTTATCAGCGGGAGTTTCTGGACTTGTCCCGCTATGCTGAAGAAGACATTGCAACTGATGCACGCAGACAGGAGAAGTTCCGAGATGGACTACAAGCTGACATCAAGCTCGCACTTCTAGTGCATGACTTCGCCGATTTCGCCACCTTGGTGAATAAGGCCATCAATGTCGAGACTGGTCTGCAGGAATACCAGAGCTCTCAGAGGCGCAACCGTGACACGGGCTCATCTTCGGGCTCACCCTCACAGAAGCGTAAGATATGGATCCCGAACAGCATGTATCGTCCAAATGCACCTGCTCCCAGGAAATCTTATGCTGCACCGCGTCTGCCTCCTCCACCATCTAGGCAGTCAAAGCTACCAGCTCCCCCACCTGGGGCTCCTGTTCCCACTCCCGATAATGGTCTGTGCTTCAAGTGTGGTCAACCGGGTCACTTTGCCAGGAACTGCTATCAGAACCAGAATCAACTGGCCCTTCCAGCAGCTGGCCGTGGTAACAACCAGCCCCGCAACAACAATGCTAAGTCTTATGGTCGTGCTCATGCCAACCACGTTGATCTCAGCGAAGCTCAAGACCAGCCTGCTACTGTGATGGGTACACTCCTCGTAAATTCAGTACCAGCATCCGTTTTATTTGATACAGGAGCATCTCATTCATTCATATCAGCAGAATTTGCATTCCTGCATGGCATTAATTACGAAGAGATAAACACTCCGCTAGTGGTACACACCCCTGCGGGCCAATGTCAAACCACTATGGTTAGTCACGATGTTACTGTTGAAATTGAAGGACTGGAATTTCTTGTCTCTCCCATCGTACTGAAGTCCTGTAGCATTGATCTCGTTCTGGGAATGAATTGGTTAAAAGCGCATACTGCTTCAATCGTTTGCACCACTAAGACCGTCCATCTGCTACACCCTTCAGATGAGATAGTTACTTACCAAGCCCATCTGGTGCAAAATGCCGAGGCAAGGCTCTATGCATTGAATGCATTGAACGCTGCACCACTCGAGGGCATTGAAAACATTCCCGTCGTGCGTGAATTCCTCGACGTCTTCCCTGAAGAACTTCCAGGGATTCCCCCTGCTAGAGCTGTCGAATTCATCATCGACTTGAAACCAGGCACCACTCCTATAGCAAAGCGACCCTACAAAATGCCGCCGCATGAACTCCTTGAGCTTAAGGAGGAAATCGACAAGTCTCTTCGCAAAGGATTCATTCGCCCAAGTTGCTCTCCTTGGGGAGCACCTTCTCTCTTTGTCAAGAAGAAGGATGGGACAAACCGGTTAGTTCAAGACTACCGTCCTATAAACCAAGCTACCATTCAGAATAAATACCCTCTTCCTCGGATCAATGATCTGTATGATCAACTGGCGGGTTCGTCAGTGTTCTCTAAGCTCGACTTGAGGTTGGGCTACCACCAGATCCGTGTTCGCGAAGAGGATATCCCAAAAACCGCCTTCGTGACTCGCTATGGTTCATACGAGTACACCGTCATGTCTTTCGGTTTAACCAATGCTCCAGCCACCTTCTCTCGTCTGATGAACTATATATTCATGGATTACCTCGACAAGTTCGTCGTGGTTTATCTGGATGATATCCTGGTATTCTCCAAGAACGAAGAAGAACATGCTGAACATCTTCGTCTTGTGCTGGAAAAACTACGAGAACATCAACTATATGCCAAGTTCTCTAAATGTGAATTCTGGCTACCGGAAGTAACCTATCTGGGGCATGTCATCTCTAAGGATGGTATTGCCGTCAACCCCGAGCGAGTTCAGGCTATTCTTGATTGGACTCCTCCCAAGAACGTTAAGCAAGTCAGAAGTTTTCTCGGTCTCGCCAGCTATTGCCGTCGATTCGTCGAGAACTTCTCTAAGATCGCCAGGCCTCTGACTAACCTGTTGCATAAGGGTGTCAAGTTCCAATGGACAGACAAATGTCAGGAAAGTTTCCAGGCACTCAAAGACAAGTTGACTTCTGCCCCAGTTCTAGCTCCACCTGATACTAAGAAGGACTTCGTCATTTACTGCGACGCTTCCCGTCAAGGGTTAGGCTGTGTCCTAATGCAAGACCGCAAAGTGATTACTTATGCCTCTCGACAATTGCGCCCTCACGAAGAGAACTACCCAGTTCACGACCTCGAACTTGCTGCAGTCATTCATGCGCTGAAGCAGTGGCGACATTACCTTCTCGGTAATCGTTGCGAGATCTTCACTGACCACCAAAGTCTGAAGTATCTGTTTACTCAGCCAGATCTGAACCTCCGCCAGCAGAGATGGATGGAGCTTGTTGCAGACTTTGACTTGGGTATTTCCTATACGCCAGGCAAGGCTAATGTAATGGCTGATGCCTTGAGCCGCAAGTCTTACTGCAACCACCTTCAGGTTCACAAAGTTCAGCCCTCGCTTGTTGAAGAATTTAGGAAGCTGAACCTCCATATTGTTCCTCCGGGTGCACTCGCTCCCCCTCCTAAGGAGTTTCGCAAGATGAACCTCCACGTTGTTACCCAAGGTTCCCTCAATACCCTAGTTGCTAAACCAGATCTCGAGGACAGCATCAAAAGGCTACAGAAGTATGACTCTGAAGCCGACAAGATTAAGCGCTACCTCGCAGAAGGAAAGCCCTCATTCTTCACCATTGCTGAAGATGGCACCTTATACTTCAAGGGCCGCCTAGTGGTGCCTTGTACAGAGAAAAACCTGGATATGACACAGGAAGTTATGAAAGAAGCTCATGATACGCCTCTGTGTATCCATCCTGGTAGTACAAAGATGTATCAAGACATCCGACAGAGATTCTGGTGGTCTAATATGAAGCAAGACATTGCTCGTTATGTTGCTGAGTGTGACGTTTGCCGTCGTATCAAAGCAGAACATCAAAGGCCTGCTGGAACTCTGCAACCTATCTCTATTCCTGAATGGAAATGGGACCATGTTGAGATGGACTTCGTCACTGGATTTCCCAAATCACAAAAAGGTAATGATACTATTCTTGTCGTCATTGACCGGCTTTCCAAAGTTGCACATTTCTTGGCAGTCAAAGAAACGATCACTGCTAGCCAGTTGGCAACGCTCTATATGTCCAGGATTGTTTCACTCCACGGTATTCCATTGGTTATCAGTTCAGACCGTGGTAGCTTATTCACTTCAAGATTCTGGGCAAGTTTCCAAGAAGCTATGGGAACTCATCTGTCATTCAGTACTGCGTTTCATCCTCAATCGCAAGGACAAGTTGAACGCGTCAACCAAGTTCTCGAAGACATGCTTCGAGCTTGCGTTATTTCCTTCGGCAAGAAATAGGAGGAATCTCTCCCGTATGCTGAGTTCTCTTATAATAATAGCTATCAAGCTAGTCTGAAGATGGCCCCCTTCGAAGTGTTATATGGACGAAAGTGCCGAACCCCTCTGAACTGGTCAGAAACTGGGGAACGTCCACTCTTCGGTCCGGATATTATCCAAGATGCCGAAGAACAAGTCCGCATTATTCGCGAGAATCTCAAGACTGCTCAGTCACGTCAGAAGAGTCAGTATGACCGTCATCATAAAGACATGGTCTATCAACCTGGCGAAAAGGCTTATCTTCGAGTCACACCTATGAAGGGTGCTCACCGCTTCGGGATCAAGGGCAAACTAGCTCCTCGCTATATTGGCCCATTCACTATTCTCGAAAGGCGTGGAAAAGTGGCATACCAACTGGAGCTACCGCCGAACCTTTCTCAGGTTCACGATGTGTTCCATGTGTCACAGCTCCGCCGTTGCTTCAAGGATCCAATCCGAGCTGTGGATCATGAAGTGCTCGAATTACAGCAAGACCTCTCCTATAAGGAGCATCCGGTCCGCATTCTCGACCAAGCTGAACGCCGCACACGTCAGAAGGCGATCAAGTTTCTCAAAGTCCAGTGGTCGCACCATTCTGAAGATGAGGCCACTTGGGAACGAGAGGATCGTCTGCGCGAAGAATACCCCGCACTGTTTCCTTCTACCTCCTAAATCTCGGGACGAGATTTCTTGTAGTGGAGGAGATTTGTAACACCCTGAGAATCATGCTACAGTAACCCCCTGTGATTAAGCTAATCATGTTGCTAAACAGGGCTTGATCACATTTGAACCACACCCCTGGCAAACTCCTAGTTCAAACTTCAAATATAATTAAAGTGAAAAATAAAAGTTTTCAAAAACTCAAACAAAAATGTTCTGTGGGTACTAAATAATACACTGGCAATTATGGTGGAGAAAACTCCTTTTTATAAAATGCCTAAATACTTTAAATGAAATAAAACAGAAAAGGAAATAAACAAATAAAAAGAAAACAGAAAACAGAAACAGTCAGAGAAAAGAAAAAAAAAGGGGGAGCAGGCCTTCCCCCCCACTGGACCCGTGGCCCATCTGCACCGAACCCCCCCCGGCCCAAACTGGGCCGCACCCCCGCGCCCCCGGCCCCGCCCACCTCCTCCCTCGCCCCTTCCCTGTTCCCCCGACCCGGTCGGAACAGGGGCGCGCTGCCGCCGCACCACCTCGCCGGCGGTGAACCCCGCGAGAGGATAAGGGCGCCAGCGGCCCCCGCTCCCTCGGGCCTCTCTCCCACTCACCCCGCTCACTCCCTCGGCCTCTGCGCCTCTCCCCCGGATCCGCGCCGCTCCCCTCTTCCCCACGCCCGACGCGCTCGCCGCCGTTCCCGTCGTTCTCGCGGCCACCGTGCCCCACTCGCCACCCCGCCGTGTCGTACGACGTCGCCGCCCTCGACTACACCCCCTCCGCCTCTCCGTCGAAGCTCGGAGCCACCGCAACGGCCTCCCCGAGCTCGCCTTCAACCTCGGACGCCGGCGACCCCCTTCTTCCCCGGCGCCGACCTGCTGCTCCTAAGCACCCACGGGCCTTTCTTGCGCCACGCGGTGAGCTCCTCTACCTCCTCCCCCACTCCGCTAGCTCGCCCACGCTCCCTAGCTTTTCCCCCACGCGCGCCCGAATGCCGCGCCGCGGAGCTCGCCGCCGGCGGGTCTCCGGTGACCAAATGGTCACGGGCTCAAGCTCACAGCGCTCCCCACCGCACGTAGAAGCTCCCCAGCCCCTCCGCTTGCTCGACCGCCTGCCGTAGCCCTGTTTCCGTCGGGCACCCGTGCGCGCCGCCGCCTCCGCCGCTCGCCGGCGCCGATTCCGGCCGAGTCCGGCGAAGCCCCGGCCACCCCTGGATGCGGCGCTGCGAGTTCTTTCGAATGGGCCTAGCCCCGTTCCTCCCCGAGCCCCGTAGCGCAATTCCGGCCAACTCCGGCGAGGGACCGCCGCGGTTTTGGTCGCCGGAGTTGCGCCGGCGCCGGCCGCCGACGTGGCACACCTGGGGCCACCCCCTGGGTCACTACCAGTGGCCCCCACGGGCCCCAGTTGACTGGGTTGACCCAGTCAACTGCTGACTGGGCAGGCCCAGTCACTGACATGCGGGCCCCGCCGCAAAAATTAAAAAAAGAAAATGTTTTATAAATAAAAATAATTAGTTTAATTAATCTCTCACTGACAGGTGGGCCCAGTAGTTAATTAACTAAAAACTAATTAGTTTAATCCTCTGTTAACCCACTGTCTATGACAGGTGGGTCCCCCTTGTCAGTTTGACCAGTCAACCCGGACTGTTGACCGCTGACGTCACTCATACGTCATGCTGACGTCATATCCCTTTTTCTGTTAATTAAATAATTCCAGAAATTCAAATAAACTTTGAAAATTCATATCTTTTAAACCGTAACTCGGATGAAAATGTTTTCTATATGAAAGTTGCTCAGAACGACGAGACGAATCCGAATACGCAGTCCGTTCGTCCACCACGCCTCCCTAACCTATCGAACTAGCAACTTTCCCCCTCCGGTCCGTCTGTCCGAAAACGTGAAACATCGGGAATACCTCCCGGATGTTCCCCCCCCTTCACCGGTACCACCTACTGTCGCGTTAGGACACCCCTAGCACCGCTCACTGTCATGTCACGCATCGTCATGCTTATGTTTGCATTGTATTTACTGTTTCTTCCCCCTCTTCTCTCCGGTAGACTACGAGACCGACACTGCTGCTGCCCAGTTCGACTACGGAGTCGACGACCCCTCCTACTTGCCAGAGCAACCAGGCAAGCCCCCCCCTTGATCACCAGATATCGCCTACTCTCCTCTATACTGCTTGCATTAGAGTAGTGTAGCATGTTACTGCTTTCGGTTAATCCTATTCTGTTGCATAGCCTGTCATTGTTGCTACAGTTGTTTCCCTTACCTGCTACCCTACTGCTTAGTATAGGATGCTAGTTTTCCATCAGTGGCCCTACATTCTTGTCCGTCTGCTGTGCTATACTATCGGGCCGTGATCACCTGGGCGGTGGACACGGGCATATACTTATATATTATATACATGACACCTGAGATGACTAAAGTCGGGTCGGCTCGTAGGAGTACCCGCAAGTGGATCTTTGTGGCGAAGCGACAGGGCAGGTTGAGACCGCCTAGGTGAGAGGTGGGCCTGGCCCTGGTCGGCGTTCGCGAATACTTAACACGCTTAACGAGATCTTGGTATTTGATCTGAGTCTGGCCATTTGGTCTATACGCACTAGCCATCTACGCGGGAGTAGTTATGGGTATCCCGGCGTCGTGGTATCAGCCGAAGCCTTCGTGACGTCAGCGACTGAGTGGCGCGCGCCGTGTTGGACCGCTGTGACGTAACCGCCGTGATCGTGTGGGTTGCTAGGTCTGCTCGCGGCCGCGTTCGCAACGTGCAGGTGTGCTTAGGGCGATGGGCCCAGACCCCTGCGCGCATAGGTTTAGACCGGCGTGCTGACCTCTCTGTTGAGCCTAGGTGGGGCTGCGACGCGTTGATCTTACGAGGCCGGGCATGACCCAGAAAAGTGTGTCCGGCCAATTGGGATCGAGCGTGTTGGGTTATGTGGTGCACCCCTGCAGGGAAGTTTATCTATTCGAATAGCCGTGTCCCTCGGTAAAAGGACGACCCGGAGTTGTACCTTGAGCTTATGACAACTAGAACTGGATACTGAATAAAATACACCCTTCCAAGTGCCAGATACAACCCGGTGATCGCTCTCTAACAGGGCGACGAGGAGGGGATTGCCGGGTAGGATTATGCTATGCGATGCTACTTGGAGGACTTCACTCTATTCTCTTCTATATGCTGCAAGATGGAGATGACCAGAAGCGTAGTCTTCGACAGGACTAGCTATCCCCCTTTTAATTCTGGCATTCTGCAGTTCAGTCCACTGATATGCCCCTTTACACATATACCCATGCATATGTAGTGTAGCTCCTTGCTTGCGAGTACTTTGGATGAGTACTCACGTTTGCTTCTCTCCCTCTTTCCCCCTTCCTATCTATCTGATTGTCGCAACCAGATATTGGAGTCCAGGAGCCAGACGCCACCGTCGACGACGACTCCCACGGCACTGGAGGTGCCTACTACTACGTGCAGGCCGCTGACGACGACCAGGAGTAGTTAGGAGGTCCCAGGCAGGAGGCCTTGCCTCTTCGATCGTTGCTACTTTTGTGCTAGCCTTCTTAAGGCAAAACTTGTTTAACTTATGTCTGTACTCAGATATTTTTGCTTCCGCTGACTCGTCTGTGATCGAGCACTTGTATTCGAGCCCTCGAGGCCCCTGGCTTGTATTATGATGCTTGTATGACTTATTTATGTTTTAGAGTTGTGTTGTGATATCTTCCCGTGAGTCCCTGATCTTGGTCGTACACATTTGCGTGCATGATTAGTGTACGGTCAAATCGGGGGCGTCACACCGCTTGGTAAGAGCAAACTTACAAACACTAGAAACTAGTTGCAACTCCTGGACAGAGATCAAGTGAGTTAATGGGCCAAGAGGGTCAGGGTCACTGAGTTCCCAATGTGTGGTAGTAGCTAGTCTTGGATCACATACACCGAACTCAGTTCTTATGAACGGACCGGTCTCAATGAGACAATCCACCATGTACTCCTACATGGCCTCTCACCGCTATCCTTATCAAATCAGGTTCACGCACTTAACTCTCATCATTAGGACATGATCATTCCAATTCGTTGTCCAGATGGATCAGACATGACACAATTCTAAGCAAGCAAGCATGGCATGGATGAAGTCACAACGTGGCTCAAGCAACTCCTAATCATGCTAGGAATGTTTAGCTATTTACTGTGAGAATGACACGTCATGCAAAGGAATTGGTTCAATACCAAGACATGTAACAGTTGAATCGTTGTTGCCCTAATACAATAAAAGAGAGCAAGAGCAAGAGAGTGGGATTGTATCAGAATGTTCAAGGGGTTTTGGTTGCCAGGCAGATCAACAATGGAATACCACTCCTCCGATGGATACTCGAACGTACCCTCGGGAACAGATCCTATCACGGAGAACAACACCGAAGAAGGGGAATCAATACACAACAAAATGCAACAATATGATGCATGGTCATGACATGGAAATATGTCGGTGTTTGAGCTAATGCAATTAGCTAACATATTGCTTGAAGTTCATTTGAACCAAGGATTCAAATTTTAACTTCAAAAGAAGCATTTTAAATGCCCTTTATTGAATTTGACCTGATCAGCAGGTATAAGTTTCTCTAACATACATGGAAATGGTACAAACGGAAAGTTTGAATTTTTCTGATAATTTTTTCACATATAAATTATTTCATTCTGAGCTACGATTGATTTTATATGATTTTTTGAAGTTTAGGCCAATTTCTAAAAAATAAATACATCATTTAGATTTATTTAAAATCCAGAGATGATTTACTGTGTCAGCATTACATCAGCACAGTCAGCATTGACTTGACCAAAGTCAAACCTGACAGTGAGTCCCACATGTCATAGGCTCACTGTTAAACATAAATTAAATTAAACCTAAACTAAATTAGTCGGTTGATTAACCACCGGGGGACCACCTGTCAGTGGAACAAGGGAGATGATTAGTGCTTAAACTAACCACCTGTCAGTGGCGGAGGTTTGCCGGAACGGCGGCCATTTGGCACGCAAGGAGATGCTACGGGTAGCTGGGCTGCGCCACGTCCAGTGGGTTGGCGCGCGAGGAATGGATGCCAGAAATTGACACCGGCGATGAAGCTTGGTGGCGGCCGAAGCATGGACACGTGGCGATTACTGCAGATTAGTATTCATGTCTAGATTGTGCGATGTGAAAGCTGGGGTTTTGGTAGTGTACCCTGATGGCACATGATGATCATGGATTTCTGGCCTTCTTTATGTATGTATTGCACTCAATCTCTGGCCTTCTTTATGTATGTATAGCACTCAATTTCAGCTGCTTTGGTGAGTAGTATGGGCTGGACCTGTCTTGGTGAATCCATTCTGACTGGAAGACATTGCGTGAATCGTGCGTGGTGAATAGGCATCACGCAGGTGGTGCCATGGCCGACGTTAATTGCACACGCAGTTGGACAGGGGCCAAATATTTCTCTCTGAGCTGAATCTGCTTGCCACTGTTAACAATGTCTCTGAAGGTAAATAACACAGTATTATCACGCAACAGATGTTGCCATGGATGAAAAGAAATGGATCTGAATAAGGCTCAAAATCAAGAATCACAATCAGCACGGAATCTGTCCTCTACGTCTTCAGGACCGCACCATCATCGGATTGACGGAAATTAAAGCAAACGGGAGCGGCAGGTTTCGTAAAACTGACGGGAAACTGAACTGGGGACATTTTCGGATTCAGAAAAAGGAAATCTCACGCGTCCTCTATTGCACTGCCCATCTTTAACTGGGGACATTTTCGGATTCAGAAAAAGGAAATTTCTGACGGGAAACTGAACTGCCACTGTTAACAATGTCCAGCGTCTTTAAATATTCAAAAAGTAGTCTATAGCACCTTCGCGTCTTACAAGTCACAACACCTCTCCCAAATCCCAATCGCCCGCCCGCCCTCGATCAACAGCACCTTCGCGTCCGGCAACACCTTCCGATCCCGCAGACAAACCTCGCCCAAATCCCAATCGCCCGCCCGCCCGCCCTCGATAGACATCACCCTTTCCTACCTAGAGTAGAACCCTAGCAGCAGATCGGGCAGCCGCCGGCCGGGATGGAGGGGCTCGACGTCGACGACGTCTTCCACCACTACCGGCTGTGCCCTACGGAAGTGGAGGCCGTCACCTACTACCTGCCACGCCTCCTCTCCGGCGAGACGCTGCACGGCGCCGACAAGCTCATCCACCGCGTCGAAATCTCCGGCTGCGAGCCCAAGGATCTGGCCCGCCGGTTCGCGCCCGTGCCGCAGGCCGTGAGCAGCGGCGACCGGTTCTTCTTCACCACGTGCAAGAGCAAGAACGGGAGCAAGCTCCAGAGCGTGCGCGGCGCCGGCAGCGGCACCTGGAGCATCCAGAAGACCACCGAGATTAGCCACGCGGGATGCAAGGTCGGCGAGGTCAAGAACCTGTCCTTCAAGAAGCAGGGCAAGTCCACCGGCTGGGTCATGGAGGAATACCGATGCCTGCTGCCGGAGGCCACCGTCTCCGACGGGGTGAAGGTGTTCTGCAAGATGCACTTGGCTCAGCATGCCCCTGACGCGGCCCGCCAGGAATCGGAAGCGTACAAGCTTCAGCAACAGCAACCAGAGGCCGTGACCCCGAGCACGCACGCGCAGAAGAGGCCAGCGCCCGCTGCCGCTGCCGAGCCTCATCCGCCGCGCCCCAAGAAGAGGATGCGCGGTGCCGTCCCCGTCCCGGCACCTGCCACACCGTCGTTCTTGATGTATGATGAGGCAGCCAGAGCAATGCATGGCCCGCTGGCTCACACCAACTTCCCTATTCAGTATGCACAAGCGTCATGCGAGTCCACTACAACATCCAGCCGCTCCGACGTTGCTCAAGCTCCTGAGATTTCCTCCCAGTCAGATGTGCTGGAGTCCACCCAATCAGTTGTGCTGGAGTCTGTCAAGCATTACAGCCAACAACAGATTGTTCCTGAGGCTGGCTCAAGCATTGCAAGGATTGGGAGCACATCTGAAGAGGATGTCTTTGAGCCATTGGGGCCTATTTTCGATTTGCCGGATTGGGAGGAAGATGGTTTTGATCTTGAAGAACTAATGAGAATGATGGAAGACGACCCAATTGAAGTTCAGCCGGTCACTGGAGCCAACACTGGCGTGGAGATGGGCCAACAGGAACCTCTGTACCTGGATGCCTTGGACCAAGGCGTGCTGGAGGGCATGCTGCAGTCCGATGACCCTTACCCAATGTGGAGATCAGAGGATGGGGCCATGCACAATCCTGCCTTCGATGATGATGCCCAGAAGAGGTACAATGCCGCGTCGGATCTTGACGCTCCATCGCTTCAGGGACAGGACCACTTGTCCAAACCGCGGCCATGCTCCTTCGATCCATTTGAAGCAGCGTGGAAGGCCGAAGAGGCGCTCGAGAAGGAGAAGAGGTGCAATGCCGCGGCCAATCTTCACGCTGGAGGGCACAACAACTTCTTCTCGCCTGCAAGTGTCTATTAAATCCGATGTTGAAGTTCTCTCCAAAGTGTATACGAGGATACTCACTGGCTGATATATTAGTTCGTCCATGTACGATCGCCACGGATGTACCTTTGAGCAATTTGCTCCACTTGTTCATGCAAGCCAGTAAAACTGTTGTTCTTCTTCTTGCTCCTGTGATGGATTTTCTGAACCTTACATTCGTTCCTGCACTAGTACTTCTTCTGCTCTGTTTAAAACTGCTCTTCTCTTTTTGTATTAGTCTCAGATAAGCAAGCATGATGCAATTATGATCTGGGCAACCGCAGATAAGTAGTAGGAGTAACTATGTTTGTAAATCAAAATTGCTTCACTCCTCGTGATAATCTGCAGAACAACTACAATTCATAAGTTGCAGAGCAGATTCAAGTTGTGGCAAAAAAAAATGTTCTGTCTATTTACAGTGTGGAGTATACAATTATTACAGTGTCAATGTTGATGATTTACAGTGTGGAGTAGTCATATTTTTCTTTGAAATCTAAGTGCAATTTCTCTGTCTTGTTGCTAACTGAATTTACAGTACTAAGTGGTCTCTAAATTCTGCAGTATTTATGTTCATGACTTCACTGAACTATGTTGTCTTTTCTAACAGTGCCTTGATTTAAATAGTTATATTTTAGCTTCATGGTTCTGTGTAATTTGTGCCTTGATTTTCTGTCATCTCTGAATTTTGCTGTTCCTATGCTTGCTACTCCTTAATTCACACATGTACAGGAGGTACAAGAGGTTAAATTGAATCTAACCCTCCAATGTTATATGTTTTGAACTCCTTTCTGAAATCCCTTCTGTTATTTTTATCCCAAACAAGTACCCAGGTTTATAAAGATCTAGTGAGCATTGCCAGTGTTGGGGAGGGAGTGATCTGAATTGGTTTATGTGACTCATCCTCATTAACTTTTCTCTCTAACCTTTTTTACAGTACAAAAAATTTACAGATTGTAGTACTAGTTGTCTTTTTAGTGCAAACTCTGTGATTGTTGATCATTTAACTCTGAACTTTTGTGGCAGTTTCGGACTTCCTTTTGTAGTTTCATTGACTATGCATGAATCCCATAATTTAGTTGTATTTTCTACTGGTATACGCCGCGAAGGCGATATGAAATGCTGGACTTTGATCCAAAAGCTATACACGAAGATCTTCGATAGCCGTAATAGCAATGCCGACTTATAATCTGCAAGGCCTGTGGGAAGTGGCAAGTTTTACATGCAGTGATTCAGAAGTTTACTTACAAGGACGACAAGGAGAAGGGAGGGATCGTTCCGGTGACAGCAGGTGGATGGTGTCTCGTCTCATCTTGAGTCTTAACCCGCGCGTCAAGATCGATTGTCCTGCCTCGCGTTGGCAACAGCGACAAGCAGATCGACGGTGGCCTGCCGGGCGGACGGTGCAAGTGGTATGGGCTATGGACTGGGCGGGCCATGAGTTGATGCAGGTCGCCTGCGCCTGCGCGTCCCATATGCCGACGTTGGTGCCGTCGCAGGATGCGCGGCGGCGCTCGAACTCGAGGATGACGCGCTCAGCGACGGCGAGCCGGTCCTCCGCTCGCGTTGTGTCCCATCAGCAGCAGATGCCAGGTCTTCGACGGCCTTCCCTGCCGCGGCGCCCATGCAGAGGTCAGAGCGGCGAGCAGAAGCGGCGCTCTGCTGCGTGTTGCCAGACCTTGACCGGAAGACTGAGGTGTTGACTTGCAGATCAATCCAGAGACCAAACAGAGGAATTGGGAGAGGCGGAGCTCGAGTGGTGCTGTGCTGTGGGAGATGGCAGCAGACCTGGCCAAAAGGGCCGGCCCGGCCCAAAGCTAATCGTGCCAGGCACGACACGGCCCACGGAGGCACGTTTAGAAAGCGGGCCGTTCCGTGCCAGCCCACGTGCTGCGCCTCTAAGCCCAGACACGGCCTATTTAGTTAACAGGCCGGCATGCTGGCCCGTTTAGCAGCTGGGCTGCACATTTTCAGCATGTTAGGCTGATTTTTAGGCCTACTAGTTGACCCGGTTGCGTCAATGGCGCAAGAAGCCATTTAGAAGAAATGTTAGTAGTGAATAAGTAAGAGACGTAAATGAAAAGATGATGCAATGTGGATTGTATTACAGATAGTAGAATGGCTTAAACCGGTTAGCGCAAAAAGCTAATTAAAACCAAGAATTATGGTATCGATAACCATTTTATATGCACAAAGATCATTTCATTATTGGCCAAAGAGAAAACAAATATGTTCATGCCATATTGTTCGAAGCCACTCTCAATAAAATAGCATCCAGTATAACATGAACCGTTTTGAATAATTTGTAATCATAGATATCTAAACAAGCAACATCCACCTTCAGGACCTGATGCATAAGAAATGGTCTCTCAGGAACCATATCCATTCAAGTAGGCTGTAAAGGGAAAGAAAGATAAAGATAAATGATTAACAATGTTGATAGCATGAAGCAAGACATATGGAAACTGAAGCAAATGTGTCACAGATTGCAGAAAAGTATTTCAACCATGAAGATGGGTACGAAAGCTAATATCACGCTTATTATTACACAACTGATTAAGTATAAATAAGTGAAGATATTCATTGATGTACAATATTAGCATGTAGGCCTAGGATATGGTTCCATTCTTAGTCCATCTGGAGCAGCCCATATAGTTATTATCTGTGGCATATCTTGGTTTTCAGACCATCTGCAGATGCCCATATAGTTAAAAGGCCAAATGGCACAAAATACAAATTCAGATGAGGAGATATTAGCAAATAAATGCTTAGCATTACAGATAGTACATAACAATCAAATTTTTGCTATTGAAGTGCATGTCCTTTTCTCTGAAATTAACGGTCGGGTGGAACATATATATTCACCAAGTATATCCCCTCTTCTTAGACCAAGACGACACAATGAGGTATCATCTGTTTCCTAATTAAACTGTAACCTGAAATCTGTGTGCATACGTGCATGGGCATGTCCATTTATTCCTAATAGGAAAATATGCCAAAACATCGGTCACTTTCTCTTTTGAGCTGGAAAGACCGATCACTTGGATGCATGCAGACACCTCTAATCTAAACAGAGGAACTGAACAATCAGTCACTATGATTTTATTAACTACATACATATACATTCCAGTCAAGCGTCTTTTTAGAAAGTGACATGCTTAGCTGTGATTTTCTTAAATATGCGCCACCAAATATTGAAAGGTAGAATAATATCATCATCCTTTTAGTTCCCATCCATATGGAGGAGCATAAAGATAGCAAAAATGTTAGTACTCTATGCACACCTACTGTAACTCATCCTTTTAGGTGTTTAGTAGGACCTACTTCGTATGTGTCTCTCACTGTAGGTGGGCAATACATTCCCTTGACCAGGTTAGGAATGTCCAAAATATTGTTTCCAAAAATAAACATGAGTTACAGTTTAGTAGGACCGAGAAGGATTCAAGATTATAAAAGGAGCTGGGATACACATTCTTATTAAAGTTATTGGTTCAGATCTGTGTAGCTTTCAGGGGCCTACCAATCAATCCATATGTCCATCCCTACAATACTTTCAGGAGGGTACCACTCAATCCATTTGAGCATCTCCTTTTTGCATTAATAGAAGAGGAGCTAGCATACCTGCAGATGGGCTGGTGACGGTGAGGTCGCCAGCAAGTAGACCTAGCTGCGGAGGACACCGCCTCCCCCATGCCGCTGGTGGGAAACCACCACGACACGAGCACTCTCGCCGGAGAGGCAGCCTCAATCTCCGCTGATGGCTGCTTTCCCTGATAGCTGAGGGATCTGCCGGTGAGGTCCTGGCAACTGTTCAAAAGGAGCAAAAAAGCAAGTGTTGATCTATTATTTCCCTCATAGAGCATTGTAAGCACGAGAAGATGTTCGCCAAGTGTGTGTCTTAAAATACACTGTAATTGCAAGCAAGTAACAGCGGTGATGTATACTTGTACATACTTCTTCTGTGATCTGAACAACAAAGCGAGCAACACCTCCTTAAAAAATCTCCACACCTCTTAAATCAGTAGGGGGAAAGGGTGTAAGCACCTAGGCGCTAGGGCAGAACAAAACACATTGCTTAAGCCTGCGCTTAGGCAAGATATGCGCTAGTCAGTGCGAAAATACAAAGTTAACAATTAGAGGTTTTTCCCTGCTCCTAAATAAAAGGACTCGAAAGCCATGTAAATTGTGTAAAGCAGAGCAAAGAAGTAGAAAAGCAAAACATAACTTCAGAAGAAGAAACTGAAGTAATGGACTAAGGTATATGTTTTAACCAAACACTATCATACTTTGGAATATTGTTCCTTATTTCAAGTGTACAGAAGAACCAAGAGCAGCATGAATCACTTGCCCATAGCATAAAGTTTCTGCATCATAGCATCAAGAAGTTGTATCATAGCATCAAGAAGCACTTTCTGTTTAGTAAACTGCAATTTGGAAGGTTAAGTTGCTGCATCATAGTATCAAGAAGCACTTTTTGTTGGGATCTTAACTTTGTCCATCACGACAGACTGATTACACAAGAAAGACACTGTAAGCAAGTGTTGGAAGCTTCATAGTGTATGATTTGAGACGTTTATCCATCTATTATTTTCCCGTGACAAAAAGGGTGTTGTTAAACAATGGTAATAGTAGAATTTTGAAAGTCTGGCAATTACAATACAGTAAATGCCTATCCTGAAGTTAAAACTAAATAAAACCAGGGTTTAGAAGTGAATTTCATGGATAATTGTTCATGTTGCTTGAATCATAATTGAATCGATAATATGATTTTCCATGTCACATTATTATGCTAACTGGGATTGTAGTAGAAAAGGCAGGATAACAGTACTATACTCCACTCTTTTTCCTATTGGGAAGAACCACCTCTCCTATCCCATTCTCTGAATTTTCATATAGATAACCTTCAATTTTCTCTTTGTTCTTTCCATTTTATTTCAGTAGCTCCTTCAATTCATATGATTGGTTTTGTTTCATCGATGGACCCTAAGCGGTTAATGCATGAACTTGCTAAAATGTTCAGAATGACGCAGTTACTACATCTAATTCAATAGTAGTGCTTCTGCATTAACGTACGTACCTATGGTATGGATGACTGTTTACAAACTTGAGTCATAATTAACAGTGTTGTTAAACAATGGTGATAGTAACTTAATGTGCAGTTCACATGTACAAATTCGAACTCTTATGTTTTAGCTAGGATATGTATGCTAGTTAGGAAATCTTAAAGGAGAGCTGGTAAATATCAAGAGGCATATGCATACAACCGTAGATGATAATTTTTCTGAGAATAACAGGGCTTTCAAGTTGTTGTAGTTGAACAAGATTCATGCATATACTATCTTGAAGGCAGCAAGAAAATAGGAGATCAGCATGTATTTCCATGCATCAACAGATTGTTCACATGTCGATTAAGAAGCACACGCAACAAGGATCGATAGGTTGACTAAAGAAGATTAGTTCGCGAAAACATACTGTGTCGTCGCTCAAGGTTTACCTGAAGGTGAGTGAGGTGGCCTGATCTGGTGAGAATCCATAAGAGGAGCTGAAGTGTTGCCGTGATGCATAGATGGGAGAGAGCGGATCTTGCGGGCGAGGGAGCATATACCTGAGACAGAGCCAGATCGTCGAGTGTTTTCCTTTTCTGAAGATCCAAAAAAAAACAACTGTAAGATTTTTTATGTAAACTTCCATGTGCCTTTGGAATAGCGAAGCAACACTACTGAACATAATAATCATGTTTCTCAGAAGATATTTTTAGGAAAGTAATAAAATTTACTCTTTTAACCAGTTTCTCACCTAGTGTAGAAGAGGCTGCGGATAGGAAGCAAAACCAAAATTAATGTCACTTTGATAGTTGTACCTCACATCCTGCATCACTAATTCACTATCAAGACCAACTATTAGATTTACCATAGACTGTCCACTAAGAGAGGCCAAATATGATCATGAATGAATGACAAAACTGTATCTACCCTCTATAAACATCATTCATCTTAAGAACCTTAACTTCATAGCATCCACACTGCCAGAGAACACATAAATATATATATATATATATATATATATATATATATATATATATATATATATATACAGTAAAACATCCACACTACAACTAAAACCATGATAGGTTGAGCATATGGAGGCATCAAAAAAGGAAATAGGGAAGAACTCACCCGATCAGAGCCAACAGAACAATGAGAACATCCAGCTTACATGCAACACCATCGGTGGTAGAACTACTGCCGTCCCTAAACTGAAGAAAATATCAAAGAAATTAAACCATCATGTCCACAAGCAACGAGTGGATTTGTAAGAAAACCAACAACATGAATATGTCCCTTGATGTAGTAGTAATTAATAGGATATCGATATGAAGAAAACGATAATTAGATCATGCATTGATAATCCAACATAGATACGTACAAAAGAACAAGCAACCTTCGAAATATTTGGTCGAAAGTAATCCAGACATTAATTACTAATTATTACATGTAGGCCAACTGAAAAAACACAACCATCTACAAATAGAAAACATGGGTTGGAATACAACAATCAGAAGCGAGCCTTGCTCATTCTCGCTTGATACAAAAACCCAGAAAACAAACTACAACAAACAACTAAAATCTAATACTCTACAGATGCTGGAATTATAGTTTTTACTACAAAAAATGAAGGCATTAACAAGCTAAGTATCTTGGTTTTAGCTACCAAACCAGAAGGATTGCTACAATACCTTTCAGTTCAGTAACACAGTTCAGCGAGGTTGCAAAGTGGTCTTTGTCGCCTCTACTGCCATCGTTGTAGGTACCCAGACCCATCCAAACCCTAGATGACTGAAAAAATGAATTAGGAGGACATGAATTAGAGGGAGGAGCTCACACAAGGAATTGCAATCAAAAGGGAGGCAGAGGTAAACCTAGTTGTGCTCTGGTGGGAGAGGTGGGTCGTGGGGAGAGGCCGATATTCTGTATCTACGCCAGGCTACTCCCTGCTCCTCGCCCTGCAACCCATCAGATTCCACTTGACCGAAACTCCCCTTCACCATCGCCTCCCCGTCCGTCGCGGCATCCACCGGCTGCAGCTCTCCGGGTTCATCCCTCCATGCCTGGAACCGGAGGCAGGGAAGGAGGAGAGGAAGGGGAGGAAGAGGTGCTGAAGGCGGAGCGGGCGAGGAGGCCGTGAGGGACGGGGAAGAGGAGGAGGCGACGGCGGCATGGAGAAGAGGAGTCGGATGAGAACGGAGAAGGGAGAGAGACGAGATATTTTCTCTCGCAGCGGACGTGTACCCTTTTTCTCTCGCTGCCCGCTCGGGAGAGAGACGAGATATTTTCTCTCGCAGCGGACGTGTACCCTTTTTCTCTCGCTGCCCGCTCGCTCTTGCTGCCCGCTTGCTAACTGCTCATAGCCGATGTGGATGGCTTGGTCGTGACTAACAACCCCTTCATCTATTTTCTCTTGCAGCGGACATGTACCCTTTTTCTCTCGCTGCCCGCTCGGGAAAGAGACGAGATATTTTCTCTCGCAGCGGACGTGTACCCCTTTTCTCTCGCTGCCCGCTCGCTCTCGCTGCCCGCTTGCTAACTACTCATAGCCGATGTGGATGGCTTGGTCGTGAATAACAACCCCTTCATCCTTTATAAGGTAAATTGGATTGTATTTTTAGGCTACTCAGAATGCATGCCCATTGTGTGGTGCCGAAGATTCATGAAGGCACGCTTTGCTTTTGTGCTCCATGTCAAGGTGTGTGTGGGCTCTGGCCGATGATGAACTCGTTTCTAAGATGTCAGAGCTGCAAGATTCTAGCGCCAAGTCGTGGCTGTTCGAGCTATCTAAATTGTTAGACCACACGAGCTTCACAAAAATGGCTGTTACATTATGGGCAATGGGGTTTGCAAGAAGGAAAGCTGTTTATGAAGGGATTTTTCAAAGCCCGCAGCAAACTATTGGGTTCGTGAACACCTTCATAGCTGAACTGGACCAAATTACAGTAAGCCGGGCAAGGGTTGCTGCACCGAGAGTAATCCAAGCACAACTGAATATGTGGTTACCTCCAACGCAGGGAAGGATGAAGTTGAATGTGGATGGAGCCATAGTGAGAGGTGGACGAGGAGGGGTGGCTGCAGCTGTTTGCTGAAACAGCGATGGCACCTACCTTGGATCGTCAGCGATTGTTTACCGGGGTATCACGAACCCGGTGGTTCTCGAAACATATGCCTGCAGGGAAGTGCTATCTTTAGCCGAGGATCTCGCTATTCAGAGCTTCACGGTGGCCTTAGATTGCCAAGGGGTCATTAACGACATCAACATGGGGACTAGGGGTCCTCATGCAGCTATCATACATGAAATAATGGCTCGTAGTTCTAGTTTTCTTTCCTGTAGTTTTGTGCATGAGCGTAGAAATCATAGTTTCGAGGCTCACAATCTCGCCAAATTTGCTTGTAATTTAGACATAGGTAGACATGTTTGGTTGGGTGTCCCTCATGATCCAAATCTTGTACCTATGAACATCATTGCGAATCAATAAAGTCGGGGAGATTTCTAAAAAAACATATGTAAAAATGTAAATCTAAAAATATATATATATTATATATATATATATATATAGGGAATATAGGACCGCTATATCTTCCAGATGTTCGGATTATATGTATCGAAATATGTATGTGGCAACCGTGTGGTAGACTGCAAAAACTACCACATGCATCTAGCGCCGTCAGATCCGATCGCGCGCACCCACTCCACCCTCCCGATTTCCTTCATTCTTTAGTTTTCCCGCACGTCCTCCCAATTTTATCGCGCGCACCCGTAGGTGCCTTTCTAATTTTCGTAGTCGTCAGTTACGGCCCCACGCGCCTCCCCGATTTCCAGGGCAAAAATAATGCTTGCATTGGGATTTGATCTCTGGTTTATAGGTAATCAACAAAGGGAGCTGACCACCTCACCTACGACTCATTGTTGACAAGATAAGGAAAATACGGTTTTGACATGTTTTGCCTTTAATATGTTAGCACAGAAAAACTTTTTGTTTCACCTATCAATCCTGGCACATAAACTTTTCCCGTTGTAAATTCTTCACCACCGCCACGATAACTAACGCACCACCAACATGATAGCTTTTGTATACCACACCTTACATTATGTGTAAGTAGCATAGTCATATAAGCACCAGAGTCGTGATAACTTTGGTGAAAGCATCATGGTAACTTTGATCATTGGGAAAAAATTTGTTGACCCCCTCCCCCAACCCCCCGGTAATTTCTGTAAATAGAACGATAACATTCACGCCATAGACCAGATAATTTAGATACAAACATCATAATATCTTTAACCATTGGGAAGAAAAATGTAAAAATATACCCGATAATTTCTGTGTAAATAGATGGTAATATACACAGCGCACATATGATAACTGAGGTAGAAACACCATGGAAACTTTGACTATAGGGAAGAAAATTATCGAAAAGATACTCCGGTAACTTCTGTGTAAATGGCACGGTAGTATACTGTCACGCTCAATATGCGACCCTATCCGAGAGGAACTCGAAGGTCCCACCAAGGATAGACCCGCATATTGAAACGCTTTTTGCAAGGTGGATATCATTACATCAACATTACATAATAGATGGGGATACATGCAAGGCATACAAATGCCGCTAGAATACATCAATACATCATACATAAGATCAACATCCAACTACTGATGAAACACAAATAGAAGCTCAAACGACATCCACCCTGCTAGCCCAGACTGCCGACCTGGAACCTATCCCCTGATCGAAGAAGAAGCAGAAGAAGAACTCCAAAACAAGTAACATCGCTCTCGCGTCATGATCATCGCATAACCTGTACCTGCAACTGTTGTTGTAGTAATCTGTGAGCCACGAGGACTCAGCAATCCCATAACCATGGGTATCAAGACTAGCAAAGCTTAATGGGTAAGGAAGGGGTAAAGTGGTGAGGTTGTAGCAGCGACTAAGCATGTATGGTGGCTAACATACGCAAATAAGAGCGAGAAGAGAAGCAACGGAACAGTCGTGAAACTAACAATGATCAAGAAGTGATCCTGAACTCCTACTTACGTCAAACATAACCCAAAAACCGTGTTCACTTTTCGGACTCCGCCGAAAAGAGACCATCACGGTTACACACGCGGTTGATGCGTTTTATTTAAGTCAAGTGTCAAGTTCTCTACAACCGGACATTAACAAATTCCCATCTGCCACATAACCGCGGGCACGGCTCTCGAAAGTTTATACCCTGCAGGGTTGTCCCAACTTAGCCCATTATAAACTCTCACGGTCAACGAAGGATATTCCTTCTCCCGAGAAGACCCGATCAGTCTCGGAATCCCGGTTTACAAGACATTTCGACAATGGTAAAACAAGACCAGCAAAGGCGCCCTATGTGCCGACAAATCCTGATAGGAGCTGCACATATCTCGTTCTCAGGGCACACCGGATGAGCAAGACGTCGGGTTGGCATAGACCCTGTGCCCAGGGGGCGCCGGACATCGCTCGGTTTGGACCAGCACTTGGAGAAGCACTGGCCCGGGGGGGTTAAGATAAAGATGACCCTCGGGAGCGCGACTCCCAAGGGAAAAGAAATAGGTGATAGGCAAATGGTAAAACCAAGGTTGGGCCTTGCTGGAGGAGTTTTATTCAAAGCGAACTGTCAAGGGGTCCCCATAACACCCAACCGCGTTAGGAACACAAAATCAAGGAACATAACACCGGTAAGACGGAAACTAGGGCGGCAAGAGTGGAACAAAACACCAGGCATAAGGCCGAGCCTTCCACCCTTTACCAAGTATATAGATGCATTAAATAAGAGATATTGTGATATCCCAACAAAATTCATGATATCCATGTTCCAACATGGAACAAACTTCTTCATCTTCACCTGCAACTAGCAACGCTATAAGAGGGGCTGAGCAAAAGCGGTAACATAGCCAAACAACGGTTTGCTAGGAAGGGTGACAAAGGTTAGAGGTTCATGGCAATTTGGGAGGCTTGAAGAGCAAGTGATAGGTAGCGCAGCATAGCGTTAGAACGAGGCAATTAGCATAGCAATGATACTAGTAAGATCCAGGGTAACGGTCATCTTGCCTGAAATCCCGCTAGGAAGAAGAACGAGTCCATGAAGAAGATGAAGCCACGAAGACGAACCAAGCGTAGACGAACGAATCCTCACGATCGCAACGAAACGGGAACTATCGAGAAGAAGCACACAACATGGTAAACACACCACACATGAACAAGGCATGATGCTCAACCAAGTATGATGCATGACAAGGCTACATGAGGCTATGCGTGGCAAGAGATGATGCATACAAGAACAACACATCAAAGCAAGTTTAAATGATGCCGGAAACAACATATAACAATTCCGGTAAATCCCCATATGCAAATTTCGAAATTGGTCCAGATCTGAATAAACCTTATGTCCAAGTTGTTAAACAGCAAGTTAAGATGCACCAAAATGATCTACACAAGATTCTAGTCAAGTTACATATAAAGTTCATTTAATTTGGAGCTACGGCCTAGAAGATATGAGCAAGACAAGTTAAACATGGCATTGATGCAAAATGCATTCAAACATCAAGCAAACACACTCAAAACATGGATGCAACAAGGTAACATGAAAGTACATGCAAAACTAAGCAAGTTTCATATAGAGCACACTCAAAACGGAGCAACGGTTCAACACATACACATGAAACAAGGTTAAAGGACAAGCTGTTCAAAACAGCAACTAGGCAACTTGCAAGTATCAAAACAACATGCTACAACACCTCAACATGAAAACAAATGACATGGACATGATTTACAGGTAAAGAATTACAAAACATGAACACTGAGTTAACTCCAGAAATCAATATAACATACTCAAAAGGGCATGGCAAGATTGCAAATAATAACAGTTTCACAGACTTGGCAGAATTTCACTAGACATGACAGAAATAACATCACGTTGCAATATTTAGAGCTATCAAACAGCATGCTACAGGAACTTATCATGGCAACCAAAGGCATGAAATGCTAGTACTAAAAGCAATTAACAAAACTCCCTTACTGAACTTATTTCAAATATCAACATACAAGATGGTAGCACCCATGCAAACATGGCAAATGATATGACAGATTCAGACGGTGAAAATAACAGTACATGGCAGCAACAACGATAAGTAGGCATGTTGGTGAGCTTGTACCACTCACCACAAGGAATTTCATGGCATGTTAAGTCAACCAACAGTAAGATGGCACATTGATTGAGCTAAACATGGTAAGAGCAAATTCATAGGGTGCATGGATCACTAGCAAAACACATGGTAATACTGGACTCAATGTTAACAGGCTGACAGCAACATTATTTAGTAAGTTTGGAGCAAGAATAAAACAAGCTACAGCAGGCTATAAATACAAACAAGGGCATGGATGGATAGAGAATAACATGTCTAACAAAACATCCTTAGTGAACATCTCCAGATTATGCATAGAACTCATGGTAGCAGCAGGTTTACATAGCATCACAATGTTACAGCTACAGACGCAGAAATGGCAGAAATAACTCACAGAAATCAGCAACATCACGGAGGCTACTTTGCATGCTTGTGATAGTCACCACATATATCACTAAAATACAAGACAAGTACCCCTATAAAGATGGCATGATGTAGTTCAAAAAATATGTAGAACTCATGCTCATAGGATGCACACACAAAATGCAACGAAAATAACAAATCAGCAAGTTCTGTAAACGGACAGCAGTTAACATCATATAGCACTCTTGCAACGATGATTAGGGCATCCAGATGAACTCAAAAAAGCATGGCACAGTGGAGCAAAGTGAAAAGCATCTCACAATGAACATTTTTATATATTACACGCACAAAACGGAGCAGCTCACATGAAGTTACGACATGTTGAAGTAGGCTTGAAAATGTCACAGAGAAAAAGACTCGGACGAAATTTACCTCCCGAAAACGGATCTAGGGTTTCGGGGCACGCGGGTCGAGGTTCGTAGGTATCTACGCCGGAGTTGGCCGGAGAGGAGGAAGGAGACCGGAGAGGCGTCGGGGAGGTCGGGTCCGACCGGATCCGGCGCCGGCGGAGGCGGAGCAGGGCCGGACGGCGAGGGCGACGACGGGCGCCGGTGAGGTCGGCGACGGCCGGCGTCGAGGAGGGCAGCGGGGGACGCGGTTCAGACGGGGGAGACGCGGCGCCGGCGAAGGGCGGACTCGGGCGGCGGGGCGAGCGCTCGGGCACCCGGGACAGGCGCGGGCCGGCGGCGCGGCCGGATGGGCTCGGGCAGGCCCGCGATGGGCTCGCGTGGGCCGGCGCAGTGGAGGGAAGCGGCGGGGCGACATGGCGGTGGCTGGTTCGACGGGGGCGGCGGCGCGATGATGTGGCGGCCTCCGATTGGTCGGAGTGAGGTGGCCGGCGGACACGTCCGGCGCGGGTGGACAAGTCCGGCTGCGGGAGGAAGAAGATGGCTAGGGTTAGGGTGGATTCATCCGCGAATTTCGGGGGAGGGGGTGTTTATATAGGTAGAGGGAGTTAGGAGAGTCCAAATGAGGTGCGGTTTTCGCCCACACGATCTTGATCGAACGGCGGAGAGCATGGAGGGGAGTTAGATGGGCTAGGTGGGCTGTGTGAAAGGGTGCTGGGCTGCAAAGAGAAGGGGGTTTCGGTTAACGCGGTTAAAGGTTGGGGCATCAAACGACCTCCAAATGGAACGGAATTTGACGGGCGGTCTACCGTTGATATACCAAGGCCACTCGGCAAATCTCGGCCCAATCCGAGAACGTTTTTCTCCCGCTCACGAAACAAGATCTGAGAGGTGCAACTGGTGCGTGTGGGAGAGGTTGGGCTCAGAACGGACAACGGAGAGAACCGACAGAACCCGAACGGATGCATGTTTTGAAAAACAAGAGGATGCAATGCAGATGATGACATGGCAAAGTGCGGCACGCAAGCAAAAGACATGGCAACTACGGCGAATAACTGGCAGACACCTGGCGCATCAGATCCGGGGCGTTACATATACCTCCCTCCCCTGGTATTTTTCTGTGTAATAGCATGAAAACATATGCACTGTGATAACTAAACACCATGATACGTTTTTGACCAATGGGGGAAATTTTGCTGAAACATACCCCTGATAAATTGTGTAAATAGCTTGATATTTTAAGCACGGCGGGCTTGATAGGTTACTTAGAATCACTATGATAACTTTTTGACCCGAAAAAAGTTGTTCAAAACAACCCCGAGATTTTTTTGTGTAAATAACATGATAATACAAGCACCCATAACCGATAACTTACATATAAACATCATGGTAACTTTTTACCAAAGGAAAAAAGTTGTTAAAAACATACACTCGCCTCGCGGGGCCTCTTGGATGAAGACACCACATGGCGTGCCACTGGAAAGTCACATAATTTTTAGTGTCATGAGGGTTACACGTGCTCCTGGGTTGACCACACAAAAGGTCCACTTTGACCAGCTATTGGCGTGATAAGTTACACAAAAATATTATGGTAATTTTTTACCTATGGAAAAAGCTACTGAAACACACCCGGGTTTTTTGGTGTAAGTACCATAATAATATACGAACCGTAGAACCGTTAACTCATGTGTAATCCTCCATGATAACTTTGACCCGGGGGAGGTTGATGTAAACATACCCTAATAACTTATGTGTTAGTACCACGGTATTTTACACATCAAGGACCTGATAACTTGTGTACTAAACACAATGGTAACTTTGAAAGGGGGTGTAGTTGTTGAAACATAGTTAAGTTCTATGTAAATAGCACGGTAACTTGTGCAACATAGACCTGATAACTTGCATACGAATACCATGGTAACTTTGACCCGAGGGGAAATCGTGGTAATTTTCTGTAATAACATGATTGTAAAAAAAGACCAGAACAAGATAGAGGTGCTTCTGCTGCTTGTGCACATGTCGCGATCTTTTGCCAGCGCGGTCGCCGTGGTTCACCGGCCCCTGCTGCCGCTTGGGGTTGGACATCCCTCCTCCCAAGATCTGCTCCTCCAAGTTGATTATCTGATGATTCATCATTGAGGTCCCGTGACCTGATATGCAAATTCATGATCTATTTGTAGACCCAAGAAAGAAACCGCCTCTAATTGCTATCAAACACACAAGAGGCTGGGAACACATACCTTCGCAGAATCCGAGACGACTACGTATTCCGAGCAGTGCTAGCACTACCTGGGCATTGCGTCCTCTCCTTCAAACAAGTCGGACACCAAGCCGGCCAGGCTATCGAGCGTGTACCTGCCAGACTTGACAAGCTTGGGGTGCTCCAGCAGATACGCGCCATAAGCACCAACGACCTTCTCCGACACGGCCTTCCACAGTGCCGCCCTGAGCTCGGGATCGGAGACATCGTAGTGTACGTGGCCGCTGTAAGCTTTCTCGAGAGCGGCGTTGAATTTGGCCAGCGCCTTGGTGGCGGGCTTGCCGGCCTCGAGGCAAGCCACAACTAGCGCCCAGGAAGCCTCGGCGTAGCCCGCGACGTGCTGCTCGACTCGGCTCTGGCGGCACGCGGCCCACTCGTCGTCTCCCCCGATCGCGCCGACGCGTTTCAACACGAAGCTGGTGTTGTTGGCCAGGAAGAGGTGCCGTAGGCCGCCTCCTTCCGCGCCACGTAGGGCGGATTTCTCCTCGAGGTTGGGTTCCAGGGACGCGATTAGCTCGGAGAAGAGATCGCCGAACGAGTTCACGCCCTCAAAGCTGTCGCTCGTGCTCGCGAGGATCAGATCCAGCGCAGGGCGGTGCGGTGCCAGCGACTCGATGCAGGACACGGCATACCGCGTCAGCGGATGGACGCCGACGCCGACCCAGCGCGTTTCGCCCTACATCCCTGTCAGCGCCTCTCCTTTTTTTAGGCAATTCAACAAAGTTTTATTAAGCCGTCACAACGTTTACAGGGACGGAAGGAAGGTTTCCGAGATGACCTAACCAAACATGGCGGCCACCACGTAGATTAAGAGCATACTTCACTAAATTGTGAGCTTCAACATTTTAGCTCCGACGTTCATATTCTATCTTAGAAAACTCAAGAGAAATAGAATGGTCTCTGATCTCCTGAACTATTGCACCATATCTTGACATATGTCACCACGAGTATCCGTGATTTGATTATACGATATGCATCAAGCAATTTCAGATTCATAATACTCAATTCAACACAAAGAACCACAAAGAGTGCCCCAACATTTCTACCGGAGAAACAAGGACGGAAACATGCATCAACGCCTATGTATAGATTACCCCAATGTGACCTCGGGAATCCGTGAGTTGAGTGCCAAAACATATATCAAGTGAATCACTATGATACCCCATTGTCACCAGGGGTATTCATAGCAAGATATACATCAAGTGCTCTCAAATCCACAAAAGTACTCAATCCGATAAAAACGAAATCTCAAAGGGAAAATACAATTCATCACAACAAGATAGAGAGTGGAAAAGACCATATGATCCAACTATATTAACAAAGCTCACGATACATCAAGATTGTGCCATATCAAGAACACGAGAGAGAGAGAGAGAGATTAGAAACATAGCTACTGGTACAAACCCTCAGCCCCGAGGGTCGACTACTCCCTCCTCATCATGGAGACCATAGGTATGATGAAGATGGCCTCCGGTGATGATTTCCCCCTCCGGCAGGATGCCGAAACGGGTTCCCAATTGGTTTTCCATGGCTACAGAGTCTTGCGACAGCGGAACTTCTGATCTAAGTTAACTTTCAAGGGTTTATGAATATATAGGATTTTTCAGCGTTGGAATCACGTGAAGATGGGCCTCAGGGGGCCCACCACCCACCAGGGTGCGCCAGGGAGGTGGCGTGCCCTGGTGTCTTGTGGGCAGCAGCCCCCCCTCTGGTGGTTCTTTGCTCTATTATTTCTCTTTTCGTCTGAAAAAAATCATCAAAAAGTTTCGTCCATTTCCGAGAACTTTTATTTCTGCACAAAAACAACACCACGGTAGTTCTGCTAAAAATAGCGTCAGTCCGGGTTAGTTCCATTCAAACCACACCAAAACCATATAAAATCATTGTACACATGGCATGAATATTTCACAAATTATAGATACGTTGGAGACGTACGTATAAGCATCCCCAAGCTTAATTCCTGCTCGTCCTCGAGTTGGTAAATGATAAAAAAATATGCAGTGTGAATGCTAGCATAGTGTGTAAGTTTGATCAATGATAATTTCAATCACTTTTCCTAGCATCATAACATCAACTCTTTCTCATAAAACTTCTCATGTTAAAGTAGCAACCAATTCACATCTCATGGTTCAAACAATAAATTCTCTTGAAATTTAACAACCTATATTCTTAGTCACCAAACAATTGCTATTCAACTTATTCAAAAAAGTCTAAGTAAGAGCTCCACATACTCAATCATCATATAGTCTTCTATGATTGCTAGTATTCAAACCATATTTTTAGAACAAATGGCATCCATCGAACACAGAGAAAGATAGGGGCTTAATGTTTCGCCTCCCAACTCATTTATCATAGAGATAATTGTCAACAATAATAAATCATGATCAAATATATTTGACTGGCCATATGTGCCTAGATCTTTCCCCGCCACATGATGATTCCAACTAGAGAATAATTGAGGTTGAAATGAGAATGCATACTATTGACTCTTGCATAACAGTAAATACCGAAAAGTAAAAGATAGGCCCTTCGCAGAGGGAAGCAGAGGTTGTCATGCACTTTTTATTTTTGGATGCACGATCTCTTAATGCAAAGGAACATCACGTTATATTTCCCCTTATGAAAGAAACCTTTATTATCCAGTCCATCACTTTTATTACTTTGCCATCACAAGTTTGTACAACGCTTATTTTCACTTACAATAAAAGATCAAACATAGAGCAATTTTGATTGCTTTATGCACCGATGACAACTTACTTGAAGGATCTTATTCAATCCATAGGTAGGTATGGTGGACACTCATGGCAAGAAACTGGGTATAAGGATTTTTGGATGCACGAGTAGTATCTCTACTTAGTACAAATTTTTGGCTAGCAAAAGATCCTAAGCAAACACCACATGTTGGAGGATCCATAACAATATAACTTCTATGCAAAAATACACAACCATAACTCATTACGTTGTCTTCCTTGTCCAACTTCAACTAATTTTCTCAAGTTTGAAAATAATTAATTGGTATTCACAATCATAGAAGATGTCCAAGATAATATATTTGTATCTGAAAGTTATCTTCCTTACCAATTATCCATGAATTGCTTGTATGATCAATATTGTGATTGTCAAGCTTCAAAAGATTTCACTTTCTAAACCAAATATGAAGCTACCACTAGGCATGATATGAACATATAATTTCAACTTCATGATATTCAATTCATTCAACAATTTACTCATAGAATATAAGTGAAGCACAAGAGTAAATGACAAACTACTCCAAAAAGATATAAGTGAAGATCAAACGAGTAGTTTAGTAAATGGGTAGCTATTTGAGGACTCCCTCTCATTTAAAAACTTCAGATCTAAGTATTTTATTAAAACAGCAAGAAAAGCAAAATAAAATGAAATTCTAAGAATAGCAAATATCATGTGAAGAAGCAAAAACTTAGGCTCAACCAATACTAATCGATAATTGTTGATGAAGAAAGGTGGGATGCCTACCGGGGCATCCCCAAGCTTAGATGCTTGAGACTTCTTGAAATACTATCTTGGGATGCCTTGGGCATCCCCCATATTGACCTTTTGTGTCTCCTTAATTCCTTTTATATCACGGTTTCCCTAAATCTTGAAAACTTCATCCACACAAAACTCAACAAGAACTCGTGAGATAAGTTAGTATAAATCAATGCAATAACCTTAGCATTCTCTACTGTAACAAATAACTTAAATTATTATTTAACATTGCATACTAAATTCCTCTGCATATTTAATAATCCTATCCTCAAATAGAATCATTAAACAAGCAACCATATGCAAACATAACAACAATGTGTCTAAACAGGACAATCTATAAAGGATTAAGCAAGATCCATACTTATTTAACTTAAAAAGTTCTGAAAATTTACCACATTATAGAAAATTTATCATAGCTTATTGTGCGAAAAATTTCAACATTTTATCACATTCTGACTTTTCTTGGTAATTTTTGCAACATCGATAAACTTTCTGTTCTGAAACAACAACTCATATACTTGCAAAATAAGCATGGCAAAGCCTATACTTGACATTTTTATTGAAGTAAAAGATACAAAACATTATTCTTAATAACATCAAGCAAATCCTAATAAAATAAAATAACACTCCAAGCAAAACAAATATCAAGTGACGAATAAAAATGTAGCTCCAAGTGAGGTTACCGATAATGTTGGAGACGAAAGAGGGGATGCCTTCCGGGGCATCCCCAAGCTTAGTTGCTTGGATATTAATAGAATATTACCTTGGGGGTGCCTTGGGAATCCCCAAGATTAGGGTTTTGTCACTCATTATTCTCCTCATATCGATATCTCACCCAAAAAATGAAAACTTCAATCACACAAAACTTAACGGAACTTCGTGAAATAGGTTAGTATGATAAAACAAATCATTCACTTTCGTACTATCAAAGACAATATTCATAATTGTTCTCACACAATGCCTACTGTAACTTATCATTTCAACAATTAATATTGAGCAATATAAGCTATGGAAACAGTAAAACAAGCAAACTATGTAATGAAAACAGAATCTGTCAAAAATAGAACAATCTGTAGTAATCTGAACATTTACCATATTTCTGCAACTCTAATTTTTTTGAAAAATTAGGAAAACATAGAGAATTCATATATCAATCATCTGTAAACATTTTAGATCAAAATCACGTTCCCGTGAATTTTAGAAATTCCTAGACTAGGCGCAAAAGTTTCTGTTTTTGCACAGAATCAAGTCAACTATCATCCACACTATCCCAAAGGCTTTACTTGGCACTTTATTTCAACAATTTACAGTAGATTAATCATGTAAACACACAAAAACAGCAGGGGTAAATGTTGGGTTGCCTTCCAACAAGCGCTTTTTTTAAATGCCTTTTTAGCTACGCATGATGATTTCAATGATACTCGCATAAAAGTAAAGAATTGAAATATAAAGATAGCATCATGAATCACATACAAGCACACTTAAGCCTAACCCACTTCCTATGAATAGAGATTTTGTGAGCAAACAATTTATGGGAACAATAATGAACTAGCATAGGAAGGCAAAATAAGTATAACTTCAAAATTCTCAACACATAGAGAGGAAACTTGATATTATTTAGATATGTAAAAGCAAATATTCCTCTCTTATAATAATTTTCAGTAGCATCATGAAGAAATTCTACAGTATAACTATCACATAAAGCATTATTTTCATGATCCACAAGCATATAAATTTTATTACTCTCCACATAAGCAAAAAATTTCTCATTCATAGTAGTGGGAGCAAAGTCAACAAAATAATTGTCGCGAGATTGTTGATTGACATAATTCAATTGAAAGCTAAAACCATGATGACAAGTTTCATGCTTATAATTATTCTCTATAACATACATGTCATGACCATAATTATCATAGATAGCAACTATATTGTCATAATCAATTGAAACCTCTTTCGAAATAGTGAATTCATTACTAAATAAAGTCATGACATCTCCAAATCCACTTTCATAATTATTATAATAAGATTCAACACCCTTCAAAATAGTGGGATCATTATTATCTAAAGTTGACACTCTTCCAAGCCCACTTTCATCAATATAATCATCATAAATAGGTGGCATGCTTTCATCATAACAAATTTGCACATCAAAACCCGGGGGACTAAAAATATCATCTTCATCATACATAGCATCCCCAAGCTTATGGCTTTGCATATCAATAACATCAAGGATATTCAAGGAATTCATACTAGCAATATTGCAATCATGCTCATCATTCATGGATTTTATGCCAAACATTTTATTGAATTCTTCTTCTATCAATTGAGCACAATTTTCCGATCCATCATTTTCAAGAAAGACATTATAAATATGAACAATATGAGACCGCCTCAATTCCATTTTTTGTAATTTTCTTTTTATAAACCAAACTAGTGATAAACAACAAACTAAAAGATTCAATGGTAAGATCTAAAGATATACCTTCAAGCACTCACCTCCCCTGCAATGGCGTCAGAAAAGAGATTGATGTCTACTACACAACTTATTCTTGTAGACTCGTGTTGGGCCTCCAAGCGCAGAGTTTTGTAGGATAGTAGCAAATTTCCCTCAAGTGGATGAACTATTTATCAATACGTGGGAGGCGTAGGATGCGGCTAGTGCGATCTCTCGGGTTCAGTTAGCCAACGCCGCACACACAGACACACGCGTACACAAGAGAAACGCGCAAACCACAGTGCATCGCTCAGCCCCGACCACCCACCGTAACTGGGAACTCCCCGATATTTTCCTCGCCCTCGCTTCTACCATGTTATTTTCCATCATGGATGGCCCAAACAGTGTCATGCATGTGCGTCTCCGGCCCGCCCACGACGAAAAACTCATTTTCTATCATGATTTTTTGTCATAGAAGTAGGATCCCACCACATCTACGATGATACATGTTTTTGTCACAATTATCGTCATAGAAGTGTCATAAACATGACAGGAAAAAAGTTCGTTCGGGCCAAAATGTCAAGGATGTGTCTTTTTTTGTAGTGTTATTAACTTAACTGATCTCTGTCCAGGAGTTGCAAGTACTTTCTGTATTTATAGGATGTACTATTGGTCTTACAAAGCGTACACTACACAACGGGGTGGGATTCGGATGACTAGGCACCGTGTCCCCGTGTACCAAGCGAAGTGTCATATGGCGTGGTGGGCTGGCGAACCCTGCACCTAACGTTTGAGGGCATATTGGAAATTTCAGCTAAACTTCCATGCAGGGTCAGTCTCAAATAGGCGATTTCCCTGGACTAGAGTCTTGTGTTGTTAACGGTCGTGGCCAAAACCCTCGTCGGCTTTCGCTTGAAGTCTGCTGAGTACATGGTGATTAGTAGTGAAAGCATGTGTGGAGAAGTACACTGCTACAGGGTAAACAATCTATTCGAATAGCCGCATCTATGGTTAAGGAGTACTTGGGGACTAATACTGTCTAGTCTAAAATTGCCAAGATCAGTGTGAGTGCTATGGATTGCCTTTTAGTTGGGAGACGAGCGAGAGGGGATCCATGGTAGTGTATTGTTATGGTGACTAGCTAGATGGACGAGTGTGTGCTCTTTTACCTTTTCAAACTACTAGAATTAGTAGTCTTGTAAGTATATATATGGCACCAAATGTAATATGCGGGCATGAACCAAACTATGGTTGGATAGTTAGGAGGAAAGTGATATTCCTAGCCCACCAAAGTTCAAGTCCTAGACTTGACACTGGTGCTCGTATTTTCCTAGATTTATTCCAAGCCCTCTGGCGATGCGTGTCAGTGCAACAAACCCTGGGTCCGTTGCCCAGACTGTGCATAGGCCCAAGAACAAGGTTACAACACCAAGATCAGATCAAAGCACGAGGGATCAGTTCTTCGAAGGACCAACGTGCAGATCAAGAAGACCAAGACTAGCCAGAGAGACAAGATACCACTACGAGAGGAACCTCCCTTGCCGGGCAGGCGAGCCTGGCGAGGTTGGGGTTACCCCGGAAGCGAGCCTCCAAGATCGCCCTGGCAGGCCCGTCGGGGCTCACGAAGGCAAACCACTCCACCACATCACCTCACAGCGACGCACGTCGTCGATCAGTGCGGTGTCAAGCTCCTAAGTGACTAAGTGGCTGCTCCCTGCCACATGGCAGCCACTTCCTACAGAAAATACCTCCAAGCGACACCCATCCTGAGACGTGTCAAGCAAGCAGGCGCGAAGCTGGCAAAACAGCCCATCAGGGCCTGCCGGGCAAGCTGTGATGTGATACTGAGCGGCGCATTTAATGCGCTCTGTCAGCCTGTAGAGTTAGGTATGATAGCACTGTTTGCTATCTAATCAGTATAGAAAGACTGATTTGCCACTGTGGTGACCCCTTGATCTATAAAAGGAGGCCCATGGAAACCGTAGAAAGAATTCGGGCCCCCGCACATTCATACGCGCGTAGCCACTCTCGCTCTGAGGCAACCTTGCCAGGCAAGAGCGCCGCGTTTCTCCACCATTTTCCACCATCAATCCACCAAGCAAGAGTAGGGTTTTACGCCTCCCGGCGGCCCGAACCTAGGTAAAACTGCCCGTGTGATCTCTGTCGTGCTGTGTTGCGCTTCTTCGCTCTTTGTGCAACGTGCCCATCCCCCCGCCGAACCAAAAGGGGATCATGGCCCCATATGTGGCCGTGGTTTCCCACGACATCTTTGGCGCGCCAGGTAGGGGGATCACTTGCACGAACCCGAGAGCGTAAGCAGCACATCATCTTCATCGCCATTTTTATCATTGATGGCTCCATCGACTATGGCGCCCAAGAAGAAGCCTTGTGCCGCAGCTCACCTGTCCAACTCGAAGGCCCTGCCGACGCCGCGGGGGATGCGGAGGTGCATGAGGATGTGGGCGTTGTGGGAGACGTGGTCGGCGCAGGCGGCGTTGTCACCACCACTACAAAAAAAATACACTTCCGCGATGATACGAGTTTGTCACAGTAGGTCACGTTTTCTGTCATGCATGTACATCCATGACGATTTTATGACAGAATCAAGATAGTCATACCTGTGTTGTCGTAGAAGTGTTCCATGACATTACCAAAATTATCATCATGGAAGTGTCCACTTCCATGGCGATAAATGGAGCGTCATGGAAGTGCTTTCGTCAAGGGTAACCGACACGTGGCATCCACCGTAACGGGTCGCCGTTAAGCTATCGGTCCGGTTTTGGATCGGATAACCCGCTAACAGCCACGACCAATGCTGATTTTCCACGTGTAAAATTCTCATTGGCCGACAGAACCACATGTCAGCTCCGCGTTGGCACAGCTGTCACTCATCCAATGGGCGAGATGCGCCTATGATATGTTGATACGTGGACCGGCCCAAAAGTGGCCCATAAAGATTAAATGGGCCGGCCCAACTAAAGGCCCACAAGATTTTGCAGACCATAATGGGCTGGCCCAGCTAAAGGTCCACAAGATTTTGCAGACCATAATGGGCTGGCCCAGCTAAAGGCCCACAAGATTTTGAAGACACTAGTGGGCCAACCCGTTAATAGGCTGCCATGTTTTGGGCCAAATGCCGGCCCATATTTGATCCAATCCATTAACAGCCTGCCACGTTTTGGGCCTAATAAGGGCCGATATGAGATCTGTCTCGTTAATAGCCTACCACGTTCCGGGCCATATTATGGCCCATATCAGATCCAGCCATTTAAGAGACTTTGGGCTAAATTATGGCCCATATCAGATTCGGCCCGTCAACTGGACGTTGTGCTTTTGGGCCCACTTGAGGCCCGGTTAGGATTTCTGTTTGCTAAAGGCTCATTTAGTAACACGGCCTATTATTAGTTTTGGCCTGTTAATGGCCGTTTAACATTTCGGCCTTATATTTATTTCGTCTTGTTAAAAGCCTGTCATATAGTTGGGCCTAACTATGGCCCGCTTTGCATCTGGCCTGCTCACAACCAATAATTTGATTGGGCCAAACAAGGACCGAGAGAATTTTGGCCTGTTAACGGCCCATGATGTAATTAGCACAATCATGGACCGGGGTCTATTTCGGCCTGCGGTCGGCCCATGAGCTGTTCGGCATGTTTCAGGCCCAACCTACTTTTCGGCCTAGTAAAAGCCCATTGAATTTTCTTGCAAAAATAGGGCCGGTGGTTTACTTGGCCTATTAAAGGCCCGAAACTACTAGTGGGCCAATTGACATTTAGGCCTGTTAACGGACCAAGATGACTGGGCCCATGATGCGTCCCATACATAGTGATTTGCATGGCGACCTGATTATGTACCGTAATTTTACGGTTCGACGGGTTTACTTTTCATGGAGCGAAGATAGGATATATATACAGTAAAATAACTGCAGCATCGTGAATAATAAAAACTAGACTATACAATAAAGAAATTATGGCATATTACATCCACTGGGCATCAAAGTTTGCCACTATGATAATAAAGCACAAGCAGATAACAGATTACATACATTGGGCATCAAAGATCGCCACCAGTGCAAATAAATACGCCGACAAAATAATATACAAAACCCACAACACTTCAATAGAGTTCAAGAAAGGTTAGCCCTGCTCGGGAGCTGCAGTGCAAGCAGTTGAGCAAGCTGATGACACTGCGGTTGTTTGACGCTTATATCCTCCTCACTCTGAAAGAGAAACAAGCAGACACATGACATGTTTTGCACATATAAGTATCAGTGCTGACAATTCATCACATTTCTTATTGACGAATAAAGTGACACGGTTTAAAATAGCATTAACACAATATGGTATTGTTCAGGTTAAGACATGGCAGGAAATGACATTGTGAAGGAGTTGGAAGCTTCACGACACCACTGGATTACAGATCAAGAACTCACAAGCATCAATGGTTAGTGTGCTGTCAATTTATCCCATTTCAGATTGGCAAAGAAAGAGACAGTTTAAATAATATTAGAATGATATGACATTGTTTATAGTTAAGACATTGCAGAATATGACATTGTGCTGTAGTGGGTAGGTTCACCACACCACTGGACTACGGATCTAGAACAGAAGCATATATGTAGTGCAAAAGAAGATCACTTGCTCTGCATAGTTTAATTTACATGGTATGAAGAAGGAACTTGGTTGTACAGCTGAAAACTTAAATTGAGAAGGACAAACTTTTATTTATGAACTACATAACAAACTTTAAACATGATATTTGATGCAAACACCAAAAATAAACAGCTGTTGCAGTCATGCCTAACCAAATATACACAACAAAGTTTGAAGGCTTGAGAAGGACAAACTTACATTAGTGGTGAAGACTGGCTCTATAAAGCCCTTGTCCATGCCGATGGGGGGGGGGGGGCAATTCAAGAAGTTTACCACATAATCTTGTTCATAAGCATTGCCTTTATTCTACATTTTGTTAAGAGTAAATATAGATGTGATAATATAAGAAAAAATGGAGAATATTTAAGATAAGATGAAGAGTGATGCTACATAACCAAGTAGCTATAAATGTAAGTACAACGATACAGGCAAAAGGTATAGCCAAGAGCAATGCAGAGCTAAACTTCTTCAGTACCATCGGTGTTATCCAACCTTATGGTAAGAGTAAATATAGATCTAATGTGTAGAAAATGGAGGGAAAAGGAAAATCAGCTGCAGAGTGATGGTACATGAACAACTAGCTGTCAATATAAGTACACTGATAAAGGGCAGCAGGTACTTACAAGAACAATGCAGAGCTAAACTTTTTCATTGGCGTTGGATATATTCTACACTAATGTAACCATGCATACAGATCAGATAATTTGGAGAGAACAATTGATAAGCAAGCTATCATGCATATTGTGTCACATAATGAACCAAGTATGAATGCAAGTACAGTGATACAGGACAACAGGTACTAACAAGAGCAAAGCAGCGGGCAGCATATTTGTGATATCCTGTCGTCCTTTTCAAACCGGAATTCTTCTTCGAGCAGATTTCCTGCAAAAGAGATCCGTAAGGCACATGCGGAAAAGTAGAAGTTCAAATTGTCATTTGATGTCATAGATAGTACATCATCTTGGGAACGAGACCAGTGCATAACAAGGTTTTTCCATTCAATATCTTCTAAATTTAGCATAGGAGACTTCACCGGAAATTCGTTTATAGACTTTCTATCAAAGTGTGATTTCCTCAGGTAACACCGATACTGCTGCAATGCTTCCTTGAAAAGCGCATGCAAGCTTTGCTTGTCATGAATATCCACATTGACCCTTGCCTACTTACATAATGTAATGTAAATCATTGATGTGTTCAATTATTAGAAAATGGGAAAACAATCACCAAGAATAATAGCACTTACACGTAAGTGGGACAGGAAGATGTGAAAATGGTGTTTGTCTTCACTATAATCTTCCCATGATGGGAATATATGCACGTAGTCCCTAACAACATTGAAAGCATTGTCTTTTAAACTAGGAATAACTGGAATGGGGTTCCAAACTGCAGGAATTGGGCGTCTCTGCAGTTGGGATACGTCTTCGGCCGATGGACTTGTTGTACTTCTTCCTGGAGTGGGATTTTTCTATGGTACGGCTGGTGCTATGGCAACTGAAATCGGCATACCTTTTGCTGGAGTGCAGGTCCTGTGTGGTGGGGCTAGTGAAGTATGGGTACAGTCTGCTAGAGTCAGTCCTATGTTTTGTGTCACTGGTTGTAGAGCCAATATAAGTGGGGTGTTGTCTGATTTCTTCGGCACCACCATGTTTTTCAAGGACTTTGCTGGTGCTCCTTCAGGTTCGGCAATCACCCTCTTCCTTTGTGATGTCTGATGCACAAGAACAACATTTTAGTGGAAAAACATTGTATGATGATAGATGGAATATGTACTGATAATGGATGGGCATGGCATCTTGACATATATGATGAGTAAACTAAGCAAATAGGAGTGCAACAAAGTAGAAGAAATGCAAGACACCTTATGCAAGATACGCGCAATCAATAAAACGTTGCCAAATTAGAACAGGCACCTTGATGGGTGAACAGGACAGGCCATCTGCTTTCGACTCCTCAAGGCCAGAATAGTCATTAGGATCATATTCTGAACAAGAATCTGCAGGTGAGGAGCGTATGAGTTGCATTGCATCCAGAAAGGCACTCATTGCCTTGGTGCCAATTTTGTTAGTCATTGCAGTGTTCAACAATATTCTTCTGATGCACGCACTTTGATATTCATTGTGATTTCGTACAATATCTGAGAAGCATGAAAACATAAACAGTAGTGAGATTATCTTTGTAATTCAGAGGATATTCTAATATAGGGCTCCCTGTAAACCCTTGTGTGCTATCACTGGATTCTGATGAGAGAGCCCATGTGTGCTGTAATATGGTGCGTGCATTAATATAGTCTGGCACAAGTACACAAAAAATAGGCTCCAGAAGTAAGGATAGTTGGCACATGATAGGTTCATAACTTACTATATAGAGAGTTTATTGCCAAACCATGATAACAAGAGCATACAACAACTAGGCAGATCGTAGTGTACATAAAAGGGGTACACCATAACCAGGATATATAAATCAGGAAAGTGGATTTGGCTGGAAAATACGGTGTTGTATGGCCGCTACTAATTGAAAGCCTATCGATCACGTACATGCCAGCTCTATCAGCTGTTGACTGCAGATGTCCCTACTCCCCTTCCTGACAAGGAACATACTGCATGTACTAAATACAGAATAACAGAAGAGAAACATGTTAAAGAACAGAAGAGGAAGCATATTCTTGAGGTTCCGCTTCTTTGCATACAATGTTGGTTGCCCACTCATGATGAATCACAGCACCCAAAGAAATGCAATTCCATGCTTTCTCTCTATGTGGCGACATGCATTTGGAAAATCAAGTGGGAGCATTAACTGACCAATTAAATGTGTGTCTGTTAACTAATATCTGTATCATATCACAATTCGTATTTGAAGAAGTAAGCTTTAGACTTATGATTGGTGTGTTGTTTAGCTTCAAGAGTGGACTGCTGCTAGTGCGACACAAAGCAGCTACACAGATCATAGTGTAGATATAACGAGAAAACCGTAAGCATCACAAGTAAAATCAAGAAAGTGGAACTTGCTGGAAAATATGGGCTACTATTGCCGGTACGGCTAGAAAGGCTTCGGATACCAGCTCTCTTCAACTGAAGGTTCGGTACTGTTAATATCAGTGTAGCTCTCAAAGGCGACACAGGTCCCCGCATTTCCTTGCTAACCTTATAGGATTCAAGTGGGCAGGCCACTACAATTCCTATTCCTATGTTTAACAAATCCTACGAATCAAAGAGGCCCGAAGAGTTGAAAGTGTCCATCACAACCGACCGAATAGACCTCTACACTGCAAATGTCCCTGCTCCTCTTCACTACAAGGAACATACCGTACTACTATCGTACTCCCTCCGTTCCAAAATATAAGTCTTTGTAGAGATCTCCAATATGGATCACATACAGATGTATATAGATACATTTTAGAGTGTAGATTCACTCATTTTGCTCCATATGTAGTCCATGGTGGAATCTATCCAAAGACTTGTATTTAGGAACGGAGAGAGTACTCATTAAAGAAGAACAAAAGAGGAACATGCTAAAGAAGAGCAAGCATATTTTGGATAATAAAATGTTCGTTGCGCAGTGCCCACACATGATGAACCAGAGCGCATTAAGAATGCAACTCCCTGGTGTCTCTCTATATGTGGTGCATGTGCTTTCGAAAGTAAAGTAGGAACATTAGCTGACCAATTAAACATTATCTGTTTTAGTAATATCAGCATCATATCAGATTTGTATTTGAGCAACACGTTTGGAATTATGAGTGGCACATTGTTTAGCTTGATGGATTGAGGAGCAGTGCTAAGTAGCTACAATGATGGTACTGAATATAAAGGAATGTCTGCACGCAAGCCGCGTGACTTTCGTCATTTGGGTCAGTCGACCATTTCAGGCGGTTGGATGAAGACCCTTGTCGGTGTCAAAACCGGCGGATCTCGGGTAGGGGGTCCCGAACTGTGCGTCTATGGCGGATGGTAACAGGAGGCGGGGGACACAATGTTTACCCAGGTTCGGGCCCTCTCGATGTAGGTAATACCCTACTTCCTGCTTGATTGATCTTGATGATATGAGTATTACAAGAGTTGATCTACCACGAGATCGTAGAGGCTAAACCCTAGAAGCTAGCCTATGGTATGATTGTTGTTGTCCTACGGACTAAACCCTCCGGTTTATATAGACACCGGAGGGGGCTAGGGTTACACAGAGTCGGTTACAAGGGAGGAGATCTACATATCCGTATTGCCAAGCTTGCCTTCCACGCCAAGGAGAGTCCCATCCGGACACGGGTCGAAGTCTTCAATCTTGTATCTTCATAGTCCAACAGTCCGGCCAAAGGATATAGTCCGGCTGTCCGAGGACCCTCTAATCCAGGACTCCCTCAGTAGCCCCCGAACCAGGCTTCAATGGCGATGAGTCCGGCGCGCAGATTGTCTTCGGCATTGCAAGGCGGGTTCTTCTCCAAATTCTGAATACTTGTTTGAGTAGTGTCCGGCTTCCATAAATGTTGCGCTCCTTGGCTTCCGCGCCTAATAATGGATATCCTCCACGCGTCGAGCGAATGCGAGAAGTCGGGGCATTTTTACATTTGCCACCCTAGCCATGTGGGTAAATCGCCTATTAAAGAGACGGGGATCCTCAGATCCAGATCACACCATCCTCCCACAACGAGTATCCATCGGAGCGCGCCCGGAAAAAATCCATTCCAACATGGCCGGCTATCGCAGCTCCTCCTCTCGCTCCCGTAGCCCTAAGCCCGGCAATTGGAAGAAGTGTTCCATCCCGCACAGCCAATTAGTAGAGTTGCAGACCCAGGGATTTCTCCCTCCAGCGTATATGGTCCCCGTTCGAGCCGGGCTTGCCACCTATAATGGCGGGGAGCAAGCGTAGAGCTTTCCCAACCCATCCTTGGGGGAGTGAGTATGCCTTGTCCCTTACTTATTAAGAGGGCTTGGATTTCCAATTCATCCGTTCCTCCGCGTGCTCCTGGAGTTCTATGGCCTCCAGCTGCATAATTTCACTCATGCCTCCATATTACACATTGCTGGCTATGTCGCCCTTTGCGAGTTGTTTCTGGGCTGCGGAGCTCATTTCGAGCTATGGAAGAGGCTATTATGCCTCGTACCCCGTACACAGGAGGGGTCGATATATCAAGTGGGCGGAGTCGAGATATGGTGCATCGCCGGGACCGAATATATGTCTGGTACTCCGAAGAAGACATCCGAAGATTGGCCTTCGGAGTGGTTTTATATGGAGGACGTCCCCCTTCCGGACCCTATTCGGATGGGTCTTCCTTAGTTCGACAATGCTCCCCTGAAGAAACGCTGCAGCTGGCACCCTCGGAGCCCCCAGGAGGACGATAACGGAGAAGTCCTTTACCTGATGGTCCGGATAAAAATGCTGGCTCAATCAGGACTGACAATAATCGAGGTTATGTCAATATGTATAATGCGGGGGGTACAGCCACTTCAATATCGGGGGCATCCCATGTGGCACTTTAACGGAGAAGATGATGCCACCCGCTGCGGTCGTAAGGGACTGGACTCAGTCGCTGCTCTCGCAAAAATCCTATCCGATTTGTATAAGGGAGAGGAAGAGGAGTTCATCCGCATTAAGCCACGGATGGATTCTCCATGTACAACCCTCCAAGCTGGGTGAGTTGTCACTTTTTACTCCCAACCTTCCCGCATTCTTCGTCATAAGTATTTACCTTGCCGTTTGATGGCAGGAACTGCGAAAAGCTGTAAGGGAGGTCCATAGCCTGCCTCCACAACCGGAGGACCCTGACCGGGCCCTCGATCCCGGACTCGAAGAGGATTCGGACATATTTGTGCAGCTGATCGACAGGACATTCTATCAATTGAGCTGCGATGATGCCATGGTGGCCATCATAGCCGACTATCCTGGACTACTCCCTGCATCGCATGTAAGTAAAACCGGAGTTCCAACTTCCGAGAAGGATCCCCTTTTCTACACTTCAACTACCGTACACATATGGTATCTTACAGGGAAGGCCCTCGGGACGCCATGCCGAACCCGCAGTGACTCGCCAACAAGGGGCACCGAAGCCGGGTAGGCTAAAAAGGAAGGCGGTCAGGACTGAGACACCGTCGCAGAGGTATGATACAGAACCTCGCTCCGTGGTTGTCGTCTTTTAAAATATAATAACGTCCATGTTTCCTAGTAGGAAAAACGCTCGCCGGACTATATCTGGAGAGGTTGCCGATCACGCCTCCACCAGTCGGGCTCCAGGGCCGGACATAGAGGTGGAAGCTAACATAGGGCGAACACCGGATGTTCCTCCTACAGAGGATGCGGATAGGCTATCCGCTACAAATTCCGAAGTGGAGAGCGCTATGAATCACAGGCGTCGCCGGGCCGTACTCCATGACGCTTGTTTCTCCCAAGAGGCATTTGATGCCTTCAACTCAGGAGACGCGTACATCCGTGCTGCTCAAAATGGTCTTGCCAGAGCCACGAACCAGTATGTAAAGGATATACGGGCAAGAAAATCGGATAATTATATATATATATATATATATATATCAGTAGCCCATGAGACTTGAAACAGTTGACACAACTGATTTAAGGATCATTATTTGTGCAGGTTCTTACAGAGAAGAATACCCAATTGTCTCAAGAGCTGGAAGAGTGCAAACCCCAGCTACGGGCCGCAGTTGCCGCGCTGAAGGAGTCCGAGAAGGCCCCCTCTGGTAACACTTGTCTCTATTGCAAAGAATGACAGGTACCAGATAGTATGCGGCATGCATGCAAATCTAACAATAGATTCTGCAGATGACTCCGGAGTGAATCCGAAGGTCGAGGTAGGGAATGAGCCGCATGCCCAACGACAGCTAAAGGCTGGTGAGCGCGTGCTTAAAAAGGTTAGGCAGGAGAAAAACAATCTCCAAGATGCCAATATCCAGCTGGGCGTGGAACTGAAGGATGTTCGGGCCCAGCTTGCTGACTCCATAAAGGAGAATAAGAGGCTTCGACACGGCATTTTTAGTAAGTGTTTGAACAAACTTTTAAAGAGTTCGGCGAAGAAACCGGCTAACAGTCTTATATCTGCAGGTATGCTGACGGGTCGTCCAAAGGAGGAGATGCCCGGGTCCGCGGGTGATCTTCTGCCAGAGCTCTCACAACTGCACGAACAAGTTCGACAGGTGATGCAGGGCATTGCCCAAGCCTTGTGGCCATCCGTCTCCCTGCCAGGAGGCATGGGGGAGCTTTTAGAGAAGCTCAAGGGAGCGCGGCGGTGCTTCCAATTATGGAAGATATCAGCCTGCCGACAAGGTGCGAGGAAGCCTGGGCCATGGTGAAGACGCGGTATACCAAGGCTGACCCTAACCACATGGCCGAGGTCGGACCTGTGGGGCCTGATGGGAAGGAGATCCCCGTCAGTTTGGTGTATGACCAAGTAGAATTAGCCGCAAAGTATTCCCAACAGGATTGTAGGCTAGACAACCTGTTGGATGGTATAGTAGAAGAATTTAGTCAGTCTAAGTGACTGTGTACTTCAAGTGACATATATTGTCCCTAGCCAGATTGTAAATCATTTGTCATGGCGGACCTTTTCGCTTCGACCTCTGGACCCAATAGTCCGGAGTGTATCCGAATACCCGCTCAGTTATGTAAAAACCGGGGTACGCGTGGAAACCAGGCGTAGGGGTCATAAGTGCTTGAACAGACAAGTACCCAACTAGCTATGTTATATTAGATGGATAGTAAGAAACATCTTCCAGGGAGAATAGTTCCGTTAAGGGTTCCTTTCCCTGGGTATGCATGCCCTAATGTGCATGTCCGAACTGCGAAAAGAGACGCAGGCTATAAGCATCCGGGGGCATGTATTAAAATAAATAAAAGTCATCTTTTGTTCACCGACCGAGTATTCCCTTAAGAACGCTAGCTTTCGGCTTCACCCAGTCTGAGGTACACATCCGGCTGACCCGGCAGTAACAATCGCAGAGGTGTTCCCCTTATGCCCTAGCCGAATTAACGGGAACGTAGGGCATAAACACAAGAGCCAGGCAACCCATCTTGGCCAAAACTTAAGTCATATCGATGCATATAATGGCGAAAAAGGTACATGTGGAAGAATAACACATGTTTGGGGCATAGAGCCTGGAAAATAGTTATATTAAGCTTCTGTATAAGAAGCCCCCAGGTATAATGAGCGCGGTTAGCGCGTCAAGATTGTGTATTCAAGACACAATTTAGCCTTTTAAGGCCTTGAAGAAAAAGGAAAAAAGAAAGAGATAAAAGACAGATAACGGATATGTAAAAAATTGACGGGGGTAAGGAGACGAACATAGAGTCCGGCACTAGGCGTAGAACCTTCGGAGTCTGGCTGCATTCCATGGGTTTGGCTTGAGTCGATTGTCCGATGCATCCCGCAGACGGTACCCTCCACCGGTCAGAACTTGGTCGATAATGAAGGGACCTTCCCATTTGGGCTTGAGCATGCTCTTTTTCTTCTCCGGTAGGCGTAGAACGAGTTTGCCAACGTTATAGGTTTTGGCCCATACTTCTCTGCTTTGATACCTTCGAGCCTGTTGCTGATAGAATGCGGAACGGGCTTTTGCCACGTCACGCTCCTCCTCCAGGGCGTCCAAACTGTCCTGCCGATCAAGCTCGGCTTCTTTCTCTTCATACATGCGCACTCGAGGTGAGTCATGAATTATGTCGCAGGGCAGTACCGCCTCTGCGCCGTACACCATAAAAACGGTGTGTATCTGGTAGTGCGATTCGGTGTGGTCCGCAGCCCCCATAGTACGGAGTCGAGCTCCTCTACCCAGTGCATGTTTGATTCCTTTAAGGACCGCACTAATCTAGGTTTAATGCTGCTCATGATAAGACCATTTGCTCGCTCAACTTGACCATTAGTTTGCGGGTGAGAGACAGAAGCATAATCGAGCTTGATGCCCATGTTGCTGCACCAAAGTTTTACCTCGTCGGCTGTAATGTTCGAGCCGTTATCGGTGATGATGCTGGGGGGGACGCCATAACGTTGTACAACCCCAGATATGAAGTCTATCACTGGTCCGGGCCGTTTTAACTGGTTTGGCTTCTATCCATTTGGTGAATTTATCCACCATGACCAATAAGTATTTTTTCTTATGGCTTCCCCCTTTGAGGGGTCCGACCATATCAAGCCCCCAGACCGCAAAGGGCCAAGTAATGGGGATTGTTTGGAGAGCGGTAGGCGGCATATGGCTTTGGTTTGCAAAAAGCTGGCAACCGACGCAACGTTGGACAAGGTCTTGTGCGTCTGCTCGAGCCGTCGGCCAGTAGAAACCTGTACGGAAGGCCTTGCTTACAAGGGCCCGAGCTGCGGCATGGTGGCCGCCAAGTCCAGCATGAATTTCTGCCAAAAGTTTCCGCCCTTCTTCTTCGGGGATGCACCTTTGAAGGACTCCGGTAGCGCTTTTCTTATAAAGCTCTCCCTCGTGGACCTTGTAGGCTTTAGACCGCCGCACAATGCAATGTGCCTCGTTTGGGTCCTCAGGTAGTTCCTGCCTAGTTAGGTAGGCCAGGAAGGGTTCTGTCCACGGGGCGATGACAGCCATAATCACGTGGGCGGAAGGTGTTATTTCGGTGGCGGAGCCTCCGATTACGTTAGAGTGTTCGGTATCTGGTGTTGTGGCCAAGTCCGGACTATTGTTGCTGGTCTCTCCTTCCCATACCATGGATGGCTTAAACAACCTTTCCAAGAAGATATTGGGTGGGTCAGGGTCGCGCTTAGCGCCGATGCGGGCGAGGATGTCCGCCGCTTGATTGTTTTCTCGGACCACATGGTGGAATTTGAGCCCCTCGAACCGAGCTGACATTTTGAGGATGGCGTTGCGGTAAGCCGCCATTTTTGGATCCTTGGCGTCAAAGTCTCCATTTATCTGAGATATTGCGAGGTTCGAGTCCCCACGCGCCTCCAGGCGTTGAATGCCCATGGAGACTGCCATCCGGAGACCGTGTAACAGGGCCTCATACTCATTCGCATTGTTGGAGTCTGTGTATAATATTTGGAGTACGTACTGGACTGTATCTCCGGTGGGGGATGTCAGGACAACGCCTGCCCCCAGACCTGCCAGCATCTTTGAACCGTCAAAGTGCATGATCCAATTGGAGTACGCGTCGTACTCTTTAGGGAGTTCGGCTTCTGTCCATTTGGCCACGAAATCAGCCAGTACTTGTGACTTAATGGCTCGCCGTGGTTTGTATGTTATGTCGAACGGGAGGAGCTCGATAGCCCATTTAGCAATCCTGCCCGTGGCATCGCGGTTGTTTATTATCTCATTGAGTGGTACTTCAGATGCCACCGTAATTGAACACCCTTGAAAGTAGTGTCGTAATTTCAGGGATGCCATGAAGACCGCGTATGCTATCTTTTGATAATGTGGGTACCATGATTTGCATGGAGTGAGGACAGTGGATACATAGTACACCAACTTTTGAAGCAGGAACTTATGTCCGTCCATCTCTCGTTCCACGACGAGCACTGCGCTTACAACTTGGTGTGTTGCCGCTATATACAGCAACATTGGTTCGCCGACATTTGGCGCGGCCAAGATTGGGTTGGTGGCCAGGATGGCTTTTATTTCTTCCAATCCGCCCGTGGCCGCATCCGTCCACTCGAAGTGTTCGGTGCACCGAAGAAGGCGATAAATGGGTAGTGCCTTTTCTCCTAATCGGGAGATAAAGCGGCTTAAGGCCGCCACGCATCCAGTTAGTTTCTGAATTTGCTTGAGGTCTGTTGGGATAGCCAACTGTGACAGAGCTCGGATTTTAGCCGGATTTGCTTCGATTCCTCTACTGGAGACGATGAATCCCAGGAGCTTTCCGGCGGGCACGCCAAAAACGCATTTTTCCGGATTGAGCTTGATGTCGTATGTTCGGAGATTGTCGAACATGAGCCTCAAGTCGTCTATTAAGGATTCTACGTGTCTGGTTTTAACGACCACATCGTCTACGTATGCCTCCACTGTTTTGCCGATCTGTGTTTCCAGGCATGTCTGAATCATGCGTTGATAGGTTGCACCGGCGTTCTTAAGCCCGAAAGGCATGGTGTTAAAACAGAAGGGGCCGTATGGGGTGATAAATGCCGTTGCGGCTTGGTCAGACTCCACCATCTTGATTTGATGGTATCCGGAGTATGCATCGACGAAACACAATGAATCGTGTCCTGCGCTAGCATCGATAATTTGATCGATGCGGGGGAGGGCTAAGGGATCCTTGGGGCAAGCCTTGTTGAGGTCCTTGAAATCGATGCATAGGCGCGAGGATTTATCCTTCTTTGGTACCATCACCAGGTTTGCTTGCCAGTCCGGGTGTTTTATTTCTCTAATGAATCCGGCCTCCAGTAACTTGGCTAGCTCCTCTCCCATGGCTTGTCGCTTAGGTTTAGAGAAACGCCGAAGAGTCTGCTTGACCAGCTTGAATCCCTTTAGAATGTTAAGGCTATGCTCGGCCAACCTGCGTGGGATTCCTGGCATGTCTGAAGGATGCCAGGCGAATATGTCCCAATTCTCACGCAGGAACTCCCGTAGTGTGGCGTCTACAGCGGGGTTTAACTGTGCCCCAATGGATGTTGTTTTTGTAGGGTCCGTTGGGTGGACTTGGAATTTGACTATTTCATCCGCTGGTTTAAAAGAGGTCGACTTGGATCTTTTGTCGAGTATCACGTCGTCCCTGTCCACCGTGGATCGCAGCGCAGTTAATTCCTCGGCTGCGAGGGCTTCGGATAACGCCTCGAGGGCCAGTGCGGCTGTTTTGTTTTCGGCGCGGAGTGCTATGTCCGGATCACTAGCTAGAGTGATGATTCCATTGGGCCCGGGCATCTTGAGCTTCATGTACCCGTAATGGGGTATGGCTTGGAAGATCGTGAATGCCTCCCGCCCTAGAAGGGCGTGGTATCCACTATTGAACGGGGCCACTTGGAATGTGATTTCTTCGGACCTATAATTCTCCGGCGTGCCGAATACCACATCTAGTGCGATTTTCCCAGCACATCGTGCCTCCCGACTAGGGATGATTCCTCTGAAGGTTGTGCTGCTTTGCTCAATGCGACTTCTGTCTATTTCCATTTTTTGAAGAGTATCCTCATAGATGAGGTTTAATCCGCCGCCGCCGTCCATGAGCACTTTAGTAAGCCGGAAGCAGTCCACAACTAGACTAAGGACCAAGGCGGCTGGTGCTCGGGCTGTTCGGAATTTAGTTTCGTCACTAGCATTGAAGGTGATAGCCGTATCGCTCCATGGATTTATTGATGCCACGTGGCAGACTTCGACAAGGCTGCGGAGTGCTCGCTTACGCCTATTATTTGAGGCGAAGGTCGCGAAGACTGTCAATACTGTATTGTTGTTCTCCACGGGATGGTGCTCTGCGGTATTGTTAATGAGGAGATCCTCACCGCTCTTGGCCACCTGCCGGAGTACCCAACATGCTCTAAGGCTGTGTGTTGGTATGGTATCCGCTGTACTGTGAATTTTGCATGGCCCATTAAGCCATCCCTCCAATACGGTTCCACGCCCTGTAGTGGGCTTTTGCTTCTTTGTAATTGGGTCGGGCGACTTACGAGAGTGCACCCTTTTAGTTCAGACTGGGGGTTTTGTCAGAGCCGGAGCATCCCAAAATTTTGTTTGGGTTTTCCAGGCGCTTTCCATCGCACAGTACTTCCGTACTATGGCCGCCAAGTCAGCGAAGTGTGCTATGTCACGGCGACTTATGGCGTTGAGGATTCACTTGTCCGTGCAATTATTGCAAAAGAATGAAATTGCGTCTTCCTCGCGACAGTCCTTGACCTTGTTCATTACAAGGAGGAATCTGGCCCAATAGTGGTGTACTGTCTCCTAGGGCTCTTGTCTAATGTGAGAAAGATCGTTTATATCTGGGTGGGTGGGTGGATTTAAGTCCGAACCTTGACCCGATCTGAGACCCAGGGGCGGAGGAGTTTCCGATCTTGGAAGTTCGGGCTCCGGGATGTTGCCCAATAGGTCTGGCCCGCTGCCTGATTCTAGGTTCAGGGTTTGGGCGATGTCCTCCCATAGACGGGTATCCGGCTCGGAGAGCTCGGGAATCCGGACATAGTGTGTCCTCAAGATAGAGGAAGAATCACCGCATTGCTCCTCCACCACCGCTATCTGATGGGTGACCGGCGGGGAGTTAATCTCCGTTTGGTCGGGTTTAAGCCCGATCTGATCATAGTCTGTAGCGACTCCCAAGGCGGCGATGCGATCCAAGAGCTTGTTCAGGGAATAGAGCTCTATTGGATCTAACTGCTCGGCGAGTCCCGAGCCGACGGGGAGGCTGTTTTCGATGACCCGAGATTCATCGTTGGCGCAGCGGCCGAACAGGCGGTCATGACAAAACCGCCTAGTCGGAGTGTTTGGCCTACAGCCAGGGCTCCCCCAGAGGTGATGTTGTCCTTGACAACAAGGCGAGCCATCCAGCCTTATGATGACGGCACAGTGGAACTCTCAATGAAAGCACCAATGTCAGTGTCAAAACTGGCGGATCTTGGGTAGGGGGTCCCGAACTGTGCGTCTAAGGCGGATGGTAAGAGGAGGCGGGGGACATAGTGTTTACCCAGGTTCGGGCCCTCTCGATGGAGGTAATACCCTACTTCCTGCTTGATTGATCTTGATGATATGAGTATTACAAGAGTTGATCTACCACGAGATCATAGAGGCTAAACCCTAGAAGCTAGCCTATGGTATGATTGTTGTTGTCCTATGGACTATACCCTCCGGTTTATATAGACACCGGAGGGGGCTAGGGTTACACAGAGTCGGTTACAAGGGAGGAGATCTACATATCCGTATTGCCAAGCTTGCCTTCCACGCCAAGAAGAGTCCCATGCGGACACGGGTCGAAGTCTTCAATCTTGTATCTTCATAGTCCGGCAGTCCGGCCAAAGGATATAGTCCGGCTGTCCGAGGACCCCCTAATCCAGGACTCCCTCAACCCTACGTCTCCTAACCCTTTTCTTCCTCGTCTCTGATTCTTCCCCTACAGAACACCGCACGGGCCGCTGGCCGAACCACCGGCCCCGACCACCCCCGCCCTCCCCTGAACCGCCCCCACCACCTGTGTTCCTCCGCCACCCCACCCCCACCCCCACCCGCGTGGAGTTTTCTTCGTTCGGCGAGTGATACGTCTACAACGTATCTATAATTTTTGATTGTTCCATGTTGTTATATTATCAATCTTGGATGTTTTATAATCATTTTATATCATTTTTTGGTACTAACCTATTGACATAGTGCCAAGTGCCAGTTGCTGTTTTCTGCATGTTTTTTACATCGCAGGAAATCAATACCAAACGGAGTCCAAATGCAATGAATTTTCACGGAGATTTTTTATGGACTTGAAGACACCCAATGGGCCAAGGCTGCGCCTGGGGGGGTGCTCCGAGGGGAGCACAACCCACCAGGGCGCTCCAGGAGGCCCAGGCGCACCCTGGTGGGTTTGTGCCCGCCTTAGGTGCCCCCGGACCACCTCTTTGCTCTATAAATACCCCAATATTCCAGAAACCATAGGGGAGTCGACGAAAATCAATTCCAGCCGCCGCCGCAGAGTCCAGAACCACCAGATCCAATCTAGACACCATCACGGAGGAGTTCACCACTTCCATTGGTGCCTCTCTGATGATGCGTGAGTAGTTCTTTGTAGACCTTCGGATCCGTAGTTAGTAGCTAGATGGCTTCCTCTCTCTCGCCGAATTCTCAATACAATGGTCTCTTGGAGATCCACATGATGTAACTCTTTTTGCGGTGTGTTTGTTGGGATTGGATGAACTTTGAGTTTATGATCAGATCTATCTTTTTATATCCATGAAAGTTATTTGAGTTTCTTTGATCTCTTTTATGTGTGATTGCTTATAGCCTGTATTTCTTCTCCGATATTTGGGTTTTGTTTGGCCAACTTGATCTATTTATCTTGCAATGGGAAGATATGCTTTGTAGTGGGTTCGATCTTACGATGCTTGATCCCAGTGACAGAAGGGGAACCAACACGTATGTATCGTTGCTACTAAGGATAAAACGATGGGGTCTATCTCTACATAGATAGATCTTGTCTACATCATGTCATCGTTCTTATTGCATTAGTCCATTTCTCCATGAACTCAATACACTAGATGCATGCTGGATAGCGGTCTATGTGTGGAGTAATAGTAGTAGATGCAGGCAGGAGTCGGTCTACTAATCTTGGATGTGATGCCTATATAATGATCATTGCCTGGATATTGTCATGATTATTTGAAGTTCTATCGATTGCCCAACAATAATTTGTTCACCCACTGATACGTCTCCAACGTATTTATAATTTTTGATTGTTCCATGCTATTATATTATCTGTTTTGGATGTTTAATGGGCTTTAATATGCTCTTTTATATTATTTTTGGGACTAACCTATTAACCGGAGGCCCAGTGCCAGTTTCTGTCTTTTTGCCTATTTTAGAGTTTCGCAGAAAAGGAATACCAAACGAAGTCCAAACGGAATGAAACCTTCTTTCTTGGACCGAAAGCAATCCAGAAGACTTGGAGTTGAAGTCTGGAACGCCACGAGGAGGCCACGAGGCAGGAGGGCGTGCCCAGGGGGGTAGGCGCGACCCCGAACCTCGTGGGCCCCTCGTAGCTCCATCGACATACTTCTTTCGCCTATATATACTCTTATGCCCTAGATCGATCAGAGAGAGCCACGAAACCAGTTTTCCACCGCCGCAACCTTCTGTACCAGTGAGATCCCATCTTGGGCCTTTTCCGGCGATCTGCCGGAGGAGGAATCAATCACGGAGGGCTTCTACATCAATACTATTGCCTCTCCGATGAAGCGTGAGTAGTTTACCACAGACCTTTGGGTCCATAGTTATTACCTAGATGGCTTCTTCTCTCTCTTTGATTCTCAATACAAAGTTCTCCTCAATGTTCTTGGAGATCTATTCGATGTAATACTCTTTTGCGGTGTGTTTGCCGAGATCCGATGAATTGTGGATTTATGAACAAGATTATCTATGAATATTATTTGGTTCTTCTCTGAATTCTTATATGCATGATTTGATATCTTTGCAAGTCTCTCCGAATTATCGGTTTAGTTTGGCCTACTAGATTGATCTTTCTTGCAATGGGAGAAGTGCTTGGCTTTGGGTTCAATCTTGCGGTCTCCTTTCCCAGTGACAGTAGGGGCAGCAAGGCACGTATTGTATTGTTGCCATCGAGGATAAAAATATGGGGTTTATATCATATTGCTTGAGTTTATCCCTCTACATCATGTCATCTTGCTTAAAGCGTTACTCTGTTCTTTTGAACTTAATACTCTAGATGCATGCTGCATAGCGATCGATGTGTGGAGTAATAGTAGTAGATGCAGAATCGTTTCGGTCTACTTGACACAGACGTGATGCCTATATTCATGATCATTGCCTTAGATATCTTCATAACTATGCGCTTTTCTATCAATTGCTCGGCACTAATTTGTTCACCCACCGTAATGCATGCTATCTTGAGAGAAGCCACTAGTGAAACCTATGCCCCCGGGTCTCTTTCTTATTATACTGCATCTCTTTTATTTACATTGCATCTCATTTACTATTTTGCAATCTTTACTTTCCAATCTATACAACAAAAATACCAAAAATATTTACTTTACTATCTTTATTAGATCTCACTTTTGCGAATGACCGTGAAGGGATTGACAACCCCTTTATTGTGTTGGTTGCAAGGTTCTTGATTGTTTGTGCAGGTACTAGGTCACTTGTGCGTTGTCTCCTACTGGATTGATACCTTGGTTCTCAAAACTAAGGGAAATACTTACGCTACTTTGCTGCATCACCCTTTCCTCTTCAAGGGAAAACCAACGCATGCTCAAGAGGTAGCAAGAAGGATTTCTGGCGCCGTTGCCGGGGAGATCTACGCCAAGTGAAGACATACCAAGTACCCATCATAAACTCTTCTCCCTCACATTACATTATTTGCCATTCGCCTCTCGTTTTCCTCTCCCCCACTTCTAAAACGATTTTCGAAAACCATTGCCTTTTCTTCGCCCCTCTTCCATTCGTCTCTTTTCGCTAGCCTCTTGTTTGTTCGTTCTTAGTGCGGTTTGTTGCTATCATGTCTGAAACTGGGGCGTTATCATTGAAAAGGATAGTAGTAACGATGGGGGAAACTTTGATGCTTTTGTAATCCTCATGAAGAACCTACTATTTTACACACGAAAAAGTTTCGGATTGGTAGTGGTAATATTATTGGAAAAGGAGTTATTCAAGATTTCTTTACTTGCGCCGGTGCTTTGCCCACTATGGGTGGGTCTATTCTTCATAGAACTAGTAGTCTTGCGGATGCTATATCTTTGCTCGTGGTTGAACTTGAAAGATAATTTATCCACATGCATCCTTGCATACAAAGGATTTTTCTAGAATTTTCCAATATTGAGCATTCTTCTGTTAAGCGAGCAGCTTCCATCTTTTTAGCACATGAGTTCAGATTTATAATAAAAGAGGCCAACGAAATTTTTGCGCATTATAGGGTGGATGCTGGCCGTCCTCCCATAGAAGCAATCCTTTTTAATCAAGAAGACATAGTGTTTACGATCTTTAGATCATGTTGCTTATAATGAAAACCTTAGAAAAAAGGTCCCTACCGATGTTCTAGTTGACAGGATTTCTGAACTTAATGATAATTTTGCTATTCAGAATAATGGGTTAGGTTTTTCTCTTGAACAAAGGCTCATGACTTTTTGCCAAAAGAATGCCTATAATGATGAATTGGTTGTGCAATATGAGGGGCCAAAGGAGGAACCAATACGTCCCAAGCATGATCTTGGGGACTTTTGTCCCATTAAATTTATACCTTTTGATTATTTTTGCCTACCACAAAGAAAACTGGCTGCTAAACGTAGGGAGTATGAGATGAGTTTTCTCGATTTGCCTTATCATTATTATGACAATACCTAGATCTATTCTTGCTTTTATGCCTAGCTAGGGGCGTTAAACGATAGCGCGTGTTGGGAGGCAACCCAATTTTATTTTTGTTCTTTACTTTTTGTTCCTGTTTAGTAATAAATAATTCATCTAGCTTCCGTTTAGATTGTGATTTTATGTTTTAATTAGTGTTTGTGCCTAGTAGAACCAATAGGATCTTCTTGGGTGATAGTTGTTTGATCTTGCTGAAAAAGACAGAAACTTTGCGCTCACAAAAATAATTATCACTTTTTAACAGAGTGTAATAAAATTCCAATTCTTTTTGTAGAAGATTAATATACAAATTACTCAGGTCGTCCTAATTTTTCAGAATTTTTGGAATTTCAGAAGTATTCGAAATATCCAGATTGCTATAGACTGTTTTGTTTTTGACAGATTCTGTTTTTCTTTGCGCTGTGTGCTTGTTTTGATGGCTCTATGGTTTTCTTTGATGAGTTTTTGCTATAGAAAAGTTGGAATACAGTAGATATAATGCAAAAACAAAATATGAATTGGTTTGCTACAGTACTTATAGTAGTGATTTGTTTTCTTGTACTAACGGATGTCACGAAGGTTTTGTTGAGTTTTGTGTGATTTAAGTTTTCAAGTTTTGGGTTATCTTACGATGGATGAAGGAATATGGTGTAAGAAGAGCCTAATCTTGGGGATGCCACGCATACCAAGCTATTATCCAAAAGAGAGCAAGCAACTAAGCTTGGTGATGCCCTGAGTGGCATCCCCTCTTTCTTCTAACGACCATCGGTATTTTACTCGAAGTTATATTTTTATTCGTCACATACTATGTGTTTAGCTTGGAGCATCTTGTATGATGTGAGTCTTTGCTTTTTTATTTTGTGTTTTAAGTCTTGATTCCTTGCTGTACACACCTATTTGAGAGAGCCAAAATTATGTCATGACTTGTTAGGATTGCTCGCTATGCTTCACTTAAATTTTTATGATCTATGGACTTGCTCTAGTGCTTCACTTATATCTTTTTGAGCACGGTGTGCTTTAGTATTTTTGAAGAAATGCTCTCTTGCTTCACTTAGATTCATTTGAGAGTTAGTAAAAGTTTCAAGAAATTCTCTCTTGCTTCACTTAAATTAATTTGAGAGAAAGAAAAATTATGCTCATGATCTTTACTTATATTTGTTTGAGCTTGTCAAAAGCAACATATGAAAATTAGTTCCAAAGTGATAGATATCCAATAAGGATATAATAAAAACTTTCATGAAGATCATTGGACAAAATAAACTTGATTCTTAGTAATAGTTTTGAGATATGATGATGTGATATGTGAGTCATCTTGATGAGTAATTATGCTTTAGTAAGAATATTGGTGTTAAGGTTTGTGATTCCCTATGCAAGCACGAAAGTCAATAATTATGCAATGAAATTATATCCTACTTGTGGTGCATTATTCGGTGTTAATTTTGCTTAATGCTCGCTTATGAGACTATTCGTTTCTTGGTTGGTCGCTTCTCAATCTTTTGCTAGCCTTCATTTTGCACTAAGTATGATCACTACTTGTGCATCCAAAAACCTTTAAACCAGTTTTGCCACATGAGTCCACTATATCTACCTATATGCAGTATTCTTTTACCATTCTAAGCAAATTTGTATGTAAATCCAAGGGCTAACGATGTCAGAATCATTTGTTGACTAAGTTGACAACAACTTGCGTTGGCTTTGACCTATTGGCCCACATTTCAGCCTCCAAAAATGTGGCACGTATTCAACCCATTTTTTCAGAATTTACAGTCAATTTGATCGTTTTTTAGAATTATAGTCCATTTGCTGGGCTGGGTGAACAAATAATGTAGCGTCCATGCGGCCCATTTATTTATTTTCCTAAAAAAATACAGGCCATTTGCACTGCTGATTCTAATTATAATGTTGGGTTGGGCGCATCAATGTTATCAAAAAATAGATAGGGGCTGAGCATTTTGTTATAAATATATTTAAATAATAAGTGATTTATTATTACATTGGTCCTTAAATCTTACCAAGCTTTTGTACACAATCACCAGTATTTTCGTTGCCAAAAAATTCCAGGATTTTATTATTAAGAAATTATTTTTATAAGTTAATAAGATGTGGGATATTGTTTTCTTACATATGTAAGTATCTGTTAAATATATGATGACAATAACAATAATATATAATAACATATAAAATAATTTAAATATATATAATATAGTTAGAAGGGAAACATAAGTTGGACCAGGCGTTCCTATTCTTATATAGAAAATAGAACAGACCTCTGCGTTTTCTTTAAAAAATACATAAATTGGGCTGCCGATGTTTCAGGAAAAAAAACCTCGGATGGGAGGTCCATAGGCCAGTCGATACATGACGACCCTCAAGAAAATACAAACCGGCATGTCGTGGGCTGCGCATGTTAAAAAAGAAAGCCTAGACGGAGCAGCCCACAACCCAGCTGATACTTGCTTCCCCAATGATAATAAATGATACCAGCCAGCTCCGCGGCTTCGTTGTGAATTTATCTCCTTTAGTAACTACGTTGAAGCACCTAAAAAATGTAACCATGTTGACAAACCCGTGGGCCCCAACGTCAGTATAGCATTAGGAGGAAGTATTTTTTCAATGAGGCACTTGCTTGCGTACGGCCATAGACCTAGTGGGTCCCGACTGTTCGCCTCTCCACATACAGTCCTCTCCAGATTCCTCTCGTTTGTTCAGCATGTTCACAACGGCAGACAGCGGCGCCGCGGCGAGCGCACGAAGGCGCAGGAGGAGATCGGACCACCTGAGGCAGTGCCTTATTTGTAAAAAAAGTACTGAACTAGCCCAGTGGCCAAGTGACACTACCCGACAGCTGTTCCGCCCGGGTTCGATTCCACCTGATGCAGGGAAAACATCTCCAAATTTTTTGCCTCTGCCATTATTGACATGTGGGTCCCCATTGTCATCTACGCACACCACGTCCAACACTTGCCAAAACTTCGTCCCTTGTTTTCTCTGTTTTTTTCGCACACTCGACATTGTGTGGGCATTTTGAAAATAGCATATCTTTTTGACTGTGCATCATATGAAGATGTGCTATGCATGAATGTTGATCAGCATGATGTTAACCGGCTGGTAGTTCCATTTTAGACCCTGAATAAAACATCCAACATGTCGTGGAATTGTCACGACAGATGTCCATAGTGTCAGGACTTAGTCGCGAGGCCAACGCATCTATGTGGTAACTTGAGAGGGGTTGAGCGGAATCGAGAGACGCAACACAAGACAAGGATTTAGACATCTTCGGGCCCCGGGAAACATCATCCGGTAACAACCCTACATGCTGTTTGAGGCTAGGTCTCATTATGATCACGGGAGAGTCGCCGGGAACCGGCTCTCGGTGTCTAGCCCTAGAGATTGTTTCTTGTTACCTGTCCCTCTTGGGGAGCCCTGCCCCTCCTTATATAAGTTAGAGGGGTGGGTTACATGTGGAGTCCTAGTAGGACTAGGACTAGTCTATCTTGTCCTACAAGTTAATTACAAGTCCGGGTCTTGCTTCCTCGTAAAGGAAATATTCGTCATCCCTTTCCTTTTAATCCGGCCCATCATAACGTGAGCCGGCCTTCTGGGCTTTAGGCCTTGTTGTCCATCTAACCCGCCCGTCGGGTTACTAATGAGTCGCCAAGATCGGGCAGGTTATCTGTGAATCGCCAAGCTCCGGGCGGGTCACTAGTGAGTCGCCAATTCCGGCCGGGTCATACCGCGGGGTATATCCCCGACATTAGCCCCTAGTTTAATTTGGATTTATCCATGTTAAATTGATCCTGTAAAAATAAATACAAGAACAAACTTGATAGGTTGTGCTCTGGGTTAAAATATTTTCCTGAACCGGCACCTGATCATCTTTAAGTCCTTGTCATTTCCTCCTGGATGCATACTCAAGATCTTATAGCAAATCTCCTTTAACAGATACGTCCAAACCTTGCCAATGCAAAAAATCCAGGCACTTCTTCTAAAAATTCCGGGTCAATAGGCCAGCTTCATAACCAATTTGCTGATATTGGCTCTTGTAGAGAAATATTATAAGAAATAATCCATTTGAGTCGGCCTTCAATGCTCCGACTTGACAAAAATATTGGTCTTCAAATATTCAACTGATATTCAACCGGCTTAAAGATGTAGATCTTGCCGATTTATGACTGCCAAAATTGTCGGGTTATAAACAAATGATGCCGGGTCATGTAGCTGATGCCGGGTTAATCTTAAGATGACGCCGGGTCATAAACTTTGTAGATTTCTCCGATAATAATATAATACCAGATTTGCTCAAAACTGAGAACTTGAAGTTATTCCTCTCTTATATGCATATCATCTATAGCCCCCAAGTGCCGGGTTGTCATGCTTGCAGCAACCTGGGACTTGTAATTGCCTTATGCTTATGAAAACTTCAACCAGTGTAGCCCCCAAGGGCCGGGTCATTATGCAATAATGAGCAGGGACTTTGTAGATATAACCATGTAAACTTGAACAGCAACGTGTAGCCCCCAAGGGCCGGCTTAGTAAGATAATACTGAGCTGGGACTTTGTATATAATTTGTTGATAATAACATCATATAATACAATCTCCACCATGGGGCTTGAACCCACGTCCACAAGGTTAAGAGCTTTGTACTCTACCAACTGAATAGTGGACAGTTCAATATAATGGATTAATGCTTGTGTACCTTGAACTTTTGACAAGACCAATTGGTAGCCCCCAAGGGCCGGCTCATTTAGAATGTGATGAGTCGGGTCTTCAATAAGTTGAGCAAAAAATGACTTTGCATTAGCCCCCAAGTGCCATGGTACATGCTGGCAGTGACATGGGACTTGTATATTCGATGTAATATCAAATTGAATAATGTAGCCCCCAAGTGCCGGGTCGTAAGCCTGCAGCGACTCGGGACTATTCCTTCCATTGGAGAATAAATCATATACATTGATAAAATAATATATATTGGTAATTAACTCCGGAGTTTAAATACCCGGCGGCTCTTGGCTGATGGCGATTTAATACGCCTCCATTGTAAGCCGGAATTTGTACAACCCGGTGGCTTATAGCCTTTGAGAAAATCAAGAATTGATAACCCTTTTGAGACACCAATTTCCATCTTTGATGATGGGCTTCAATTTAATCATTTATGTAAGTCATAGCTCTGTAAATCCTGCAGAGAGATTAAACAACATATGCCCTGGCGACTTAACGTCAAAAGCCAGGACGGGTAACCACCCAAATGTAGTCTTATCCTGCACATAATTAGTCACAAGATCCCTTGGCAGTTTACCGCAGGGCGGGTCATAATATCTCACATATAACCATTGATGTGTAACAAGGAGTCACAGATAAGCCTGTTATGAATCATAACTTTGAAACATAACTATAATAATAATATTATACCTGTGATATTGAATTTTCACTGCCGGTTTATGTGATCTGTGCAGTAAGGGTGATAACCCAATCCTTAGAAGCCAATGCTTCCACATAGATGATGATTGTCATAAGCTGGTGATTTATCATCGAAAATCAAGCCGGGTTAAATAGCAACCACTCATATACACTTTAGATATGAAAAAGAGCTTCAAATAAAATCCAAAAATTGTTTGCAAAAAGAGACTTCAAAATTTTGAGGTTCTGATTCGAATACGATCAGAAAACCGTCCCAAAGGGGTTAAGCTAAGATTCGAATACGATCATATAGCCCCAGTGGCTTTGGCGTTGCCGATCAAGAGGGTACCGACAGCTATGTTCTCTTTGGCTTGAATACGACCTATGTTTGAACAGGAACCCCCAAATGACCTTGAGAATTGTTTAACGACGCTGATTCAAATACGATCCACGTTGGTTCCCAAAAGGGGTTGAGCTATGATTCGAATACGATCAAGAAGCCCCCTAGTGAGCTCGGCAATGTGCCAATCAAAAGGGTACCGACAGCTATGTTCTCTTTGGTTCGAATACGACCTATGTTTGAACAGGAAGCCCCCTAGTGATCATGAGAATATTTAACGACTCTGATTCGAATACGATCAGGGTCACACCAAAAGGGTTAAGCTAAATTCGAATACGATCAGCTCCCAATGGTCATTAAAGCAGGTACCTATGTTTGGGTTGTGCTTTGTAACAGACTCTTTTTGGTCCCTTTAATTTTTCCTGAGAACTCGAACTTTTGCGAGAGATAAATTCTTTTTGAACCAGAAAAAACCGGATATTGAGAGTTTCAAAGCTTTGTGATATACAAATTTACCTTAAACCGAATTTTGAACCGAATTTGAGAGCTTCAAAACTTTGTGGCAGATAAATTTCCCTTGAACCGGATTTTAAACCGGATATTAATTAAGAGCTTTAGTGCTTTGTGGGAGATGTCAAGTCTCTTGAACCGGATCTAAACCGGAATCCTTCTTTTTAAGCCGGAAATTTTCTGACGGCCTTTAATCTTTTCACCAATATGGCGGTAGCCTCCGGGACCGAATTATTTTTCCCTCCAATGACCCGGAGTTCTTGAATGCATTGAAACCGACCAATGCTGCCGAGTCATATCATTGTAGCCCCCGAGTCTCAAGACGACTCAAGGAGTTGGCTTTGAGATTCTCCATACTGACCATAGCATAAGGTGTATATCATTGGTGTTGATAGCGTGATGTGAATCCACAGAAGGTTGAAGTGACTGTGGCGGGTTATAAATGATCCCGTATGAGCCGTGTCAGCAACTCGGCCAATGGTTCCTTCCAACTGGATGTTTTGAAGGTAACCAAACTGTAGTGGCGGCGACTTGTGCGCCTGCCCATTGAACCATCTAGTGCAGACGGCGGCTGATAATACATGATAATTCGCTTCCAATTTGTTGGAAGAAAACCGGGCTTCCCAAGCAGTGACTCGCTCATATTCAATAAACAGCTCATGCATACAGGTGCGGCCCAGTGTGTTTATATAGACCAACCCGCGAGAGACGGATGGTAAAGATGACCGTTGCATCAGAGGCGGCACAGACAAATGAGCCGGCCGTGGTGTTGTAAGCCGGTCCGGACGGGCGAATCGATCGCCGGTGCGGTAAACCGAGCGGACGGGCGAGTCAATCGCAGGCTCAGTAAGCCGGGCGGACAGGCAAGTCAATCGCAGGTGTTGTAAGCCGCGCAGATGGGTACGTCGTGTTGATGTAGTGAACAATTTTCCTACATCAACAATATTGCAGACCAAGGCAAAAATAAACTTTTTTTTTGACAAAAAACAATATGTGCTAATAAAACAAACTTAAATGGATATCACCTGATGTCTTCGAATGACTGATGATCTGTACATAGAATTCTTGCACAGAGTTGTGGTAGTGCTCGGCAATACTTTTTAGACTGCCAACACAAATCGCCGGGACTTGTGCTCCGATTGAGTTGGCAGCGTGGTCTTCAAAATAATTATGCATGCATGCACTTCCTTTTCACGTGAATGCTCACAACGCTCCAGGATGTAGCTTCTGCACTTGTACATGTAGCTTATTTCTGTTTGCTTCTCCGTTCACAATCTCCACGTCAACGAAGATAACAGCAATAGGAGCAGCTAACTGAGCAGAGGCGGCCCAGGCGGCCCCGGCGGCTCAACACAACAGCGAAACGGAGGCATCACCATGACGGCGGCTCAAAAACTGTAACGGCAGCGCATCTAAGACGGCGGCTCTCGGAGTGGCAACGGTAAGTCACAGAAGCTCTCCGGCGAGGCACATCACCGGATGGTGCCTGAACCGTATTTTTCTTTAGTCTGGCATCTGGCGACTTGTGGTGCAGACTGCCGGTGGGAGAGGCGGCCGGCGACTCAAAACGCGGTCGGAGGAGGTGAAGCAGAGCGGGGCCGGGGCGGCTCAGGGCCAGGCCGGCTCGACGTTAGGACCAGCGTGGTGACTGCTCACCGGAATAGATCCCTGGACCTCTGGGTGTTGGCGTGATGGGTTGACCAGTCGGGCTGGTTGTGTGTTTGCAGGTCAAGATGACGACTAAAAACATGGTGCGGCTCACAAATAGAGGCGTAACCAGCTTTCGGCAGCAGAGGCGAGGCCGGCGGCTCAGAGCAACAAAACCTCCCGACGAGGAGGTGCAAGGCAACCGGCGACTCAAAGCGGACGGTGCCCGACGGCCTTGCGACGGCGGCAGATAGTGACTCAAAGGTGAGCCTGACAAGACGAGGCCCCAGCGGTGGTAGTGGACGGCGCCGACTTGGCCTCGCGGCAAGGGCAGCTTGCAGGTGCGGCTCAACGGCGGCCGGCTCGGTGTGAGGCCGCAGAGCAGAGGCAGGCGGCAGCTCAAGGTGCGACGGCGAAGGCGCGGCCTGCAAGGGAGGCCGACTTGACCCGGCGCGACCGCAGAGTCACACGGAGGAGCAGTAGAACCGGTACGTGGTGTGTGTTACCGCGGTTCAGAGGCAAGGTGCGGAGCTGGCCAAGTGACCGTTTTGGCGTTGATTTTGTCAATCCGATCAGGTGTTGGAGTCCTTGCCCAACATGCATGTTCACGTAAGCCAAACAATGCTATTTTCTTTTCTTTTTTGTACAGATTGCCTCCTCAAAGTTTGAGCATTAACATGGGAAGTATCCGAGTACTAGATGGATCACTTTATGCAGATAGTAGCAACGGAGTAGTATTCCCTTCATAACGTATTTCAGATTTGACTCGGTCCTGACACCAGAAAAAATAGCAGCAGAGGCGGGCCATGGCAGAAGCGAGCCGGCGGAGGCGGACCGTAGCGGCGATGCCAGCCGGCGGAAGCGGAATTGGAGTCCAATGCCTACCCGGGTTCTCCGATTTGTTGTTGGTTTGACTTTCCTTCTTGTGTTGATGGATCAATGGATGGATCCCTTTATACGAATAACCGCCGCTGAGTCTTGCTATAGTAGTATTGCCTCCATGAAAATAGCAGCATAATCAAAGTAGTAGATCACTTTACGAAACCACCTCGGGGTCTTGACCCTTGCCTGCACACGCACTTGTTGATTGACCGGATTTGACGGATCACTTTGCGTCGGCGGCGCACAGCAGAACTCCAAACCCTAATTTGTTTTGAACTCAAAATTCATACGACCCGCTCCAAAGTTGACCATCAAATTTAATTAACCCGGTCACGGCTTTGCCATACTGTTGCTCCATGCTAGTTCTTCATCCGTACCGCGAGCTTCTTGATCCTTGAAATAGGTCCCTCCAAGAACTCAACACCACCGTGCGCAAGCCCCACGGTGGGCGCCAACTGTCGTGGAATTGTCACGGCAGATGTCCATAGTGTCAGGACTTAGTCGCGAGGCCAACGCATCTATGTGGTAACTTGAGAGGGGTTGAGCAGAATCGAGAGACGCAACACAAGACAAGGATTTAGACAGCTTCGGGCCCCGGGAAACATCATCCGGTAACAACCCTACATGCTGTTTGAGGCTAGGTCTCATTATGATCACGGGAGAGTCGCCGGGAACCGGCTCTCGGTGTCTAGCCCTAGAGATTATTTCTTGTTACCTGTCCCTCTTGGGGAGCCCTGCCCCTCCTTATATAAGTTAGACGGGCAGGTTACATGTGGAGTCCTAGTAGGACTAGGACTAGTCTATCTTCTCTTACAAGTTAATTACAAGTCCGGGTCTTGCTTCCTCATAAAGGAAATATTCGTCATCCCTTTCCTTTTAATCCGGCCCATCATAACGTGAGCCGGCCTTCTAGGCTTTAGGCCTTGTTGTCCATCTAACCCGCCCGCCGGGTTACTAATGAGTCGCCAAGATCGGGCAGGTTATCTGTGAATCGCCAAGCTCCGGGCGGGTCACCAGTGAGTCGCCAATTCCGGCCGGGTCATACCGCGGGGTATATCCCCGACACAACATGATGTTATCCCTGTTTGAAAAGGCCGTGTTAATATAAATGCTCTGCCTCTAAAAGTTGTAGTTTCTTATCTAAAACTGAACTTGCAGTTTCTTATGTGAAACTGAACTTGCAGTTTCTTATCTGAAACCGAAACCTGCAGTTTCTTCTCTGAGAATCACATTGTCTGCACTTTTATACTCCTATGAAACTACATTTTTTAAGTGCTAAAAATAGATCTCTAGAATTCATAAAATACTTCATATGCTCAATACTGCAAATCTGAAATTCAAATGACATTCATATCTGAAAGTACTCTCAAAATACACAACACGAAACACAATTCACAACCTGCAAGTACTAACAACCTTAAGCTCCTCCTAACAATTCACAACCTGCCCAACTATTGGGTTGGGGGGGGGCAGTCCCCTCCTATTCCTCGGCGGCAAACAGCTGCCCCGTGAGACGATGTGAACGGCGAGGGAGAGGATGGCAGGGAAGCGTCGTCGGGCCAACTGCTTTTCTCCTCTTGCAGTTGGGTTCGGTCGACGAAGACTCCACCGGCTTGCTCTGGCACGACACCCTCACAAACGCCACCCTGTAGATGCTCGATCCTTCAATCTCTGAGGATGCTCCATCTGGGATTGATACTCCCACCACCGCTCCCTCACGATGAGATTCAGTGAATCTGTTTGCTCCATGGCCCAGAGAGCTCTATGTACTCCTGCGCGACTCCCTTCGGGAGTATCGCCGCCTTTTCACTCTGTTGCAGATATTTGGCCATGGATGTCGCCGTCGCCGCTAGTTGGTCCTTGTTGTCAAACCAAGACTATATCTCCAAAATCCTAGCTAGCTTCACAGGGTCGCCGTCTGTGATCCTCATGTATCAGTTGTACTCCTCCGTCGTACCTCTCCACGGCACCTTCACTCGCCCGCGGTGGTTTTTGAATGGAAGAGGAGAGGAGCAGTGCTAGTTTTGGATTAGAACGGGAGAGGAGCGACGCTGGTTTTGGATTGGAACAGGAGAGGAGGGGCGGTGGTTTTGAAATGGAAGAGGAGAGGAGCGGCGCCGGATTTAGATTGGAACAGGAGAGGAGCGGCGGTGGTTTAAGAGGAGAGGAGCGGCGCTGGTCTTGGAAGTATTTTTTTGTTTTGTGTATTTTGGGTCAAAGTTTGACCACGTACTGTATTTGACAAGCAAAATGTGAATGCATGTCACCAAAAATTGTATCGTTTGGTTCGTATCTGAATGTACTTTCAAATTATATTATTTTTGCAAGGTATAACATATATTTTATTTGTGAAAATCCTGTTCTATTATGACCCAGAATAAAAGGGAGACTCGTTAATGTGGGGTCACTTTCTTAATTGAAGGTTAAATTGATTTTGATTTTGATCCAGTCACAGCGCGCTGGCCCTCTCGTCCAATCCTAAATCGTTGTCGCACGCTCCTCTCCCTCTTCTCCATTGCAAAACCACCTCCTCTCCTCTCCATCATCTCCATTCCAAAACCACCGTCTCGCCTCTGCCTCTTCTCCGTTGGAAAACCACCTCCTCTCCTCTCCTTCATCTCCATTCCAAAACCACCGTCTCGCCTCTCCCTCTTCTCCATTGCGAAACCACCCCCTCTCCTCTCCATCATCTCCATTCCAAAGCCACCGTCCTCACCTCTCCCTCTTCTCTATTGCAATACCACCATCTCTCCTCCCATCTTCCAAAGATAGCACTAGACCACTCAGAAGGACATCTATGGAGAGGATGAAGCAGTGAATCAGGTAGATCGCCGGCGGTGACCAGGCAAAGTTAGCCAGGTTGAAGGATATCCTTACTTGGTTTGACAATGAGTGGGAGATTTCAAGGACGGTGAGGGCCATGTGGCAATGTATGCGAAAGAGCGAGACGACAACGATGAGGGCGGCGATGTACTCCTCAGCGGCAGTCACGCCGCAGTCCTTCGAGTTCATCGAGTATCTCCTCTGGGTGATGGAGCAGATAGATTCGCCCGAGGCGGAAGTCAGGTGGAGGTGGTGGGCATACAGGTAGAAGGTCGAGCACCCAGAGGATAACGAATCGATCGAGTACGGTGTGCCGTTCATGAGGGTGTAGAGCCAGCCGGAGCCACAGGATTATTTGTTCTCCCACCGCAAGAGGAGGCCGGATGGCGTGACGTTGCTTCCCCGCCGTTCTCCACGGTTCCCTCGACGCTCGCCTCGTTTCAATGGCGGCGGTAGGGTTTAAGGTAAGCTTCGCACTAACCTAATCTTCCATCTGCTCATGCTTATAATCAGTGTGACAGCTAATGAAAATCATGTTTACAATCAGTCTTCGAGTACTACGCCAATCACCCTGAAATAGCTCTGGACCTTTGAGTCAAAGTTGTGACACTGTGTATAAATTATAAAGAAAAATAGTTTGGTGCTTCATTCAGAAAAGAGTACTCCCTAGAAAACTGCCAATATGAGCTACTAGTATTTGGTTAGAGGATTTGCTTCCGAGAAAGATCCATCCATAGAGAGCGCCACACATCCCACTGGTGGTGGTGGATGCCAATGCGTGCATGGAGCATGGTTGGTGTCGGTAATTTTTACTTGGCACACCTTGCACTCTATGTATATGCCGGTTCCATCCGTACATTTGTGCAGTTCCACCAAAATGTAGCTGAATAACCCTGTTTACACAGATAATGAAAAAGCGTAATTACATTATAGTGGCACTAGTTGATGAAACAGACATTAATAAATAGAATAAAATATTGCGATAGTATCATAGTTTGCCATGCTGCGAGGGCGAGATGGGCCCGGCGACGCCTCATATGGTACGCCTCATACTAGAATCGACCCAAGTCTCCCCGATACACCTTCTGCCAGTGATGAACATCAGTGTACGTCGGTAGTACAAGGAGGGGCCTTGAGACATTCCAATCTCTATTTCTGTGCAGATCAACTAAAATTAAGCACCCCCGTTTGCAGAAACGCTTAAACATTAACAATGGGACTAGTTGATGAAACATATACTGACAAAGAGAAGCACTTTCTTTATCTACATTGGAAATGAAATGATAGAGATGACACTCGCTCTATTTTAACTGTATTATTACTTCATTTTATAAGTGGCACTAGGGTCGAGCAGGTGGCAAACGAGGTGTACCGTGCGTCGCAAGGATGGAGGCCGGGGGTGCTTAGACTGGGATGCTGAAGCTGGCTCTTTCAGTCCCTATCTTCCCCCCTGATGTTTCTGTGGTAGCATTTGGGTTGTAATCCAAACTTGGTCGAGCTGGTGCTGCGTCCACCTACCTGCCTAGCTTATGTGGCGAACTTGTCTCCTACTAGTACTCAGTCCGTTCTAGTAGTAGTTGCATAACTGCCCGTTTACACTGAGATGTTGTCGGATAATGGTTCTCTATGGTTGGTTTTCTTTAATGAAATCGGATGAAACCCCCTCTTTCGATATATAAAAGAATCAGTGGCACTAGCAGTGCCAAAACATTGCCTCAAGTTAATAGTGCCACTAGATTAAGGTGCAAAATAATAACATTACTGCTTTATCATGGCAGTGCCAAAACAGTAGCACAAGAGCAGACTCAACATGTAGGGTCTTCGGCAAATGGTCAGACCAAAAAGGAACATACCTCGTGATGGGAACCATATCTGCAGTCAACGCCGTCGTAGAAGGGATGACACCAGTCACCAACATGGATGATTCAATTCATGGGACCTTTTGGTGCAGTTCCCCTAAAATGAAGCAATGTCCCATGAGATAGCAGCTTCTTCTTCATTTATTTTTTAGAAAAGGGCTCCAGCCCCGGTTCCTTTTCCATCAGAAAATGAAACCCGCAGAGCTTCTTCTTCATTAGTTGCAATAAAATTGAGCAACATCAAGGTTGGTTGTGAAGCTCCTGGAATGTTCAACTATAATTTGGATATCATTTGTGTAGTTCAACTAAGATCAAGCGTGAAATGTATATCTCTGTTTGCACAAAAAAGGTGGAAAGGAGGGTGACTAACAAGTGATGAAACACAGTAAATCAAATGAAAATAAGCATGTTCCTTATCTGAATGTCAATCCTACAAGGACAATAGCAATTTCTAAAGCAGCAGCATTGCTAGATATTAGTGTGGGCATTAGGATTAACTATGACAACCGTTGCATTTCTAACGAAAAGAAGCAACTTATTTTAATGGGTAATTTAGCAGGACATGAAAAAAGTGCCATTGATTCATATTATTGGACATTACATTGAAAACAACATTGGTTTAACGTGTCCTGACTTTAACAGTGCGACTGCTACATTTTACCAGTGGCATTACATATGAGTGGCTCGGGGCAACAAACACCAGAACAGGATATCTGGGTTGGTCCCTTTTTTGTTCGGTATAGCCACCTTATACTGTGTCAGGCTAGCAAATCTAGTGCCGGACTTACTCTGTTGACTTGTCCCCTAGTCCCCACTTTATTTCCTTTTTCAACCAATAGATCAGGTTTATACTGAGTTTGTACTACATTTCCCTTTATTTCCCTATTAGACCAAGAGACCAGTTGGATAGCCAGTCTCTGCTACTTTTTGCCCCCATTATTTCCTCTTTTGACCAAGTCCTAGTTTCAGGTAACAAATCTTCCCCCACCCCCACCCCCTTTCTTCCTTGTTTGAACCAAGTAGTACTAGATTACTAGTTTTACCTCTTAACAGTAAAAATTTAGGTGGCTTTCGAACAGCCGATTGATCCTATCTACGAGGGGGCTTGAGAAATAGTAAAAGATACAAATGCAGCGACGTCAGGAGCTCGGGAAGTAGAGCAAGGCAGGTTTCTGAAAGCACAAGTGCTCCCTGGGTGATTTTGTTAATTAATGTCAACATATCTCTTGTTGGACTAATGCTTCTACCTAGTATGTTTCAGATAAGTTCAACAATGGAGTGGCATGGACTAGAGGACGTGGAACCCCTTCAAAATGCTAAGGACAAAAGATTGGCTCAAGCTCAAAGCACAAGACTCTACATTTTCAGTTTAGTGGTCCAAGATCACATTGAGTCCATAGGAAAAGCCAATACTATTAAGAAGGGATGAGGTGTTGCTTAATGACTTGCTTGCTCAAAGTGCTTAGTGATATGCTCCAAGCCCTCAACCACTTTCTCATATCCACATATGTCCCAAACCAAAAGTCAAACTCGGACCCACCGATTCTTTCTATCCGGAGCCACTGAGTTCACTTGACATAGCCACTGCCAGAAACCCTAATCAATTCGGTCTCACCGATGGGATCTCGGTCTCACCGAGATGGGCTTGCAAACTCTCTGTTGCCCATTGCAATAATTTCGGTCCCACCGAGATATGCAATCGGTCACACTGAGTTTGTTTGGCCAACTCTCTGTTTCGCTTATTACCCAAATCGGTCCCAACGAGTTTGAGTAATCGGTCAAACCGAGATGAGGATTTACCCTAACCCTAGCACATCGATCCCACCGAGTTGATCCAGTCGGTCCCACCGAAATGCCTAACGGTCACATTATGAACCAAATCGGTCTGACCGAGTTCTTTGAATCGGTCCCACCGAGTTTGGTGATTTGTGTGTAACGGTTAGATTTTGTGTGGAGGCTATATATACCCCTCCACCCACACTTCGTTCGTGGAGAGAGCCATCAGAACATGCCTACACTTACAACACATATTTTCTGAGAGAGAACCACCTACACTTGTGTTGAGGTCAAGATATTCCATTCCAACCACATAAATCTTGATCTCTAGCCTTCCCCAAGTTGCTTTCCACTCAAATCTTCTTTCCACCAAATCCAATCCTATGAGAGAGAGTTGAGTGTTGGGGAGACTATCATTTGAAGCACAAGAGCAAGGAGTTCATCATCAACACACCATTTGTTACTTCTTGGAGAGTGGTGTCTCCTAGATTGGCTAGGTGTCACTTGGGAGCCTCCGTCAAGATTGTGGAGTTGAACCAAGGAGTTTGTAAGGGCAAGGAGATCGCCTACTTCGTGAAGATCTACCCTAGTGAGGCAAGTCCTTCGTGGGAGACGGCCATGGTGGGATAGACAAGGTTGCTTCTTCATGGATCCTTCGTGGGTGGAGCCCTCCCTCCGTGGACTCGCGCAACCGTTACCCTTCGTGGGTTGAAGTCTCCATCAACGTGGATGTATGATAGCACCACCTATCGGAACCACGGATAAAAAATCTCCGTGTCTCCAAATTGCGTTTGCACACTCCAATCCCTTCTCTTTACATTCTTGCAACTTGCATGCTTTACTTTCCGCTACTCATATACTCTTGGCATGCTTGCTTGATATGTATTGTGAATGCTTAAACTTGTGCTAAAACTCCACATCAACCTAAAGAATTAAAAACTGCAAGTTTTCTTGATTATAGTTTATTCTCCCCTCTAGACACCTCTTCTCGATCCTTTCAATTGGTATTAGAGCTTTGGTCTCCATTGCCTTGGTTTAACCACCTTTGGAGGAAGATAGATGTGTCTACTCTGGGGAGTCTTAGACGTAGAGTGCCTATTCTTGATGGAGAGTTTTTCTATGAGTGGAAAAGTGAAATGCTTGAGATTTTCAATGAATATCATTTGAACAAGTACATTACTAGCCCTTGTGCACCTCATATTGATCCTTTGCATCCTACACCTGAAGAGGGTCTTGACATGATTCGCAAACTTAGAACTATCAATCTTATCATTTGAGGATTGCCCAAAAATTTGATTGCTAATTTACCTACTCTTGATTGTGCCTATACTATATGGAGATTTCTTGAGGAACGATTTCCAAATTATTCCTTAAAAAATTTAGACGAAATTCTCCATAAGTCTATTGCCTTGAGTAAGATGAATTCTAGTGATCCTAGCTTTGGTGATTGTCTATTTGAGTTCACCAATCTCATGCGTGCCAAAGGAGATATTGGAATCATTAGCAACATCATTTCCGAAGCTATTAGAATTCATAAAGATAACCATAGTAATGATCATTTATCTAATGAATTACCCTCTCTAGGGGTTGATCAATCACAAGATGATGTTGAACATGGATACTATGATGAGGATGATGATAGTAACTATGATCTTGATAATGCAATGAGACACTTTGGTCTTATGGCAAATCTTGGCGGCTACATGGCTGGAGGAAAGGAATGGGTCCTTGATAGTGGATGTACTGATCATATGACTGGAGACAAAGATATGTTCCGTGAGCTTGCTGAAAACGACGGCCCTCGAAAGTATGTCACCTTTGGTGATAACTCAAAGGGTAAGGTGGTTGGCCTCGGAAATGTGGCCATCTCACATGATAGCTCCATACAAAATGTCATGCTCGTTGAATCTCTTGGGCACAATTTACTTTCAGTATCTAGACTTGCTGATTTCGGTTTCAATGTCCTATTTACTGAGGTAGATTGCCAAGTGTTTCGAAGAGACAATCATAAAATGGTCTTTACCGGTATACGTAGAGATGATCTTTACATTGTTGATTTCACTAAAAAGGCTCAACCTAGAACTTGCTTAATTGCAAATCTTCTAAAGGCTGGTTGTGGCATAGAAGGCTAGGTCATGTGGGCATGCGAAATCTTGATAAGCTTATTAAAGGTGATCATATCCTTGGAGTAAAAGATGTTATATTTGACAAGGATAGACTTTGTAGTGCTTGTCAAGCAGGAAAACAAGTTGGAGGGAGTCATCGCGTGAAGAATATCATGACCACGAGAAGACCACTCGAGCTACTACACATGGATCTTTTTGGTCCCAATGCTTACAAGAGTCTCGGTGGTAACTCATTTGGTCTAGTCATAGTTGATGATTATTCAAGATTTACGTGGGTGTTCATTCTTGATGATAAATCGAAGGTCCAAAAGATCTTCAAAAACTTCGCTAGAAAGGCCCAAAATCAATTTGACATGAAGATCAAGAAGGGGATAATTTATGTGCCCCGGTCCTGATTACTTTGGAGAAGGGGGTGATGAAATATACCCACAATAACTTTTATGCTAATAGCATAGTAACTCACATGCTGCAGACCTGATAACTTACGCACCATAGTTCTTTGGCGACGGGTGTGGGATGGTGAGAGTTGTTGAACATACCATGATAATTTTTGTGCAAATAACATGATATTTTTTGGGCCCCGAAGACATGATAATGTAACTTTCGTGTAAATATCAGGGTAGTATACGCACCACAGTTCTAATAACTTAGGTACAAACACCACGGTAACATTTTTAATTTGGGAGAAATGTTGTTGTGCGTGAGTTACCATCGTGTTTGTGTGTGAGTTATCAGGTTTGTGGCATATAAATTATGTTGCCCTTTTGAAGAGAAGTTATTGGTGTGTGTTACAACAACTTTTCTTCTCTGGGGCAAAAGTTACCGCAGTGTTTATGAGTGGGTTACCAGGTTTGTGGCGTATATATTACCATGCTCTTTATAAAGATGTTATTTGGGGTGTGTTACAACATTTTTTTTCATGTGGTCAAAAAGTTACCACAATTTTTATGCGTGAGTTTTTAGATTCATGGTATATAAATTACCATGCTCTTTCTACAAATAAGTTATTGGGATGTGATACAACAATATTTTTTCTTCCGGTCGAAAGTTATCACGATGTTTGTGAGTGAGGTATGAGTTTCATGGCATATAATTACCATGCTCTTTTTACAAATAAGTTATGGGTATGTGTTACAGCAATATTTTTTCCTCGGGTCGAAAGTTACAACCGTGTTTGTGAGTTATCAGGTCTGTGATAGACGAATTCCGTGTACAAAAGGGAAGAAAATGGTAAAAATGAATATTTATGATCGCGCGTGTAGATGTATAAATACCTGTCAAACTTCTTTGTAATCACAATTTGATTCTAGACCGAGTGGTACGACAATTGATCCTGGACTAGGAGCAAATGAGTTCGATTCCTGCTCCCAGCAGCCTTTTTACCATGTTTTTTTACGACACCAAAAAAAGAAAGCGGGAGAAGTGGTGGGATCGATGTGCGCCAGACAAACTAACGAGGAAAAAATACTAAACTTGGTCTATGGTCATTTTCATGAAAAAACCCTAGCTGGCATGATCAAGGTCAAATGAGCACCATTAATTTAAAAAATCAAAAAAAAATAAAACCTGCGCACAATGTTGTCTTATGTGACATGTTACCAACTAAAAATACTAAACTTGGTCTATGGTCATTTTGATGAGAAAACCTTCACACATATGAGCTATCACCTACATGATTTCATAGAGTTCAAGGAGAGGAGGTGGTGTTACCTCCTATTTTTGAAAAATAAAAAAAATAAAAAAAAATCACTAAACCTTTATTTTAAAGTGAACAAGAAGGATCTGAAGTTAGTTTTCCATTTTCATATTTCAAAACTTGGTCTATAGTTTTTATATTAATGTTGTCTTATGTGACATGTTACCAACCAAAAATCATAAACTTTTCCTATGGTCATTTTCATGAGAAAACCTTCACACATATGAGCTATCACCTACAAGATTTAAAAAAAATATGAAGATTAATTCAATACGTGTTAATAAAAAACATTTGGCTCATTTAGAGTAGGTCCAAAAAAACTTGATTACAAATGGGTTGTTTACCCTAGCCTGGGAGCTTATTTGGAGCACATTTCTCAAATTCAAATTTCTTTGACCTCCTCTAAATCACCTCACATTTTGCACACATGATCTCCTACACAAACATAGATAGTTGATAATACATCTTCATTAAAATGTTGTTTTTTGCTCTGTTATTGGAATATTTGATAAAAGGGAACCCTTGATAAAATGATGGATATTGCAGCATATGTGTGATCATTGCAGCACCTGAACTTTCAAAACACTGAAACAAATCATAGAAGATAAATTTAAAAACACAAAAATACCCAACATAGATAGCCACATGCATATAAAATTCATCCAACCACCAAAAGGTAACCCACATCCTGTTCACAAACATAGTTCACCCACATAGTTCAGCAAACAACCTAAAGTACTTAAAACACATCATAACATCATAACATCAGGGAAGGGGAGACATGACTTTGGCTAGGGCAGCATGCTGCCCCATGATCTTGTAGTCCTCGCCGTGGATGGCCACATCTTCTGGATGAGCTAGAAGGTGAACGAAGCGGCCGGACTTTGGCTTTGGCTTGGTGGTGCAGTAGGGGCAGCGCCAAGTTTTGGTCTTGCTCTTGGAGTAGTAATCCACGCCCTTGATCCTGATCTTCTCCTCTTCCTTCTCTTTGAAGGAGGCGAAGTTGCCGCGGTCCACATCCACATCTTCCCCAGAGACATGCTGCACACACGAATGAATTACATTAGTACATTATAGATTCATGGGAATACACCATGTCAAACGAACTAAATGAACAATCTAAATTTCAAGTAGGCTTACCTCATACTCTTCGTCGTCACCATACGCTGGATCGTACAGGTCGTCGAAAGTATAGTCTATCTTCCTCCTCTTCCCCCTACCATCCTCCTCCTAAATATACAATTACATCCATCACTAGTAAATACATAAGCCAATTGAAAATTTAGATATGCACAGATGACACATTGATCATAGGGCTAATATACTATGATCCTATTTGCATTTTCCATTGTCATGCACACACATTGAACAACAGAGCTAATATAACTACATATTGAAATTTAGATATGCACACTTGATCATAGGGCTAATATATTATGATCCTATTTGCATTTTCCATTGTCATGCACACACATTGAACAACAGAGCTAATATAACTACATATTGTGGACATATTGTTAACAACAGAACTAATATAACTTGAATCAAATAACTTAAGTAGCATTAAAAAACCCAATCTGTGAGCACCAAAAACAAATCTAATAAGAATCATAGCATTAAAAAACCCAATCTGTTCACACCATCTAGCATTTTTGCAATGAATTTATCCAAAGCTAAAAACAAATGTAAAAACCCCCATCATTGCAGCACCTAAAATCATAGTTCACAACATCTAGCTAGCATTTTTGCAACGAATTTATCAAACAAACCCTAGTCCAAAAACCCCCACCCCCCAACCCATACAAAAAACCCCGGCCCATCCGTCAAACCTACTACTCTAACCATCTGAACTACTGTATGAATCACAATCGAACTAACTCTACAAGCTAAGCAAGTGCAAATACCTGCTCCTCCACGGCAGGCGGCGCAATGGGGGCATCGGGATTGACTGCGCCGCTCGATGCCGTGACCTTCTGTAGCGATGAGGCGGAGCCCGCCACATCCGCAGTGGTTGCGAGTTTCCCCAAACCGCCGTGGACGCCGCCGACATCCGCGGTTACCGTGCCCTGACCCTGCAGCTCCACCACATCTTCGGCCAGTGCACCGGCATCGCCACGAGCGTCGTCCATCTGACAGATGGAGGCAATGAAGGTGAGGAAGAGGATGCGGTGGGGGATAGTGAGACGGTGCGGTGGAGGCAGTGCAGGAGAGCGGGACGACGCCGGTGGGGGAGAGGAAGACGATGCGGCAGCGAGGGGATTTGGGGGAAAATGGTAGGGGCGATGGAGGTGGTTGCCTTCTTTATATGATGGGACGTTTCAGGCATGTCCATGGACACGTGCTACCCCACGACCACGATCTTGCATGAGCCCACGTATACGCGGCCCCACTCGTCAGCTAACGGTCAAATCAATTGACCCGATGGCAACGTCCGTTATAACCAGTTATGAGGGTTTCGGGCAAGGGAGTGGGGAAAAGTGAGCTAAAGTTAACAGAGTGGGGATGAATGAGTAGAGCTAAGGAACCAGGGGCACAGAAATAAAAATCCCTTGTTAGTATGCTTGAAGTATTATTATTTTTATGTCAATATTAAACTTTTGTCTTGAATCTTTCGGATCTGAACATTCATGACACAATAAAGAAAATTACATTGATAATTATGTTAGGTAGCATTCCACATCAAAAATTCTGTTTTTATCATTTACCTACTCAAGGACGAGCAGGAATTAAGCTTGGGGATGCTTGATACGTCTCCAACGTATCTATAATTTTTGATTGTTCCATGCTATGATATTATCTGTTTTGGATGTTTAATGGGCTTTAATATGCTCTTTTATATTATTTTTGGGACTAACCTATTAACCGGAGGCCCAGTGCCAGTTTCTGTTTGTTTGCCTATTTTAGAGTTTCGCAGAAAAGGAATATCAAACGGAATCCAAACGGAATGAAACCTTCGCGATCATCTTTCTTGGACTGAAAGCAATCCATAAGACTAGGAGTTGAAATCTGGAATGCCACGAGGGAAGAGGGCACGTCCAGGGGGGTAGGCACGCCCCCACCCTCGTGGGCGCCTCGTAGCTCCACCGGCATACTTCTTTCGCCTATATATACTCTTATACCCTAGATTAATCAGAGAGAGCCACAAAACCACTTTTCCACCACCGCAAACTTATGTACCCGTGAGATCCCATCTTGGGGCCTTTTCCCGCAATCTGCCAGATGGGGAATCGATCACGGAGGGCTTCTACATCAACACCATTGCCTCTCCAATGAAGCGTGAGTAGTTTACCACACACCTTCCGGTCCATAGTTATTAGCTAGATGGCTTCTTCTCTCTCTTTGATTCTCAATACAAAGTTCTCCTCGATGTTCTTGGAGATCTATTCGATGTAATACTCTTTTGCGGTGTGTTTGCCGAGATCCGATGAATTGTGGATTTATGAACAAGATTATCAATGAATATTATTTGGTTCTTCTCTGAATTCTAGTATGCATGATTTGATATCTTTGCAAGTCTCTTCGAATTATTGGTTTAGTTTGGCCTACTAGATTGATCTTTCTTGCAATGGGAGAAGTGATTAGCTTTGGGTTCAATCTTGTGGTGTCCTTTCCCAATGACAGTAGGGGCAGCAAGGCACGTATTGTATTGTTGCCATCGAGGATCAAAAGATCGGGTTTATATCATATTGTTTGAGTTTATCCCTCTACATCATGTCATCTTGCTTAATATGTTACTCTATTCTTATGAACTTAATACTCTAGATGCATGCTGGATAGCGGACGATGTGTGGAGTAATAGTAGTAGATGCAGAATCATTTCGGTCTACTTGACACAGACATGATACCTATTTTCATGATCATTGCCTTAGATATCTTCATAACTATGCGCTTTTCTATCAATTGCTCGGCAGTAATTTGTTCACCCACCGTAATGTTGGAAATATGCCCTAGAGGCAAAAATAAAATGGTTATTATTATATTTCCTTGTTCATGATAATTGTCTATTATTCATGCTATAATTGTATTAACCCGAAACCGTAATACATGTGTGAATATATAGACCACAACATGTCCCTAGTAAGCCTCTAGTTGACTAGCTCGTTGATCAATAGATGGTCGTCGTTTCCTGACCATGGACATTGGATGTCGTTGATAACGGGATCACATCATTGGGAGAATGATGTGATGGACAAGACCCAATCCTAAGTATAACACAAGATCGTGTAGTTCGTTTGCTAGAGCTTTTGTAATGTCAAGTATCATTTCCTTAGACCATGAGATTGTGCAACTCCCGGATACCGTAGGAGTGCTTTGGGTGTATCAAACGTCACAACATAACTCGGTTGCTATAAAGGTGCACTACCGGTATCTCCGAAAGTGTATGTTGGGTTGGCACGAATCGAGACTGGGATTTGTCACTCCGTATGACGGAGAGGTATCTCTGGGCCCACTCGGTAATGCATCATCATAATGAGCTCAATGTGAATAAGGAGTTAGCCACGGGATCATGTGTTACAGAACGAGTAAAGAGACTTGTCGGTAACGAGATTGAACAAGGTATAGGGATACCGACGATCGAATCTCGGGCAAGTAACATACCGTTGGACAAAGGGAATTGTATACGGGATTGATTGAATCCCCGACATCGTGGTTCATCCGATGAGATCATCGTGGAACATGTGGGAGACAACATGGGTATCCAGATCCCGCTGTTGGTTATTGGCCGGAGAACGTCCCGGTCATGTCTGCATGGTTCCCGAACCCGTAGGGTCTACACACTTAAGGTTCAGTGACGCTAGAGTTGTTATGGGAAATAGTATGTGGTTACCGAAGGTTGTTCGGAGTCCTGGATGAGATCCCATACGTGACGAGGAACTCCGGAATGGTCCGGAGGTGAAGATCGATATATTGGACGAAGGGTATTGGAGTCTGGAATTGTTCCGGGGGTACCGGGTGACGACCAGCGTGTCCGAAAAGGGTTTCGGAGGCCCCGACAAGCGTTGGGGGGCCTTATGGGCCAAGGGGAGGGGCACATCAGCCCACTAAGGGGCTGTGTGCCCCTCCCACCCCATCTCACCTAACGTGGAGAGGTGGGGGCGCCTCCCCTAAGGCAGCCACCGCTCCCGGCTTGGGGGGCAAGTTTCCTAGGGGTGGGGGCGCCCAAACCCATCTAGTGTTTCCCTTGTGGCCGCCGCCCCTCCCCTAGGGAAACCCTAGGGCGCCTCCTTCTCCCCCCTTCCCCCTATGTATAGTGAGGGAGAGAGAGGGCAGCGCTGCACCCCTTCTGTCACGCCCAATATGCGATACTATCCTAAAGAGACTCGAAGTTCCCACCAAGGATAAAACCGCATATTGACACGCTTTTGCAAGGTGGATATCATTACATCAACATTACATAATATATGGGGATACATACAAGGCATAAAAATGCCGCAAGAATACACCAATACATCGTACATAAGATCAACACCCGACTACGGATGAAACACAAACAGCAGCTCAAACGACATCCACCCTGCTAGCCCAGGCTGCCGACCTGGATCCTATCCCCTGATCGAAGAAGAAGCAGAAGAAGAACTCCAAAACAAGTAACATCGCTCTCATGTCATGATCATCGCAAAACCTGTACCTGCAATTGGTGTTGTAGTAATCTGTGAGCCACGAGGACTCAGCAATCCCATTACCATGGGTGTCAAGACTAGCAAAGCTTAAAGGGTAAGGAAGGGGTAAAGTGGTGAGGTTGCAGCAGCGACTAAGCAATGATATGGTGGCTAACTTATGCAAAGAAGAGCGAGAAGAGAAGCAACGGAACGGTCGTGAAACTAGCAATGATCAAGAAGTGATCCTGAACTCTTACTTACGTCAAACATAACCCCGAAACCGTGTTCACTTCCCAGACTCCGCCGAAAAGAGACCATCACGGTTACACACGCGGTTGATGCGTTTTAATTAAGTCAAGTTCTCTACAACCGGATATTAACAAATTCCCATCTGCCACATAACCGCGGCCACGGCTCTCGAAAGTTTATACCCTGCAGGGGCGTCCCAACTAAGCCCATTATAAGCTCTCACGGTCAACGAAGGATATTCCTTCTCCCGGGAAGACCCGATCAGTCTCGGAATCCCGGTTACAAGACATTTCGACAATGTTAAAATAAGACCAGCAAAGCCGCCCGGTGCGCCGACATCCCGATAGGAGCTGCACATATCTCGTTTTCAGGGCAACACCGGATAGGTCAAGCTACGAGTAAAACCAGCCCTCAAGTTGCCCCGAGGTGGCCCCGCAGGCTGCCTGGTTCGGACCAACACTTAGAGAAGCACTGGCCCAGGGGGGTTAAAATAAAGATGACCCTCGGGATGCGCGACTCCCAAGGGAAAAAGGCTAGGTGAGGCAAATGTAAAACCAAGGTTGGGCCTTGCTGGAAGAGTTTTATTCAAAGCGAACCGTCAAGGGGGTCCCATAAATCACCCAACCGCGTAAGGGACACAAAATCAAGGAACATAAAACCGGTATGACGGAAACTAGGGCGGCAAGAGTGGAACAAAACGCCAGGCATAAGGCCGAGCCTTCCACACTTCACCAAGTATATAGATGCATTAATAATATAAGAGATAATGTGATATCCCAACATAAACATAATCCAACATGGAGCAATCTTCATCTTCACCTGCAACTAGCAACGCTATAAGAGGGGCTGAGCAAAAGCGGTAATATAGCCAAACAATGGTTTGCTAGGAAGGGTGACAAAGGTTAGAGGTTCATGGCAAATTGGGAGGCTTGAAGAGCAAGTGATAGGTGGCGCAGCATAGCGATAGAACGAAGCAACTAGCATAGCAATGATAGTAATGAAATCCAAGGTGACGGTCATCTTGCCTGGAATCCCGCTAGGAAGAAGAACGAGTCCATGAAGAAGATGAAGCCACGAAGACGAACGAATCCTCACGATCGCAACGACACAGGAACTATCGAGAAGAAGCACACAACATAGTAAACACACAACACATGAACAAGGCATGATGCTCAACCAAGTATGATGCATGAAAAAGCTATATGATGCTACTCATGGGAAGAGATGATGCATACAAGAGCAACACATGAAAGCAAGTTTAAATGAGGCCGGAAACAAGATATAACAAACACGGTAAGTCCTCATATGCAAATTTTGAAATTGGTCCAGATCTGAATAAGCCTTATGTTCAAGTTGTTAAACAGCAATTTCAGATGCACCAAGATGATCTACACGAAATTCTAGTCAAGTTACATATAAAGTTCATTAGATTCGGAGCTACGGCCTAGAAGATAGGAGCAAAACAAGTTAAGCATGGCATTGATGAAAAATGCATTCAATCATCAAGCAAACACCTCAAAACAAGGATGCAACAAGGGAATAAGAAACTACATGCAATTCTAAGCAAGTTTGATATAGAGCACACTCAAAACGGAGCAACGGTGCAACACACACTCCAAACAAGATATAGCAACAAACTGTCCAAAACAGCAACTAGGCATCTTGCAAGCACCAAAACAATATGCTACAGCACCCCAACATGAAAACAAAAGGCATGGACGTGATTTACAGGTAAAGCATGACAAAAATGAACACTGATCTATCTCCAAAAATCACTAGAACATGCTCAAAAGGACATGGCAAGATTGCAAATAATAACAGTTTCACAGACTTAGCAGAAATCACTGGACATGGCAGAAATAACATCAGGTTGTTAAGTTTAGAGCTACCAAATAACATGCTACAGGAACAGATCATAGCAAACAAAGGCATGGCATGAATCTACTAATTGCATAGAACAAAAATCCCTTACTGATCACGATCCAAAAAGGCACATAAGATATGATGGCACCAATGTAAACATAGCAAGTTCCATAAACAGATTCAGACAGTGAAAATAACAGTTCATGGCAGAAACAACGATAAGTAGACATGTTGGTGAGCTTGAACCACTCACCACAGAGCATTTCATGACATGTGAAGTCAACCAACAATGAGATGGCATAAAATATGAAGCTAAGCATGGCAAGAGCAAATTCATAGGGTGCATGGATCACTAGCAACAACCATGGCAAAATTGATTAACATGTAAACAATCTGCCAGGAACTTTTATAGCAAAAGTAGAGCAAGATTAAGACATGCTAGAGTACTCCATAAATGCAACCATGGGCATGGATGGATAGAGCATAACATTTATAACAAAACATTCTTAATGAACATCTCCAGATTATGCATAGAACTCATGGTGACAGCAGGTTTACATGGCATCACAATGTTACCGCTACAGACTTAGCAGAAATGACCAAGTCACAGACATCAGCAACATCACGGAGGCTACGTTGCATGCTTGTGTTAGTCACCACAAAGATCATAAAAAATACAACACAAGCACCACTGTAAAGATGGCATGATGTAGTTCAAAACTCATGTAGAGATCATGCTCATAGAATGCACACACAAAATGCAATGAAAAAGACAAATCACCAAGTTCTGATAACAGACAACAGTTAACAGCATATAGCACTCTTGCAATGATGATTAGGGCATCAAGATGAACTCAAACAAGCATGGCACAATGGAACAAAATGAAGAGCATCTCGTTATGAACATTTTGATATATTACACGCACCAAACGGACCACCGAGCACAAAGTTATGGCATGAAGAACTGAGCAACATAATGCAACAATTTCAGGACTTAGCAGAAATTTACCACTCCGAAAATCTGGACGGGACGAAGCGGGACGGGGAGATCCGGGATCGGGGCGCCGTTTGGTTGGGCGTCCTGGTGGATCTGGTCCCACTTGGCCAGATCTGGCCGGCGCGGGCTCCGGCGAGGGGGGGGGGTCGGCGGCGTCCGGCGGCGAGGTGCGCGGGGCATGAGGTGTCGGGGTCGAGCAGGAGCTCGGGGCCCTGGTTCGGGCGCGCGGTGCGCCTGCGGGCTGCGGCGGCGGCGACCCGAGGCGGCGGGGTCGGCGGGGTCGGCGGTGAAGGGCGGCGGAGGCGCCGACGGGGCCCTGCGGCGAGGCGCGGCGGGGCGGGGCGCCTCGGGGCGCGGGCGAGCGGGAGGACGAGGGGCGGCGGCGCGGCCGGATCGGGCCGGGCGGGCCCGCCTTGGCCCCGGCGGGACGCGGGAGGCGACGCGGTGGAGGGGAGCCGGCTGGGTGAGGTGGCGGCGCCTGGTTGGCCAGGAGCAGCGGCGGAGGTGACGTGTCGCGTGGGGATTGGTTCGGGTGAGGTGGCCGGTGGACGCGTCCGGCGGAGTTGGCGTGTCCGGCGGCGAGAGGGGAATTTTTAGGGTTTAGACTGCGAGATTTCGGGGGAGGCACATATATGTAGGTAGAGGAAACTAGGAGAGTCCAAATGAGGTGCGGTTTTCGCCCACACGATCGTGATCGAACGACCGAGAGCATGGAGGGGGTTTTGCTAGGTTAGTGGGCTGATTTGGAGGGGTGTTGGGCTGCAAAGAGAAGGGGCTTCGGGCTACGCGGTTAACCGTTGGGGCATCAAATGACCTCCAAATGGAACGAAATTTGACGGGCGGTCTACCGGTGCTATACCAAGTCCACTCAGCAAATCTCGGTCCATTCCGAGAACGTTTTTCTCCCGCTCACGAAACAAGGACTGAGAGGGGCGACGGGCGCGTGCGAGAGTGTCGGATCGCGAAACGGACAACGGGGAAAAGGACCGGATGCAAGTTTTTAAAACATGAGGATGCAATGCAGATGATGACATGGCAAGATGCAACACGCAAGCAAATGACATGGCAACGACGGCGAATAACTGGATGACACCTGGCACATCGGATCCGGAGCGTTACAACACTCCTCCACTAACAAGAGATCTCGTCCCGAGATCTTAGGACCGAGACGGAAGGAAAAAGGGATGAGGTGAAATAAGAACAAAACAGTGAGGATGAACAAAGTCAAGAACACTCGAGTGGGAAAGAGGAATGTTGAATGAGACAAGAAGCAAAAACTCAAGGAATAAGGCTGAATTTGAAACCACTCTGGTTAGGACAAGATAGAAAAGGAATAATAGCGAACGAATTTATGCAGCACTCCAGCTAAACAAGGAAAGAATAGAACATGAACTTGAGAAATGGAACGATACTTGACTTGAGGAACAACACAAAATCTCCGGAAGACTTGAAATAGTGGAATGAGAAGAACGGGGAAGAAGATGACAACTTCTACCTCGAATGAAATAGAGAGCATCCTTAGAAGGAAACATTGAACGGAGTTGTTGGAAATTCAACAACAAAAGAATAAGCTTGTTGTGGACTTATGGATAACATCTCGAAATTATGAAGTGATAACCAACCACAAGCGGAAAAAGATTGAATAGCTGAGAGGAACCAAGAAATGCAAAACTCCACTTCAAAAGAATACGGAGAATTAGTTGCACCTCAAGACGCAAGAAGAAAAGATACTAGAACTCCTTGAACAAGAATCTTGATGAACACTTGAAGAATGACTTAAATCATGACGAGCCACCGTGATGAACTCCGGTAACAAAAGAATGACGAGGTAAAATTGAAGGATGAAAGGGATAAGATTAAATCCTTGCGATGATTTGGATGGAGGTTCGCGAAGAAATCGGCGAGAACCTTAGAACTCCGGAAAAGAAAAGATGAAAACACTTTGAACCGAGAAAGTGATAAGATTAACAATCTCCGAAAAGAAGAGATGAGACCACTTGAAGAAAGAAGAATAAGGATTACGTTATGCTTATCCTCCACCAATTAAATTGATGAGAACAATGGATTTGCATACTACTTATTCTCGTTGGAAAGATTAAGGGGGGGATATAGCGCCAAAACTTGAGAAAGTCTTCATGAACCACCGGTAGGATTTGGAAAGAAACGAATTAATTGATATGATTACAAATGACAAGGGGTCTTGAACGAGCCACCGTTAGACTTCAAAATTGAATGACGAAGGAGAATGACTCACCGGGAGAAATAGGAAAAGCACGAAGATACTTGAGGGAATCAAGATGCAATTGAAAGAAGAGATCGCGAGCTGATTGAAGTATACTTGAACGAAGCACCGGAAGAATATGTAAATGAACGAAGGGGCACGAATATAGAATAATCAGAGAACGGATTTGAAAACTTACAATGAAGAAATATTCTGAAAAGATGGCCTTCCGATGATCGAGAGAGAAAACAGCTCCTGAAATACTCCGGATGGATTTAAAGAATTGCACGATTAGAAACAATTTGAGAGGATAGCATCAAGCTAGCGACATGAATCTTCGGGAGAACGGACAAGATTTAAGAGAAACTCTTCTTCGGTCTTCAAATGTTGAGAATGATGACGAGAAAGAACACCAAAATTGTTGAGATACTCCGGGAGAATGAAAAGTGAAGAGGTTGAGCCAACAATGAAAATAATTTGAAATTGATCTTGGAAAAGCGTCTGACTGATGAAATTCATACTTACATCAAACTTCGAAAAGGATTTGAGAATAGCTCTGGGAAAGATTAGAAGAGTCAGGTAAGATCCTAGGAAAAGACCTGTGGGTTAGGGCCCATTAAAAGAAACACCGATGGAAAAAGGATCGTTGGAGAGAGAGATGATGCATCGGAACAACTGAAAGACTTGAATGAGGTGACAACCTCGAATTAATTGGATGCAAACGCGAATCTTCTGAGATGTCTTCAACACTCTAGAATAATAGAATGGCGAAAGGAGGAACGAGCAAGGGGAAAACACTTCGGTCAAGGAAAAGAATACGATCAACACCGAAAAACTTGAATTGGATCCACCGGAAAAGGAAATAAGACGAACAATGATTAACTAGGCGAGAATTCACCGGTTGAGACAACTGAGGAAAGACTGAAGAGGTTCCGCATGAATGAAATTGATGCTCGCAAGAGACTCAGGCTCCGGGAAGAAGAGGGTGGGAGGGCGGGAAAAACAAAGGAAACTTGGAAGGGAGAATCGACGAATAGCTTGAAGAGTTTAAATACTTGAGGAAAGAATGCAAAGACTTCACACGAGTAGGATGGATACTCGATTACGGACTCTGGTTCCGAGAAGAAAAAGGGTGGGCGGGTGGGAAAAGAAAACAACTGAGGATTGAACTTAGCAAAACGGAGAGGGTCGAATCACCTTGACGAGAAATGCACCGGATGCAAAGAGCTGAGGAACAACGATCGGAAAACCAACTGCGTGAACCTAAAGAAAATTTGAAGGGGAAGAGGAGTAATTCAAAACACCTACGTCAAGATTTCTCACCAGAGCGATGAAGGGGCTGAGGAGTAAAAAGAATTCCTACTCTCCGATATAACTAGACTCAGAAAAGTTTTCTTCTAGACTCAACAACGGCCAAACTATACGATCAATCAAGGGGGGCTCCTACGGTCGGTCGAGGCTCTGATACCAACTTGTCACGCCCAATATGCGATACTATCCTAAAGAGACTCGAAGGTCCCACCAAGGATAGAACCGCATATTGACACGCTTTTGTAAGGTGGATATCATTACATCAACATTACATAATATATGGGGATACATACAAGGCATACAAATGCCGCAAGAATACACCAATACATCGTACATAAGATCAACATCCGACTACGGATGAAACACAAATAGCAGCTCAAACGACATCCTATCCCCTAACCGAAGAAGAAGCAGAAGAAGAACTCCAAAACAAGTAACATCGCTCTCGCGTCATGATCATCGCAAAACCTGTACCTGCAACTGGTGTTGTAGTAATTTGTGAGCCATGAGGACTCAGCAATCCCATTACCATGGGTGTCAAGACTAGCAAAGCTTAAAGGGTAAGGAAGGGGTAAAGTGGTGAGGTTGCAGCAGCGACTAAGAAATGATATGGTGGCTAACTTACGCAAAGAAGAGCGAGAATTGAAGCAACGGAACGGTCGTGAAACTAGCAATGATCAAGAAGTGATCCTGAACTCCTACTTACATCAAACATAACCCCGAAACCGTGTTCACTTCCCAGACTCCGCCGAAAAGAGACCATCACGGTTACACACGCGGTTGATGCATTTTAATTAGGTCAAGTTCTCTACAACCGGATATTAACAAATTCCCATCTGCCACATAACCGCGGGCACGGCTCTCGAAAGTTTATACCCTGCAGGGGTGTCCCAACTTAGCCCATTATAAGCTCTCACGATGAACGAAGGATATTCCTTCTCCCGGGAAGACCCGATCAGTCTCGGAATCCCGGTTACAAGACATTTCGACAATGTTAAAACAAGACCAGCAAAGCCGCCCGGTGCGCCGACATCCCGATAGGAGCTACACATATCTCGTTCTCAGGGTAACACCGGATAGGTCAAGCTACGAGTAAAACCAGCCCTCAAGTTGCCCCGAGGTGGCCCCGCAGGCTGCCCGGTTCGGACCAACACTTAGAGAAGCACTGGCCCGGGGGGGTTAAAATAAAGATGACCCTCGGGATGCGCGACTCCCAAGGGAAAAAGGCTAGGTGAGGCAAATGTAAAACCAAGGTTGGGCCTTGCTGGAAGAGTTTTATTCAAAGCGAACTGTCAAGGGGGTCCCATAAATCACCCAACCGCGTAAGGGACGCAAAATCAAGGAACATAAAACCGGTATGACGGAAACTACGGCGGCAAGAATGGAACAAAATGCCAGGCATAAGGCCGAGCCTTCCACCCTTTACCAAGTATATAGATGCATTAATAATATAAGAGATAATGTGATATCCGAACATAAACATAATCCAACATGGAGCAATCTTCATCTTCACCTGCAACTAGCAACGCTATAAGAGGGGCTGAGCAAAAGCGGTAATATAGCCAAACAATGGTTTGCTAGGAAGGGTGACAAAGGTTAGAGGTTCATGGCAAATTGGGAGGCTTGAAGAGCAAGTGATAGGTGGCGCAGCATAGCGATAGAATGAAGCAACTAGCATAGCAATGATAGTAATGAGAGCCAAGGTGACGGTCATCTTGCCTGGAATCCCGCTAGGAAGAAGAATGAGTCCATGAAGAAGATGAAGCCACGAAGACGAACGAATCCTCACGATCGCAACGACACAGGAACTATCGAGAAGAACCACACAACATAGTAAACACACCACACATGAACAAGGCATGATGCTCAACCAAGTATGATGCATGACAAATCTATATGATGCTACTCATGGCAAGAGATGATGCATACAAGAGCAACACATGAAAGGAAGTTTAAATGTGGCCGGAAACAAGATATAACAAATCCGGTAAGTCCTCATATGCAAATTTCAAAATTGGTCCAGATCTGAATAAGCCTTATGTTCAAGTTGTTAAACATCAAGTTAAGATGCACCAAGATGATCTACACGAAATTCGAGTCAAGTTACATATAAAGTTCATTATATTCGGAGCTACGGCCTAGAAGATATATGAGCAAAACAAGTTAAGCATGGCATTGATGCAAAATGCATTCAATCATCAAGCAAACACCTCAAAACAAGGATGCAACAAGGGAATAAGAAACTACATGAAATTCTAATCAAGTTTGATATAGAGCACACTCAAAACGGAGCAACGGTGCAACACATACACTCCAAACAAGATATAGCAACAAACTGTCCAAAACAGCAACTAGGCATCTTGCAAGCACCAAAACAATATGCTACATTACCCCAACATGAAAACAAAAGGCATGGACGTGATTTAAAGGTAAAGCATGACAAAAATGAACACTGATCTATCTCCAAAAATCACTAGAACATGCTCAAAAGGACATGGCAAGATTGCAAATAATAACAGTTTCACAGACTTAGCAGAAATCACTGGACATGGCAGAAATAACATCAGGTTGCTAAGTTTGAGCTACCAAATAACATGCTACAGGAACAGATCATAGCAAACAAAGGCATGGCATGAATCTAATAATTGCATAGAACAAAAGTCCCTTACTGATCACGATCCAAAAAGGCACATAAGATATGATGGCACCAATGTAAACATAGCAAGTTCCATAAACAGATTCAGACAGTGAAAATAACAGTTCATGGCAGAAACAACGATAAGTAGACATGTTGGTGAGCTTGAACCACTCACCACAGAGCATTTCATGACATGTGAAGTCAACCAACAGTGAGATGGCATAAAATATGAAGCTAAGCATGGCAAGAGCAAATTCATAGGGTGCATGGATCACTAGCAACAACCATGGCAAAATTGATTAACATGTAAACAATCTGCCAGGAACTTTTATAGCAAAAGTAGAGCAAGATTAAGACATGCTAGAGCGCTCCATAAATGCAACCATGGGCATGTATGGATAGAGCATAACATGTATAACAAAACATCCTTAATGAACATCTCCAGATTATGCATAGAACTCCTGGTGGCAGCAGGTTTACATGGCATCACAATGTTACCGCTACAGACTTAGCAGAAATGACCAAGTCACAGAAATCAGCAACATCACGGAGGCTACGTTGCATGCTTGTGTTAGTCACCACAAAGATCATAAAAAATACAACACAAGCACCACTGTAAAGATGGCATGATGTAGTTCAAAACTTATGTAGAGATCATGCTCATAGGATGCACACACAAAATGCAATGAAAAAGACAAATCACCAAGTTCTGATAACAGACAACAGTTAACAGCATATAGCACTCTTGCAATGATGATTAGGGCATCAAGATGAACTCAAACAAGCATGGCACAATGGAACAAAATGAAGAGCATCTCGTTATGAACATTTTGATATATTACACGCACCAAACGGACCACCGAGCACAAAGTTATGGCATGAAGAACTGAGCAACATAATGCAACAATTTCGGAACTTGTACCACTCCGAAAATCTGGACGGGACGAAGCGGGACGGGGAGATCCGGGATCGGGGCGCCGTTTGGTTGGGCGTCCTGGTGGATCTGGTCCCACTTGGCCAGATCTGGCCGGCGTGGGCTCCGGCGAGGCGGGGTCGGCGGCGTCCGGCGGCGAAGTGCGCGGGGCATGAGGTGTCGGGGTCGAGCGGGAGCTCGGGGCCCTGGTTCGGGCGCGCGGTGCGCCTGCCGGCTACGGCGGCGGCGACCCGAGGCGGCGGGGTCGGCGGCGAAGGGTGGCGGAGGCGCGTCGGCGGAAGGAGAGGGACGGCGCCGGCGGGAGGCGCCGACGGGGACCTGCGGCGAGGCGCGGCGGCGCGGGACGCCTCGGGGCGCGGGCGAGCGGGAGGACGAGGGGTGGCGGCGTGGCCGGATCGGGCCGGGTGGCCCCGCCTGGGCCCCGGCGGGACGAGGGAGGCGACGCGGTGGGAGGTGAGCCGGCTGGGTGAGGTGGCGGCGCCTGGTTGGCCAGGAGCGGCGGCAGAGGTGAACATGTTGCGTGGGGATTGGTTCGGGTGAGGTGGCCGGTGGACGCGTCCGGTGGAGTTGGACGTGTCCGGCGGCGAGAGGGGAATTTTTAGGGTTTAGACTGCGAGATTACGGGGGGAGGCACATATATGTATGTACAGGGAGCTAGGAGAGTCCAAATGAGGTGCGGTTTTCGCCCACACGATCGTGATCGAACGACCGAGAGCATGGAGGGGGTTTTGCTGGGTTAGTGGGCTGATTTGGAGGGGTGTTGGGCTGCAAAGAGAAGGGGCTTCGGGCTACGCGGTTAACCGTTGGGGCATCAAACGACCTCCAAATGGAACGAAATTTGACGGGCGGTCTACCGGTGCTATACCAAGGCCACTCGGCAAATCTCGGTCCATTCCGAGAACGTTTTTCTCCTGCTCACGAAACAAGGACTGAGAGGGGCGACGGGCGCGTGCGAGAGTGTCGGATCGCGAAACGGACAACGGGGAAAAGGACCGGATGCAAGTTTTTAAAACATGAGGATGCAATGCAGATGATGACATGGCAAGATGCAACACACAAGCAAATGACATGGCAATGACAGCGAATAACTGGATGACACCTGGCGCATCAGATCCGGGGCGTTACACCTTCCCTGGCGCAACCCTCTCCTCCTCCTCCGTAGTGCTTAGCGAAGCTCTGCCGGAGAACCACGAGCTCCATCGCCACCATGCCGTCGTGCTGCTGGAGTTCTCCCTCAACTTCTCCTCTCCCCTTGCTAGATCAAGAAGGAGGAGACGTCCACGGGCTGTGTGGTTAACGCGGAGAGGCTGTCCGTTTGGCGCTAGATCGGATCTTCCGCGATTCGAATCGCCACGAGTACGACTCCATCAACCGCGTTCTTGTAACGCTTCCGCTTAGCGATCTTCAAGGGTATGAAGATGCACTCCCTCTCTCTCGTTGCTAGTATCTCCTAGATTGATCTTGGTGACACGTAGGAAAATTTTGAATTATTACTACGTCCCCCAACACTGGCATCATGAGTTAGGTCTATGCGTAGATTCTATGCACGAGTAGAACACAAAGTAGTTGTGGGCGATGATTTGTTCAATTTGCTTACCATTACTAGTCTTATCTTGATTCGGTGGCATTGTGGGATGAACCGGCTCGGACCGACCTTACACGTACTCTTATGTGAGACAGGTTCCACCGACTGACATGCACTTGATGTATAAGGTGGCTAGTGGGTGTCTGTCTCTCCCACTTTAGTCAGATCGGATTCGATGAAGAGGGTCCTTATGAAGGGTAAATAACAATTGGCATATCACCGTTGTGGCTTTTGCGTAGGTAAGAAACGTTCTTGCTAGAAACCCATAGCAGCCAGTAAAACATGCAACAACAATTAGAGGACGTCTAACTTGTTTTTGCAGGGTATGCTATGTGATGTGATATGGACAAAAGGATGTGATGAATTATATATATATATATATATATATATATATATGTGATGTATGAGATTGATCATGTTCTTGTAATAGGAATCACGACTTGCATGTCGATGAGTATGACAACCGGCAGGAGCCATAGGAGTTGTCTTAATTTATTTTATGACCTGCGAGTCAATGTAAATGCCATGTAATTAATTTACTTTATTGCTAACCGTTAGCCATAGTAGTAGAAGTAATAGTTGGAGAGACAACTTCAAGAAGACACGATGATGGAGATCATGGTGTCATGCCGGTGACGATGGTGATCATGCCGCGCCTCGAAGATGGAGATCAAAGGCACAAGATGATATTGGCCATATCATGTCACTTTATGAATTGCATGTGATGTTTATCATGTTTGCATCTTATTTGCTTAGAACGATGGTAGCATAAATAAGATGATCCCTCACAAAATTTCAAGAAAGTGTTCCCCCTAACTGTGCACCATTGCGAAGGTTCGTTGTTTGAAGCACCACGTGATGATCGGGTGTGATAGATTCTAATGTTCGCATACAACGGGTGTAAGCCAGATTTACACATGCGAAACACTTAGGTTGACTTGACGAGCCTAGCATGTACAGACATGGCCTCGGAACACAAGAGACCGAAAGGTCGAACATGAGTCGTATAGTAGATGCGATCAACATGGAGATGTTCACCGTTGATGACTAGTCCGTCTCACGTGATGATCGGACACGGCCTAGTCGATTTGGATCATGTATCACTTAGATGACAAGAGGGATGTCTATCTGAGTGGGAGTTCATTGAATAATTTGATTAGATGAACTTAATTATCATGAACCTAGTCTAAATTGTCTTTGCAAATTATGTTGTAGATCAATAGCTCGCGCTTTAGCTCCCTGTTTTAATACGTTCCTAGAGAAAGACTAAGTTGAAAGATATTGTAAGCAATTATGCGGACTAGGGCCGTAGTCTGAGGATTGTCCTCACTGCTACACAGAAGGCTTATGTCCTTGATGCACCGCTCAGTGTGCCAACCGGCGTCGTCTGTGGATGTTGTGAACATCTAGCAGACACGTTCTGATGACTACCTGATAGTTTAGTGCACCATGCTTTACGGCTTAGAGTCGGGGCTCCAAAAGCGTTTTGAACACCATGGAACATATGAGATGTTCCAAGAGCTGAAATTGGTATTTTAGGCTCATGCCCGTGTTGAGAGGTTTGAGACCTCTGACAAGATCTTTGCCTACAAGATGGAGGAGAATAGCTCAGCCAGTGAGCATGTGCTCAGAATGTCTGGGTACTTCAATCGCTTGAATCAAGTGGGAGTTAATTTTCCAGATAAGAGAAGTGATTGACGGAGTTCTCCAGTCACTATCACCAAGCTAACTAGAGCTTCGTGATGAACTATAACATGCAAGGGAAGTTGATCCCGGAGCTGTTCGTCGTGCTTAAGGTCGTAAAGGTAGAAGTCAAGAAGGAGCATCAAGTGTTGATGGTTAATGATAACCCACAAGTATAGGGGATCGCAACAGTTTTCAAGGGTAGAGTATTCAACCCAAATTTATTGATTCGACACAAGGGGAGCCAAAGAATATTCTCAAGTATTAGCAGTTGAGTTGTCAATTCAACCACACCTGGATAACTTCGTATCTGCAGCAAAGTATTTAGTAGCAAAGTAATATGGAAGTAACGGTAACGGTAGCAAAAGTAATATTTTTGGGTTTTGTAGTGATTGTAACAGTAGCAACGGAAAAGTAAATAAGCGAAGAACAATATGTGAAAAGCTCATAGGCATTGGATCGGTGATGGAGAATTATGCCGGATGCGGTTATTCATGTAACAGTTATAACATAGGGTGACATGTATTCCGAATATAGTCATACGTGCTTATGGAAAAGAACTTGCATGACATCTTTTGTCCTACCCTCCCGTGGCAGCGGGGTCCTAATGGAAACTAAGGGATATTAAGGCCTCCTTTTAATAGAGTACCGGACCAAAGCATTAACACATAGTGAATACATGAACTCCTCAAACTATGGTCATCACCGGGAGTGGTCCCGATTATTGTCACTTCGGGGTTGCCGGATCATAACACATAGTAGGTGACATAGACTTGCAAGATAGTATCAAGAACTCACATATATTCATGAAAACATAATAGGTTCAGATCTGAAATCATGGCACTCGGACCCTAGTGACAAGCATTAAGCATAGTAAAGTTATAGAAACATCAATCTCATAACATAGTGGATACTAGGGATCAAACCCTAACAAAACTAACTCGATTACATGATAAATCTCATCCAACCCATCACCGTCCAGCAAGCCTACGATGGAATTACTCACGCACGGCGGTGAGCATCATGAAATTGGTGATGGAGGATGGTTGATGATGACGACGGCGACGGATTCCCCTCTCCGGAGCCCCGAACGGACTCCAGATCAGCCCTCCCGAGAGAGTTTAGGGCTTGGCGGCGGCTCCGTATCGTAAAATGCGATGAATCTTTCTCTCTGATTTTTCTCTCCCGAACACGAATATATGGAGTTGGAGTTGAGGTCGGTGGAGCTCCAGGGGGCCCACGAGGCAGGGGCGCCCCCACCCTCGTGGACAGGTGATGGGCCCCCTGGCCTTGATTCTTTCGCCAATATTTTTAATATTTTCCAAAAATAAGCTCCGTGGAGTTTCAGGTCATCCCGAGAACTTTTGTTTCTGCACATAAATAGCACCATGGCAATTCTGCTGAAAATAGCGTCAGTCCAGGTTAGTTCCATTCAAATCATGCAAGTTAGAGTCCAAAACAAGGGCAAAAGTGTTTGGAAAAGTAGATACGATGGAGACGTATCAACTCCCCCAAGCTTAAACCTTTGCTTGTCCTCAAGCAATTCAGTTGATAAACTGAAAGTGATAAAGAAAAACTTTTACAAACTCTGTTTGCTCTTGTTGTTGTAAATATGTAAAGCCAGCATTCAAGTTTTCAGCAACGATTATGACTAACCATATTCACAATAACATTTAGGTCTCATGTTTACTCATATCAATGGCATAATCAACTAGCGAGCAATAATAATAAATCTCGGATGACAACACTTTCTCAAAACAATCATGATATGATATAACGAGATGGTATCTCGCTAGCCCTTTCTGAAACCGCAAAACATAAATGCAGAGCACCTTTAAAGATCAAGGACTGACTAAACATTATAATTCATGGTAAAAGAGATCCAGTCATAGTCATACCCAATATAAACTAACAGTAATGCATGCAAATGACAGCGGTGCTCTCCAGCTGGTGCTTTTTAATAAGAGGGTGATGACTCAACATAAAAGTAAATAGATAGGCCCTTCGCAAAGGGAAGCAGGGATTTGTAGAGGTGCCAGAGCTCGATTTTGAAATAGAGATAAATAATATTTTGAGCGGCATACTTTCATTGCCAACATAACAACCAAGAGATGGTGATATCTTCCATGCTACACACACATTATAGGCGGTTCCCAAACAGAATGGTAAAGTTTATACTCCCCCTCCACCAACAAGCATCAATCCATGGCTTGCTCGAAACAACAAGTGCCTCCAACTAACAAGAGTCCTGGGGGAGTTTTGTTTGCAATTATTTTGATTTGATTTGCATAAAGCATGGGACTGGGCATCCCGGTGACCAGCCATTTTCTCGTGAGTGAGGAGCAGAGTCCACTCCTCTTGAGAATAACCCGCCTAACATGGAAGATACGGACAACCCTAGTTGATACATGAGCTATTCGAGCATACAAAACAGAATTTCATTTGAAGGTTTAGAGTTTGGCACATACAAATTTACTTGGAACGGCAGGTAGATACCGCATATAGGAAGGTATGATGGACTCATATGGAATAACTTTGGGGTTTAAGGGATTGGATGCACAAGCAGTATTCGCGCTTAGTACAAGTGAAGGCTAGCAAAAGACTGGGAAGCGACCAACTAGAGAGCGACAACAGTCATGAACATGCATTAAAATTAATGAACATTGAGTGCAAGCATGAGTAGGATATAATCCACCATGAACATAAATATCATGAATGCTATGTTGATTTTGTTTCAACTACATGTGTGAACATGTGCCAAGTCAAGTCACTTAAATCATTCAAAGGAGGATACCACCCTATCATACCACATCACAACCATTTTAATAGCATGTTGGCACGCAAGGTAAACCATTATAAGCTCCTAGCTAATTAAGCATGGCATAAGCAACTATAATCTCTAATTGTCATTGCAAACATGTTTATTCATAATAGGCTGAATCAGGAATGATGAACTAATCATATTTACAAAAACAAGAGAGGTCGAGTTCATACCAGCTTCTCTCATCTCAATCAATTCATCATATATCATCATTATTGCCTTTCACTTGCACGACTAAACGACGTGAATAATAATAATAGTGCACGTGCATTGGACTAAGCTGAAATCTGCAAGCATTCAATAAATAGGAGAAGACAAGGCAATATGGGCTCTTGGTTAAATCAACAATAATGCATATAAGAGCCACTTCAACAATTTCATTATGGTCTTCTCCTATCGACCCCTGAAGAAAAGAAAAGAAATAAAACTATTTACACGGGAAAGCTCCCAACAAGCAAAAGAAGAACAGGAAATATTTTTGGGTTTTCTTTTAATTATTACTACTACAGCAAGAAAAGTAAACTAACTAAAAGCTATTACTAATTTTTTTGGTTTTCGTAAGGTTTATCAAACACACAAGAAGAAAGCATAAAAAGAAAATAAACTAACATGGATATTACAGTGAAAGAGTATGAGCACCGACATCTAGCAATGAGTGTGTAAACATGAATGTAACGTCAGTGAGAAATACGTAGTCCCCCAAGCTTAGGCTTTTGGCCTAAGTTGGTTTATTGCCACGGGTGGCCTGGCGGATATCCAAAGTTATAGCTGGAGTCGTACTGAGATGCAGCAGTCATTGCATCGTGGGCTGCAGCTTGGAGGCGAGCTATCTCAGCCAATTCATAAAAATCATCATAAATCCCGGCTACTCTCAAGAAATCATCGGAAGGCCATTCACATGGCCGAACCTCCGCGGTGCGAGGCAGATTATATTTGGGCCTCTCTGCTTCTTCACTTTGCTTTTCCTTCGAGCTTCGTCTTGATGAGCCCCTCAAAAATCTCTTCATTATTTTCTGAAATTTTTAGTAACTTCAAATAAAAGTAAATCAAGCTCAACAAAATTGATAGCAACTACTCCTACAAGTGCCTAGAGCCTATATCATGCATTAGAACTACTTGGAACCATATAAATTTGACATGCAAGCTCAAGAACATGGTCACCTAGGCAGCACAAATTTGCAATGAATAAAGCACTAGAACAAAAACTAATTGGACCATTGGAGGAGTCACATACCAAGGAACAATCCCCCAAAGCAGTTTTGTGAGAGGTGCTTCGAGCAAGGAGATCAAAAATCGCAGCAAAATGAGCTAGAACTCGTGCTTGAGCTGGATGGTGATTTTTTGGGAGGAAGAAGAAGTGTGTGGTGGCTGGCATAAGTGAAGGGGAGCCACCATGGGCCCACGAGGCAGGGGGCGCACCCAGGGGGTGGGCGTGCCCTGGACCCTCATGGCCAGGTGCTTGCTCCCCCTGCTGTGTTCTCAGTGCCAGATATTCTCAAATATTCCAGAAAAAATCATATTAAATTGGCAGGGCATTTGGAGAACTTTTATTTTCGGGGTATTTCTTATTGCACGGATAATTCAGGAAATAGACAGAAAATACTATTTTTACTTTATTTCTACTAAATAACAGAAAGTAAAGAGAGGGTACAGAAGGTTGTGCCATCTAAGTTCATCCATCTCTTGCTCATCAAAAGGAATCCACTAACAAGGTTGATCAAGTCTTGTTAACAAACTCATTCCGAATAACATGGAACCGGAGAAATTTCGAATAACACTATGTTACCTCAACGGGGATATGCACATCCCCAATAATAAGAAGATCATATTTCTTCTTGACAGCAGGTAGAGGAAATTCAAAACCTCCAAAAATAATCGATGGAATTTTTCCAATAGAGTTGATGCTGTGGACTTGAGGTTGTTTCCTCGGAAAGTGTACCGTATGCTCATTACCATTAAAATGAAAAGTGACATTGCCTTTGTTGCAATCAATAACAGCCCCTGCAGTATTCAAAAAGGGTTTTCCAAGAATAATAGACATACTATCGTCCTCGGGAATATCAAGAACAACAAATTCCGTTAAAATAGTAACGTTTGCAACCACAACAGGCACATCCTCACAAATACCGACAGGTATAGCAGTTGACTTATCAGCCATTTGCAAAGATATTTCAGTAGGTGTCAACTTATTCAAATCAAGTCTACGATATAAAGAGAGAGAGAGAGGCATAACACTAACACTGGCTCCAAGATCACATAAAGCAGTTCTAACATAATTTCTTTTAATAGAGCATGGTATAGTTGGTACTCCTGGATCTCCAAGTTTCTTTGGTATTCCACCCTTAAAAGTATAATTAGCAAGCATGGTGGAAATTTCAGCTTCCGGTATCTTTCTTTTATTTGTAACAATTTCTTTCATATACTTAGCATAAGGATTCATTTTGAGTATCAGTTAATCGCATACGCAAAAAGATAGGTCTAATCATTTCAGCAAAGCGCTCAAAATCCTCATCATCTTTTTCTTGGATGGTTTTGGAGGAAAAGGCATGGGTTTCTGAACCCATGGCTCCCTTTCTTTACCGTGCTTCCTAGCAACAAAGTCTCTCTTATCATAACGTTGATTCTTTGATTGTGGGTTATCAAGATCAACAGCAGGTTCAATTTCTACATCATTATCATTACTAGGTTGAGCCTCAATATGAACATCTTCATTAATATTATCACTAGGTTCATGTTCATTACCAGATTGTATTTCAGCATCAGAAATAGAAATATCTTTTGGATTCTCAGGTGGTTCAGCAATAGGTTCACTAGAAGCATGCAAAGTCCTATCATTTTTCTTTTTCTTCTTTTTAGAAGGACTAGGTGCATCAATATTATTTCTCTGAGAATCTTGCTCAATTCTCATAGGATGGCCTTCAGGATACAAAGGTTCCTGAGTCATTTTACCAGTTCTAGTAGCCACTCTAACAGCATAGTCATTATTCTTACTATTCAATTCATTGAGCAAATCATTCTGAGCTTTAAGTACTTGTTCTACTTGAGTGGTGACCACAGAAGCATGTTTACTAATGAGTTTAAGTTCATCTTTAACTCTAGACATATAATCACTCAAGTGTTCAATCATATAAGCATTGTGTTTTAATTGTCTACCAAAATAAGTGTTAAAATCTTCTTGCTTAACCATAAAGTTATCAAACTCATCCAAACATTGGCTAGCAAACTTAGTAGGAGGGATTTCAGCTTTATCATATCTATAGAGAGAATTTACCTTTACTACCTGTGTCGGGTTATCAAGACCATGAGTTTCTTCAATAGGTAATGGATTAAAACCATATATTTCTTCAACAGGCGGTAAATTAAGACCATGTATTTCTTTAATAGGAGGTAAATTCTTAACATCTTCAACTTTAATACATTTTTCCTTCATAGATTTCTTTGCCTCTTGCATATCTTCATGACTGAGAAATAGAACACCCCTCTTCTTCGGAGTTGGCTTAGGAGTTGGCTCAGGAATTGGCTCAGGAAGTGTCCAATTATTTTCATTAGTCAACATATTATTCAATAGAATCTCAGCTTCATCCGGTGTTCTTTCCCTGAAAACAGAACCAGCACAACTATCCAGGTGGTCTCTCGAAGCATTGGTTAGTCCATTATAAAAGATATCAAGTATTTCATTTTTCTTAAGAGGATGATCAGGCAAAGCATTAAGTAATTGGATAAGCCTCCCCCAAGCTTGTGGGAGACTCTCTTCTTCAATTTGCACAAAATTATATATATCCCTTAAAGCAGCTTGTTTCTTATGAGCAGGGAAATATTTAGCAGAGAAGTAAGAAATCATATCTTGGGGACTACGCACACAACCAGGATCGAGAGAATTAAACCATATCTTAGCATCACCCTTTAATGAGAACGGAAATATTTTAAGGATATAAAAGTAGCTAGTTCTCTCATCATTAGTGAATAGGGTGGCTATATCATTTAATTTAGTAAGATGTGCCACAACAGTTTTAGATTCATAGCCATAGAAAGGATTAGATTCAACCAAAGTAATTATATCAGCATCAATGGAGAATTCATAATCCTTATCAGTAACAAAGATAGGTGAAGTAGCATAAGCAGGATCATATTTCATTCTAGCATTCAGATTTTTTGTTTAAGCTTAGCTAATAATTTATTAAGATCACTTCTATCATTGCAAGCAAGAAAGTCTCTTTTAGTTTCTTCATCCATAACATAGCCCTCAGGCACAACAGGCAATTCATATTTATTGGGAGAGCCTTCATCATCACTTCCATCAATATTATCAGTTTCAATAATTTCATTCTCTCTAGCCCTAGCAAGTTGTTCATCAAGAAATTCACCAAGTGGCACAGTAGTATCAAGCGTAGAAGTAGTTTCATCATAAGTATCATGCATAGCATAAGTGGCATCATCAATAACATGCGACATATCAGAATTAATAGCAGAAGCAGGTTTAGGTGTCGCAAGCTTACTCAAAACAGAAGGTGAATCAAGTGCAGAGCTAGATGGCAGTTCCTTACCTCCCCTCGTAGTTGAGGGATAAATTTTTGTTTTCGCGTCTTTCAAGTTCTTCATAGTGACCAGCAGATATAAATCCCAAGTGACTCAAAGAATAGAGCTATGATAACCCACAAGTATAGGGGATCACAACAGTTTTCGAGGGTAGAGTATTCAACCCAAATTTATTGATTCGACACAAGGAGAGCCAAAGAATATTCTCAAGTATTAGCAGTTGAGTTGTCAATTCAACCACACCAGGATAACTTAGTATCTGCAGCAAAGTATTTAGTAGCAAAGTAATATGGAAGTAACGGTAACGGTAGCAAAAGTAATATTTTTGGGTTTTGTAGTGATTGTAACAGTAGCAACGGAAAAGTAAATAAGCGAAGAACAATATGTGAAAAGCTCGTAGGCATTGGATCGGTGATGGAGAATTATGCCGGATGCGGTTATTCATGTAACTGTTATAACATAGGGTGACACAGAACTAGCTCCAATTTATCAATATAATTTAGGCATGTATTCCGAATATAGTCATACGTGCTTATGGAAAAGAACTTGCATGACATCTTTTGTCCTACCCTCCCGTGGCAGCGGGGTCCTAATGGAAACTAAGGGATATTAAGGCCTCCTTTTAATAGAGTACCGGACCAAAGCATTAACACATAGTGAATACATGAACTCCTCAAACTACGGTCATCACCGGGAGTGGTCCCGATTATTGTCACTTCGGGGTTGCCGGATCATAACACATAGTAGGGACTACAGACTTGCAAGATAGGATCAAGAACTCACATATATTCATGAAAACATAATAGGTTCAGATCTGAAATCATGGCACTCGGGCCCTAGTGACAAGCATTAAGCATAGCAAAGTCATAGCAACATCAATCTCAGAACATAGTGGATACTAGGGATCAAATCCTAACAAAAATAACTCGATTACATGATAAATCTCATCCAACCCATCACCGTCCACCAAGCCTACGATGGATTTACTCACGCACGGCGGTGAGCATCATGAAATTGGTGATGGAGGATGGTTGATGATGACGACAGCGACGGATTCCCCTCTCCGGAGCCTTGAACGGACTCCAGATCAGCCCTCCCGAGAGAGTTTAGGGCGCGGCGGCGGCTCCGTATCATAAAACGCGATGAATCTTTCTCTCCGATTTTTTCTCCCCGAACACGAATATATGGAGTTGGAGTTGAGGTCGGTGGAGCTCCAGGGGGCCCACGAGGCAGGGGCGCGCCCAGGGGGCAGGCGCGCCCCCACCCTCGTCGACTGGTGGTGGGCCCCCTGGCCTTGATTCTTTCATCAATATTTTTAATATTTTTGAAAAATAAGCTCCGTGGAGTTTTAGGCCATTCCGAGAACTTTTGTTTCTGCACATAAATAACACCATGGCAATTCTGCTGAAAACAGCGTCAGTCCGGGTTAGTTCCATTCAAATCTTGCAAGTTAGAGTCCAAAACAAGGGCAAAAGTGTTTGGAAAAGTAGATACGATGGAGACGTTTCAGTTAATAAGACCACTGGTTTCAAAGAAGGGCAAGGGCAAGAAGGGAAACTTCATGAATGGCAAGCCAGTTGCCGCTCCAATGAAGAAACCCAAGAACCCAAACCCGAGACAAAGTGCTTCTATTAGGGGAACGGTCACTGGTAGCGGAACTACCTCAAATACTTGGTAGATAAGGCTGGCAACTTCAATAGAAGTATATTTGATATATATGTTATTGATTTGTACCTTACTAGTACTCCTAGTAGCACATGGGTATTAGATACCGGTTCAGTTGCTAATATTGGTAACTCGAAACAAAAGCTACGGAATAAAAAGAGACCAGCTAAGGGCGAGGTGACGATATGTGCTGGAAGTGTTTCCAAGGATGATATGATCACCATTGCACGCTCCCTCTACCTTTGGGATTAGTGTTGAACCTAGATAAATGTTGTTTGCATTGGTGTCTGCATTGAGCATGGACATGATTAGATCATGTTTATTGCAATACGGTTATTTATTTAAGTCAGAGAATAATGGTTATTCTGTTTACATGAATAATACCTTCTATGGTCATGCACCCAATGTGAATGGTTTATTGAATCTCGGTCGTAGTGATACACATGTTCATAACATTGATGCCAAAAGATGTAGAGTTGATAATGATAGTACCACTTTCTTGTGGCACTGCTGCTTAGGTCATATTGGTGTAAAGCGCATGAAGAACCTCCATGCTAATGGACTTTTGGAGTCACTTGATTTTGAATCACCCGACACATGCGAACCATGCCTCATAGGCAACATGACTAAAACCCCATTTTCTGGAACAATGGAACGGGTAAGTGACTTGTTGGAAATCACACATGATGATGTGTGCGGTCCGATGAGTGCTGACGCACGCGGCGGATATTGTTATTTTCTCACCTTCACCGATGAATTGAGTAGATATGGGTATATTTACTTAATTAAGCATAAGTCTGAAACGTTTGAAAAGTTCAAGCAATTTCAGGGTGAAGTTGAGAATCCTCATAACAAGAAGATCAAGTTCCTACGATCTGATCAAGGGGAGAGTATCTGAGTTATGAGTTTGGCAATCACTAAAGACAAGGTGGAATCATTTCACAGTTGACACCACCTGGAACACCATAGCGTAATGGTGTGTCCGAACGTCGTAATCGCACCCTATTGGATATGGTGCGATCTATGATGTCTCTTACCGATCTACCACTATCAGTTGGGGTTATGCATTAGAGACAATTACATTCACTTTAAATAGGGCACCATCTAAGTCTGTGGAGACGACACCGTATGAACTATGGTTTGGCAACAAACCTAAGTTGTTGTTTCTTAAGGTTTGGGGCTACGATGCTTATGTCGATAGGCTTCGGCCAGAAAAGCTCAAACCCAAAGCGGAAAATTGTGTCTTCGTAGAATACCCAAACAAGACGATTGGGTATACCTTCTATCTCAGATCCGAGGGCAAAGTGTTTGTCGCTATGAACAGGTCCTTTCTCGAGAAAGAGTTTCTCTCGAAAGAATTGAGTGGGAGGAAGATAGAACTTGATGAGGTTGTTGAACCTTTACTTCAACCAGAGAGTAGGGCAGCACAGAAAGATGTTTCTGTGGCACCTACCTCAGTTGAAGAGAAAGCTAATGATGATGATCATGGAGCTTCAGATCAAGTTACTATCGAATCTCGTAGGTCGACAAGGGTGTGTACAACTTCTGAGTGGTAACCCTGTCTTAAAGGTCATGTTGTTGGACAACGATGAACCTCTGAGCTATGAAGAAGCGATGGTGGGCCCAGATTCCAACAAATGGCTAGGAGCCATGAAATCTGAGATAGGATCCATGTATGAGAACAAAGTATGGACTTTGATGGACTTTCCTGATGATCGTCAAGCAATTGGGAAATAAATGGATCTTTAAGAAGAAGACAGACGCTGATGGTAATGTCACCATTTATGAAGCTCGACTTGTCTCAAAGAAGTTTCCAACAAGTTCAAGGAGTTGACTATGATGAGATTTTCTCAATCATAGCGATGCTAAAGTCTGTTAGAATTATGTTAGCAGTTGCTGCATTTTCATTTACGAAATGTGGCAGATGGATGTCAAACAAAGTTTCCTTGACGGTTTCCGTGAGGAAAGGCTGTATGTGATACAACGAGAAGGTTTTGTCAATCCTAAGGATGCTAAAAGGTATGCAAACTCCAGCGATCCTTCTATGGACTGGAGCAAGCATCTCGGAGTTGGAACATACGCTTTGATGAGGTGATCCAAGCATTTGGGTTTATACAAAGTTTGCAAGAAACTTGTATTTGCAAGAAAATGAGTGGGAGCACTACACCATTTTGATAAGTATATTTGGATGACATATTGTTGATCAGAAATGATGTTGAATTTCTGGAAAGCATAAAGGGTTGTTTGAATGGAGTTTTTCAAAGGAAGACCTGTGTAAAACTGCTTACATGTTGGGTATCAAGATCTATAGAGATAGATCAAGACGCCTGATAAGACTTTCACAGAGCACATACATTGACATGATCTTGAAGGAGTTCAAGATGGATCAGTCAAAGAAGGAGTTCTTGCCTGAGTTGTAAGGTGTGGAGTTGAGTAAGACTCAAAGCTCGACCACGGCAGAAGAAAGAGAAAGGACGAAGGTCGTCCCCTATGCCTTAGCCATAGACTCTATACGATATGCCATGCTGTGTACCGCACCTGATATGTGCCTTGTCACGTGTCTGGCAAGGGGGTACGAGAGTGATCCAAGAATGGATCATTGGACAGCGGTCAAAATTGTCCTTAGAGGAATAAGGAAATGTTTCTCGGTTATGGAGGTGATAAAGAGTTCGGCGTAAAGGGTTAAGTCGATGCAAGCTTTACCACCTATCCGGATGACTCTGAGTAGCAAACCGGATACATATAGTGGAGAAATCATTTGGAATAGCTCCAAGTGGAGCGTGGAAGCAACATCTACAATATGACATAGAGATTTGTGAAGTACATGAGGATCTGAATGTTGCAGACCCGTTGACTAAAAACTCTCTCACAGGCATAACATGATCAAACCCCAGAACTCATTGAGTGTTAATCACATGGTGGTGTGAACTAGATTATTGACTCTAGTAAACTCTTGGGTGTTAGTCACATGGCGATGTGAACTATGAGTGTTAATCACATGACAATGTGAACTAGATTATTGACTCTAGTGCAAGTGGGAGACTGTTGGAAATATGCCCTAGAGGCAATAATAAAATGGTTATTATTATATTTCCTTGTTCATGATAATTGTCTATTATTCATGCTATAATTGTATTAACCGGAAACCGTAATACATGTGTGAATACATAGACCACAACATGTCCCTAGTAAGCCTCTAGTTGACTAGCTCGTTGATCAATAGATGCTCGCCGTTTCCTGACCATGGACATTGGATGTCGTTGATAAACGGATCACATCATTGGGAGAATGATGTGATGGACAAGACCCAATCCTAAGTATGGCACAAGATTGTGTAGTTCGTTTGCTAGAGCTTTTCTAATGTTAAGTATCATTCCTTAGACCATGAGATTGTGCAACTCCCGGAAACCGTAGGAGTGCTTTGGGTGTATCAAACGTCACAACGTAATTGGGTGGCTATAGAGGTGCACTACAGGTATCTCCGAAAGTGTCTGTTGGGTTGGCACGAATCGAGACTGGGATTTTTCACTCCATATGACGGAGAGGTATCTCTGGGCCCACTCGGTAATGCATCATCATAATGAGCTCAATGTGACTAAGGAGTTAGCCACGGGATCATGTGTTATGGAACGAGTAAAGAGACTTGCCGGTAACGAGATTGAACAAGGTATAGGGATACCGACGATCGAATCTCGGGCAAGTAACATACCGATGGACGAAGGGAATTATATACGGGATTCATTGAATCCCCGACATCGTGGTTCATCCGATGAGATCATTGTGGAACATGTGGGAGCCAACATGGGTATCCAGATCTCGCTGTTGGTTATTGGCCGGAGAACGTCTCGGTCATGTCTGCATGGTTCCCGAACCCGTAGGGTCTACACACTTAAGGTTAAGTGACGCTAGAGTTGTTATGGGAAATAGTATGTGGTTACCGAAGGTTTTTGGAGTCCCGGATGAGATCCTGGACATGACGAGGAACTCCGAAATGGTCTGGAGGTGAAGATTGATATATTGGACGAAGGGTATTGGAGTCCGGAATTGTTCCGGGGGTACCGGGTGACGACCAGCGTGTCTGAAAGGGGTTTCGGAGGCCCCGGCAAGCGTTGGGTGGCCTTATGGGCCATGGGGAGGGGGCACATCAGCCCACTAAGGGCTGTGAGCCCCTCCCACCCCATCTCACCTAACGTGGAGAGGTGGGGGCGCCTTCCCTAGGGCAGCCACCCCTCCCGGCTTGGGGGGCAAGTTTCCTAGGGGTGGGGGCACCCAAACCCATCTAGGGTTTCCCCTGTGGCTGCCGCCCCTCCCCTAGGGAAACCGTAGGGCGCCTCTTCCTCCCCCTTCCCCCTATATATAGTGAGGGAGAGATAGGGCAGCGGCCCCCCTTCCCCGGCACAGCCCTCTCCTCCTCCAACTGCTCCTCCTCCGTAGTGCTTAGCGAAGCTCTGCCGGAGAACCACGAGCTCCATCGCCACCATGCCGTCGTGCTGCTGGAGTTCTCCCTCAACTTCTCCTCTCCCCTTGCTGGATCAAGAAGGAGGAGGCGTCCCCGGGCTGTACGTGTGTTGAACGCGGAGGCGCCGTCCGTTCGGCGCTAGATCAGATCTTCCGCGATTTGAATCGCCGCGAGTATGACTCCATCAACCGCGTTCTTGTAATGCTTCCGCTTAGCGATCTTCAAGGGTATGAAGATGCACTCCCTCTCTCTTGTTGCTTGCATCTCCTAGATTGATCTTGGTGACATGTAGGAAAATTTTGAATTATTACTACGTTCCCCAACACGTAATACATGCTATCGTGAGAGAAGCCACTAGTGAAACGTATGGCCCCCGGGTCTCTTTCTTATTATATTACATCTCTTTTATTTACATCGCATCTCGTTTACTATTTCGCAATCTTTACTTTCCAATCTATACAACAAAATTACCAAAAATATTTACTTTACTATCTTTATTAGATCTCACTTTTGCGAGTGACAGTGAAGGGATTGACAACCCCTTTATCGCGTTGGTTGCAAGGTTCTTGATTGTTTGTGCAGACTAGGTGACTTGTGCATTGTCTCCTACTGGATTGATACCTTGGTTCTCAAAAACTGAGGGAAATACTTACGCTACTTTGCTGCATCACCCTTTCCTCTTCAAGGGAAAACCAACGCATGCTCAAGAGGTAGCAGGGATCCGCTCTCCAGACTGTCTTTCGCCGCCTCATATCTTCTTCCCCGCCGCCGGCAGCCACAACAACTGCATTACCATCATCAACTGAGCAGATGACCTTGAGGACTACATGGGTCCGCATGAGAGGTCGCACTCGTCTGTGTCTGCTTACGTTATGCATGGCTTAATATGATGACATGCTACTTTATCGTCGTGTTCACCTATTAGACTCCGAGTCAGGTCCAAACTAATGCTGAAACTTGAGTTTTTAAATGGTTGTGGGGTACATATTGGGGCAGCAATCAGTACTATCTGTCTACTATCTGGTTAATCTCGGGTGTCTACTATGAGTTTCATGTTGGGTGCAAACAAACATTAAAGGAGCCATTATCTGTATTTTTTAACTAAAGCTATTATCTGCCTGCTATCATTGGTTTTGGGTCTATCCACAGTTTGCTACCATCACTCTGGATTTGTGCATGCACTCCTTACATAATCTCGCTATGTTTTATTCCTATGCATGTCAGTTATTGTACACAATGCAACTGAACATGTAGAGCAAAAGAGACGAGCCTTGCGTGGCAATAAAATTTCATGCAGACGTCGCTCCATGGTGGGCGCAAAGGCAGGCCCCCTCCACCCATTTCGGATTGTAATCAAGAGGAAGATAATTGTTCTGAGGGGGATTCAGAAGGAGAAGACCACTCCTATTTACCCCCTGAGGTCTTCGCTCTAACTTGGCATGCTGATGTTGGTAATATCATGCATATGGTGCCTTGCATTGCTTACTTTATAGATCAAATATGTCATCTGCTTAGTTTAGACATGCTTTGTGCGAATGCCATCTGTTTAGTTTCTTTATCGTATATGTGAATCATGCAATGCCATCTTGTTTAGCCAGGCATCATATATGTGAAGTTTGAATTGCCACCCTGGTTAGCCAGTCATCTTATATGTGAATTATATCATGCCATCATTTTTTAATTACGTGTTAAATTTGTCAACAATTTTAGTACATTCAACTACTCTTCCTATGCATCAGCCATTCGGCACGGTCATGGAAAAATCTGGAGTGTAAACAAGGGCTTCAGAGCAGACAATGCTATCTGACGAAGCGCATGTCTTGCTGGTTACGGATAGCTCCTTAGAGGAGGATTCAGAGACAGATGACCAGTCCTATCCCCCCCCGAGGTGCATGCTCTAACTTGGCAGGGTTATGTTGCTCATATCGTGCGTATGGTATCTTGCATTGCTATGTCATTTTCTTAGTTTAGACATGCTTCATGTGAATGCCACCTGTTTAGTGTCTAATTACCATATATGTGAATTATGCAATGCATCTTGTTGCAAGACATTATATACGTGAATTATGCAATGCTATCTTGCTGCAAGGCATTATATATGTGAATTATGCAATGCCATGCTATTTAGCCAAGCGTCATGTATGTGAATTATATCATGCCATCCTTTTTTTATTTCTCATTGCATTTGTCGACAATGTTTGTTTATTCAACTGCTCTTCCTGTGCACCAGCCATTTGAATTGGTGATGGAGTAATCTAGAGTGAAAACAAGGTCTTCAGAGCAGACAATTCTACTTGCTGAAGCAGATATCTTGCTGGTTACAGATAGATCTTCAGAGGAGGATTCAGAGGCAGATGACCAGTCCTATTATCCCCCTGAGGTGTATGCTCAAACTTGGCAGGGTTATATTACTCATATCATGCATATGTTGTATTGCAATGCTTAGTTTTTACATCATATACACAATATTGAATGCCATCTCCTTAGTTGACACATCATATATGCGAATGCCCTCTGCTCACTTGCTTAGTATATAAATCATATATTACAATTATATCATGCCATGATGTTTACATAGACAGCATGTATCTGAATTATGGCATGCCAACCCATTTTCTAAAGACATAATATAGTTATATCATCTCATCCTATTTACATAGTCATCATGTTTTGAATTATGTCATTCTATCCGTGAATTATACCATGCCATCAGGTTTCCATCGACGGCATGTTTGTGATTTATGGCATGCCAACCACTTTAATAGACACATCATATAGTTATATCATGTCATCCTATTTACATAGTCATCATATTTTGAAGTATGCCATTCTATCCTGTTTAGTTAGCCATCATACATGTGAAATTGTGTCATGTTATCCTGTTTAATTAGCCATCATATATGTGAAATTATGTCCTGCTATTCTGTTTGGTTAGACAACATAAATGTGAATTATTTCATGCCTTGTTTTCTTCGCTACTATCCATTGCACCTGTCTATCTTACAATGTTTGTACATTCAATTACTTTTCTTGTTTATCAACCATTTCAATTGGAGGGGGTGATGGCAGTATCTGTGGGAGTAAAAACACGGTCTTCAGAAAAGATTGTGCTACCTGTCGATGCAGATAGAACCACAGTTGTACTTGCCCAAGAACTAGCCCCACAACACATAACCTAGACTCACGCAGATTGTACCCCTACCCAGTTGGACAGAGAACCAGCTACACCCCATCTAACCCCAACCCCAGCAGATAGTAACCCAGTTTCAGTTGACACAGCACCATCTCCACCACAGAGCACCCAAACACAAGCAGTTAGTAAGGCAACTGTAGTGACCAAAGCACGAGGACCACCACTCCGAACCCCAAGTCAACGCTTAAAGCAGAAGAAGAATTGTTCTTAGGTCAGGTTCCGTAGCTATGGTTCATACTACTTTGCTCTTGCATCACTGTATTTACCCATACCAACTAATTTCAAATTTGAAGGATGCAATTGAAACTCCAATGGCACAATAGGTATGTTTGAAACCTATTTCTTTAACGTGTTTGCGGTTGTAACTTGCTCTATGTTGATTTTAGTTTAAATTGAATAAACAGTTATGTTCTCATGCCATGCACATTACAAGTGTTGTTATTGCTGTGTAGTTTCCCACACTTATATTCTGTCTATGCTGCTTTGTCTTAAATAGATATGATTCAAACTATCTCTATCTTGATTTGGCAACATAAACTAGAATGATATAGACCATACAGTGACCATACTACATAGGTATATGTTTGTTTCATGCTGTTATACTGTCCACCTTACTACTGAACTGGTTTACCAAAATGGGTTTCATATACAACATGGTAAACCTGTGATGTGTTTGTTTATTTCTCTTTTAGAACGCGGATAAAATATTGGAGAAGAGTACCCCGTTATGCAATGGTAAAGGAAGTAGTGCAGATAAGGTTCAAGATAGTGAGACATCCCTGTTGGTCTCCAAGAAAGCTGATAAAAACTATATTGAAGACACTGAGACAACCCAAAAGTCCTGTCTTGATGTAGTTCCTTGACGGCACCAGCTCTTCGAACTCGCTGCCTGAATTAGTTCGGCTTCTTGAGTCTCAACTTCAAGTTGAAAGACATCGATCAGATGGTATGCGACAGGAAGCAGAAGGACGGAGGAAGTCCCTGCAGAATTCAGATGCATACTTTCTGGTGCAACAACAAGTGTGGAGGATTTAAGCGCCAAACAAGAGAAAGTTAATAAGCTTGCTAAGCATCTTGCCAGCATTATGAGTACCCAGGCTATTGTTTCTTGAGCTCTTCTGAAGTGGTTTCAGTTCTGGACTTGTTTTGCCGCGGCATTTATTTGTACTGCTCGCCAACTTTGACAACCTGTGTATATGATATGCTGCTTTGTTCCCTATATTTGCACTGGTGGCGAACTTTGATGCCCAGTGGATGTAATATGTGTAATAGCCGTGATAGCCTAGCGTAAGTTGCTTGCTTATTTATTTCCTTGTTGTCTTGTTTATTTGTTTGCTTGTAGTCAGTGCAGTTCTTTTTTCGCGGTTTGCTAGTGGCCGCAATAACCTATTTTTAAAAACTAGGCCACAGTAACCATGGGCTACATATTTACTGTAGTTACCATGGGCCTCCTACGGGCCATAGAAACAATGGGCCTTCTAAGGGCCGTAGCATCAATGGGCCTTCTACGGGCCGTAGCATCAATGGGCCTTCTACGAGTCGTATGATCGATTGGCCAAACATGGGCCAATAACAGACCGCATTATGGGCCCTAAACGGGCTAGATTTGGAATTGTCCGTTCATGGGCCGACAATAACGGGCTATCGTTAATCGGCCGTATTTGATGACGCTGTGAAAATGGCCCAACGGATTAACGGGCCGCAAACGGGCTGATTGTAACCGCAGGTTGAATTTGGCCCACATGCAGAAAAGGCCAGTAACAGGCCGTAAGTAACCGAATGCTGGAAATGAGCCCAAGAATAAATGGGCCCTGAGAAGGCCGAAATATAACACGGGTTGGAAACAATCCAATGGAATAATGGGCCGTTAATGGGTATAAAGCGGTACACTGTTCATTGCGGGCCAGATTCACCACGGGCCGTTAATGGGCCAAGAGTTACAAATGGCCTCGTATGGGCCGAAAGACATCATGGGCCATACATGGCCTGGAAGTTACAACGGGCTGGAATCATATTGGACGGCCCAGATGAAGCTACTGGGCTTAATTCCGCTAGGCCTTAGCGGGCCGTGAGTTAGCAGGCGTAAATGGGCTGTATACGAACATGCCGTTAACAAGCTTTCCGTGGGCCAGCCCGTTACCTTTTGACCAAGTCAAACGGGCCGGCCTTTTCACCAAAATGGCCCTCTGTTCGGCCGTTCCATGTGTCGACGTATCATAGGCGCCTCTTGTCCAATGAATGGATGACATATGTCCCAACGGTGAGCCAACACGTGTTTCCCCCGGCCAATGAGAATTTTACACATGGAAAATCCTTATTGGTCCGGGCTGTTAGCGGGTTATCGGGTCCAAAACCGGACCCGATAGCTTAACGGCGACCCGTTATGGTGGATGCCACGTGTGGGTCACCCTTGACGAAAGCACTTCCATGACGCGCCATTTATCGTCGTGGAAGTGGACACTTCCCTGATGATAATTTTGGTAATGTCATGGAACACTTCTACGACAACACAGGTATGACTATCTTGATTCTGTCATAAAATTGTCATGGATGTACATGCATGATAGAAAACGTGACCTAATGTGACAAACACGTATCATCGCGGAAGTGTATTTTTTTGTAGTGTTGAGGCGCCGTACCCCGGAAGGGATTGACAACCCCTTTAACACGCCGGGTTGCGAGGATTTGTTATCTGTGTGCAGGGGCTGTTTACGTTGTGTTGCTTGGTTATCCTACTGGTTCGATAACCTTGGTTTCATATCTGAGGGAAATACCTACTGCCGCTATGCTGCATCATCCATTCCTCTTTAGGGAAATACCGATGTAGCTTCAAGCGACATCAGGAAATACCTACCGCTGCTGTGTTGCATCATCCCTTCCTCTTTGGGGGAAATACCAACGTAGCTTCGAGCCGCATCAGCGAGGCCCCACCACCGCCAGGCCACTGCCCCCACAACCACCATCCCCACCCGAGCCCCTTGCTTCCCTCCGGCGAACTCCGGCGAGCTCACAAAAATCGATTGACCCAATTTTGAAATCTAGTCTACCGTCATTTAACTATTGTGGAATATAAAAGGGGAAAACCATAAGCATTGCGAGTATAGTGTTGAGCGTGCCATGGTGGATCTGAAGGTGCAAACCGGACAAAGGCAACTTCGCAACCAATGTTTGCTTTCAACCAACAAGTAAGATCCTAAGTGATGGACACGAAATCACAGTAAAGCAGTGGTGATCTATTTTCTTGCTGCGATAAATAAGTTGAGCAGATACGAAAGAGTAGCACCTCTGGTGCGGCACCGTGTATGCATCTGCTGAGAATTTTACGGTGCCGCGGTAGCGATTGCTGTCGGCGGTGTGGAAGCAGATCTAGGAGGGTAGACATTAGCGGCGGGGGAAATATCCCGGCGTGATGGACGAGACAGCCGTAGGAGCGGCTCCGGCAAGGTGGACAATGGCGGGGATGAAGCGATAGGACGGGATGCAAGGATCCTGGTTCATAGTCGTGGTTGAGAGAGGTCGATCTCTTGTAATGGACGACGGCATCGGGGTATCAGCTCCGGCATGGTGGAGGAGGACGGCGGTGGATGGGTTGGCGGACGGAGGAGGCTGGGGTGGAGAGCGTGTTTTGGCGCCCACGGAGTACGAATGGGGAAATGGAGGGAGAGAGGAAGGGGGAACCATGTCTTCAGGGCGCGTTTGCCTCAAATGCGAGGAAATTTACAAACTTAGCCCCCGTTTAAAATTTCCTACATCACAACAATATTAGTCGGTTGGGGATAGGACGGTAATCTCGCATACACCGAATATTTGCCAACGGAGATTTTGGCCGTCGAGAGTTTGTTTTGACGCCCACTGTGTATGAATCGGGGAGGGAGGCGATTTCGGCCGAGGAGACACTGTGTTTTAGCTCCCACCGTGTATGAATCTGGGTGAGAGGCGGTTATGCATGTTTGAGTGAAATTACAAACCTGCCCCTATCAAGACCTATTGAAATCGAGCCGACGTGTGTTGCATGTCAGGGACAGGCAGTAATTTCCATCTCCCATATTTTTGTTTCGGGCGGTTACTGCGAGTTTGGCCGCTTCGTTCAATTTTTTGAGAAAAAGCTTGCACGTTTACCGTGCCAACTCAATTCCAATCCATTGTGTATTCTATTTTTGTTCGGGCAGGATCCATTTTCAATTGGAATAAAATTCTATATACATCATTTCTTCATATATACTTTCAAAAGCACAACAAAGAATTCTGCTCCTTTATATATATAATATTATTTACAAATACAATGATCTCAAAAATCATAAGGTTGAATTCAAAATTTTTAAACCAAATTATGTTCTACTAAAATGTATGGATCAATAATATCTACATATTAAATAACATAGATGCGCGTGAATTCATATGAGTATGCATGTTTGATAGATCAATTTTGGTTTGATTATGAATTACATGTATCATCATCTCGAATACAAATATTTGAATCCCTTTTATGTTGACAATTTCTATACACGCAACTAAATATTTGAATCTCCTTTCACGCCCATCTCTCCCGCATGCTCCTTCATGTAGCTATCACTCTCTTTTCTCCAGCTCGCCCGCACGCTGACTTCATGTTTCTCCTATTTTCGCAAACATGGTCTCTCGACGTCTCCCTTGAGAAGCGTCACACTCTCCCTATCATTATACATTACACGGTTTTCATTATCTAGTGTCACTAGGTACCTAAGCTTTCTTTTTCACCGCCACACACATACACCCTCACTCGTCTTTCACTTTGTCTTTCTCTCTAGGGTTCTCTCACGCACCCTATATCTCTCTAGTTATGACTCCTACCACTAAAATTACTCTCTCCCGCACACACAACATTTGTTGCGGTCTCCTTTCCGTCTTCATCTCAGTTATAAAACTGACATTATTCATTTGTTTACCAACCAGACAAACTCTCCCCCCTTCCTCTCTCTCACACACACACACAACTCCTACTTCCACTCCTCTTCCCAACTACCGTATCTCTCGCTCTGACACAAAACTCACGCTTTCGCACCCCGACTCGTATTTCTCTCACAAACATTGATCGAATAGCCTCCAGATAGGTTTATACACCCGCACACTCTTGCTTCCACTATCTCGTACATGTCTCTCTCGCGCTCCTTGTATCTATGTAGATTTTTCATCCCTTCTTGAGACACGCCCTCTAGATCTTGCACACTACTATCACCTCATTTTATGGTGATACCTCTCGCACAGATACTCTTTGTGTCTTTGTCACACACGCACTCCGTTCTCCTCCTCTCTCCCTCTCTCTCTCACACACACACCACACACATGGGCTTCCTGCAACAACTAGCAAGATGCCCATGCGTTGCATGGAACGTCAAGATGCATTTGTATGAGTAGTTTATCTTGTGGGAGAAAATGATGAACGAGGGAAGGACTTATTTGCAAATTGGAGAGGGGTGTGGGTATCTTTTTGCAAAATTGCCATAGTTTCCTTCCTATCCGTTAGATATAAATTGGACAGCCTATATTGCAGTATGGCAGGCACACCATCATCACCAACTCCGCTTTTTTATAAGAGTAGAGATATACCACTTCTCGAATCTTGAAACCAACCAAATTCCTCCCTTATCTCATCAAAACCGCCAAAGGAATATACTTTGAGTGAAACTTAACATATTTTTGGTGATATACGTATTTCAAAACTAGACTCTTTTCTATCAAATCGGTGAATATGTATTAATCCACTTTGATCGTGTGGCAACGCATTGGCACATTGCTAGTTATTACTACTGTATAATTTTTGGGACACTAGACAAACCGTGGAGTACATATACGTAGAGAAGAGGCGCACGCATGCAGTCGGTCTCTCGTTGTCTCGCACACATGAGAGTTACATAAAGGCACCGTAAAAAAGAAACCCTAAAACCCTTGGGGCATGATTGCTGCATGCGCGGGTACTGGGTACGTGGTGGAGCGCACCTTAGTAGGAATAGTCAGCTCGCGTGATAATTTGATCTATAGGAGTTGATGGTCGGGACCACAGGTGAACGACCTGGAGGCGGTGGCTCGCCAGTCGCCACTTATCGAGTAGCCACGTTTAAAATATCATTTTTAGCGGGGTAAGAGTTCCGATTTTCAATGGCGCGTTATATGTACTAGTTTTTAGAACGATTGGTATGGAGCAAAAATGGAATTCATAACTACTACCTCCATCCTGGTTTACTAGTCCCCATTCTATTTTGGGTCAAAGTTTGTCCACGAATTATACTTGTAAAATGTGAATGGAAAATGAGATTTTGTTATACCCAAACAAAAAAGGACTGGAGGGAGTGATTGATCTGACACAGATGCGACCTCTCATAGCGCAGGCATTGAACTGGCACGCCGGTCATCAGGGCTCCACTTGCTGCAGGCCAGGCTGAACACACCTCCTCGCCGCATGCAACCGGCTTCAGATTGCCCCGCCTACCTCAATTGAATCCGCGCGTGTGCCGACAACACGTCCTTCCGCCAGCCGGCCGGCATTTTAGAACACAACGCCGGTTGGCTCCTCTCGTCCGCCCGCTATTTAGACGAGGCCAGATGCCTGGCAAGAACCGCACCACACCGCCGCTCCCCATATCCTCCTTGCACCATTTTATCCACACTCCCCATAGCATCCGGTGAGCAGGAAGACGAGTTCTGCAGCATAAAATCCGGCTGGGTGCCCCGACGAGCCAGGCAACTCGTTGTCCCACCTTCCTCCCCGCCCCAGGCTGTCAGTACCATGGGTGAGGCTGTAGGCGGGCAAGCGGAGGAGCAATCCGCCGCTCCAAGCTGGCCCTTGGTGCATGAACTCGACGCTCTAAGCCTGCTCACAGAAGAGTCGCCAGTTGTTGCACACCGACACATGGGGAACCACGGCGTCCAGTGCATCGTGGTTGGCCGCGCCATCCAACGCAAACGTTGGCGGAACCGCGGCATGCTGGCGGAGGTGGCCAACACGTATGCGGCCACCGCCACACCGAGGAATTGTAGACCATGGGAGCCGCCGCCACTCGGGACCCACGAATGTTACGACCACCGCATCGCCGGCAGACACCCGGTGTGTTGCCTAGTTTGGCGCAAAACACCGTGGACCCTAGCCGCGACCGGCATTAGAAATATTATACCTGCCTCTAGAAGCTATTTGCGTTTAGTCAAAAAATGTCCAAAATATAATTAATTATGGATGGTCTTGACTTGTTGTGCTCGCACTGGTAGTAGGAACTAGAGATTTTTCTTTATTTTCAACTCTCCTCACATTTTTTTGGCTTTGAAGTGAATCATGGTTGTGGACATTATCTATGAATGTGCAGATATCTGTGAACATGAGTTTGATGTGGAAGTTGAACTTGGAATGTTGGGCTTGCGTGTGAACTATACCATGTCCAATGCTTCATCTGTTATTGTTTGGAAAGTAATTGTTGTTATTACATGACCCAAAAAAATATATTTTATGCCACATCAGTAGATGCACGGACATCACAACAGGCATGCTGACTGGATAAACATTTGAACCTAGCTATTATGAAGGAAAATTTGTATTGACAACAGTTTTAGATAGCAGGAAATGCCTAGCCTTCTGTGCCTCTGCTAGCTTCTTTCTGGCTTCTTCCATCTCTTCTTTTGCCTGGGTGAAGAGAGCATCTGATTGCACTTTTCACTTCTTCAGGAACTCAGCTACATTCTCAAGGGCTACTGCACGCTTTCTTTCAGCCTTTACTAGAGCCACGAGGACACGAACAGTTGACGACAACACCTGGCTTGTGTGTAATCTAGCATCATTTGGGAATTTGCAATTTGTGTCTAATCCAGCATCATTAGGGAATGGGCACCTTTTGTGTAATCCAGCCTCATTTTGGAAACATGATCTCGAGGTTGACCATACTTCCCTCCTCGCAGGAAGTGCATCCTGACATGAAGTTACTTCTTTTTTAGATCAATACTCAGAGCAACCCATATCCATTTATTAGAAGCCAGATAAACATGACTCGGAGAAGTGAATTCAAAAGGAGAAATATAAAAACAGACTCCAAGGTGAGAATACCCACTTCCTACATCAAGCTAAAAATGGAAGTATTAGGACGATTAAGACTCTTCTTATTACACATCGAAGAACACGAGGCTAAGAGAAACATAAACTACAATATATACACATCGAAAACATGAGGCTAAACGAAAGTAATTGAAAGGGTGTTACTTACCAAAGCTCGTTTTACAGGTTCGGTGCAGCTCCTCTTTAACTTGCCACGTTCTGTGAAGATGTCCCAATATCCCGTGTTTGGTCTTCATTGCTCATCTGCATGTTCGCACTCGTGGTTTTAAAATATCAACATGGCAAGAAAAATATAGTAATACTCACGCATCTGTTGGGCAACATTAAAGCACTCATCTGCCATGTTAGGGCATCTCCAACAGAAGTGCAATGCGCGGCGCGTTAAAAAGCGTTTACAGCGCCGAAATAGCCAGTTTTTATGGGCCGCAGAGTGCTGGCTCCAGTGGCCGCCACAAAAAAGTTGTGCGCGCGCTGCTCTAGCAGACGCGCTATATTTTTTCTCCTTTCTACTCTGACTTGATACACATTCGACTCTGAGTCGATACTGGCATAGATAGATACATAGATAGTTCTCAGCATAGATATAGCATAGATAGATAGAAAAGTAGATAGTTCAACTACTCCTCGTCGTCCGACTCCGCCTCGGTGATGTCCTCCTCCATGTCTCAATGTAGCCGTCAAGATACCAATCGTCCTCGGAGTCCCAGGGCGACATTGCTCCTAGCTTGATGTTGAATTGAGCAGCCGCCTTCTACGCCTGTCGTCGCGAAAGGCAGCTCCTTCTGCCCTCCTCTTCTCCCTCTCCACCCTCCTTTGCGCGTAGAACTCGCGCTCGTTGATGATGTCCTGCAAGAAGCGTTGGCGCCACAGTGCCATGGCTTCCTTGTCCATCTCGGCGATGCCAAGACGGTGCTCCCACCTCCGGTTGTCGCGACGATCCTCGTCGGTGATAAGCCGCAGCGGAGGCGCGAGCTCTTGCACCCGCTCCCGTGTTGGGGAAGTCAATCTCCCTATGAGGCCGCTGGAGGCGCCACGCCGCCGTGTCGTACGTGCGGGGGGCCTCGTGGGCGGTGTCGAAAGTGCCAAGGCCGAGGCGCATCTCGTAGAACCGGATCTTAGTGGAGAAGCCGCCGGAGGGGCGCGTGCAGACATCGCGGTAGCACCAAGTTTCCCGGTGGCGCGGAAGCATGGTGGCGCGGCGGCGCTGAGGCGAGAAAGAGCAGAGAGATAGCGGTGGCGAGGCACAAAGCGGGTGGGAGGGCGTTGGATTTTATAAAGCGCGCCGGACGCCACGCGCCAAAACTAGCACCCGCCCGGCCGCTTTTCCCCCCTTGCGCGCGATCCTTTCCCGAAGTCCCTGCTATCTCTACTCTCTTCTCTACTCTTATATATATATTATATATTTATATTTATCACTACTTCTTATATCTTATATATCTCTTGTGTATATTATACATATCTACTACTCTTATAAAAAACAGAGTTGGTGATGATGGTGTGCCTGCCATCCTGCAATATAGACCGTCCGATTTATATCTGACAGATAGGAGGGAAACTATGGCAACTTTGCAAAAGGATACCCACACCCCTCTCCACATTTGCAAATAAGGACTTCCCTCGTTCACCCTTTTCTCCCACAAGATAAACTACTCATACAAATGCATCTTGATGTTCCGTGCAACGTGTGGGCATCTTGCTAGTTCTATAAAACTTTCCATCATTTGCCACACTACTGGTTGCAGATGATGAACCTACCCAAGCACAGCGCAATAGAGGAGTGACTCACAATTACAAGGTGATATTCTGTTGGACAATGCAAGCTATAACCAATTACTTTTACGGGAACAATAGCAACCAGGAAATTTGAAGGGTAGGTATGAACAAAATTGGAACTGCACATGTACTACTAAGAGAATCAATACACACATTACCAATCAAGGAGGAGTACGATGGTCGCGGTGGCCTCTGTGCATCATGGTCGGCAATGGGAGTCAGTTCATTGTCCACGACGGTGGTGCTTCTGCGTTTGGCGTCGGCTTCCGAGAAGCAGATCCGAGACCGTGGAAGACGGTGCCGGGGAAGAGGCTCCGTGTACGATGACGACGGTGGACTGGCTCCAGTGCAGCGTACGACCTCGTCGATGAGGCAGATGCGCTACAGTGGACGAGTGCGCCGATGTAGAAGGGGAGGAGCATGAAGGCTGCAGTGTTGTGGAGAAGTCTATTTTGCGATGGGGATAGAAAACGGGGAGTATTCAGGTGTACTACTCTTGGTGCCGGGGTGGGGCTGGCTGGGCAGGGTGAGCCTGAAGTTACCTAAACAGCCCCCTACGAACCATCATCCGTAGGCCTGTTCCGAAGGATATGATGGTAATTTCGCACTGCTCGAATCAGAGTCACGGGAGATTTTCCCGCCGACCTCAAAATTTTCTAACACTTGTAACGCCCAATATGCGACCCTGTCCTAAGAACTTGACGGTCCCACCAAGGATAGAAGCGCATATTGGAGACGCTTTTGCAAGGTGGATATCATTACATCATACCATTACATAATAGTTGGGGATACATACAAGGCATACAAATGCCACATGAATACATCAAACATCATACATGAGAACAACATCCGGCTACAGATGAAACACAAACAGAAACTCAAACGACATCCACCCTGCTAGCCCAGGCTGCCGATCAGGAACCTATCCCAAGATCGACAAAGAAGAAGAAGACATGGCTCTCGCATCCTGATCATCGCATTACCTGTACCTGCAATTGTGGTTGTAGTAATCTGTGAGCCACGAGGACTCAACAATCCCATTACCATGGGTATCAAGACTAGCAAAGCTTAATGGGTAGGAAAGGGTAAGTGGTGAGGTTGCAGCAAGCGACTAAGCAATGTATGGTGGCTAACTTACGAGTACAAGAATAAGATGAGAAACTACACAAACGGTCGCCAACTAGTAATGATCAAGAAGTGATCCTGAACTACTTACGTTCAAACATAACCCAACCATGTTCTCCTCTCGAACTTCCCCGAAAAGAGACAGTCACGGTTACGCACGCGGTTGGTGTATTTTAGTTGAGTTTACTTCAAGTTCACTACACCGGATATTAACAAATTCCCATATGCCACATAACCGCGGGCACGGCTCTCGAATGTTTAAACCCTGCAGGGGTGTCCCAACTTAGCCCATGACAAGCTCGCGATCCGCGGAGACAATCCTCCATCGCGGGACCCTCCGATTAGACTCGGAATCCCGGTGCACAAGACATTTCAACAATGGTAAAACAAGTCCAGCAAGACCTCCCGGCGTGCCGACACCCTGATAGTAGCCGCGCGTATCTCGTCTCAGGCCATGTCCGGATGGGACATCCTATGAGTAAAACCAGATCCTCGAGTTTCCTCGTGGTGGCGCCGCGGTCTACCCGTTTGGGACCAACACCAACAGCACTGCCCCATTGTTTATGTAGAAAGAATCCTCGGGTTCATGACGCCCTATGCCAATTAATTATTTAGTTCAATATTATTATGGCATATGTTAAAACCAATGTTGGGCCTTCCTGGAAGAGTTTTATTCAAAGCGAACCGTCAAGAGGGGCCCATAAACCCTCAGCGTGTTAGGGACGCAAAATCAAGGAACATAACACCGGTATGACGGAAACTAAGGCGGCAAGAGTGGAACAAAACACCAGGCATAAGGCCGAGCCTTCCACCCTTTACCAAGTATATATGTGTATTAATTAAATAAGAGATATTGTGATATCCCATGATATCCATGATATCCATGTCGCAACATGGAACAACCTGCAACTGCACCTGCAACTAGCAACGCTATAAGAGGGGCTGAGCAAAGTGGTAACATAGTCAAACAACGGTTTGCTAGGAAGGGTAAAAAGGTTAGAGGCTATCATGGCAACTTGGGAGGCTTGATAAACAAGTGGTAGGTAGCGCGACATAGCGAGAGCATCGAGACAACTAGCATAGCAAATATAGTAGTGAGGTCCAAGGTGACGGTCATCTTGCCTGAAATCCTGCTAGGAATAAGAACGATTCCATGAAGAATACGAACGGGCATAGTCGAACGAATCCTCACGATCGCAACGAAACAGGAACTATCGAGAAGAAGCACAACCGGAAAGAAGCAAACAATATGGTAAACAGACAACACATAACATAGCATGATGCTCAACCAAGTATGATGCATGAAAAGGCTATATGATGCTACTCATGGCAAGATATGATGCAAACAAGAATAACACATCAAAGCAAGTTTAAATGAGGCCGGAAACAACATATAACAATTCCGGTAACTCCCCATATGCAAATTTTGAAATTGGTCCAGACCTGAACAAATCATTAAGTTAAAGTTGTTAAACAGCAAGTTAAAGTGCATCATGATGATCTACGCGTATTTCTAGTCAAGTTACGTATAAAGTTCATTTAATTCGGACCTACGGCCTAGAAGATATGAGCAAAACAATTTAAACATGGCATTGATGTAAATGCAAGCAAAACACAATCACAAACACTCCATAACAAGGATCAAACAATGCATGATGAAACTACATGCAAAACCAAGCAAGTTTCATATAGAGCATGCTCCAAACGGAGCAACGGTTCAACACATACACTCAAAACAAGTTTAAGGGACAAGTTGTCCAAAACAGCAATTAAGCACTTTGCAATCAAGGAAACGGCATGCTACAGGAAACATATGGGCATAAACATGATATGCACTCAAAGTAAAGATTGCATGCTTCAAATAACAGCAAGGTTCAGGTTCATAGGCATCAGGATTAATCCAACGAGATCAATGCAAAAGGCAACTTAATAACACAGATTATGACTGAAAAACAAGGCATACATGTGAGCAGAAATAACATGTTGACATGTTGGAGGCATGAAATGATGAGGCTACAGTGCAAGATCATGGCAAACAAAAGAATATCATTAAAGAACAGGTTAAAGATAGCAAAACATGATTACTAAGCATCTCCATATCACCCCTAGATCAACGGCATTCATCAAGAGAAGATTGCAAGTTAAAAACGGATTCTCAGACTTGGAGGAAATCTAGGAATGGAAAACAATAACATTATGATGCTGACTTTGGAGGCACATAACAGCAAGCATGGCACCATTAATAATTATTCAAAAGACACGGGCGTGTAGTATACATGATATATTTCAACTTAGTCCATGGGCACAAGTTCATAAGATGCATGGAGTAATTACTATGATTCTTGCAAAATGGAACATATTGTTAACAGGTTGACAGATTTCCCATGATGGCAACTTGAAAGCAAGAAAGAGACAAACTACAACAAGTTACAAGGCAACCAAGGGCATGGCGTAAAAGTACATATAACAAGGAGCAAATAACATCAAGGCATCATAAATATATGGCTCATGGGCTAGTGGGAACCATCAAGACAAGTTTGAATGTTGTAACAGTTTTAGGAAGTGTAAAACAGCAACATCATCATAGCATGTTTGCAAGCATGGAACAGAGGTCATATAAAGTCCAAAATTATAAAACCTGACATTTGGACAAAGTACTCATAGCATAATTCAATTCATGTAATTGGAGCATCTCCAAAAGAGGCATAGATTAATTAATAACAAGCTCACAACATGGCATCATGAAGTTAACAGAAACTGGAACATCATTTAGGCATGTTCATGGCAATGAGAACATATACTACAGAACATATATGAGGCATTAAAGGGCATGGAAAGCATGTACATGTAGAGCACTACAAAACATGAACACTGAGCTACTGCTATAAACCACCAGAACATGCTCAAAACATCATAAGTATGCAAATGATAACAGGTTCACAGACTTCGCAGAAATCATCGTCACAGAAATCAGCAACAGCATGTATCCTACTTTCCAAGCTTGATGCACTCACCACAAGGCACATAAAAATACATGATTACACCGCTGTAAAGATGGCATGAATATGCTTCTAAAACATGTTGACATGATGCTCAAAAGATAAACACACAAAGTGATATGAAAAAGATAATTTAGCAATTTAAGATAAATTCCAGCAGATTATATCATTTAGCACTTTTGCAATGAGGATTAAGGAATCAAGATGGACAGTAACATGCATGCAAATGACACTAGCATGTTGAGCACTCAGAGATGAACAAATCCATATAAAGAACATCAGCATCGGAGCAACATGCACAAAGATACACACATCACAAGAATGCAATATGAGGTGGTTTTACACGGACTTAAGTGAAAATCAACCTCTCGGGGAAAACGGGACGAAGTGGTACGGGGACGAGCAGATCCGGGACGCGGGCGGCGTTTGGATGGCGGGGTTGGTGGATCCGATCCAACCCCGGCTGGATCCGGCGATGGCGGCGGCGAACTCCGGCGAGGCCGGTCTCCGGCGAAGCGGCAGTGGCTGGATCCGGGCCCGGTGGCGGGTGGCTGCGGGCCTCGGGGCCCAGATCGGGGCCTGACGCGGGCCTGGCGGTAGGGAGCGGCACGGGGATAGGTGGCGCGCTGTGGTTGGGCGCGGAGCGGCGGTGACTTGTCCGGCCGTCACGGACGTGTCCGGTGGCGGCGGGAGAGGGGGAGACTAGGGTTTCGTCTTATTTTTTGACGGGGAGGGCTTATTTATAGGTAGAGGGAGCTAGGAGAGGGCTACTGAGGTGCGGTTTTCACCCACACGATCGTGATCCAATGACGGAGAGCATGGAGGGGGTTTAGATGGGCTAGTGGGCTGTTGTGAAGGGGTGGTGGGCTGGAAAGAGAAGGAGGGATTGGGTTAACGTGATTAACCGTTGGGGCATCAAACGACCTCCGAATGGAACGAAATTTGACAGACATTCTACCAGTGATATGCCAAGGCCACTCGACAAATCTCGGCCCATTCCGAGAACGTTTTTCTCCCGCTCACAAAACAAGATCTGGGAGGTGCGACGGGAGCATGTGAGAGTGTCAGATTTCGAAACGGACAACGGAGAAAAAGACCGAATGCAAGTTTTGAAAACATGCAGATGAAATGCACATCATGACATGGCAAAATGAAACACGCAAGCTAATGACATGGCAACGACGGCGAATGACTAGAAGACACCTGGCGCATCGGACTCGGGGAATTACAACTGAACCCCCAGTTTGGCGTGTTGGGTGATTGGGCTAAGCCACTAGCGAGTAGTACTAGTAGTTAGTAGTACTAGTAACTACTAATACTCCCTCTGTTTTTATTAACTCTGCATATTAGGTTTGACCGAAGTCAAACTTCCTAAAGTTTGACCAAGTTTATAGAAAAATATAAACATTTACCGTAACAAATATGTATGATGTGAAAGTACATCAATAATGAATCTAATGGTATTTATTTGTTAGGGTATATGTTAATATTTTTTGTTATTAACTTTGGGAGAGTTTACAAAACTTGGCTTTGACCAATGCTAATACACGGACTTAAATAAAAACAGAAGGAGTACACATTTGTTTTCTTAGTTTGTAGTGGAATTAATCATTTGTTGTAATCATGAAATAAATATATTAGGCTACTCACTTCGAATGTAATGGTTTATACAATTCAATAGTTAGAATCATTGTTGAATTCCAAGGTGTATACGAGGTCCATAGTACTTTACAATATGCTCAAACTCACATAATCCTAGTCAAATGAAAATTTAAGTGCATTTCATAGTTATTACTTTGTAGGATGCAGCAAAACCAACCATAACTCTACATGGTCCATTATAAAAGCAACATTTTGAACACATCCCAATGTTTGAATGAAACGTGCAGAGAGAGCTTGCAAAGATGGAGCAGATAGGGCGGGAAAGATTGTATGTATGTGGGAGAGAGAGTAGGAGAAAAACCTAATGAGAGAGAGAGAAAGAGAGAGGAAGAAGTTAGGTCTGTGAGAAAGATGGAGACATGTAATATACGTGAGATGCGTGTGCATCCGGATTTTGTCCACGTGGAAGGAGAAGAGACAACAGGTTTGATGAGAGAGCTGGAAAAACATGGATGAGAGGGGAAGGATCTCGTGGGTTGAGGGATTGATAATTTTGTGCGGGAGAGAGGGGAGGAGTCAGTCAGCCGTCATCACATCATCCTGCTTCCAAATAGCCCCACATTCTCTAGTGCAGTGTGGTCGCCGTCTTCGATCTCCTCGAGGCCCTATTTGAAGATTGAGGTGGTGTGCATGCTAGGTTGCAGAGAACCACAAGCGAGAATGGCCCTGCACTTCTACAGCTTGTCGAAACTTCTTGTCTTGAGTCCTTGCAGCACTTCAGTGTTCATCCTCTCAGCTTGTCCATTGCTCCTGGGATGAGCAACAGAGGCAAATGAAACCTTGCTTCTGAGGGTTTGAATGTATTGCACGAAGGCGCGGCTCGTGAATTGGGTGTCGTTGTCAGTGATGACTATATCGGGTACTCCGAAGCGGCACACCAATCCCTTCAAGAACTTGATAGCTGATTGTGCGGTCACCTTTCTCACAGGCTCCACTTCCGGCCACTTTGTAAACTTGTCGATTGCCATGTACAAGAATTCAAAGTCCCCGGTAGCATGGGGAAGCGGCCCAAGATGTTGAGTCCCTAATCCGAAAAAGACCATGACAAAGGGATCGTCTTGAGAGCTTGAGCATGTTGATGGATATTCTTGGAGTGGAACTGGCAGGCTTCACATCTGGTGACTAGCTCAATTGCATCTTGGAGGGCCCTGGGCCAGTAGAAACCTTGCCGGAAAGCTTTTCCAACCAAGGCTCTTGATCCAATATGGGAACCGCACATGCCTTTGTGTATCTCTGCCAGTAGTTCCTTCCCCTCTTCCCGGCAAATGCACTTCAATTTGCAGCGTTGGGCCTCCTTCTGTATAGCGTGTGATCGACAAACTAATACATAGCCCTCCGGGCTACTTTTTCAGCTTCTTCTTGCACTTCGGGAAGTTCTCCTGTTTGGAGGAAAGGGATTATGTGTCGTGCCCAAGTTGGAGCCTGATCCTTGGCAACAAGGATCAATGGCATCTCCTCGTTCGTGGGACCGCATATCTCAACCGCCAAGAGCTGGTAGTTCGGCGGGAGGGTGCTGCTCACCAGGCGAAGTGGAGTTGTTCTCGCCAACCTCTCTGTCGGGGGCTTCGGGAAGCTCTGCCGGGAGAGGCTTGCCAGAGTCCAGTTTCCTCCTCTTTCTGGCCATTGTTGTCGGGGATACTGAGGTTTGAGTGAGGTGGGGAACAAAAGTCCCTGGTTCCATAGGAAGCTTTTGCACAACGCATTTTGGTAGATGGTCAGCAATGCTGTTTTCAGCACACGGCACATGCTCTGTTTGCAATCCATCAAAACGCTCCTCCAGCTTTCTCACTTCCTCCACATATGCCTCCATCAATGGACTCTGGTAATCCTTGTTCACTTGTCTCACCACAAGGTGTGAGTCTCCATGAATAATCGACTTCTTAATTCCCAACTCTATTGCGATCCTGAGCCCGGCAAGGAGTCCTTCATATTCTGCAGTGTTGTTGGTAGCTTTCTCCTGGGGAAAATGCATTTGGACCACATACTTGAGGTGCTCTCCAGTGGGTGCGACAAGGAGCATGTCAGCTCCTACACCTTGAAGTGAGAAGGCACCATCAAAGTAAATGATCCACTCTTGGGGGGCCTCCTTGCCGGGGATAACTGTTTCTGGTGTCTCTTCGTCTGGGGTCGGTGTCCATTCTGCGATGAACTCCGCCAATGCTCTACTCTGAATGGTTGACTTACTCTCATACTTCAGACCAAAGCTTGACAATTCCAAAGCCCATTCCACTATTCTACCAGTGGCCTCCGGGTTCCTCAGTATGCGTTGCAAAGGGAAATTAGTGACAACTGTGATCTCGTAGGCTTGGAAGTAGTGGCGCAACTTCCTTGAGGCCATAATGAGGCCGAAGATCAACTTTTGAAGTCCAGAGTACTTTGACCTAGCCCCCTGCAACAGGGAGCTACCAAAGTACACCAGCCGCTGCACCACCTTCTTCTTTGTCGTGGTCTTGGAATTGTCTCTATTATCTTGTTCTTCTTTCTCCTGATCTGTACTGGGTCCTGCCGAGATAGGTTCACTTCCTTCTCCGGAGAGGACATTAGCTACAGCTGCTCCTTCGTCTACTTCCCGCTGCGCCACCAGCACTGCGCTAACCACTTGATTGGTTGCTGGTAAGTATTGCAGCAACGGCTCTTGTGGTTTAGGAGCGACCAAGGTGGGAGCAGAGGAAAGATAGGCTTTCAAGTCTCGCAGCACTGCTTCTGCTTCGGGGTCCACTTCATTGGCCATGCCTTCTTCAAAATTTTGAAGAACGACAAGGCACGCTGGACAGACTTGGAGATGAACCTACTCAGCGTGGCAACACATCCGGTTAGGCCCCTCACGTCCTTAACTTTCTTGGGTGCTTGAATATGCTCGATTGCCTTGATCTTGTCGGGGTTGGCCTCTATCCCCCGGTGGGACACAAAGAAACCAAGTAGCTTGCCGGAGGGAACGCCAAACACACACTTCTCAGGGTTCAACTTCAAGTTGATCTTCCGTAGATTCGCAAAGGTCTCTTAGAAATCCCGAATGAGAGTTGATTTGTCTTTGGTCTTAACTACTATGTCATCCATGTAAGCTTCAATATTCCTGTGCAATTGAGATCCAAACTCAATTTTGACCGCCCTTGCAAAGGTGGATCTAGCACTCTTCAACCCGAAGGGGCATCCACATGAAGGAGTATGTGCAACATGGGGTTATGACGCGGTCTTCTCCTCATCCTCCTTGGACATGACTATCTGATGATACCCAGAGTATGCATCCAAGAAGGAAAGCAGATCACACCCGGAAGTGGAATCTACGATTTGGTCGATTCGCGGCAAGGGGAATGGGTGATTTAGGCATGCTTTTTTCAGATCTGTGAAGTCTATGCAAAGCCTCCATTTCCCGTTCACCTTGCGAACCACCACCGGGTTCGCCAACCATTTTGGGTGCAACACTCCTCTGACCAAACTAGCTGCTTCAAGTTTCTTGATCTCCTCGGCAATGAACTGTTGCCGCTCTAAAGCTTGCTTCCTGACTTTCTACTTGATGGGATGGGCATGAGTGAAGAAAGCTAGGTGGTGTTCGATTACCTCCATGGGAACACCGGGGATGTCAGATGGTTGTCAGGCAAACACATCTACATTCGCCGACAGGAAGGCAACGAGCACACTTTCCTATTTGTCATCAAGGGTGGAGCTGATGGTGAACGTACCACTAGCGCCATCCAGCCCTACCGGGACCTTCTTCACAGCAGGTGAGGCAACCTTAGGCTTCTTTCTAGTGGAGCTCTACAACAAATCATCGATGGGTGCAGCACCCTCCGAAGAGGTGAGCTTCCCGGATTCCTTGCCGGTATATTTGCTAGCTTTCTTCCCTTTCTTGCTTTCCTTGGCGGGAGCTACAGCTTCTGCGGCCTGAACAGTGACTGCGTCTTGGTACATATTGTCTACGCATATGATTGCACCCTTCTTCTCTAAGGGAATGGAAATGACTCCCATCGGCCCTGGCATCTTCAGTGTGTTGTAGGCATAGTGGGATGCCGCCATGAATTTTGCCAGGGCTAGACGACCAAGGATCCCATTGTACGGCAGGGGGAGATCAACCACATCAAAGACAACCTTCTCGGTCCGGTAGTTCAATTCTGCTCCAAACATAACTCGAAGTGTGATCTTTCCCGTATGATGACTCCTGCCGGGATTGATCCCTTGGAAAGTGCCAGTAATCTTGAGCTCTTCATCTGATATTTGAAGCTTGCTGAGCACCTTGGGGAAAATCAGATTCAACCAGCCCCACCATCAACTAACATCTTCGTGACCTTGAGGTTGCGGGTTGTTGGTGAAACCAACAACGGCAAGCACCCTACCGCGGTTGTACGTTCAGGGTGATCCTCTTCGTCGAAGATGATGGGCATGCGGGGCCATTTGAGCGGTTCTCGGGAGTCTGCCGCTGGCTCTACGGTGTTGACCTCACGTGCTGGCTGTTTAAGCTTGCGGTGAGAGGAGTGCCAACATGCGCTTTCATCAACGCACAGGGCCTCAGTGGCCTTCTGGAACTCTTGCTCACTGGTTTCCTCTTCATCCCCTTCATCACTTTCGCCATCACCTTCTCTTTTCTCACGACCTCTCGCAGGTTTCTCCTGATGCTGGGGAGCCTTGCCGCGGCGGCCTCCTCTACCGCCGCGGCCCTTCCCGCCAACACCTTCTTGGTCCTTTTCCTTGTCATGCTTCTCGTACTCAGCTCTCTGCTTTTTGACAAGTTGCTCAACTTGGTGACACTCTTGGAGATCATGGCCCTTGGTCCGGTGAATCTTGCAGTATGGCCTGTCAGCCTTCCCAGCCTTTTCGGCCACCGTAGCCTCCTGGTAATCAGTGCACGTGGCAACTTCCTTGCCAGGAGCTTTGGTCTTAGCCTTCTTGCCGGTAGTAGGAGTGCCAGAGCCCTCAACAGCCAATACTGCCTTTTCCTTGCTCTTCTTATTGCGGTTCTTGTTCTTCCTCTTCGGGTCAGTGGCATCGTCGTCATCCACTAAGTTGACTTCGAAGCCATCCTCCTCTCCAGGGAGCCGCCTTCCTTCCTCTGTGCGGGCACACTTATCCGCCAAGGTGTATAGCTCATTCAAAGTCTTGGGCAACCAGACGTTCATCTTGGAACGTATCCTCCTGTTGTGCATGTTGGACTGGAATGCGGCAATCACAGCTGTCGGGTGGATGTCTGGAATGTTTCTGTGCACCCGGCTAAACCTCTGCATGTACTTCCGCAAGCTCTCCCCTTCCTTTTGTGGAAAGAGCTGCAGATCGCTCGGCCATCCTGGTTCTTCGTGGCCGCCCGTCAAGGTGCCAAAAACTCATGGTACAGGTCAGCCCATGATGACATGGAATCCTCCGAGAGGTGCATCAGCCATGACCTCACATTTCGCTTGAGTGCCAAAGGGAAGTAATTGGAGAACACCTTCTCATCTCTTCCTTCGGTGGCTTGAACAGCGATAGTGTAGATGCTCAAGAACTCTGCCGGGTTCAACCTTCCATCATACTTTTCTGGTATTTCTGTCTTGAAAACGCGGGCAGATGGCCAACGGACTTGTCATAGCTCACGAGTGAAGGCAGGGCACCCAACCTCGAAATGAAAGTATCCACCTTCACTAGGCCCGGGTTCGTCAACGTCTGGGCCATTGCGCCTGTCAGATTGGCGCGGGTTTCGCAGCGTCGTTCTATGGTGACGTGCGCGTCCTCCCTCCGCCGATCTTCCAGGACCTGCCGCAGATCTTGACGGGCCCGAGGGTCAGATGAAGCCATTGATACCTCGTCGGGCCCCTGGTTGCAGCCTCTGCGCTGGCTGTCGTGGAGGGGACTATACCGTTGGAGTGGCCCCCTCGACTTGGCCAGCGGCTTGGACTGTGGTTATTGCTTGTGGGCACCGCGGCGGATCCGCCCGCTGCGATCCTCCTACTTCAACAAAACCGATCAAACTCTGGATAGTGGCTCTCCACTCATTCATTTGATCGGCCACTGGTGGGAATCTTAGCAGGAGTTGGGCTCGCGCCATGGCTTCCAAACCATTGCTTGGCATAGACGACAATGCGGACCGCGACGTCGCTCGGCTACTGCCAGTACCAGTGGTGGCGGCACCGTTCTCTCGTTGCCGCGAGCCAGCCGCCACAATGGTACGGTGGCAAGAAGGGTGCACCTGGGGGTTGACGACCCCGTTCGGCGCTTCGTCTTGGTTACCCCGCCCCGGGGGAGGTGCTTGCCCTGCTGTCGCGCCCGTTGCAGGAACAGGCAGGTGTCCGCGGTTCACACCAGAGCAAGCATTGTCGCTGTGGTCGTGTCCTTCGGCACGGTTGGGAGGTGGAGACTGAACGTTCCCCCCACCCATGCGTTGTGGAGCACGGCCGTCAGAATGTTGTTGATGTCGCCCTCCTCTGGTGTTTTCTGCTCCCGCCTCGGCCGCGGAGGAAACGATGACAGCGCCACCTGCGCCGGTCACGTTCCCCACGGCGTCTGCGTCCCCCGACGCCATTGTAGCCCCCACAACATCAGTTGCTGAATGTGAGGGGGTCTTTGAGCTGGAAGGATGAGCAGTTGCGCCAGACTTCTTCTTGGGCGCCATGGATGATGAAGCCAATGATGAAGAAGAAGATGATGAAGACTGACGAGTGGTTCACGGCCTCGGGTTCGCACAAGCGCTCCCCCTATCTGGCGCGCCAAAGATGTCATGGTAGAACATGGCCACCTATGAGGCCATAGGCCCCTTTGTGGTTCGGCAGGGGGGAGGTCGCATTGCACAAAGAGCAGAGGCCATGGACAGCATGACAGTGATGACGCTGGTGGCTTTTACCCAGGTTTGGGCCGCTGAGAAGCATAAACCCTACTCCTGCTTTGGTGGATTGATCGGGGGACCGCGAAGAATGCACGACGCTCAAGCCCGGCGAGGTCGCCTTGGGGAGAGGAGCTACGCGCATATGAGCACAAAAGGGTCCGAATCCTTTCTAAGGTTGCCACGGTCCTCCTTTCATAGGCTAAGGAGTTACCACAATGGCAAAACGGTCATTATCCAGTGATTAGATAGCTAACTGTGCTATCATACCTAACTCTGGTAGTTAGGACAAAGTGCATTAAATGCACTGCTAGGTGTCATGTTGTGTATGCGGCCCGGCAGGCCTTCCGCGCCGCTTAGTCACCTTCCACCTGTCTGCTTGGCACGCCTCTGGACGGGTGTTATATAGAGGTGATATTCCTCCTAAATGGCTGCCATGTGCCAAATGACAGCCACTTAGCTATATGGGGCCTCGACACCACACCAATGGATGACTTGCGTTGTGATGCGGTGGAGTCTTGGCGGGGATGTACGTCGCCATTGGCCCCGACAATCCTTTCCGGGGAAGTCTTGGGACTTGTCTTCGAGGTGGCATCGACCTATCCAGGCTCGCCTGCCCGGTAAGGGAGGTTTTTCCTTAGTGATATCTTGTTATCTTGGCTTGTCTTGGTCTTCTTGATCCGCCCCTTGATTCTCCAAAGGGCTATCTCTTTGGCTTTGTTTTGTCTTGAATGTTGGTGGAGTTTGCATCTCTGCCACTGAGCCTGTGTACAGTCCGGGCAACATAAGTGAAGGTTTGTTGCACCGACAACCACCTACATGACGGAGGAACAAATCTGGTTCGGGCCTCAGTAGTGTAGCGTCACGATCGATCTTAGAGTGCAGCCCCTCCCTTTGCATCTTGAGGGTAAAACTTGAGAAGGAGGATGACGATGGCTGAGCGAAGACGAGGCATCATTCCATGAATGGGGATTTTGGCGATGGCTACGCAACTGCCCAGGTCGTGTCAGAGAGACGAGAGGTCAGGGAGAGGGAGGCAAGTGGAGGTTGTCACACGTACGGGAGGCTGTTATAGGCCCATGTTGGTGTACAAAAGTAGGGTCCTTTTGTACCCCTTTACTTGTGCACGGGAAGTTGTAGCCACACCTGCGGCCACGCTTGGTGGGGCAGAGGAAGCAAGGAACAAGACTAACAGAGCTACGCTGAGACCAGAGGTGCGAAGTGCGAAGGGGCAAGGTGGCTTTCCCCCGGCAAGAGCCTTGCCGGGGACGAGCTACGCTGCCCCGGCCTTGTCGGGGCAACTTACCAACACCAGCAAGACTGCCACCCTTGAGCCTGAGAGTTCCGACACCATCGACAACATTGGAACCAAGGCTCCGGAGGCTCCTGCATGGTGGCATGCAGATATTTGTGGAGACTGAAGGCCTGCAACACTAGATGAGAACCAGAAGACGAAGGACCCCGGCAAGACCCTTGCCGGGGACGCCCACAAGACCCTGGCAAGACCCTTCCCGGGACATCTGCGAGGCCACAGCCAGGCCCGCACTTACCAAAGCTTCACTACCCTATGGCCGTCCCGACGCAGTAGCCAACCTACCAACTAGGCACGCACCTACGTGGCAGCATGCAGCTTCTAGGCGAACCAGGCAAGCACCTGCGTGGTGGCATGCAGATCTTCGTGAAGACCCTGCCACCGCACCAGCGCAGCAGCCAGCCGGCCAGCATGGCGCTGCACACCTCGTCAGCTTGGACGCGCGTTGAAGCGAGGCGAGGCGGCGACAGATGAGACGAGCTTCCTTGCCGTCCCCGATAAAGCAAGAGGACACGTCGGCAGCGCATTAAATGCGTTTTGTCCTATGATGTCAGGAGATAAACTTGTACACTGTAGACACTTTCCACCTCCTGTGTGCCACTGTGGCAGCCCCTTTGACATATAAAAGGAGGCCCGAGGCGTACTGAGGAAGGATTTGGAAATTTTGGGCTAGGCATCACCGTAGCTAGTTCAAGATCTCAAGAACACTAAATATACACCAAAGCAGGACTGGGGTATTACGCATCGCTTGTGGCCCAAACCTGGATAAAATTCCCCCGCGTTGATCTTCTAAATCTGCTCTTTTCACAGCCCTGCGCCCCGGCAACCGTAGTAGGGACTCCCTGTGATCCCATACATGTCATTCTTGAACCCCGACATCCTTGGCGCGCCAGGTAGGGGCACAAGCTATGAAAATCTGGTTTTGAAGCCAACTCACCAACTACATCATCGCCATGGCCCCGAAGAAGAAGGGGATCACAGCGATCGGGTCGTCCGGAGCTGGCCCGTCCGCACCAGCACGGGCGGGCGATGGGGTGGCCCCGGGTGGTGCCGGAGGTGCGGCCCGCGAGCATCCACGACACTCTGGCAATAGGAGCCACGCAAGCGGCGTAGTTCGGGCCCAAGACGACGAGCCACGCGCCGCTGGGTCCAGAGGCGGGGCCGTGCTGCCCACGGGCGGCACGGCAGCCTCTATGAAGCCCCAGCCAGCGCCCGTGCCTCGACCTTCCCAGGTCGCGCGCGATAAGCAACAACGCGACGACGGTGCCCCTGTGCGCCGCCGCGGGAAGAGCCCTTTGTGTCATTCTCAGGACGCGCCGGGCCGGCGTGCGCACTTGGACACAGGCGGGAGCGGCGCACGACCGCGAGACCATGATGGAGCTCCTCCTAACATGGTTAGAAGTCGAAGCGCATCACGGTCCACACAACTTTCGCCACCTCCCACGCCAGCGGAAGCGTTGGCGCGCGAGCAGCTGCTCCTCGACTTCCCTCCTGCTGCGGAGAAGCTCGACGAGTGGAGAGCCACCATTCGGAGCCTCATCAGCTTCGCCAACAAAGATGAACCACGACCGGCGGGACCCTCGTGCCGGCGCTCCGTAGAGCCGGCACACGCTGATGGTGGGAGGACCGGAGGCGCTGCAACCACAATGCACTCTCCTCCCTCACGCCAGCAACAGCAGCCGCCGGCTCGTTGGGCCGACGGCTGTGATGATGTTTCGACAGCGTCGCCCGACCCACGAGCCCACCGCGTGAAGGAAATATGCCCTAGAGGCAATAATAAAGTTATTATTTATTTCCTTATTTCATGATAAATGTTTATTATTCATGCTAGAATTGTATTAACCGGAAACTTAGTACATGTGTGAATACATAGACAAACAGAGTGTCACTAGTATGCCTCTACTAGACTAGCTCATTGATCAAAGATGGTTATGTTTCCTAGCCATAGACATGAGTTGTCATTTGATTAACGGGATCACATCATTAGAGAATGATGTGATTGACTTGACCCATTCCGTTAGCTTAGCACTTGATCGTTTAGTATATTGCTATTGCTTTCTTCATGACTTATACATGTTCCTATGACTATGAGATTATGCAACTCCCGAATACCGGAGGAACACTTTGTGTGCTACCAAACGTCACAACGTAACTGGGTGATTATAAAGGTGCTCCACAGGTGTCTCCGATGGTACTTGTTGAGTTGGCATAGATCGAGATTAGGATTTGTCACTCCGATTGTCAGAGAGGTATCTTTGGGCCCTCTCGGTAATGCAGATCACTATAAGCCTTGCAAGCAATGTGACTGATGAGTTAGTTGCGGGATGATGCATCACGGAACGAGCAAAGAGACTTGCCGGTAACGAGATTGAACTAGGTATTGAGATGCCGACGATCGAATCTCGGGCAAGTAACATACCGATGACAAAGGGAACAACATATGTTGTTATGTGGTTTGACTGATAAAGATCTTCGTAGAATATGTGGGAGCCAATATGAGCATCCAGGTTCCGCTATTGGTTATTGACCGGAGACGAGTCTCGGTCATGTCTACATAGTTCTCGAACCCGTAGGAACCACACGCTTAACGTTCGGTGACGATCGGTATTATGAATTTATGTGTTTTGATGTACCGAAGGTAGTTTGGAGTCCCGCATGAGATCGGGGACATGACGAGGAGTCTCGAAATGGTCGAGACATAAATATCTATATATTGGACGACTATATTCGGACATCGGAAAGGTTCCGAGTGATCCGGGGTATTTTTCGGAGTACTAGGGAGTTACGGGAATACGGGGAAGAAGTATATGGGCCTTATTAGGCTTTAGGGGAGAGAGAGAGGCAGGCCGCGCGCCCCCAAGGCCTAGTCCGTATTGGACTAAGGGGAGGGGCTGCGTCCCCTCCTTCCTTCTCTTCTCTCTTCCCCTTCCTTCTCTTCTACTCCTACTACTTGGAAGGGGGGGAATCCTACTCCCGGTGGGAGTAGGACTCCTCTAGGGCGCGCCATAGCTAGGCCGGCCCTCCCCCCTCCACCACTCCTTTATATACGTGGCCAGGGGGCACCCCGTAGACACAACAAGTTGATCAGTTGATCTTTTAGCCGTGTGCGGTGCCCCCCTCCACCATAATCCACCTTGGTCATACCATAGCGGTGCTTAGGCGAAGCCCTGCGTCGGTAGCATCATCATCACCGTCATCACGCCGTCGTGCTGATGGAACTCTCCCTCGAAGCTCTGCTGGATCGAAGTCCGTGGGACGTCACCGAGCTGAACGTGTGCTGAACTCAGAGGTGCCGTACGTTCGGTACTTGGTTCGGTCGGATCGTGAAGACGTACGACTACATCAACCGCATTCTCATAATGCTTCCGCTTACGGTCTACGAGGGTACGTGGACGACACTCTCCCCTCTCGTTGTTATGCATCACCATGATCTTGCGTATGCGTAGGATTTTTTTTAAATTACTACATTCCCCAACAGTGGCATCCGAGCCAGGTTTATGCGTAGATGTTATATGCACGAGTAGAACACAAGTGAGTTCTGGGCGATAGAAGTCATACTGCTTACCAGCATGTCATACTTTGGTTCGGCAGTATTGTTGGATGAAGCGACCCGGACCGACATTATGCGTACGCTTACGCGAGACTGGTTCTACCGACGTGCTTTGCACACAGGTGGCTGGCGGGTATCTGTTTCTCCAACTTTAGTTGAACCGAGTGTGGCTACGCCCGGTCCTTGTGAAGGTTAAAACAACACTAACTTGACGAAATATCGTTGTGGTTTTGATGCGTAGGTAAGAACGGTTCTTGCTCAGCCCATAGCAGCCACGTAAAATTTGCAACAACAAAGTAGAGGACGTCTAACTTGTTTTTGCAGGGCATGTTGTGATGTGATATGGTCAAGACGTGATGAGATATAAATTGTTGTATGAGATAATCATGTTCTATTAAAGTTATCGGCAACTGGCAGGAGCCTTATGGTTGTCTCTTTATTGCATAAGATGCAAGTGCCATGTAATTGCTTTACTTTATCGCTATGCGATAGCAATAGTTGCAAAAGCAATAGCTGGTGAGATGACCATGTGACGAGACGTTGATAAAAGATCAAGATGATGGAGATCATGGTGTCATGTCGGTAACAATGGAGATCATAACAGTACTTTGGAGATGAAGATCAAAAGCACAAATGATGATGGCCATATCATGTCACATATTTTGATTGCATGTGATGTTTATCTTTTATACATCTTATTTTGCTTAGTTCGGCGATAGCTTTATAAGATGATCCCTTACTAAAATTTCAAGGTATAAGTGTTCTCCCTGAGTATGCACCGTTGCGACAGTTCTTCGTGCCGAGACACCATGTGATGATCGGGTGTGATAAGCTCTACGTTCACATACAACGGGTGCAAGCCAGTTTTGCACACACAGAATACTTGGTTAAACTTGACGAGCCTAGCATATGCAGATATGGCCACTGTCGTGGAATTGTCACGACAGATGTCCTCATGAAAGGACTTAGTCGTGGAGCCATCGCAACTAGGAAGCTTAAAGGGGTTAAAGCGGGACAAGGGACACGAGGGTTTATACTGGTTCGGCCCCTTGCGGTGAAGGTAAAAGCCTAATCCAGTTAAGGTGGAATTGCTAGGGTTTCGATGACCAGGGAGCGAATCCTCTATGTCTGGCTCTCGATTTGATGTTACTTGCCCTAAGCCGCCGCCGGGTCGTCCCCTTATATACACGGGTTGACGCCCTGCGGCCTACAGAGTCCCAGCCGGCTCATAAACAATGTCCGGCTCGGTGACTAGTTAATCTTGCCTTACAATACAAGTCATGTCATTATGGCGGTTTATCGCTACGGGCCTTAAGTCGCCTGTGGGCTTTGGGCCCTAATCTGAACCGCCATCTTCAAGCTTGATATTGGGCTTCATATGATAATCTACATAGCGGAACCCGGCCCCTCCTGGGCGGGTTACACTAGTAGTTATATTCCCAACAATAGGCACCAGATTGATTTGAACTGGTTCATGTCAATCTTCAATACTTAAGCAAAATCTTCTGCTCTTCTCTTGTATAAAAATTTTTGTAACCCGCCATGACGTCATCTTCTGGATTCATGATAACCCGCCGTGACGTCATCTGCCATTTAATTCATATTTTATTCAATAATATCCCAATGTATCCTTATCTTTAATGACCGTTCCAAGAATTGAGGCGTCGGAGTAGCTGGATAACCATGTTTCGGCCTCCTCGTTTCTCGCGCCCACTCTGTCAGTCTTTCCTTATAAATAAGCACGACAAGGTCATTCTTCATTCTCCCCCTTTCCATCTTATTCTTCCTCTCGCGACTCTGCTGCTACTCGAGCTCCGCCGCCGCCGCCACAGAGCACCTCGTCTTCATCGACCTCGGCCGCTGCATCAACCTGAATAAATCCAAAGAAACAGCGGCGACCCTCCGTAGTAGATCTGCAACTGTAAGTCTTCATCTTCCTGCACCTCAGATCCGCATTAGGGTTTGCGAGTTCCTCTGTGTTCTTCGCTGCTCATCACGGATTCTTCATGGTTTCTTCATTGCATCTTCTTTTGATCTAAACGAAGTACTAAACTCATGCGGTAGTTGTTTCGCATCCATTTCAGACGCTAGTAGATCCCTTTTTCTAGTTCAGAGGCCTCATCAGAACTTATGAACTCATCCGCACCAATTTTTAGGTCTAGAATATTTTCTTTTTTGAGCAGCCATTTGATCCAAATCAATAGCTGCGACCTGTGAAACCTGTTTTTGTACACTTAGTCGATGCTTGTATCTTGATAGATCCACTTAGCCATGGCGGCTCACACCCCTGGCTTTAACTGGAGATGCTCAATAAATGGGAGCAACCAGGCCCGATGGCTTAAATAACTGTAACTGCTCATGGCGGCTTAAATAATTTGTCATAACTAACTATATACCATTAGGCCCCTTTATAAGCCACCATCTTGAAGTACTCTTCTCCGGCTTAAATTTTGAACCGGAAATTTTTATTTTGTCGTAGGCTTCCATCTCCACAATGCCGCCCAAGGCTCCCAAAGCACCCGTTACATGCAACTGGATCAAATCCATCGTCACAGATAACACATTTAATGATTTTGTGAAGACTGGTTATATGCCGAAGAAGGAAGTCATGTCCTACCGTGCTCCTGATCCAATAGAAGAAAAACCTCATCCCAAGGAAGGGGAAGTTATCGTCTTTACTGATCATATGAACCGGGGTTTTCTCCACCCGGCTCAAAGTTTTTCAAAGACGTCTTGCACTTTTTTGACCTCCGACCTCAAGACATCGGGCCCAATTCCGTGTCTAATATTTGTAATTTCCAAGTGTTCTGTGAAGTGTACCTTGGAGAAGAACCCAACTTGCTGCTCTTCAGGGACTTATTTTATTTAAACCGCCAAAATGAACGTGCCAATGGGCCTAGCTTGGAACTTGGTGGGATTTCAATCCAGCGACGGAGAGACTATCTTTTCCCATATGCCGAACCACCGAGTCACCCTAGAGACTGGAACTAGACGTGGTTCTATTGTCAAGATACTTCTCCGGCTAATGAGAACCCTCTGCCCGGCTTTCGCGCCCTGCGCCTCGAGTCCACTCACCCCTTGCCACATAAGTTGTCTCTTGTTGAACGCCAAAAACTTGCCCCCACCATGAGTAAAGTCAAGGCTCTTCTAGGGAATGGCTTAAACGGTATTGATCTGGTCCGGGATTGGATTACCTGGTGGGTTATTCCTTTGAGCCGTCGCCCCGGCTTGATGTGCGACTACATAGGCGAGAAGAATGATCCTCTGCGGCACAGCTCTGACGATTTACCTGAGGATGTCATTTATGATATGACAAAGTCTCTTCTGAATGAGAGCCTGGTAGACTGTGGCAATGTAGGTTTGAGCCCTTTCTGCAAAGCTAACCCGGCTCCAGTGGTAAGCTAGTAACTTAAGCATTTTTATTTTATACTCTCTCCTTTTGAGATTTTACCTCTACTAAAAACTCTTGTTGAAATTCACAGGCCAATGACGATTTTTGGAAAGCCAACTATGATCATGAGGCTACAAAGAAGGCCAGAAAAGCTAAGAAAGCCGCCAGGAGAGCCGCCGCCAAGAAAAAAGGACATAAGCCCAGTGCCTCAGACATGTTTCAACTAGAGGACACCTCTGAGTCAGAGGTAGCTCTTGATTCTTTAGGCTCCTTTTTTAACTATCTATTGACACTGATTATCATCAGGAAGATACTGGAGCAAGTCATGCATCGGTTGAAGAGGTAACTATAATTTCCTCCGACTCCGAGCCTTTGCCAAGACAGAAAGTCCGAAGACGAACCCGGAAAGTAAGATTTTCACATCCTTTAGCTTACCAAGATCCTCAATTTATTTTGAAGCGACAGATTCATGAGAACCGGAGGCAGACCAGGACCAGTAAAGATGCGGAACTCTCCTCCAGCTTGCCCAATACACCAAAGAAACGTCGAAACGAGGTCACCTCCGATTTAAATTCCTTTTATCCCCTGGCGGGTCTCACTCGTCAACCACTCAATTCTTCTGACTCAAACTTCCAAGGAACTTCTCCTTCCCCCGGCGAGTCAATGCAGTCCAATTTGCCGGCTTTCAATACCGCTCCAGGGTAATGATAACCTGCTTAATCTATGCTTAGTTCAACTTGTTGTATTTTTACTAGCCTTTTGATTTATGCAGTGGTCAAGCAAAGCCCAGCAAGAGGGCAAAGAAGAACAAGCCGGCTGTCGTGGAATTGTCACGGCAGATGTCCTTGTGTAAGGACTTAGTCGTGGAGCCATCGCAGCTAGGAAGCTTAAAGGGGTTAAACGGGACAAAGGGCACGAGGATTATACTGGTTTGGCCCCTTACGCTGAAGGTAAAAGCCTACTCCAGTTGAGGTGGTATTGCTTAGGGTTTCGATGACCAGGAGCTAAACCGCTCTGCTTGGCTATCGATCTGATCTTACTTGTCCTGAACCGCCGCCGGGTCGTCCCTTTATATACAAAAGGTTAACGCCCAGCGGCTCTCAGAGTTCCGGCCGGCTCATAAACTGTGTCCGGCTTGGACTCTTAACTATTCTTGCCTTACACTACAAGTCATGCCACAACGGCGGTTTACCACTACGGGCCTTAAGTCGCCTCTGGGCCTTAGACCTATTACTAAACCGCCATCCTTAACCTGTCCTTGGGCTTCTGAATGAAGAGATGTCGCAACGTAACCCGGCCCATCTCGGGCGGGTTACACCAGTATCTATATCTTCAACATTAGGCCCCAGATTGATTTGAACCGGTTCATGTCAATCTTCAATACCTTAAGAGAAAATCATTCGGCTTCTGTTTTGTGCGAAGGTTATAACCCGCCATGATGTCATCCTCTGGATTCTTGGTAACCCGCCGTGACGTCATCCGCCATTAATGCACGTTCTGCCCAACGTATCTCAACGGATCCTTATCTTTAATAATTATCCCGAAAATCAAGGCGCCTCTGTAGCTGGATAATCATGTCTTCAGCCTCCTCGTTTCTCGCGCCCACTCATCAGCCGTCCCTTATAAATAGGCCCGACCGGGTCCTCTCTCACTCTTCCCTTTCCGTCGTCTTCCTCCTCTCAAAGCCTCAGAGCCCGAGCTCCGCCGCCACCGCCGCGCCTCTCGTCTTCCTCAGCCTTGGCCGCTGCATCAACCTGAGCTAGTCCAGAGAACGGCGACGACTCTCCGCAGTGAACCTGCAACTGTAAGTCCTCTTCTCTCTGTTCTTTTATAGTTCTTCCACCGCAACTTCTTTTGATTCGAAAAACAGTACAAAACTCCTGCGGTAGTGGTTTCACACCCATTTCCAATACTAGCACATCCCTTTTGCTTGCAAAAAGGACCTCATTAGGACTTATGAACTTCTCTGCGCCAGTTTTTAGGTCAAGAAAATTTTCCTTTCTGGACGATCGTTTGATCCAAAATAATTACTGCAACCTGTGAAACATTTTTGTGCAACACTTAGGCAAAAATTGCATCTGTTAGCTATGGCGGCTCATATCACCGGCTTAAAAAAGGCGATGCTTCATGAATATTCCGGGTCATCCATAACATAGTCAAATAACTTAATTGCTCACGATATCCATAACGGCTTAAATATCCTTACACAATTGGCTATATACCATTAGGCCCCTTCATAAGCCGCCACCTTAAATACTGAACCGAAATTTTCCTCCGGCTTAAATTTGAACCGGAAATTTTATTTTGTCATAGGCTTCCATCCTTCACAATGCCGCCCAAGGCACCCATTACATGCAACTGGGTTAGATCCAACGTTACTGATAGCACCTTAGCTGACTTCGTGAAAACGGGTTACCTGCCCAAGAAAGAGGTCATGTCCTATCGTGCTCCTGACCCGTCCGAAGAGAGACCTCAACCCAAGGACGGAGAGGTTGTCATATTTGCTGATCACATGAGCTGGGGCTTTGCTCCTCCCGGCTCAAAATTCTTCAGAGATGTTCTGCACTTTTTCGACCTGCGACCTCAAGACATTGGACCCAATTCCGTGTCAAACATTTGTAACTTCCAAGTGTTCTATGAGGTGTACCTTGGAGAAGAGCCCAGCTTACTACTCTTTAGAGAGCTATTCTATCTGAACCGCCAAAATGAATGTACCAATGGGCCCAGCCTGGAGCTCGGTGGAATCTCAATCCAACGACGGAGAGATTGTCTCCTTCCTTATGCTGAGCCGCCAAGCCACCCGAAGGACTGGAACCAGACATGGTTCTACTGCCAGGACACTTCTCCGGCTGATGAGAATCCACTGCCCGGCTTTCGCGCCCTGCGTCTGGAATCAAATCACCCCTTGCCAGATAAACTATCTCAAGCTGAACGTCAGCCACTTACTCCCACCATTAACAAGATCAGAGCTCTTCTGGGGAACGGCCTGAATGGCATTGATCTGGTCCGGGTCTGGATTGCCTGGCGGGTGATTCCTTTAAGCCGCCGCCCCGGCTTAATGTGCGATTATTCGGGCCGGAAGGATGATCCTCTTCGGCACAGTCCCAACGACTTACCTGGGGACGTCATTGATGACATGACCAAGTCTCTTCTGAACGAGAGCCTGGCAGATTGCGGGAGAACAGGCTTAAGTCCTTTCTGCAAGGCTAACCCAGCCCCAGCGGTAAACTATTGACCTGAACACCTCACCTTCCATTTTAACGATTTCGTCTTAACTTCAAGAACCTTTGTTGTATTTTACAGGCTAATGATAAATTCTAGAAGGTCAAGTATGACCATGAAGCTGCTAAGAAAGCTAGAAAGGTTAAAAAAGCCGCCAGGAAAGCCGCTCCCCGCAAGAAGGGGAGTAAACCTAGCGCCTCGGACCTGCTTCACCTGGAAGACACCTCCGAGTCAGAGGTAGCCCTTGACTCTTTAGGCTCCTTTTTAAACCATCTTATTGACATGGATTATCAGCAGGAGGACACCGGAACGAGTCATGAAGTGATTGAAGAGGTAACTATAATTTCCTCCGATTCGGAGCCCTTGCCAAGACTGAAAGTCCGAAGAGTAACCTGGAAAGTAAGATTTTCACATCCTTTAGCTTATCAAGATCCTCAATTTCTTTTGAAGCGACAGATTTATGAGAGTCGGAGGCAGACCCGGACCAACAAAGATGCAGACCTCTCCTCCGGCTTACCCGAAGCATCAAGGAAGCGCCGGACCGAGGTTATCTCCGACTTATATCCTTTTCATCCTTTGGCGGGCGTCACTCGTCAACCACTCAATTCTTCTGATTCAAACTATCAGGGAACTTCACCTTCCTCCGGCGACTCCATGCAGTCTAGCTTGCCGGCTTTCAAAACCGCACCCAGGTAATGATGATCAGCTTATTTTGTGCTTATCTTACTCATGTTTTTGCACTAACCCTTCACTTTCAGTGTACAAGTAAATCCTAGCAAGAGGGCGAAGAAAAATAAACCGGCCGAAGAGCCGGTCCTGACTGAACCTGATGCTTCTGCTCATGAGCCGCCGTCTGCACCAGCTCCTGAAACCACCACTGCTCCATTTGATGAACAAGTTATGGAAGGTTCTGATAACCCGGAGATCCCCAGCCCGGCTCATCCAGATGATCCGGACGTTGTAATTACCCGGACCGAGTTTGTTGAACCGGGAAGACCCATCGTGTTGGCTAGGTGCTCTGCCAAGGAAGAACTTCTGGAACGCCGCAGGGCCAGGCTGGACATCACTAATTATGCTAATCTGAGCATTGGAGATATTGTCTCTGGCTATATTAATCAAGTGCACAACAGCCGGGACCTGGAAATTGATATGGTGAAGCAAATACAGCAAAAGTCTGAGGTATGACTCTCTTGCTTATTCCATAGTTATCCTTACCATGCCAGCCCCCAAGTCTATTACTTATGATGAAATATGTTGTAGACTTAATACCGGCTTAATAATCACTGCAAGAAAACCAGCTTACCTGGTAACACTCAAGGGCAGGGTTAAACAGCATAGTTGAACTGGTCCTTACCTTATTTTAATCAAGTAGTTGAGCAACTTTACACATTAGCCCCCAAGTACCGAGTACCTTTGCCTGCAAAGTGCTTGGGACTTATTTTCATGAACCGGCACTGTAAATAGAGTCTTTCAGCATACATTAGCCCCCAAGTGCCAAGTGTCTTTGCTTGCAAAGTGCTTGGAACTTAATGTTGCATTATAATCACCCTAACTGTAACCCGGAATTTGTACAGGCCGCCTGTAAGAAATTTGAATTGGAAATCTCTGATCTAAAGAACCGCCTGAAGACTCAGGAAAATGAAACCCAAAAAGCCAACTCCAAATTTGAATTCAGTGTATCTGCACAAGAGAAACTGAAGAAAAAGTTTGAAGCAGAAAGAAAAGCCTGGGTAGATGAAAAAACTGCTTTGCTCAGCCGGGCCGAACAAGCGGAGGCCACTCTTACTGAAAGAACCGCCGAGCTATCCGGCTTAAAACGCCATGTATGTCAGATGGTCTCTGCAATCTTTGGTAAGTTACTCTGTAAGTTTCTAACTAGTTTACATCGTTCATTTCCCATAAGTATCTCAATTGCCATCAGCTCACCTGACTTTGTAATGCAGATCCCAGGAGTTCCAATCTCAACCAGAACGTGCTGACCAAGCTGAAGGCGGTTTATACCTTGGTAGAACAACTTTACACCGGGTCACAACGTGCCTTAGCCGTTGTGGCTCTGTCAAACGAAGTTCCCACTCATCTGGCAGATGTACTCAGGCAGCTTGCCGTGCTTCCTCAACGCTTCCAAGAGTTAAGACGAGCTTCTGCAATAGCCGGAGCCATAGCCGCTCTATGTCGGGCCAAGGCGTTTCTATCGGAGCTAGACCCGGCTGACATCGGCCTTGGGTATCCTAGCTTGAAGGAAGATGGCACTCCCTTTGACCAGAAAGACTTCGCCGCTTGTGTGAAGAGTGTACGCCCGGTGGCCACTTTGATTGGTAATGATACAGACCTTACCAAATATCAACCGGGCTATGACGCGGAGAATCAGAGGATCCCAACACCTCATTATGAAGCAGTCAGCCTGATTCCTTCGACTCGTAAGCATACCTTCGCCCCTGAAGTTGACCCAGCCGGGTTAATTGATGATGAAGCTCAATTTGAAGCCTTGAGTGGCATTGACTGGAAATCATCAACCTTCCAGGACATGGAAACAGCCGGAGGAGCGGAGAGGGATGAGCCGGAAGCTTCAACCCAACAAGCACCTTTGATTTCTTAGGCGGCTCATGGTTATGTCTCAAAAACAATGCCTGACCTTTTGGACTCGGGGAGTCCTGTAATAGAGTAGGACGAACACTTAATTTTGTCGTGCCATCGTGCACGTGTGTAGCGGTTAACTCTATTTAAACTGCACTTTTATATTCTTCCGGGTTATGTTTGATCCTCTGCTTTCCTTAAGTTTAAAGACCTATCTTTAATTGTCCTGCATAGAAAACAAATCACAAGTCTCTAGGCGGCTTACCGCATGGAGAGTCATATATTTTACATATAACCCGGAATATGAATCAAAGTCATAATAAACCGGCTCTCAATTATATCTTCGAGGTAATCATAACGGCATACCTGCGAGCCTTCAAGTACACTTCCGGTTTATGTAACCCGAATAATGAGGTTGAGAACTCAACTCCGGTTCACCAGCACATATAACTTATTATGTGCTACCAACATTATTAATCAAGGTTAAGCCGGTGGAATAAGAACCACCCTTGAATACTTTTGATATTATCAAAAGAACTGGTTTGCAAACCAAGAGATCTCAAAAATTTAGGGCTTCTGATTCGAATACGACCAGAGAACCATCCCAAAGGGGTTAAGCTAAGATTCGAATGCGATCATATAGCCCCCAGTGGCTTTGGCGTTGCCTATCAAGAGGGTACCGACAGCTATGTTCTCTTTGGTTCGAATACGACCTATGTTTGAACAGGAAGCCCCCAAATGACCTTGAAAGTTATTTAACGACGCTGATTCGAATACGATCCACGTCGGTTCTCAAAGGGGGTTGAGCTATGATTCAAATATGATCAAGAAAAACTCCCCAATGAGCTCGGCAATATGCCAATCAGGTGGGTATCGACAGCTATGTTCTCTTTGGTTCGAATACGACCTATGTTTGAACAGGAAGCCCCCAAGTGATCATATTTTTAACGGCTAGATTTGAATTCGATCATAAGCCGGACCAACCTCCAAGTGACCATGTAACATTACAATGAAAATAGCAATGATACATTTACCTTTGGAGGAAAAAAGGACAGAGGTCCTGCTTTATTATTTATCACAATATATACATGGCTATAGAAATATGTACATTATGAGAGCCGGTGGCTCAAGTGTAATAAGGCCGAAGCTGAGCTATGTTCCACGGCCGGCGAGTCTCCTCCTCCGACTTACGTGAATCTTTGTGCTCCCGAACATCGATAAGGTAGTATGACCCGTTGTGCAAGTTCTTGCTGACCACAAAGGGCCCTTCACAAGGTGGGGATAGCTTGTGTGCATCTGTTTGATCCTGCATGAGCCGGAGCACCAAATCACCTTCCTGAAAGACCCTGGACTTAACCCGGCGGCTGTGATAGCGGCGCAGGTCTTGTTGGTAAATCGCCGAGCGAGCTGCTGCTACATCACGTTGTTCGTCCAACAAGTCAAGAGCATCTTGATGCGCCTGCTCATTATCCGCCTCGACATAAGCCGCCACTCGACGTGAGTCATGACGGATGTCGCTAGGGAGGACTGCCTCAGCTCCGTAAACCATGAAGAAAGGTGTGTAACCCGTAGACCTGTTAGGAGTAGTATTGATGCTCCATAATACAGAAGGTAATTCCTCCACCCAACAACCCGGCGTCCGTTGCAAAGGGACCAAAAGCCGGGGCTTGATGCCCTTCAAGATTTCCTGATTGGCTCTCTCAGCTTGACCATTGGATTGAGGGTGAGCCACTGATGAAACATCAAGCCGAATATGCTCTCGTTGACAAAAATCCGCCATGGTGCCTTTAGATAGATTGGTACCATTGTCAGTTATAATGCTGTATGGAAAACCAAAGCGAAATATCACCTTTCTCATGAACTGAACCACCGTGGCTGCACCACACTTACTAACTGGCTCTGCCTCAACCCACTTCGTGAACTTGTCAACTGCCAGCAAAAGGTGGGTCTTCTTATCTTTGGACCTTTTGAAAGGCCCAACCATATCAAGCCCCCAGACTGCAAACGGCCAAGTGATTGGAATCATCCTCAACTCTTGAGCCGGCACGTGAGCCCGTCTTGAGAACTTCTGACAACCGTCACATTTACTGACCAAGTCTTCTGCATCAGCATGAGCCGTCAGCCAATAAAAACCATGATGAAAAGCCTTGGCCACAAGGGATTTTGAGCCGGCATGATGGCCACAATCCCGCTCGTGAATCTCGCGTAAAATTTCTTAACCTTCCTTAGAGGAAACACAACGCTGAAAAGCTCCAGTGACACAGCGATGATGCAGCTCGCCATTGACAATTATCATTGACTTAGACCGCCGGGTTATTTGTTTGGCCAAAGTTTCATCCTCAGGCAATTCTCCCCGGGTCATGTAAGCCAAGTATGGCACTGTCCAATCTGGGATAACGTGGAGAGCCGCCACCAACTGTGCTTCTGGGTCAGGAACAGCCAAGTCTTCCTCTGTAGGTAACTTGACAGAAGGGTTATGCAGAGTATCCAAGAAAGTATTAGGCGGCACCGGCTTTCGCTGAGAGCCTAACCGGCTTAATGCATCAGCCACCTCGTTCTTTCTGCGATCGATGTGCTCTACTTGGTAACCCTGAAAATGTCCAGCAATGGCATCAACTTCGCGGTGATAAGCCGCCATGAGGGGGTCCTTGGAATCCCACTTGCCTGACACTTGTTGGGCCACCAAATCTGAGTCGCCAAAGCACCTTACCCGGCTTAAGCTCATCCCCTTAGCCATCCGAAGACCATGGAGCAAGGCCTCGTACTCAGCTGCATTGTTAGTACAGGGAAACATCAACCGTAGTACATAACAAAACTTGTCACCTCGAGGGGAAGCTAACACAACTCCAGCCCCCGAGCCCTCCAATTGCCTGGATCCGTCGAAGTGAATAGTCCAGTATGTATTATCCGGTTTCTCTTCAGGCACCTGCAGCTCTGTCCAATCGTTGATGAAATCCACCGATGCTTGAGATTTGATAGCAGTGCGTGGCACGTACTTTAGACCATGAGGCCCGAGTTCTATGGCCCACTTAGCAACTCTTCCTGTGGCTTCTTTGTTTTGGATGATATCTCCTAGGGGAGCAGAACTAACCACAGTGATAGGGTGGCCTTGGAAATAATGCTTAAGCTTCCGGCTTGCCATGAACACCCCATAAACAAGCTTCTGCCAATGTGGATACCGTTGCTTAGACTCAATAAGTACTTCACTGACGTAGTAAACCGGCCGCTGAACCGGATGTTCCTTACCCGCCTCCTTACGCTCCACCACCACAGCCACACTGACGGCTCGTGTGTTAGCGGCTACATACAACAACAAGGGCTCCTTATCGATAGGAGCCGCAAGGACTGGCGGCTCAGCCAGCTGTCTTTTCAAATCCTCAGAAGCAGCATTAGCAGCATCATTCCAGACAAAGTCATCTGTTTTCTTCATATCTGATATAGTGGCATGGCCTTTTCACCTAACCGGCTTATAAACCGACTCAAAGCAGCTATGCGACCCGCCAGACGCTGGACGTCATTTATGCACGCCGGCTTAGCCAGAGAGGTGATTGCCTTGATCTTCTCCGGGTTAGCTTCAATGCCTCTGTGAGAAACCAGAAAACCCAAGAGCTTGCCTGCAGGAACACCAAAAACACACTTGGCCGGGTTAAGCATCATCTTGTAGACCCGGAGATTATCAAAGGTCTCTCTCAGATCATCTATCAAGGTCTCCTTCTCTCTGGATTTGACCACGATATCATCCACATAGGCATGAATGTTGCGCCCAATCTGATTATGAAGACAATTCTGCACGCAACGCTGGTAAGTCACCTGTGCGCTCTTGAGCCCAAAAGGCATAGACACATAACAGAAGGCTCCAAAGGGAGTAATGAATGCCGTCTTCTCTTGGTCCTTAACAGCCATTTTGATCTGATGGTAACCAGAGTACGCATCCAAAAAACTCAAACGCTCACAACCTGCCGTAGCATCAATAATTTGATCAATACGGGGGAGAGCAAAAGGATCAGCCGGACAAGCCTTGTTTAAATCCGTATAGTCCACACACATACGCCAGGTGCCATTCTTCTTGAGCACGAGCACCGGGTTAGCTAACCATTCTGGATGAAAGACTTCAACGATAAACCCGGCCGCCAAGAGCCGGGCTACCTCCTCACCAATGGCTTTCCGCCTCTCCTCATTAAACCGCCGGAGGAATTGCCTGACTGGCTTAAATTTTGGATCAATATTGAGAGTGTGCTCAGCGAGTTCTCTTGGTACACCCGGCATGTCAGAAGGTTTCCATGCAAAGATGTCCCTGTTCTCACGGATGAACTCGATGAGCGCGCCTTCCTATTTCGGATCCAGATTGGCACTGATGCTGAACTGCTTAGATGAGTCACCTGGAACAAAGTCAACAAGTTTAGTCTCATCGGCCGACTTAAATTTCATTACCGGCTCATGCTCCGTGGTTGGCTTTTTCAAAGACGTCATATCTGCCAGGTCAACATTATCCTTGTAAACTTCAACTCCTCTGTTGCACAAACAGATTCAGCGTAAGCAGCATCACCTTCCTCACATTCCAAGGCTATCTTTCGACTGACATGAACCGTAATGGTCCCATTGTGACCCGGCATCTTGAGCTGCAAATACACGTAACACGGCCGTGCCATGAACTTGGCGTAAGCCGGCCGCCCAAATAAAGCATGGTACGGGCTTCTTATTTTAACCACCTCAAAAGTCAGTTTTTCCTCCCTGTAGTTGTACTCATCTCCAAAGGCTACTTCCAGCTCGATCTTACCTACTGGATATGCCGACTTACTAGGCACCACCCCATGGAAAACAGTGTTGGACTGGCTGAGGTTTTATCAGTTAATCCCATACGACGGAAGGTCTCATAATAGAGGATGTTGATGCTACTGCCTCCGTCCATGAGCACTTTAGTGAATTTGTACCCCCCAACCTGAGGAGCCACCACCAAGGCCAGGTGACCCGGATTATCAACCCGGGGAGGGTGATCTTCCCTACTCCATACAATAGGCTGCTCAGACCATCTTAGTAGCATGGAACCGCCGGCTCAACAACATTTACAGCCCTCTTATGAAACTTCTGGTCTCGCTTGCACAGACTGGTAGTAAACACATGATACTGTCCACCATTGAGCTGCTTTGGATTGGTCTGGTATCCCCCTTGGTGCTGCTGCTGATCACCCTGGCCAGGTTGTTGATTAAATCCTCCTTGAAAATTCTGAGAATTGGAATTAGAGCCGCCACCCGGGCCATGAAAGCCGCCGGCGCCTGAGCCGCCGCCCTGCCCATTGTTGCCATTAAAAGTGTTGGAATTTTTGAAAGCTTTCATGATTGCGCAGTCTTTCCATAGATGAGTGGCTGGCTTCTCCCTAGAGCCATGCCTTGGACAGGGCTCATTCAACAATTGCTCAAGCGTCGGGCCTGACCCGCCGGCTCGGGGAGGTGGTCTCCCCTTACGTCGGTGGTTGTTACCCCGCGCATTGGTGTTGTCCACAAACTCCATACTGCCATCAGCCTTACGTTTGTTACCTCCCTGGTTCACCGGGTTATGCTGAGGGCCCTTGCCCTTGCCATTCTTATTTCCCTTCCCTGTCCTTTCATCATCAGACGCGGGATCCTTGGTACTATCAGAGTCGGCGTACTTGACCAGAGCCGCCATCAGCGTACCCATATCATTGCAATCGCGCTTGAGCCGCCCGAGCTTCATCTTCAGGGGCGCAAAATGACAATTTTGCTCCAACATTAAGACTGCAGAGCCAGCATCCATCTTCTCAGACGAATGTATTATCTCTTTGACCTGGCGAACCCAATGGGTTGTAGACTCGCCCTCTTGCTGCTTGCAGTTAGTCAAATCCATAATTGACATAGATTGCCTACATGTATCTTTGAAGTTTTGGATGAACCGGGCTTTTAGCTCTGCCCATGACCCGATAGAATTAGGCGGCAGTCCTTTCAACCAAGTGCAGGCAGTCCCATCCAACATCATGGTGAAGTATTTGGCCATTGCCGCTTCGCTGACCTCCAGCAACTCCATAGCCATCTCGTAGCTCTCGGTCCATGCTCCGGGTTGTAAATCAGCCGTGTAATTAGGTACCTTCCTAGGTCCTTTGAAATCCTTGGGCAGACGTTCATTACAGAGAGCCGGCACCAGACAAGGGACACCTCCGGTCCTCGTAGGTATGCCCGCATCGATAGAAGCCATCGGATAAACCGGGAGGGGCTGGTAAGCTGTCAGCTGAGCCGCCTGCTCCGCCTCTTGTCGTGCTCTGTCTTGGTCTACCGCGTTAAAGGCTCGATTATGTGCCGGGCCGTGGCCAGCTGGCAAGTCACAGCGTCGGACGTTGCTTGAGCCGGTCGCTGAAACCATGTGTCTGCTATAACTTGGGCTCCGGTTTGGACGAGGGGTTGAATGAATCCTGTCCCGGCTATATGAATATGCCTCCTGTTGCGCCAGAGCCGTCTGAAGAAGTTCTCTGACCCGGCGGGTTTCGACCGCCGTCGGAGAGTCTCCCTCGACTGGGAGAGCCGCCAGCCGCGCCGCTGCGGCGATCATGTTTTCCAACGGGTTGGCATAATGACCCGGTGGTATAGGCACGTATTGAGGTGGGGCAGTGTTCACACGGGGAGGCCCCATCACTTGCGGTTGAATCGGCGTTCCAGCCCCGGGTGCCGTGATTTCTGGCGGGTTACTGGCCTCTGCACCAGGCGTGTTGAAGAGGTTTCGAGGATCGTAAACCGGAGGGAGTCGAGATTGAGCCTTCTGATGCCTCCTTCGCATGATCTCATTGGATGCGTTCTGATCCATCGTGAGCCGGAAAGACTGCGCCTGAATCAGCTGAGTCTGGGCACCAAGAGCCGCCCGCTCTGCAGCCATCCTGATCCCTTCCGCTGCCAGATCTTCCTTGGCTCTTGCTACATCCAGCTTTAACTGTGCCACCTCCGCATCATGTTGAGCTTGATCCGCTGGGGCGACCATAGCGGTTAACAGGGCCCTCATCTTGTCCGTGAGATCCATCAGCACCTGAGCCGGCGAGTGCACAGGGCCTCCTACCCCAGCGGCGGAGTTTTGGACAGGTTGTGTGCCGGCCATGAAGATTCCAACCCGGCTCGGCGGCTCGAAGGGGTCCGGAATACTGTCGCCATCGGAACAACCCCTGAGCCTGCCATCTTGAAGTTGATATAACGAGTTGGTCTCACCCGTGGACGACTCACCGTCAGAGCGGGTGGCCGTCTCCTCGCCAGATCTAGATCCTTCAGAGAGTTCCCCATGGACACATCCCACGAAAGCACGCTTCAAGGCCGGCAGAGTCCGGGCGGGTCTTGCACGCTGAGCCATCTCGACAGGGTCGGTGCAGATGTCCGGCTCAGGGCCCGGCTCACCAATCTTGCCAATGAAAACATGGATTCCACCGAAGGGGACCCGGTACCCGTACTCAATTGAGCCGGCGTCGGGGCCCCAGCCTGCGTCGTCGATGTAGAGCTTGCCGCGACGACTCTTGGTCATCCAGCCCACAGCGTATCCCTTGAGCCCTTCGAAGCTGCCCTTCAAGAACTCAAATCCACCGTGCGCTGGCCCCACGGTGGGCGCCAACTATCGTGGAATTGTCACGGCAGATGTCCTCGTGTAAGGACTTAGTCGTGGAGCCATCGCAGCTAGGAATCTTAAAGGGGTTAAACGGGACAAAGGACACGAGGATTATACTGGTTCGACCCCTTATGCTGAAGGTAAAAGCCTACTCCAGTTGAGGTGGTATTGCTTAGGGTTTCGATGACCAGGAGCTAAACCGCTCTGCCTGGCTATCGATCTGATCTTACTTGTCCTGAACCGCCGCTGGGTCGTCCCTTTATATAGAAAGGTTAACGCCCAGCAACTCTCAGAGTTCCGGCCGGCTCTTAAACTGTGTCCGGCTTGGACTCTTAACTATTCTTGCCTTACACTACAAGTCATGCCACAACGGCGGTTTACCACTACGGGCCTTAAGTCGCCTCTGGGCCTTAGACCTATTACTAAACCGCCATCCTTAACCTGTCCTTGGGCTTCTGAATGAAGAGCTCTCGCAACGTAACCCGGCCCATCTCGGGCGGGTTACACCAGTATCTATATCCTCAACACCGGCCGAAGAGCCAATCTTAAATGAACCGGAGCTCGGAATGGCTGCTCTTGACACCTCCACTCATGAGCCGCCGCTTGAACCAGCCCACGATATTCCAACGCCTACTGCTGATCCACCTGTCGAGCAAGCTATTGACGGTTCTGAAAACCAGGAGATCCCTAGCCCAGCCAAGACAGTTGACCCCGATTTCGTAATCATCTAGACCGGCTTTGTTGAGCCGGGAAGACCAACCGAGCTGGCCAAATGCTCTGCCAAGGAAGAACTTCTGGAACGCCGCAAGGCTAAACTGGATGTCACTGATTATACTTACATGAGTATTGGAGAAATCTTCTCTGGCTATATGAGCCAAGTGCACCATAGCCGTGACATGGAATATGACATGGTAAAGCAGATGCACCAAAAAATCTGAGGTATAACTCTTCTTGCTGTACTTTATTTATCCTTATCATACTAGCCCCCAAGTCTATTGCTTATGAGGAAATACGCCGTAGACTTAAGACCAGCTTAACAATATATGTGAGAAGTCCGGCTTATCCTGCAGCCCCCAAGGGCCGGCTTAAACAGTATGTTTAAACCAGTCCTTATCATGTTTAAATCAAAAAGTTCTTGTAACAGCAATATGCATTAGCCCCCAAGTGCCAAGTATCTTTGCTTGCAAAGTACGTGGGACTTACTTTTATGAATTGCTACTGTAAGCAGATTTCTTCAACACACATTAGCCCCCCAAGTGCCAAGTGTCATTGCTTGCAAAGAGGCTTGGGACTTTAATGTGGCATTATGATAACCCTGACTGTAACCCGGCATTTGTGCAGGCCACCATTAGTCAATTTGAATCGGAAATATCTGACTTGAAGAATCGCCTGGAAGCACAGGAGATTGAGACCCAAAAAGCCAACTCCAAGTTTGAATTCAGTATATCTGAACAAGAGAAACTTAAAAAAGGCTTTGAATCCGAGAAGAAGGCCTGGGCTGATGAAAAGATCGCCTTGATCAATCGGGCTGAGAAGGCAGAGGCGGCCCTGGTAGAAACAACCGCCGAATTATCCGGTTTAAAACACCATGTATCTTAGATGGTCTCAGCAATCTTTGGTAAGTTACTCTGCAAGTGTTAAGTATTTAAATCTTCATAATAAACATATCAATTCTTGTCAACTCATCTGACATCGTAACGTATGCCTTAGGAGCTCAAACCTTAACCAGAGCATGCTGATAAAACTGAAGGCGGTTTACACACTGGTGGAGCAACTTTACACCGGGTCTCAGCGTGCCTTAGCCACAGTGGCCCTGTCAAATGAAGTTCCCACCCTCCTGTCAGATGTATTAAAGGGACTTGATGTGTTACCTCAGCGTTTTAATGAACTAAGGCGATCTTCTGCGAGAGCCGGAGCCGTAACTGCATTAAGCCGGGCCAAGGCGTGGCTACCTGAGCTAGACCTGGCCGACATCGCCATCGGGTATCCAAGCTTAAAAGAGGACGGCACACCGTTTGGACAGGAGGACTTCACCACTTGTGTTAAGGAGATCCGCCCTATGGCCACCCTCATTGCTAATGACACGGATCTTACCAAGTATCATCCGGCTTATGACGCTGAATACCGGAGGATTCCAACGCCACATTATGAAGTGACCAGCCTGATCCCTCCAATTCGTAAGCATACCTTCGCCCCTGAAGTTGACCCGGCCGATTAATTGATGATGAAGCTGAATTTGAAGCTTTGAGTGGCATTGACTGGTCATCATCAACCTTCCAGGACAGGGAACAAGGTGGAGGAGCGGAAAGGGATGATCCAGAAGCTTCAGGCCAACAACACAATTGATCCATCTGGCGGCTCATATTTACGCTTTGCTAAAAAAACAATGTTTCATCATTTGGACTCGGGGAGTCATGTAATGGGGTACAAAAAACACTTGATTTTGTCGTGCCATCGTGCACGTGTCTGGCGCTCAACACTGTTTAAGCCACCATCTTATATTCCACCATATTGTGCTGATCATCTCTTTTCCTTATGTTTTAAAAAAAACTTTTTAACTGTCCTGCATAGAGAAACACATCACAAGTCCCTTGGTGGCTTACCGCATGGCGGGTCATATATCTTACATATAACCCGGAATATGAACAAGAGTCATAGATAAGCCGGCTATCAATTATATCTTTGAAATATAACTATAACATCATACCTGTGATCCTTTGATTTATGTTGCCGGTTTATGTGACCCGAACAGTAAGGGTGACAACTCAATCTTGTAGAAGCTGGTACTTCCACTCATATGATTATTGTTGTATACTGGCGACTTATTGACGAAGGCCAAGTCGGGTTAAATAGAAACCACTCAGTAGATGCTTCCAAATATGATCAAGAAGTCTCAAGAAAAAGTCGAAAAATTGTGATTGCAAAAAACTTACAGGAAACAAACAAATTTTTGAGGCTTCTGATTCGAATACGATCAGAAAACCGTTCCAAAGGGGTTAAGCTAAGATTCGAATACGATCATATAGCCCCCAGTGGCTTTGGCGTTGCCGATCAAGAGGGTACCGACAGCTATGTTCTCTTTTGTTCGAATACGACCTATGTTTGAACATGAAGCCCCCAAATGACCTTGAGAGTTGTTTAATGACGCTGATTCCAATACGATCCACGTCAGACCCAAAGGGGTTGAGCTATGATTCGGATACGATCAAGAAGCCCCCTAGTAGGTTTGGCAGCGTGCCAATCAAAAGGGTATCGACAGCTATGTTCTCTTTGGTTCAAATACGACCTATGTTTGAACAGGAAGCCCCCTAGTGACCATGAGGTGTAACGGCTAGATTCGAATACGATCATGAGCCGGACCAAGAGAGTTAAGCTGAATTCGAATACGATCAGCCCCCAATTGGTCATTTATGTTTAAAATAATAAGAACATATGATCATTGAGGATGAAAAGGACAGAGGTCCTGCTTTATTACTTATCATAATATATACATTTCATAATATGTACATAGTGAGAGCCGGTGGCTCAAGTGTTGTAAGGCCGAAGATGAGCAATGTTCCATGGCCAGTGGGTCTCCTCCTTCGACTTACGTGAGTCTTTGTGCTCTCGAACATCGATGAGGTAGTATGACCCGTTGTTCAGGTTCTTGCTGAGCACAAAGGGTCCTTCCCAAGGTGGGGATAGCTTGTGCATATCAGACTGATCCTGGATAAGCCGGAGCACTAAATCACCTTCTTGAAAGGTTCTGGACTTAACTCGGCGGCTGTGATAACGGCGCAGGTCCTGTTGGTAAATCGCCAAGCGGGCTGCTGCTAAGTCACGCTTCTCATCCAATAAGTCAAGTGCATCCTGACGAGCTTGTTCATTATTAGCTTCAACATAAGCCGCCACTCGGGGTGAGTCATGACGGATGTCACTCGGTAGAACCGCCTCTGCTCCGTAAACCATGAAGAAAGGTGTATAACCCGTAGATCTGTTAGGTGTAGTGTTGATGCTCCAAATCACAGAAGGCAACTCCTCCACCCAACAACCCGGCGTCCGCTGTAAAGGGACCATGAGCCGGGGTTTTATGCCTTTCAAGATCTCTTGATTGGCTCTTTCAGCTTGACCATTGGATTGAGGGTGAGCCACTGATGAAACATCGAGCTGGATATGCTCACGTAGACAGAACTCTTCCATGGCACCCTTGGACAGATTAGTACCATTGTCAGTTATGATGCTGTGTGGAAAACCAAAGCGGAAGATCACCTTCTTCATGAATTGAACTGATGTGGCTGCATCACACTTACTGACCGGCTCTGCCTCAACCCACTTCGTGAACTTATCAACCGCCACCAGAAAGTGTGTCTTTTTATCTTTGGACCTTTAGAAAGGCCCAACCATATCAAGCCCCCAGACTGCAAACGGCCATGTAATAGGAATCATCCTCAATTCTTGAGCCGGCACATGAGCCCGTCGTGAGAACTTCTGACAACCGTCACATTTGCTGACCAAATCTTCCACGTTAGCATGAGCCGTCAGCCAATAAAATCCATGACGAAAAGCCTTGGCCACAAGGGATTTTGACCCGACATGATGGCCACAATCACCTTCATGAATCTCACGAAGAATTTCCTGACCCTCCTCAGGAGAAACACAACGTTGAAACGCCCCAGTAACACTGCGATGATGTAACTCTCCATTGACAATCGGCATTGACTTAGATCGCCAGGTTATCTGCCTTGCCAAGGTTTCGTCCTCAGGCAATTCCCCCCAGGTCATGTAAGCCAAATATGGCACTGTCCAATCTGGGATGACGTGAAGAGCCGCCACCAATTGCGCTTCTGGGTCTGGGACAGCTAAGTCTTCCTCTTTGGGTAACTTAACAGAAGGGTTATGCAGAATATCTAAGAAGGTGTTAGGTGGCACCGGCTTACGCTGAGATCCCAGCCGGCTTAAAGCATCAGCCGCCTCATTCTTTCTTCGATCAATATGCTGCACTTGATAACCTTTGAAGTGTCCAGCGATAGAATCAACTTCACGGCGATAAGCCGCCATGAGAGGATCCTTAGAATCCCAGTTGCCTGACACGTGTTGAGCCACCAAATCTGAGTCGCCGAAGCACCTTACCCGGCTTAAGTTCATCTCCTTAGCCATCCGAAGACCATGGAGCAAGGCCTCATACTCAGCTGCATTGTTAGTACAGGGAAACATCACCCGGAGCACATAACAAAATTTGTCACCTCGAGGGGAAGCTAAAACAACTCCAGCCCCCGAACCCTCCAATTGCCTTGACCCATCAAAGTGAATAGTCCAATATGTGTTGTCCGACTTTTCCTCAAGCGTCTGCAGCTCTATCCAATCGTTGATGAAGTCCACCAGTGCTTGAGACTTAATAGAAGTGCGTGGCACATACTTTAAGCCATGAGGCTCAAGTTCAATGGCCCACTTGGCGACTCGTCCTGTGGCCTCTCTATTCTGAATGATGTCTCCCAAAGGAGCAGAACTTACCAAAGTGATGGGGTGACCCTGGAAGTATTGCTTAAGCTTCCGGCTCGCCATAAACACCCCATAAACGAGCTTCTGCCAATGTGGATATCTTTGCTTAGACTCAATAAGCACCTCACTGATGTAGTAAACCGGCCGTTGAACCGGATGCTCCTTGCCAGCCTCTTTGCGTTCCACCAAAACTGCAACACTAACAGCACGTGAGTTAGCAGCCACATACAACAATAAGGCTTCCTTATCAATGGGAGCCGCAAGGACCGGCGACTCAGATAACTGTCTCTTTAAATCTTCAAAGGCAGCGTTAGCGGCATCACTCCAGACAAAGTTGTCTGTTTTCTTCATCATCTGGTACAGCGGTATGGCCTTTTCACCTAACCGGCTTATGAACCGGCTTAAAGCAGCGATACGACCCGCCAGTCGCTGAACATCATTGACGCACGCCGGCTTAGCCAAATAGGTGATTGCCTTGATCTTCTCCGGGTTAGCCTCAATGCCTTTGTTAGAAACCAGAAAACCCAAAAGCTTGCCTGTTGGCACGCCAAATACACATTTGGCTGGGTTAAGCATCATTTTGTAGACCCGGAGATTATCAAAGGTTTCCTTCAGATCATCTATCAAGGTCTCCTTCTCTCTGGACTTCACCACAATATCATCCACATAAGCATGAACATTACGCCCAATCTGATTATGGAAACAGTTCTGCACACATCGTTGATAAGTCGCCTGGGCACTTTTAAGCCCAAAAGGCATAGACACATAACAGAAGGCTCCAAACAGAGTGATGAAAGTCGTCTTCTCCTGGTCCTTAACTGCCATCTTGATCTGATGATAACCAGAATAAGCATCCAAGAAACTCAAACGCTCACAACCCGCCATAGCATCAATGATCTGGTCTATACGGGGGAGAGCGAAAGGATCAGCCGGACAAGCCTTGTTTAAGTCTGTGTAATCCACACACATACGCCAGGTGCCGTTCTTTTTAAGTACAACCACCGGGTTAGCCAACCACTTTGGGTGAAAAACTTCAACAATAAACCCGGCCGCCAAGAGCCGGGCCACCTCCTCACCGATAGCCTTGCGCCTCTCCTCGTTAAACCGCCGAAGAAACTGCCTGACCGGCTTAAACTTTGGATCAATATTGAGAGTATGCTCAGCGAGTTCTCTCGATACACCTGGCATGTCAGAAGGTTTCCATGCAAAGATGTCCCGGTTCTCACGGATGAACTCGATGAGCACGCTTTCCTATTTGGGATCCAGATTGGCACTGATATTGAATTGCTTAGATGAGTCGCCTGGAACAAAATCAACAAGCTTGGTGTCCTCGGCCGACTTAAATTTCATCACCGGCTCGTGTTCCGTGGTTGGCTTATTCAGAGACGTCATGTCTGCCGGGTCAACATTATCCTTATAAAACTTCAACTCCTCTGCTACATAGACAGATTCAGCATAAGCAGCGTCGCCTTCCTCAAATTCTAGGGCTATCTTCCGACTCCCATGTACGGTGATGGTGCCCTTGTGACCCGGCATCTTGAGCTGCAAGTAAACATAAGACGGCCGCGCCATGAACTTGGCATAAGCCGGCCGTCCAAATAGAGCGTGATACGGGCTTTTGATCTTGACCACTTCAAAGTTTAATTTCTCAGCCCTAGAGTCATGCTCATCTCCGAAGGCCACCTCCAGTTCAATCTTACCCACTGGGTATGCCAACTTACCAGGCACCACTCCATGAAAAACAGTGTTTGATGTCTTAAGATTTTTATCAGTCAGCCCCATTGGACGGAAGGTTTCATAATAGAGGATGTTGATGCTGCTGCCTCCATCCATGAGTACTTTAGTGAATTTATATCCACCAACTTGAGGTGCCACCACCAAAGCCAACTGACCTGGATTGTCAACTCGGGGAGGGTGATCTTCCCTGCTCCATACAATGGGCTGCTCTGACCACCTCAAATAACGAGGGACTGCCGGCTCAACAGCGTTCACAGCCCTTTTGTGAAGCTTCTGGTCTCGTTTGCACAGACTAGTGGTGAACACATGATACTGTCCACTACTCAGCTGCTTTGGATTGCTCTGATAACCCGATTGCTGCTGTTGTTGACCTCCTTGGCCAGACTATTGATTATAACCGCCTTGATTTCCTTGAAAGCCGGAACTTGAGCCGCCTCCCGAGCCATGAAAACCGCCTCCACCTGAGCCACCACCAGGTCCATGGTTGCCGTCGAACATGTTAGAATTTTTTGAAAGCCTTCATGATCGCGCAATCTTTCCATAGGTGAGTGGCTGGCCTTTCCCGGGTGCCATGTCTCGGACAGCTCAGTGAGCAATTGTTCAAGAGTAGGACCTGACCCGCCAGACCGAGCGGGCGGCCTCCCCTTGCGTCGTTGATTGTTACCCTGTGAATTGGTGTTAGCCACAAACTCTGGGTTACCGTCGGCCTTACGTTTATTGCCTCCCTGACTTGCCGGGTTATGCTGATGACCCTTTCCATTGCCGTTCTTCTTTCCCTTCCCTGTCTTCTCTTCATCAGACGCGGGATCCTTGGTACTATCAGAATCGGCGTATTTGACTAGAGCCGCCATCAGCTGGCCCATGTCATTACAATCACGCTTGAGCTGCCCCAGCTTCTGTTTCAGAGGTTCAAATCGGCAATTTTTCTCAACCATTAAGACCGCAGAGCCGGCATCCATCTTATCAGATGAATGTATTATCTCCTTGACCCGGCGCACCCAATGGGTCGTGGACTCACCTTCCTCTTGCTTGCAATTAGTTAAATCTACAATTGGCATGGGCTGCTTGCATGTGTCCTTGAAGTTCTGAATAAACCAGGCTTTTAATTCTGCCCATGAACCAATGGAGTTAGGCGGAAGCCCCTTCAGCCAAGTGCGGGCTGTTCCATCCAACATCATAGTGAAGTACTTGGCCATTGCCGCATCACTGACCTCCAACAATTCCATGGCCATCTCATAGCTTTCAATCCACGCCCCAGGCTGTAAATCAGCTATGCAATTTGGCACCTTTCGTAGTCCCTTGAAATCCTTGGGCAAATGCTCATTACACAGTTCCGGCACTAAACAAGGCCCGCCGGTTCTTGTGGCCACGCCTGCCTCAATAGAGGTCGTCGGATAATCCGGGAAGGTTTGGTGAACTGCCTGCTGAGCCGCCTGCTGAGCCGCCCGCTCAGCCTCTTGACGTATCCTGTCTTATACCCGATTATGCCCACCTGGCTGGTTACGGCACTGGGCGTTGCTTGATAAGGCCTCCGAATCCATATGCCTGCTGTAACTTGGGCTCCGGCTTGGGCGAGGAATCGAATGAATCCTGTCTCGACTATAAGAATAAGCCTCCTGCTGTGCCAGAGCCGTCTGAAGAAGTTCTCTGACCCTTCGCGTCTCAACTGTTGTTGGAGAGTCGCCATCCACTGGGAGAGCCACCAAACGCACCGACGCAGCGATTAGGTTCTCCAGAGGGTTGGAAAAATTACCCTTTGGTGTTGGTATGTAGTGAGGCGTTGCAGTATTTATGTGAGGAGGTTCCATCACTCGGGGCTGATCCGGCGACCCCGCTCCGGGTTTTATAAACCGGTTTGCCTCCGGCGGGTTACTAGGGCCAGCTTCGGGTGTGCAGAAGTGATTCCGAGGATCATAAACCGGAGGCAGACGGGACTGAGCCTTCTGGTGCCTCCTCCTCATCACCTCATTAGATGCGTTCAGATTCATCGTAAGCTGGAAAGCCATTGACTCGATTTGCTGAGCTCGAGCATCCAAAGCCGCTTGTTCCGCGGCCAATCTGGTGTCCTCAGCTGCTAGGGCTTCTTTGGCTCGGGCTACCTCCTCACGTACCCGTGCCACCTCTGCATCATGCTCAGCCTGATCCACCGAGATAACTGTGGCGGTTAACAGGGTCGGCAATCTGTCCATGCGATCAATCAGCACCTGAGCCGGCGGGCGCACATGGCCTCCTGCCCCGGCCGCTCCTGACCCGGAGGTTATTGCTGCCGCAGCCGTAGAGTTTTGACCGGGTTGAGTGCCAGCCATGAAGATCCCTACTCTGCTCGACAGCTCAAAGGGATCCGGAATACTGCTGCCATCGGAACAGCCCCCATGCCCGCCGTCTTGCAACTGGTATAACGAATCCATCTCACCAGTGGACGACGCACCATCAGAGTAAACGGCCGTCTCACCACCATCCACGGATCCTTCAGAAAATTCCCCTCCATGGATGCAACCCATGAAGGCACGCTTCATGGCGGGCTGAGCCCGGGCGGGTCTCGCACACTGAGCCGTCTCGATGATGTCGGTGCAGATGTCCGGCTCAGGGCCCGGCTCGCCAATCCGGCCGATGAAGACGTGGATTCCACCGAAGGGGACCCGGTACCCGTACTCAATTGAGCCGGCGTCAGGACCCTAGCCGGCGTCGTCGATGTAGAGCTTGCCACGACGACTCTTGGTCATCCGGCCCACAGCGTATCCCTTGAGCCCTTCGAAGCTGCCCTTCAAGAACTCAAATCCACCGTGCGCTGGCCCCACGGTTGGCGCCAACTGTCATGGAATTGTCACGGCAGATGTCCTCATGAAAGGACTTAGTCGTGGAGCCATCGCAACTAGGAAGCTTAAAGGGGTTAAAGCGGGACAAGGGACACGAGGGTTTATACTGGTTCGGCCCCTTGCGGTGAAGGTAAAAGCCTAATCCAGTTAAGGTGGAATTGCTAGGGTTTCGATGACCTGGGAGCGAATCCGCTATGCCTGGCTCTCGATTTGATGTTACTTGCCCTAAGCCGCCGCCGGGTCGTCCCCTTATATACATGGGTTGACGCCCTGCGGCCTACAGAGTCCCGGCCGGCTCATAAACAATGTCCGGCTTGGTGACTAGTTAATCTTGCCTTACAATACAAGTCATGTCATTATGGCGGTTTATCGCTACGGGCCTTAAGTCGCCTGTGGGCTTTGGGCCCTAATCTGAACCGCCAACTTCAAGCTTGATATTGGGCTTCATATGACAATCTACATAGCGTAACCCGGCCCCTCCTGGGCGGGTTACACTAGTAGTTATATTCCCAACAGCCACGGAACACTGGAGACCGAAAGGTCGAGCGTGAATCATATAGTAGATATGATCAACATAGTGATGTTCACCATTGAAAACTACTCCATCTCACGTGATGATCGGACGTGGTTTAGTTGATTTGGATCACGTGATCATTTTGATGACTAGAGGGATGTCTATCTAAGTGGGAGTTCTTAAGTAATATGATTAATTGAACTTTAATTTATCATGAACTTAGTCCTGGTAGTATTAGCATATCTATGTTGTAGATCAATAGCTCGCGTTTAGCTCCCCTGTTTTATTTTTTGATATGTTCCTAGAGAAAACTAAGTTGAAAGATGTTAGTAGCAATGATGCGGATTGGATCCGTGATATGAGGATTATCCTCATTGCTGCGCAGACGAATTATGTCCTTGATGCACCGCTAGGTGACAGACCAATTGTAGGAGCAGATGCAGACGTTATGAACGTTTGTCAAGCTCGATATGATGACTACTTGATAGTTTAGTGCACCATGCTTTACGGCTTAGAATCGGGGCTTCAAAGACGTTTTGAATGCCACGGAGCATATGAGATGTTCCAAGAGTTGAAATTAGTATTTCAGACTCATGCCCATGTCGAAAGGTATGAGACCTTTGACAAGCACTTTGCCTACAAGATGGAGGAGAATTGCTCAGCTGGTGAGCATGTGCTCCGAATGTCTGAGTACTACAATCACTTGAATCAAGTGGGAGTTAATCTTCCAGATAAGATAGTGATTGACGGAGTTCTCTAGTCACTATCACCAAGTTACTAGGACTTCGTGATGAACTATAATATGCAAGGGATAATGGAAACGATTCCCAAGCTCTTCGTGATGCTGAAATCGACAAAGGTAGAAATCAAGAAAAGCATCAAGTGTTGATGGTTGACAAGACCACTAGTTTCAAGAAAAGGGCAAAGGGAAGAAAGGGGACTTCATGAAGAACGGCAAGCAAGTTTCTGCTCAAGTGAAGAAGCCCAAGTCTGGACCTAAGCCTGAGACTAAGTGCTTCTACTGCAAAGGGACTGGTCACTGGAAGCAGAACTGCCCCAAGTATTTGGCGGATAAGAAGGATGGCAAAGTGAACAGAGGTATATTTGATATACATGCTATTGATGTGTACTTTACTAGTGTTTATAGCAACCCCTCAGTATTTGATACTAGTTCAGTTGCTAAGATTAGTAACTCGAAATGGGAGTTGCAGAATGAACAGAAACTAGTTAAGGGCGAGGTGACGATGTGTGTTGGAAGTAGTTCCAAGATTGATATGATCATCATCGCACAGTCCCTATACTTTAGGGATTAGTGTTGAACCTAAATAAGTATTATTTGGTGTTTGCGTTGAGCATGAAGATGATTTGATCATGTTTATTGCAATACGGTTATTCATTTAAAATCAGAGAATAATTGTTGTTCTGTTTACATGAATAAAACCTTCAATGGTCATACACCCAAGGTGAATGGTTTATTGAGTCTCTATCGTAGCAATACACATATTCATAATATTGAAGCCAAAAGATGCAAAGTTAATAATGATAGTGCAACTTATTTGTGGCACTGCCGTTTAGGTCATATTGGTGTAAAGCGCATGAAGAAACTCCATTCTGATGGACTTTTGGAATCACTTGATTATGAATCACTTGGTACTTGCGAACCATGCCTCATGGGCAAGATGACTAAAACGCCGTTCTCCAAAACTATGGAGCAAGCAACAGATTTGCTGGAAATCATACATGCTGATGTATGTGGTCCGATGAATATTGAGGCTCGCGGCAGGTATCATTCACAAATAATTTGAGCAGATATGGGTATATCTACTTGATGAAACATAAGTCTGAAACTTTTGAAAAGTTCAAAGAATTTCAGAGTGAAGTGGAGAATCATCGTAACAAGAAAATAAAGTTTCTATGATCTGGTCATGGAGGAGAATATTTGAGTTACCAGTTTGGTCTTCATTTGAAACAATGCGGAATAGTTTCGCAACTCACGCCACCTGGAACACCATAGCGTAATGGTGTGTCCGAACATCATAACCGTACTTTATTAGATATGGTGCAATGTATGATGTCTCTTACCGATTTACCACTATCGTTTTGGGGTTATGCATTAGAGACAGCTGCATTCACGTTAAATAGGGCACCATCTAAATCCGTTGAGGCGACACCTTATGAACTGTGGTTTGGCAAGAAACCCAAGTTGTCGTTTCTTAAAGTTTGGGGTTGCGATGCTTATGTGAAAAAGTTTCATCCTGATAAGCTCATACCCAAATCGGAGAAATATGTCTTCATAGGATACCCAAAGGAGACAGTTGGGTACACCTTCTATCATAGATCCGAAGGCAAGACATTCGTTGCTAAGAATGGATCATTTCTAGAGAAGGAGTTTCTCTCGGAAGAAGTGAGTGGGAGGAAAGTAGAACTTGATGAGGTAACTGTACCTGCTCCCTTATTGGAAAGTAGTTCATTACAGAAATCTGTTCCTGTGACTTGTACACCAATTAGTGAGGAAGCTAATGATGATGATCATGTAACTTCAGATCAAGTTACTAATGAACCTCGTAGGTCAACCAGAGTAAGATCCGCACCAGAGTGGTACGGTAATCCTGTTCTGGAGGTCATGTTACTTGACCATGACAAACCTACGAACTATGAGGAAGTGATGATGAGCCCAGATTCCGCGAAATGGCTTGAGGCCATGAAATCTGAGATGGGATCCATGTATGAGAACAAAGTGTGGACTTTGGTTGACTTGCCCGATGATCGGCAAGCCATAGAAAATAAATGGATCTTCAAGAGGAAGACGGACGCTGATAGTAGTGTTACTATACAAAGCTAGACTTGTCGAAAAAAGTTTTTGACAAAGTTCAAGGTGTTGACTATGATGAGATTTTCTCACTCGTAGCGGTGCTTAAGTCTGTCCGAATCATGTTAGAAAATTGCCACATTTTATGAAATCTGGCAAATGGATGTCAAAACTACATTCCTTAATGGATTTCTTAAAGAAGAGTTGTATATGATGCAACTAGAAGGTTTTGTCGACCCTAAAGGTGCTAACAAAATGTGCAAGCTCCAGCGATCCATCTATGGACTGGTGCAAGCATCGCGGAGCTGGAATATACGCTTTGATGAGTTGATCAAAGCATATAGTTTTATACAGACTTGCGGTGAAGCCTGTATTTACAAGAAAGTGAGTGGGAGCACTACATCATTTCTGATAAGTATATGTGAATGACATATTGTTGATCGGAAATAATGTAGGATTTTTCTGGAAAGCATAAAGAAGTATTTGAAAGGAGTTTTTCAAAGAAAGACCTCGGTGAAACAGCTTACATATTTTACATATCTATATAGATAGATCAAGACGCTTGATAAGTTTTTCAATGAGTACATACCTTGACAAGATTTTGAAGTAGTTCAAAATGGAATAGTCAAAGAAAGAGTTCTTGCCTATGTTACAAGGTGTGAAATTGAGTAAGACTCAAAGCCCGACCACGGCAGAAGATAGAAAGAGAATGAAATTTATTCCCTATGCCTCTGCCATAGGTTCTATAAAGTATGCCATGCTGTGTACCAGATCTATTGTATACCCTATACTGAGTTCGGCAAGGAAGTACAATAGTGATCTAGGAGTAGATCACTGGACAGCGGTCAAAATTATCCTTAGTGGAATAAGGATATGTTTCTCAATTGTGGAGGTGACAAAAGGTTCGTCGTAAAGGGTTACGTCGATGCAAGTTTTGACACTGGATATGTAATCTGGATACATATTGAAAGTGGGAGCAATTAGCTAGAGTAGCTCCTTGTAGAGCATTGTTGACATAGGAATTTGCAAAATACATACGAATCTGAATATGGCAGACCCGTTGACTAAACTTTTCTCACAAGCAAAACATGATCACACCTTAGTACTCTTTGGGTGTTAATCACATGGCGATGTGAACTAAGATTACTAACTCTAGTAAACCCTTTGAGTGTTGGTCACATGGCGATGTGAACTATTGGTGTTAAATCACATGGCGATGTGAACTAGATTATTGACTCTAGTGCAAGTGGGACGCTGAAGGAAATATGCCCTAGAGGCAATAATAAAGTTATTATTTATTTCCTTATTTCATGATAAATGTTTATTATTCATGCTAGAATTGTATTAACCGGAAACTTAGTACATGTGTGAATACATAGACAAACAGAGTGTGTCACGACTGGTTTTTCAATAAAATAATTATTGAGAGACCAATCCCTTTTACGGACCAGCGAGGAAGAATTCCTTCTCACTGGTAGACAATATCTTGGTCACAGAAGAAAAATACCAGGAGTACTAAATATAATACAAGGTTGAGCAGAGACTGCCCAACAATTTATTACATGCACGCCGCTAAAACAATACGGCGGATAGGGTGGCAACTACTAACTCACGATAATAACGGTGGTGGAAATATCACCGCGAAGCGAGTGATATGATTCCAGAAGACTACAGCTCTTCGAGCGTTGGAGTGAGGCTCGAGGAGACTTATTGCGGGTGGCGGAAGCGTATACAATACAAGTGACCAATATCCGGGATCACGCAGGACTGACTGGGACTCCTCTAGGCATCGGACGCGCTATCAAACTCTTCATCCAAGAGATCGCCTTCGTCAACATCTGGCCAAATCAACAAGCCAGGTGAGTACTATGAAAGTACTCGCAAGACAGTTCGGACATAAGATATAATAAATGTAAACATGAAGCACATGAACAAGTTAACCGGTGCGATCAGACATAGAGATAATAAATACTGGGTGCCAAGCGAGGGTCTGAATGACGCCTCGAGCGGAAACTGCAGAATAGTAATACTGGTGCCAAACGAGTGTCTGAAAGACTCCTCGAGCGGAAAATGCGGAATAATAATACTGGTACCAAGCGAGTGTCTGAAAGACTCCTCGAGCGGAAAATGCGGAATAATAATACTGGTACCAAGCGAGTGTCTGAAAGACTCCTCGAGCGGAAAATGCGGAATAATAATACAGGTGCCAAACGAGTGTCTGAAAGACTCCTCGAGCGGAAAATGCAGGATAATAATGTAGGTGCCAAACGAGTTTCTTAAAGACTCCTCGAGCGGAAAATGCAGAATAATAATGCCACAGTCGGGCGTCGGGGCGACACCACATAAAGGGCTTATAACAGAAAATAAAGACAGTGCATGCCGCAGTCGGACATCTGAGCGACATCACATAAAGGGCTTATATTGTAGCTCAATAATACAATAGTTCGGGAACATAATTTATCACAAGCATGAGACAAATATAAAGTTAGTCCATCCACAGGAATAACAATAAATCTGAATTTACCACTTGAGCTTGTTCACCGGGGACAAGTTTTTCACACGGATAGATATGGATATAATGTTTACACTACTTTATCATGGATATGATGATTTGGAAAGAATTGACTCTGCAGAGTTTGTACTTAACCACAGCCAACGGATTTCAGTAGTCACGGGGACTAGTTCCGTCTACGGTGTTTTGGAAGAAACACGTCTAACCAGTACACACCCAATTCAACCATCCGAAGCCAGGGATCACCCTCGGCAACGTTCAAGAAAAACCTTGAGACGGGGAGGCTACAACCTCGTGTAGCATGGGATCAAATTTCTATACGCGCGCTTTAAGGGGGTGCCCCCCTCTCGGTCCCAACCGGAAACACCCATGCCCCCTGACTGAATGACTGGCTTTAATCCTGGGCCAAGGTACCATCATCCCGGCCTCTCTGTTTGGTGTGTACATGGAAAGAGGTTACCAACTTACTAAACCGCATCCTGGCAATGAGACATGTGGTAGCACGGAAGGGGAAAAGAACGGTAACGCGGCTCCAACCACGTTAACGTCGGAGAAAGTCGGATGACGCAAGGCTGGCAAGCTACAACAGTACCACCTTGCTGCCCTTCATGTCACCACATGATTAGGCCATCTCTCATCAGAGATCATCGCAGCTTTGGAACATGCGGAAAAAAAGAACGATAACGTGGCTCCAACCATGTTAACGTCGGAGAAAGTCGGATGACGCAAGGCTGGCATGCTACAACAGTACCACCTTGCTGCCCTTCATGTCACCACATGATTAGGCCATCTCTCATCAGAGATCATCCTGACTTTGGGACAACCGGATAGTTGCCTTACAAGCAACGAGGTATTTACCGACACTCATATGCCACGCACAAACTTTCACGCGAACATGCAAAACATCTGTCATATCAAATGTTCAAAACATGCTTGCCTGGTTCGGAGAAGTCGAAGTCTAGCTCGGCGAAGTTCGCGGCTCCGTCACCTCTTCCGGAACCTACGGCAATCACGAAACGGGTACTAACGTGAAAACCAACACTTGCACAAAAACTTTTCCAAATATTTTTCAAATAAATCCCATAAAAAACTAGATAAAATTTGAAGATTGTCAGAAAAATAATCACTCAAAAATACCTTTTTATTAAAAAGTTATAAAGGTTTATGTCCAGGGACTTATCTGTAATGAAACAGAAAAGTTCCAGGGTTTTAACTGAGAAAACAGAAAACGCTTCGGCTGGGAATGCGCAAGCGCAAAGGAGAAAACGTATTTGCCCGAAGGCGTCAACAGAAAACGGTTCGAGGTGGAATAAAACAGAGGCTGACACGCGGGGTCCACATGTCAGGTTTGAAAAGCTCGCCGGCGCCCGAAGACTGCGGTGGACGCCGGCGTCGAACCGCGGCGAGTTAGGAGAAACAGAGGGTACCAAGAGCTTCAGCGTCCTCTTCCGCGTCGGTGGGTGGTGGACTCGTCCAACGGGGAGCACCACGTCGACGGCGACACTTTCTCCGGCGGACGGCGGCTCGGGTGAGGATGGGGAACTCCGGTGGAGGGCTGCAAGCTACGAATTGAGGCGTGGGTCAGAACGAGGGATGCAAGGTGAAGCTACTAGTAAGAGAATGGAGGCGGAGGAGCACACATGGGGGCGAATCGGGCTGGATCCCGTGGCGGGTCGCGGCGGCCGGAGTCGAGGAAGGAGACCTCCTCGGGGCTCTTCCAGTGGCTAGGCGTGCTCTAGGGGGGTGTAGGGATGGTGGGTGCTCGAGTTGAAGCTCGGGGCCTCTATTTATAGGCAGATCGACGGGGTGGCCGTGAACGGAGAATCTCCGGCGAGCGATTACGACGGAGCAGTGGATTGGCAGGAGGTTTGAGCGGCCAGGCAGCATCAGTGGAGGTTACTGGAGTCGTTTTACAGCTAAACGGAGATGGTCTTGGCATAATGGTGTCGGTCCATGGTGAGGTGACCGCACGGGATCGACGGCGGCAGAGAGCGCGCTCTGCGCCCTGCGGTTCACGACGAGAGCGGCAGCGCATTCGGGGGAGTGGAAGGCCACGCGGCGAGCTCCGGTGGTTTGGGCGGCGCTGGGTGGCATCGTCGGCGCCGTGTCTCCCGCTGGCGTCCGCAAAGCCGCCGCCGGCGTCGGTCACGGGGCGGCGCACCTTCTGCTGCTCGTCGCTGACGCCCGCAAGGTGCCAGGCGTTCGTGCGGTGCAGGAACAAGGGGGCGGGGACGAGGAGCAAGGCGACGCGGTGGCACTGGCGAGATCGACGTCCTCCTCTGAAGAAAACGACAGCAAGCCACTGCAGTGTTCTCTGAACTTTCTGAATGTGACAAAGACAGTGCACTGCAGGTGTTCGACAGAAGGTTTTTTGCAATCAGATGAATTTTTCTGGAGCTGTAACTTGGTGAGATGACCACTCAATGCACCCAGAGGCTGCATGATTTTACCTGGAATTTTTGGAGGAGGTTTTGAATGAATTTCACCAAATTTGACAAATCTGGTCCAAACTTGCAGCAAGTGTAGTTTGAAAATTTTGAATTGAAGACCAGAGGATCTTCATGGTTCTAGGTTGAGGGTTCAAAGGACTAGGAGGGGAAAGAAGTTTGGGGCCAAAGATCAAAACAGAAAAAGGAGTTCCTTTGTAAATCTCCAAGTAGTAGGATAGAAGACAGAAATTTGTTTGAATAAGATTCAAATGGAAATGATCACATGGGGAGGTCCAACTTGCTGGATTTGATGCAGATCATGATCCAAAGGTGAGGGAAGGGTTAGGAGAGAGGATTTGCACTAAGGCCATGGCAAGAAGGAATTGTTGAAAGTGGCAAAGGAGTTTTCCAAAAGTCATAGTGCATTCCCAAAAAGATTTTTAAAAGTTCTTTTCCCCCAAAAGAAGAACATTTGGTCTTGAGTCCAAATGAAAAGCAAGAACCTCCAAGACCAAAGACAGATCTTGGGTGAATCCAAATAAAACTTTTGCCATAAAAAAAGTATTTGAGAGGGAGAGTTCTCTTGAAGGAAAATTTTAAATCACTCCCCTCAAGTCAAATAAAAATCTTTTAAAAAAACCCAATAAAAACTTGGGTGTCACAACACCTACCCCCTTAGGAAAAATCTCGTCCTCGAGATTTCTGCTGCTCCTCAAATAGATATGGATACTCTGCTCAGAGGAAATCTTCCCTTTCCCATGTGGCTTCATCCTCAGTGTGGTTGCTCCACTGAACCCTGAAAAATCTTGTCGTTTTCTGACGGGTCCTCCGTTCAGACTCTTCTAAAATCTTTACTGGCCTTTCTCTGTAGGTGAGATCTGGTTGCATATCAATGTCCTCATGAGGTACATGTTTCTCCGGGTTACTCACGCATTTCCTCAACTGCGAGACGTGGATTACGTCATGGACGTCTGACAGCTCCTTGGGTAGGTCTAGTTGGTAGGCCACCGTGCCTCTTCGTGCCTTTACACAAAAGGGTCCTATAAATCTTGGGGCTAGCTTCCCCTTAATTTTGAACCGTTGCAGACCCCTCATAGGAGATACTCGGAGGTATACGGAATCACCAGGTTCAAAGCTGACCTCACGATGCTTCTGATCATAGTAGCTCTTTTGTCGGCTCTGTGCTGTCTTGAGTCTGTCCCTGATTTGTTTAACTTTCTCCTCGGCCTCTTTAAGCATGTCTGGGCCGAAGATACGGCTGTCACCTATTTCTGACCAATTCAGAGGGGTACGACACCTTCGTCCGTACAACGCTTCAAAGGGTGCCATTTGCAAGCTGGCTTGGTAACTGTTGTTGTAAGCAAATTCGGCATACGGCAAACTCTCTTCCCAACTGGATCCATAGGTGAGCACACAGGCTCTTAGCATATCCTCTAGGATTTGGTTTACACGTTCTGTTTGTCCATCCGTCTGAGGGTGGTATGCTGTACTGAAAGCTAGTTGCGTGCCCAGAGCTTGTTGTAGGTGATCCCAAAATTTGGAGATGAATTGGGTGCCGCGGTCTGATATTATAGTCTTTGGGACTCCGTGCAAGCAAACTATAGGGGAGAGATAAAGTTTTGCCAGTCTTTGTGTGGAGTAGGTAGTCTTCACGGGAATGAAATGAGCAACCTTGGTTAGTCGGTCTGTGATGACCCATATGGCGTCATTTCCGCGTTGTGATCGGGGTAATCCGACAATGAAGTCCATTCCTATTTCATCCCATTTCCACTCCGGTATCCTATTAGGCTGGAGTAGCCCTGCTGGCTTTTGGTGCTCGGCCTTGATGCACTGACATGAATCGCAACAAGCAATGAATGTGGCTATATCCCTTTTCATACCGTGCCACCAAAATCTTTCCTGAATGTCCTTGTACATTTTGGTTCCTCCAGGATGGATCGAGTATGGGGCGGTGTGGCTTTCCGTCAAGATCTGTTGCTTGAGTTCCTCAATGTTAGGTACGCAAAGTCTGTCTCGGTACCATAATGTTCCTTCACTGTCTGTGACGAACTCTGAAGTCTTACTAAGATTCATTTTCTTCTTTATGCCTTCGATGCTGGGATGTCCCTGTTGAGCCTTCTTAATTTGTTCCACCAGGGTGGGTTGTATCTCCAGGTTCGATACGATGCCCTCAGAGACTAACATCATGTTGAGCCTAGCGAACTCTCGCTGAAACTCAAGCCTCAAATTTTGCGGACCGTCATTGTCCGGGCTGGGGTTTCGACTAAGGGCATCGGCCACTACATTAGCTTTCCCTGGATGGTAGTGAATTACCGACGTCATAGTCCTTGACCAGTTCCAACCAGCGTCGTTGGCGTAAATTCAGCTCTGGCTGTGTGAAAATATATTTGAGGCTCTTATGGTCCGTATATATTTCACAGCGATTTCCCAACAGAAAGTGCCTCCACTCCTTGAGTACATGTATAACTGCTGCTAGCTCCAAGTCATGTGTTGGGTAATTTTCCTCATGTTTTCGCAGCTGCCTGGAGGCATATGCGACAACTTTGCCATCCTGCATTAGCACACATCCGAGACCTTTTCGGGACGCGTCACAATACACTTCAAAGCTCTTGTGTATGTCTGGCACAGTTAAGACTGGTGCGGTTGTCAGCTTCTTCTTGAGTTCTTGGAAGCTCTGCTCGCATGCTTCCGTCCATACAAATTTCTTGTCCTTCTTGAGTAACTGTGTCATAGGTTTCGCCATAGTGGAGAACCCTTCAATAAATCTTCTGTAATATCCGGCCATTCCCAGAAAACTCCGCACATCAGTAACATTGGCGGGTGGCTTCCAGTTCAGTATGGCCTTGACTTTTTCTGGGTCTACGGCCACGCCTTCTTGGTTCAATATATGGCCCAAGAAACCAACTTGTCTTAGCCAAAATTCGCATTTGCTAAATTTGGCGTACAACTGATGTTTCCTCAATTCTCCCAAAACAATTCTGAGGTGCTCAACATGCTCTTCTGGTGTCCTCGAGTAAACCAGAATGTCGTCAATGAATACCACCACAAATTTGTCCATGAATTTCATGAACACTTTGTTCATGAGGTGGACGAAATATGCGGGGGCGTTCGTTAGTCCAAAAGGCATCACTGTGAACTCGTATAACCCATATCTGGAAGTGAAAGCTGTCTTGGGGATATCTTCCGTCCGTACCTTCAGTTGATGGTATCCCGATCTCAAATCAATCTTTGAAAATACCTTGGCTTGTGCGAGCTGGTCAAACAAATCATTGATCCGTGGCATCGGATATTTGTTTTTGATGGTGACCATATTGAGGGCTCGATAGTCTATACACAGCCTCAGTGTCCCATCCTTCTTCTTGGCGAATAACACGGGCGAACCCCATGGTGAGGAGCTGGCTCGAATAAATCCTTTGTCCAACAACTCCTTTATCTGCTTCTTCAACTCCACCAATTCTGAGGGTGCCATTCTATACGGCTTCTTATAGATGGGAGCGGTGCCAGGTGCTAGTTCAATGCTGAATTCTATCTCTCGGTCTGGTGGCATGCCTGGTAGTTCTTCAGGGAACACATCAGGAAACTCGCATACCACTGGAACTTCTCTCAGTTCTGCAATGTCCATTTTGTTTAGTTTTGGTTGCTGTGATCATGGCCTTTCTTGGGCGGAAACTCTTATCGTCTTGCCGTGATGGTGGGTGAGAATCACTGTCCGATTGAAACAGTCGATGAATCCTTTGTTGGTGGTCAACCAGTCCATCCCTAAAATGACATCCAGTCCTTTACTTTCCAACACGATGAGATTCGCGTGGAATTGTAGTCCTTCGAACTCAATGACCACTCCTTGGCAGTAACCCTGAGCGATTTGCTTATTTCCGGGGGACTTGATGATCATAGATTTTTCCAAGGGAAGTATCGGAAAACCATGTTGCGAAAAAAACTCTTCGAAATGAACGAATGGGAAGCTCCAGAATCAAACAAAACCATGGCAGGTACTGTGTTGACAGGGAACGTACCGAGCACGATGTCTGGGGCATTCTGCGCCTCTTCCCTGGTCACATGGTTTAGGTGACCCTTCCTGTGGTTGTTGTTGGGATTGAAGTTGTTGCGCTTGGGGGCTGGATTGTTTCCACCATTGTTCGGCTTGGGTGCCGAGTCTCTTGGCTTCGGGCACTGTTTAGCATAATGCCCTTGTTGACCACAAGCATAGCAGGTGACCCCTGGATGGTATGTGTACTCCTTATCCCTGGCATGAAATTGTCCGACGGGCCTTGGCTCAGTAGTCGTGGATCTCCTTGTGTCTGTCCTTGGGACCTCAGTCTTGCCTCGGTTGCTGCGAGCAAGAGTCGTCTTGTCCCTCTTTCGCTTGCGGATATCTTCCAGACTACGGCGCTCATTCTCCAGGGTGATGGCCTTGTCCACCAGCGTCTTAAAATCCGGAAAGGTGTGCACGATCAGTTGGCATCTTAACGCTGGTGCCAGGCCGTCCAGGAATTTTTCCATCTTCTTGCTTTCTGTCATGTGCTCGTCGTAGGCATAACGGGACAGTTGGGTAAACTGGTCGTTGTATTCTGTGACGGACATGCCTCTTTGCTTCAGGTCATCAAACTCTCTCTTCTTGATCTTTAGGATGCTCCTGGGGATGTGTGCCCCACGGAAGCCTTCCTTGAATTCTTCCCAGGTGATGTTGTGTTCCCTGGGATGCATGTGTAGGAAGTTTTCCCACCATGCTGCGGCTGCTCCAGTAAGGTAGTGTGGTGCATAAAGCACCTTCTCATGATCTGAGCACTGAGCAATAATCAGTTTCCTTTCAATCTCACGAAGCCAATCATCGGCTTCCAGTGGTCTATCGGTGTGAGCAAAAGTTGAGGGGCGAGTCTTCTGTAAGTCAGATAACTTGGAATGTGGTTGATAGGGTTCACGGTGGTTTCCCATGTTGATGACATGGTTCATCATCTCTTGGTGCTGTTGCTGACTTTGCTCGAAGAGACGGCATACTTGAGACAATGCTGCTTCGCTGTCTTGTTGGCTGGACTGACCCTGAGTGAAATTGTTGCTGGTCTGTGTCCCGTAAACCTCTTCTGGCTGATTGGGCATAGAGCGAGTCCATGGGCGAGACATTTTTCCAGTCTGGGGTATTATTTGCAAAACCCATGAGAAAACTGTGTAGCACAAAAATCTCGCAAAGGCAATAATCAAAAGGCTTCAAGGTTTTCAAAGAAACACAAATGATTTTTCATGGAGAAGAAGTGCTTAACATAAATCTTACATGCGAAAAGCAAACACAAGATACAGCACTCGGGATGCGCGTACACAATCCTGACATGTTATTAAAAACTAGCGTACTACTTCGGAAGGCAGCAAACACACCAATACAAGCTAGCGTACAGATAAAACAACACATCATACAAGCAGGCATAACAAGCGGCTACTCGGTGCTCTCAGTCGGAGATGGTGAAGATCTCCTTCCCCTTGCCGATGGCAAGGCTCAGCGGTTCAGGAGAGTCAACCTCCTCCTCTCTAGCTGGCTCCTGGCGCGTGACGCTGCGCTGCAGTGAGGGTGTGGGGGCGACTGGTGGTAGAGCGTGTGCGGCAGGCGGTGCGGCTCTGACTGGAGTAGGAGCGATGACTCGGTCGAACTCCTCAGTGGTAGGCAGACGGCGAGCAGTGGCCAAAACGGCCGGTGCATAAGAGGCTGAAGACGAGACGAATGTCAGGGGCGGCGCCGTGTGGAGAAGTTCCTTCCTCCTGGCGGGACCGCCCCGGACTAAGTCCATGCGGGCAGCCACAAGATCATCTACGAGGTTGTCGAAAGACTCCTCCAGAGCCTTGAGATACTCCACAACCATCTCGATGGCTTCATCTCTTTCTCCCCGATGGCAGGCGAACGCATAGTGGCTGGTGTATGGCACATGGCATGGGAGGTAGCGGTAGCGACGAGTCTTCATCGTAGGAAGGATGTCCCGAAGGCGAGCTATCGCCTCACGGGCAGCCATCTGCATGGCATGCCTCTCCGTAGGCATGGCCCTTCCCGTAAAACGGAAGTGACGAGCAGCAGAACGTCCTCCCCTGAACTGCACCACGGCTTGGTGCATAGGCACGTCGTCACTGAGCTTGTGCTGATAGAGTGTGAACTCCGGGCGAGCTGCTGGCCCGATCGCGAGCTTGGTGATGGAGACGAGGAGCTTGACAAACCCCTCGGGCACGTTGGTGAACACTCGATTCTCACAGCTGCTGCCAGCCATCTACAAAAGTAGGCAAAAATTCTGAGTAGTCATGTCATAAATTTATGATGACCAACAGAAAATAGCTACAATTGCAAAATGCTGAAAAAGCACAAAAGACGCTAATAACCGATTAGCGATCGCACCTAGTGGCTTCCTATAGTCAGCCTGGCTCTGATACCAAGCTTGTCACGACCGGTTTTTCAATAAAATAATTATTGAGAGACCAATCCCTTTTACGGACCAGCGAGGAAGAATTCCTTCTCACTGGTAGACAATATCTTGGTCACAGAAGAAAAATACCAGGAGTACTAAATATAATACAAGGTTGAGCAGAGACTGCCCAACAATTTATTACATGCACGCCGCTAAAACAATACGGCGGATAGGGTGGCAACTACTAACTCACGATAATAACGGTGGTGGAAATATCACCGCGAAGCGAGTGATATGATTCCAGAAGACTACAGCTCTTCGAGCGTCGGAGTGAGGCTCGAGGAGACTTATTGCGGGCGGCGGAAGCATATACAATACAAGTGACCAATATCCGGGATCGCGCAGGACTGACTGGGACTTCTCTAGGCATCGGACGCGCTATCAAACTCTTCATCCAAGAGATCGCCTTCGTCAACATCTGGCCAAATCAGCAAGCCAGGTGAGTACTATGAAAGTACTCGCAAGACAGTTCGGAAATAAGATATAATAAATGTAAACATGAAGCACATGAACAAGTTAACCGGTGCGATCAGACATAGAGATAATAAATACTGGGTGCCAAGCGAGGGTCTGAATGACGCCTCGAGCGAAAACTGCAGAATAGTAATACTGGTGCCAAACGAGTGTCTGAAAGACTCCTCGAGCGGAAAATGCGGAATAATAATACTGGTACCAAGCGAGTGTCTGAAAGACTCCTCGAGCGGAAAATGCGGAATAATAATACTGGTACCAAGCGAGTGTCTGAAAGACTCCTCGAGCGGAAAATGCGGAATAATAATACAGGTGCCAAACGAGTGTCTGAAGGACTCCTCGAGCGGAAAATGCAGGATAATAATGCAGGTGCCAAACGAGTGTCTGAAAGACTCCTCGAGCGGAAAATGCAGAATAATAATGCCACAGTCGGGCGTCGGGGCGACACCACATAAAGGGCTTATAACAGAAAATAAAGACAGTGCATGCCGCAGTCGGACGTCTGAGCGACATCACATAAAGGGCTTATATTGTAGCTCAATAATACAATAGTTCGGGAACATAATTTATCACAAGCATGAGACAAATATAAAGTTAGTCCATCCACAGGAATAACAATAAATCTGAATTTACCACTTGAGCTTAACGTTCGTTGACGATCGGTATTATGAGTTTATGTGTTTTGATGTACCGAAGGTAGTTCGGAGTCCCGGATGAGATCGGGGACATGACGAGGAGTCTCTAAATGGTCGAAACATAAAGATCGATATATTGGACGACTATATTCGGACATCGGAAACGTTCCAAATGATCCGGGTATTTTCGGAGTACCAAGGAGTTACGGGAATACGGGGAAGAAGTATATGGGCCTTATTGGGCTTTAGGGGAGAGAGAGAGAGGCAGGCCGCGCGCCCCCCAAGGCCTAGTCCGAATTGGACTAGGGGGAGGGGCTGCGCCCCCTCCTTCCTTCTCTTCTCTCTTCCCCTTCCTTCTCTCCTACTCCTACTACTTGAAAAGGTGGGGAATCCTACTCCCGGTGGGAGTAGGACTCTTCCAGGGCGCGCCATAGCTAGGCCGGCCCTCCCCCCTCTCCACTCCTTTATATACGTGGCTAGGGGGCACCCCATAGACACAACAAGTTGATCAGTTGATCTTTTAGCCGTGTGCGGTGCCCCCCTCCACCATAATCCACCTCGGTCATATCGTAGCGGTGCTTAGGCGAAGCCCTGCGTCGGTAGCATCATCATCGCCGTCATCACGCCGTCGTGCTGACGAAACTCTCCCTCGAAGCTCTGTTGGATCGGAGTTCGTGGGACGTCACCGAGCTGAACGTGTGCTGAACTCGGAGGTGCCGTACATTCGGTACTTGGTTCGGTCGGATCGTGAAGACATACGACTACATCAACCGCGTTCTCATAACGCTTCCGCTTACGGTCTACGAGGGTACGTGGACGACACTCTCCCCTCTCGTTGCTATGCATCACCATGATTGCGTATGCGTAGGATTTTTTTTTGAAATTACTACGTTCCCCAACACCGCGACCAACGTCAAGTTCTTTGGGAGTGAGCCTAGGAGGATGCTCGGACCACCATCGAGCGGCGCCGGGAAGCATGCTATCAGTCAGATAGGCGTGCGGGGCCCACTATGGACCACCCAGCACCGGGGGGTTCCAGGGACCTACCCTACGAGGTGGGTTGTCCGGCCTTTAATTACCCGTGAGCTGCCGCAGTTCCAGTGGCCCTCCCACCGCACGTTCAAGCCTGATATTGGGGATAAGTACAATGGCAAGACTCACCTATCGGAATTCCTCAACATCTACACTATCGCGATGCAAGCCGCCGGGGCTCGCGACGACAAGGTGCTTGCCAATTACTTTCCGTTGGCACTTAAGCCCAACGTCATGTCATGGTTGATGCACTTGCGAGTGGATTCCATCTCTTCTTGGTCGGATCTGTGCCACGAGTTTGTTGGCGCGTTTACCGGAGGCCACCAAGCGCCTGGCCAGGAGAGTGATTGGCATGTCATCCCCCAGAAGGATGGCAAGAACCTACGCAAGTACATCCAAAGGTTCAGCTGTGTGTAGTACAACATCCCAGATGCTCACCCCGCCGCCGTCATCAGTGCGTTTCATCAGAACGTGCGCAACCGCAAGATGCATGAAGAGCTGGCAATGAACAAGGTCAAGGATGTAGCCAAGCTTTATGTTCTGGTTGACAGATGTACTCGGGCTGAAGAAGGAAGGAAGTACCCCGGCGAGGACGCCGGTGCGGAAACCGACTCCACAGACGAAGACGCCGCCGCCCCAGCAAAGAAGGGCCGACGCTGCAACAGGAAGCATAAGGGCAAAACCGTGCTTGCCGTTGAGGGATCCGGCGTCCCCGGCGCCGCCAAGAAGGCCAAGGCGGACGACCCCGGCAAGGGAGTTGCCGGGTGCGCCGCCTGCCGCGCCTTGGCGGCTGCCGACAAGCCAGGAGGCTCCGACAAGCAGTACTGCAAGATCCATCGCACCAAGGGCCATGACCTCCAGAACTGCCGACAGGTTGAGTTGCTTGCGGAAAAGCAGAAAGCTGAATATGAAAGGTGGGACAAGGAGAAGGGTCAGGATGGCGCTGAGGGGTCCGGCAAGAAGCGTGGCGGCCAAGGAGGTCGCCGCGGCAAGGATAATCGACAAGAGAGGCCCTCTCGGGGCCGTGAAAGGGAGGAGGATGATGATCATGGTGAGGACGACGAGTCCGGCGAGCACGAGTTCCAGAAAGCCACGGAGGCCATGTGCGTCGATGGTGGCGCTTTGTTGCACACCTCTCACCGCCAGATGAAGCAGTGGGCGCGTGAGGTCACTGTGGCAGAGCCATCGTTCGATGCCCAGAAGCCACTGAAGTGGTCCAGCACACCTATCATTTTTGACACCGAGGATCACCCTGACCGCACAACTGCGGTAGGGTGCCTGCCATTGTTGGTTTCACCAACAATACGCAACATCAAAGTGACCAAAGTGCTAGTTGATGGTGGGGCCGGTCTGAACTTGATCTCACCCGCTGTGATCAAGAAGCTGCAAATCCCCGATGGAGATCTTGAAGAGATGGGCACGTTTCAAGGGGTCAACCCAGGGAGGAGTCAGCCGAAAGGTAAAATCACGTTGCCCGTTACTTTTGGGGGTGAGCTGAACTATAGGACGGAGAAGATCGTCTTTGATGTCGCCCAGATCCCCTTGCCCTACAATGGGATCCTTGGCCGCCCAGCGCTGGCCAAGTTCATGGCGGCGTCACATTACGCCTACAACACGTTGAAGATGCCCGGGCCACTGAGCATCATCACCGTCCCCTCTGACAAGAAGGACGTGCTCATCTGCGCCGACCAGCTCTACCGGGAGGCAGTTGCAGCAAGTGCCGCCAAGGTACTTGCTCCTGCCGTTGTAGCCCCGGGGGAGAAGAAAACCGGCAAGACCTCCTGTACCCACTCCGGCAAGCGCTCCCGTTGAGGACGTGCCAGAGAGCTCCACCAGCAAGAGCAAGAAATCCAAGGCAGCACCACCAGAGACCAAGGGTGCCCGTCAAGGAGGATGGCACGGGCGGAGCTTTTACTATAAGCTCCACCCTTGACAGCAAATAGGAAAGCGCGCTCGTCGCCTTCCTGCGGGCGAATGTCGACGTGTTTGCATGGCAAGCATCTGACATCCTCGGCGTTCCCAGGGAGGTGATTGAGCACCATCTTGCTGTCTGTCCTCATTCATGGCTCGTCAAGAAGAAGGTCAGGAAGCAAGCTTTGCAACGGCAGGAGTTCATCATTGAAGAGATCAGGAAGTTGGAGGCAGCAGGCTTGGTCAGAGGAGTGTTCCACACCACGTGGTTGGCCAATCCGGTGGTGGTACGTAAGGCAAATGGGAAGTGGAAGCTGTGTATTGATTACACAGACATCAATACACTACAAAAAATACACTTCCGTGATGATACGTGTTTGGCACGGTAGGTCACGTTTTTTGTCATGCATGTACATCCATGACAATTTTATGACAGAATCATGATAGTCATACCTGTGCTGTCGTAGAAGTGTTCCATGACATTACCAAAATTATCATCACGGAAGTGCCCACTTCCATGATGATAAACCGCGCGTCATAGAAGTGCTTTCGTCAAGGGTGACCGACACGTGGCATCAACCGTAACGGCTCGCCGTTAAGCTATCGGGTCCGGTTTTGGATCCGATAACCCTTTAACAACCCGGACCAATGGGGATTTTCCACGTGTAAAATTCTCATTGGCCGACGGAACCACGTGTCAGCTCCTCGTTGGGACAGATGTCATCCACTCATTGGACAAGAGGCGCCTATGATACGTCGACACGTGGCCGGCCCAATAGAGGCCCATTCCGGTGAAAAGGCCGGCCCAGCAAAGGCCCACCATGTTTTTTCAGACACTAGTGGGCTGGCCCGTTAACAGCCTGCCATGTTTTGGGTCAAATTGAGGCCCATATCAGATCAGGCCCGTTCACAGCCTGTCGAGTTTTGGGCCAAATTACGGCCCATATCGGGTCAGGCCCGTTAACAGGCCCCTGTACCTTTGGGCCCATTCTAAGACAGGTTTGTATTTCAGCCTGTTAAATGCCTGTTTACCAGTTCGTCCTGATAATAGTTTCAGCCTGTTAGTGGCCCGTGGAGTATTTGGGATGTTGTCGGCCCGGTTTAACTTTAGGCCATTTAATGGCCCATGCAGAAACTGGGCTATTTCTTGTCCGAAGTAACTTTAGGCCTCTTAATGGCCCGTAGTCTTCGTGGATAAATTCTAGCCCAACTGGCCTATCGGCTTGTTAATGGCCCGTGTAACAGTTGGGCCTAATTATAGCCCGTGTTGAATCCGGCCTGCTTACAGCCCATCTGATAATGGCCCGTGACACTTTTGGGCCTATGGCCCGCGTGGATACCGGCCTGCTTAAAGCCCATAATTTTATTGGGCCAAATGGGCCCGAGATATATTTTGACCTGTTAACTGCTCATCCTATTTGGGCCAAACATGGGCCTTAGGAAGTTTCGGTCTGTATTGGCCCGTGAATTTTTCAGCTCAACGCTAGCCCAATCTAGGTTTTAGCCTGTTAAAAGCCCATTGTATTCTCTGGCCCAGCTGGCCAGAACTTCACTCGGCCTGTTAAAGGAGGGAAACAACCATAAGGTTTAGACCTGCTAATGGCCCAAGATGATTATAGGCCCACGTTTTGGCCCATATGAGTAACGGGCTGCCCTGAAGACCGACAACACTGAGATCCGCTGAACCTTCTGGCCTAAATTACAGCATACCAACCAAGAATAAACCTAGACTATACAACAAAGAAATTACAGCATATTACATCCCCTCGGCATCAAAGTTCGCCGCCAGTGATAATAAAGGGCAACTAGACAGCAGATTACATAAACTGGGCAGGTCGCCACCAGTGGAAGTTAACAGGCGGACAAAATAATAGACAGAACCGACAGCACTTCAACACAGTTCAAGAAAGGTTAGCCCGGCCCAGCAGCTGCAGTGCAAGCAGCTTAGCAACCTGATGAGACTTCGCTTGTTTGGCGCTCATATCCACCAACTTAAGCTGCATAGAATCAATAAACGTCATGTACTTACGGTTAATCTTGCATAGAGATTGGAGTTCCAGTCGTATTTGAGCGGAAGCATGTATTTCTGCTTGAATTTCAGACTGAAGAAGTCGAACAGATTCAGGCGGCGACTTCATCGAGCTTGTGTCACTGCGTAAGTTTGACACTACATCAAGATGTGACTTCGTGGTTGTATCCCTACCCTCAATATGTTTTGCCTTCTCCTCTGGAATATGTGTTAGAGGGACAAACAATGGGTTCGTCTCACTATCATTGTGGCAGTTCTTCCTAGCAGCAATGTTGTCACCCTGAAAGAGAAACAAGTAGGTAGATAACAGGTTTTGCATGTATAAGCATCAGCGCTCTCAATTCATCTCATTTCTTTGTCAGAAATAAAGAGACACGGTTTAAAATAGCATTAACATAATAGGCATTGTTCATAGTTAAGACGGCAGGAAATGGCATTGTGCAGGAGCGGCCAACTTCACCAGACCACTGGATTACAAATCAAGAACACAAGCATAGATGTAGTTCTAAACAACGTATAAGCATGAATGGTAAGTGTACTGTCAATTTATACCATTTCAGATTGGTAAATAAAGAGACACGATTTAAATAACATTAATATAATAAGGCATTGTTCATAGTTGAGACATAGCAGGATATGACATTGTGTTGTTGTTGGTAGTCTCACCACACCATTGGATTACAGATCAAGAACACAAGCATACACATAGTGCTAAAGAAGATAACTTTCTATGTTCAGTTTAATTTACATGGTACGAATAAGGAACTAGATTGTACAACTAAAGACTGAAATTTAGAACGACAAACTTATGTTTATGTACTTCTACTTTATAAACTTTGAGCAAGCAATTTGATGCAGACGACAAAAATAAACAGCATTTGTACTCATAGCTATCCAAATATAATCAATAAAGTTTGAAGGCTCGAGGAGGACAAACTTACATTAGTAGTGAAGACAGGCTCTATAAAGGCCTTGTCCAAATTGATGGGGGGCAATTCAAGAAGTTTACCTCACACTCTTCTTCAAGAGTATTGCCTTTATTCTACATTTTGTTAAGAGTAAATATAGATGTGAAAATATAGGAACAAATGGCGATTATTTAACTTAAGATGCAGAGTACAAATGCAAATACAGCATACAGGCAGAAGGCACTGACAAGAGCAATGTGGAGCTAAACTTCTTCAGTAACATTGGTTTTATTCAATATTTTGGCAAGAGTAAATGTAGATCTGATGTGTAGAAAAATGGAGGGCAAGGGAAAATAAGCTGCAAAGTGTACATGAAGAACTAGCTGACAAGTATAAGGACAACAGATACTTACAAGAACAATGCAGAACTAAATTTCTTCATATGCATTGGGTTTATTCTACATTAATTTAAGCATTAATATAGATCTAATAATTTGGAGCGAACAGTTTATAAGCAAGCTATAATGCACAATGATGTCACATAATCCACCAGGTATGAATGTAAGGACAACGATAGGACAATAGGTACTCACAAGAGCAAAGCAGCGACCAGCATAGTTGCGATATCCTAGGTTTTGCGGCGCTGGTTCTATCGCCAAGATACGTCGGGTGCTATGTGATTTCTCCGGTAGCACCACCTTTTTCAAGGACTTTACTTGTACTCCTTCAGGTTCTGCAATCACCCTCTTCCTTTTGGATGTCCGAAAACACAATAAGAGCATTTGAATGGAAAAAACATGGTATGACGACAAATGGAATAGGTGTTGATAATGGATGGGCATGGCATCTTCACATATATCATGAGTAAACTAAGTAGCTGGGGGTGCAACGAAGCAAAAGAAATGCAAGACACCTTATGCAAGATATGTGCAACCAATAGAACCTTGCCAAATTAGAACAGGCACCTTATTGGGTGAACAGGATAGGCCATCTGCCTTTGACACCTGTAGCTCAGAATAGTCATTAGGATCATATTCTGAATACGAATCTATAGGTCGGGAGCATGTGGGTTTCATTTTATCCATGATGTCTACTACACAACCTTCTTCTTTTAGACGTTGTTGGGCCTCCAAGTGCAGAGGTTTGTAGGACATTAGCAAATTCCCCTCAAGTGGATGACCTAAGGTTTATCAATCCGTGGGAGGCATCGGATGAAGATGGTCTCTCTCAAACAACCCTGCAACCAAATAACAAAGAGTCTCTTGTGTCCCCAACACACCCAATACAATGGTAAATTGTATAGGTGCACTAGTTCGGCGAAGAGATGGTGATACAAGTGCAATATGGATGGTAGATATGGGTATTTGTAATCTGAAAATATAAAAACAGCAAGGTAGCGAGCGGTAAAAGTGAGCGTAAATGGTATTGCAATGCGTTGAAACAAGGCCTAGGGTTCATACTTTCACCAGCGCAAGTTCTCTCAACAATAATAACATAATTGGATCATATAACTATCCCTCAACATGCAACAAAGAGTCACTCCAAAGTCACTAATAGCGGAGAACAAACGAAGAGATTATGGTAGGGTACGAAACCACCTCAAAGTTATTCTTTCCGATCAATCCATTGGGCTATTCCTATAAGTGTCACAAACAGCCCTAGAGTTCGTAGTAAAATAACACCGTAAGACACACATCAACCAAAACCCTAATGTCACCTCAAGTATCCGTGGGTATGATTATACGATATGCATCACACAATCTCAGATTCATCTATTCAACCAACATATAGAACCTCAAAGAGTGCCCCAAAGTTTCTACCGGAGAATCAATACAAAAACGTGTGCCAACCCCTATGCATAGGTTCATGGGCGGAACCCGCAAGTTGATCACCAAAACATACATCAAGTGGATCAATAGAATACCCCATTGTTACCATGGGTATCCCACACAAGACATACATCAAGTGTTCTCAGATCATTAAAAGACTCAATCCGATAAGATAACTTCAAAGGGGAAACTCAATCCATTACAAGAGAGTAGAGGGGGAGAAACATCATAAGATCCAACTATAATAGCAAAGCTCGCGATACATCAAGATCGTGCCAAATCAAGAACACGAGAGAGAGAGAGATCAAACACATAGCTACTGGTACATACCCTCAGCCCCGAGGGTGAACTACTCCCTCGTCACGGACAGTGCCGGGATGATGAAGATGGCCACCGGTGAGGGTCCCCCCCTCCGGCAGGGTGCCGGAATAGGGTCCCGATTGGTTTTTGGTGGCTACAGAGGCTTGCGGCGGCGGTACTCCCGATCTATTCTGTTCCCCGATCGTTTTAGGGTATATGGGTATATATAGGTGAAAGAAGTACGTCAGGAGAGCCACAAGGGGCCCACGAGGGTGGAGGGCGCGCCCAGGGGGTGGGCGCGCCCCCCCTGCCTCATGCCTGCCTCGTTGCTTCCTTGACGTGGACTCCAAGTCCCCCGGGTTGCTTTCCTTCCAAAAATAACTTCTCCAGAAGGTTTCATTCCGTTTCGACTCCGTTTGATATTCCTTTTCTTCGAAACGCTGAAACAAGGGAAAAAACAGGAACTGGCACTGGGCTCTGGGTCAATAAGTTAGTCCCAAAAATAATATAAAAGTGTTTAATAAGGCCCATAAACATCCAAAACAGATAATATAATAGCATGGAACAATCAAAAATTATAGATACGTTGGAGACGTATCAGCATCCCCAAGCTTAATTCCTACTCGTCCTCGAGTAGGTAAATGACAAAAACAGAATTTTTGATGTGGAATGCTACATTACATATTTATCAATGATATCTTCTTTATTGTGGAAAGAATATTTAGATCCGTAAGATTCAAAACAAAAGTTTAATATTGACATGAAAACAATAATACTTCAAGCATACTAACAAAGCAATCATGTCTTCTCAAAATAACATGGCCAAAGAAAGTTATCCCTACAAAATCATATAGTTTGGCTATGCTCTATCTTCATCACACAAAATATTTAAATCATGCACAACCCCGATGACAAGCCAAACAATTGTTTCATACTTTTGATGTTCTCAAACTTTTTCAATCTTCACGCAATACATGAGCGTGAGCCATGGACATAGCACTATAGGTGGAATAGAATGGTGGTTGTGGAGAAGACAAAAAGGGAGAAGATAGTCTCACATCAACTAGGCGTATCAACGGGCTATGGAGATGCCCATCAATAGATATCAATGTGACTGAGTAGGGATTGCCATGCAACGGATGCACTAGGGCTATAAGTATATGAAAGCTCAAAAAGAAACTAAGTGGGTGTGCATCCAACTTGCTTCCTCACGAAGACCTAGGGCATTTTGAGGAAGCCCATCATTGGAATATACAAGCCAAGTTCTATAATGTAAGATTCCCACTAGTATATGAAAGTGACAACATAGGAGACTCTCTATCATGAAGATCATGGTGCTACTTTGAAGCACAAGTGTGGTAAAAGGATAGTAGCATTGCCCCTTCTCTCTTTTTCTCTCATTTTTTTCGTCCGAAGTCTCATCCCGACTTGTGGGGGAATCATAGTCTCCATCATCCTTTCCTCACTGGGACAATGCTCTAATAATGATGATCATCACACTTTTATTTTCTTACAACTCAAGAATTACAACTCAATACTTAGAACAAAACATGACTCTATATGAATGCCTCCGGCGGTGTACCGGGATGTGCAATGACTCATGAGTGACATGTATGAAAGAATTATGAACGATGGCTTTGCCACAAATACGATGTCAACTACATGATCATGCAAAGCAATATGACAATGATGGAGCGTGTCATAATAAATGGAACAGTGGAAAGTTGCATGGCAATATATCTCGGAATGGCTATGGAAATGCCATAATAGGTAGGTATGGTGGCTGTTTTGAGGAAGGTATATGGTGGGTGTATGATACCGGCGAAAGGTGCGCGGTATTAGAGAGACCAGCAATGGTGGAAGGGTGAGAGTGCGTATAATCCATGGACTCAACATTAGTCATAAAGAACTCACATACTTATTGCAAAAATCTATTAGTTATCGAAACAAAGTACTACGCGCATGCTCCTAGGGGGATAGATTGGTAGGAAAAGACCATCGCTCGTCCCCGACCGCCACTCATAAGGAGGACAATCAATAAATAAATCATGCTCCGACTTCATCACATAATGGTTCACCATACGTGCATGCTACGGGAATCACAAACTTTAACACAAGTATCTCTCAAATGCACAACTAATCCTCTAGCATGACTCTAATATTACCATCTTCATATCTCAAAACAATCATAAAGAATCAAACTTCTCATAGTATTCAATGCACTTTATATGAAAGTTTTTATTATATCCCTCTTGGATGCCCATCATATCAGGACTAAATTCATAACCAAAGCAAATTACCATGCTATTTAAGACTCTCAAAATGATATAAGTGAAGCATGAGAGTTCATCTATTTCTTCAAAATAAAGCCACCGTCGTGCTCTAAAAGGATATAAGTGAAGCACTAGAGCAAACAACAAACTACTCCGAAAGATATAAGTGAAGATCAATGAGTAGTTAAATAATTATGCAACTATGTGAAGACTCTCTAACATTTAAGAATTTCAGATCTTGGTATTTTATTCAAACATCAAGCAAAACGAAAGAAAATAAAATGACGCTCCAAGCAAAACACATATCATGTGGTGAATAAAAATATAGCTCCAAGTAAAATTACCGATGAACGAAGACGAAAGAGGGGATGCCATCCGGGGCATCCCCAAGCTTAGGCTCTTGGTTGTCCTTGAATATTACCTTGGGGTGCCTTGGGAATCCCCAAGCTTAGGCTCTTGCCACTCCTTATTCCGTAGTCCATCGAATCTTTACCCAAAACTTGAAAACTTCACAACACAAAACTTAACAGAAAACTCGTAAGCTCCGTTAGCGAAAGAAAACAAAACACCACTTCAAGGTACTGTAATGAAATCATTCTTTATTTATATTGGTGTTAAACCTACTGTATTCCAACTTCTCTATGGTTTATAAACTATTTTACTAGCCATAGATTCATCAAAATAAGCAAGCAACACAATGAAAACAGAATCTGTCAAAAACAGAACAGTCTATAGTAATCTGTAACTAACGCAAACTTCTGGCACTCAAAAAATTGTAAAATAAATTGGTGGACCTAAGGAATTTGTCTAGTAATCATCTGCAAAAATAATAAACTAAATATCACTCTCCAGTAAAAAGTTTTAGCTAATCTCGTGAGTGCTAAAGTTTCTGTTTTTTGCAGCATGATCGTAAAGACTTCACCCAAGTCTTCCCAAAGGTTCTACTTGGCACAAAGACTAATTAAAACACAAAACCACATCTAAACAGAAGCTAGATGGATTATTTATTCCTAAACAGAACCAAAAAGCAAGAAACTAAAATAAAATTGGGTTGCCTCCCAACATGCGCTATCGTTTAATGCCCCTAGCTAGGCATAATGATTTCAATGATGCTCACATAAAAGATAAGAATTGAAACATAAAGAGAGCATCATGAAGAATATGACTAGCACATTTAAGTCTAACCCACTTCCTATGCATAGGGATTTTGTGAGCAAACAACTTATGGGAACAAGAATCAACTTGCATAGGAAGGTAAAACAAGCATAACTTCAAGATTTTAAGCACATAGAGAGGAAACTTGATATCATTGCAATTCCTACAAGCATATATTCCTCCCTCATAATAATTTTCAGTAGCATAATGAATGAATTCAACAATATAACCAGCACCAAAAGCATTCTTTTCATGATCTACAAGCATAGAAATTTTATTACTCTCCACATAAGCAAATTTCCTCTCATGAATAGTAGTGGGAGCAAACTCAACAAAAGAACTATCATGTGAAGCATAATCCAATTGAAAATTAAAATCATGATGACAATTTTCATGGTTATCTTCATTCTTTATAGCATACGTGTCATTACAATAATCATCATAAATAGGAGGCATGCTTTCATCATAATAAATTTTCTCATCAAAACATGGGGGACTAAACATATCATCTTCATCAAACATAGCATCCCCAAGCTTGTGGCTTTGCATATCATTAGCATCATGGGTATTCAAAGAATTCATACTAACAACATTGCAATCATGCTCATATTTTATGCCAAGCATTCTATGTAATTCTTCTTCTAGTACTTGAGCACAATTTTCCTTCCCATCATTTTCACGAAAGACATTAAAAAGATGAAGCATATGAGGCACCCTTAATTCCATTTTTTGTAGTTTTCTTTTATAAACTAAACAAGTGATAAAACAAGAAACTAAAAGATTCGATTGCAAGATCTAAAGATATACCTTCAAGCACTCACCTCCCCGGCAACAGCGCCAGAAAAGAGCTTGATGTCTACTACACAACCTTCTTCTTGTAGACGTTGTTGGGCCTCCAAGTGCAGAGGTTTGTAGGACAGTAGCAAATTTCCCTCAAGTGGATGACCTAAGGTTTATCAATCCGTGGGAGGCGTAGGATGAACATGGTCTCTCTCAAACAACCCTGCAACCAAATAACAAAGAGTCTCTTGTGTCCCCAACACACCCAATACAATGGTAAATTGTATAGGTGCACTAGTTCGGCGAAGAGATGGTGATACAAGTGCAATATGGATGGTAGATATGGGTATTTGTAATCTGAAAATATAAAAACAGCAAGGTAGCGAGCGGTAAAAGTGAGAGTAACGGTATTGCAATGCGTTGAAACAAGGCCTAGGGTTCATACTTTCACTAGTGCAAGTTCTCTCAACAATAATAACATAATTGGATCATATAGCTATCCCTCCACATGCAACAAAGAGTCACTCCAAAGTCACGAATAGCGGAGAACAAACGAAGAGATTATGGTAGGGTACGAAACCACCTCAAAGTTATTCTTTCCGATCAATCCATTGGGCTATTCCTATAAGTGTCACAAACAGCCCTAGAGTTCGTTGTAAAATAACACCTTAAGACACACATCAACCAAAACCCTAATGTCACCTAGATACTCCAATGTCACCTCAAGTATCTGTGGGTATGATTATACGATGTGCATCACACAATCTCAGATTCATCGATTCAACCAACATATAGAACCTCAAAGAGTGCCCCAAAGTTTCTACCGGAGAATCAAGACAAAAACGTGTGCCAACCCCTATGCATAGGTACATGGGTGGAACCCGCATATTGATCACCAAAACATACATCAAGTGGATCAATAGAATACCCCATTGTCACCACGGGTATCCCACGCAAGACATACATCAAGTGTTCTCAAATCATTAAAAGACTCAATCCGGTAAGATAACTTCAAAGGGGAAACTCAATCCATTACAAGAGAGTAGAGGGGGAGAAACATCATAAGATCCAACTATAATAGCAAAGCTCACGATACATCAAGATCGTGCCAAATCAAGAACACGAGAGAGAGAGAGAGAGAGAGATCGAACACATAGCTACTGGTACATACCCTCAGCCCCGAGGGTGAACTACTCCCTCCTCGTCATGGAGAGCGTCGGGATGATGAAGATGGCCACGGGTGAGGGTTCCCCCCCTCCAGCAGGGTGTCGGAACAGGGTCCCGATTGGTTTTCGGTGGCTATAGAGGCTTGCGGCGGCAGAACTCCCGATCTATTTTGTTCCCCGATCGTTTTAGGGTATATGGGTATATATAGGTGAAAGAAGTACGTCAGGGGAGCCACGAGGGGCCCACGAGGGTGGAGGGCACGCCCAGGGGGTGGGCGCGCCCCCCTGCCTCGTGCCTTCCTCGTTGCTTCCTTGACGTGGACTGCAAGTCCCCCGGGTTGCTTTCCTTCCAAAAATAATTTCTCTAGAAGGTTTCATTCCGTTTTGACTCCGTTTGATATTCCTTTTCTTCGAAACACTGAAACAAGGGGAAAAAACAGGAACTAGCACTGGGCTCTGGGTCAATAGGTTAGTCCCAAAAATAATATAAAAGTGTTTAATAAGGCCCATAAACATCCAAAACAGATAATATAATAGCATGGAACAATCAAATTATAGATACGTTGGAGACGTATCAATCCACAATGGACCTCAATCCCTTGATGCCAAGTTTGATACCCATTGAACTGTTCCGCAATATTCTTCTGATGTGCGCATTCTTATATTCATTGTAATTACGTACAATATCTGTAAAGCATGAAAACACAAATAGTAGTGAGATTATCTTTGTAATGCAGAGGATATTGTAATATAATAGAGGCTCCCTGTAAACCCTTGTGTGCTATCACTGGATTCTGATGAGAGAGCCCATGTGTGATGTAATATGGTGAGTAGATTAATATAATCTGGCACAACTACACACAAAAAATAGGCTCCCTGTTTGGGGCCCCAGATGTAAGGATAGTTGGCAGATGATAGGTTCATAATATACCGTATAGAAAGTTTATTGCCAAACCATGATAACAAGAGCGCAGAGCCAGTAGGCAGATCGTAGTGTAGATAATAGGGGTACACCATAACCACCATAAATAAATCGGGAAAGCGGAATTGACTGGAAAACATAGGGTTTTGCCGCTACTAATATGCAGCCTATAAATCACCTATAGGCCAGCTCTATTCACCTGAAGGTGCACAGCTGTTACTATCAGTTTAGTCTATCAGAGACCGCGCGGCTCCCACCATTTCCGAGGTATTACGGCAGACCAACTCGAAGTCCGAAATCATTTAGCAAAACCGGCCCAATAGACGTGTCGACTGTAGATGTCCCTGCTCCCCTTCCTGACAAGGAACATACTATGCTTCCCATATAGAACACCGCATGGGCCGCCGGCCGAACCACCGGCCCCCACCACCTGTGTTCCTCCGCCACCACCACCCCCCAGCCCCGCCCCCACCCTCGTCGAGTTTTCTTCATTCGGCGAGGCCCCACCACCGCCCCCCACAACTACCGTCCCCACCCGAGCCCCTTCCTTCGCGCCGGCGAACTCCGGCGATCTCTCAAAAATCGGCTGGCCCAATTTTGAAATTTAGTCTACTGTCATTTAACTAGTGTGGAATATAAAAGGGAAAACCATAAGCATTGCGAGTATAGTGTTGAGCGTGCCATGGCGGATCTGAAGGTGCAAACCGGACAAAGGAAACTTCGCAACCAATATTTGCTTTCAACTAACAAGTAAGTGATGGACAAGAAATCAGAGTAAAGCAGTGGCGATCTATTTTCTTGCTGCGATAAATAAGTTGAGAAGATACGAAAGAGTACCGCCTTTGGTGCGGCGTCGTGTATGCATCTGCTGAGATTTTGACGGTGCTACGGTAGCGATGGCTGTCGGCAGCGTGGAAGCAGATCTAGGTGGGTAGACGGTGGCGGCGGGCGCGGTGGACGAGACGGTCGTGGGAGCAGCGCCGGCAAGGTGGAAGACGACGGGGATGAAGCGAGAGGACGGGATGCAAGGATCCCGGTCCGAAGCCGTGGATGAGAGAGGTCGATCTCTTGTAATGGCCGACGGCGTCGGGGCATCAGCTCCGGCATGGTGGAGGAGGACGGTGGTGGATGGGGTGGCGGACGGAGGAGGCTGGGGTGAACAGGGTGTTTTGGCGCCCACGGAGTACAAATGGGGAAATGGAGGGAGAGAGGAAGGGGGAAACCATGTCTTCAGGGCGCGCTTGTCTCAAATGCGAGGAAATTTACAAACTTAGCCCCCGTTTAAAATTTCCTACATCACAACAATGTTAGTCGGTTGGGGATAGGACGGTAATCTCGCATACACCGAATATTTGCCGACGAGAGTTTGTTTTTTGGCGCTCACCGTGTATGAATCGGGGAGGGAGTCGATTTCGGCCGAGGAGACACTGTGTTTTGGCGCCCACCGTGTATGAATCTGGGTGAGAGGCGGTTATGTCAAGTTTGAGTGAAATTACAAACCTACCCCTATCGAAACCTATAGAAATCGAGCCGATAGGCTTTGCGTGGCAGGGATAGGCAGTAATTTCCAGCTCGCAGATTTTGGTTTCGGGCGGTTACTACGACTTTCCCCGCTTCGTTCAAATTTTTGTAGAGAAAAAGTGCACGTTTACCGTGCCAACTCAATTCGAATCCATTTTGTATTCTATTTTTGTTCGGGCAGGATCCATTTTCGATTGGAATGAAATTCTATATACATCATTTTTTATATATATACTTTCAAAAGCACAACACCCTTTATACATAAATATGGTTTACAAATGGCATGATCTCAGATTCATAAGGCTGTATCCATCTTAATTTCGATTTTCAAATATTTGAAACCACTTTATGTTGAAATCCAATGTATGCATTCCTCGCTAACTGTCTCCAATTAATGTGTATTTCATGTGGGTTTTTTTACTTCCCAAACATGTATAATATGTTTCACACACGCAACATATAGTGTAACCCCATTTAGACATTAATTGCATATAAACCATGCATTGTCTCTAATTAAAGAATATATGGATCACGAATATTGATAAACTTTATAACATTACATGTGTCCCCAAATTCAAATGAATATGCATGTTCGATACACCAATTTGCATTATGATATTATCGATGTCGTGATCTCCAGTTTAAATATTTGAATCCCCTTTAATCCAGATATTCGTCTCATATAGCTATCACTCATGTTTATATAGGAGTATCTCTCTAGACCTATACACATTCATTGTCTCTCAGGTATCTCTCGTGCTACCTGTATGTCGACAATGATCTTTTATCTTCGTAACACACTGACGGTACTCTCTCGCTCGACCTCCATCACTCTATCTCTCTCTAAGTATATCTCGCTCCCTACTACGTGTCTCTAACTATGATTCTCCATGTGGTATCTCTTTCTCTCACACAAACACAAACTTTGTCTCCTGGGGTCTCATTTCTCTCTACTATTCCCCTGTGTGCCACTCGCACACACCCTCTCACACAGAGATCTCTTTCGCTCCTTAGGTATGAGAAGCTACGACTCTTCCTCTTAAATATCTCTTTCTCACACACAAACACAAACTCTGTCTCCCAGCGTCTCATATCTCTCCACCATTCTCTTGTATGTCACTCACACACACTCTCTCTCCCTAGAGATATCTTGTGTTCCCTCATATGTCTCTCTAGCTATCACTCTCGTTGTGAAATATCTTTCTCTCTCGCAGACACAAAACTTCGTCTCTCGGGATCTCATTTCTCTCCGATATTTGTTTGTATGTGAGTCCATGCACCCTTTCTTCATCTCTCTCACACCCACACACATAACTCAGCCATCTGATCCACTCGACTCCTATCTCTAACGCACAATAGCTAGCATCTTTATCTTTCTATTTATCTGTTTCTCCATCAACCTTCTTTCTCGCCCTCACTCTTGCTTCCTATCATGCACACTATGTATGTTTCTCTCTACATGCAGTCAATTGCCCTCTTTTTATCTTTCTCTCACACACACATAACTTCACCCTATGAACCACCCGGTGGTCATCTCCAACACTCAAACTAGCTGATGTCCCTCTAGCTAGCATTTCCATCTCTGTATCTTTCTCTCACACACACTCTCTCTCCCTAGAGATTCTCTAGTTTCTCTGTCAACATTTCTTTCTCGCACGCACTCTTGCTTCCTATCACCCACACCATATATGTCTCTCCATACATGCATTTATAGGTTGATCTCTTTTGCACAATTGTTGTGTCTCACTCCCTCTGGTCGCCATAGATGCATGCTCCAGCCCACGCCACTATCTCTTAGAGACAAAAACACATGCTCAATTGTCGGGCCTTCTTCCCTGCACTCTCACATGCATGCATATTGTCATGTCGATCCGTCTCTCCCATGTCGTTGATCTTATGACTTATGTCTTTTTTCTTTTATCTCGATCATGCGCGCGCGCACACACACACATCCACGTATACATGTATACCTCTCGCACATGCACGTTCAAGGTCTCTATGTCTCCATACATAGTTAATTACCCTCAACCCTAACGCCACATCGAATCGTTCTCTTCTTGTGTGCACATAACCTCCGTCTGGAAACACACACTCACACTTAACAATCTCCTTCTAGCTACCCCCCCTCTCACTCTTCCCCTATATCCCCGAAACTAATAAGACCATCCCTTCGTTTAATTCCCGCCTACATGGACCATCGATATATAGTAGTCTTCCTCGGTGTCTCTTGAATAAACACGTTCTATCGATGTCGACTCCTCTCACGCGCACACACCTTCTCTTCCCTCTCTACGGGCCTTTTCTCTCTCGCACCCCATCGTTGGTGGCCTCTGCCATACACATCACCTCTCTGTGATGAAGCCATGCACACTTAAATTACATCCGCCACCGAGGACCCCGCATCACACACACACACACACACACACAAACACACGAGCACCCCCACCCCTCCCCCCACACACGCACGCACCCACCCACCCACCCCCAGACACACACTAAGACTCCATCTCTCTCTCACACACACGCACCCACCCACCCACCGCCCCCAGACACACACGCACACACTAAGACTCCATCTCACACACACATGCTCCAGGCGGAGCATTTGTTCCTACCACCCTTCGTCCAACCTTACCCGTATGATAAACAATCACCTTAATTTACTTGTATAACATGGACAAATCCCAGTTTACTTTAGTAGTTAGCAAACTTATCATCTCTAATCTTATAAAAAAACCGAGTTGGTGATGATGGTGTTCCTGCCATCTTGTAATATAGACCGTCCGATCTATATCTGACGCATAGAAAGCAAACTATGATAATTTTACAAAAGATACCCGCACCTCTCTCCACATCCTTATCTCCCACAACCTCATTGCTGAGCAATTAAAAAAGGAAGTCTCTGGAACAATCTAGCATGGTGGCCGCTGCCGCCTGCCGGCGCCGTCCATCCCCATGCCTCCGCCCAGGCACCACCACGCTCCACTACTCCTCACCTTATCTCTCATCTTTCATTTATTCGATGAAATTCTCGAGATACCAGTTTTCCGATAAAATTCTCGAGATATCATTAGTTTTTACACATTGGATTACTCCTACATGGGTCAATCACAACAGGTGTTTTGTAAAAAATGCATATTGATGTTCCGTGCAATGCACAAGCATCTTGCTTGTAATTATATAACGCAAATCACGAGCAGGAAGTGACATTTTTTTACACAACCATGTTAACATGGCCACGTAAATCACTAGCTAAAGTGTAATACCATTATACTTATATCTGATGCAAAAGGTTGAGTACATGTCCGAAGAGTAAAGTCGCACACACGCACTCTGTCTCTCAGAATCTCACACACACACCAGTTACGTGACGCCCACTTAAGCAGACACGTATGTTACAATTTGTGCACCCGCGGGTACATGTGATGGTGCGCATTTATTTAAGCCGGACGGCGAACCCAAACAGTAGCTGCATTCATTCCCCTCCCGCCGCCTCTTCTCTGGTCGCCGTTGCCCGGTAGCCATGGCCCGGCCGAAGGTAACGACATACGTCATACTCCCGCCGGAACGGCGCTTTAATCTGGAAATTTTAATGGTCATGCATGCATCTTTTGTGCTAGCACTCCTATATAAGGGTTGACTGGTTGCTTTACGCGGACGTGCGCGGGCGGTGTAAGAGGAAGGAGAAGGGAAGAGGGCTGTGGAATAACGTTTTTACCACAATTTCTTAGGAAACTGATTGCAATAATTGAGTAGTTTTGCAAACTACCAGTACTACACCCGAAACGGTTCAAAACCAATACTCCCTTGCCAGCGTGTGCTTCCCGCGTGAAACGGTCAGTGTCGCCCTGGAGCGTTAGTGCTGCATTAATGCCCGGCCAGAGCGGAGGCGACCTCTCACTGGCGCCGGCTTTGAAGCAGCGCGACGGCCGAGAGAGCGCCGCTTCCCGGTGCACGCGACTGCTCCGCGTCGAGGCTGGCCATAGTTTGGATGAGTCTCCATCGTGGGGAGCCACACTAACTGCGATGATGTGGATCGTTCCATCTATAAAGAACACGTGGGACTGGAACTACAAGATGGACATGTACCCAGGAGTGTACATACGAACCTGAGTAATGTAGCGCAGTAAGTGAAGTAGAAAGGCACAAATAGTATGAACATGTGTGGCCTATAGGCATTTGTCTACTACGTACCACTAAATGTTGTACGTGCAATGCACGGTGATGTTATGGAGTACGTGCCTAAGTACTCTACTACTACTATATTAATTGGAGGCACATATTAAGTTTTATATTTGTTTACGTGTATGCCCCGAGACCTTCCAACTAGACGTGTCTTTCTCTCCAGGTCGCACTTTGTATCGTTCATACCACTAGTACTACTACGTGTGGTCTCCGACCCAGAAGTGGAAGAAGTGGAGACGCTCTACCACGCTGTTCATGTCCCACTCCTTTCGCTGACGTGTGGAACATCCAGCACATGCCTTGTTTGGCACTCCTTCGTCGTAAGAGTTGAAACGCTAGCATTCATCAGAAAAAAAAATCAGCAGTGATACTATACCACGCAGTTTCCTTGCTCCTTGATATCGGAAAGAATACTTCCGTTCGCCAACATGTGAGACGTTGACCATCTTGGTCCACTTGCCATACACGCAGAACTCCAAGGGAGAGTCACCCCGGTTGTCGCGCCGCAGTAATAATGACTTATGAGCCGTCAAATCACAGGCCCAACCTTTCCCACTATGAAGTTGCTCACACAAAGGAACCATCATGACTTCGTTGAATTCCGCTTCTTGAAGAAAACTACTATACCAGCAGTACTGCTAGCTACAGTAGTTACTCTAGTAGAGGCCTCCTTTCGTTCATAGGATAGGAATTTTATAGGAATATGAAAATCATAGGAAGTGAGATGACATGCATCTCAATTCCTATAGAGAAAGAGATGCCATTTGATGCATAGGATAGGAATTTTCCATTGAGTCTAGGCTAATGTACTGGTAATTTGCTCCAAAAACTACAGTAGTAAATAGTAGTATCGGTACATGCTCGTACTCAGACACAGACACACACACACTAACTACTACTACTACAACTACTTCTCACACGCTGGCCAGACGCCATCGTTCTCCTTCCCGGCTTTGTCAGCGACACCCCACCGTCCTTGGATCTCCGCCGACCTCTCCGTAGTAGCGCGTGTGTCCTCTTCTTTCTTGCGGCGGCGGCCCCCTCTTTTCTTGAGTGCTTTCTGACTTCTCTGCTCCCTCTGTGCGGCTTTGGCCGCCTCTTGCTCTACTGCCCATTCGGCCTTGGCAGCTTCAAATTCCGTCCACGTAGGTGTGAGGTCGCGAGCGGCGATGGACTCGGCACGGCGGGATGCCATCGCTTCCCTACCATTTTGTGTGCGGTCATGGGCGGCAAGGAACTCGGCGCGGCGGGATGCCATCGTTTCCTTACCGGTTAGTGTGCGGCGCGGTGGCATGAACGACGCTTGGTGAGAGCTCTGGGGTGGAGTGGTCGGACAACCGTATAGTGCATTGGTTTGTCAAGAGCTCAAGGACAAAAGATGAAGGAAATTTGGATTCCCCTTCAATCCTGGCCATTTATTACCGAGTAAAATGCATTGGCGGTCATCGAACTTGTGTTGATAGCTCACTTTGATACTTATATTATACGTGATGCACACATTAGCGCACACCGTCTATAGAGGCAAGTAGCATGTACGCGTGCAGACACGCACGCTCACGATATCAAACCATGCTAATGCATGCATGTTGCCCTCTCAATCAAAGTCCTGCTCATGGCACAACGCAAATGGCGAGCCCATCACCTGCGCACCCCGGCGGTGCCTGACATTACTATTTAGATGTTTGATGGAGGCCTCCGCAAACGCCGAGCATGTATTCACCTGGCTCAACACCAACGATCATACTCAGGACTCGGCGCCTTGCTCATGTATATCGTCCATCACAACGACAATATATAAAACAGCCTAGCTAGAGAGGGTACTATGGTACGGAGTATGTACTATCGTGAGCGACCGATCATAGTGCCACTACACACGAGTGTGTGTCTGATTGATTCGTCCATTATTCATAAGTTATGCATGGTTGTGTGGTGTCTAATGGTGGTCGTCGAAGGCTAGCTGGCGACAAGACCGGTTGCATGGACGCCTGGTTGTCAATACGTGCCGCATACACTTCAATGGCTCGTCATGCATGAGTTAAAATTTTACCACCACGCCAGCTTCTGACCGCCCTAGCCTACCGAAACCCCTTCCATCGCTAGTGCGCGCTTCCCGCCTGAAACGGTCACCATCTCTCTAGAACGTCAATGCCGCATTCACCGGACTTAACTGCAGGTGCAGTTGGTTTGTCACTGACATGGGGCCAGATGCCCGTTGGGCCCACATGTCAGTGACCCAACACACATGTAGTTAAGTCACCGAAGCAGCATCCGCATTCATGCCCGACGAACCTACTCCGGCGCCAGCCGTCCATCCGTCCGCCGCGGCTCATTGCCATTCGCCCGCTATATTAACTTGAGCCCCAGATCCCAGCCATAGCCAAAGACCCACACTCATTCTCCTCCGGTCCCTTCCTTCTGTCGGCACCACTCCAACCATGGCCTCCTGGCGCTCCAAAACTCTCTTGGACGTACTGTCGCAAGAGCAGACGAAGGACATCGTCGGCTCCACTCCGGGCGCGCTCCAAAGCTCTCTTGGGCGTACTATCGCAGGAGCAGATGAAGGATATCGGCGGCTCCCCTCAGGGCGCGCTCCAAAGCTCTCTTGGACGTACTGTCGCAGGAGCAGACGAAGGAGATCGTCGGCTCCCCCCCCCCCGACCGCCCTTCGTCGCCAGTACCACGAAGCCGGCGCGCATGCACGGGCGCAGCCGGCAGCGAGGAAGAGTAGTACACGGTAGGTCGCCGCCGCTCTGGTCCCAGGAAGGCCACCGCTCCTCCACTCAGTCGACGCCAAGCTTGGTGGGATAAACATCGGCGACCGATTAGCCGCTTGACGGCGACGTGGAGGCGGAAATCTTCAGAACCTTGTGCTCTGGAGGAGGAGGTTATCGAGGCGGATGAGGAGGAGGCAAAGGCAATGGCCGACTTTCTCGGGTTCATGGCCGGACATGGTGGTCGGGCGCCGGCGATTGTTTAGATTAGGGTTACAGTAGGTTTTAGTATGGTTTGTGCGAAATATGTAATGAATTTCGTCCAGTTTGTAGGAAAAGTTTTCGAAATGTAATGAATTTCATCCGGTTAATTTGAAATTTGCTTTGTTTGCACGAATTTCGTCCGGTTAGTTCATATAGTTGTCGAAAAGTATGCGAGCAGCATTGGATGGCATCCATCATGTCCTCGGATAGATGCCGGTGTAAATTTGTGGGCCAGCGCTGGAGATTAACAGTGCTCCATTATTTGGCAGGGAACAGTTATCCCTCGATCAAATTTAGATCCGTCGTGTTTCGCACTCCTCCCACGTAAGAGTGTAAACTCTTGCTTACATAAAAATGGAGCAAGTGGACGGCACTATAGCACGTCATATCACTCAAACTAGCCCACCTAACACGTGGGAAAGCACCGCCCTCATCATTTTGTTCTAGATTTCTATCAATCGATCGCACAAAAATGTTTCGCTTTGCAAGTTCAAAAGAAAATGCAGCACACTTATGACTCATACGCGTCGCACCACCGATAGTCCGGCTCGCACGCTGCTCACCAGAAGGGACACGTGTTGTCTTGCAATTTCACTGACATGTGGGACTACAATTGAATAAACCGTCGACAGCCGAAATCTAATCGCTCGGCGGGCGTCGGCTGAGAAGAGAGAGACGGGGGAGGGAGAAGAGATCGCCCGCCCGCCGCGCACGGACTCCAAGAAATATATGGTGATAACGTGAGGTGGGCCATGCGGGAGTCCGGACCGCTTCCAAGCCCCCCCCCCCTCAGACACCAACTGCCCGCATTCATAGCAAGTAGTACCAGTAAAATACTGGCCTATAAGCCCGTTTATGTGGAGGAGAGAGAGGCATTGACAAAGTCAAGGAGTGGGCTCTGCAAGAGCCCGTCTCTACATGTGCTCCTAGGTATAAAAAACTAATTCTAAAAAAAGAGGCATAAAAACAATTGTGTCTAAAAAAACAAAGGTAAAAAACATTTGAGAGGAAATAGATAGAGAGAAAGTGAGAAAAAGTTGTAACCTTTATAGCCAACCTTATAGTCAACACTATGGTAGTATTACATGAGGAAGGAGAGATGGTGCACATGCCAAGTTCACTGGGCTGCCGTGTTTCACACTCCTCCGTCATAACAGTGGAGACAATAGCTTTCATCAAAAATAAACAATGAATACTCATTGCTCGTCCTCTATATCGGAAAAGAATACTTTCCATTCACCGACATGTGGGACGTCGACCATCCTGGTCCACCTGCCATGCTCAAAATTATCCTGGTCCACCCCGATCGTAGCGCAGGCCCAACCTTTCCCGCTGTAAGTTGGTCGGACGAAGGAACCATCATGACTTCGTTGAATTCTGCTTCTTCAAGAAAACTTACTGTACCCGCAATACTGCTACCACACGCGAAGACTGGACGGCACTGTACCATGTCATATCACTGAAACCCACTAGGCCAAACTAGCCCGCCTAGGATTTGTACTCCGTCCATTTCAAAGTTAGTAGTACAAAGTTGAGTCATCTATTTTGGAACGGAGGGAGTACGTCTCTGTACTGCTATGATTTTGTGTTGTACGTCTCTGTACTTTTGCTACGATTTTCCTACCCTATGAGCCAAATGAGGCCTGAATGTATCCGTGTCGACTATTGTCTGATCGATTGCTAAGCCTGCAATTTTAGGAGCTTGGGCTATTGGCCGATCGACGACGGAAAAGTATAAGCGTACCACGAGCTCATTAGCCCCAACGTTTCTCTTCGCTGAGTGTTTTGCAAGTACTATAGCTGGCACCAAGAATCATCAAACAAGCCTTGCTGATATGATAAACAGTTCGAACTTACATCTAAGCATGTGATATATTACATCAAAAGCTGGTGAGGATACATCTGTTTCCATAACTTGGAGAGGGTTCACATGATTCACTATCAAATAAAAGTAGCAAGTACCACCCACACAAGACAGTGCACTAGCCTTAAGATGGTTTGATAACACGCATCATTCTGGTAATTAAACACAGGGCAATGCAAACTACCCTAAAGGATTAGCGCGACCAACAATTTCTTGTTATCGATCTCTCGGGCAATGACCACAACACGGACAGCGGCATGGGAATCAATCTCTAGGGCGATGTCCACATGACTGACCGCGACATCAGAATCGATCTCTGGGGCGCTGTCCACAGGATGGACAGCGGCATCGGAATCGATCTCCGGGGCGATGTCAACAGGATGGACCGCGACATCGAAAACTATCTCTGGGGCGTTGTCCACAGGACGGGCCGCGACATCGGAATCATCAAGGACGTCCACCGGCGCCTGCACAACCCTAACATATTAGCAAGCACATTGCAAATAATCAAAAACCACAACTATGGTAAGCCATTATTTTTTACCTTGTGCAGCTCACCGAGGGATCCCATCCCTCCGGGGGCCATCTCCTCGTCCTCGATGGGGGCCATCACCTTGCCAGGGGAATACTGCTTCTCAATGGCGACTATCTCCTCAAACTCGGCCTTGAGCCTCGCATAGGTGTCCATTAGAGTTTCTGGGGTAGGCACGGTGGGGCCCTTGTTGTTCTTCCAACTTTCTTTGAGGAGTTCGTCCGCCAACGTCGTCAACTCTTTGGCCAGTGCTTGTTTCTTGGAGTTCTTCGTCTCCATGGGTTGGCCCGCCAACATGGTCAACTCGTTGGTCGGTGCTCGCTTCCTGGAGATCGCTGTCTCCAGTGGGTTGTCCGCCGGCAACTCTTTGGCTAGTGCTCCAGGATCCATCAATGAACTCACAAACAAAAAGCAATCGAAAGGAAACTACAATTGCAATGAAAACGGGAAAAGAATAGGCTGTGAGAATCGGTCGGTGCTTCACAAAAAGAAGATTCTTTGAATGAAAATATAGCGACATCACTGATTCGCCCACCTTTCCTTCATCGGTACAGAAGAAAAATGGCAGAAGTGAGTAGCCTGGAGTGAGGTTTTCTTCAAGAAAGGGGAGAAAGGGCTTCAACAAGCGTTCTAGTGAAATGATGGTTGCTTCGTCCAGTCCAACTTTGAGGCCACTTCGAGGCCACTTTACCACTGCTGGTAAAGGTGGGTTTTGTGATATGACGGGTCATGACGGCCACACCGGGGTGACCGGTGAGTCTCGACTATATAGCACCTCACTGTGATTTGGTGGATGGCACGCAGGCTCAGATGCTTTGATGTCGCGCATGTAGATAGAGCGGCTAGTCATATAGGAGTGCTCAATATTGTGAACCACGACCAAGGCGGAGAGGAAAACGAGAGAACTACATAATTAATGCATGAGTTTAATTAGGGTAGTTTTGTAAAGTACGAGATACATTCCTCCAATCACAAAATGCCTTGGTTGATGAGATTTGAGATTTGAGCCAGTACTGCACGCGGTGAAATCTCTAGAAAGGCAAATGCTCCTTTTCGGTTTACAGGGCTATACTAGCAAGTACTAGTACCACAATAGTGGGCTCAAATAGCAATTTTGTCTCATGCAAGAGCCTGGCTATATGCGTGCTCCAAGGCTCCGCACCACGCCCCACCCCTACACAAAGACTGCCACGCGAGCGTTCGCAACTGCCATGTTCGGGTTGCGCTTGGCTCTTCGCCTCTTCGAGAAGATGAACAATGATGTTACTACTACTTCTACAGTAGTATCGAATCGACTGCTGCATGTCCGTCCACCGCGTGCGGGAGGGATAGCCACCGCGTGCATGGGCGAGGGAGAAGGCGTGTAGTAGTAAAATCAAGCTTCTCCTTGTTGTACGAGTTGACGCGACACATCATAGCACAGGCCCCACATGGTTTCCTCTAAACTTGGCTGAAAGACCCGCAGTGTACAATACTCCATTTGCTGCAACCTCTAACATTTACCCCACCACAAATTAAAATATATATTCTTGTCTTGACCAGATGAGCGTGCAAACTAGAAACACCAGGATGACAGGTAGGGCCACAAGATTATTTTAATCAAAAAAAGCATGGAGCCGACCCCAACGATTTTAAGCTTACAGGCACGGTACACGCTATCCTAGACTACTCTACACATGAAACAGCCACATGAGCGTACGGGCTGCGCTTGGCTCTTCGGCTCTTCGGAAAGTTGAACAATGATGGAGTACTACTGTAGTGGACGTGTACTACAGTATGCTTCTGGCCATCTGACACCGATTGAACTGCTGCATGTCCACCACGTGTGGGAGGGAGAGAGTGTAGCGAACGAAAGCTTCTCCTATTCCTGCCAGCCACCACGCTCATGGGTGAGGGAGGGACGCAGCTTCATTGACTTACTGCTCCTGCCTTTGCGTCCATGACAGGTGGGCCCAACAGGTCGGTGGCCCACCTATCATGCAGCCAAAGGCAGGTGCGGTTAAGGCGAGAGGGCGTTGTAGTAATCAAACTTCTCGGTCTTGTACGAGTTGACGCGACACATCAAAGCACTGCACTCGATATATTTCAATAATTTGCGTTTACTGATGCATTAGTTACGCCCTCCGTTCCTAAATATAAGTCTTTTTAGACGTTTCAAATGAACTACAACATACGGATGTATGTAGACATATCTTAGAGTGTAGATTCGCTCATTTTGCTTCGTATGTAGTCACTTGTTGCAATCTCTAAAAAGACTTATATTTGGAAATGGAGGGAGTACAATGCATGCATGCCGTGACTTTCCTCTTGATACTTGCATGTGTTGATTTGATGCACCTTGCCAAATTTTGACTATAAATTTAACTAACCAAATGTTCATGCATGTCACAAAAAATTACGGGGTTGTTTGGATTGTGACTATGTTCGTCTTATGTTGCCAGATTATTTTTACCACACTTGCCACACTTGCCTAACTTGAGTTGCTCAAATTGTTAGACCCACTTTGGCTTGCCTAAGGGAATCTTGCCACACTTTTTGTGTCTATGACATGTGGGGTTCACTGGTAATAAAAAAAATCTTGTCTTAGGTGTGGCTAGAACCAAACACCCACCTAACTTGGTCAAATTTGCCTAAGGTGAGGTGTGGCAAAGTGTGCCAATATGTGGCTGGAAACCAAACAGCCCCTACATTATTGAAAACTATGTTCAAATACGAATCAAACGATATAATTTTTGTTAACATGCACTAACATTTTGTCAGTTAAATCTTTGGTCAAAATTTAGCACCAATTACAAAGGGGCCCAATAAATATTGTACTCTCACATTTTGTTTTGAGGATACTCCCACATACTCCATCCGCTCCCAAATATAAGTCTTTTTTAGAGATTCTAACAAGTGACTACATACGGAGCAAAATGAATGAATCCATACTTTAAAATATGTCTACATACATCCGTATGTTGTAGTCCATTTGAAATGTCTAAAAAGACTTATATTTAGGAACGGAGGGAGTAGAAAATATAAATAATAATACATGTTGGGGCAACCCACGTTTCCGATAATTTTAGCCGTGGGCTTGTTCACAATTTTTACGAGAGGGTGGTTGTTCATTTCATGGAGGGTCTTGTACCAGACTTGAACGATACAAAGCTCGACCTGGCACACCGTAACACCACTTGGAATAAGCGGGTAGCTATCTCAAAAAACAATCAACAACTAAAAAACGGCGACATGGCACGTACACAATTTTAAACGATTGTTTTGATGGAGTGAAAAAAGGAAAACTACCCCACTACGTATATATAGGCCGGAGCCTCCGCGCTTGCTTGCTAGGGTTGCTCTATTCACACACTCTCATCCTCTCCAAATCTAAACAAGATAGCGGTGGTAACACTGTCTTTCTCCCTTCAAAAAACATTGTCTTTCTATCCTCACCGCTGGTTACTGATCCAGACGTATCCCCCTCCGCCGGTGAAGGGGAGGAGGGGCAGTGTTTAGGCCGTCGTCGACAGCGAGGGAGGAGACCCACTGCCGGCCGCACCGTTATCTCTGGCCGAGCGCCAGCGCGGGAGGTCCTCTGATCCCTTCTTCGTTGTCGTAGTGTGGACGGATTCGGCCTCCCGCCGCCCACCTATCCACATCCCGATGACCTTCAGGTATATCTTCCTTCGAAACTGCCGTAGCTCTACTTCCCCAGCTTGCTACGTCGCTGCATGTGCATCATTTTCTGCCTCTCAGCCCCTCTCGATCGGATGGTCCAACGTCACCTATTTTTTTCTTCTATTGTTAGAGGTAAAGCTACTTCATGGAGTCGAATCTTGTACTTGGTTCAAACAAGAAATAAAGTGGGGGTGGGGGAATTTACTATGTGCATCGGACTTGGTACAAACAGGAAGGATAGGGGGTGAAAGTAGTACAGACTATTCATCCAACCCGTCTCTTGGTCGAAAAGGGAAATATAGGGGAAACGATGTACACAGTGGTATGATCAGGACTAGATTTGCTATCCACACATAAGATGGCTGCATGCATCATTATGATGCAGAGACCGGGGGCACGCCTCCATTTCCAAAAAAACATAGGAGTAGGTGGCTAGAGTGAACAAAAATGGGACCAACCAAGATATGTTTCTTGGATGTTTGTTTCTCGGGGCAACAAACTCTGAATCACCAGTTTATGCCCCGGTTTAGGTACATGGTGCTGGACTACTGGTGCACCCACTGTCCCATGCCCTTATACCAAATATTTAGCTGTTATTAATCTAATGCCACTGGTAAAATGAAGCCATGCCACTGTTATAAGCCATGACAAGTTTAGCCAAATGTTTTTGCCTGTAATTGTTTGAGACTCTAATTGTTTCCTCTGTAGCTATTTGTGCAAACAGGGATATCCATTTCACCTGGTTGCTGTTGTGACCTTTTGGTGCACTGCACAAAACACTTCTTAAAAGAAGTGACTTTTGTGTTGTTTAACTGGAATGTCAGAATGGAACAGTTGGTTCATTTCGGTGGAACTGCACAAAGGGAGATCTGTGTTCCAATCCTCATCATCCATATTGGCATCATAACCTTCCTTTAGGTAAGAATGATATTTAATGCATCTGTTCATCTCTATTTTGCGACTGCCATGAGAAAATAATGATATTGTTTACTAGTACACTTGTACTCCCTCACTGACAAAACCAATTCTGAAATAGAAGGCCAATCATGTACTTGGTTTCACCAACTGGTGAGGAGAAAGAGAAACTGAGCATGAAGAGGAGGAAGAAGAAGAATAAACAGTGCCAAGGTGATATTGCTGAAGCAGAGGCCTCAGTCGAGGCCATTCAAGGGCTCCGGCAACGTCTACCTTACATGTGAGACGATCCTCCAGGGAGCCCTTCCAGTTCTGTGTATTGTCCAGGATGAATTTGATGCTACTGTTAGAGTAATATGCTAATGTCTTTCTATCCTTTCTCACTAAGCTAATGAAGGTTTCACCTTTTTCCTACTTGTGCAAACAGGGATCATGTTGTGCCAATCATAAATTTTAGTGGAACTACACAAGACAATACAATGAACTGTATCCTAGCCAGTGCTTTAACTATGCTGGAAGTTCTTGATAATATTTCGATATAATCTCAGCACTGGTAAACAAGAGTGATTTCAACCATACATTTGAAGTGCACAAAAATATATACTATTGAGTGATTCCAGTGATTGCTTTATCATCTCTTCAGGGACTACATGAATAAGATTTTTTGCTCAGGTTGGTACCGGCCTATGGCCTTCATCCGTATTAGTTTGATGTCATCTCTATTTGTATCGTGCTACTGTCATGAGAAACTCCTTTATCTTTGCACGTTAAAGTTTTGCAACCTATGATAAATGGCAATGCTTTGAGTGTTGAGCTAATTGACACTGATTAAATAAACAAATACCTCTCTTTAAGCAAGACTACTATGTTGCTAAGTTTACCCATTAAGATAATGAGGGTGCTTCTATTTGTTAGTGTATGTTTCATCAACTGGTCCCACTATTACAGTAATCTCACTCTCTCAATATATGTGCCAACAGGGATACTCGATTTTGGTGGAACTGCACAAAAACTTTGGGTGCTTCATTGCCTCGACAGCTTCGTTCCTTTCCTGTCAGTCGCTAATCTCGGCTTGCATTCTTCCTTTGCTGTCAGTCGCTTGGCTTATCTCAGCTTCCAGTCAAAGGAAATAGTAATTGATATGCTACCTCACACAGGTTGGTACTGGTCTTTATCCTGATTATTGTGCTTGTCATATGTATTAGTAATTTGGTATTGTGCTACTGTTTGCCGATTTCATAAAGGAGTAACTTGGAGCCTGAACTCGCAGGCAAATCAATACATTGGGTGATATCAGTAGAACTGCACAAAAAGATCAGATGGACAGGTACTTATGCTGCTGCTATGTACTCCAAAGTTCACTCAGACAAGCATCGATGTTGACAAGAAGAAGTGCCTATATACATTCGAGTATCAACCGGCATCAACCAGTTCTCAAACTCCAAGTATTAGGAGAGTGAATGCCAAAAATATTGCTTGGCGCATAGCCCAGAAAAACGTAGTCCAGTCTTTGGTCCCAACTTGTGCCTTTTGGTTATCGACACATATGGTAGCGAACTGTATGGCATGGAGTCTAAAGATTCCAGACAAGTTGGTTGACGCATATATTCATCTGGCACTTAATCAGTATGCACGCCAGGGATGCTCCATTTCAGTTGAACTGCACAAAAAATTTGGGTGGTTCATTTTCTCAGTCGCCTCCTTTCTTGTCTGCAATGTAGAGTTTTGCCGAGCTACAGGACCAAGCTGAGCCAGTAAACTAGTTGGATGAAAGTAGTGGCCAAGTTGCTCAAACCTCCCTCGGCACGAGGCCACTATTTGAGGATAAACCTACAAGCAAAGTTCAGAATGTCTGTGCTGCCTCTTATGTACTCGGAAGTTTACTCGTACAAGCATTAATTTTAGCAAGAACTACCTCCGACTGAACACCATTTACCAGTTTGTACCCTAGGTAATTAAAGTTCGTCCATGGATGATATTTGCTGTGATCTCAATCATTTGGATGCATAAACATACTGAACATGTGTATATCTGAATCTTTTTGTGAATTATCTATGAATATTGTCATGTGATCTATCAATCATTTGGATGCATAGACATGTTGAACTTGTGTATATATGAATCGTTTGAGTTGTTGATTGTCAATGTTGGCTATGAATATGAACGTGTCCTGTGAACCTGAGTTTGATACGAATGTTTACCTTTTCTGTTGTACTTGTGTGTGAACTTGTTAGTATGCCTACTGTGGGATTTGTGACGTGTGGGTGTCAACGGCACACCTTCTTCCCGAGAAGAATTTCACCTGCTTTGTTAGGGTAGCAATGGCGCATTAGCTCTTTTTAATCTTTTTGCTCTGTCTTCCCCCCTCCCCCGCTCAACCGCTGTCGTAATGTTTTCGGCCTCAAAACAAACATAGTACTGCGTTGTTTTTGGGGCTTGATGAAAGATCAAGTGCTAGTTTCTGTAGGTTGGCCCGCCCAGCAAATGGGCTGCTGGTCCACCACGAACTGGGAGGCTAAAAATACAATTTGTATGGTGCAGAAGCAAGTAAAAAAACGCCATCGAGAGCCATCCACTGAAGAAAAAAATCGCTCCTAATGTGCTTCTTTAATCGCGCCGCCGGCCCCCTCTTTAATCTAGTTCGCTCGAGGATCTAGCTGGTATCATTTTTTTCCAGGGGGCGAACAAGTATCAGCTAGGCCTAGGTTTTGTTTTTTAACATGCGTAGCCCACGACATACGGAGACAGTGGTTTCAACTTATTTTTTGAGGTCCATACCGGCCCATGGGCTTTTTCTTAAAGATCGGCAACCCAATGTATTTTTCTTAGTAAAACGCAGATCTCTGTTCTATTTATCTATATATAAGAATAATAATGCTGTCTCCAATTTAGGTTTTCCCTTGTAACCACATTATATATATTTATATTATTACTATTATCGTATATTTTATAGAGACTTATTTATATTATAAAAATATCCCACGTATTATTAACATATAAAAGTAAATGTTTAACGGAAGTTGGGAAGGAAAATCCTCGTTGTTTTTGACTCATAGGCAAGGAAAATCCTGGTGATTGCGTACAAAAGCTTGCGAAGATTTTAAGGACCAATGTAATAATAAGGCGCTCATTTTTATTTTGAGCAATAACTCGCTAATTTGTTAATTTTATATATAAAAAATGTGTCGCTCCTGTTTATTTTTTGATATTAATTGCTCCTTCTAACCTAACATTATATATAGAATGAGCCCAGCTAATTCGTGTATTTCAAGAAAGTGCAAATGGGCTGGGATTTCCTAGAAAATATAAATGGGCCGCATTGACACGAAATTATTTGTTCACCCAGCCCAGCAAATGGACAAAACATGGGCTAAATATATGCCACATTTTTGCAGGCTGACATGTGGGCCAATAGGTCGAAGCCTACGTAGGGCGTTGTCAACTTGGTCAACAAATGATTATGACATCCACAGCCATTGGATTTATATCCAACGGCCGGCATGCACCTTCAATCTCTCGTCTTCTTCCTGCAGCGTCGCCGGGACCGCCTGGTCCGGCCTCCGGCGGCTAGCGGCTCTGCTTAGCACGCATCACTGCGAAGCGCTACCCCACCACCCACTACTAGGGAAAAGCCTAGCAGCAGCGCGGGTTTTAGGTACATTAGTAGCGCGGGGACCGGCGCTACAGCTAACACTTAGCAACAGCGCGTGGGCGCCCGCGCTACTGGTATACAAGTGTAGCAGCAGCGTGCTTCGTGCAAGCTCGCTACTGCTAATAGCTCTAGCGTTCTTGGGGTGGACACGCTACTGCTACTGTCACGCTGCTGCTAACTTTCTCCACTCGCTACTGCTAATTTTAGTAGTTTTTTTCTGCATATTTGTTTTGTATTTGAACAGGCTTTATACAAGAATCTTTAGCAGATACAAATGTCATCATGATACACATACAAATGGCTGCGAGGCCACAAATGTAATCATAGCATATACATACAAATAGTCTCATCATAATCATCATCCAACACAAAGTGGTATCTCGTCATCATCTCGGAAATAGCGATACATGTCTCGATTACTTGCAACTACATTGTCATCCATCTAAACAATGATATACGCGAGAAGAGCAATCACTTTGAGTGAGAGCGGAACTATGCAGTACATGAGTTCGTATCCCTCTCTCGCATTATTAGCGTGAACCTAAACTAACTACTGCCTGTCGCTCGGAAACCGGTACACCTGGGCCTGACACTCCGGCCACTCGTCGTATATATACTCCTGGCGTAGCACTTCTTCGCCATCGATGATCTATGCACCTGCATCATCACATGAGTCGACGATATGCAACATATATAGTTGAGCAACAGAAAGAGGCAGACTTGGCAAAAATAGAAGCAACATATCATAAGCATAAATAACAAAGTTGATCGTACCCAAAATTCCCTAACTAGAGTGATCGTCGCTAGTCGAGGAGGACGGTTTAATTACATCACAAATAAAGTTCCGCCGTGCATAACTCAAAGTTTCGTCATACAGAAAGTATGGACTAAACGCACACATTGTCATATATCGACAATCACTCCAACATGTCGTGCCATCCATCCAAGTCAAGGAGATAGTCCCCGAGCCTAGTGAAAGGCTTCAGGTCGAAACGCTGACAGGCTACCCGTGTTCGGACGTCTTCCCGCAACATTTGTCCTTCTTCATAGAACATCCCTGTTTTTCCGACGACCTCCTTCATGATGATTTGGGCAAGTTCACGCTGGATGTGATAGAACTCAGCTCGAAGTTGATGATCCTCGATATCTCCTACGTTCTTTGCCCATTGCAGAGTATGGGCATCGCCGGATTTAGCTGACACGCGAAGGTTCTGGTGATCCCGTCTGTACTCCAGCATGTGGTGTAGGACATAGAATCCATCATTAATAGAATCAGTCGGTTGTTGGATGCAGCAGAAGTCGGTCTTATGGCCGAAGGCAGGCCTGCCGTCCCTTCTCTTCTTGTCCTTGACCTCTCCACCCCGTGCGCCGTAGTGATACATAGCACTGTCGAGAAAATCCTTGATGTGGGTGTAATCCTTTTTGTTAATGTTCTTCGATGAGTCCAAGTAAAGAGCGTGGGAGTATCGGGGGGTAGAGGATGATGAGGACGGCGCGCCCGCCGCTGCGCAAAATAAGTGCACCTCAAATTAATTAGCCTCCACCATGCAAATGAATGATTGAAATCGAAGGAAGGATATCTGTGCAGATGACTTACAGGGGATGATAAGGCACGAGAATCGCCTCCTTGTCCTTATTGGCAAGCATGAAATTGACTATGTAGTCCCTCGCGTATTCACGGTGCTTTGCGCAGACTCCCAAGAAGCTCTCGTGCATGAAGTATGGGTCAGCGACACAGATATGAGGTATCTGCTCAACCCCGATGATGTAGTTCATGTGCAAGGCATAAAGGTGGACAAACGTAAAATCCAGCTTCTTCACGTGAAACATGTCGAATATGTAATCGAATTGAAGGAAGAACTTATCCGCGGGGAAGAAGTCGACGTACGACAATTCCGTGGAATGTTAACCACGTAGAGTGGGTATCCTGGATCTTTCGAGGCGATGAGGCCTTTCTCTATCCGCAACACATCGTCATGAAGTCTCCTTAGATCGCCGTAGCTGGCCCCTAGCGCTGCTGCATGTAGGATTGGTTGACCGGAGATATGCCATTTATCCGCACCGGGGATATCTATACGGTCTTGAACCCGAGGCTGCTGAGGCGGCTGGATCATAGAATCAGCTTTCTTGCCTTTCCTCGATCTCTTCCTAGGCTTCTTTGCCGGAAGGTCGTCTATGATACGTTGAGCCTCCGACGACGGCAATTCAGGCACTGACTCATGACGCTCAAACCCTGAGTAGGCGCCAGTATAGACATACTGTTGAGTGCCATCATCATCCTCATCCTCGTCCATGGTGACATCATCAGCGACTAATGGAGCCTCTTCCTTACCCCGTCCGCTATCACCCAACCCGACACCCGACGCTAATTGGGTAGGTGGGGTGTTGATGTTCATACCTTGCTGATGCTCTTCCGTAATTGTCTGATTATCCTTTACAATCTCGGAGTATGGTTCCTTCTTGTCGATGATCCTTGCTTTCACCCTTGTTTTCCAGGCGGCCAACGCGTCGCTAAACTTGGTCATGGCGTGTTTGTTTATCTTCTTCATTGCCGGGTCCTTATCTGGATCTTTATAATCCTTTTCATTCCGGCCCGGGAACAAGAATATCTGGTGAAACTTCTTTAGGAGGGAGGTCCTTATATTATCTATCTTCTGTAGTTTCTCATCGTTGATGGTGGCGGTTGTCCGTACGATGCTGTCACAGCCATAGAACTTGATTGCCACTAGTTGCATAAGCATCCATGTATCATGTCTATATTTGTTTGAAATTTGAATTGGGGATTGTTCAAACCCTAGCAGATAATAATTTCAACTAGGATCAAAATAAAAATATTTCAATGAACCCAAAATGCTCCTTGGAAAAGTTCATGATTTTTGAATTGGTCTAGAACCTCTGCCAAAAATGATGCATACTTTTCTAGGTCCTTTATGGATTTTTAGTTAAATCATATTGTATTTGAATTGGAGCATTTAATGCCTATAAATATTTTAAATGCTTCAATACTTCTGGAAACAATTGGGGGTTGATGGAAAATATTTCAGAAGTACCCACAATTTATTTCAGAATTTTCTAAAATGGTTTAGTACTTCTACTAAATCAAAACAGACAAAAGAATATAGAGCACAGAAATGGAAAAGAGAGAGAGAGAGAGAGAGAGAGTAAATTTTACCTGGCGGCCCATTACTGTGCGGCCCAGTCCACTGGCCAGCGCCAGTCGTCCTCAACCTCGTGCCAGTGGGCACGGGGGCGTGTGCCCGCCGCACGCGGCCACGCGCCTGGCCACCTCCTGCTTCCCGCCGCTGCCTCGACGCCCAGGACGTCGCCACGCACCCCCTGGTCCCTCTCGCTCACTCCCTCGAGCTCACCCCCTCCTCTGTTCTCTCTCTCGCACACACCCGAGTACGCCGTCGCTGCCGCTCGCCGTAGACGCAGCCACCGTCCACCCCTTGCCTCTGCGATGCGCCAAGGAGCTCCGCCGTCGACCTCTACATCGTCTCCGCCGATCCACGCAACCGGAAGGCCCTCGGAGCGTCGTCCCCGACCTCTTCTTCCTCCCTCACATCCCAGAGATCGCCGCCGACGCCCCGCCTGCTCCAGCCCTTCCCCGAGCCCGCTTCGGCGCCCCCTGCACTCGCGTGAGCCAATACGCCGAACCCCTCTCTCCCCATGTTCTATTTCCCTCTCTAGCCGTCGTTCCCATTGAGCCCGAGAGCTCGGCTCCGCCGGCCATGTCGCCGCCGTGGCTGTAGCAAGCAAAGCTTGCGTCCGAGCGCGCCACCGTGCTCCGCACCCTCCCAGGAGCCGAAAACCATCAATTGTTCTTCCTACGGTGCACCACTTCGCCGTTCTCGAGCACGCCCGAACCACGGCCGCTGCAAACCTCAGCGCCGGCGACGATTCCGGCCACCCCAGGCCCAACCACCGCCACCACTAGATGCGGGCGAGCGTCCACATCACGTAGATGCCCTCCACCGACCATTTGGTCGCCGGAGGAGGAATCCCGCACCTCGCCGCTGCGTCTGGCCTCGCCGGCGTCGAGTCGCCGGTGGATTAGCCCCGGTTGACCAGGGATTTGACCCCCCCTGGGTCACTGACATACGGGCCCCGCCCGGCTAACCAAGTTAGTTAGGGTTAATCTAAATTAAATTAGTTAGTTTAGCCACTAACATGTGGGCCCCACTGGTCAGGTTTGACCTGGACCGTCCCCGTTGACCACAGACATCACAGTGACGCAGTGCTGACGTAGTTAATTATTTTCTGGATTTATTCTTATTCAGGAAATTCCAGAAAATAGTGCTAACTTCTAAAAATCATAGAAATTAATCTGTAACTCCAAATGCAAAGTGTTATATATGAAAAATGATCAGAAAAATCCAATCTATCCATATGTACTAGTTTCATGAATGTTTAAACAAGTTAACTTGCTGTTTTAGTGCAAAACATCATAAGGCACTATTTAAGATCACAAATGAGTTTGAACTTTGAACCTTTGGTTCAAAATGGCTCAAACCCATCTGGTTGTAGTTGCATTAGCCCAACACACTCATTTTGCGATGTCATGATCATGCATCATATTGTGCATTACATTGATCGTGTTTCTTCTCTGTTTGCCGGTGTTGTTCCCCCTCGGTAGACGCTGTTCCGACGTTGTGATCGTTGACACTGATGAAGACTCAATGGAATCTTCAGAAGTGCCAGGCAAGTAAAACCCCCTTGTTCATTCCGATACAATCCCACCCTCTCGCTCCTGCTCTCTTTTACTACATTAGGACAACAACGATTCAACTGTTACATGCTGCGGTAGTTGAACCCCTTTCCTCTGCATGACCTGTCATTGCCACAATAAATACAAGAAACCCACTAGCATGAGTAGGAGTTGTTTGAGCCCTGATATGCCTACTCATTCATGATTGTTGTCATGCCTGCTACTGCTTAGAGTTGAGTCAGGTCTGATTCATCAGGGATGAATTGGAATGTGGTGAACATGTCATACTATTGAGAGCTAAGTGTGTGAACACGATTTGGTAAAGGTAGCGGTGAGAGGCCATGTAGGAGTACATTGTGGGTTGTCTCATTGAAACCGTCCTTAGGAACTGAGTTCTGTGTTTGTGATCCATGAACATCTACTACCACACATTGGGCTCCGGGCACTCCAAGCTCTCTCGACTTATTAATCAACCTGGTCTCTGTCCAGGAGTTGCAACTAGTTTCTGGTGTTTGTAGGTTGTGTTAGTAGTCTACCAAGTGGCACCCGGTACAGGTGGGCTTGGGACAGACTAGGCACCGTCGCATGGTGTACCAAGCGTAGATCCATCCGTCGAGGTGGGCTTGGGAACCGTGCACACATCGTTTGGGGCCGTGAGCGACACCCCGGCCGGATCTCCTTGCGGATGGAACTGGAATAGGCGATAAACATGGATTAGAGACTTGTGTGGTTAGTCAGGTCATGGCCGACTCCCTCGCCAGGCTTCCGCTTGAAGGTTGCCGCGATACACAACGTGTACATGGTGGTAAGTGACGAGAGCGTGTGTGAAGAAGTACACCCCTGCAGGGTTAACATCATCTATTCGAATAGCCGTGTCCGCGGAAAAGGACCTCTGGGTTGCATGTATAGTTCATAGACAAGTGAAAGTGGATACTCTAAAACTCGCAAGATAAGCGTGAGTGCTATGGATGGCCTTCTCGTAGGGAGACGGGAGCGGATCCATAGTGGTGTATTGATATGGTGAATATGTGGACTCGTGTACGCCACCTCAAAAGAGTTACTTGCAGTCATAGTTTAGGATAGCCACTGAGTCAAAGCTGGCTTGCTGCAGTCAAACTCCACAACCCCCTTTGTTGATACTGATGCATATGTAGCTAGTTCTGATGTAAGTCTTGCTGGGTACATTTGTACTCACGTTTGCCTATTTTATGTTTTGCAGAGAGACGTCAGTCTCGCTAGTAGTTCCGTGTGGACTTCGACGTTTAGCTTGATACCTCAGCTACGATCTTGCGCCCTCGACAGGATCTGGTAGATAGTCAGGCTTCTCAGCCTTTTTCATTTGTAGATGTCTGTACTTAGACATGTTAAGCTTCCGCATGTGCTTTGACTTGTATGCTCTGAATGTTGGGTCATGAGACCCATGTTTGTAATATCTCGCTCCTCGGAGCCTAATGAATAAATACTTTGAGTCGTAGAGTCTTGTTGTGATGCCATGTTGTATTTACACATATCGAGCATATTGTGTGTCTGGTTGAAATGCTTGGTATGTGTGGGATCCGACAACCTAGTTGTTTATCCATGGTAGCCTCTCTTATGGGGAAATGTAGTCTTGTGCTTCCATGAGCCATAGTAGTCCGTTACAGCCCGGTTCACCGGAGTCCTGCTAGCCCAACACTACTGCTCCGGAACACTTGACTGGCCGGCATGTGATTCACTTCGTTCCTATGTCTGCCCCTTCGGGGAAATGTCACGCGATGACATCCGGAGTCCTGCCTAGCCCGCTACAGCTCGGTTCACCGAAGTCCTGTTAGCCCAGTGCTACAGCCCGGATTCGCACGCTACGGACCGACATGCCCGATGTTGATTCATGTATGCCTGTCCCCGTAAGTTAGTGCCACTTTGGGTTCACAACTAGTCATGTCGGCCCGGGTTCTCTGTCATATGGATGCTAGCGACACTATCATATACGTGAGCCAAAAGGCGCAAACTATCCCGGGCCATGGTAAGGCGACACCCGTGGGAATACCGTGCGTGAGGCCGCAAAGTGATATGAGGTGTTACCGACTCGATTGATGTGACTTGGAATCGGGGTCCTGACAGCTTTGGTATCAGAGCATGACTGCTTGTAGGATTACCAAGCCAAACTGGTCGAAGTCGAGTCTAGAAATGCTTTAGTTATATAAGGAAATTGATTGTGGAAGGGAACGTAAGACCCTTTTTACTCCTTTACCTTATGCCCTTCTGATCTGAGTCATCCTCTTCCTTTCTATGGGGATTAAGAACTAGGCCTTCTCATCTATCTATCAGGATAATGAGTTACTATGATAGAGACTTATAGGATTGATGGATTTAAGCCCCAGTTCAGTTTCTACTACTTCCGTGTGTTCATAGTTGGTCTCGGAATCTTGATATTGTGCTTCTGAGTGGTTCTGCCACTATTTTGCAGGATGTCTCAAATATTTTTGAGCATTTAAAACCGTTATGATGTCCGAGTCATCCCAGGTTTCTAAACAATCTGATGCACTTGCAAAATCCTTTCCCTCTGGTGTCGATGTTCCTTTAGGCCAGGTTAATCACACTAATTACTGAGTTGAGGTACTCTATTGCCTCGACATATATGTTGGAGTTATTATTATGACCCTAGGTGTCTTAGGGGATCATCTAGTAATCTAGCCATGTTTTGTGTTCCCAGTGTGATGATTCTGGCCATCATTCTCGAAAGCATCCCGTGATGCCACTTAGTTAGTAGGCATTCTACTCCTGGGTTCTTGACCCAAGATTCACTCTACTTACCTCGTGTGGATAGTGTTGCTCATACCTTTAGGATATTAGTAACCTTTGCGATAGTCCTCGAGGTCTGTGGTATTTCTTTCTTCCAAATACCATGAACTGCTTATGGCAGAAGTTCTTTTGAACCAAAAGATCACAACCAGAGTGCTCTTGATGAGTTCTCCATTCTAAATTGTGAATCTGCCAGTTCTACCTTTATGCATGTGTTATCCGGAAGAAATGTTGAACTTTGCTCGACATACTAATCTATGCATCCACAACTCAGAAATATATATGTTCCTTTGAGTTGTCCCTCTCTTTAGTTGTATCCTGATCTCTGTCTATCATTTGATAGTCAAGAGCATGTCATGCATTCATGCTCATCGATACCTCACATTCTTGTGGTCTGTCAAGCCATTCTATTCCGGAATGAGTAGGAGTCTAGGAGAAACAAACTCTAGTGCCTCGTCCATTTCTAGGATTGGGTCATAGTAGTTGTATTCCGCAGATCAAAATGCCAATCCAGCTTTTGCTCTGTTCTACCTTGGAGTGTTACCATCTTTATGTCAAGAATGTCATAAGAATTGCATCAACTCTTATGAATTCTTGTTGCAGTGATACTTCTCGCCATCATTATTCATACCTTGGTTTCGTGTTTTCGCAACCGGAATGCCGACAAGTGAATCTTGATGTGTGAAATCAATACTCCTAGAAACTGTGTTGCTTGGTAGTTAATGGACAATAATCTTATCCTTAGCGTGTTGATTATTGAATCATCACCCTAAGGTTTATCGTGCTACCTAGTCCTTATTTCCGGTGCACTTTTCGATCAATGAGTTAGGATAGTGTCAATCCTTGCTTATTTGATCATATCGTCTTGCCTGAAAAGCAAGATTGTTCTCGAGCTTAGAGACATATCGGTGGTTCGCGATTTTCCAGATATCTTCACAGAAGTATTACCAGGTCGTCCCCTGACCGATATGTTGAGTTCGTGATCAAGTTGGTTCCCCAATAAACCACTCTTTCTCCAAGAATCTGTGATGGATACCCCTGAGCTAGTTGGTCAAGCTAAACAACAACTTGGAGAGTTGGAAGATAAAAGCTTTGTCCGACTTAGTTCATTTTAAGGGGTATCCTTTTGAGTGTGTGTTGAAGAAAGATGATGTCTTCATTGATTGGTCCTCGGGATCAATTGTTGGATCTATTGTCTTGTCCAGACTTTGATTTGAGTATGGGTTATCATCAAATCAAATCAGAACCAACGATATTCGTAATGTTGTCTTACTCGTGGTGGTTTCCTCGAGCATACGCCATTATATCTTTTGGTCTGACCAATACTATCACATTGTTCACATGATGGTGGAAGTCCAGTGATATGGAAATTCCGATGAGTTGCTATTGAGCCCATCAGCAGCATCTTGTCTCCTCCATGATTCATGTTGAACATCAAGCTAGTATTGGAAACTTTTGTAAGCATTATCTTCATGTCCCGTTCATGAAATACATGTTTGGTGTAAGAAGTGACTTTCTCCAAGTTCACGTGCATTAGGTGCAAGTTGCCACCGTGAATTGAGAAAGATTGCTTTTGCTTTCTCCGGAATCATCCCAAGTCAGTCATGCATGTGTGAAGTATTCCATGGTTTGATAGGCTCGCTACCTCCACTCCATGTGTAATCCCTAGCACACCAAGCCATTGATTGATTTGTTCAAGGAAAAGAAGTTCTTAAGTGCTAATCCTTAAGGACCCAAAGGTACATGCGCAGGACTTCGCTCTCTGCAATGATGGTTCCCAATCAGAACTCGGTAGTGTTTCATTGTAAGACTACTATGTGGTCATGCTTGTCTGACAACGTGTTCACATGTATGTAGCAGAACCAGCTCATGTTTTGGAGCTTGCTATCGTAGTTCACTCCCCGAGAGTCTCGCAACGCCATCTCGTCGATTTGTGTTGCAATCTTTCATTTTCTCTCTAGACTGGATGAGTCTGGAATATCCTGACACCAACCAAATCTGAATCTCAGGAAGATATGATGGTTGGGTCATTCCCAGTATTTGCATTTTGTTCCCAGCTTGCACCCGTCACTGTGTTAGTCTGCCATGGGTCCCTTCCATCTCCGATGATAAGCAGAAATCTTCCATCGGGTTGTCTTCAACAAGGTAGTCCACATCATCCATTCAAACTCCGCCGAACGATCGATTGTGATTGCCTTAGGCTGGTATAAAGGGTTTCAATGATCTATGTACCAAAAGTAATTCTTTTTGCCACTTAAGGGAATAATTCCATGAGTCACCTTTCCTGAGGTGCCCCGTTATGGAATCATGGCAATTTTTCCTCGCTACTTTGAAACCCTCGTCAAAGTGTTTCTTCCGTCCCTCCTGATGCATGTTTTGCCTCTCAGCTCCAAAGATGTTTCTATGTCTCATTCCATGAGTTGATCTTGTGATCATTAAGATGATCCTAAGTTGCTCAAACCTCAGGAAGATCGATTCTTCTAAAATTCTCCCTTTCTACTCGTTGTCATGTTGGATGTAGTTCTCAAAGCAAGACGTCGAGATCAAGGTAATGCAATGAATCAACATCCTCGAGAAAGACATCTGGATTGTGAAGATTGTGTTAGCTTGTGTCCCTCTGTCTTCTTACCTCACGACGTGAATCTCGGGACGAGATTCTTGTTTAGTAGGGGTGAGTTGTCACAGCCCTAGAACTTGATTGCAACTAGTTGCATAAGCATCCATGTATCATGTCTATATTTGTTTGAAATTTGAATTGGGGATTGTTCAAACCCTGGCAGATAATAATTTCAACTAGGATCAAAAGAAAAATATTTCAACGAACCCAAAATGCTCCTCAGAAAAGTTCATGATTTTTGAATTGGTCTAGAACCTCTGCCAAAAATGATGCATACTTTTCTAGGTCATTTATGGATTTTTAGTTAAATCATATTGTATTTGAATTGGAGCATTTAATGCCTATAAATATTTTGAATGCTTCAATACTTCTGTAAACAATTGGGGGTTGATGGAAAATATTTTAGAAGTACCCACAATTTATTTCAGAATTTTCTAAAATGTTTTAGTACTTCTACTAAATCAAAACAGACAAAAGAATATAGAAAACATAAATGGAAAAGAGAGAGAGAGTAAAATTTACCTGGCGGCCCATTACTGTGCGGCCCAGTCCACTGGCCAGCGCCAGTCGTCCTCAACCTCGTGCCAGTGGGCACGAGGGCGTGTGCCCGCCGCATGCGGCCACGCGCCTGGCCACCTCCTGCTTCCCGCCGCTGCCTCGACGCCCAGGACGTCGCCACGCACCCCCCTGGTCCCTCTCGCTCACTCCCTCGAGCTCATCCCCTCCTCTGTTCTCTCTCTCGCACGCACCCGAGTACGCCGTCCCCGCCGCTCGCCATAGACGCAGCCACCGTCCACCCCTCGCCACTCCGACGCGCCAAGGAGCTCCGCCGTCGACCTCTACGTCATCTCCGCCGATCCACGCAACCGGAAGGCCCTCGGAGCGTCGTCCCCGACCTCTTCTTCCTCCCTCGGATGCCCGAGATCGCCGCCGACGCCCGCCTTCTCCAACCCTTCCTCGAGCCCGCTTCAGCGCCCCCTGCACTCGGCGGGAGCCAATACGCTGAACCCCTCTCACCCCGTGTTCTATTTCCCTCTCTAGCCGCCATTCCCATCGAGCCCGAGAGCTCGGCTCCGCCGGCCATGTCGCCGCCGTGGCAGTAGCAAGCAAAGCTTGCGTCCGAGCGCGCCACCGTGCTCCGCACCCTCCCAGGAGCCGAAAACCATCACCTGTTCGTCCTACGGTGCACCACATCGCCGTTCTTGAGCATGCCCGAACCATGGCCGCCGCAAACCTCGTCGCTGGCGATGATTCCGGCCACCCCAGGCCCAACCACCGCCACCACTAGATGCGGACGAGCGTCCGCATCACGTAGATGCCCTCCGCCGGCCATTTGGTCGCCGGAGGAGGAATCCCGCACCTCGCCGCCGTGTCTGGCCTCGCCGGCGTCGAGTCGCTGGTGGATTAGCCCCGGTTGACCAGGGATTTGACCCCCCTGGGTCACTGACATATGGGCCCCGCCCGGCTAACCAAGTTAGTTAGGGTTAATCTAAATTAAATTAGTTAGTTTAGCCACTGACATATGGGCCCCACTGGTCAGGTTTGACCTGGACCGTCCCCGTTGACCGTTGACGTCACAGTGACGCAGTGCTGATGCAGTTAATTATTTTCTGGATTTATTCTTATTCAGGAAATTCCAGAAAATATTGCTAACTTCTAAAAATCATAGAAATTAATCTGTAACTCCAAATGCAAAGTGTTATATATGAAAAATGATTAGAAAAATCCAATCTATCCATTGTACTGGTTTCATGCATGTTTAAACAAGTTAACTTGCTGTTTTAGTGCAAAACATGATAAGGCACTATTTAAGATCACAAATGAGTCTGAACTTTGAACCTTTGGTTCAAAATGGCTCAAACCCATCTGGTTGTAGTTCCATCATATTGTGCATTGCATTGATCGTGTTTCTTCTTGGTTTGCCGGTGTTGTTCCCCCTCGGTAGACGCTGTTCCGACGTTGTGATCGTTGCCACTGATGAAGACACAATGGAATCTTCAGAAGTGCCAGGCAAGCAAAACCCCCTTGTTCATTCTGATACAATCCCACTCTCTCGCTCCTGCTCTCTTTTACTGCATTAGGACAACAACGATTGAACTGTTACTTGCTGCGTTAGTTGAACCCCTTTCCTCTGCATGACCTGTCATTGCCACAGTAAATAGATGAAACCCACTAGCATGAGTAGGAGTTCTTTGAGCCCTGATGTGCCTACTCATTCATGCTTGTTGTCATGCCTGCTACTGCTTAGAGTTGAGTCAGGCCTGATTCATTGGGGATGAATTGGAATGTGGTGAACATGTCCTACTATTGAGAGCTAAGTGTGTGAACACGATTTGGTAAAGGTAGCGGTGAGAGGCCATGTAGGAGTACATGGTGGGTTGTCTCATTGAAACCGTCCTTAGGAACTGAGTTCTGTGTTTGTGATCCATGAACATCTACTACCACACATTGGGCTCCGGGCACTCCAAGCTCTCTCGACTTATTAATCAACCTGATCTCTGTCCAGGAGTTGCAACTAGTTTCTGGTGTTTGTTGGTTGTGTTAGTAGTCTACCAAGTGGCACCCAGTACAGGTGGGCTTGGGACAGACTAGGCACCATGGCACGGTGTACCAAGCATAGATCCATCCGTCGAGGTGGGCTTGGGAACCGTGCACACATCGTTTGGGGCCGTGAGCGACACCCCGGCCGGATCTCCTTGCGGATGGAACCCGAATAGGCGATAAACCTGGACTAGAGACTTGTGTGGTTAGTCAGGTCGTGGCCGACTCCCTCGCCAGGCTTCCGCTTGAAGGTTGCCGAGATACACAACGTGTACATGGTGGTAAGTGGCGAGAGCGTGTGTGAAGAAGTACACCCCTGCAGGGTTAACATCATCTATTCGAATAGCCGTGTCCGCGGAAAAGGACCTCTGGGTTGCATGTATAGTTCATAGACAAGTGAAAGTGGATACTCTAAAACTCGCAAGATAAGCGTGAGTGCTATGGATGGCCTTCTCGTAGGGAGACGGGAGCGGATCCATAGTGGTGTATTGATATGGTGAATATGTGGACTCGTGTACGCCACCTCAAAAGAGTTACTTGCAATCATAGTTTAGGATAGCCACTGAGTCAAAGCTGGCTTGCTGCAGTCAAACTCCACAACCCCCTTTGTTGATACTGATGCATATGTAGCTAGTTCTGATGTAAGTCTTGCTGGGTATATTTGTACTCACGTTTGCCTATTTTATGTTTTGCAGAGAGACGTCAGTCTCGCTAGTAGTTCCGTGTGGACTTCGACGTTTAGCTTGATACCTCAGCTACGATCTTGTGCCCTCGACAGGATCTGGTAGATAGTCAGGCTTCTCAGCCTTTTTCATTTGTAGATGTCTGTACTCAGACATGTTAAGCTTCCGCATGTGCTTTGACTTGTATGCTCTGAATGTTGGGTCATGAGACCCATGTTTGTAATATCTCGCTCCTCGGAGCCTAATGAATAAATACTTTGAGTCGTAGAGTCTTGTTGTGATGCCATGTTGTATTTACACATATCGAGCATATTGTGTGTCTGGTTGAAATGCTTGGTATGTGTGGGATCCGACAACCTAGTTGTTTATCCATGGTAGCCTCTCTTATGGGGAAATGTAGTCTTGTGCTTCCATGAGCCATAGTAGTCCGCTACAGCCCGGTTCACCGGAGTCCTGCTAGCCCAACACTACTGCTCCGGAACACTTGACTGGCCGGCATGTGATTCACTTCGTTCCTATGTCTGCCCCTTCGGGGAAATGTCACGCGATGACATCCGGAGTCCTGCCTAGCCCGCTACAGCTCGGTTCACCGAAGTCCTGTTAGCCCAGTGCTACAGCCCGGATTCACACGCTACGGACCGACATGCCTGATGTTGACTCATGTATGCCTCTCCCCGTAAGTTAGTGCCACTTTGGGTTCACAACTAGTCATGTCGGCCCGAGTTCTCTGTCATATGGATGCTAGCGACACTATCATATACGTGAGCCAAAAGGCGCAAACTATCCCGGGCCATGGTAAGGCGACACCTGTGGGAATACCGTGCGTGAGGCCGCAAAGTGATATGAGGTGTTACCGACTCGATCGATGTGACTTGGAATCGGGGTCCTGACAGATGCAGCCTATTTGATTGCCGTAGCACGCGCGCGCTTCCTGGGGCGCTTTTGGCTCAAAATTGCCGTCGTCCACCTCCGTGACCACCAGTCTAGTAGTCCTGAGCTTGTTAGGAAGCCGTTGCCTCTTTTCTTTCGGTTCTACACCGGCTCTGCTAGTCTGAGCGCCGGTCTCAGTCTGAGCGCCGGTCTCGATGCCGGTCTCAATCTCAGCGCTGGTCTCAGTCTCAGCGCCGGTCTCAGTCTCAGCGTCGGTCTCAGTCTCGTCGGCAAGGCTCAAAAATTCGTCTGCCGCCTGGTAGACGTCGTCGCAATCACCAGAACCCTGTCCTTCATCGTTGCTAGCCATGTTTCCAACGATTAAATTTAGTCAATTAATTCTAGACCTAATAAAATGAATAATGACATAAAAAGGCCTATTGTTATGCAGGAACGTTTTCTCCTTCCCTGTGCGGCAAATCCCAGGCACTCGATATGTCCTAGTTTGTAGCACAAGTCATACCGAAATTCACGGAAAATTTCAGCATGACCTTTGCTAAAAAGTGGACAAATCGAGAACCTGAATTTTGCCGGAACGGAAATGAATCAACATTCCGGCAAAACATAGGCCAGTCGGCTTCATTCCCTGGAAACAACAAAAGGCCACTTGGGCACAATCGAACCACTTCAATGTTGATTATGATCAATGAGCAAACACAATTGAGGATTTTTCATATATCACGACCACTTCAAATTTGCATCTCCCAGTGTTTGACACTTCAAGAAAATCTACACAAATCTCATGCTCTCTGAAACTCAATTCAAAAACCAAATATAGATGGAGGCATATGTGGTGAGGGAGGCAGGGGCATCTCTGTCAAAGCCCTATCTTAATTCTTTTCCTAACTAAATTCTTTTCCTAACTAAATTAACCTAACTAATTTAGAGAGAGAGAGAGAGGAGGGGTGGGGGCTTACAGAGGATGGCTCCGGTGGTGGCGCGGGAGGCAGTGGTGGCGAGGGAGGCAGGGGTCGGGCGTCTCCAGTGACGGCGAGGGACGCAGTTGTGGCCAGGGAGGATCCGGTGGCGTCGATTGTGGCTCCGGTGGCATTGGGGGCGGCTCCGGTGGCGTCGACGGTGCGCGGCTCTGGTGGCTCTGGGGGCGTCGACGTCGGCAGGAGACGGCGGCGAAGTGGGGCGACGGCGAATCGGGCAGACGGCGGCGGGGTAGGTCGAGGGATTTGGGGGAGAAGTGGTGGCCGGGGGGAAACGGTTTTTTGGTTAAGTCAAACTTAGCGGTAGCGCTTTTCGTGAAACGCGCTATAGCTAAGTTAGCTATAGCGGTTTTCACAAAACGCGCTACTGCTATGGCTGTGTAATTTCCTTCATATTTCTTATTTCCTTTTCTGTTTCTATAGCGGGGGTCTAGGAAACGCGCTGCAGCTACGTTAACTATAGCGCCTCTTACGAACAAACGCTACTGCTACGCCTTTCTCCTTTTTTCCCTTTTTCATTTATTTTCCTCTACATTTTATTTTTTCCTTTCTCCTTTTCCTATTTCTTTCTTTTCCATTTGTTTTTCATTTTATTTTATTTCCATTAGCAGTAGCGCTCTCCGCGCGAAACGTGCTGCTACTTATGTCCTAGCGGTACCGCGCTTCTCTCAAGACCGCTACTGCTATGCGTAGCCTATCGTTTTAGCAATGGGAATATTAGTGGTAGCGCTTTTTCATGTGCACGCGCTACTGATACCGTTGTATCTGTAGCGCGGTTTTCGCACGCGCGCTACTGCTATTTAGCACTAGCGCCCATTTTTCACACGTGCTACTACTAAATTTCTGTGTATAAGGTTTTCCCTAGTAGTGACTGGACAGGCTATCCCTCTACCCCTCCACACCTCATGTTATTCTCCACCGACTGCAGCCCCACGCCGCACCAGAACCAGTTATAACCCTTCTCCTCGTCTCAATTGTGACTCCACTACCGCGTCTTCCCATCTCCGGGTCGTTCCCGTCCGGGGCCTCGCCGTCGTCCACCGGCTCGCTGCGCTCGGTGCGGCGTGGTCAACAAACGAGAGTCATCGGAAGAGGATTATACGTGGAGAGCCTGACGACTGGAACCCACGAGGTCATGGTCCCACACAAGGAAAGTTCCTCCTTATTAAGCTGAAAAAAATGTTCCCTCCCCCTGATAGCTGGGACCCACTGGCTGTATCTTCGCACGGAATGAAGTGCCTCCTTGTTGTGTAAAAAAAATTATTCCTCCCGTTGACAGCTAGGACCCGTCAGATTTGGTGGCTGACTTGTGGGCCTACTAAGCGGACGTGTATGCAGGGCTTTGTCAACTTAATCAACAAATGATTCTAGCAGCTGGACCGTTGGATGTTAATCCAACAGATGTGCTCCTTCTTCAACCTCTGTTCTTGCTCCTGTCGCCCGTGGGCGGCACCGCGGCAGTGCTGCCGCGCACCCGAACCAGTCAAGTTTCCCACTCCTCTCCATCTGCGACTCCACTGCTGTGTCCTCCCCATCTCTGGCTCGTTCCAGTCTGGGGCCTCGCCATCGTCCACCAGCCTTGGTGCGCTCGGCACGGTGTGGTCAACAACCGACAGTCATCGGAAGATGACTGTACATGAGAGGCTGACAGTGGGGACACACCACGCCCATGGACGCATGCATGCAACTGCATCCTTTTTACCCTGAAAAATAATGTTTTCTCCCCCTGACTGCTGGGACCCACCAGCTACATCTTCACATGCAAAGAAGTGCATCCATATTACAGGCAAAAAAATGATTCGCCCCCCTGACTGCTGGGACCCACCAGCTACATTTTCGCACGCAAGGAAGTGCCTCACAGTCGGGACCCACCTGGTCGAAGCGTATGTAGCGTTGTCATTCTGGTCGCGAACGTGTACGTACATACGATTGGTCTGTCTGCAGGCTGCAGCGATGAACCGTGGCCGTGTAAGGAAGGGCACGTGTCGTAGTAGAGGCGCGCACGTGTCGTAGTAGAGGCGCACACGTAGCATGTACATGTACGTACAGCGGCCATGTTGCAAGAAAGTAAATACGGCCACATACGTACATACGGGCGAGATCTCAAACGCCTACTCGCGCATACGTACGGCCAGGGCTCGTGTACATGGTTGGGTCGGAACGGAGAAACTGCATCGTCGTCGTGTTCATCGGGAGCCAACCGGCTGGGTCGGAATGAAATGCGTTGTTGTGTTCATCGGGAGCCAACCAACTTGGACGGAATAGCCGATGGAAACGAGGCCTGGCATATCACAGAACGGAGGAAATGGCCTTGTGTTCGGCCGGCCATGGTGGAAACGGTATCCTGATCATCGGGAGGGGTCTAGCGTACCGCAAAACAGAGGAAACGGACCTCCTACGGTGGAAACGGGGTCCTGTTGATCGGGAGGGGTGTGGCGTACCGCAAAACAGAGGAAACAGACTTGTGTTGGAGCGCTACGGTCGAAACGGGGGTCCTGTTCATCGGGAGGGGTGTGGCGTACCGCAAAACGGGACTCAACGGGATACTGTTCATCTCCACTGTCGACCTCCTCTAGCCTCCACCTGCGACTGTTCATCCACAGGCTCCTGTTCATCCAGCCTCCACCGCGTGCTCCTCCACCGGCTACTGTTCAACCAGCCCTCTCCACGGGGTCCTGTTCAACCACCCCTCCACGGGCTACTTTTCATCCAGCCCTCCACCGGCTACTGTTCAACCAGCCCTCCACTGGCTACTGTTCAACCAGCCCTCCACGGGGTCCTGTTCATCCAGCCCTCCACGGGGTCTTGTTCATCCACCGGCTCGATCGATCGGGGTACTGTTCATCCAGCGGCAATGGCCTCTACTACCACGGGGTCCTGTTCATCCAACCCCCACCGGTAACTGTTCAGCCAAACCCCCTCAACAACGCTCACTGTTCATCTAGAGGCAGCATCGATCAGCTTCAATTAGCAGCAGTAGCGAAGGAATCACACTCGGGTTCAGTTAACAGCAAGGGATCGATCGATCGCTCGGGTTCAGTAATGCGTAGCCTGTAGTGCAATCGCTCGGGTTCAGTTAGAGCCCAACGCCTCGCTCGGGTTCAGTTAGAGCCCAACGCCTCGCACATGAGCGCGTACGTACGAGAGAAACGCGCATCGCTCGGCCCCCGACCAGCCACCGTGACCGGGAACTCCCCAATATTTTCCTCGCCCTCGCTACTACCACGGTTTTTCCGTCATGGACGGCCCAAAGAATGTCATGCAGCTACGTCTCCGGCCCGCCCAGGACGAAAACCCATTTTCTGTCATGATTTTTTGTCATAGAAGTAGGACCCCACCACATTTATGATGATACCGGGTTTTGTCACAATTATCGTCATAGAAGTGCCATAAGTATGACAGAAAAAATTTCGCTCGGCCCAAAATGTCACGGATGTGTCTTTTTTTTGTAGTGATAAGGCGTGTCCAAAGGATCCTTTCCCTTTGCCATGCATTGACCAGATAGTGGACTCCACTGCCGGGTGTGACCTGCTGTCATTCCTCGACACCTATTCAGGATACCATCAGATCTTCATGATGAAGGAAGACAAAGAAAAGACCGCATTCATCACCCCATGTGGTACGTACTGTTTTGTACGAATGCCTTTCGGGTTGAAAAGCGCTGGTTCGACGTTTGCCCGAGCGGTCCAAATTGGTTTTGAACCCAAGCTACATAGAAATATGGAAGCTTATATGGATGATATAGTGGTCAAAACCAAGGACAGGGCCACGCTCATGCAAGATCTAGAAGAAACAATTACAAATCTGCGTAAGATCAACCTCAAGCTCAACCCAGAGAAGTGAGTTTTCGGTGTCCCGTCCGGCAAGATTCTTGGGTTCTTTGTGTCTCACCGCGGGATCGAAGCAAATCCTGACAAGATCAAAGCAATTGAGCAGATTGAGGCGCTAAGACGGGTCAAAGACGTCCGTAGGCTCGCCAGCTGCGTTGCTGCCCTGAGTAGGTTCATCTCCAAATCTACTGAGCGCGCCCTCCCCTTTTTCAAAGTTTTGAAAAAGGCGGGTCCAATGAAATGGACTCCGGAGGCAGAGGCAGCACTGCAAGATATGAAGAGGTACCTCTCCTCAACGCCAATACTAGTCACGCCTAAGCCACGGGAGCCGTTGCTGCTATATCTAGCGGCGATGAATAGGGTGTTCAGTGCTGCGCTGGTGGCACACAGGGAAATTGAGAAAGAAGCAGCAGTGGCAGCGAAGCCGTCAGATGATGGGCCGGGGTTCTCCCCGGCAGGGCCTGACGCCGGCAAGGCGGAACCCCCGGCAAGCCCCGGTCTCGGCAGGACAGGGCCAGCGTAGATGGGCGAAGTTGAGCAGAAGAAGAAGGTGGTGCAGCACCCGGTTTATTTTGTCAGTTCCCTCTTGCAGGGGGCTAGATCGAGATATTCTAGTATGCAGAAGCTGCTTTTCGGCCTCCTTGTGGCCTCGAGAAAGCTGCGCCACTATTTCCAAGCACATGAGATCACTGTCGTCACCCGTCTCCCTTTGCAACGAATCTTGCACAGCCCGGATGCAACTGGGAGGATTGTGGAGTGGGCGTTAGAGTTGTCAAGCTTTGGCCTCAAGTTTGAAAGCACTTCAACAATCAAGAGCCGAGCCTTGGCGGAGTTCATAGCAGAATGGACCGCAACGCCCGACGAAGAGATTCAAGAGACCACCCTTCCTGGCAAGGAGACGTGCCGCGATTGGATTATGTACTTCGATGGGGCTTTCTCACTGCAATGTGCTGTTGCCGGCGTGCTGCTCGTCGCACCCACCGGAGAGCGCCTCAAGTACGTAGTCCAGATGAACTTTCCTCGGAAAAAATCAACGAACAACACGACGGAGTACGAGGGATTGCTCGCCGGTCTCAGGATCGCGGCAGACCTCGGGATCAGGAAGCTCATCATCAGAGGTGATTCACAGCTCGTCGTTAAGCAAGTTAACAAGGATTACCAGAGCTCGTTGATGGAGGCTTATGTTGATGAAGAGAGGAAGTTGGAGGAGCATTTTGACGGTCTACAAGCGGAGCATGTTCCCCGAGCAGAGAACAGCGTCGCCGACGGCTTATCCAAACACGATGCCCTCAAGTTACCTGTGGAACCAGGTACATTTTTGCTTCAGTTAACTCAGCCATCCGTTGAGCCATCAGCAGGACAGAACAAGCGAAGGAAAGCTGGCCCTGGCAAGTACTTTCGCGCTGAGCTCCCAGGAGCCGCCGGCAAGGACGTTGTCGGGTGTCCCAAGCTTGCCGGAGAACAGCAACCTCCGGCAGGGCCTCAATCCTTGACCGTAGAGGCGGTTGCCCTTACGGCCGAAGATGAGCCACTATTCCTTGCCGCCAAGCCCTAGGCTCCAGCATGGGCGCAACATACTGTCTGTTTCCTCCAAACAGGGGAACTCCCTAAGGAACAGGAAGAAGCAAAGAAGGTAGCCCGTTGGTCCAGCATGTACCAGTTTGTGGATGATGCCCTATACAGAAGAAGACCGAACGACGTGAAATTGAAGTGCATTCCCCGGGAGGACGGACTGGAGCTGTTGGCAGAGATACATGGAGGCATGTGTGGCTCCCACATAGGGTCAAGAGCCCTTCCGGTAAAGCGTTCCGGCAAGGCTTCTTCTAGCCCACCGCTCTCCAGGATGCAACTGTCCTAGTCACCAAGTGTGAAGCGAGCCAGTTCCACTCAAAGAAGCTTCATCAACCAGCCCAAGCTCTTCAGACAATCCCTCTTTCCTGGCCATTTGCGGTCTGGGGGCTTGACATACTGGGCCCCTTTCCCCGCACTGTCGGGGGCTTTTAGTACTTGTACGTCGCAATCGACAATTTCACAAAGTGGCCGGAAGTGGAGCCGGTGAGAAAGGTGATAGCACAGTCAGCCGTCAAGTTCTTCAAGGGGCTAGTCTGCCGTTTTGGTGTGCCGAACAGAGTCATCACCGACAATGGCACGCAGTTCACGAGCCGCACCTTCATGCAGTATATCCAAAACCTCGGCGGCAAGGTTTGTTTTGCTTCTATGGCTCATCCAAGAAGTAACAACCAGGCTGAGAGGGCAAACGCAGAGGTGTTGCGAGGCCTCAAGACAAGGACTTTTGACAAGCTACACAAGTGCGGAAGGCGCTGGATAGACGAGTTGCCGATGGTTCTTTGGTCAATTAGGACGACGCCAAATCAAGCCACCGGCCAGACACCCTTTGCCCCGGTTTACGGGGCAGAAACAGTTCTCCCCACGGAACTCATATACGGGTCACCTCGAGTGCTCGCTTATGATGAGCTTGAGCAAGAGCAGTTGCGCCAAGATGATGTGACGCTCCTTGAGGAAGATCATCTTCGGGCTGCTGTGCGGGCCGCTCGCTACCAGCAAGCCTTGCGCCGCTCCCATAGCCGCAAGATTCATGCCCGAAGCCTTGAGGAAGGCGACCTTGTTCTTCAGCGAGTTCAATCCGCCAAGAATTCCAACAAGTTGATGCCGAAGTGGGAAGGCCCTTATCGGGTAATACGAGTCACCAGGCCCGACGCCGTCCGCCTGGAGACCGAAGATGAGATTCCAGTGAGCAACTCCTGGAACATCAAACATCTTCGCAAGTTCTACCCATAAGGCGCGGTTGCCAGGCCTCCCGACAGACCACTTTTTGTACAAGACTTACCGGCAAGGCATGTAACCCTTTGTACAAAGCCAGGCATAGACCCTGAGCATTAGATAAATAAATGAAGCGTTGGTGCCCTAGAAATTAGCATGAATGCTAGGTTGAGTCTCTCTCTGTGTTAGGGTTAATAGTGCTTGGCGGCGGCTAACCCCTAGCATAAGAGGTCGAGTCATGTCTTTCTGTCTCTTCCAGTCAGTTCTTGGTTCGCAGGCTGCACAGGCGTTTCTGTAGAGCCGTTTGGAGGAAAGAAGGCGGATCGACACCCCCGACCCCGGCAAGCCAAGGTTGCCGGGGGCTGCGAATTTAGATAAGTTTTATTTCCCCCGCCATGCATTTTCGTATGAAACTTGAATGTACGAGACTTCGATCATTCCTATACCGTCGTGCTCCCTCTTTCCTATGCCTAAAATCTCTTTCAGGCTAGAATCTGGTTGTAGTTGTGGTGGAAGGGAAATGACCGAGGGGCCTAATCCTGCTTTGTCCCTACCTCCG